>NW_026642916.1:0-1330755 GCF_028554395.1 Pezoporus wallicus | reverse complement strand
TAACACCCCTAAGTCTTTCTCCACATGGCTGCTCTGAATCTCTTCTCTGCCCAACCTGTAGCTGTGCCTGGGATTGCTCCGACCCAGGTGTAGGACCTTGCACTTGGCATGGTTAAACTTCATAAGGTTGGCATCAGCCCACCTCACAAGCGTGTCGACGTCCCTCTGGATGGCATTCCTTCCCTCCAGCACATCAACCAAACCACACAGCTTGGTGTCATCTGCAAACTTGCTGAGGGCACACTCAATCCCACTGTCCATGTCAGTGACGAAGATGTTAACCAGTAACTGGTCCCAACACCGACCCCTGAGGGACACCACTCGTTACTGGTCTCCAGCCAGACATTGAGCCATTGACCACAACTCTTTGTGTGCGGCCATCCAGCCAGTTCTTTATCCACCCAGTGGTCCATCCATCAAATTGATGTCTCTCCAATTTAGAGACAAGGATGTCGTGTGGGACAGTGTTGAATGCTTTACACAAGTCCAGGTAGATGACATCAACTCCTCTACCCCTGTCCATCAGTTCCATAGCCCCATCATAGAAGGCCACCAAATTGGTCAGGCAGGATTTCCCCTTAGTGAAGACATGCTGGCTGTCACCAAGCACCTTGTTGTTTTTCATGTGCCTTAGCATGCCTTCCAGGAGAATCTGCTCCAAGATTTTGCCAGGCACAGAGGTGAGACTGACTGGTCTGTAATTCCCTGGGTCATCCATTTTCCCCTTCTTGAAAATGGGGGTTCTATTTCCCTTTTTCCAGTCGTTGGGAACTTCAACTGACTGCCATGATTTCTCAAATATGATGGCCAGTGGCTTAGCAACTTCATTTGCCAGCTCCTTCAGGACCCGCGGATGGATTTCATCAGGACCCATGGACTTGTGCACATTCAGGTTCTTAAGATGCACTAGAACCAGATCCTCTCCTACAGTGGGCCTAAGGTCTTCATTCTCACAGTCCCTGTATCTGCCTTCCAAGACTTGGATAGTGTCGTCAAAGCATTTGGCTGTTAAGACTGAGGCAAAGAAGTCATTCAGAACCTCAGCCTTCTCCAATTATCAAAATATCCAAGTTAGTTTCAAAGTATAAGGATACCAATAAGCAGACAGAAGTGAACAAATATGCCAGAGTGAGAATTTACAGAAATGTAGCTACGGAGTTCTGAAAACGAAATAAGAACAACCACAGAAAGATCCAACAGGAAATCTCTTGAATGTTATATTCTGTTTCACCATGGGCAAGCTATCCTCAGACCTCACAGTATCTTTCCGCATGTCCTTTTGCAGGACTAGTATATATTTACAGTGCATATCCTACCTTATCCAAGCATTATATTTTGCCTCCTTTTCTGGAGTTACAAAACTGCTTAAATCTTTCTAGAACTACCGAGCCACATCTAATTATCACTCACTGATATATCTGTAATAACTTAAATAACTAAATGTCAAGATGGAATGATTAGTATGCACACAATATGAAGAGGAAGGCAGGCCACTTCAAGGTAATACTGTGTTTGGCTGAAATTCATTTTGTTTACAGATAAATAAACCAACTGCCAGATTTACCACTCTGCAACTTTCCATTTTGTCTTCTCATCCAATGGTTGTTGGCAAAAACATCACCCTGAAATAAAGCTCTTGCAATTCAATGAGCGCAGAATAATCTATGAAAGTCACATTTGTCTCCCTTTGTAAACACTGTGTTTTTTCTAACAAACTATGTATAAAGGGAGCAAATAGCGATATATTGCACAAAAATCATTAAATTTCCCATTGCAATCATTTAAAGACAGGTTTAATGAAAGATGAATTGAGATAAATTCTTTAAGGAACAAAATAATTTCCCTAAATAACAAAGCAAAATCAAAGCTGGCATTTGTTTCCAGAATAAGATACATGCTACCATAAAACTCAAGGTCAGCACTGAATCTCACAAGTGTTCCTTGTATGTAACCATCCTCTCGTCTTTTCATGTTAAAAAATGAGGAGAGAGATTTTTACTACTTGGGCAACCAAAAAACCAAACAACTTTCAAGTTTAAATATCAACATATTTTATGCAAAACCCATATAAACCTAGTGGGAAAACTAGAAAAATTTATTTCACTAGGATCATGGCTGAGAAACACAGGATAAAATATGAAAACATAGGACATGCCTAATATTTCTTCCTTTAGAGAGCTCAAATATGGGTACAATATCAACAGGTGGAGGGGTTCAGGTGGGGTTTGTTTGTTTTTTAAACAGTGTATTGTTTTAGCTGTGGCAGAAATAAAATGGCTCAAGTAGTGAAAAACTCTTAGCCAAAGACAAACACTACTTGTTGGCTGCACAAATTTCCTAAGCATAATCACTCAAAACTTAGCTACTCAGCATGCTCAGGCTCTGCTTGCCATATGAGAGGATGATGAGATGAAACGGCCGAGAAGTATGCAAAGAATGCAAACAATGAATTAATGCAGTTCAGAAGTGAAATTACTTTGTTTGTAATGCAGAGAACACACAGCAGTGATAAATTATTGCTTTAACATTGTAACAGCATCTGTTGCGCAGAGCCTGCAGGGCTGAGATCTGGCCTTTGATCTACATCGCTCACATTGAAAAGAACAAGGTAATCCAGATAACTTTAGGACTCTCACTTGCACAGATTTAGAGAAGCTATAAAAAAATTACTCTCAAAGAGTTGCTTATTTTGGCGGGTAGTGGGATTTGTGTTTTGTTTTGTTTCAACAAGTAAAAGCATAAGAATGAAAAAGTCCATCACAGGAAGAACTTAGAAGCTACTAAATTTGTTTTATCTTTTCCACTGTTTCTGTTTGCCACAGATAAATATGTAAAAATATACTCACATCCAAAGCATGGCTGAATGAGGGCAGAAAACAGTTAATGACAGTGTACACCAACTTCTGTGACTGATATGAGAGAACCTTCCTCAGCTATTTAATTTTAGAACAACCTCTGTATACTTAAAATCCCAACAAATTCCATGGTGTCAGAAGTGTCACTTCTACAGTGCAGAAGGTCATGTCATTCAGCACAGCATCCTGGGAGAGCCTCTGAATTAAGAGTTTTGTCTTTTAGTACCTATAACTCATTAAAAACTAATTTGAAAGTCTCAAGGTTTCAAAGCACCAACAGCAAAAAGCAGAAGTTTGGAGAGTAGATAGGAATGGTACAGCCCCAAGGGGCTTGTGTGCCTGCTTCTGAAGAAATTGCTTGATCATCGCCCATGCTTAAAATTAAAAATATAAAAAAAATTGCAAAAATAATCCTTAAAGAATATTTCTCCAAAGATGCTATAAAACTTTTCAAAATAAACTATTTCATTGTGTGCCTTTATCACCTGAATCTGTATATTCAGAACAACCCAAAAAAAGAAACAAATAATTATTTTAAGGTGTTCACACACACACACAAAGTCATTCATCCATACTAAAGGATGAAATGTCTTTGGTGGTGAACTGAAGGCACAAGTGACAGAACGTAGAATGTAACTGTTATCCTTAGTGTCTTATAACACCAGTGGTCAGTGCAAAATGTCTTTGAGGGCTGCAGTGGGTGACAAGACACTTTAAGAAGAGATCGGAAAATCAACAGACATAGACTCATTTATACATCATCGAGGAAATGAAACTTTGCATTAAGGTCAAGATACGTGCATTGTATTAAGGGTTCATTAGGACAGACAAGCACTATGTGTTATATTGTTGAACGATGATTTTTCTTTTTGAAGGAATAAGAAAAAATAAAGTTTCATAGGCAAGGAGAACGATGGACTGCCAAAAGATCTCAGCACAAACACTGCTCTGATGTCTTTTTTCTGATGGCAACTCTGCATATTGAGTACCTAAAGTAATAAAACAAAAATCTAGGTTTAGAAAACTTTCTAAACAAATTTTCAAGTCCAGCTCTTTAACATTCTTTTTTCACATATTGCATATAAAACACGTAAATATTGCAGCACGAATTAGTTAGTGGGGAAATTTGGCTTATTTTTCACTACAGACCTTGATCCAGCAAATACCTAATGTTAAGCTTGCGCTTAGTAGCAGTTTCATGCTGAAGTACTTAACTAAATTGCAATTGCTGAGGTGAGCAGCTCGAGAGAGGACGCCTTCAAAACCGGAGCGGGGGAGAGATCAGTGTCCAGGAGCCTCAACTCAGAGCGACAAGAGCCACCGAGGGAGCCTCAAGTCCTCGACAGGACCTGCCCAGGAGCCGGCAGCTCAGCTGACGAGAGCGAGCAGCTGACTCACAGGGGGCGGAGCCAGGAGCAGCGGCACCAGCCCTGGCTGGGTAAAAACCTGCCCCAGGGAGCGCGGCGAGGCAGTTCGCGCGGGCAGGCGAGCGGGATGGTGAGCGCTCGTCGTATGACCAGGGCCCGGTCCGGGAGCTCTGCGCTGGCTGTCCCGGCGGTGGCACCCAGTGTAGGCACCCAGACAGAGCCGATGAGCGGGGAGGCTGCAGTGCAGAGCTCGGGGTGTAGAGAGTGCCTGCCCCGGGCTGGTGAGGGGAGGGTGCACAATGGGCAGGGCTGCACTCAGTGCTCCCTGGTGGAGGTCCTCCTGCAGCAGGGGCTGAGCTGCGGGATGCTGTTAATAGGCTGCGAGATGTCGGGAAAGCTGAGAGAAAGCAGGAATGCTTGCTCCTGGCCCAAACTGTGCAGGAGCCTCAAGCTTCCCCTCCAGCTCATGAAGGAAAGAAAGAGACCGTTAACATGGAAAGCTGGGAATTAGTGACAGAAAAAAAAAAAAAAAAAAGGAGGAAAAGGACAACTAAAAGCAAGGGGCTTCCTCCTAAATCCCCTGTCCCCCGCAGAACCGCTTTGCTGTCCTGCAGGGGGCTAATGAGGAAGCGCATTCGAGCCAGAAACAGCCGGCTGGTGCACTGGTAAAGAAGATCTCTACTGATGCTGCCAGGAAAAAGTGGCGGGTCGTAGTAATGGGGGACTCTACTTTGAAAGGGACAGAAGCACTCATCTGTCAGCCTGACCCCATCTCAAGAGAGGTGCGTTGCCGACCGGGGGCACGGATCAGGGATGTGGCAGAGAGGCTGCCTGCTCTAGTAAGTCCCACAGACTATTACCCACTTCTGGTGATACATGTGGGTGCTAGGGATATAGATAGTAGCCTGGGGAACATAAAGAAGGACTACAGAGCCCTGAGGGAGGAGGTTAGGAGCTCTGGAGCTCAGGTGGTCTTTTTGCAAATTCTCCAGGATACAGGGGAGGACCTAAAAAAAGCTAGGAGGATTGGCCAGGTTAATAAATGGTTAAAAGGGTGGTGTCATAGTCAGGGGTTTGGGTGTCTTGAACACAGGACCCAAGTTTGTAGGATAGGTCCAGTGGGGGCTGATGGAGCTGCTCTGATGATAAAGAAAGGAAAGAGCAGTTTTGGTAGGAGGCTTGCCAGATTGGTCAAGGAGGCTTTAAACTGGATGTGTCCCAACACACCCAGTCAGTTGCCAGCACACATAATAAATGCTCGGATTAATGTAGAGATATCCCAGCCGCACCAGCCAATGAGCTGGCTTCATTTGGAGCTCAGCTCAGATGCCTCTGTACAAATGCCCGTAGCATGGGGAACAAACGAGGAATTAGAGATGTGTGCACGTCTATGGGGGTATGATATAATAGGCATCACAGAAACATGGTGGGATGGCTCCTATGACTGGAGTGTTGGAAGGTTACAGGCTTTTTAGAAAAGACAGGCCTGGCAGGTGGAGAGGGGGATTTGCCCTTTATGTTAGGGATAGGCTGGAGAGTATAGAACTCTGTCTGGGGACAGGTGAGCAGTCAACGGAAAGTTTGTAGGTCAGGGTTAAAAGGAATATAGCTGTGGGAGACATTACTGTGGGGATCTGTTACAGACCGCCTGATCAAGGAGAACCTGTGGATGAAGCACTCTAGAGACAGATAGGAACAGCCTCACGCTCACAGGCCCTTGTTCTCCTGGGTGATTTCAACCACCCTGACATCTGTTGGAAGGCCGGTATAGCCTGGCACAAGCAATCCAGGAGGTTCCTCAGTTGTGTAGAAGACAACTTCCTTCTGCAAGTAATAGAGGAGCTGACAAGGAGAGGTGCCACGCTTGACCTTGTGCTCACCAACAGGGAAGGGCTTGTTGGAAATGTGACGCTCCAGGGCAGCCTTGGATGCAGCAATCACGAGATGGTTGAATTTGAGATCCTCAGGACAGTGAGAAGAGCGTGCAGCAAGCTCACTGCCCTGGACTTCAGGAGAGCAGACTTCGGCATCTTCAGGAACCTGCTTAGTAAGGTTCCATGGGATATAGCCCTAGAGGGCAGGGGGGCCCAAGGACTCTTGGTTGATATTCAAGGATCACATGCTACAAGCTCAGAAGTGTTGCATCCCAACTAGAAGGAAGTGCAGCAGGAGGGCCAGGAGACCTCCTTGGATGGATAAGGAGCTCCTGAGGAAAATTCAAATGAAAAAAGAGGCTTATAATAAGTGGAAGCAAGGACAGGCGAACTGAGAAGAGTACAAGGATGTTGTCTGGGAAGCTAGGGACCAGGTTAGGAAAGCTAAGGCCCAGTTAGAATTAAACTTGGCTAGGGATATTAAGGATAACAGGAAGGGATTTCCTAGGTATGTAGCGAATAAAAGACAGACTAGGGACAATGTAGGGCCCCTCCAGAATCTCTCAGGAGAACTGGCTACACAGGATTTGGAGAAGGCTGAGGTTCTGAATGACTTCTTTGCATCTGTCTTCACTGGCAAATGCTCTGACCAAACCACCCAAGTCTTGGAAGGCAGATACAGGGACTGTGAGAATGAAGACCTTGGGCCCACTGTAGGAGAGGATCCAGTTCGAGACCATCTTAAGAACCTGAACGTGCACAAGTCCATGGGTCCTGATGAAATCCATCCGCAGGTCCTGAAGGAGCTGGCAAATGAAGTTGCTAAGCCACTGGCCATCATATTTGAGAAAACATGGCAGTCAGTTGAAGTTCCCAACGACTGGAAAAAGGGAAATATAACCCCCATTTTCAAGAAGGGGAAAATGGATGACCCAGGGAATTACAGACCAGTCAGTCTCACCTCTGTGCCTGGCAAAATCTTGGAGCAGATTCTCCTGGAAGGCATGCTAAGGCACATGAAAAACAACAAGGTGCTTGGTGACAGCCAGCATGTCTTCACTAAGGGGAAATCCTGCCTGACCAATTTGGTGGCCTTCTATGATGGGGCTATGGAACTGATGGACAGGGGTAGAGGAGTTGATGTCATCTACCTGGACTTGTGTAAAGCATTCAACACTGTCCCACACGACATCCTTGTCTCTAAATTGGAGAGACATCAATTTGATGGATGGACCACTGGGTGGATAAAGAACTGGCTGGATGGCCGCACACAAAGAGTTGTGGTCAATGGCTCAATGTCTGGCTGGAGACCAGTAACGAGTGGTGTCCCTCAGGGGTCGGTGTTGGGACCAGTTACTGGTTAACATCTTCGTCACTGACATGGACAGTGGGATTGAGTGTGCCCTCAGCAAGTTTGCAGATGACACCAAGCTGTGTGGTTTGGTTGATGTGCTGGAGGGAAGGAATGCCATCCAGAGGGACGTCGACACGCTTGTGAGGTGGGCTGATGCCAACCTTATGAAGTTTAACCATGCCAAGTGCAAGGTCCTACACCTGGGTCGGAGCAATCCCAGGCACAGCTACAGGTTGGGCAAAGAAGAGATTCAGAGCAGCCCTGTGGAGAACGACTTGGGGTTCTTGGTCGATGAGAAAACGAACGTGAGCCGGCAGTGTGCGCTTGCAGCCCAGAAAGCCAACCATATCCTGGGCTGCATCAAAAGGAATGTGACCAGCAGGTTGAAGGAGGTGATCCTGTCCCTCTATTCTGCTCTCGTGAGACCTCACCTGGAGTATTGTGTGCAGTTTTGGTGTCCTCAACATAAAAAGGACACGGAAGTGTTGGAACAAGTCCAGAGGAGGACCATGAGGATGATCAGGGGACTGGAGCACCTCCCATATGAAGATAGGCTGAGGAAGTTGGGGCTGTTCAGCCTGGAGAAGAGAAGGCTGCGTGGAGACCTCCTAGCAGCCTTCCAGTACCTGAAGGGGGCCTCTAGGGATGTTGGGGAGGGACTGTTCATTAGGGACTGTAGTGATAGGACAAGGAGTAACGGGTTAAAACTTAAACAGGGGAAGTTTAGATTGGATATAAGGAGGATATTCTTTCCTGTAAGGGTGGTGAGGCACTGGAATGGGTTGCCCAAGGAAGTTGTGAATGCTTCATCCCTGGTGGTGTTCAAGGCCAGGTTGGACAGAGCCTTGGGTGATATGGTTTAGTGTGAGGTGTCCCTGCCCATGTCAGGGGGGTGGAACTTGATGATCTTAAGGTCCTTTCCAACCCTAACTATTCTATGATAGCTGATAAGTTATTGTTTTCTTCTCTCAAACTTGAATATTATAATTAAGAAACAAGGGTGTGTAAAAATCACTGTATGCCATGGAGCAGAGAGTATGCAGAAATTCTTAGGAGGGAATTTAGCAGTAAGAAGCTAAGGATGGCCTTCCGTTTGTGCAGAGGGTTAACAGTGCTGGTTGGGTAACTGAGGAAATCCCACTTGTATATTTTCTTTAATGAAAGAGCTCTGCATCACTTGATTTACAGGTCACTGTTAGGATCCACTAACCGATGTTGCAGAAAGGTAGATCTGGCATGAGCCCTAGGTTCAGTTTTACATTGCACTTATGTGTTGCTGTTGTAATAACCAAGTCATTAAGGTTCAGGTCAAATGTATTTTAGTATAAAGATGAGATAAAACCTTTTTTAATACACAGGTGCACCAGTGGCACTGCTGTTTTAGTCTATATGATGTGTCCTTAACATGAAATCCTATTTTTCACATAATGTAATAACAATACTGTGGTTGCCAGTGAGCGGTATTATAAAATGTGCAGTGAGATAAATGCTGTTATTATGGAAATCCTATTAGCAAGTCCCTATGTACTGTTCATGTAGCACAGATTTATTAACATAGCCTTCTGTAGTTACTTTCTTGAAAACAGTTTTACCTCCTATGAAATACTGTGCAATAATGCCATTAATAAACGTATCTAATTGCGATATATAACTGTGAAAGCCTGAATGGATTGGAATAGATTCGAAGAGGAGCAGGATTATTGCAGTAGGATGTATTGAACAACATATATTTTGCATCCCTAATTTTTTGTACTACTGTATGTCAAGAGAAAGCGTTGAGTACATAGTCAGGCAACTAATGAAAAATGTAAGCCTTTTTATAAAGAGCTGTCAGTAGATGGCAATGTGACTATTTTATACGGACTTTTTATTCCATATGAGGCTTAAGGCTTGTAATCATCTGCTGTTGCTGCTTAAATTATTATAATTTTTTTAAAAGCTCTAAGAACCCTTTAAAACTATTCTTTAAATAATTGATAGTTACAAATGGAAATCTTAGTCCAGACTCTCCAAAAATGATCAAAATTTTTAAAATTTTCCAATAGTCAGGGATGAATAAAAATGATGTCACATAATGTGCCATCACTAAATAGGAGATTATTGCACTTATGCCTCATGTTGCTGCAGATTCAGTAAACCCATGTTTTATTGATAGGTCTTTGGCCATAACTCATCCAAAAGTGTGGTGCTTATAATGAGCACCAGAAGGAATAACAGAAATAAACATGTTCTTGTGCTGTCAACAATACATCCAGTGTAAGGTTTACCAGCATCTATTCTATCTTCTCCTCCCTCTTCATAATGAATCTAATCAGGGAATAAAGTTCATTATCTGGCATTAAATTAGACATTATGGTCTTATCAAGTATGAACAACTGCAGCACAAATGTATATGTTTAGTGTTTAACTGTTAGTTGCTCCTGTTGTTAATATTTCATGTGAGTAGTACAGAGAAACATAAGATATGAAGTTCATGGCAAGTGACTTAAAGAAAATATGTAGTAATATATTCCTATCTAGGATCCATTGGTTTTAAATGGCAGCATGGATTTGAAGGCCCAGATTTATAAGAATACCTCAGAATGCTGATGTCCACTTCTTCTTGAAATTTTTTTTAGAAATCTGTGTGCAAATAGGTACATCATACATAGAAAATTTTACCTTTGGTCTCTGTCTCTCTAGAACTTCATTTAGGAACAATCTATCTTCATCATCTATCTTTATTATATATCATAATATTTATTATTAATGTGTGAGGGTGTTGAGGTGCTGGCAAAGACTGCCCAGAGAAGCTGTGGCTGCCCCATCCCTCGCAGTGTTCAAGGCCAGGTTGGACAGGGCTTCGAGCAACCTGGTCTAGTGGAAGGTGTCCCTGCCTTTGGCAGGGGGTTGGACTAGATGACCTGTAAGATCCCTTGAACCCAAACCATTCTATGCTTACAGTGGTTTCATTGTGGTGTCAGGCAAGAGCCTGTCTCTATGCATAGTATTCACATACCTGAGCCAAGAGGCTGTTGAATTTAACCAGTCTGTAATGGGGCTCTACCATTATGTGACTGCTTTCTCAAGCATGTGTAGAGTGTTGGAAGCATGAGGAGCTAGCTGTACCTGCTGTACATTTTGCATTCAAATAGACTTCTGTAATATTGATTCTGGTGAATGCCCAGGTTCCTCAGAAAGTTGCAAATAAACTTGGCTACCCAGCTTTCTGGGGGTGTTTTTTATTTGATTGTTTGTGGTTGGGTTGCTTTTTTTGTTGTTGTTGTTGTGGTTTTTTTCTTTTTTTCTTAGCTGGTTTTCTTGTTTTTTTTTTTTTAACTCCTGTTGGGTTTGTCCAAGGCTCTACATAAATGAGACACTATTTTTACTTGAACTATCTGTGCTGTCTAAATACTATTCACTGTGCCTCATACCCAGACTGACCTTTGGTTTTGAAAGGCAACAAGGTGGAACAGGTCAAAGTCCCTGCCTGGGCCTGGTCACCAGCTGCACTGGTGGTGGCAAAGACCACAGAGAGATGAAAATGGGCTCAGTGAGTGGGGTGAGAGACACATCCCAGAGCTCAAGATGGGTGCATTCTCATGATTTTTACTATTGACTGTCTATATACACTGGTGCAATATGCTGCAAAGGGTCCTTAAAAATTTCCTCCAAGTTGCTGGTACCAAGAATGTGACTAATTGTGGAGTGGGTGAAGCCTCCCATCCTGTACCACCTCTGTGGCAGAGATGCTTGCCAGGTGAAGAAGACTGATGTGCTTGCCCTGTGGCCACATGGGAAGCTCATGGGCCTCCCCATGGCCCTTGTAGCTGTGAAAACAGACAGGCTGCTCCAGGCAGAAGCTTGCACTGAGAGTAGCCATCAAGACCGAAGTGTTTCTGGCTTTTGAAGCAAGCAGGTATGGCTGTAGTTTGCAATGGGAAATCAAACCATCCTTCAGTCTCATAGAGAAATTAATCCTTCCATTGTGGGCTGAATGCTGTAAACTCTTGTTTTCAGCTCCTTGCTACTATTAGCTAGGCTTTAGTGGTTTGTTTCTGAGGGAAGAGAAACTGCTTATATTTGTCAGGCTTTTCGTTGGAGCATCCCTAGTCATTGTGGTGAATCTATCCTCTTTTCCTAAACACAGCAGAAATTAATAATAATGGACAGCTTTCTTAATTCAAACTTTTAAATCTATTTTTCCATTCAGTCCTACACCTAAGGAGGTCTATTTCTATTCTGAAGCCCAAGCCTACAGCTGTTTTTCTGGCTTCCTGGTGGTTTTCTGCCTACATTTACCAACACATATACCTCCTGTCAATACAGGACTCGATGTTTTCAATCAATCCCCTGGGCCTTCCCACATGGCTTTCTGTTGTTTCAGCTGTTTTACTCTATTAAAGATCTTAATTCCCCTGAACAAAGGGCTGCTAGCATGCACATCAGCTTGCGAAGTCTATGATTTCCCATGGATCAGAGGCATACTTGCTGGCAACCATTAACACCTTCCAGCATAACAATGCTCTGCAGCAGCGTGGGGCATGGAAACCAACCGCTCAGTTTTAAGAGCCCTTCTGTAATAAAAGCATCTGCCAGGATCCCTCACTAACCTCCTGTTCTGGATGGCTCTGCAAGGAGTAGGTAGCCTCAAAGGACCTTTGAATTGTTAAAAGATTATTTGTTCAGGACTTTTGCTTCATGCTGCCTGTTAGTTAAATAACATGTCTAAATATATGTATTAAATCCTCACTTTGCCCAAATTGCTCTAATGTAGGTGGAAAGATTTTTTTTCCCCTGTTGCTTTCTGTAAATAGGTTTGAAAGTGTAAAATTTTCTTTCTTATATTTATATATAACTTTCTTCTATTTATGTGTCCTTAAATCAATGCATACAGAATAGCTGTCTGACAAATTCATTTAGATTGACAAATTCTGTCCCACAAAATGATGCACTTCTCATTAGTCTGAAATGTGCAGTTTGAAAAGAGTTACAGATTATGAACCTTTACAAGACAAACATTACTTACTGATTAAATGACAGGAAATATTCCAATACCATACCAGTGATTTTATACATTCATATATAAAGGAAATACAGTCTGGTTTTTGCTGTGTTTAAAAAATTTGGAATGAGAACTTTAAAACATGGTACTTCATCAGTCTCCCTTATATTTCTTCATGTTCAGTCACGACAGATATATCATTTGGCTACAAATGTCACTACTGTAACATTGAAAAAGGGATCCAATGACCCTGCTTTCTTATCAGTCTCCTGAAAGCAGTCCTTGAGAGATTCGTGAGAAAGATGAACTTTAGCAGAATTATATAGAATTTGGACTTTCTGAATGGTTGAACAGCAGCCCCTCCTAGATTGTTAAGAGCTGAAGGCTGTATCTTATGTCATTCTATAGCTAATTTTTCCTAGGTATGTAATAGGATTTTCGATTTAACCTGAGGGCTTAATGTCATGAAGCATTAATTATTATCCATACTTTTGGCAAGGCAGTGTGATAAAAAATTTATGCAGTTTTTAAAAGAAAAACTTTTACTTGAACTTACCCTGATCTGTCATTGAAATTGGGTAAAACAGTGTATTTTTATTCTTATTTGCATAGAAATTCCATCAACAGATTTAGCCTGAGAATTTTTATTTCCTTTATCAATTGATATAGTCTTAGGCTCAATGCATTGCAGTCATTAATGGCTCAACAAAAAATCAAGAGGTAGGAAATGTTGTCATAAGGTAACCCTGTACATTTTGGTTGGGAACTGGTAAGGATTAATCCTCAGTCTTCCCATAAAACAGCTGCAAATTATTAACTCCTTATATTAGGTGTAGTACTTTCTCAGTAAGGATGATATGTAATATTGCAATAAAAATGGGAAAGAAGTGGGCAGATTTTCTATCACAAGAATTTTGTCTTCCATTTGAGATGATTTAACTTTCAGAAGCAGAAATGAATTATTATATTGTGGATGGTCTTGCTGAGGCTCTTCAGTAAGGAGAAATGAACATCACTTTCAATACCATGAATCATCATTCTGACAGGCTGAAAATAGCTGACAAAGAAAAATGCTTGACTTTTCTCACAGAATTTGATTTAAATCAATAAAATTTTATTTTAATCCTGCAACCCACCTTTGGGAGAACTTTTAATATTAAACTCAGAAATTAATATAACTTATGTGGCCCAAACCTGAGTATTTTTGTAGTGTTTTTTTGTATAACTGTATCAGCAGCCACGGTAATATTTTTGTGTGTGTGATACTCTGTGTTGTGTTTGCAATACTTCTGCATGAGTTGAGATCTTTGTCTGATGGTTGATTGTTAGATGGATACACCTTTGGTTTGGGTAAATAGGGCTCTGAGGTGTTTATTTTTTGCTGAAAACCAGGCTGGGCTTAGAAGTGGGATTGCCATAATCTGTTAATGAAGCCTCACTAAGGATTTAAATGCAACTGAGTTGTACATTTAAACTGAGGAAGACCTCTTCATTTTTGTAATGTAGAGGTAGGTAATTGATGTCACACAAAGCCACTTGCAGTTTAAATGGTTGCAGGACACCTCCCAGGTTTGGTCCACCTGAACCAAGAGAAAACTGTAAACATTATCTCAATAAAAGGAGTAGGTTCATTATGGGGCCAAGATACTATAAAGAGTAACCCCACCTCAGGTATTAAAAAGCACCTTATAATGAGGTAGCTCTAAGCTTTTGAACATTGTTTATGCAGGCAAAATAACATCTGTGCTTTGTGTTTGTTATGTTGAGGTTTTAAACATTGAATGCATTTAATTCAATACTCATTAATTCCTTGCACTGAATGCTTTAATGCCAATCATGCAGAAAACATTTAAATATGACAAGTTCTTTTTAATTATCATAAAATTGTGTTACAATAAAAGCAAAATGCTTGGTTAAGAAATTCAAACAACATAAGCCAATTCCTAGTTCTACAAACAAATAGTGTAGAAATTTCATGAAGAAAAATATGAGAATAACGAAAAGGCTTTCATTAGGAAATCACACTTCTCTATCTCTCATGTTTCACCTGGGAGATTAAAGATGCTTCTTTTCCAGAAAATGTCTGATTTTTATTTTGTCACAGGAAGGAATCAAATGATTCCCATTAATTTGAATATGCATTTTAGTTATCTGAAGGAGGGGTTTTTGTTTCCTTTAAAGATTTCAGTAGTATTCAGTGTTTGAAGTTAGGGAGTGAGAGAGCTGCTGATAGAAGAGGGAAAAAATACAGCAAACCATATGCAAATATTAATACATTTTCTTTGATCTTATATGAAAAATATTGTAGACTTCTGAGGGCTAAAAATGTCACAGATAAAATCAGCACCCTTTCTAATGGTGAATGCTGCTTTCATCACTTTCTTGATTTACCAGTGCTCTGACTTAAGGTCTCCCAGTTCTGAGACTTGATTTTGTAATTTGCGTATTTAGTCCAACAGGCGTTAGATCTTGCCACTTCTTCAGTTCCTTTTTAGTCTTTAGATCTATCACTTACTGGAGGGAGAAGAGAGAGAGACAACATCTAAAGATGTGCTTAAAAGAGGAGTAGGAAAGCTTCACTTTTTATTATCAATGTGTCTCCTGTCAAGAGCTATTTTTGTAAATCGGTCCAAAGAGTAAGTAGATTGTATAGACCTCTTGTTACTTTTGTAGTCTTGGAGGATCCTGGGATATTTTCCATAGCGTTATGATTTCAAAGGAGGCAGCTTGAATATTCTCTTAAATGGCAATTCCCAAACTGCAATCTGGGAATCTCATTTGGCTGGGATCCACTTGATGTTGTACTGGCTCTTCCTTCATCCTTCTCATAACATTGCATGTAGCTGAAAGGTTGTCCCAGTACTGCTTTTCAAGAAGTAAGGTTTGCAGATGCATAGAGATATATTATGGAAAGGACTAAGAATGGAAGATGAGTCAGTGACTAAAGAGGTTATTTCTCTCAAGGTGCTACTATTTCTCAAAGATCTTGTCCATCATTTTTAATGAAAAATGTCCTAATTGGAATTTACCAAGTTGTCAAAATTGTAACATATGAAGTAAAAGGTCTTAATTTCAACAAAAATCTGCTTAGATGGCATGACTTCAAGATTTTTTTAAATTTTTTTTTTTGATCTGCTTGATTTACTGCTGATTTTTCTTTCAGACTTGTTGGTAGTTCACTGACTAGGAAGAAACTAGTAAACTGGAGTTTTGGGGAGTGGCTTCTCCTCATGGGATGACCGCTCCCTTGGATTTAAGACCTTTTTCCTAATCGCCTCTTGTGAGAGCTTTGGAAAGTTTTCACCTTTTCATCAGAATCAGATCCACCCTCCAAAACCAAACCACCATCCCAGCCCCTGAACCTACCCTGAAAATACCAAACTTTTCTATGCTATCAAATGAGGCTTTCCTGTATATCTTCACAGATAAATAAACCTGAACAGAAGAGTGTGTGTGAGAGAGTGCATAGGCATGCCTGAACAGATAAATCATCAGTGATTTGGCCAGCTCTCAAAAATACTGAAACCTTAAATTCAAATTCTGCTTGTGCTTCATTCAGGATTATAAGAGCGTAGGAGTTGCTTTGTCAATTTTGACCAAAAATTTCGATTTGGATCTTTTATCACTGACACCTTTGTAGCAAAAGCAATGCATTTTTGTAAATAGTGGTGGTTTTGCTTTTTTCCAGGTTAAAATCTCTTATTAATAAAACTCAGTGTTCTCACAAGTAATGAAAAAGCGATGCCTCAAGGGAAGAGTGACCCCAGCACAAGCACGACAGTGGCCAAAAGTCACCTGGGACCCCAGCCAGGCTGTTGACAGGTGGGGTTCACTGATGGTCTGGGAACCATCCTATGGGCAAGGTCCCGAACTGGTGTAGGAAGTTCAGCCGGGATCAGGAGGGGCTGGGCACAGGCACTGTGTCAGAGCAAGTGCTGGGGACCTGTGCCCCAGCAAAATGGGACCCCTAGGAGATGGGCAGGGGACAGGGCCATTAGGGCCTGTTAAGTGCCCTCAGAACCTGAAAAATGTGTGAAGAGTACAGATTTTAAACAAGTTCCTCATCCCCTCAGGCCTTTGCTTGGTCTGTCAGGAAGCTCTGCACTGATTTACTTACAGTTTTAAAGCACGAAAGAGATACTTAGGAAAAAAGGTATTTCATAAATTCGTAATGTCGAGCAATGTTATCGTCATCTAAGATGTCTCTCCTAAATAAGGCTGATGGGGGCTGTGGAAAGCAATGAGCAGAGTATGGTGGATGCATGACTGCCTGTACAAGCCTGAGCATGATATTCATCACAAATTAATTCAGTGTGTGAGCTGGCCTTCTGCTGTGCTACTGATGCATACTTTCCTTTACAGGCTTTTTCTGCCCAAAGATATGCCATTGCTATTCAAAAAGTCTGTGATTGTCATAGCAGCCTACTTCCAGCTCAGATGATAAGTAACCTAATGTGGGAGAAGCCATGAATTTTAATGGCAAATAGTTTAGATGATAAGGAGGATAACAAAACCAGTAAAACAAATATAGTGTTGAAAAGTGAGTGGTAAGGTGTATTTGTTAGAAGTTTTGTTATGTTTATTCTCAATAACAGTTATAAAATTAGAAATCTTGAATTTTAAAGAAGCAGAATTCAATCTGTTGCTTCATTAGGTTCTCAGCTAATAGAGCTACTAGGGAAATTCTGTAAATCTTTTTGCAATAGACAAAAATTATAGAGGGAAAGACTGCTGTAAAGTTGACTATATTAGTTTGCCTGTCAAGACACATTATATCAGTTGGGCAGAGCTGAGAAAACAAAACTGGTATGTTTTCATAAAATATATCTGTGGAACTTTCTGCTTTGCATATCGTTACATAGATATATGCCCCAATGATTTCTCTAGTGCACTGTAAAGGGATATGCATGTTTTCTCCTTAGAGGAGTTGCGTTGTAGTGTCCCTGTAAGAGGGAGCTGTATACTGTATGTAGTTGTAAAGAAGCCTTGATGCCTAAACTCAAAGGGTTTAATTTGTGGGTAACATTGATTTAAAAGTGTAATATAAATGTTTAGTGGCCATAGGTTTGTAGGGATTTTGGTTTATATGAAGGCAGTTTATCTTCCAAAATTACAAGGATATAGATCTCTCTTCTGATCTTACATTGCTTCAGTGAAGATCACAGGAGACCTTTTTGTGAAGACAATGTAGGCCTTCTGTGGGTGTGGTATTTTTTAACCTAAAAGTGTGGTTTTGAAATAAAATATTTAAATAAGACTATAACGCTTAAATGAAGGCCATGGCTGAATTTGGTATGAATTGCATAAATAGAATGATAAGAAGAAATCCTCTTACCATCCTATTTCATAATGGAAAATGTACATGTAACAGTTATTGGCAGAACATAAAAATTATTTTGTCATTTTGTTTAGGTTCCTGCAGTCGAGCAGCTTTGTATGTTAGAGTGTTCTTCTAAAGGAATTTACCTATTTTTCTATTTTTTTTTGTCTCCTTTTTTAAACAAACAGGCTTTTCTATGCTCAGAAAAAAACAAAACAATAGTGATGTTCCTTTTTAATTTTAAAACATTTTGTTGGGTAATTTAAATTAAAAATTCTTATATTGCTGGGCTTTCAAACTTTTCATTTTCATTAGGCTTTCTTATTTATGTTTGTATTGTCATGGGTGAGCTGGATCATATAGAATTGCAGTAGCTCAAGAATAGAGTAATTGGGTTTTTTCCCTCTTATACTGGAAAAACATCGAATAACTGATGCTTATTTTTTGATTAAAAAGTTACATTAAACCTGCAGCATTTTTAAGCTCTCCTTAAAAGTTGTTTCATAACTAGTACATATTAATATGAAATCCTTCAGAATATCATTCAGTTTTTTCACATTACATCTATTGCTTTAATGAAAATGGAATTTCCAAACTACATTGCTTTTGAGGGTTTCTTCTGTGTTTGTAGTTTTTTTTTCTAATTTTTTTTTCTTTCATTATCCCACCCCTCTAAGAAATTGCGCATCTCCTTTATTTGCAATCTGGTTTTCTCAAAACAGACCTTGCAGTCTTTGGGTACACATCCAGCCTTCTAAGTTCAATTAAACCTGAATTTAGCTGTTGGTTCATCAAACATTTGGCTACCCACTCAAAAATAATATGTAAAACTGAAGAAAATACTTCAGTGACTTTCCAAGGTGCATGTTTGAGACCCAACTTTTTGAATCTCTGCTGGTGGGTGAATTTTTAAGGCATCCCATGTGAGCTAGGTTGAGCAATCCAGCTTGTGTTTCTGTTGGAAATGATCAATACTTGTATGAAAACCAGGTGGAGTTTTAGATTTAATATAATGACTGAAGCAAGAGTAATCTTTCCCATATCCTGTGAGTGCATCCTCTGAATTCTGCTGCTAATTGTACTGAGCACAGTAAGCAGAATTTTGTCCATTGCTCTTTACTAGTGTTTGGTAACTCTTGAATTTGTGTCAAGCAAAAGCAAAACTTGTTCTGTTGTTTCTGTAAACAGCTCAGGATAGTGAACTTTCTGATAGTGAACTGGTCTGAGAAAGCCCCAGAGATGTTAACAGCATTAAAAAAACCCTACGTCTATCCCACTGCCAACATCCCCACCTTAAAGACATTGGAAGTATTCATTAGAAGTATGATTATATTCTTCTTTGTTAATGGAAGATAATGTGTATTCAGTACTAGTTATCAATTTCAGATGCCTTGTAAAACCTGCAAAGAAAAAGACGTTATGCTGCTCAGTTATTTCATCTGTGAATTGCCTTGTGTTAAGAGTTTAAATCAACCCCTTTTGTCACTTTAATGTAAAGTGGATTTTCTTGTATTAAGAAATGTAGACAAAGATGTGATTTAGGATGAATCCTGTCAAGGTGTGACTCTCCTGCTAAATTCTTAGAGAACTTGTCTGTAAACCAATATTAATGTGGAAAATGTTTCTAGTAGGAAGCTCTGTGTCATTAATGCGAGCTTTGCAGGTTCTACCAGCCTCCAGAAGTACACTTTTTGTCAGTTCTCCCACAGCTAAAGCATTTCTGTCAGATTGTAACCACTTAAGAAACACCTCTTCACTTAATATCGTGGTATACAGAAATTCTAATTTTCTAAGGGAAATCATGACAATAGAGATTTTTAGCCTGGAGGGATAAGATAGAAGTTGTCTGAGTATCAAAGGAATCCTCTCCTAAGAGGAGAAATCATCAGAAAATGTAGCAGTTTGAATATAAAACTGTACAAACCTTCAGACTCCAAGTATAAAGGAGTGTCAAATTGCTGGTAGTTTTTCTTTCTTTCCCCCAGTTTCAAAAGAAGGATCCTTCAGCTGATCAAATGTAAAGAGATGACAAGAAGTAATTTATATGGGATCGTATTCACTATGTAAATGATGGCTAGGAAAAAATGAAAGCTCATTTCTCCTGTGTGCTTGCATATACAGCAGTTGCTCATCACATAATACTTATGGATGGATTCTCTGATTCTGACAGCGCATTAGGTACTGAGGTGAAAGCACAGGGGAAATGAATGAAAGAAATAGGATGTGTCTAAGATGTTGATGCAGCCAAGGTATAACAGATTTGTCACTGGAGATAAAACAGTGTAATTCAAATGCATTCAAATGTAAGAAAGCTCTACCGGGAGGAAAAAAAGAGGATTTTTTTTTTCTTTTTTTTTTTCTTTGAATATTGATTTAAATTAATAATGTGAGGCTGTCCATTGTGGGTGTGCTGGGTGTATTCTCTGATTAAAATTCAGTGGGGCTGAGGCTGCTCCCGTGGATTAGCTCTGAACCTTGAGGTTTCATGCTGTTGCTTTGTAATATGCAAACCAGCATGAATTCATTGTAAAACTGGCCCAAAATATTCTGTTGAAACCATTTTCTTTATTGAAATTATTTTCTGTGTGAGAAATATGTGCTCTGTATAGACAGTTCTGACTTAGCAAAAAAATGAAGCACCTGAAAACGGAAACTTTCAGCTTTCACAGCAGAAAGCTAGAAACCTTTGATTTGAAAATGCTGCTGTGCTGGTTCATAAGTGTTGTATTCTGTTAAAGAACCTGGTTCTCAGAAGCAAATGTAATTGAATTCTAGCTCTTAGGAGGCTGAATTTATAACATGTCTTGTGGATTTTTGTCTGCTATTTCAGCATGTTGAAACAGGGAAATCTTTGTGGGGCAGGGGAGTAAGACTCATTTTTGGACAGCTTTTAATTATGGTAGACCAATTTATGGGCACACATATGCATGCACTTTATAATCAACCCTTATTTTAGAATGTACAGATTTTTTTTCACTTAAATCACACTTAACTGTCTTCCTTCTCTCACGCTGTTAGAGAAGTGCTTAATGTATAAGGGACAGGTTGTCAGCAGATGAACTTCTTTTCATCATCACAAATAACGTGTAGACATGAAATATTACTCAATTTTCTTGAGCCAGGAAAGGAGCTTTATTTTAAGGGAAGGCTTTAAAAAACTATTTCAACATTTCAATCTTCTGTCAGGATATACTGCGCTGTTACATGTCTGAACTCCAGAGCTTTCGAGTCGCCTCCTGCTTGGTTGAAATTTAGCATGCACCCTCCTTGCAATAATTTATTTTTAGGTGAGTCACACTTGGTACATCATTATGAGATACAGAGGCATTTATGAGACTTTGAGGCTGTGTCTAAACTGCAAAATAGGAATGTCTGGGACTGCTATTGGGCCACAGGGGTCAGTGAGCCCCTAACCCAGGGTTACTCTGCTCATGCTGCATATGTGGGGAAGCTTCAGAGTGTTCTCACTCTGCAGCTATATCCTGGAATTGCTTGCCAGAGCAATAGCTGCTGTAGGGAGAAACTGTGCTGGGATTCTGCTACAGCTTAACCTTACAGGTAACTAAATTAAGGTACCCAGTATGACTACCAGTGATTCTTAAATTTGCTAGGATAGAAATGGTGTTCTTGGAAGTGACATAATGTAAGTAAAAGAAAAGAATTTTAATCCTGGTGTCCTGATCAAATGTCAGTTTAGGTAACTAGACTGTATCTTGCAGTCTCAGCTGGATAGGTAATTTGATTGTCCTCTCAACTGAACTAAACTGTAGGTAAACTGTACTGAAATAAACAGTTATGCCTGTGTGAAATTCATGTAAGGGCAGTTGGGACTACTGTGTTTCAAAAGAAATGTGCACTTCTTTTGTTGTTCTTGTTAACTAAGATGCTTCAAAACCTAACAAAAAAGTTCTTTAAGGTTGGTCTTAATCTGAGGACCTGCTGTGATTCCAGGATCTAAGGTTACAACAAAAAAGAAGAAAGTATTTACCAAGTATTGCACATTTCTCAATAGGCTTTGTTAAAGCCCTCTGTAAAAGGGTTCTTTTAGCACCTTTGCAACCTCTCCATAGAAAGGGTGTCAAAGGAACTGTGAGGCTGGGGCAGATTTTGAGCAATGAATGGAGAATGTAAGATTAATCAAGGAGAGTATGTGTTTATTCTTGAGATTTATATCTTCATGTGAACATAGGGATATTTTGATAGAGCTAAGCTAAATGTTTAGATTTTGGTGAAGATTTTTCACGTTATTATACCTTATACACCATAAACACAGACTCAATTACTTCAGTGTTTCTTTTTACTTTCCACTACTTTAATTATTTCATATTCTGCTGCTGCTGAAATTTTAATACACAAAACTAGAGAATTGTACTAATACGGTTCTTGAATTACTAGTGCCTGCAGTGACTCCTGTGACATAAACTAGCAGAGCAAATATTTTGCTTGCATAGTGGGTTAGTCATCTACTTAAACCATCCAAAAGCGTCACTTCTGTAAAATAAGATGGGTGTATTAATGTTTTAACATACTCGGCTACTTCTTACCTTATATTTGCTTGTCAGATTAATATTTTGTCTAAATTTTTAAATAAGTACATGTACACAAGTTACAGTGTTCATGCTGAAGGCTTGTTCCTTGTATTTCACTTGAAACAATTCTAGTAAGTTGCAGCACTATTAATCTGTTACAGGAAAAAGAGAAAAACAAACCAATTATTTATTGTAAGCATCTTTTAGATTATTTTACTTTTATTTTTGAAATTACTGGATATGAACACCAGAAGGAAAGAGCTAATCACCTTCATCCCAGAGCAGCAATAACAGCTCTACCAGGGTGGTTGCCCACAGGTGCAGTCTGAGTGACTGACGGCAGAAAACAACAGTGAGTGAGCTATGTGAGCAATATGAAAGAACAGTTAATTTTACTAATGCAAGCCTCTTTCCTATTTGCGAATAATCCATGTGCAAATTCTGTTTGCATTTTTTAATTGCGATTTTTGTTTCCTAAATTTCAATGTAGGAATGTCAGCTGTTGATGTGACTAACTGCTTGCTATTCATCTTCCATGGAAGTATCCAGTGTTACTGAGTGCCCCTGTTCAGTTCAATTGCAGGATTTTGTCTTGTACTTGTCCTAGGAGCTTAGAATGGGAATTTCCAGTTTTGAGGCAATGGAACTAATTTATGGCAGTGATTTTAATTAGACTTAATTCTGGAATTGAGACTTAGAGTGCTTCAGTAGAGAATAATGAAAATTGCTTAATCTTATTTTTAGAATTACACTGGGCTTCCAATTTTACCATTAGAATCAAGAGAAATGAAGATGTTTTGGAAGCTTTGCAGAATCTAGAACCCTACTTACTGTTTTTTTTTTGTTTGTTTGTTTTGTGGGGTTTTGTTTGTTTTCTCAGTTTTTGCAGTTGCACCGTGTCTTTATGTTATAGTGTGATAGCTTGAACCTACATTTGCAGTGCATGGATGGCATTTACTTATGATAAAGGCATAAACTGCTACTGAGCTGTTTATGCCTTTTGAGCTGTCAATTAGCTGTTAGCTATTCAAGCTTTTTGCATTTGTGTTATTTGTAACAAAATTGTGGCTATCCTTTTGCTCAATGTTTCTCATGTTATGACAAAAGACATATGGCTGCTAAGTTTCACTTTCAGAACTGAATATGGATATTTTTGCATTTGCCCAGGTCAAAGAAGTGTGTCTGACAGCCTGTATGCAAGCAGATGCTATTCTAAACCAAGGTTCATAGTCTAGTTTATCCAGTTATCCAAGATTTTTTTTTTTATCATCTTTGGTTTTTTTTGTTTTTTTTTTTAATCAGGCAAAAGTGTGCAAGTGAGGATGCAATAAAAATCTTAATTTGGTAAACTAATTAAGTATTCCTTTGATCTTCATAAGCCTCTTCAAAACATGGTTGGCTTTTCCCTGTACCTTTTCTGGATGTCTGCAAAGGCCTGTGCTTCTGAAATTCCACACTCTTCAAAGACAAGTTTTCAGCCAGAAGGCCTATTAAAGTCCAGAGATAGTGTCCTCTTATGCATGGGTGGTCTCAGTTCTTTGCCTGGAAAGGTAGAAGAGCTAATCTGCTGTGCTGACAGCTCTGAGTGGCCCATGTGACTGAAACACTTATTTTCTTTTGATTTTAGTTCCTTGCTGCCCTAGGTGCATTATATTTTTCTTTTATTAGCAGAACGTTTGTCCCACTGGTTTGCTACTGAAACTTAGAGGACTGAATTGTGTATATTTCTTAGTATCTTTAACTTGGTAATATTGGTATATTTTAATAGAGTCAGAAAATGCTTGTGGACAGCTCACGGGCAGGTTAATCCTGTCTCTTAACCCCCTGAAAGACAGACTTCTGCTTTTCCTGAAATTCAGCTGTAGTTCTCCTTTGACATTACAATCATGATATGCAGCATTTCATTGCGTATTGCATATGCGTGTTCTTTACAGGACAAGCAAAGTATGCTGGGTACTGGCTGTAGTTGGTTATCCCAAGCCAAGGACATCTGCTTATGCCAAGACTTTTCTTGGGCTCTAGCTCCACATACCAGAGTTTTAACGATGTTAAATGAAATTAGGGTATTTACTCATCCAGTAGAGTGCTCCTACCATTCAGGATTCAGGCTGTACTGGGATGTGTAATGTTTCTGGAAGCTGACTTCTTTTAAGGCTGCTTTATTTAACATTAGAAATTATCTCTTATGGCTGAATAGTCCTAGATTGTACTCTTTGGCCTATGAATGCGTATAAAATCCATCTCATTCTGCTTCTCCTCCATAACTGATTGGGCTCATGACATAGCCCATAGTGATCCTATAGTGTGTCATGAGCACTGGGGCTAGTGTGCCCAGCCTTGTGTTACACTGAAGACATGTCAGAAAAGAAAGCAATGTTGACCCAGATGGTTCAGCTGTGCTTCTCTCTGTGTACCCCCAAAAGACCCAGGCTGGATATAAAAGAAATAAAATAAATTAAAAAAAATTAAGAACACCAAAACTTTATAAAACTCACTGGCTTCATGATTCATATAGGCTAAAACAGCTCAGGGAATCTCAGAAATAGCTCTAAAGCACTTGTGTAGGTGGTTTTAAATCACGGAAAAGATGAGCTCTAATACATGATGGACTCTCAGGCACAGTGAGATAAATTATTACTGTAGCCTTCCATAAATTCCAAGGTGGGAAGGTTGGCAACTATTGGTATATCTGTTTTCTGGATAAAACACCTTGCTGCTGGATTATTTTGCATGAAGTCACAAAGCAGTAGATATATTGGTTGTTGTTGAATGTCCTAGCAGAGTGGCAAGCAGTATATGATATACTCAGTTCTAATGGCTATTGAGATTAACTTAAAATTAAGAAAGAGGCATTGTGAATTTCTTTTTCTTTTTCTTTTTCTTTTTTTTTTTTTTTTTTTGAGAGAGACCAAGCAAATAAATACTGTTCATACCTGTGCTGTTAGGGCTACATATCTAGCTGACATGAGCTTTTCTTGATACAACTTAAGCATTGGGGTTAATGTGACTGTTATTCCTAAAACTACATTAAGTTGAATCTTCACATAAAACTGAATTCATAGAATCTGACTGATTTTCAGAAATAAAATCCCCACACCAAAAAAAAAAAAATTTACCCCCCCCATAAAGAGCAAAGAATTGAGCAAAAAAAGCAGTCATTAAATCTGTGTTTTCTTTTGAATCTGGAGATTTAAACCAGAGAAAACTGCCATATTTCCAATTCAATTTATTCAATACCATGCAGGAGCATGGATTTTAAAGCAGTTACATGTTTGTAGACAAGCTTTATCTGCCAAGCAGATAACACAGCATGACTTATAGGCAATTAGGGCTTGTGCCACAAAAATTGGCTTAAGGGTTTCAGTTCTGCCTAACACTTACTTCAGTGCCTTACATTTGAAATTATGGCCCTCTGAAGGAAATTGTAGCTCTTGCTCAGATGATGCCTTGCTCCACACAGTGGTACAAGTTCTCTAGATGATTGAAATTTTGTGTTGGGTTTTACTGAATTAAAGAGTCTTCACATGTTGAGGCAAGTCTGCACACACAAATGCAGTAACCTTCATCTTTCTCACTTGACTAGGCTGATCCAGCAGATTTTCAAGGACATGCCCAGCGGCCTCTATTCTTCCCTCAACTGAGCCATCCAGTGGCTGGCAAGGCAGTTGCATAACGAGTGCCTTTCATCACCCCTTCCTCCCACCTCAATGAGTCTACTCCTTATGCAGGGAGAAGACAGCTCACCATAGCGTGGGTTTAACTGCTTTAACTTTCTTGCTTTTGCCTGAAAAATCCCTCATCTACCACCTGAATCTGTGTCAGAGAGAGGAAGAAGCTTAGCATGGCTAAGTTTCCCAGGGGTTTCCTATATCCTGGGTGAATTTAATAAGTAAAGCTATGATCAAACAGTTGAGCCTTTCCTTTTGTCATTTTCAGCAAAATGTATCACCCCTAGTTAGTTTTAAACTGAAACAAACCCACAGATACGTTCTACTGGAATAAACAGGTCAGGACTATGGATCATTAAAAGAGGAAGGTGTTCCAATTTAAAAACCAGGAAACAAAATATCTTTTAAGTGTGTTTCATTCTGGCACTTCTGATCATATGTCTGAAGCATCTTTTTATGAATGGTGCCTCTTGGAAGTCCCATTCTGAGATGGCTGAGCTGCACAATGTTGGAAATCTTCATAAATCAAATTGGTAAAGGAGCCAGAAGTTTGGAGTTGTAATTTTGAGTACTCTGGGTCTAGTTTCTAAGGCTAGTCTGTAAGCATAAATAAGGTTTTTATGTTTTAAAGAAAAGGCTTGGAAATAGTTGAGGTTAAAATAGTTCACATAACTTTCGCTAATGCATTTTGTACTGCTGCAAATCTTTTTATCACTCCAGTAGTTTTGTTTTTTTTTTTCTTTTGTGATTGTAAACATTTCCTGAGCCTGTCATTGTGAGTTCATAGACATAATATTACAGCATCAGATGAAATGCTCTTCCAAATCTTTAGAGATCTCAGTGATGTAAACATGTAATGGTTACATCATGTCAGGATGCTGGCAAGTAATGTCACTGGGAATCTTTGGAGTGCATTTGACGTTAAAGAACTGAAACAAAAAGGTGTCAGACCAATTCTAAAACCAGAGCCATCTGATTATCAAGGTGACTATGAAAAAGAAATAGTAAGTACTTGTAACATTTTCTGTCTTAACAGATGTTCTATCTTCTGAACAACAGCTTGATCTACTTGATCTTCTTCATGTTAGCCTATAAAAAAGGATGCCCATTTTATTAAAATGTCATGTCTGCCATATCTCTAGATATGTGGTAGCAGAGAGGGAGCAGTGTGCTATTGTATAATTGACAAGGATGTTAATGAAAAAAAAAACCAACCTAAAACAGCACAACAACAACAAAACCAAAAAAAAAAAAACAGAAAAAAAAACCCAACCAAAACCCAAACCACCCCCCCCAAACCTAAATAACAAAAACTTTTGCTTTAAATGCTTTAAATTTTGGTAGGTTTGTTTTGAATAGTTGTTACTACTGTGGGGAAAAAAATGTGGTTTGGTTGTTCTCTGCTGCCCAGCCAACTGGCAGATGGAAACCCCACAGTCTGAGACCAAAGTTACCAGAATAACTATGTAGTTTGTTAAGCAGCTTGAACAAAAGAGAGGCAACAGCCTTACTAGTTGGAAATTTGAAGGCTTGGAAGGAAATTTATGCAATGAAAACTGGAATTCTAAAAGCTAATAGTGCCCAAGGTTTCCATTTAGGATTGAATTCTTAGTATGCTTACTACAATACACACCAGGGAAGAAACAGTCCTTGTCAAAAAGGTCTTCTGTGAAAAGAAGGAGAGGAAGAATATGGAAAGAGAAACAGGGCAGTTCGTTTTGCCCGTTATAACTAAATGTATGGTCACCCCTTTCTGAGTTCTGTGCCTGTAAGTGTCAAAGTACAAATTAACTGAGAGGTTTCTTCTGCAAGTTAGAGGAAAGGAATAGGTTGCTGTTGACAATTGAGATCATTCAGATGATGCAGGTGTGTCAATCCTTTTGAACCCAGATAAAAGCTTACAGAATATGCGCATTTTTCTCATTACTTACCAGTTTTTAATAACTTTCTTTTTAATTTGTGATTTTACTTTTTTTTGCGGGCACAGTTTGGTGTGACCATTTTTCTGCCCTGCTGCTTTAGTATTTACAGTATTATAATTCAGATACAGAAAGATAATGAGAAAATGGTAGTCAGCGAGGGAACAATACAGGACTTCAGGGTAAGGTTGGAGGTAGATGGAGAGTGAAAATAATAGTGAAAAGTGGACTCTTGCGAGACATTTGTCACTCTGAATGGTGGCATCTTACGTATTCTGCACAGATGCATGATGAAGCCACCCCATCCAAATAGTTATTGAGGAATTTCCACCAACTGTCAGTCTTCCTGTGGGAGAAATCTTCCTAACCAAGCTCATGAGAACCTGGTCTTGCTTGAGACAAGGACGTACAAATGAAAACCAATCCTTCGTAAATACTTGAATTTAGTTACATTTTGTGTATAGAGTTAAGTAGCCATAGATCCTTAGTAACAATAGGAATGAGGAAGTTTATAGCTTTGTAATAGATGACAATGAAGAAGTATCTTGGGTAAATGTTTCACAGTAACCAGCTAGAACTGGGCTAATGGTTGCTGACCTGACAGCGGGACTTTCCAAATCTAAAGTTCAGCCAAAGGATGAAATTATGAAGATGATGAAGAAACCAGGGGTCCCAAAGACCACTACCACATTAGTGTGTGCATGTGGAAATGGGCATGGAATTATGTAAAATGGTTCTCAGAAATGTCATAAATGTATGACATTTATTGGAAATGTAATGAATATGTATGTTAAGCAAGAATATAATCACAGTCTGTTTGATGCTTGCACGAGGCACGCTAGGAGGAGAGAGCACCGTGTCTCCCAGCGCTGCAATAAAGAACACCTGCTTGTCAACATAGCATACTGGGCTAAGGATCTTATCTGTCTCTGAAGTCTACCATCTCCAGCTTTCATGCTTCAGTCATAGCAGGAATCGGACTGCACCAAATGTAGAAGGACTAGATTTTTAAGGGAAGCTTTTAAGAAGGAGAGTGGGAAGGTGTGTGTTCTGGTGAAAACAGTGATGTTGTCCTTTTTGGACTGCTCCGTGGGGCAGTTAGGCCTGAGGTAATTTGAGAGCCAAAAGTGGGCTTCTAGTGGAGAGCTCAAAAAGGTGCTAGGTCCCTAGAGCTGCTCATTTCTCCACGCTCAGAGTTCATGATTGGCATACAGCTTTGCTAGAGGGCTAGAGGTGGCCCAAGGTCACTAATGAGTTCACCAACAGTTACTTTTTATAGGAAGACTTCGGAATAATTTTTAAAACTGAAGTTTTTAATTGAAGGCTTTTAAATTCACATTTGGACTTATTTTAATATATTCACTGCAAATATATTAACTCAAACATAAGGGTTGTGAGCAAACCTCTTAAGAGATTATTTGCATTTTGCCTGAAAGAGAATAAATCAACAATTGGCTGCTGCAGACATTAAAATACACCACTTGAATTGTGTCACTGCTGTGAAATTAAATATAAATGCTTCAGAGATCCAAACAATATTAAATCTTTGAAGAAGGTGGAATTTTAAATCTTAATTTCTGGCAAGAGAATACATATATAATAAACAATTAGGAAATAATCCAGCTCCTTGGGAAAATTATTTCCTTGCATTAACTTCTGTGTGCCCAGTGTTTCCATTCTGAATAGCACAGTTAAAAGGTTGTGTGAAATATTTGTTGTTAAATGCAATGTCATACCAGGTAAAGAGAAAAAAGCAATATGAGCCTGACAATAAAATTAAGCTATTTTTTTAAAATACAGTTAAATTTACAAGTTGAGCAACTGCTGTGAAACAAAGTTAACTCTTAATTTCAGTGAGAGATTTGAGTATTAGAGCAAGATTCTATTTATGAACTGTGCCATTCTTTTTTTTTTTTATGTTTTATATTAAAATACAGGAAATAGCACTAATTTATGGCTGTATTATTCAAGGACAGTCCAGTGCAGAAACCAGAGTATGAAGGAACTAGAAAATCATCTCTGTCCAAAAGCACAGCTGTGCCAGAGTATAGGACCACTGATTATTTACCCTATATATAGGATTGTCTTTAAAAGTGAGGTAATTAAGCTACTTCAGCTATGAATCATGTTTGGTTGTTTATTGTATATCTGTCTAGGATCTCAAGCTGAAAAGAAGTTCCTTTAAATAGTTACAAAAAATGAATATAATATTTCTGTCTGCAATTTAGAAAAACTAGATTTTTTGTCCCAATTCAATTTCTACTGCAGAGTGGGAAGACAGTTGACCTAAAAGCCTTTGTGGTTTTTGAAATACAGAAGACCTGTGGACTGTTAGAAAGTTCAGACTATCTGAAGGAATTTAAACTTCTTGTTCTACATAACATTTGCTAATTAATTTATAAATGTCATCAGCTGTAACTTTTGTTTTCATCATTAAGGATTTAAATTCTACAATATCCTCAGCATCTTTCATAGGAGTAACTCTCCTCCCAACTCTTCTGTAGAAAGAAGAAGTAGAAAAGATAGCTGTTTTCCAGTATACTTTCTTGCCAACATTGTTTTGAAAATGTCAAATGAGGGGTGATGATGTGTTTATATAGCACTACTACCATTTCCAGTAAGGTAAATTTCACAATCCATACAGCCACTAATGAGGTTAAGGACACTGAAAGAATAAAAGACAAATTTGAAGTAGATGAAGAGAGCAAAAGCTAAAGAGACGTGAGGCTTACTAGCAAATTTCCATTGATATTTTAATGATTTTAGGTCCATATGGAATGCCATTTGAGATATTAATCAGCAGTTTTTTATATGTAATGAGTTAGGACCTCATAAAGTAAAATAAAGTAAGCATGCCGTTAATTTGCATAACAAATTGACATAAAATGTAGCAATGACCTACGAAGTAGGTCAAAAATGTTGACCACAGCATGCAACATGGACCTAAATTACAGGATCAGCAATTAGGTTCTGAATGCTGAGAAGGAAGGATTCACAAGGATGGGTAATAACATGCATGAAAGCTACTGTAAAACTAAGTAGTTTTACTAACTCAGCTCATGATTCTGCAATAGTTCAACTTTGAATTGAAAGTCAAACTCTAGTATGTCATGTACTCTCCCACCCAAGGTTTCAAATTCCCATCTTATACTTCCCTTTACACCACTTGCTGAGTTAATGACTTAGTTAAAAGTTCAAACTTTGCTGTTCTTGTTTGCCAGTAATTCCAAATTGCAAGTTTCTTGACTTTGTAGACTTTTAATTGTAGAACAAGAGACAAACACTGATGCATGTCTTGGAGACAATTTTTAAGCTTTCTAAGCAGGTGATGCTCTTGTTCTGATGTTTTTATTGTGGGAATTTTGGGTCCTCGCCTATGCAAACAGTTCCACATTCTCACAATAAACAATTTGTTAAACTTTTTTTTTTTTTGAGAATGAAGATTAAAAAAAGGTAGCTGAAATGAAAAAAAATATTTGAAACCTGTCACATCTCAAAATGTTCTGAACTTCAGCACTAGAGAAAGTTGGACCTTCACCAGCAGTCTGAGCAATGTTTCTTTACGCACAATGTTTCATGTTACTGGATGACTTTTATTGGGCAGTGGCTGGTCTTTTCCTCCTCACATGATTAGATTCAGGTGTTCTGGAGCACAGATCTTCTCCTGATGATTTTTTTACTAAGGTGACAAAACTTTTTGGTTCTGGCTTGTAGTGTGTCTGTTGGTAAGTGATTTTTATTTTGTAGACTCTTCCCATGTGGTCTTTTGACAAAGAGTGCTGGTGGTCTGCCTTGTGGCATGATTCAAATTAGGTCAACCTTAGCCAGCATAAATTCAGTAGTTTTTTTCCTCAGTAATCAGGCCTCTAAACGTAACAGAGAGTGAAGGGCATGACTTGAACATCATGTGCAATGCAAAATCTGTATGTTGGTCCAGGAGTTAGCACTTTAGCTTTGGCAATGGAAACAGTATGAATCTGGCAGTTTAAGCCTGTGCAATTTAGTCTGGGTTGGCAAAGCTAATTAGCCAAGGGCAGTGTTGTTTTAGTATTGCTGTCGTGAACTAATGCCCTCAAAAACTGCTGTCCTCTGCCACTCAGGCACCCCTGTGGTTAATGGGCATGCAAGCCTTGTTTCAGGTATGTCCTGTTGACATACCCCTGCTTGCTCCCTGCAGTTCAGAAAAATCTGTGGAAGATCACATTTGAAGAATAAAGTATATTCCTGTTTAGGTGAAAGATCTGATACATGATACAACTACTTTCTGAAAATATTCAATCTTAAAAAATCCTGTAAAAATGACTGAAAAAAACCCCAACAACACTGAGAAAATCAGCCACTCAGAGTCTGCCATTCTAAGTAACAAAATTAAAAATGAAATTGCTCTTGAAGAAGAGAATTTACAATGATAATGGAACTGCATGTAGGTCAAGTAGTCTATCTTCTCCAAATTTTCAAACTGATCGAAAAAGTTACTTTTAAGCTTCTCTAGATGAAACTCATTTAAAATACAATTTTATATAGGGTTCGTTTTCTCATGCAGCCTATTTTGCTCACAGTTTTGCGCAGCAGCTCCCAGCAATGAATTATCTTATCCACTATTCTGATTCTTTTTATCATTCTTATCGTGGAGTGGAAATACATCTCAGTGGTAAATTCAGCTCAGTATTCATTTAGGCCATAGTGTTAATGGGAATGTACAATGTAGGTGGTTTTACTATCTTCTCTTTAATTGCAAAATTTTGCTCTGGTTGTAAGTAATTTTGAGAAAAAACTAAACTACCTGAAGACAAGGATAGTCAATGTGCCTTCTAAATGATGATGGATATCTTGAGAATAATTACCCTCTATGCAGTGGTTTGTCCTTTATGCACATTTCTTCCTGTCTGCTTTCTAGAACACACATTAGGGATAAAGGATAGAGCTGCTCCTAATGCCAAATTCTAACTCTAATATCACTGAGCTATGGCAAAATTTGTAATTGCAGTGGACTTGAACAGCAAAAAGAGAAAGGAGGAAAAAAAAAAGCCTATTTATCTGAGCAAAGCTATGAAATGCAAAAGGGTAATGGCAGTTTCACTAAGAATAAAATATTCATGTTGCTAACTTACATAAAACAAAAGATGGAGTGTTTTCTGCAGGGAAATTACTTTCTCTGATGAGCTCCATTTATGCATGATAGAGTTTTAAATTTTTGAAAACCCCCTTGGTTATTTTTTTCTTTTTTCAGTTCTAGTGGTTTTAATTTTAGGCTTATAAACAGATAGATGTAAAATTTCTTGCTGAAAGGGCCTAATTCTGTTTAAAGTTATATTTATTACATTCAGCAAAAGCAAAATTGCTTCTGTCAATGACAATGAATACAAAATCAATATTTAAGACCACAGTCTCATAGACTTGATGTTATGAAGTGGGTACTTCAGTTTTAAACTGCCCTATAATAAAATGTATCTTCATTTACTTCCAGCACATTTTTTAACGTTCTTCATTTTATCGAGTATGCTCCAGAAGTTCCAATTTCGCACCAGGTAACAGGAAAGCAGACAGTTGCAGATGGAGTTGTCTAACAGTAGAGTTCTGTCCTGCAGCAGGGATACCTGTGTGGCCCAAGCCTACAGTTTTCTGGAATTTTGATTGTATAGCCCAGATGGAAGCATCGCACTGGCTGTTTGGCAACACTTTCCTAATCACGGGCTTTTTCAGTCGCCACTGGTAGAGAACAGTGATAAATGGAATAATAGGTTTGATGATCTAGGACTGTGGCTTTTAGTGTTTTGGTTTGTGTGGGTTTGGGTTTTTTGTTTGTTTGGCTTTTTTTTTGCTTGGTTGGTAATTTTTTTGTGTCATTTGGACATCTCTCTCTGCATATGTTTTTGAGAAATGCAGCTTTTGGTTGAGATTAAGGTGTATCACCAGAATTATGAAGTCTGATGTGCTTTCTTCTGTGCTCATGATGGAGGATCAAAATATATGGCTTCCTTGTTTTAAAGGCATACCCTGAAGGTATCAGTGTAGGGAACTTCTTACATGTTGTGCAGGTTTGAAATGAAGCTGAAACTGGGATGAGGAAATCTGGAGATTGGGTCTCAAACTAGGCACAAGTTTTCTGAAACATTTATGAATCTACCTTGTTCCTGTATCGTTACAAACAGGTTTTTTGAAGATCAGATGATTACTGACCTGATTGGATTTTGGCCAAGTTATCAGACTTAAAACCCTCTGAATGGTTGCTTCTGTTAATCTTTAAACAGTACAGAACTTCAGGTAATATTAAATTTCAGCAGTTTAGGCCAAGTTTTTGGCTTATGTTCAGTGTCCCAGAGAACAAATATTAGAGAACATAATTCTGTTAAAGTTTACGAAGAATATGTTCTTGGAAGACGTTGGGTAGTGCTAAGGCATAATAGAATGTGTAAAACAACAGTGAATAACATCCACCTATTTAAAATTAATACCATAACCTTATTTTCTTGTCCTTTTGACAATAAACAATGCAATGGTTTTAGTATTTAAATTTTAGTATTTAAATACTAAAATACGACCAAGGTTGATGTTCCCCAGAACAAAAGTTATGTAGATAAGCAATGAATATTATGGTTCTAATTTGTTTGAAGTGATAATGTTTTAACTAATAAATAGGCAAATAATGAAATAGATTTAGTTGTTTGCACATAAAAGACAAATTGTATATAAGACATGTGCATCCTAGGGAATAATAGGTGCTTAAACATTAAAGGAAACCTCAGACTACTGCAGTTTAGTGCCTCTTATACAGGTGTTTGTTGTGTCAGGTTGTTAGCAACATCTTTGCCTTTGACTCTTCAAAGTGATAAATGTCAGGAAGAGAAATCTGCCTTCCTTAAAGGAAGTTTTTGTTAAGAAAACATAATGGTGACAGAAGCAGAAGTCTTGGGAGATTCAAGAAGATGAGCCAAGAAAAGGGACAGGTTTGACCTGTGTATGAACAAAAAATGAGAAACTGGATACTCTCAATATTATGCTCTCCTTACTCCATGGATTTAAAATAGAATATGATTTTAATATAGAGCTCTTCTAATGCAGTTATTCACCAGGGAAATAGTTATGTGCTAGAATCAGTATTTCTGGGAAGTGGACTGTCGCTGCCTGGTTATACTGTGGGTGAGAGAAGCGGAGTCAGTTCTGTGCAGTTTGCTGTGAGTGCAGCATGGCTGGCTGAGCTGTGCAGGCCATAAGCTAACTCAGCTAACTAAGTCTTAACCATCTTTGAGACCCTCTTGCAGGCCATGATGTAGGATACAAGCTGCTTGAATTGAGGTCATGCCGGAAACCAGTAGTAGAGTGGGAAGTGTTAATTAAGACTCTCAGCTTAGTGGTGAATCACTTGAAGACTGGAATATCTTTACCTTCACCTACACAAGTTCAGATATGGTTTCAGTATGTGAGGCCACTAAATTCAGTTCTTCCCTAGGTATATGAATGTTTTGTGCTTAATAGCTAAACTGTCCTTCTTTCTTTTCCCCAAGTCTTCAGAGAAAAGGTTAATAGGTTTGAGTAACAATAATAGATAGTTCTAATATTGTGCTTTTCATCTGTAACTCTCAAAAGGCCTTTTTAAAGCAGGTAAGTGTCATTAAATATGGTCAGAAATTTCCAGACAGAGCAGAGATCTGCTGGAGAATGCTGATTCAATAGGACTGACTGGTTTGGCTCCAGCTTTTGTTTGTCTAATGGGTTTTAATAGCAGCAGAAGACATGTTTATATTCTCTCATATGCAACACTAGTTCTATAAATGAATTATTTCTATGGGGAAATATTTTTCTATTGATTTACTTGATGGTTGGGAGAAGCCCTTAATGTACTTAGGTTAAGTCTGTGCTTGGGAACTGGCCAACAGCCTTATCAGGAATTAATTTTTAATGTATTTTATGGAATATCTTATTTAATCCTTGTATGTAAGAGTTTACCATACCAGTCATTCACCATCTTGGCAAAAACTGCAAGCACGTGTGCTGATTCCTTTGGCTCTGCATTGCAGATTTAAGGTCATTCTATTTAGAACTATCATGGTTGCTATCAAGTAGTGGTATAGAAAGTGGTGTTCAGTCGGTGGTGCTTTCTCTTCTGAGCAGATTGATTATGTAGGGAATTTATTAGAATTTGTTATAAGAACCCTTATTTAAAAAATGAAGTGATATTGACTTTGGTATGAACAAAATGGACTATTTGGTTTGATCTCAGTACAGTGATGATAATTATATTTTGCTCTTCTGCTGTCAACTGTAGATAAAACATATGTTATGATGATAAATGGGAATCTGTACAGTCCTAGGGAGGCACCCATGGCAGTATTAAATAGGAGGTGCATAAGATCAATGATACCTGAAAAGAAATCAAGGTAAAATTTTCCTTTCTCTAAAGTTGCTCCAATGAATTTGTGAGCCAGTAGCATCTTTAACTTCAATGTGAGGAAAGTTCACTAAGGTGTTGGGTGCCCAAATTGGAGAGCTTAGGTATGAATTCACATTACATATTTGGCAGAAGGTTGACTTTCCTGCTGTATCGTCTATCTGTTGAAGGCAACAGTGCAACTAAGTGATTGAAAAACTGTTGTTCTTTGGCTCCATACTGGCTTCATTTTCCATACTGCCATCATGTAAGACACCTTGACACTTTTTACCTTGTACAATGGAATAGTCCATTACTTCCTGGAAGTTATTCTGAAATGTTACACGTTGGTGTGATTTACATCACACTTGATTCATTGCAAAGATCTTCTTTATGAATGAAGTGGGATAATGTGCAAAGAAGAGCGGAAAAAAGGTTTTTCTTCCCAAAAAGTGCAAGAATAGATCAAGAGAATATTTTTAATCATTAGGATAAAGATGCTTCCACTTTTCAGAGGGGAAGATATTTTGTAGATGTTTAGCCTTCAGGCAGTTCATTCTTTACACAGAGGCATAAGAAATACAGCTCCTGGCAGTTTTTATCATTACTAATAAATGAATAAGCACAGTTTCTGAAAAAACCCCACCATGTTTTGTCAGAACATGTTACACTGTTCTTATCAATAATTCTATGCAAGTAGAATTCAAGCCTGTGGGATTATATTGTTGAAAGTTTTTTATATGATCACTTTTCATGAAAGAAAAACAGAGTGAAAATTTTAGATGTAATTAAAAAAAATGTTAAATTCCTCAGTTCCTTTAACAAATGGAATTAAAAAAATACTTTATAATTGTGGTTTGATAGATAATATTCCGTTAAATTGAATGGAAGAAAATTAGGCAGGTTTGTATGAGTGAGATTGACAAGCTTTGACTAGTCATGAATATGTGAAGAGGTGACATACTTTGCTTCCCATTTTAATTGTGGAGATGAGCAGATTAAGGTTTGTGCTGGAGAATACAACTGGAGCTTTTAGGAGGTAGAAACTGAGAAGTAGCAATCCTGTAGGAATACTGCAAGAACTCAGTGGGGGAATTGGATAACTATTCACAGATAAGCTACAGAGATCTCTTTGCTGCCATCAAGTATCTGAGCACCACCAAACTGAGATTTTTGTCAGATGGTTGAAGATCAGAAGAAAGACGATTCAGCTGTTGGAGTTAATTGCGACCAGCATCAAATCGTTTTCTAATTAGCAAAAAATAATTCAAAAGCAAGGCCATTCTTAGGTCACAAAATATCCTGATTTATATATTCTTATTCATATTTGGCGAATAGTTTTGGAAGGAAAAGTTGTAGTTTTGGGTTTCAAAGCTTTATCCTTTAGAAGGAAGACAACAGCTCACTCAGAACTGCTAGGATGAGTGGCATCTCAACTTATTTTCTGTTGATAGCATTTTATCTAAGCAAAAACAAGAGATTTTTTTCATAGTAAAAACCTAATGAAATCCTTCTCAATCCACTTTCAGATAGGTGTTAGTGGGCACTCAGTATTTAACAACATATATGAGCTTCAATTTCTTTAAATAATCAAAGTCTAGCTTTTAACCTGTGCTTTAATTCAATAATAGCAAAACTTCTCAAAATCGCTAGGACTAAATTTCAGTGAGCATTTTCAGTGAGAGCTGCACATATGAAAAAGTAGTATCTAAATTCAGCTGTTACTGCCTCATGCTGCAGAACCTCCTTGGCACCACCAAAATCCGTGTTTCCTCCACATGTCACCATGTGTATGACCCTCAGTGCAGCTGCTCTCTGCGTTTGTGTTCAAAGAAACATATTCTAGGTGAAATAGGTGGATTGCAGAATCTGCTGCTTTGCAAGCACTGTTCTTTTCTGCTCATATGCTTGCAAAATCTGCCTCCGCCTCATGGGTGAGTAACTTACAAAGGAGGAATCTTTCCTCCTCCATAAATATCCTGGATGCTTTGCATCATGTTCTGCTATTAAGACCTATATTGTCCTGTTGAAAGTAGTGGGAAATTGGAATTCTCCTCACTATGTTTTCCTCTACTACTTAGAAGATATGTGGCTTATCCAGAGCCAAAGCAGAGTCTGCAATTAGGACACGTTGGTTTGCTTTTTTTCACTCTGGAAAGGCTTTAGCAGAAGGTTGAAAAATGGGTGTGTATTCTTTCAGTTATTTCTTCATTTGAGTCTGTGTTCATCCTTTGGTCTGCTAATTATTTGCTTCATTTTTCATATTCTTAACTCTAGACTTTTTCCCTATGATCTTTTCCCCATTGTTCTTTTTTTTTTTTTTTTTTTCCTTCTGGTTGTCCTGCCTCAGACATCTTTATCCCGCATTATTTGGGAAGGATAGATTTAAAACCAGGAACATGTATTTGTTCATACCCTGCACAGTGAAATTTGAGTCTGATAAACATGAAGACCAAGCGTGTTGTGTAGTGGCTAGGAGAGTAAGTACAGAGCAGAGCACGGGGGAGCAGAGAGATGCTTGTACTCCTACAGAAGAAAAACAAATGTTACCTTTGCACAACCCTGTAGGCCTCTATTCTTCTCTGTTTATTCTTATATCTGTTATTTGGTAACTGGCTGTCTAGTGAAGCAGTGTAAGATGAAGAGTATTATCTTGCTGTCATCATAACAGGGCTTTGCATCCAGAGAAGAAAAAAAATCTAAGGAACCAAGAAAACTGTCAGGAGTAGACCGGGTGCTGATGGTGAAAGCATGTCATTTTGTTGGGCAAAGAGATCTGTGTTACATGATGGCTGAGAATAAGCTATATGGTAAAAGGCTGGCTCTCTATTGCAGTTTAGCTGAGTGTAGGAAAATTGCTTCTATGTCCCATAAATTACACTGTTTCTTCAGTTAATGTACAGTCTCATAGCACTTGCATATTAAGTACCATTTATAAAAAATTCATAAAGAGTCCAAAGCATTCAAAATCCAATACCAGGCAATGTGATGTTAAAGTCTTGCACAAAAATTGAACTCTATTTCCATTCATCCGAGAGCTTCCAGGCACTTAACAAGGCAGTTGTAGAGTTCATGCTTAATAGCCTGCTTCCATGCTTATTGGCTGTGGTATAGATTATATGAGTTCAATGAACAGTTCTTTATGTGGGTTATCTCAGACTCTCTTTTATCTGGATTTATTATGTCTGGCAGTGGTGTGTATAAGCCTAAGCTGTAAAAGATGACTGCTGTACTTCTGAGGTATATGTCTCTCTTTTTCTAGTTCCTGGAAGTTCTCCAGCATGGCTGAGGAGATCAGGACAGGGATGTTTAGCTGGGTGTGGTCTGGGATCTGTAGTTCCTTCTACAACTTTGAAAGGTAGAAAAGCGACACCAAAATGAAAACTGTTGTAGAAAGTAATGCATTCATTGAATTAACAGCAGGCTTTCATTAGAATGGTGCCTGTTTTGTCTTCCAGTGCTATAGGCTTGTCTGCTTTTTTATTTTAATCCTTGATTTTGAACGATTTTCAATTTTTCAGTAGAGCTTGGTTCTGGACTAGGAATGGAAAACCACGTTGGCCTTCTGGTAGATACTCTCCATTTTTATAAGAATGAAAATCAGTTTGATTTCTGGTTTGTGTTCAACTGAAAATTAAGGTTGTAGGTCATGAGTTTATATAAGTAAGTTCTACAGTATTTTCTTTAAATGCAGCTAATAGTTCAGTGATTTTTGGGGTACTTAACAACTATAGTATTTGAATTTCTTTGTTTCTTGAGAGAGCATTGGCAAATCTTAAGTAGTTTACAAGATCCAGGTCAGAAGCTGAGGATACTTAAAATGAGTAGGAAGAGTCTGGCTTTGATATTTTTATTTTAGCTGCTATCTTTTTACGTGTATTTTCGCAGTGATATCTACTTAGACAAAAACCTTGCTAGATACACAGCAGATAATAATGTTTGACTAAGAGAGCTTCAATACATAGTTAACTCTTGCAGGTTATGAAAAAAAATGAGGCTAATTGATTTGACAGGAGTAAATTTTGTCTGGCAGAAGATGGTCCAAAGGTACTGGTAACATCATTTAAAACATTACCACAAGTATGCAATTCCCATGCCTTAAGAAACCTCAAGGTTCCTGCAGGTGTGTATTAATTTAATTTGGAAAACTACAATCAGTATGCAAAGACTACTGAAAACAGTACAGTGTAGGCTTCACAACAGTTTCCAGTCTTAAGTTCATCAGAAATTGTTGAATTTACTGTATTTCTTGTACTTAATAGCTCAGTAACTGAATAAGGAATGTTCTGCAGCTTTCTAATTTTGCTATGCAAGTAGACATTAAATTCTTCCAAAACACAGAATAATGTTTAATATTTAAATTTTGCAGACAGTACATAAAACTAACTGGCAGATTTAAAAAGAGGAATCCATTATTTGACCTTCTACATTATTTGACCTTCTACATTATTTGACCTTCTTTATAGTCCAATCTCTGCATTAATTGTATTTTGCTGCAATTTAAACAGTTGTTTCTGTAGCAAATTTATACCTTACACTTTGAATTTGTGACATTCAAAATCAGTTCAGAGTCAATGAAGTGCAGAGAATTAGGTACATTCCTGGAAAAGTTGTTCTAGTATTCCCTCTCACTATTAAAAGTGTGCACCTCTCTTTCTGGACATATCTAGCTGTAAATTTTTAGCCATTGGATTTTGTTATAACTCCCTGCTAGATTAAAGTGCCTTCTGCTATCAGAAGTCTCTGCTTGTTAGATACACATTGCTTATGATGAAATTATATAAAACCTTCACTATAAGAAGTGATTATGTATTGAGATAATGAAGTTCCTTGCTGAGGCAGATTTGGAGTCATCCTTCTGTTTTTTTTCTGAATCTTTTTTCAAGTTTTCAACTTGTTTTCTGAACAGTGGGCATTCAAACTTGCCCCAGTGTATGGTATTGTCTTGATACTGCAATGTAGATACCAGCTACAGAGGCAGCACTACCTGTCTTCTGTTCCAGATGGTCGCTTACGCATTCAGAGAATATCTTGGTTACCATATTGTGCTGGGGCCTCTTATTATGAGCAGTATCCCATATCTCCTTTTAGAATTAAGTGCTTTCTAGTTTCAATACGCATAATAATGCCTAAACTTTCCAAGTACTCCACATTGAAATATTTTCTATATGATATCTATTTCTAATCTGTTTGTAATGAAGTGATACAGAGTGTAATTGATGTAATGTTTCTTTAATAATTTTTTAGGTCTACTTTTAGAGAGCTACTCCTTGGCTAAAATTTGTGCTTTGCTCAGTGAGGAAAAGAAGAGAAAAAAAATGTTGGGTGCATGGTATACTGTGATTTTCTTGGTACACCCAGTAAAAGAAAGCATATATTCAGCATACAACATACCTTTGAAGCTAAGGTGAGGAACACAGCAATGCTTAATTTTCTTGATGAACATTCCGTGCACGAATTACACTATTACAATTACAGCACAGATTCCTGAAAGATCTCAGGGGATGTCATTATTCCAGCATGAAATTTGGGCAAGGCAGGGGGAATTGTTATAGACTGATATTTCATAAATTTCTTTGCTTGTAAAAACCCGCAAATAACACAGAAACATTACTTACAGGTATTCTCAAGCAGGTAAGACAACAGAAACAGTCAAATGCCATATATGATGGTCATGATATTAATGACAATATAAGACTGAACTATTATGAAAGTACTGATTATGGAATTTAAACCAATGAACATGAAAATAATTGCCCCAAAATTCTTCTTTTCTTTCAGTGGCTGTTACTTTTTTTCTAAAGCTGAAGAAGAGTGGAACAATGTGTAACTCTGTCCAAAAAGTTATGCTTATGGTCTGAGACAAACACAGTTAAGGCAATATTATCACAGTGAAAGCACATTTATTTCAAAGGTAAATCTATATCAATTAGCCACTATACCTAAACTTCTCAAGGAAGAGTGCTGCAATTATTTTTATCTAAGTACTCTTTAAAGAGCAAATAAAAAGAAAATTAGTGTAATTTGCTGCCATAGGAGCTAGAGATTATGGTTGTTAACATACATTATGAGAGGGTGAGTAAAGCTTGCTGGAAAAATTTCATCAAATATGGGCATAGAAGAACTTTTACACCTTTTTTTTTTAATCCAGTTACAGTGCTTTAGAACTTTCCTTTTTTTCACCAATCTTCTGTTTTAAAAGTTTTCAGTATCTAATTTTGAATTCACTCACTGCAGTTGTCACTGCAGCCTGTAGTTTGCTGGCCTCCAACTGTGCTGAATCTGCACCAGCTTCTTGTTAATCCCTGACATGAGTTGCTGCTTCTGGAAGGAGCAACTCAGCAGAATGTAGAAAGTGCTCTGTTCCTGCAGCTCAGGGCGTGCTCTGTGGACAGTTTGTCACCATGTTTAATAACTCTCTGTGTAAGATCACAAAAGTCTTATGATGAAACAAGAACTTTTATTGGTTTAATCTTAGAAGATCCAAGCTGTTTGCAATGGGGAGGAAATTGCTTCTCCTGCAGATGGGGTGTCATTAGACTGCAAATATTCTCTGTCTTGTACAAAAACAGGTCCTCCATTGTATAAGATACTATGTTTACTGGAATGTAGTGCTGGAGGAAAATTAGAGACAGGCTTGAGAAGCTGCTGACACCCTGCAAATGAATTTAAATATGAGCTACAGTTCTCAAGAAAGAGATGAGAAAAATCTAAAGGGAAAAGCAGAGAGCAAAACTGTGGGTAATTTAGGGTTTATGACAGCCACTAAGCACAAGTAGGAAGAAGAGAGAATATAAAATGGCTTCAATAAGTGAGAAATGGAGATGAGATGTGGAAGACAAGAAATGAAAAGAATTTAAGTATAGGAAAGCGAAAATAATACAAGATTTGAAGAAAAGGTCAGAGAAATCTGCTCATGGGCACCACTTTGAAAATGGGTCTAGTCAACAATCCACAAGCTGTATGAGCTTCTTCTGTTCTTCATGTGTTTAATTACACCCCCCTGCCAAAAAAACCCTTCGATTCCTGATCCTTCTTTTAGCAACTTTTCTCACCTTTCTCTCATGGCAGTAGTACTTATACAGCTACAGATAGTTTGTGTCAGAAAGGCAGTATTTCAAGGCCATGTATGGGCTGTCTGCTTTTGTGATTGATTCTACGTGCACTTCTTTAAAATTAACTGGGACCATGGCTGTCCAAAAATATCTTCAGTACATAGATCTCAATCTGCTTATTTTATGGACCAAACTGTGGTTTATTTTTGTAATAAGAAATAGAGTACTTATCACTGTGTTAGGCAAGTACCTCTCAGTAGATGCCTGTATCATCCTGGAGCTTATTTGTGGAAGGGACATGCTATTATCCTTCTTTATACTTAGGAACACCAAAGCAAAAGAATTTCAGGCTCCACTTTCAAAACCAAGCCTTTGATCTTTCTATTAGAAGACATAATGGTTCTAATACTCCACAGAAAGTGCTCAGCGACTGACTTCAATTGGAGTTGTTGGTACTAGGACATTCTTAATGTGGGATAAGGTTCCTTCATTTTTTTTTTTTTTTTTTTTTTTTTTTTTTTTTTTTTTTTTTTTTTTTTTTTTTTTTTTTGTGCTTCTGGCTTTCTGGTTTAGACTCTGTTTTTTCATGGAAGTGAAAATACTTATCAAAAGGAAACCTCCTATAAATGGGGACTTTAGTGAAAATTCAGGATTGATTCAGGACCTTTTCTGGAAATACTGTGCTTAGGGCAGGCATTTCCTAGGTGAAATGTTACCTTTTTTCCTTGCTCCAGTCATATATTTTGTTGTTCAGTATATTGTGTTTGTGTACATTTTCCCTGTAAAAGTCGGTTTATGTACCTGCAGTATCTTACCAGTCATCTTGTTTTGAGAAAGCCAGAGTGTCACCTATTCAGGATAGTTTTCTATTTGTCATTAGTCTGCTTTGTATTTTTATCTTACTAAAAAAAATCACCTCACTCCTTCCCTTACTCATGCTCATAGTCTTTTGTAAGAAGATCATTAGACAGGTATATTTTTCCTAGAGATATAACTTGCAACTTTCTATCTCTCCATAACCACAAAGATACAGGTGTTGTCTCTCTCAGCCATACAAGAAACATGACAAGTTACCACACAGAGCCACTCTTAGAAATAGCATTTTTGGATATTTTTCTAATATGATAAAAAAAGACTATATCTGTCCATTCGTGTTTTGTTTTTAAGAACTGCTTTCAGATAGAAATATTTTAAAAAATAATAAAAAAAGATCTGCCTCCAAGCTCCCCTCCGAGAGGAGCCAGTTTATGAGTTTTCAAAATATGTCAGCTTTTACGTACCAAGATTGAAATCCACAACTTCCCACCACCCTAGCAATCCAGGTTCCACTTAGTAAGCTAAGAAGTATCCCTGTACATAGGAATTTACCTGCTGTTAGGTGGTGTTTCAGAGCACTGGCTTCATACCTTCTTTAACTTTCAGCCTGTGGCCAAAAACATTATCCAAGGAGCCCTAATAATATTTATAGTGGCCTTCTTCTAGTATAGTTTTCACTACACACTAATTTTAGGAAGTTTAATGACATGTTTCTGTGCTGTCATTATATGAAGTTAACCTTTGTTTTAGCTTAGCTCTTACTGTTTCCCTTCAAAATAACAAATTAATTACTGCTGGGGAAATGTGATGCAATTTCATTTCCTGCCTTTGATGGTGTAAGCAGAGTTAACCGCTCAGCAAATATCTCTTGCATGGCACTGTTGCAGTTTAACAAAATTTATGTTGTTGGTTGAGAGAGCTGCTGGAGATGTTGTACTCAAGGCTCTCCAAAATGTAATTGGGAATGTCAGGAGAAATCTTTAAAAAATATGTGATTGCTTAGATTTATCTGTTACACTAGATAGCTTTAAAGCATGCAATATGTACAAAAGGTGGAGTGCTGCAGAGCTATTCAGAAACAGTAGCACAGCTACGGAATGTGGCCAAGAGACTCATTCATTTGTTCTAGCTACATATATTTTAAATATAAAGCAATGATTACCAGTGTTGGGTACTTTATATGATGCACATTAATTTTGAGAAGAGGAGAGGATAAAACCCAAGAACTCCTCTGTGCATTGGATTTAAAGACAAGATGCAGAGGACACAAAGGAATAGGCAGGCAAGACACACAGTTCTTTACCCTGAATTTTAAAAGCAGATGTTTTGTTAGTTCTGGAGATGCTAAGTGTGAATTTCCATGTCAAAGCTTAAAGCACTGCGTTTCTGAAGTTCTGATCAATGTCTTTGCAAAAAATGTCGTTGGTAACTGCATTTATTCTGCCACTGTTCTGTGCTGTTGTTGTCAAGCTTCATGGATAATCTTATGATCTGAATGATGATTATAATTGCTCTCTGCTGTTTACTTATTAAGCTGAAAAACGTGTATCTTTTATACTTTACAGAAATAAATCTGCTGCTTTGGAAGTGTAATAAGGAAAAATGGCTGAATAATGAAGGAAAACTACACAGAACTAAATAAGTATTGCGAAATTTACTAATGGTGTGCAGAAACTCATCAGCTCAGATGTATTGAACCTGAAAGCATGCGTGTAAGTTTGATAATTTATATATGAAAAGAATATAAAGACCTTGAATTCACATGTCCATACTTGATAAAATTTACTTTGGATGTAATATCAGTCCCCATGGTATTAAATGAAAAGCTATACATACCTCATTGTGTTACTTATGCAAATTGTCAATTTACTTCTAGACTTTTGGCCAGTTTTCTGCTTAAAATCAAATACACATTTGTTGAGAATATTGGAAAAATTATAGGAAATAGAAGTAGGTGTTTAGCTAGTTAAAACTAGGGCTTATGAGGAAAGCAGAAGGAAGTATTGGAAGACTCAAATTCAGATACAAACAGAATGTTATAATGGCAAAAGGGAGTGATTAAAAAGGCAGAAAAGAAAGAAATTACTTAAATTCAGCCTTTAGTTTTCTTTGTTCTGTATTTCATCTTACTTACAAATATTCTCAATGAAACTGCATTATATTACTGGACAGAACGCAGAGATTGAGTCTAACTTTTAGGAATGAATATACTTCATGTAGTCAGGAGCCACTGCTTAACGCAGTGCTGTACGCTGCCTTAAGTGGGAATAAGTGTGTTCATCGTCTTATTTCTTAAGCCTTGCTGATTTGGTAGAGGTATTTAAGCCCCATAGTCTGTGTGTAGAGCTTGCTTTTACCATTTTCTCCTGGTGTGAAAACTTAGTTCATGAGAAACAACATTAAACAGCTGAGAGAGGAAAGCTGTACAAAAATTGTAAGTGCAATATATCTCCATATTTCATGTTTGCATGTTGTTCTCTGATCATGAATGCCTCTTTAAGTAGGGAGTAATTGAATGGACAGAGATTCAGTTGTGCCAAGATGACATATAGGCTAAAAACATGACCATTTTGGCTTACTGAAGATCTGCCAGTAGGTTTAGCTGTGCCTGATTTACTTCTGATTCTTCCTGAGTAAAGAGCTAGGAGTGAGCAATTTACTCTGCTGTCTTAGGTAACAGTGATGGCCCTTCTGTCGGTAGTATTTCTCATAAACAGCGCAGATGTAGGTGAAGTGTATCACACTATACAATATCAGTTTACACACACTCATAATTTTCCACTCTCTAGTACCTGTGTTGTGAAACATCAGTCCCTCCATTTCGTTGCTTATACTGGTCGTCTTAAGGATAATCATTTCAGTGTCAGGGCAAAGGGACGTGGCAAAGCTATTGTTCTGAGGGATGTTCATCCAGGGAGGAATATGACATTTCTGCAAAACTGTCAGGGCCCTCATGGAGTGTTAAGGTTATTTACGTGGCTACGCTGCAGAAAAATGTACATTAACTTGAAATATGGGAAATAGCTATAACAAAGAGTTCCAGTTTATTTGATCAGGGAGAAAACCTAGATAAAGAAAACCCCTGGGCTTTTTAAAAATGTTCTTTAATGCTTTTTATATTCCTCAAGATGCAGTGAAGGTCAATGCAGCAGGAAATATCTCCATTGATTTAGATAAACTGTACATCTTTGCAATGCATTCTGTTTTCCTTTTTTATCCACTTGAAGACCTACCATAAGACTTTACCTTAGGCTGTCAGGCAATGTGCAAATTTTTCATAACCCCTGGTGAGGTTATTGGGTTGGCATATTTCTTGCCCTTTAGGGCAGGTACTTCCACTAAGAGCCCTTTTCATTTGTTGTTCTTATCGTGGTGCTTGCATTATAAATATATATTTCTGCTGGTAATTAGTTTCTCTTGTATTTTATTAACTTATAAACCAGAATAATATTAATTTGACTTTAGTGTAAAAATGAAAATAAAAATATTTCTTCTTTCATATTTTATTTGTATGTTTTCGTGGTTGCTCTGTGTAACCATTTCTGACTAATACTGCAGGGTTTATACTGCACAGCAGAATACTGAGACTGAATAATAATAAGACAATATGCATATGTAGTTAGCAAATTTGATGGCATCTACCAACAACAAAATGCATTTTAGGAAATCCCAGTGGTGAGACAATGGTCCTATGAACTCAACAGGAGTTTTGAGGCTTGCATCACTTTCAATCCTAATACAGAAATTACTGCTATAAAAGCAATCTTGTTTAATAGCTAGTTAAAAAAAAAAAGTATGTATATGTATGTATATATATGTATAACTATGTGGTTTTATGCATGCATATCTAAATAGTTACAGATTTTCAAGGATGAAGACATGCAAACATTGTACTATGGCTGCCACTTCTTAATAAGAATATTACAGGACCCTTTTAACCACTTCAGTGGTAAAGCATGAGTTGTAGTACTGGAGATTGCTAGAGTTTTCATGTATATACCTGCAAAGTTTTTTGTTTGTAATAGATAAATGAAAACTTGTCAAGTCTCATGCTGTCAGTTTAATACGTCTGTGTTTGCTGCCTTCTTTCTAGCTGCTGAGTTACCAGGTTTATAATTGCTCCTGTGCTTTCATCTGTTTTGTTCAGGCAGAGCAGGATCTAGAGGGAAGCTATGGTACTGCACACCATTGAGCACTTGGACTCCTGGGGATCGTTGTATCCTTGGAGGATAACCGGACAGCAGTTTATTGCCATAGCCCCTTCAGTTGCAGCTGAATATACCCAAGTATGTATGTTGGAGATTAGGGATTGCTGTGACAGAAATGTTTGAAAGATAGATTCCTGCAGTTTTGAACTTTGGACTTGACTATACTGGATTGACAATACCTTTTACCAATGATTAGTTCTTAATGCTTGTCAGTAATTATCACTGCATATGCAAAACAATCAGTCCTTAACAAACTTATCCTAATTTAACCCCATGTATATTATGCCACTGAACTGATGTAATTTTGATTAGCACTGATAGTTCTGGTCCTTGAAAGCTCGAGGTGGCCAGTCCCAAGAACTCATTAATGAAAGAAGTCCCAGCTTTCTTCATGCATTGTTGATGTTTTATGCTCCTCTGACCCCATCTCAACAAGGAAAGGGGAGATCTCATCTGACTGTGCCATCTTAATTTTATGACCATTACTTCTGGTTTCCTTTATTCTTTTGTTTTCAATGTGATTAATATAGAGAAAATGTAGGAAGAGTTCATGCTTAGAAGGGTATTGTAAATTGGTGTATTTAAAGTGCTATATAGATTTTTTCATAGTCAGAAATTAACAGAACCAAGGCAATAATACCATAGAACATTTGCTGAAAGGAATATTCAAAATGTATAATCAATTTTCTTTGCTAAATTATTCCTTAGAGATTGAAGTATCTCTAAAGATAATGAAAGCTAATGCAAGAAATTATTTTTAACTTGTACCAAATCTAATGAAAAATGTGAAATACTAATCTAAAGGAAAAAAATAACGTGAATAGTTTTCTGCTGAGCCTGGTGAGCTGAACTAGCTCCATAAATATTGGGATGAGTGTCAGCTGACTTGAGTAAGGTAGTAGCGGCATGCTTGCATAGACAAGAGTAGGACCATGCTTGCATGGACAAGACTGAGAGGGGTGTGGAGAAGTGAACTTCATCGAGGAAGAAATCAGATGAATTTGGCCATCTTATGGAACTTCCCTCTGAGATGTATATTTTTTAAAACTGTAGATTTACATCTTACAGACAGTTCGTTAATTAGAACAAACCTAGAGAGAATCTCTCCTGTCTCAAGTGTTAGTCAGGAGTGGTTCCAAATAGCTGGAAGAGGAACCCAGATTTGTGTCTCTTCCAAAAAAGATATAAACTTTTGTGCAATATGGATGTGCACTAGATATTGAGGCTTGTTTTGTTTGAAATCTCTTGGTATCACCTGAATGGAGCGACATATTTTTCTGTAACTGAAAGCTTTCTGTGGGATAGGAAATAACTTTTTGTAGGCCCAGCTGGAGCAGTGATGTTGAGAGCCCAGAGGAGTTGTTTTTGTTGAAAAAGTTAGAACTCTGAAACACCTTAAAAACTGCAGTCATTATCTGCATTCTTTGTCTTTGGTTTTGATGCCTACTGAGAGGACACAAGGGAATTTATGGCTTTTTTAGACTCTGGAAGCTGCATTGCTATCCTTTGCTAGTGTCTGGTGGCTCTTCATAGGCCATGTATGTTATAACCCTTTCTTGTAGTTCAGCCAGTTTCCCCCATCATTCCTGACAAAGTACACTTAGGTTGTACAGTTTCCCATAGCAAAGATTTTGTAAACTCAAGCTCATAAATAAAACACATCATAAACAAACATCTTCAGGTTAATTCTTTAAAGTGCTTTTAATGGTAATAGAGATTTTGGTCTTCTCAGATCACATTTTGTCACATTTTGACCTTAGTTTAGCCTGCAGAAAGGAAAGCTAGATGAATTTACAGTTAGCCCACACTACTAAATTCATATTTTGGAACCTATTGAACTACTACAATCAGTTTGAATCTGTCAAAAACCAGCTGTAGTGCCTAAAAATTCAGAGATACATAATTGGTTGAAAGTCAGCACTAAGAATTAGAAATTCTCAGAGTACTGCCATCATTTGTGGGAACAAGAATGAATCTGGATCTTGACACTTCTCTGTTTTGATGTGAGATTCCTTGTGGTTCAAACTGTGGTGCTCTGGAACTATTCCTTGAGATTACATTTCCAAGACACAATTTAGAGCTCAGGATTGCAAAAAACGTAGGTTTTTTCCTTTCTTCTGAGAGAATTCAGTTTTGATTTGTGTGACTGCATGACATTATTATTAATATCTTAAAAGTAGATATCATAATTTTGTTGTTTATTAAGTCTAGAACTACTTAGCTGTGCTTTAGGACTTTCAGGGCAAGGCAACATTTCCCTTGGGTTGCTGTTCTTTTTCCCAACCAAATATTACTACTGGTAACCGATATAGACTTTTTTCCCTTTGTTTGATCTGTGCATATTAGTGAGATGGAAATGCTCAAAAGTCCATTAATATGATTGACTGCATGTGTATGTGAATGAATTTACATATGCTGATGGGTGTAGGTTTAGCTGCATTTGTTAAGGACAATGCAGGGTTGAAAGGAGGATTCTCATATTGTGGAATCATAATTTTGCAAGGATGAATGCGGACTTAGAAACAGTAAGAGCTAGAGTGATGGAAAAATATGGTTTCTCATAAATTTTATTTGTAGATACCATGTGTCTCCAGTTCTGTTGCCTCAAAGCATTCTGGATGTTCTCTAAACTGCAATCTCTAATTTCAGCCACAAAAGGCATATTATGGTACTTTCGTATACTGCTAGGTAAAACAGATTTGGATATGTTATTCTGAAGCATTCTGGTATTATCTATTATCTGGCCATTATCTATTGCTACAATAGTCATAGATAAAATGAAACACAGAAAATGGATAATTTTTGTGAAGAATTAGAGATGGTTTATTGGGAACTGTTTTGCATGAAGTATGAAATGGAGGATATATCAAGTTCCCACAGAAATGTTTTCATTTACACAGGTGTCTTACCATTGAACTCTCCTGCTACTAGATTAATGCAAGGAAATATTTCTACTCAATTGTCTGGTGTGTTATTTAAAAGACAGAAAGATAATTGTGGGTTTTAATATTGCCAGAATGTGAGTCTTAAACCAGTAGAGTTATGGTAAACAAACTTCTGTTTAACTGCTGCTAATCAGAACTGTCATACCTAGATTCTGTAAAGAAATAGAAAAAAATCAGAAATCAGTAAACACTCATGTTGAAAATTAAGGAATGAAAAAATCAGACAAGCTTTGTAAAAAAAAAATATAAATTACTGTACAGATTTTGTACCTTAAAATAGAAAAACAAGACTTTAAAACCAGCTAAATTTATTTTCTGGACTTTTATTTAAACAGTGTTTGTACATCACATTCAGTGGAGTATATGATAATATAAAATTGTATTTGTTTCTGAAGCTTTATTCCTGCTACTGCCCCTTTTCTACTTCTGCAGAGTGTTTTTTAAGGAATCTTGCCAGGCTACTGGCAAGAATAAGAAGTATGATTCTTATTTGCAGCCTTTGGAGTCTGATGTTGCTTTGAATATTTTCAGGGTGTGCTGAAGGATTACATCTACAGTCATTATTTTCACAAAGTATGTTGTCATCTACTATTTGTGCATATTGGCTTGTTTCATAGTTACTTATGAGTTCTGGACCACTGGGTTTTGTCATATTGTTGCTTATTTAGCATTTATAAAAGACTGTATTTATAATTGTGCAAGGTGGTAGGTATTTTGTCAGCTGAATTTTCAGTATTTTGCCTCCAAAAGATGAAGGGTAAGGATGGATTTGTAGCTTGTCATAGATAGGCTTCCTTCTGGTATTATCATATATCAATGCCATTTTTAATTGTTAGTGAGACAGAAGTGACAAATCATTACAATCTAAGAAAGTGCATGAAATTTTCAAACAGATGAAATTAAAAGGAGGTCAGATTGTGCGCTGGCGGCCCTGAAAGTGTCCCTTTAAATAATGTAATGAGATTCCAGTGGATGTTTGTGCCCTTTGTGAGTTTCCTTTAAAACCATAGCAGGTTCCAGCCTATTTGTAAATGTGTTAACTGCAGTTCCTTCTGTCTTCAAAGGTTGCAGATTTGGAAGAGAAGATGAAAGCCATTGTAAGAGAGTGTTTGAGATTTTCAGTCCGTCTTTGACCTTGTTTTTTACACTCCACAGGCAACGCAGTGGTAGAATACACAGTGGGATACCTGCTTTAAAGGCCTTATTTTACCTTTAAAAGCTATGCTGCTGACATTGCATTTTTAAAAAGGTCTTGAACTTGAACTGGCAAAAAGGTCTATATATGAAATACAAAAAGTTTGATTTTTTTTTTTTCTTTTTGTCTGAAGTTTTCAATGAGGTTGAAAGGTTCTGTGAATTAAATGACTTATCCAGCAATAGCTTTTGTCAACACATGTGGATTCAAATGAGTCCTGCTCACAGTGGGTTATTAGAGATGATCATTTAGTTTGGCTGTGGTTTTACCTATGTGTCTGAAATATGGCTGTAAGCACAATTCTTTCTTCCCCTTCTTTTTTTTTCTTCTTCTGGAACTATTATTAAGAGTGCAGGTGTATTCACTGGAACATAATTATGTACAATAAACAATAAGCAAGTCATACATGGAAAAAAAATCTTTGGTCTTTGAAACGGTTGTTTTGCAGATACGCAACATTCAATTCCTGTTTTGTTTTTCTTAGTAGATGACTTAGATATCTGTCCTGAATTTTGGTAGTTCAAATTTGTTTTCTTTATCAAAACTAGCTAGGGTCTATAATGGCAATATTTCTATTTATTCACATTTTCTGTTGAAGTGTTGTCCAATGCACGTCTAACGAATACTAATTTGATAGGTCTGTACTAATATTAAATATCCATCTCTATCAGATATGTGATATACAGCATTTAAGTTTCCATTGTGAATATTTCTTGTCTGCAGCTACTGCTTTCTCTAATTTGTGATGGTACATTGAATAAAAGATAAAAATAATAAAAACATTCCAATAGAGAGGACTCTTGTTGAATTAAACTGGTTTATATTCTTCGCAACTGATCTCTGTGCTGTTCATATCAAAGCAGTGCAGGCTGTTATCTCTGACAAAAGACTGATATATCATAATGTTTGCTCCCTGTGTATATTTAGCTTACTAATAGGCTACAAAGTTATTCCAGTTCTTGAGAAGTTTGAGGTCTGAATTGTGAAGGGCAAGTGTTGTCAGCTCCTGCTTAAGTCTTCAGGAACTGAAAGTACTCTTCACTACCTTCATATCCATAGCTGTTATTGACACAGTTATTTTCGACAGCTTGCCCTTTTATTTTTTTCTTTCTGCCTTTTCTTTTTTGAGTTTTGCCTCTGTCTCCCTAGATAGAAGCCAGGTGAGTCTCTTGAGTGTGAGGTCTTGTGAAAAGCTGGCTTTGGGAGGGAACCCAAGGAGCAGTGCATGTGAGAAGAGATAGCAAGAGCTGGTAGATTTTGTCTGAATGCATGGTTAGGGCTAGATTCATCACATCTGCTTGAGCTGCCTAGACTCATATACCTTGAGCTCTCCTTGTAAGTAATGGAGAGACTGGCACCTCCAAAACTTCATGCGAACTAAGATTTGAAATAACCCCTCACCTCTGAGTGCTTTCTCTCTGTTAATCAAGTTGAGAACTCAGTGTAATAGATGCCAAGCACAGGCAGCAGACATTTGATAACCAGATCCAAGGCTGTTTATTGCAGTCATACAGACCTTAGGGTTTATTTGGTTGGGGGCTTTGCATTTTGTTTTGTTGGTTTTTTTTGATTGTTTGTGGGGTTGAATTTTTTGGTGTGGTTTGGGGTTTTTGTTTGGTTTGTTTTTTGTGGTTTTTTTGTTGGTTTTGTTTCTTTTTTTTGTGTGTCTGGTTTTGTTTGATGAATTCATTTGTTTTTTTGAGGGAGAATTTTTAAGTTTTGGTTTTTTTTTTTTTTTCCCCAAGATCTCTAAGTCTGAAGGTAGCATACACTTGTTTAAATACAATCCTACTTAATATTGCCAGCAATACTCAGTTCCTACAAGCCTATTCATTCTCATGTCTGCTTTTTCATAATGAACAGGGTGACTAGATATTCTCATGCAACTTTTCCAGCACCTAGAGATATTGGACAGGTATTTTTGTGCAAGACTAGTTTTGTATTTCAAGAAAATCCACATGAAGTTTTAGAGCTATTAGGAAACAAGTATTTACTTCAATCACCCTGACGTGTTGGAAGGATGGTATGGCCTGGCACAAGCAATCCAGGAGGTTCCTCGATTGTGTAGAAGACAACTTCCTTCTGCAAGTAATAGAGGAGACGACAAGGACAGGTGCCATGCTTGACCTTGTGCTTACCAACAGGGAAGGGCTCGTTGGAAATGTGATGCTCCAGGGCAGCCTTGGATGCAGCGATCATGACATGGTTGAATTCAAGATCCTCAGGACAGTGAGAAGAGCGTGCAGCAAGCTCACTGCCCTGGACTGCAAGAGAGCAGGCTTTGGCCTCTTCAGGAACCTGCTCAGTAAGGTTCTGTGGGATATAGCCCTAGAGGGCAGGGGGCCCAAGACTCTTGGTTGATAGTCAAGGATCACCTGTGACAAGATCAGGAGCATTGCATCCCAACTAGAAAAAAGTGCAGCAGGAGGGCCAGGAGACCTCCTTGGATGGATAAGGAGCTCCTGAGGAAAATTCAAATGAAAAAAAGAGGCTTATAATAAGTGAAAGCAAGGAGAGGTGACCTGGGAAGAGTACAGGGAAGTTGTCCGGGAAGCTAGGGACCACGTTAGGAAAGCTAAGGCCCAGTTAGAATTAAACTTGGCTAGGGGTATTAAGGATAACAGGAAGGGATTCTACAGGTACATAGCAAATAAAAAAAAAGACGAGAATGTAGGCCCCCTCAGGAAGCTCTCAGGAGAACTGGCTACACAGGATTTCGAGAAGGCTGAGGTTCTGAATGACTTCTTTGCCTCAGTCTTCACTGACAAAGGCTCTGACCACACCACCCAAGTCTTGGAAGGCAGATACAGGGACTGTGAGAATGAAGACCTTTGCGCCCACTGTAGGAGAGGAACTGGTTCGAGACCATCTTAAAAATCTGAATGTGCACAAGTCCATGGGTTCTGATGAAATCCATCCGCAGGTCCTGAAGGAGCTGGCAAATGAAGTTGCTAAGCCACTGGCCATCATATTTGAGAAATCATGGCAGTCAGGTGAAGTTCCTGACTACTGGAAGAAGGGAAATATAACCCTCATTTTCAAGAAGGGGAAAATGAATGACCCAGGGAATTACAGACCAGTCAGTCTCACCCCTGCCTGGCAAAATCTTGGAGCAGATTCTGCTGGAAGGCATGCTAAGGCGCATGAAAAACAACAAGGTGCTTGGTGACAGCCAGCATGGCTTCACTAAGGGGAAATCCTGCCTGACCAATTTGGTGGCCTTCTATGATGGGGCTACAGAACTGATGGACAGGGGTAGAGGAGTTGATGTCATCTACCTGGACTTGTGTAAAGCATTCAACACTGTCCCACACAACATCCTTGTCTCTAAATTGGAGAGACATCAATTTGATGGATGGACTACTGGGTGGATAAAGAACTGGCTGGATGGCCGCACACAAAGAGTTGTGGTCAATGGCTCAATGTCCGGCTGGAGACCAGTAACGAGTGGTGTCCCTCAGGGATCGGTGTTGGGACCGGTCACTGGTTAACATCTTCGTCACTGACATGGACAGTGGGATTGAGTGCGCCCTCAGCAAGTTTGCCAATGACACCGAGCTGTGTGGTTTGGTTGATAGGCTGGAGGGAAGGAATGCCATCCAGAGGGACCTTGACATGCTTGTGAGGTGGGCTGATGCCAACCTCCTGAAGTTTAACCATGCCAAGTGCAAGGTCCTACACCTGGGTCAAAGCAATCCCAGGCACAGCTACAGGCTGGGCAGAGAAGAAATTCAGAGCAGCCCTGTGGAGAAGGACTTGGGGGTGTTGGTCAATGAGAAAATGAACATGAGATGGCTTCAGTGTGCGCTCGTAGCCCAGAAAGCCAACCGTATCCTGGGCTGCATCAAAATGACCATGACCAGCAGGTCAAAGGAGGTGATCCTGCCCCTCTACTCTGCTCTCATGAGACCTCACCTGGATTATTGCATGCAGTTTTGGTGTCCTCAACATAAAAAGGACATGGAACTATTGGAACAAGTCCAGAGGAGGGCCACGAGGATGATCAGTGGACTGGAGCACCTCCCGTATGAAGATAGGCTGAGGAAGTCGGGGCTGTTCAGCCTGGAGAAGAGAAGGCTGCGTGAAGACCTCATAGCAGCCTTCCAGTATCTGAAGGGGACCTATAGGGGAGGGACTCTTCATTAGGGACTGTAGTGATATATCAAGGGGCAACAGGTTAAAACTTAAACAGGGGAAGTTTAGGCTGGATATAAGGAGAAAGTTCTTTCCTGTTAGGGTGGTGAGGCACTGGAATTGGTTGCCCAGGGAGGTTGTGAATGCTTCATCCCTGGCGGTGTTCAAGACCAGGTTGGATGAGGCCTTGGGTGATATGATTTAGTGTGAGGTGTCCCTGCCCATGTCAGGGGGGTTGGAACTAGATGATCTTAAAGTCCTTTCCAACCCTAACTATTCTATGATTCTATGATTTGTATGTGCATTAGGAGCTAATGAATAGACAGATGAAACTAACTAAATACATAGATTATTTTCTTTCTAAACTTCAGCAGAACCACAAGATTTACAGATATTCATTATGATATCTCATTTTATTAACGGTATTACAAAGATAGCAAGTATGTACCTCAGTAATTTTGGTATACTCTAGAGGGTGTATATTGAGACATATTGAAATTTCCCTGTACCTTCCTTTACATTTGTTGTGGATTTTGAAACAGGGGGTCTTGAAAATATAGTTCCAGGTACAGCACTGCCACTTAAAAAAAGTTTACAAAAGGTGCAGTATGATTGAAAACACCATCCTCTAAGCTTTTAGTAATCTTAAACCACAGAATAATTCTATTTAGAATAGAAAATGTGACACCTGCATAAAAATATTTATTTTATTATGGGAAAAATAATCATTACAAGTAAATCTTTAATTATTTACTTTTATTTTTAAAAGGTGAGACTGAATATAACAGCAGATAAAGAAAATATTAAATATAAATATCTGCAGAGTTTTTTTTAGGCATGCTCTAGAAATGTGACCAAAATATAAATTGAACAAATTACTTGGCCATTTGGACTGAATAATTTCTTGAATATAATTATCATTGATTTATCTTGTCTTTATAGTAATAGTTTATTTGTCATCTGGCTACAGTTTCCATGAAATCTTCATCTTGAACCTCAGATGTTTGACACAGAATACTAGTAAAATAATGGTCTCTTGCAAATCTGTTGTCTGGATCGCAATTCAGATGCCAGCCGTCGTGTTCAAGACTGCTCAAATCTGGGATGGATTTAAGGCTATCTTTTATTGGTAGCTTTGTTTTCCACAACTAACATTCCTCCAACATTGCTGACAGCCACAAACATCCAGTGCAAGGAGGATTATATGACTCTCCTGACTGCTTGAATTTTCACTTAAAATTGAATGGAGGCAGGGGAACCTAAGAAGAGAAATATAAGGAAGTGGAGGAATGTGTAAGGGGCATTAGAGCCTGCTGCAGACCCGAAAAAAGCTACAGCCTCATTAGATGCCTTCTGGTTCTTAACTTTGTACCCAGGTCTCCAAGGTGAATGGCTAATAGTTCATTTCACTATCCTTTTGAAAGCTCTGGAGGTTAAGGCTGTTGAGGAGCAACGATGGCAATCTCTTCCAGTGTTTAAACTACTGTTAAATTGGAATTGGATTCTAGGTCTGACAGGTTGAAACCGATGCAGTTTTGTACCTTCTCTCTTGGCTGTCTACCTGAAGCACTGTAATGCCCTCTGGTAAACTGTTGTAATCACAGATGGTTAAATTGTAGCTTCTGTGCTTTTTTTCCTAACTACTGCTTCTTCCCCTCTCTTCTGCTTTTTTGCTTTAGAATAGGAGGACACAAACTTCACTGGGTTTTGTGTGTTAAAAGGAATTAACCTCTCTCTGTCCAGAAGCCCAGATGCAGAAGTGGGTGGCCTTAGCACTTGGGATTTTTAGGCATTCTTTGCTCGGGAAGGAGAGGACTAAGGCCTAAAACAGGAGGCATCACTGTAGTCACAGAGGACACTTTGAGTTAACCCATCTCTTCCAGAGGAGCTCATATTGAACTCACTGACTGTACCTGACTCCTGATGCTATATATCTTTCTTTTCTATTTTCATTTCTTAGCACTGTCTGCTGGTGCTGGTTGTTGGACATCTCAAGAGACATTTACTCTTCATGTCCCATTGCAAGCTTTATTAGGTCCATCCACTGTATTCTCATCTACTTGAGGTGAGCTTAGGATATGATTTAGATTGCACATATGGCAATGTGTTAGACTTAGTATTGACTTCAATTAGACTTGTATTAACCTGGGAAACTTGGGCAAAGCATTCCTTAATTAAAATGAAGCAAGTGTGATCCCCAAACAGGGTGTCCAACCTTGTTCTGCTCTTATAAACATGCATTCTATATTTGATAGTGTCTTCAAGTCAGAGAGGGCTGAGGAAGATTAAAGTAGTTTCTGGCCTCAGTTTTATGAATGAAAAAAATCACAAACCAGTTCTAATATTGGCAGGTTTTGCCTGAAGTTTTTGATAAAGACATAGATAACTATTTTTAGGGTGATTTTCCCTGTTTGTGTGAATGTCAGTATAAGAGAAAGCAGTGGGTTTTAGCTGTCTCTATCACCAGGCTATGCATACCCATTGTGAATTTGTGCCACACACTTTTAATATTCCCTGTACAGCTTGGAGGTATCATTCATAAACTGACAGACATGTCATTTTGCAGGCTCAGGTTTCAGTATCAAGGCGAAGATTTGCTTCAACATGGCATGAGTGATTTGCAGAGATAATTATTTTAGTTAACAAGGTTAAATGAAATGCCAGTTGCTACTGTGAGACTTCAGTCACCAGTTAACATTGAGTGTTCTGGCACCATAAATAGCACAGGGACTGAGCAAGCTCAGTCCCTGGAATAGCAATCCTTTCATTTCATAAATTAGATCATTTTAATGGCTCATGAAGTGCATAGAAAACATTATTTGCAAAGATACAAGTAACTGCTTCTAAGCAGCTGTGACATTTGTTCTTTTTTTAAGAAAATCTAGAGGGTTTTTATTTTCCTTTTCAGTGTTGGGGTAAAGAAGAAGGCATACATTGAAATAAAATTAATTCATCATTTATGATTATGTTAGATTGGGCTTTTACAACATTGTATTTATTTTTAAAATTAATTTTGTATGCAGTCAAGTTGTAAAATAACATCAGATTCAGGATTCCCAACAGAAAATAAAATAGATCCATTTCAGCAAATAAAATTTTATAAAATTTAAGCACTTATTTTGCTAAAGTTCACCTGTTTCCTGAAACAGGGAGACTCAGACACACCTGCAGCATTGAAGGGAGTGGGAGAAATTCCTTTCTGTTGCTTTTTTCATGAGAAATTATGTTTATGAAAATAACTTGTATAACAAATAATTTTAAGTCTTATTTATCTAAAACTAAGTTACTAAAACAATTTTCTTGAAAAAAAAATAGTGTGAAAATATGTGTTAAAATAAGTATTTTGATAGCATGGCCATTTCAAAACAGTGAATGAGAGGAAAACAAAACATTGGTGGTGAAGTTCAGTGCCAAATCATGCTTTTGCAGAGTTCCCATTGATTGGCACTAGGGGATTTTTCTAAGAAGGGTTTTACTTAGAGCTTTATCAATAATGGAGCTTGCATTTGAAAGTAATAATTCTTCTCATACAAAATTTTAAGGAGGGGCATTTTTTGTGAGTGGAGTAAAAGCTAACACACTGATTTTATTCTTTCAGACACAGACATACTGGAAAATAGTTCTGTAAGTTAGAAATTTTTAGATCCATATTCAGGGGTCAATTTTATGATTGATTTAGAGCCTTGCTCTAAAAATAGAAGGTAGAAAACAAATATAATGTGTTACCTGTGATCTCTTCTTCCAAATTTCTTGGAAGAGCTGATAGTAAACTAAGTTTAAATGAGGACAAGAGTAAACGCTACAGTTCAGTTTTTCTGATTTGAAGTCAAAAGAATCCTCTAATGCTCAAGAAGGTAGCTTCTGAAATGTTTTTTGGGCCAATTGCATTTATTTCCAAGTTTTGTTACTGCAAGAAAGGGTGGTGTTTGTTACTTTCTTACCTGCCAAACTTAATAAATTATTAAGAAATGGGATTTTTTTTTCTTAACAAGTAAAATTTTTCAGCAGTCAGCTCAGAAATAAAATGTACTTTAGATGGCAGGATGTAAATGAAAGAATATGGGAAAATAAAAGAATATGAATTTTCTATTGTAAAAAGTCACTATATTTTTATTGAGCTTGAACTGCATTAGTTAGTTGTGTCAAAACTAGTGTATGCAGCAATTTGTTCATCTGATGGATGTGAACCACATCATTTGTTCTCCTTTTGTAATTACTTTACAGTCACATACTTCACTGTACAGTAACTAGACTATGATTTCTTTTTGACCGCCTCATTTGAATTTGTAAGTTGGCCATTATTTTAAGGCTTTTGGGGGATGTTGTACTGTAATTATAATAACAGGAAAAGCAAAATATTTTCTCTAGTCTGAAATGGATTCATGGGCTGCTGTTATGTCCAGTTGAACCCAAGAACCAGATGATTCACATCCCTTCTGAGCATGGGGCCATTTTTAGGATATTGGATTATCATGGCTGCTATTTAAAAAAAAAAGAAAATAAAAAAAGAAGTGGTTGTGATGTACAAGGTGCTACTTCTAGAGGGAATTGCTGCATGATTCTAAAAGATGATCTTTTCAGGAAAGAAAGAGGAGAGTGAGCAGAGTCAGTATTTGAGAGGTGGAGGGTAGTTTTGTTTGTTTAATGAAAATTTGAAGCTTTGTTTTTTAAATGAGTTTTTAAAAAATATTTTGGCCAAAATCCTAGTTTGGAGAATTTTAGTTATGCTGTTCTTTAACGATCAAGTAGTTTGTAATGTCATGATTTCCATGTTAAATGCAGGAATTTCCATGTTAAATGCTGCACAGAGAACAGTGTCTGCTCAGCTTTGTATGGATTATAGATAAGGAAGTTGTCCATTTCTTTGTCATTATAGGTAGAGTAAATCTTTTTTTTTGCTGTAATGACAATATTTGTTTAAATCCTTGCTGCTGAGAGCATGAACTGTCTTGTTCATTCAGTGGAGGTAGGCTGTCTTTCAGAAATGTTTGCTTCCCCTGTAATTTCATTTTGGTTCTTGCATATTAAAATGAACAGGAAGAAGATGAGATAAGAAAGTTCTTGGGTATTTTTACTGATTTCCAATATACTAAATGTTTTAAAATATACTCTATGACAATCAAGCGATTGAAATCAATCTGTGCTTTTTTATTGTGATTAAACTGCTAAGCTTGAGATTTGAAGTTTGATGAATCCATGCTGTGTTTTTGTTTATAAAATTCTGAAGTTCTTTAGGGATTTATCTTGCTCATATTAAGATGTCTGGCTAGGATGATGATCTGGTAGAGACTGGGATTCAAATGGTATTGGTAGCCTCTGTAGCATCAAAAGTGTACCATAGGGAAAAAATGTGTCTAATTATTGCAGTTCTGGAAAGGCTCTCAGAGTTTTGGGACATGAGTTGGAAAAGTTCTGTGATTAATCATTGTGATAAAAAAAAGAAAACAATGGATCCAAATATGATTCTCACTCTGAAAATAAAGCAAGCTTTTCCAAAATTATATTCAATATGAATTCTAGCAGGAGTGCCTATAACAAAAGCTCTCTCTCTGTAATCTTGCATGATTAAGATTTAAACAAGAACAACTGATGAGGACAGTTTCTTGTCTTCCAGTAATCTTGCAAGTATAATAATGCTAAAGAAGTTTCAGATTCAGAAACATTTCAGCTGACAATATAAACCAGTTTATAAAGCTATTCTTACTCCAAACAACCCTTATGAATCTTCTAAATATCTTCATATATCACTGAACATTATCATGGCTCATTATTTGCCATGAATGGCATAGTGCAATGCCTTTATATACTTTTAGATTCATACTAATTTTGAGACATTAGCAGTCTTGTGCTACTCCCCCTGCCCAGCTAAAAGCTACATTTGCATTACAGTTTATTGTCTGCTACCTCAGTTATTTGCTCTGACATATATTCCACATTCTTTTTACTGTCACTTTTTTTGCCTCACTGGACTCTTAAAATACGGTGTCAGCATGATGTTCAGATACGTTGATAAAATATCATCACAAAAATATCTGCTTGTATTCTACTGAGAATAAAAAAAGTTTCACTCAGACATTTGATTTATGAAGCTCTATATATAATCTTAAAAAGAAAGCATATACCCAATCTTTCAGGCAGTGTCATAAAATACAGTTCTGACATCTCAGATGTAGCAAACTTGTCCTGCTTTATGCACTTAAAAGTGTGTAATCATCTGATCTCATTGAAAGTTTTAAGGTCTGATGTGTCTACTCCAAAATCTATAGCCATGAAAATATCTGAATGATGTCAGCAGTGACTGAGGTGAAGGTAAGCAACAGGGGGAGAACAGAGAGAAAATCTTGTCTATGTAATTTACATTGGTTTGAACAAGATCTGTGATAACTCTTTTCAAGCTCATAGACTGAGATCAGCACATGAACTCAGAAATAGCGCTTTCTAAATATCAGTATAGAAATACACACAAAACTTGAATTCAGTCAATGTTATAGCAAGGGGGCTCATAACATGCCAATGGACCCACAGTAATCTGTGTGAGTTTCCTGCTGAAGACAGTACAAACAGTACAACTTTTTTCTTTTGCCAGTTGATATATAGGGGACATTTTTGAATGCTGTTTCTATGGACTTAAAAGTCCTTCTGAGTACTGAGTATCTCTGTCTATGGTGTGCCTCCTCTGCATCTTTCTAACTGTTTCATCTCAGTGCCTGTAACCTCCTTTAAAACAAACAAACAAACAAACAAAAACTGTCTCCAATAACTAATTTGTTTCACATAAGGCACAATGGCTGATAGTACTTGAAATTCTATCTTTCATACCTCTCTTTCTCCATGGATATTGTCATTATTGGTTTTCCTCTTAAAAGAGAAACTGATGGGAGATATTCTTAGCTACAGAAAACATGTCAGCAGTTACTTCCTTGATTGTGAAGTTTGGGGCTATTTTGAGGATGATAGTATTGTGAAGACCTTTGGTTTCATAAAGGAGTATATGGCCTCTTCTTTCTCCTACGCATGCTAGAGAACGCTTCCTTTATGTCTGCTTGGGTCATAATAAAAGCTGTCTGTGTATAAAATTGAATGACAATTCTGTGCACTACTGTCAGATCTAATTTAAACATACAGGTTTGTCTCATTTTGAGAGAAAAAAATTTAAAAAATAGGGAGATATAAATTGAACTTTATCAAGTTCTTAATATGAAAGAAATTCTGGGATAGAGCAAACAGCAATTTCCCAGTATCACAGTAATATTCCCTGTTTTCCTATTTATTTGGAACAAGAAATTTTCATTCATCAATCTTAAAACAGTTTATAGTTTCTCAGTAATCAGTGAGCCAGTCATAAAGTGAATTTCCGTGATCAGATGTTGAGGAATCTCTTTCAGCAGTCTCTGGGAGACTTTGAGCTTCATTGTCTTCCAACCTTTGCCATGCGCTCAAAGTTTGAGCTCTGGAGAAAAGTCTTTCAAGGAGAAATAAGCCATCAAAAGAGTTGCTTAAAAAAAAAGACTTATGAAAAAGTGGGCAAGAAAACCTGTTGTCTTCCTCTTTTCAAAGTATTTTGTTTCAAAGTAAAAACAAACCAGTTCAATCATACTGAATTCTAAACCCTTCATTCTATGTCATCTGTTGTACAGCTTCCTATTAATTTTGAAGCAGTTGGATGTCTCTAAACTGTTCTGTTGTAAAACCAAGGAAAAAGTGAACAGTTCTGGTTCATTTTGGATTTTGTGTTGAGGTTTTTTTTTTGGCCAAAGTTTCAATTCTGAAGTAGCAAAGCCTATGGATATGGATGTCCTTGCCTATATAAAAAAAATTAAAAGCTGATGAAAAGGGAGTGAGTTTAAAGGCCATATTAACATGCTGAGAATCAGCATATTGCTGGGTTATTTTACAATTACCATCATTACAACAGTCAGATGTTTATCATACATACATCATAAACTCTGATAATGTTTAATTATCTTGAGTAGCAGAACATAGTATTTGTTATTAGTATTTTGACTCTTCATTAGGGACTGTAGTGACAGGACAAGGGGTAACGGGTTAAAACCTAAACAGGGGAAGTTTAGATTGGATATAAGGAGGAAGCTCTTTACTGTAAGAGTACTGAGGCACTGGAATGGGTTGCCCAAGGAAGTTGTGAATGCTCCATCCCTGGTAGTGTTCAAGGCCAGGTTGGGCAGAGCCTTGAGTGACATGTTTAGTCTGAGGTGTCCCTGCCCATGAGAGGGGGTGGGAACTGCATGATCTTAAGGTCCTTTCCAGCACTAACTATTCTATGATTCTATGATTACTGTTAATAAAAGAGTTTACAGTTTAAGTTATGTGTGTCAGTCTCAAATATTTCACAGTATCTAATGCATCATTAGCATGTATCCTTCGCACTGATGTCCCAGAAGAGGTAAATTTTCAGGCAAATTTTTGAATATATTGAATGTTTTTCCATGAAATGTCAAAAGATGGTGACATATTATAAGAAAGAAAGGTGCTTTCAAGGAATGTGGTTACCTCATTTTTTTTTTTGAGCAGTCATCTGTTTGGTATTTACAGAAAAAGAAATTGATTGTTTGATTTTTCTTTTAATTTTTTTTTTTTTTGCATTCCGATTCCTTGAATGCTGAAAAACGTCAAAATTCTTGAAGCCATCTAACACCAAGATTTATATTTTGTTTAAAAACAAACGCATGATCTAGTATTGTTATGAAATCAACTTGATCTTCCTTTCAAAAATCTTTCTTTTCAACCTGTGGTATTATCACTTACCTTTCTTTTCTTTCAGTCTAGCCTTAAAATATCCATAGTTTTACCTTTTCAGAGGCAGAATTGTCGAACTTTCTCCACTCCTGTTCTTGTTTCTTCTATTATCCATAGGCAAGATAAGCTTATTTGTTTATTCTTGGGGAAAGAAAGCACTGCTGCTGACAGATTCTTGACTCTGTATAATTACAAGAAACCTTGCCAATTCTCACAACTGGGTAAAAGGGTAGGCAAATTTTTATAAATAATGTTCCAACTTGATTCTACTCACATTCATTTTAAAGAATACGAATTGTGTTCTTACTTTGTTGAAAAAGGGAATTTGATTTTGTACAGATATTAATTATTCAGGGTTTTTGTCTCAATGTCTCCAGAGTTTGGGCCATCCACTCAAACGCTGCTCTAGAGGCTCTAGAGGATAGTGAGTACTCAAAAGTGGATAAAATGAGCAGCATGACAAGAAGAAAAATAGCAGAACACAGGTTGGCATACGTTTGAGTGGCATGATTGTAAAAAAATGCAAATCAATTAAAGAATACATTTTAAAATAAGGTTTTGCATAACTTAGAAGTTAACTGAAAAAAATGGCTATATTCTTTAGCTGTGATTAGTTTCCTTTCATTCAGTAATCACTACATCATCTTACAACTAGAGCCTGTGGAAGCATGTTCTGTATAACAGTGATCTGCATACCACTTTTAAGATCTGTGTTGTTTTATTAAGAATATGTGACAGAATTAGTCCAGGAATGAATTCTAGCTGCAGCTTAAACTTGAGAATTTTACTTGTTCCTATTTTAGAGTTGGTTTGTTTTGGAGATGAGGAGCTGTGTTTTCAGCTTTGCTGACATCTGTTGGAGCTAAACTGTTGATATGGACATGTTGCTATTGATATTGCTAATGTTGATATGGATATGCTGATATGGCACAAGAATGTGGGCTGTATGCAGATCTATTCACTAGGAAAAGTAGGTCAGATTGCCAATGAGAAAATTATGTTGGCATCTCATTCTTTGGAAATCATCTGGGTACTGCAAAGGGTGTTAGTACACCCATATCTGTACACCTGGAGGCCCAGCTGCTCAGTAGAAAAGGAAACATGTTGGTGGCATACATCATATTCTCAGTGAAGTCACAGGAACTGTGCTGCTTATATTGACTAGGCATTTGGCACAGTGAGGATGTTAATAAAAGGTTCAGCTTTCTAGATATGAACTGAAGTATGGAATAAAATAAACAAAGTAAATATTTGGAAGTGAACAGTTCAGTGGATGGAAAAAATATTGAGAAGGGCTTAAATATCAGACTGTTACTGCAGCAGGAGTCATGTATGCTTCCAGGTGCAAAAGCTTCATGTGTGACTTTGAATAAATTTTGAGGTTGTAAACTGGCAAGAGAGGAAAAAATGGAAGCAATTCCATATCATACAAGTAAAAATATACTCTAGATTAAATAGGCATTGCAACAGTAGAATGCACTAAGTGATTAAAATAATTAAAGGAGAGCAATTGAGATATAAAGACGGAGATGAATGCTCTTAGTGAGAGCAGTGTAGCATTCATTCTACTAGTGAAAGATGCATAGCAACCTTTGTCCTCAGAGATAAGAACACAGTGGCAAATCTCCAGTGAGAGCTGCCTAGCAACTAACCCATCTAGTGAGGGCAATGCATAAGTTAATCTCTTTAGTAAGCAAGTGTAGCTATTAATTTAATTAGTAAAGGCAGCGTACCATGAATCACTCTGGTAAAACTGCAGATTTTTTAATGAAGGTTTTCGAAATGCTAACCTTGAGTGGTCATGTCAGGATTGCCTCCTTATTACAGTAGGACAGTCCAAACCTTATTAAAAGTTCAGAATACTGTGCCCTGAAATGGGATCCTGAGAGTCTTTGCTGAAAGAGAAATCATCTTTTCTAACACCAAAACTAAGCAAGTATTTCTTTTTACTTTAGGCTCGGAAAGAGACTTAAAAGACTGGAGGTCCCAACGAGCCCCTCCATGCATTTCCTACCACATCTCTTCTGACTTGTGTTCTAGCTGTTAAACAGATGATTGAATGCTCCTGAGAATAGTGGAAGATGTAACTGCTCTGGAGCAGGGAGCTGTAAGAAGTTCTCTGTTGTATGCGGAGAACTCTATATACTAGTCAGACATACTTCCACTTCAGAGGAAAGTAGAAAATGTTTTCAGGAAATACACTTGAGTTTTTGTGATCAAATTGAAGACTTTTTCTTCTAAATCCAAGGAGGAACATAATGACCTTTTGGAAACACATACTAGATATTTAGACTTCTATAAATACTATTAAATATTTATAGTTTTCATCCCTGAAAACTATACTGTTGGAAATTAGGTAACGGAACGCTATCTATTCTACATTATTTGAGCCATGACTTAGAGATATGAAGATTTTTGCCAAATAGCCTGACGGTGTCTTTCCCTCAAAAACAGAAAACCCAAAACCAGTCAACCAAAAAAACCCACAAAAAATCCCCACCAGAACATGAGACCTGACATTTGGTGCAAATTTGTGTATGCCAAAAGCAAGAGTATTTGCTATTCGTAAATATTTTTGTAAGTTCCTCTGCCAATCCTGCAGATGAAGAGAGGTGATGTGTCCAAAGTTACTGTGAAATGTCCTGAGCTGTCACTGTGGTTGGGTGACAAAAATTTTACATCACATCTTATGTGTCAAAGACCTTGGGGCAGGTACATGTTGTGTTGTGTGCAGGAATATAATTTATTTATTCTATGGAAATATCCTTTAATAATGCTTTAAAGTAAAGAGTAATTTGTTCACTTTGTTCTAAAGAAGAAACAAATGAAAGTTCAACCATCAAAACTCTAATGTAAGATGCTTTCCTAATGGAAAAATATGAAATAATTTCACAGTTTCTGTATGTATCAAAAATCTGTATTTTACCTTTTGGTAACCAGAACAGTGAAGATTATTCAGTGGAAGATTTCAGAGACCACTTGAGACTATAAATTAGTCTTGTTAAGGTACTTGTGATTTGAATTTGACTAGAATCAGTGATGAATGTTACTGGTACGATGGTATTAAAGGAAACAAATTAAGCAGTTAGTGTTACCTATGCATACTGTACATACATATCAACTTATGTGTGGCCAAGTGTGCACACCTATTGTTTCTCTGTAATTAATTTTCTGGCCTTAATTAAGCAGTGTGGATTTTATTACTTCTTATTAGTTAATGGCATTGTCTGTATCAGGAGGTAGTGAAAATCGGTGCCACAGCACTAGCTATTTGTTTGCTTGGGTCTATGACAGTAATAAGTGATGATCATCAAAACAGTTCCAGATGCCTCTGAGACAAGTATGCATAAAAAGATTTTTTTTAGTTTAGATGTCCAGGTGCCTATCAGTGACCTTGTTCTTTTTTCCCCTTTCGCATACACATACAATGAATCAGATAGGAATTGAAGCTTCTAAATACACAGCAAAAGTTGCTCAAAAATGCTGAATGGTGATGGTTAGAGCAGGTCTTTTTAATTCTCTATCCGGAGCTTAGAGTGAATTATTGCAATGAATGTTCTGCCATTTCCTACCAATGAGTGAGCAGGCATGTGCTTTACTGAAGAGGTGAATTTAAATGGCATTTTGAATGAAGTGAGGATTGTATTTCACTGCTAAGTCTATATTTCAGCTGGTGAAGTTTCAGTAAAAGTTGGTAGCAAGAAATACTATTCTACACATTAATATTTTATTGCTGAAAAATATCTTTTTGAGTTATTGTAATAACTTTATCTGTATGCTAAATCATCTAAAAAGGTGCTTTCTGCTGTGGGATGGTTTCAACATTTATGAACAGTAGGAATATTTTTTAATTATTGAGTACAAAGCGGAACCCAGAATGGTTTGAATGGTTTGGATCCAGTTCTGTCTTCAGTGAAGCCTGTGATAAGGTGGTCTCATTTTAAGAGCCAACATTTAATTCTATGCGTTCTTAGCTGTTTTGGAAAAATGTCTAGGTTTTATTTGGTTTGGTTTTCTTCCCTCTCTAAGATTTCATATCTGCAAGTAATTGTCATGTAGAACAAACTGGTATGGAGTCTGCATCGAAACAATGTTTTGACTTTATTATGCACAGCTGAAGTATGAGAATTATAACTATATATATTCTTTCTATCATAAAGTATACATTGAAAAAGCCTTAATGTTAACCTAAAGCATAAATTAATGCTTACCTAAGTTTCTCAGCTAACATTGACCATATTTTAGTATTAAAGGGCACTAAAATACATTTCCCAATTTTGTGATGGAACTTTAGTCCAGCTTTCTTTTGTTATATCCATAGTTAATATGAAGATTTTAAAATACTGACAACTTTTGAGGACTTGTGACACTTAAAAGGATATCACAGAATCACAGAATCCCAAGGGTTGGAAGGGACCTCAAAAGATCATCTAGTCTAACCCCCCTGCAAGAGCAGGGTAACCTAGAGTACATCACACAGGAACTTGTCCAGGCAGGCCTTGAATATCTCCAATGTAGGAGACTCCACAACCCCCCTGGGCAACCCGTTCCAGTGCTCTGTCACTCTCACAGTAAAGAAATTTTTCCTGATGTTCACATGGAACCTCCTATGCTCCAATTTACACCCATTGCCCCTTGTCCTATCACTGGACATCACTGAAAAAAACCTAGCTCCATCATCCTGACACTCATCCTTTACATATTTGTAAACATTGATGAGGTCACCCCTCAGTCTCCTCTTCTCCAAGCTAAAGAGACCCAGCTCCCTCAGCCTCTCCTCATAAGAGAGATGTTCCATTCCCTTAATCATCTTTGTAGCTCTGCGCTGGACTCTTTCAAGCAATTCCCTGTCCTTCTTGAACTGAGGGGCCGAGAACTGGACACAATATTCCAGATGCGGCCTCACCAAGGCAGAGTAGAGGGGGAGGAGAACCTCTCTTGACCTACTAACCACACCCTTTCTAATACACCCTAGGATGGCCATTGGCCTTCTTGGCCACAAGGGCACATTGTTGGCTCATGGTCATCCTCCTATCCACCAGGACCCCCAGGTCCCTTTCCCCTTCACTACTGTCCAGCAGGTCAGCCCCCAACCTGTACTGGTACATGGGGTTGTTCTTCCCCAGATGCAAGACTCTACACTTTCCCTTGTTATATTTCATCAAGTTATTCCCTGCCCAACTCTCCAGCCTGTCCAGGTCTCACTGAATGGCAACACAGCCTTCTGGTGTGTCAGCCACTCCTCCCAGTTTAGTATCATCAGTGAACTTGCTGAGGGTACATTCAGTTCCCTCATCCAGGTCGTTGATGAAAATATTAAACAGCGCTGGTGCCAGCACCGACCCCTGAGGGACTCCACTAGTCACAGACCTCCAGCTAGATTCTGCCCCATTGACCACAACTCTCTGCCTTCTTCCTTTCAACCAGTTCTTGATCCACCTCACTACCTGATCATCAAGCCCACACTTCCTTAGCTTATCTATGAGGATGCTGTGGGAGACAGTATCAAATGCCTTACTGAAATCAAGAAAAACCACATCTACTGCTCTACCGTCATCCAGCCACCTAGTTACTTCCTCATAAAAGGCTGTAAGGTTGGTCAAACATGACTTCCCCTTGGTAAAGCCATGTTGGCTGCTCTTAATGACCCCCTCATCCTTGATATGTCTAGAGATGGTGTCAAGAATAAGTTGTTCCATCACCTTTCCAGGGATGGAGGTAAGGCTGACCTCTATAATTACCCGGGTCCTCCTTCTTGCCCTTCTTATAGACCGGTGTGACATTTGCCATCCTCCAATCCTCAGGCACCTCACCTGTTTCCCAGGACTTACCAAAGATGATGGAGAGTGGCCCAGCAATGACCTCTGCCAGCTCCCTCAGCACCCTCGGGTGTATTCCATCCGGACCACAAACCTTCCATTTTTATCCTTTTTTTCCTTCCTTTTACCCTTTTTTAATATCTTGTGATCAAATGGTGCTCCATTTTTTTTTTTTTTGTGTATATTTGAACATGCTGAAGGAGTAAAGCTGCTTAATTGTAATTATCGTTGACCCTTTTTTTACACCAGGTTTTGATACGCTGCTTCTGTTGGGCTTTAAGAGTACTATACTGTCGCCTGTTAGTTTGCACTGCACTTGAATTTATCTTTTCACCATCTTTGTAAATATGAAACTACCTTTAAAGTTTATAGACAAATTGAAGATGAGAACTCCCAGTTCAGACCTAAACCCATTGTAATCATGCCTGATAGCACTACTGCAGTTTAGAGGTTTGTTACTATTTCCATTACAGTCCCCTGTTCCTAGCCAAGTAAGTGTTTGCTCTGGGGTGAAATGTCATAAAAGAGAGATCCAGGGAGTAGTTTTGACTTTAAGTTTAGAAACACAACCCCAGACATTTTTCAAAGAAAGGTAAGGAAAGGAAGTTTTCAACTTTCAGCCACTTTTATACACTTCTGAAACATGTAACCATCTCTTTTATAGTGGTGAGCAGCTCAGGGGGTGGTGGAAATGGAAAAAGAGTGATAGCAAGAGAATATAGAACAATCATTTCATGATTATTTTTTTCAGCAAGACTTCTGGGAGATAGTAAAAATCTGTATTACCAGATAACAAATCTCCACAGGAGACATCTAAACAGTATCTATGCAATCACACGGGGAGTATGTATGCAGCTCCCTAGTTACTAAAAGATAGTTACCAGTATGTTTATAAAAACACAAGTGCATCATTTTATATATTCACATTTTTTAGGATGCTTTTGCAAATGTGCCTCTTGCTGATGCTTAGCTTGATTAAGAACCACAGGAAGCCAGAAGAAATGTGTCTACTGTAACAGCTGCAAATCCAGGAATCTATTAATCAATCTGGGTTGCCTTTGCTCTGCCTTTGTATCACTAGCTTCTACCATTTTATTACAAGTCTCAGGCCACTTGATGCCAACTTCTTCAGTCCCCAGGTCTTGAAATCATGTATTGACAGTAACTTGCTGCACATCCACATGAACAGCATTTTCATGTGAGTAGCCCTATAGAAAGAACCACTCAGAGGAGCAAAAGCGTGCTCACCCAGATGTGTTTGCAAAATGGATCTTATCACTGCTCTTATTTTATATCCACTAAGCAAGAAAATATTTGTCTTTCATTGAAAAAATAGCAAGAGGAAAAAAAATCACATATTACATGACATTTAATTATGAAACTCAAATGCTGTCCACCAATGTCTAGAACTGGGAATCATTATTCTTAACACCATAAAGCTACATTTTACTAAAATAAACCAAAAATTACTGGATATGACCTCAAACTAAGCCTAAGCCTTAAATTACTATTGTAAAAAATCAATCTGAAGGTTCTTTCTTAGTAATGACTGAAAGAAAAGACAGATGCTGCTATCAAATTCTGACCTTGAGATTTACCTCATTATAGTATCAGACCAACTGGGAGATGTCAGTGGTACAAAATGGTATTAAAGATGCTGTAGAGCATTTATATATTGATATAATTTATGCCATGAACTTTACAGTAAAAAGGTTTAACCTCCTGTTTTAAAGTATGATCATCAAATTATCTCTCATATCCTTGAAAGAAGTTATTTTATTATTGCAAAGGAATGACTTCAGTTGTTAAGGCATGCTGAGGTGGAAAAGTCAAACTTTATAAGAGTGAGAAATTAAATGTGAAATTGGCCTAACTGTATTGTCTGGAGGATAAGATCTAGGAGTTTGAGGATATTTAATGCAGCTGTGATGCTCAAAGCCCTGTAAAACCTCTTAGGTCATTTCAGTATGGAAGACTTTACCTGATGAATTGCTAGATTTTGCTGGCTGGCCTTCCTTCGGAACTTAATGAGATGTGTGCGTGTTTATCTGGTTATGTTAACAAAACAAGGCTGATTGTAAGGAGCAAGTTGATTAATGGAAACATAAAATTGGATTTGTTTTCTTTGGTTCACAGCTGTATGTAACATTTAGTAGGGTGGCAGAATTCCTCTCAGGGTGGCAGAATTCCTCAGGACTGGAAAGTCTTTTGGGTTTGGTCTTCAGCTTGGATCTTTTGCAGTTTGGAGTATAAAGCTGTAAGAATGCAGTGCACTATTACAGTGCTCAGGGTTGCAGAAAGATTTATTAATTTATTTATATTAAATCACTTGTATGAAATTTTCTATGTTTTTGACAGCCAAGCATGTTATTTGATTTCTGGAAAAACATTTTATTTCTGAATCTGAGTCGCCCCATCCAGCACCATTTTTTCGCATCCGTATTTTTCCCCTGGAGTGGGACTGGGACTTGCACTTGCCTAATCGTCTTTTGTCAGCAAAGTGGGAGCACAGAGGTGAGGAAGTATGGTGTGAAACACTGGCACAGGTTGCCTAGAGAAGCTGTGCCTGCCCCATCCCTGGCAGTGTTCAAGGCCAGGTTGAACGGGGCTTGGAGCAATGTGGTCTAGTGGAAGGTGTCCCTGTCTGTGGTAGGGGGCTGGAACTGGATGAGCTTTATGGTACCTTTCTGTTGACACGGGTTCAGCCCAAACTGTTCCATGATTCTGTGATAAAGCAGCTACATGGTTATTCCACACGGTACTGTGTCCTGTCCCTGTGGAGTATTCAGGGGGAGCTTCAGCTGAGGCAGGCAGGCTCCCATATGCATGCACTCACAAGGAAAGACGGAACGTGATGCTGAACAGCAAAGACCTTCCTGTCACAATATTTCCTCTTACTGCAAGCTGATCGTTTATATAAGGTCTCTTGAAACTTCAGGAAAGTGTTGTCATTGATCTGTGCTTAACTAAGTAGGAATTAGGTCTTTTGTTTTTGCTTTTATCTGTACTAAAAAATGGTGTTTTACCTTCTGTGAGGGATGTTGCCAGCTCAAAGAGATTGATTTAGGGCTCATATTAAAGAAGGGGATCTGGGAGCTGATCAATGAAACACCTGAACTAAGACTTCAGTGAGGAATTTGAATTATTTTGACAGGTTGTAAAGATTAAAATTGATATGAGCTCAGCAACATCATTCTTTTTTGTTAACTGGAGCAAAAGAGTCAATGTGGAAACAGATTAGAAATTGAGTTGGAAGTAGAAAATGTTGTCAAGTTTACTTTTCTATGACTTATCAGATGCATCTATCACTATGAAAAAAAGGAGCTGGAATTATCGTGCAGGAAGAACTGCTATGTAACAAAATGGCACAATAGTTACCATAAATGGGGATAAGGAGGGGACGAAGTATCCGAAGGAAGATGAACTCTTCTGGAATAAAATAGTTTAGGAAGTTTTCTGATTAAAACAGCAATATTTATGATAAAACATTTAGAATAAAGAACATGCACTGAACTCCAAGTCAATGCCAGTAGTCTTCAAAAGTGACCCGGGTTTTCAGTATTACTTTTCTGCAGCATGAAGGATCCTGGAGGAGCTGCTCAGAATTTACCCCTATGGGGCTTGTTTAACTTCTGCTGTAGACCATTTGCTGTAGTGTAATCAGCGCATTCTATTGCAAGAAAAAAAAAAACAAACAAACCCAAACAAAAAAAAAACCAATAAACTAACGTATTTTGAATTTTTCTATCAAATATTTGTCTGGTCCACCTCTTCATTCTGCAATAAGATCTTGATTATATGGCAGATCTGTTTCTGGTTAATTAAAGTTTAGATTGTTGTCTTAAGGTGAGATATTTGTATATGTTTGCTGAAGTATTCATAAGGGAATATCAACAGCATTTTGATGGACCTAACTGGAAAGATGTTATTTCTTGAGGGGAGATGCTCTCTAGTCTCTTTTAGGACAAAGAATTACTGTCGGTATTTCTTATTTCTTACCAAGATGTGTATTTTCTGACATGGGCAGGTAAGTAGGGTAATTAGAGTATCCACCACTTTCCCCTGCTACCCCTGCTACTCTCTACATATGGTATTCATCTTCCTAATTGTGAAAATGATAAAGAAATTCTCTGCTCCAGCTACAAGGGACGGGTGGCAACTATTAAGTGAGTGAGCCAGCTGATGCTGCTTAGCTATTCAGACTAGGAACAACTCTTGAAAGGACAGTGAATTAGGCCTGGCTACAGCTCAAGGATTTTGAGAAGAACAGATTTTGCCAAGAGGAAGGAAAGGATGAGTGCTCTTGATGATTTAATGAGACAGATGGTTTATTGTTTTGAAACTAAGCTACTACAAACTGACATGTTTTAACTTTATGTTTAAAACTAATTTATTGTTTTTAGAGACTGGACTGTAGTTCTTGTTAGTCTGTTGCTGTAGTAATATTTCTGTTTATGTCAAACTGACAGGCCTTTAAATTATACAGTATCATTCAATGAGAAAAGATCAGTGCAGTCCATCAAAAATTTGAAAGTGCACCATAAAAACTGATTTGCTTTGGCCATCACTTAGTTCCAGTATTATTACATTCTATGGTTAGCGCCATGGATGTTGATGGGCCTATATACAAAGACTAAAATTGCAGAATTTGTGTTCTAGAGCTTAATAGATAGTACACATCGCGGTGTGTAGTCCTTTGCATTGAATTCTTAGCTGAAGCTAAACTAAAATCAACATCAAAGCAATTGTGCACAGTTATGTACCTTTAGTCTTCTAGATACCCAAAATGTTTCTGAGGTGTTTTACTTAAATACATGGAAGAAAAAGAAACCTTAGTAGTCATTATCTGCTTATTCTAGCTTCTGCAATGTTAACATTCAAAGTTTTTTTGAGATTTCTAATAATATCCTTTTTATGATGGGGCAGTATATTAATGACTGAGAATTTCTTACTCTAAATAGTGCAGTTTTATTTCAGACTCCATAAAGAGGTTTTAAATTAAAACAGTAAAATTAAACAGAATGGTTGGAATAGATTTTGATACAAGTTAAAAATCAGGCTGGTCAAGAAGGGAAATATACACAATTTATTTGTCAAAATTATGGGGAGCTGTAATGAGTTTAAGGCTGGGTTTGGGTTTGGATTGCATCAGGGCTCTTCCCATCTCTGTTTAGTGAAGATTTTTTCTTCAGATTCTGTAAACTAGGGAAATAAACTAGGGGCTCCATAGACAATAACTCAATGAAGAAAGCTCAGTAATAGCTCTTTCATAAAAGCTTAATGATCTGTTTTGTTAATGACCTTGGCTACTTGGATGGAGCAAGGCAAATTATTCTAAAATCTCATTTTGTATGCTGCTGGGTTTTTTCTTCAAATACAAAGAAATGTCTCTTTCATAAGTGGCTAATCCTCTCAATAAGAAATTGGTGCCCTGGAAAAGGTCTGTTTCCTTCTCCTCAGCAATATCTGTGACTTGCAGAGGCTATGCATCTATGGCAGTGTTAAATATGAAAACCTGTTATCATATGAGAAAGGGAATTTTAATCTTCTAGGTTGTTTTTAAAAAATATTAGGAACTGCTTGAATTAATGGTTTATTTTGGCAATGAGCTTAATATAATATAGAATCTACGGTAGAAAAAACCCAACAAAACAAACAAATTGTATATACTACTTTGCAAAAAAAAAAAAGGAAAATGAAAATTTGAGTGGCTGTCTAGGCTGTTTTCAAGGGGTTTTTCATCAGTGATACTTTTAAAATCTACAGGAATATCCTGATGAAAATCAGGAACGTAAGTGTAACTTTTGGCGTACAATGCACAAATTTTGTTAATGTGTATTGTATACTTTAGGTAATCATGTTGCTGTAGATGTATTAGTTATCTGATAATGAAAATGCTTACTTTTGACCCATAATTCCCATCCTTGAGATGCTCATGGCAAAACAATTTCTGTACATGAAGATGACTGTAGATGCTCCATGTACTAGCTGGTTTTACAGCTTTAATTTTACCTGTTACTATGATTTTGTGATTTTCATGGGTATTTTTTATGAATAATTGAGAGCCTGCCTCTGAACAACTAGTCATATCCATTGAATACAAGAAGGATAAGGCTTGAATTTTCTTATCCAAGAATGACGGATTTCCTTTTCCTATGTGATGCTTCTAGAAGGTCAGTTCCATTGTACTGAGCAGGGAAAGTTGTCCCAGCTGGACTTCCAGTTTTGAATGTAAGTAAAATAAGATATCAATATCTGCAAGGATCAGCAATGCTGAGTGGTTCCCTACTTTAGTCTTTTAATACTATTCTGATAACACTCACAAGGTACAACTTGGTAACCATTGTCACTTGTGAAATACTATACCTCTAACTATCCCAAGCTGCATAGTAGTAATCACAAAAAAATTTTCCATAAGCCACATTTGATACACTCATGTACAAAAATGAGTGCTCTTAGTACAGACCTAAAGCAAAAATTCTGCTTAAAAATAATAACCCTTTAACGTCTTCAGAAAAATGTTTCCTTGTATATAATTCCTATGTAATTGAATCCTACAACTGCCACACACAGGCAGTTGTGACAAGAGAATTACATTTTAGTAAGTATCCAGACAAGGCTGTAGTAAAGCCTACACAGCTCAGCAAAGATGATCTATACCTAATAATACTCTGCAGGTAAAGTTTTAAATGTATCTACCTCAGTTAATCAATTATTTGATTATGGGGCCCAGCTTTGTTGATGCAAAATATTTTACTGTGGCTCACAGATGATTTACCTGCTGAAAATATAGAATATCATGGCCCTCCAGGATTTTGTTAAATTAACCATAGTAATTTATCCTCTTTATTTATTAAATATGGTGCTTATTTGCTCATGTGTCCTGAAGGCAAAATGAAATCTTTACAATTAGAAAGGTAATTATGTTACAGTGTTTTCTTAATGTAAACTGCAGGCTTCTTAACAAAAGAGTCTTCAAGCTTGTGTGTAAAAAGGAAGAAAATACTTAGCATTTCAGGGATATGTATGAAAATATTTGCTATGATAACATGTCTATATCTAGGAAGCACAGCTGTGATTACAGTCATAACTTTTGGTCTACTTGTATGGGCCCCATTTGCACAGAAATGATTTAATTACAATGTGTTTCTATGTTATGAAATATATGATACTTCAATCAAGTGTCATTTAAAAATTACTAACTTAAGGTGTCATCCTAAAACAAAAACATGACAAAAGAAACTGGATTTTTTTTTTAAATTACCAACTTGCAATCAGAGAAAATGTCAATTTTTAAAAAAGTATAATCCAAACTTTTATTTTAAAAAGGAAGCTTCACATGCTGTAAATAACACCTAAAATTAATTCCTAATTTAACTGGAAAATAAATGACTTGTGTATGAATGATGCATAAAGGCTTTGATGCTTGGTTGCTGCCACAATATTTGGAAGAAATAAATGTTATTATGTGTGGTTAGTTTGTGCTGCTCTCTGTCCATAGCTATCTATTGTGACTTGCTTTCTTGGACAACAGAATGAGTTAGGTCTTCCTTTCATGTTCTTGGAATCTCTCTATCACCTTCGCGTTAGTCATGCTCAACTTTATTGCTTTCTTCTTGATGTTGTTTTTTGCCATAATGATATTTTTTTTTCCAATAATATGTACTGACTACTGTGGTTCAGTTTTAGTTATCCAGACTGATCATTTGAAAAAGGAAGATGACCATTGAGAAGATGAAGTCTGTTTTAGAAAGCAAAGAGGTGAGATGTGTATATAATACTGTAAAGGCAGAGGAAAAGAAAATGTTAGAGGTGAACTGGATTAGAAAAAAAAAGTGTTGGATGTCTTGACTGAGGTCAGAGCTCTGAGAATTAGCAGAAACAATAGTCAGAGACAGTGAAGCTTATTAGATGAAATGGTGTGGGTCTGAAAGCCAAGCAGTGGATTTCTGTGGGGCAGAGAACTGTTTATGCGACTGTGTGAGGTTAAGGGCCAATTTTGTAGAGAAAGGCAACATAGATTAAAAGAAAATATTTTTCTAGCTAGTATGTAATTAGCTGATGGAAATTATTGCTATGAGATATGAATGTAAAGAGCTTAGTAGATTAGTTGTTTATATCAGTAGTGAGAACGTGTGCATTTACATTAGATGGGATAAAATGAATTAGTACTAAACCCCCTCATAATTCAATGCATAAACCAAGCAGAAATTATGGGGGCTAGAAGAAAACATCTTTAGAGCTGATTTTGGTGGCCTGAATTCTAAAGGCTAGCCTTAACAATCCCTTGCTTAGTGTAAATCCTAAATGCTAAGCAAACCAGATAGATGGTCTAAAGATCACATCTAATGTCAGACTTAATGGGGTCATCAGAAGCGGTAATGATGATAATCTGAAGTTAATAACATTGCATCATTAATCAATTTTCCACTTTTCTGGTTGATCTAACAACTCTTCAATTCATCCAAAAGCAGTAAGTGTTATTTCCAAACTTAATTTTAAGAGAAACAAAACCAAAAAACCACAACCAAGATTAGGAGCGAGACTGAAAGACAATTAATTTATTATTTTGGATTCACATTGCTTTATTAAATTGATTTATAAGGATGAATACGTAAAATAAACCTATTTTTTTGATATATTTAAGCATATCGTGACTATGCTAATAACATTGGAAATACAGTGACAGTTAGTTACTTTCACCTAAACAGTTCAGAGAGTTTTAAGGATCCTAGGTGGTCTTGTTTACTCATAATCTATTCTCCATCCACTTATGCCATTAAATTTAATGCTTTTCCTTCTTTCATCTAACAATACTTCAAAGCTTTTTACTGAAATTTTGCTTTGTTCTTTCAGGCTGTGCACATATAACTCATTTACCTCCTGTGAGTAATACTTGCTCTTGACTGCTATTTATTGCAGCCCCTAGCATGTCCTTAAAAAGCCAATACACCACTGGTGTGCTGAATAGTGCATTGGATACTACATTGTGTGATTGCCAGAAACATTTAGTAATCCATTGGCTGCAATAATAATAACAATAACAACAATAATAATTTTCCCTTATAAAAGAGTATTTTTTAAAGAATAAGCAGAATTAAATGCTATGAAATACTCTAACCTTACAGCTTAGAGCAAGTAACTTTTTTTTCCTATTTGTCTTTCACAAGAAATTAGCAAGGGTTCATGCCAAAACCACAAGACTAGATTGTCTATTGGAAATTATTGTCATGAAACCAATTTCCCCAAAGATTCAAGCCCCAAATAGAATATTTGTGGAATAAAATTGATTTATATAAAAATACTAACAGCATGCATAATATGTAATGTATATGAGTTTTTGAAATTTTGTGTAGGTGAAGAACTGAAGTCATTGTGACACAATCTGACAAGCTAGGGAATTAAAATTCTGCTGATGCAAATGGAGACAAAAGATACAGGTATGCCCGATATATACATTGGTGTGTGGATATATATATGTGCATGTGTTTATATGTATATTTTACACATATGCATGTCCACTGTAGATTAATTTTCTTTGGAGTACACAAAAGCACTAGTTCATACCTGGACAGGAAGAATTTGTGGTTTGTATCACGATATTAAATTATGCTAGCTCCCAGTGTTTTCCTCTATAAACCTGCCGTTCTTGATGTGGTACATAGTAACTAGTACTGCCTTCAGAAAGCATTATTTGTGATCATCGCATATCACTATCAGGAAATCATCATTTCTGACTGCCACTTTAAGAAAAGGTTGTAAAATTTGTCTTTAGAGGAAAACATACATACTCCAGAAATGCATGCCCTGAGCTGTTTGGGATGTAGCATAAACAGCTGTGCTTCTACTGTAGATTCCTGTGTTTCTAAATTCTTGACCTCAGTGAGTTTATTGCCAAGACCATTAATATGCCTGCATTTTTTTTGATAGTTTCTGTATGTTTTTTATATTCTTTGTTGAGTTTTGGTGTACCCAATTGCTACTGAAATAAGAATATTGCTTTAAGTATATTTAATTGGAGTTGGAGGGGAAGGAAATTCAGTTTCTGAAGCTTTGACTTACTCAAAAGTTCTATTGCTCATCTGTCCCAAATTTCCTATTTTCTTTGCCAATTTCCTTGAAGTCATTGACATGGATTTTCAGCTTCAGCAGATTGACGTCTGGTAGGGTGTCAATGTCTAAGTTGCTATTCCTACTTAGAGTAAAATCCTTCACAAATTTTATTAGGCTAAAATAGTTTTGTTCCCACAAAAGAGTTCAGAATCTAGAAGGAGCAAGGGTTCTCCTTGTGCTTAAGAAGACTTCATTGTTCTGCCTCAAGAGAACTCAGAGCTTGTCTTCTCATTTGATAGTTTATAGGAGATGATTGCATCAAACTTAACTTATCTTGATTTACAAATAGAGATCTGTATAATCGTATTTTGAAATTAGCATAAATACATACTTTAGCATTAGGCCACACAACTAGCTTGACTTTCTGACTTGTTTCATAATTTTGGGTAATACACATACCTTTGTATTTACCTGTAAAATATCTTATGTAAAGAAAAAAAGCTTTTGTTTTCCACAGAAAAGCATTCACTGCTAACTTTACTCAGAAGCATACCTTTATATATAACTGCATATACTTTATATCCTTTAATTCTTCACTTTAAAACTGTTTTTTAAAGAATCTCAGCATCTTAGCCACCTTTTTGAATCATGTTTGAATCATGTTTAAGCACTAATTTAGCCCAAATATATCTTCTTTTTCACATTTATTTTTAAGTTTTTTTCATAAGCACTCTAAAAGCTTTCTATGGATTTTTTATTGGACTGAGATTTTTACAGTTTCTAGGACTTTTTTCTGGTTTGGAAATAGACAAATATAACTATTATGGAATATAAAAATGTAACTAGAGATAAATTTTCAAGTCATATCCCTACTCTCCAAGGTTTTATGCACAAATGCTTCTATTAATGGGGTTAGTTACTCCAGTTGTGTACATCCCATGCATTTAATAGATGACATGAAGTTACGCAAAACCCAATCTTATCAGAAGATTTTTTTAGGCATCCTGATTACTTTCACTGAAATGCTATGTAGGCAGAAACACCAGCATACTCCCTGCAGGATCTACTTCTAAGAGCTAACTAAACATAGGATGGGAAGTAATGCTTATGAACATATAAAAACCATGACAGCATGGGGTCCACCAAAGCAGAAGACACCAGAAAGGTGTGACTGTGCTTTAGTTAATTAGAAATCAGTTTCAAATCTGGGTTTTATTTATATTTAAATAACTTGGCTGTATTTTCCATGTCTCAGAGCTGTTAACATGATTTCCATGTCATTGTGCTGTTAAGATGACTTCCTATTTGATTACTGACTTCAAAAATTATTTAAGTAAGTCTTTCATGTAAATGAATTTCTCTTCATAATTATATGAAGCTATTGGGATAGGTTTTGGATTATATTGCAAGGTAATTTTTCCAATGCTGAATTTGATTTGTAGTATTTTGTTTAATTATTCCAATTGAAGTACTTTTTCACTTGACTATACCTTCTGTGTCACTTGAAAGTTTAAATAACAGTTTCCATAAGCAAAGATCAGAAATAATCATACTCCTTTAAGTAATACTCTTTTTAGTAATAACAGCTTTTTTGGGGTTTGGTTTTTTTTTTAGTAATAACAGAAATTTTCATTTTTAGTTTATAATAAAAATTCACATACTGTGTGCCATGGACAAAATCATTTGCAGGCAACAGCAGCAAGCACAGTTTGATGGAATTCTGGGCCACTTCCTTCCTCTATGCCACTCACATTAACCAAACCATTAACACCTGCTGAACCTTCTCCCCATCAGTCATCAATCATAAGCAATCAGTCAGGTACTTGATAATTAACAGAGAGGGGGGAAAACACTTCACAAAGCTAAAAATATATCTTTACAGTGGCTTCATGCATAAACTCAACAACAGGGGAAAGGTTCAATAGCAACTTCAGTGCCTGTACACCTGTAAAGCAAACCCTTCAAAGTGGAACTCAGTAGTATGTGTAAGGTACAGGCCTTCTACATGACTATAACGTCTTTTAGTTGAACTGCAACCCAGGACTGTGGCATGGAAGAACTAAGGTTGGTTAAAAGCTTGAAGTGGAGCAAGTGAAAAAGGTGCTAGAGGACTTCTTTGAAGCTTGTTCTTGTAATGCCCTTCTGTGGTCCTTGTAGCATCAATATTCTTACATGAAGGATCCATCAGTGAAAAGGCCTCAGTTTGCACTGTTCTTTGCTATGTGCAGATATAGTCTGGAAAATGCTGAAAATGCAAGACGTATTTTTGAGGGTCCCCATTCTGAAGGGCCTCAGAGATTAAGCTGAGGGCTGCAAAGGTCTCTCAACTTGTTTTATTGAAGCTACTGGAGATCTACTTTAAGATCTACTATTCCTTTCCGCACACAAAGTAAATATCTTGTTTATTTCAAGGTCAGTTCTGATTTTGATGCTTTGCAGTACTACTAAGGGTAAATATATAAAAATTTACTCTGTGTGCATCACTGGTGCTTTAGGTGTGAAAAGGACTGCAGAATCTTGACTCTTTCACAAAAGTGTCACATATCCAGGGACATTTTCTTGAATGCTGATGTTATTGCTTCTAACGCTTTATTAACTGCGATGTTTTATCAATTTATATTGTCAAAGGCATTGTATTTAATGCAAATAAGCTGCTTAGATGAAGAGACCTATTTCTTGGCATCTTACTCCTCATCCTTTCCCATTCAGAAGCTTCTGTGATGACTTTCCTATCATCTTGACTTGTTAATTAGACTTCAATGTAGGGCACTTGTAATCCTTCTTTTCCAGCAAGGTTTTGTTTTCCCTTTCTTCTGCATTTCTTGACAATGCAAAAGAGTTTTAGTTAGAAGAATAATAATTTAAAACTTTATCAGGTTAAAAGATGGAATTTGCTGAATAGACCCAGTGAGACTAAATTACATGCTTCCCAGACTCCAGAGAGTGCCATGAAAAGCAGAGAATAATTTAGATTAATAATTTAGACCAGGAAGGTTACACTGCAGAGTAGCAGGGTACCTGAATGCAGAGGGAAAATGCCTGAAAACAATTTTACCCAACATCATGGACTTCTAATTCAGCATTTGAAATACAGGCATGTGAACATGGTCAGGTTTGTAGCTAGGATTCCTAAGTGCATAAAATTCACTGAATGGGTCAATTATGACACTGAAGTATCACAGTATCACAGTATGCTAGAGATTGGAAGGGACCTTGAAATATCATCTAGTCCAATCCCCCTGCCGGAGCAGGAACACCTAGATAATGTTACACAGGAATGTGTCCAGGCGGGTTTTGAATGTCTCCAGGGAAGGAGACTCCACAACCTCCCTGGGCAGCCTGTTCCAGTGTTCTGTCACCCTCACTGAGAAGAAGTTTCATCTCAAGTTCAAGTGGAACCTCTTGTGTTCCAGTTTGTACCCATTACCCCTTGTCCTATCATTGTTTGCCACTGAGTAGAGCCTGGCTCCATCCTCGTGACACTCCCCCTTTATATATTTATATACACTAATAAGGTCACCCCTCAGTCTCCTCTTCTCTAAACTATAGAGACCCAGCTCCCTCAGTCTTTCCTCGTAAGGGAGGTGCTCCGCTCCCTTAGTCATCTTCATTGCCCTGCGCTGGACTCTCTCCAGCAGCTCCCTGTCCTTCTTGAACTGAAGGGCCAGCTCAGTTTTAAGTCTCAGCTGTTTTATACCAGAGTTGCATTTTGTAATATACCGAAACATAAAACTGATTATAGGTATATATGAAAAATATTGGTTATAAATATCATAAATATATAATAAAAATATCCCTCATATGACACTAACCGGTTGGCACTTGTTTTTAAAATCTATTTTAATCTTTCAGTTTAAGTTGCAGAACAGATGCAGCACACAGACCTTCCTCACTCTTGTTCTACCACTCTGCTTTCTTGTTCTGACTCTCTCCTCCCCCTTTAGCATACATATGACAGATGAAAACAGCAGAGTAAAAGCCTGGAAAATGTACTGATCCATTACCCATGCATATTTCATGAATTTTCCTAATTTCCTGCAGTTATGACTTAATTAGGTAATTATTCCACCCTCTGTCATTGAAAGTGATTTCTTAGTTCTTCCTTTTATGACCAGTGAATGTCTTTTCCATTACTATGTAAATAAAAAAAAGAAAAAAACCCATGAAATTTTCAATGAAAATGGGCTACATGAAAGCTTTTCAATGATGAGGGTGAGTTATTGTTCTTTGGGTGGATATAGTATTCTAGGGACTCCCACTGTCCCCCTGCTGTTTTGGTTTCAGAAAGCAAAGACCTTTTTTTTCACACATTACCCTTCTGATATTCTTGGTTGCTTCTCAGCCTGCATCATGCCAATCTTCTTTTTGGAAGATATTAGTCTTTTTTCATTTTTTTTAATTTAGTGTTGATTTTCAGATATATTCTGAATTCTGAAGCCTGGTGTGCCCAATATACTGCTGAGCTTCTCCCTTCCCTGCTCATGTAAGTTTTGACAAGACCCAGAGATATTAAATCCACTTCATGAAAGTCATAACTCATTGGAAAATAAAATTCCTTTTGGTGATTCCCATTCTTCAGCCCCCCAGCCTCTTCCTGAAAGAAAAAGTTGTGTTAAAGACATGAAACTCTATTGAGTTAGAGCTCAGCTCAGGCTTTAGTAAGAAATTGAAGGTCCTGTGATGATACAGATCATGAAAATATGGGAGGAACCTGCACTTACTATTCCAAAGAGAGTGCACAGCAACTTACACCTGATTTGCTTCCAGAACAGCCTATTCTGTAGAAAGTTAATATATGATAACAATATCAGTGCTACAGGTTAAGTTGTCATGACATGGCTTATTTTTCAATTTCTTAGACCATATAGAATCAGAGAATAGTTAAGTTTGGAAAGGACATTAAGATCATCCAGTTCCAACCCCCTGGCCATGGGCAGGTACACCTCACACTAAACCATGCCACCGAAGGCTTCGTCCAACCTGGTCTTGAACACCGCCAGGGATGGAGCATTCACAACTTCCCTGGGCAACCCATTCCGGTGCCTCACCACCCTCACAGGAAAGAATTTCCTTCTTATATCCAATCTAAAATTCCCCTGTTTAAGTTTGACTCATTACCCCTTGTCCTGTCGCTACAGTGCCTAGCGAAGAGTCCCTTTCCAGTATCCTTACAGACCCCTTCAGATACTGGAAGGCTGCTATGAGGTCTCCACGCAGCCTTCTCTTCTCCAGGCTGAACAGCCCCAACTTTCTCAGCCTCTCTTCATACGGGAGGTGCTCCAGTCCCCTGATCATCCTTGTGGTCCTCCTCTGGACTTGTTCCAATAGTTTCACATCCTTTTTATGTTGGTGACACCAGAACTGCACACAATACTCCAGGAGAGGTCTCATGAGAGCAGAGTAGAGGGGCAGGATCGCCTCCTTCGACTTGCTGATCATGCTCCTTTTGATGCAGCCCAGGATACGGTTGGCTTTCTGGGCTGTGAGCGCACAATGAAGCTAAGTCATGTTCATTTTCTCATCGACCAGCACCCCCAAGTCCTTCTCTGCAGGGCTGCTCTGAATCTCTTCTCTCCCCCAAACTGTAGCTCTGCCTGGGATTGCTCTGACCCAGGGGTAGGACCTTGCACTTGGCATGGTTAAACTTCATAAGGTTGGCATCAGCCCAGCTTACAAGCGTGTCAAGGTCCCTCTGGATGGCATTCCTTCCCTCCAGCGTATCAAGCTAACCACACAGATTGGTATCATTGGCAAACTTGCTGAGGGGGCACGCAATTGCACTGTTCATGTCAGCAACAAAGATGTTGAACAAGATCGGTCGCAACACCGATCCCTGATGAACACCACTCGTTACTGGTCTCCAGCTTTGACCCAGGTGTAGGACCTTGCACTTGGCATGGTTAAACTTCAGGAGGTTGGCATCAGCCCACCTCACAAGCATGTCAAGGTCCCTCTGGATGGCATTCCTTCCCTCCAGCACATCAACCAAACCACACAGCTCGGTGTCATTGGCATACTTGCTGAGGGTGCGCTCAATCCCACTGTCCATGTCAGCGATGAAGATGTTAACCAGTGACCGGTCCCAACACCGATCCCTGAGGGATGCCACTCGTTACTGGTCTCCAGCCAGACATTGAGCCATTGACGACAACACTTTGTGTGCGGCCATCCAGCCAGTTCTTTATCCACCCAGTGGTCCATCCATCAAATTGATGTCTCTCCAATTTAGAGACAAGGATGTTGTGTGGGACAGTGTTGAATGCTTTGCAGAAGTCCAGGTAGATGGCGTCAACTACTCTACCCCTGTCCATTAGTTCTGTAGCCCCATCACAGAAGGCCACCAAATTGGTCAGGCAGGATTTCCCCTTAGTGAAGCCATGCTGGCTGTCACCAAGCACCTTGTTGTTTTTCATGTGCCTTAGCATGCCTTCCAGGAGAATCTGCTCCAAGAATTTGCCGGGCACAGAGGTGTGACTGACTGGTGTGTAATTCCCTGGGTCATCCATTTTCCCCTTCTTGAAAATGGGGGTTATATTTCCCTTCTTCCAGTAGTCAGGAACTTCACCTGACTGCCATGATTTCTCAAATATGATGGCCAGTGGCTTAGCAACTTCATTTGCCAGCTCCTTCAGGACCCATGGGTGGATTTTATCAGGTCCCATGGACTTCTGTACATTCAGGTTCTTAAGATGGTCTTGAACCAGATCCTCTCTTGCAGTGGGCCTAGGGTCTTCATTCTCACAGTCCCTGCATCTGCCTTCCAAGACTTGGGTGGTGTGGTCAGAGCCTTTGTCAGTGAAGACCGAGGCAAAGAAGTCATTCAGAACCTCAGCTTTCTCCAAATGCTGTGCAGCCAGTTCTCCCGAGAGCTTCCTGAGGGGGCCTACATTCTCCCTTGTCTGTTTTTTATTTGCTATGTACCTGTAGAATCCCTTCCTGTTATCTTTAATACCCCTAGCCAAGTTTAATTCTAACTGGGCCTTAGCTTTCCTAACCTGGTCCCTAGCTTCCCAGACAACATCCCTGTACTCTTCTCAGGTCGCCTGTCCTTGCTTCCGCTTATTATCTTTTTTCATTTGAATTTTCCTCAGGAGCTCCTTATCCATCCAAGGAGGTCTCCTGGCCCTCCTGCTGCACTTTTTTCTAGTTGGGATGCAACACTCCTGATCTTGTCACAGGTGATCCTTGACTATCAACCAAGAGTCTTGGACCACCCTGCCCTCTAGGGCTGTATCCCATGGAACCTTCCTAAGCAGGTTCCTGAACAGGCCAGAGTCTGCTCTCTTGCAGTCCAGGGCAGTGAGCTTGCTGTACGCTCTTCTCACTGTCCTGAGGATCTTGAATTCAACCATGTCATGATCGCTGCATCCAAGGCTGCCCTGGAGTGTCACATTTCCAACAAGCCCTTCCCTGTTGGTGAGCACAAGGTCAAGCATGGCGCCTCTCCTTGTCAGCTCCTCTATTACTTGCAGAAGGAAGTTGTCTTCTACACAATTGAGGAACCTCCTGGATTGCTTGTGCCAGGCCGTACCATCCTTCCAACGGATGTCAGGGTGGTTGAAGTCCCCCATGAGAACAAGGGCCTGTGAGCGTGAGGCTTTTCCTATCTGTCTATGGAGTGCTTCATCCACAGATTCCTCTTGATCAGGTGGTCTGTAACAGATCCCCACAATAATGTCCCCCATAGCTGTTCTCCCTTTAACCCTGACCCACAAACTCTCCGTTGACTGCTCACCTGTCCCCAGACAGAGTTCCATACTCTCCAGCCTATCCCTAACATAAATAACAACTCCTTGTCCCTGCCTGCCGGGCCTGTCTTTTCTGAAGAGCCTGTAACCTTCCATTCCAACACTCCAGTCATTGGAGCCATCCCACCATGTTTCTACAATGCCTATTATATCACACCCCTGTAGAAGTGCACACATCTCTAATTCGTCTTGCTTGTTCCCCATCCTACGGGAGGTTGTATGGAGGCATCTGAGCCGAAATACATGTAATAGCTTCTTAGAGACATCATCTATAATGAAACCTTTGACTTCTACTGCAATATTTAATGTTGAAACTTCCTAGCAACATCAGAATTGTTTATTCTCTCAGTTTTGGCATAGATAAAATTTTGATTTTCCTTTTTTCTTTCTTTTCTTCATTTTTTGGCAATGCAAAGGAGTTTAAATAAGGAGAATAATACTAAAGAAGTTCTCCAGCAGGTGAAAAGTTGCTATTCAGACATTTGTTTGGCTATTCCTTCACTGAATAGGCTCAGTGAGAATGAATTAAAGAATTTGTAATTGCAGACTGTGTCTTGGTGCTTTTTCAGTTAACATTTACTATCAATGAATGACCAAAGGTGCTATTTGTGTGATTTCAAATGAGTAACTTTAATTAGGAAAGAGTTCTTAAAGGTCAGTGTCTTTTATTCCAGGGTCTAGCTGTGTGGCACACACACAGTGTAATGATTTCTCTCTAAATACCAAGGGGGGGAAGTGAAGAGGGTCATATATCGCATGCCTGATTCACAAAGGTAGTTCCATTTTGTTCTGTAGAAGGGTTTGCAGGAGGCAGGTAGGTGGGATTTGCCTTTTGCTCTGTGTGTTTTCCCCCCGGTCTCTACCTTACTCCACATAGCTCCTCTGTTCCCAAATACAGATTACAATTGGGCACTGTCATGGTTAATTCAGTTTTGAAATTGACCTGATGAAGTAAACATCCGCTTTGAATGACTGAACCTTTCTTTTGGTATTATGTGCCTCAGTGACTCCTATTTCACATGACTCCAAATTTAACAAGAATTTAGTAAAGAAGGATTTAGTTAAAAGAAAGGTGTCTCGGAGGCTTGGTAGTAGTAGCAGATCTAGCTTGTTGCAATTGGTAGGTGGTTGGTTTCGAGAGATGTTTCCAGTGGTAGCCTAAACTAGGAGATAAAGGGCTTTATCTTCCTGCTTTTCTACCACATCCGGTAATGCACCATTTGTGAACAGTACAACTTAAAGGGTCTTGCCTTATGTTAATGGTTTCAGAAAAAGCAAACTAACCCCAGATCATTGTTGTACACATCTCTCTCCTCAACCAAGTTGGTCACTTCCTCAAAGAGAAATCGTGACTCCTTTCAAGCCTTGTGAAATTGTGCAGCTTTTCCTGCAAAAAGAAAGGTTCAAATGTGTGCGCTTTCTGCTTGATACAGCATCAGAGCCTGGCAGCTGCTCCCAAAATGGCAAATTCCTGTTTTCTATCCACCAGTGCACAAAGCCTATTACTTCCTCCCTCCAGCTTTTCTCCCATTTTCAGTTCCCTCCATAGCTCTAAATGCTGCTTGGTGGCTTCCATTTTAATCTGATTTTGCTCACCCTTTCACTCAGTGAATCAATCAAGTAACGTTCTCATTTGGGAATGCTAATGTTCAGCTTTCCACAGCAGTGACTTGAGACACTGTGACAATTCTATTTAGCTTATGGTAAATATTTCAGCAAGAAAAAAAATCTCTTGCCTTGCAGCTTAATAAACTGTCACAGCACATGCAGCTGTGTAAAATGGATTTGAAATCCTCTTTACTTCTCCTTAAATATTTTCGCTTCTGGCTTTATATTGTTCCCTGGTTGCTTAAAGCTTCTTTCGATTCCCAGCATCTTTGTTAAATATTAGGATATCTTAGTCACAAAACTAAACAATACAGTGTAAATGGCTTTGGTTTCTTTTTGAAGCTAGCATAGAGCTTGAAGTGTCCAGTGGGACCTTTTAAATCTTGCCTAATTACATGTTCCTTTAAGTGAGGCTATATAAAACTCACTGCAGAAGAGAGTCACAGGGCATTTTCAAAAGGGAACTACTAAAATGTTAATTATCTGAACATCAACATTTTTACTTGGGATCATTTGTCAGTCTTAACTTCCCACTGCAAAGTACAATTTGAGCAATGACTATTATGGTGCTAAGTGGCAAGCTGAGCTTCATTAGACATGTATTAATAAGTGAATACAGCTTTTGATAGAGATATCTCAACATTGCTTACAACAAACTGCGTTGCATATTTAAATAATTCTGACATGAAAGAAAAATTGCAATGCTCTGGCATTTTACCCTTTTTTAAGAAACAGCCTGCGAGGTGCTGAAGAAGGTGCAAAATTGGTGTGGTAGATATAGTGGTAATGTTGAAGTAATAAGGAAAGAGTAAGTAAAAATAAGATTGAGGGAAAAGAGAGTCTAGGGTTATTGAAAGCAAAAATGTACTTTAGTTCTGAAAAGTTTTAGAGTCATAAGAGGTTGAGGTAGAGGGAAATTTTCTATGAATTTATAAATGAGGTAGGAATTGAATGTGGAAGTCTTTTAAGACTATCAGCAACTATGAAAACAATGATATAAAAAAAAACCCTAGCCTTTGAAATACAGAACAAAAGCTATAGGAAGGTCTAATCTATGAATAATAGAGAAGATAACTACTTATGAGGAAAAGCCCAGGGTCTCAAATACATTTGTCATTTAGACGTCTTGGGGTATCTTAGTTGAAACTGTCTTGAAAAAGTACTGGGAATCTTCCTGAAAGAGATTACTATAACCAATCTGATTTGCTTACTGAGAGTTGTCAGAAATGCTGGTGTCACCCCTTTTTGAATTATCTACAGACTAGAAATTAATTTTTGTCCCTATGTGTTTTCAACTGGAAATGGTAGGGACTTATTTTGTTTTAAATGAAAAATATGTGGGAAAAACAGGAGAGTTCAGAAAAATGGTCTGATGTTACATTAAGATTTTCAAAGACAAACAGTTCAAAGTGGGAATTATTATGAGACTCCACAGTGCACAACAAATACTCAAAGAAGAAAACTATTCACAGCTTGATAATTTTTATTCTGGCATTTATGGCAGGGGGGTTGGAACTAGATGATCTTAAGGTCCCTTCCAACCCTAACTATTCTATGATTCTATGATTTATGTCTTCTATCCATGTGTCCACTGTCTGGAATAAGATCAAACACACAATAAGAAGTCCTTAATACGGCTAGAAGGAAAAACTTGTGATAGGATTAATGATACCTACAGCTAACAAACAGGCCCATATAATTATGAGAAAGGACCATGTGGCATGGTAAATAGTATATGCATCCAATCAGCTCCTTGCCTTGAGCAAAAGCTTTATAAGCTTCTTGGTCTAGCACTGTTCTGGTAGAATTTGGAGAAGATGAAGAAGGTGGTAAGATGGTTCTAGGAAATTTGCAAGTGTTTCAAACTGTAAAAGGCGGCCTCAGAAGGCGATTATAAAAAGATCTCTGAAAATTCAACAGGTGGAGAACTCGTGTGGAAAAGAAGAGGGTGTCAGCTTACTAACATACATGGAAACTGGTGATTTAGAAGACAATTTTGTATTTAGTTCAGAGAGAAGAGAAAGCCATTGCAGGAAAACAGACTTGACAGGGGACATGCGATTAATGAGGAAAATTAACTTTTTGTGCTGCATTTTGAATGGATTTTCATGGTGTAAAATGGACCATGGTGTAAAATGGTCAAGGCTGACAAGAGAAGCTTGAAATACATTAGGAACAAGGCCAAAGTGCTAACGTCTTCTGTTTGGACACAGAAGAAAATCTTCCCTTGAGGAAATTTATGTAGGAATGTAGAGTGAGATTAAAATATCTCAATGATGTGAGGACTAGGAAAAGATCCACACTAAAGGCAGTACCTGGGTTTGGGATTTGAATTAGAGATGAAATGTTAATGGTATTTATAAAGAATGAAAAATGAGTTAGGGCAGTAAGGTGGAAATTACATGCTTTGATTTGTTCATGATTGTAAACTGATACCTGACAACCCACAAAGACGCATCAGTACAAAGCTCACAGATGGAAACTGTTTGGTATGAAGGCAAGGTTTTGTGCAAATTATGTCAATGAAAACCCTTTTTTTGTTGTTGTTGATTTGTGTTCCCTTAAAATAGCAAAAATCATTATCTATGGAGTTAATCACACAAGGAAGGTGCTGACATACCCCCGTTTTTTCAAACACTCCAGTTTTGGAAAGGCAATGATCTTTACTTCTGATGAGCACATGGAAATGAAAGTGTTACTCAAATTTCTTTGATACTATGCTTTGACTTTTAGCTTCTGCCAAATATTTAATTGAAATCGGCAGCTGTCTCAAACATTTTCAAACACAGTGATAGATGGGAAAAAACTGTTAAAAGTGACAAATTATTGTGAAAGTTTTCTGTAGAAAATACTGGGGATAACTGAGGCTTCCCTGAAACTACTTTTTTTTTTTTTTTTTTCTGGATAGCTGTGAATTAATTGAGATATGTCAGTAATGTGTTTTGCTTTGGTTTTCTGCAATTTCTGTTCACCAGGAAGTCTCACACGATGTATTGGAATGTCAGTGTGAGACCAAATTACTTGTGAATTTGACGTAAATAGGAATTATTTATTATAATCATTATAATCATTATTATAATCATTATGTTGCTAACATCAGCAATGGGATTATGTCAGTTTATTGATTGTTGAGGTAAGATTATTAAAAGCATAAAAATACAGTAAAACCTCTAGACCTTTATTCGGATTATAAATATAGCTGTTTTGATAAATTCACTTAAGCAGAAATCTTCCCAGGGTAAGAACAGTAACCAATCTGTTGAATTGTCAAAGATGATGCTCTGTGCTGTCACTGTCTTCGGGTATATGTCATTGCTTACTATGTTATGGAGACAGTCAGAAAAAAAGATAAAACTTTCATCTTGCATTGCATAAGTAAAAAATTAGAATTCTGGACTGACAGTTCTAGGCTTGCAGTGTATTTGCAATTGTTCTGATTTCTCCTCTATATACTAGGGTTCAATTTCAATTACTCTGGGAGAACTGCTGTGACAGTCAGATGTGCAAAGTTCTGAAAAAGCCAAGTTTTTTTAACAAGACTATTCAGCAGCAGATGTATAATGGTATCTAACTGCTTGATAGAAGCCTCTGTAATGGAGCTGCATTTGTGTGACTGAGCTAATGCCTTATGTACAAGCACAAAATTGCCATTTTCAAATTGCTAAGGACATGATATAGCCTGAAGTTCTTAACCTTAGAGCTGTAATCAGATTTTTGCTTATTTTCAAAGTAGAGCTAGGTGAAATTTTCTTTTTGGAAAATGCTTACATTCAAGAGGCACTAAATGTAAACAAAACAAACTGTAAGGATTTGAACACCCTGAAAGGAAGCAGCAAAGTAAGCCCCTTGGCAGCAGAGCAAGGCACATGTTATCGCTGCTGGTGGAAGAAAAGAGGATTGCACAGCCACATCCTATCCAGCCAAACAATTTACATTTTCTTCAGATATATTGTGTATGACACCAATCTAAACCCAGAATTCCAGTGATATGAATATGAATTCAGTTAATGCTTGTAAACATCTTGATACAACATTAGTGCCATGCAACTACAAAACACTTTAAAGATATACTTGATGAAAGCCTACTGTAAATTAGATCTGGTTATGTTGCACCCTAACACAGAGTTATATTAAATGATTTAGTGATAATTGGGCATCTGTTATTGAGTATGAAACACTGGTGACTTTTGAGCATCAGTTCTGGATCTCCTCTCTTGGTTTTTCCCCAGGAAAAAGGAAGAAAGACTCAATCCCGTGTGAACATATTTTACATTTTGAGCCACCTGTACCACAAGACCTGTTTGCCTACTATGCAGTTAGTGTTGTCCCTTTCCAACGAGTTATAATTAATATTTCTATTATTCTATTTAACTTGCTACAGCTTGCATTGATAGAACTTGTTTTTCAGGAACATAATACTTTAGTACTGAATATGTATGATAATGTTATCACCTACCATGAACTTATTTTCACTTTGCATGTTATACTGTCTTGAAATCTGCATTTTTTTTTTAATGTAAAAATAAAAGTGTATTCTAAAAGCTCCACATTAAATACTATGTGCATTTTATTATCATTCAATTTATAGTTAAAGGTTGGAATCTTTCATTACAGCATTTTGGGACATTTTTAGATTAAAAATGGGTTAAATACAAGAGACCTTGTGTAGGATTTGATCAAAACCGTGTTATTTGCTCTATTGGCTTTTTTCTGGCCCATCTTCAGATAGGGCAAAGCCAGTCATTATCATTTATGCTAAGCTAATAATGTATTTCAATTTTGATTTCTAGTGCTTTATGATTTTGCAATATTTTAGTTGTAAAACTGTAGATTCGCATTTACTTTAAATTAAAACAAGTCAGTCCATTGATAAAAAATAAATAAATAAAATTAAACATATAAAGATAACTAATTAAATGCCCACTTTTACATTTGACTTGAGGATATTTTTTTAATATTGTCATTTTTTGGTCATATTTTGCAGGATGTAAGTCCAAAGGTACAAGTTGTTCTGGCACTACCCATATAAATGAATAAATTTCAGTTTTACACAAACAAAACACTTGCACATAAATTTAACAGAAGAGCCACGTAACTGACTAGGACTGTTTTCATGCTTCAGATCTGAACTGCCTTGCTGATTTACGTTGCTGGGCTTGATTAAAACCTCTTTGATTCAGGTAGCTGTCCAAAGTATATTCAAATAATATAATGCACTTAAAAGAATGCAAAGGTGTGAAATAATAATAACAGTAAGCTGTGAAATATGTTACCATAGGTGGTTGTGTACAGTAAAACATTATTCTGGTTCAGTAGAAAAGTTCATGGAGGATAAATCCTTTCAGCACTACAACATCCTTTGAAATCTTTGATTTGAGTAATCTGTTTCACATGTTTAGAAGGCATTTGAGAATTCAAGGAAGTAGCATTTTTTTTCTTGATTTTTATATTTTTGTGTTCTTTTTGGCTCTGTCATTGGCAAATGTAAGTTCCTGAGTCTGAGGGCCTTAGAGGTGATGCTGCAACCATTTGTATATCTGAAATGCTGATTATATTTTCAATATTATGTGGTTTTAATACTCTGACCTTAGTGAAAGGCACTTGTTCAATAATATGAGCAGCAGTAACATGAATTATTTGGAGTTATGTAATTACTTTTAGTGACATTAAAGCTGTAATACTTTCAGTCTTAGCTCAGTTCTGTATTTTGAGGACATGCAATTCAGTAGGAGGAGCAAGACAGACATCATGCCAGTGTGATCAAAACCAACTCATAAATATTAAAATGGAATGGAGAGAGGAGTGCATGCTTTTTTTCAACTCAGGTAACAGTTTGTGTATTTAAAACAATTTAAAAATCTGGCTTTTGTTCAGTCCCTGCTGGAATCTGGGATATTCTAGGTCCAAGTATAACAATTTGAGGTAACCTAAACAATTTTGTCTTCCTGGTATAACTGATACCTGTTCTCCGTGTCTGAACCACTGATAAACTTACTGTTAAGGTGGGGCAGCAAGAGAATCCAGATTGTTTTATCAAATGTGGCTTCACTTATGCCACTGTGACTGGAGAGTCACAAAAGTGCTTCTTGCCTTGTTACTTTGAAAGTTAGCATTTGCTTTATCACTGGAAGTTCTTGGTGCACTTCTTCAGATTTGCAAATTTGGAAAAGTACAGTCTAATTCTTCCACTTTGGATCATGCGGCTCTACTCACAATGGTCAATGGTGGTGCCTTGCACTTGGGAGATACATAGAATCTGTAAGAGAATTTTATGAGCAAGGTGTCACTCAAAGAACAGCTCAATACATGCCATGTCAGACTTTTGAGATGTTGAACCTCATTTGGCTACATGCTAGATTTGATCATTTCATGCAATGCAAATTTAATTTAGGAAGGTAAAGCACTCAGGTAATGCAGTAGGACTTTAATCAATATGTGGAACATGCCTAGAATTCATGAAAGCACTGGAAAGGTGACATCTCAGGTGCTGTGTTATTTCCTGTACTCACCCTTAAGGCAGGAGGTGTGAAGAGGGGCATGACAATCTAGGGACTTCAACCAGCTCGTACATATTTGTGTCCTTCAGTCTCATCTAAATGATGTCAAGGTGTGAAATGGTACAGTTTCCTTTGGTAACTTTCCACTTGGCCATTAGTGTGCCAAGAGAAGTTCTGCAGACCTGAGACCTCAAATCTTTTTGCTTAACACATTAAAGATGGATAGAAAGGTGACAGAGGTCCCTCTTGCAGAATTTTTGGCTTAAACTGAAAGCAGAACTTAAACTGTGACAACAACTTCTGCCTGCAATATTTTCACTCTGTCAGAGCCAGCAGATTCAGGGGTGCAGCTGGGACTTTGCATGCTTTACCAAGATCAGCCTCTGAGGTTTCTAGAGCTCATGTCTGTTAATTTTGTGTAATGATTCTTTCCTATATGTTAAAAAAAATCCTTCACTGAACACATGATTCTAATCTCGCCACTGACTGGAATTCTAATACAAAATAAATGTGGATACTTACAACACTTATTACCTATCCTGTCACTTATCTAATCTTGTATCTCATAGCATAGGTCAAAAAGAGAAATCCATCTAAATCTTTTGATTTAGACAGATTTCATACCACACTAATTTATAGTAAAAGGAGCATTACTCAGTATGGCCTGACAGAGCCCTGCAAATTTTTTCATACAACATCACTTTCTTTTGGATCAGCTGTTTTCAATTTGCATAGAGAATAGAATTATAGAATATTTAGGGTTGGAAAGGGCCTTAAGATCATCTAGTTCCAGCCTCCCTGCCATGGGCAGGGACACCTCACACTAAACCATGTCACCCAAGGCTCTGTCCAACCTGGCCTTGAACACCGCCAGGGATGGAGCATTCACAACCTCCCTGGGCAACCCATTCCAGTGCCTCACCACCCTCACAGTAAAGAACTTCTTCCTTATATCCAATCTAAACTTCCCCTGTTTAAATTTTAACCTTTACCTCTTGTCCTGTCACTACAGTCTCTAATGAAGAGTCCCTCTCCAGCATCCCTATAGGCCTCCTTCAGATACTGGAAGGCTGCTATGAGGTCTCCATGCAGCTTCTCTTCTCCAGGCTGAACAGCCCCAACTTTCTCAGCCTGTCTTCATACGGAAGGTGCTCCAGTCCCCTGATCATCCTTGTAGCCCTTATTATTCTCATTATGCTGATGACTTTAAGACTGTGTCATGCACTATAATTTTCTCAATGTCAAGCACTTTTGCAGCATGTGATGGTTATATGAGACCAAAATGCTTCTGAGATGAAAGCCAGGCACTCAAATCTCACACTTTTAGAAGTATCTTTTTTACAGGGTCAGTGCCTAAAATGTTTCTACATAACAAAATTGATACAAAATATTTTTCATCTAAATTCACACAAGCAACTGAACCACTTCATTTTACTTTGAATTGACAATGATATTCTGCTAATAACCTGAAAATTTGCTATCTGGTATTTAATTTCATGTCTCAACTGGGTTGATTAAACATCTGCTTAACATTCTAAAAAGCACTTTAACCTAACAAGTACTTAAAATCAGGTTCAAAATTTCTATTCCTCCTTGTACTGTAGCTTCTATGTTCTATATTATCCTTGCATTTTTATTGGAATTATTTCTCAGTGGTTCTCTTCCAAAATTACCTCAAAGCATTTTGCAGGACAAACGTAGGTTCATTTTTTATCTCTCTCTGGTTTGGAGAACATCTGTTTTCATTGACATTTCAAATATAAATTTAGTTGTGGACAGATTTGTTAACTGTTTGAAAGAATTCCCCAGAACTTTATATACATCTCAACGCACAAAAGAGTAAGAGGGGATTTTTGATGTTTTTGAGATATGCTTTACAAGTTTTGTCTTGATGAGTTTTGTTGAGAAATAAAGTAATTATTCGAGTGCTTTGTTGAACTAACACATCTTTCATCGAATCCCAACAGTTATATTAAGTCAAAATTGTAGACCTACCTGAGTAGAGGTAACGATGTTTTGCTATAGCAACAAAGTCCTAAGGACACAAGCAAAACAGGTTTGCAAATAGTATTAATAGCTTTCTGTTAGACCAGCTGACATAATTGCAAATTTGTACTAGCTTTAATTACCCGAAGAGGAATTTCTTTGCATGAATGATCAATTGTTTTATCAATTATAGCACTTACGCTAATAAAATACATTTTACTTTACCTACAAATCTATTTTTTTCTCCTTATGGTTTATATCAGTATTCTGCTGCAAATATATACCCATGTTTTCTTTTTATATGTCAGTGTTTTAGTTGGTTCCTAGTACGTATTTCCTGATACATGCATTGATTGATGGATGCATAAATAGGCTCTGGCATATCAAGAGCATTGTATATGTTGGGTTTTGTCGAGGGGATTTTTTGCTTAATTTTTTCTTCCTTGTAGTATGAAAAGATTATTCTCCCCCTTATATACCTTCTTTATCTTTCAGTTGGTAGTCTGACATTAGACAGATAGATTGTCTGCCAGTGATTTTAGACACTTTGAAAATATTTCATTCTTTTTCACATCTTGGATTTATGTATTCAGCTTTGATCCCCATTACATACTTATACATTTGCCTAAGGAATGTTTGAGATTTATTATGGTCTTTCCCTGTTTTAGGATCTTGCCTTTATAAGAAGATAGCAGAAATTTAATTCACTATTGAAAATCTCATGTATTGAAATTCTGGCTAGTTTGAGGTACAACTTGCATTTATCATAAAAAGAGAACATTGGATAACAAGTTGTGGTGTAGGTGTTTTACTAACATCTCTTTTGGATAGATGCATCAAAGATTCATAAGCAGCAAAGACACGACTGAGTTATGTAGGTCATCCAAGTGAGTGCCTTTGTAACAATATAGTCATGCTTTTAGTATGTGCAACAAATATTATGAGAGAAAATAACCTTATTAACAATGGGTTTAGGGATTTTTGTTTGTTTGGTTGTTTTTTTTGTTTTTCTGTTGCTCTTTTCTTATCTAGGCACTTGCACAGACAGGTTTCCTTAGTAACATGAATCTATTTGTTCTAGTCTCAGAAAGTGAAAACCATTTTAATTTACTAAATACAAGAGACCCTTTGAAATACTCTAACAAAACTTTTCAATGAACAACATAACAATTAATAAGATCCAATATCCTGGAGCCACCTGTGCTTGGATATCAATGTTGTAGGGCCCACTGAGAATCCATGAAACCTATACTGCTCTCTGGAATGGATCGTCTGTACTGCCTTACAAGTAGGAGGCTGTGAATGTACCATTTGCCCAAGAACAAACATAATTTCATCTGATTATTGTTTTTCATTCTGAAAAGTGTGTATGTTCTGTGGCTTTTGTTTCAGATTTAAGAAAAACAAGGAAGAAAGTTAACATGCCTTATAAAGTGTTGGCTTCTGCATAGGATTAACTGTGGGCTGTATAGGGTAGGCTATCATCCTGGGTTAGCATCTGAATGAAGCTGGGGTGCCCCAGCTGGTTTTATGATGATTCCTTGGACTGAGTTCTGGGAAGTCCACAGAAGCTGTGGACAGTTTTAGGTAGCAGTCTGGTTTTCCTTAAACTTGAAACCTTACTTACACTTGCTTTTAAAACCTAACTGATCGTACCATATACACAGGGAAGAGTGCCCTGATATATTATTCAGATTGGTATGTCAGTTCTGGGAGAAGATTGTCTTGTCTCTCAGAGATCTATTCAAGTGCTTGCTTCTGAAGCTGTTCACATAACAGCCTGAGACCAATGCACTTGTTTTGCTGTGCAACATTTTGCATCTTCCTGTGAAGCAAACTACCAACAAGTGTTAAATATCTGATAATGGTCTAGTGAAATCAGTGCACTGCTTCCGTGCTCAGCCCTAGCCAGTGAATAGTACATGGCAAAGGTTAATATTCCTATGTGTATCCCAATGTTGTATGTTTTCAGGACTGATGTGCTCTTGTGCTAGGCAAGTATCATTACAGGTTTTTGAAGTTGGAAAACTTAAGACCATGGAGAAAAAGTTCTACAAGTCACTGAAATATGCATGGAAGACCTTATGGAAGACCTTGTTGAACACCATTTCAGAGATGGATAAATGGAGAAAAATAATATCTCAAATTTTGATTGTTTGCCCAATATAGGAAAACGATAATATTGGTGCTGAGTTTTCTGAGAGTAGGATCAGACTCTTCAGTTCTTTCACTAAAATAATTTTGTAATACAGTTAATAAGCTATGGGAAAATCTGATGAACCCTGTTCTGATTTTCTCATGCCAATGCAACAGTTGGTGCTTGATTTCTCACTTGACCCTGCATTTTTTCTATTTCTTCAATGTGGGATAGAAAGCAGAAATCTCACCTGAGAATACCTATTCCATTAGATAGTTCTCTCATAAAAGGCTGATTTGTCCATCCTCTTGCTGTCTACCCTGTTATTGGTTTGCCTGCTGCTTTCCAGTTATTCTTGGCATCAGATGGTAACACATTATAGCAGAAGCCTGAATTGGCTCAGGACCAGCTTAAAAACTCTGAGAATGCAAAGGTGGGTTAAAGTCGTCAACCTCTCTATTTCTGCTTTGGCACATAATCCTTCTCCATCTACTAAAGCTATTAAGCTTTTTCACCAGACAGGATGTCCAAGTCTCCAAGCTTGAATTTGTTACTGCAAAATTTATATGCATTTAAATAATCTAAGGGACATTTTAGGGCTGAAAGCTTTTTTGTTACCTAGCTGTTCTAAATATGACAAACCTCTATTGTTCTCAAAAAAGTCACAATTTAAATTACTCTACATACCGTGTAATGCTTTCCTTTGTTCCTAATGAAGGTCAGGTTTATCAGATAACAAGCTATTAATTATTGGATGGTTTCTAGCTGCTTTGTATGCTTTATACATTTGACAGCTCAAGAAGAAGCAATTCATTTACACAAAAAATGCTTCCCCATAAGCAAAAAGAACATTCCCACAGCCATATATGAAAGTGTTGGTGAATTGAGAATTTTTCAGTGGTAATGTTTTTGAAATGTGCATGTTCTTAAGCACTGATGACTAGATCAAACAGCAACATTTTATGGTTAGAAGGGACTCGCTTTTATTTCTTAATAACTGGGCTGCTTTCTGTGTACAGTAGTCAGGGTTAGTTTTGACATCAAATAGAGTGAACAATGGAGAGATGATGTCTTAGTCAAAACACAGTTCTGGCAATGCATGAATAGAGGGAAAGGCTCTAATGCCCCTTGCATAGCGAACACCATTTTGCCTGACAAGGTGCACCATTTTCTTCATTGGGAATACACAATCAGGATTAACCATGTTCCAACAGGATAAATATGCTTGTGAGAACTTTATGCTACTGAGACTTGGAAACCCGAGGTAGCTCCTTTAATGTTGGGTTAGGTGTTACCTCTGCATCTGCATTCTTTGGCATAGACATCTGCTAGGAGTGCATCTGCATATGTGCTTATTTTGGGTCTTCCTTGGCCCTTTACAAGTAGCTTACTGAAGAGCTTCAGTTTAACTTTTACCTGTGCTCTTCAGGTGACAGCAAATGAAAAATCTCATAGGTTTCGTTATAGTTAAAGTTTTTGTGTGACATTTTGATACTTTTAAAGATACATACACTGGAAGGTTGAAGAAGGTAGAAGTATGGTGTGACACATGCAGTAGCTTCCTGCATTAGCCAGTAGATTATCTGTATTAATAGTAATATGGAAAGGTCAGGTGAATCAATTGTACCTTTAGAAATAGCTTTCAAAGGTATATCCTTAGAAACACTGCTTAGTGACATTTTAGTAACAACCTAAGTTTTCACCTGTCCACAAAACAGAAGTAAAAGCAAATATTTATGGAATGTTGGAAGCAGAATGTGTATCAGAACAAGAGCCAGGCACAGACAGTGCATCTTTAGTTGCTTTGTGTACTGACAACTACTTTCCTTTTTTCTTTCTGTATTGATGCTGGTTGGGATGATGCTGCTGCCTTGTACACTCAGATGTTTGTGGCTTATTGCATTCCCTGGGAGTGAAACTTGGACTTTTACAGGAACAAGTCTAGAATCAGAATGCACCCAAAGGCTTCCTAATGATTTGGTTTCTTATAACCCAGACATTTCTGACAAAAATCTAAATAATAGTTTTAAAAGTTTGCAATATGCTGTTATGAGTTTTTTATTGTAGTTCCTGAGGGGCAAAGCAAGAATTCAGAGGAGGTAAATTTGTCAAATAAAACCTGTAAAAAACTCTACTGTGATTTAAGAAAGGGGAAGTGTATACATAAACACACATTCAAAGATAGAAAATTCAAAAGATCTATAAATAACTTTAGGATTCAATATCCTTTAGATAAAATAGTTTTGAGAGCTATCTTTCTGCTTGTCACTGCTTTCAGCAATATTTCCTCTTGGACTGAAATTCATCTTTGTAACAAAATCCAAGGAAGGTCTTTCCACATCAGTTGGGGCTTGTGCACGTCTTCTGTTGGGATTTGGTGACTTGTATGGCATGCATTGTTACTTATCTTGGGCTACAAGGCAACTTCCTATAAACTGATCTTGCACATAGCAAGTCCCATAGTTGGGACAGGCTATATCAAGACTCAGCAGTGGAGGGTCTGACATAACATTTAAGTAGTCTGGAGGGTTAGTGAGACATTAAGCTATATGTCCATATGACCCATAGGAGAAGGAGGAGAATATCTTCTACGTAGCCCTCTTTTTGTGGGAAGCAGGGGTCATTTATGTATTCTTACACTTAAGCCTTTCAGAAATTGAGTATCTGAGGTTTCAGCGTGAATTTCATTGTTGTTCTATGGTAGACATACAGCAGAATTATGGTTATTGATTGTGCATTGTTTCAGAATCAACTGTAGGAAGAGAAATGCCTAGTTTTACCTTGTCATATTATTTATCTGGATACATTAATGTCCTGGGTTCAGCAGTAGCAATCATTTTTCTCTTTCTTAGTAGCTGGTGCAGTGCTGTGGTTTTGACTTTCAGCCTGGGAACAGCACTGATAACGCTGATGTTTTTAGTTGTTGCTGAGTCATGTTTACTCTGACCAAGGACTTTGTGAGTCTCATGCTCTGCCAGGGAGGAAGGGAAGCCAGGAAGAAGCAGAAACAGGACACCTGACCCAAACTAGCTAAAGAGGTATTCCATACCACAGCGCATCATGGCCAATATATGAACTGGGGGCAGTTACCTGGAAGGGCTAGATCACTGCTCGGTCAGGCTGGGTATCGGTTGGCGGGTGGTGACCGGTTGTACTCTCTTCCCTTGTTATTTCCCTTATCATTACTATTATTGGTCATACCAGTAGTGTTTTGTGTTATACCTTAGTTACTGGACTGTTCTTATCTCAGCCCTTGGGAGTTACATTCTTTCGATTCTCCTCCCCATCCCCCTGTGAGCGGGGGAGGAAGGCAGGGGAGTGAGAGAGAGGCTGTGTGGCTGGGCTTAAACCACAACAGTTCGAAAGCCAATTAAAAATTCTTAGTACCTTAATAGAAGATGTTAATAAAGTCAACTTGAGTACCCAGAAAGAAAAAAACAAAACAAAACAAACAATAAAACTCAAATCCTTTAAATACTGAAATAAAATTTAATTATTGCAGTTATTTAAAATAATGTATCAAAATAGTTTGTGTATATATTTCATGCATACCTTTAAAAACAACATAACCAGAGGGAAAGTATTACCTGTGCATCAAAGGATGTTGGAAACTAACTTAATCAGTCAGAGAACTTTGTGTAAATTTAGAGGTATGTATTTTGCACCTCAGAGAAACACAGTAAGAAAATCAGAATATCATGTTTTCAGATGTCAAAATGTGGGAAATCTATGAGAATTTTTTTAGCTATGGAAATTTTTTTAGCTCCTCAATGAATGTACAGTTGGAAGGGTTTTAATTGCCAGCTTACACAGAGGGTTTTTTCTCCCACAGGACTCCTGCCTTTTACACTCTGTGTGTATATGTATATAGTTTATATATGCACTTACAGACAGATATACTGTGGTCACCATGGGATTAATTGTTGAACATCTGCTTGTACTGGATCATATGGTACATGCCCCTAAGCCTTATTTACTTTGCCATTCTAGACCCTGCAGAGTACAAAATTGTTTATTTCCTTCTGTGTGCGCCTTTGTTGTATACTTTAGCTGTAGTATTGAACTGCTTCACAAACCCTAAGGAATTTATCTTCACAGCAATCTTCAGTTTCCTCATCATTGCCCTTTCCTTATCCACTTTTACTGTAGAACAAAATTTAAAGTAGAAAGTTTTCACTAATTTTGAATATCATGTTTAGTCCAGTTTCCCATCAGTCTTAGTATTTATATAGTACTTCCTGAATTCAGAGCTTAGTTCCTGTTGATTTGAATACTCAGCACATCAGTTTTCTAAACCCTGGAACCTTAAATCACTGAACTCCAGGGATTTTTTTTCACTGTATGCTTGCTTTATTCTTACACTGTATCTGAAACGTCAGCTATTGGTAGGTATTGGGTATCTTCTCAGTGGAGAAGAGGTCCACCTGTTTGATATTAACACTTTTCCAAAGGACAGAACTGACTTTTTCATAGCACTTGGCCTTTTTCTAATGAAAGAGAGTGGGTTATTTTGGCAGGGAAACAGACAGAGTAGTGAAGGAAAGGGACAGGAACACAGTGCATGTGCATGTCATGCAAGGCAGAACTCAAATTGTAACGTTTGTGCCTAAAGGATCTGATCTGTGTTTCCCAGTACACCTCTATTTTATTTCCTACCTTTTGGTGCACTTTACTTTTCAGTCTTAACCTTTAATGTAATTATTTCATATGAAATTTCCTATGTTTTTTAGTAAACAGTAAAATAAAGAAAAATTCTCTCTTGTGGAAGCACACTGGTCTCCACATGGGACTTTGAATTATATAGCACTGCTTGATCTAATTCAGCAAGTTGATAAGCTGTTATTTTTCTCAGGTAGACTAGCTACTACAGATAGAGGCCATAGGATTTCACACTGTACTAATTGTTGATAGCAGAAAAATGCTGAGACTCCTATCCATGTGTTGTGTAGACACAGTGGGCTTTAGTCATGTACCCATGAACAGAGGGCACCCCAACTGAATAACCATCACTATGCAATATCAATGCTGTAATTATTGTTTCTGTTAGCAGGATGAGAATTAGTACATATCACTACATTATCAATCTGCTCTATATTCAGAGGAAAAAATTTTTTTGGCTTTGTCTTGGAAACAGACCCATACTGTTCTTTTTTTAAAAGAAAAATTGAAATAATCCTGATAATATTTACATGTGAAACTAAGACTGGTGGAATAGTAAACAGTAAGGTATGTGACTGTCACTATCAAGTGCAGAACTTGTGCAAGTACATTAAGGAACAAAGAACTGAGGTAATTTATAAAAAACATGGCACTGCACTCCAGAAAGCAAATAATCAAACATTAAATAAAGATGAATTTACGTAATTTGTATGTCTTACATGATCTAAGCTACATGTAGTGAAAAAAGAAATAAAAATAACTGGCAATAGTAGCTTTCTATGAGCGCACAACACAAAGTCAACCTTAAGTCAGACTGCTCCTTTAGGGGCAGAATGACCCACCTTGTTACTGTACAAACAAAAAGCACCAACCAAAGCAAACAAACAACACTATTAAATTAATATTCAAAGTGAAGCAGGTGCTGAATGGCTGCTGACATGACTTAGGAGTATCTGGACTGTGGGCAAGATGATACTGGTGCTTGTACACTAGTGCACACTAGTGATAATAGTGCAGTATGTTCACTAAATTTGTGCTGTTTCGGGCTTAAAAGTACTGCATTTAGAACCTTCATTAGCATCACATTTACTTAATTCTCTGTTTCTAAGACCATTTTCTGTTAGTTTCTGTGAGCTATTCCAAGTCCTTCTTTGGTAACTTAAGAATTTGAGCAGAACTGTAAAGAATGAAGCCAAATCCTTCAGCTCTCAGCCCACTTTGCTTTCTGGGCAGCTACACTGAGTCTGTTAGAATTAACACTATTTCCAGTGACTGGATGATTATCTACCTATTGCTGGTATGGTGTCTGTGACCTACACTGTCACTGAATTTTAGTGCGGGACAATGATACACAGAGGAGTTGTTCAAAACAAATCTAGCCCAGAACTGTAGTTAACATGGCTGTTACTCTGGATGGAATTTGGGTTGGGTGAACTTATAAAAGTATAGCAATTGGACCACATAAATATTATAATGGATAAAGCCATGGAAGCTTGACAATCACTAGAAAATTATGATTATGATTTCTATGATTCACTAGAAAATCCTAGACAGCATGTCTAGGATTATCCATCACATGTCTATAATGTCACCTTCAGCACAGCCACTGAATCATGTGCATGGGAAGGGACTTCCACAAGTCAGCTAGTGTAGTCTCCAGCTCAAAGGGGATCCAGTGACAGCATGTTACTTTGGCTGCGTGCAACGGGGTTTTGAATACCCACAAGAATGGAAATTCCACAACTTCTCTGGGCAGATTGTTCTTGTGTTTATCCTCACTCAGTTTTTAATTAAGAAAAATAATAATAATTATTTCAATCTTGTGGAAGCTAATATTTTCTAACTGGCTTTTGTGTGAAAATTATGAATTAATAACAAAACTTTAAAGCATCTGCAGTCTACAGTCATGAGGAGTGAAGTGAAATAATAGTTTTTCAAACAGTACCTAAAGTTGGGTTACCAGAGATTGTTTGTCCAAGGAGCTTATAATTCAGACACTGGGCATTTCTTGCTGATCAGTGATCACAAAAATCAAAATCACAAAGATCATAGTGATCTCCTTTATTTTTTTTTTGTGAACTGCGATCAGTTATTCCTGTGGTGCAGATCTGTGTACTGTTTTCAAGGAAATTGCAAATGAGGAAAAGCAAAAGTTGATATACGTTCTACAACACTCTATGTTTGTGAAAAATTTTTTAAGGGGTCTGTATCTCCACTGGAAAATTTGGTGGGCTGCACATTTTTAAAAGTTGAAAATGGTTAATCTGCAAAGTTGTGAACAGGGAAGGTTTCTGGCTGATGTTAATTGTCACAGAGTCTTTAATGACGTTTGACAGTTTACATTACCTGAACTTTTTCCATAAAGGAACGTTACTGAACCTAACCTTTTCTTCTTTTCTCAATCAGAACAATTTCTTTAAAGCAGTTGTCGTGGTTTAAACCCAGTCAGGCAACTCGTTCACTCACTTCCCCCCCTTTCTTGCCCTCCCCCTGCTCCCAGAGGGACGGAGAGGAGAATCAAAAAGAATGCAACTCCCACCGGTTGAGATAAGAACAGTTTAGTAACTAAGGCATAACACAAATCACCACCAGTGATAATAATGATAAAGGAAATAACAAGGGAAGAGAATACAACACCTCAGCACCATCCACCCGATCACTCGCCCCCCAAGCCCGACCAAGCTCCGACTGATACCTCCTCCAACCCCGCAGTCTCCCAGCCCTTCCGGCTAACTCTCAGTTACCTCCTGGGCATGACGTGCTGTGGTATGGAATACCTCTTTGGTCAGTTTGGGTCAGGTGTCCTGTCTCTGCTTCCTCCCGGCTTCCCCTCCTCCCTGGCAGAGCATGAGGCTCACAAAGTCCTTGGCCAAACCAAAACATCGCTATCAGTTCTGTTCCCAGGCTGAAAGTCAAAACACTGCACTGCACCAGCTACCAAGAAGGAGAAACATGACTGCTACTGCTGAACCCAGGACAGCAGTAAATATTTCAAATGCTCTTATGCCTCTGTTTCTTTTCAGAACACTTGCTCCATGGAAAATCTTTAAAAGGTGGGAAGATGTAGGCAGACAACTGAAAGGCAAAGAAACTTTGACAGAAAGGAATACTTGCAATTTCCTCATAGGATGTCTCTCCTATTATTAAATCTGTATATATAGGACATCAAGAATATTCTATAAAATGCTTCTCGAGATATTAAATGTTCCTTGGTTTCATATAAATTAATAGACTCGTAATTTATCAGTATGCTGTCCTTGATAGAAAAATGAGTCTGTGGAAGATTATGTAAAATAGTGTTTATTCTTCCGTCTTTTAAACTGATGGCAGTTAAATGCAGTATAGAGCTTCTTTTTATATTTTTTCTTTTTTTTTTTTTTTCTGGGTACTGAACTGGCTTTACTTTGCCACAAGGGGATAATTCTTAGGTGGTGTTTGTTATTTCACTACAGCTGCCTTGAACCCAGCAGCGCCTTAGCCAGATTTTAGAATTACTCATATGAATACTCAATTCAGAAAATGTTCCTATGCTAGGTGAAATGTTATCATCTTTACTAAGTGGTACCTAATCATCCCTGTTTATTGATGGCGACAGCTTATGACCTTTTTATTTCAACAAGGAAACAAACAAAGCTAAACAAACTCTTAAACTTCAGCCTGAAGTACTCTAAAACAATGTAGAATTACTGATTATTAGATTCAACATCTGCATGTAATAATACGACTTTACATTTTGTCTTTAAACTTAAGCTAGTATATTGTTACATGCTCTAATTAGACATTATGGTCTTCTAGTACAAAATGCATGACTCTTGTTTTTCTTTAATGTATTCGTATTATGCTTCCACTTAAGAGTACTTACCAGCAGAAAAAAATGATAAAATACATTCAAAACTACTTTGATCTTTGTCCTCCCTATTGAATAGTTTTATTTTTGATGTTGTCCTGCTGTTTATTTTCTTGCTTACATAGACTAGGAAGATAAAAGAATCAATACTTTGGAATCTCCTATCAGCTTTTGCGGAAACATTTATCAGTGATTCTTGCTCTTTTCTCAGGTCTCATTCACTGATTAGTGTATTTATACTGCAGAAATAGCATGTTTTATCTTTCTGCAAGGTTCTCACTTGTTGTTTGACATTAAAACGTAAGATTTCTGGATTAAAATGAGAACAACCACTGTTACTGCTACTTCTGTCATGTGTTGTTACTGCCTCTGACACATTAAGTTAGAAGTTACTATAAAAAACAGAGGATGCATTTCATTATCCTGTTTAATGTTGCATTTTGTACCTAAATGAAATACTGGAAAACATTTCTGCCAGTGTTGGTGTTTAACTTTATTTAGGGAGAATTTGAGTGAGCATTGTCTTCTCCCTATGTCATGGTCCAAGCTCATTCTATGCTTCATGCATTAACCGTAATGTGGGGTTTTTTTTAAAAAAATATTTATTTGGCTTTTATTTTAAATATGCTGAGTGGAGTGTACAAAATACAAAACAAATTGAGATGTATTCAAAACCATGAAGCTGAATGAGACTCACTGGGCAATATCCACACACATTCAGAGTATCTTGGTCTCTGAACGTAGCCCTCATGGGAGTAATTATCTTAACTCAGCCTTTAAGTGATTTGACTGCCAAGGCAAAACCAACAAAGAATGTCTCATGCATTCGAGGCAGAAGTCCGTAACTGTATTTCAATATTGGTTTTGAAACCAAATATATCTGGACAGGTGAAACCAACACATAAGCAAGGAAGCAGTAGTATTTCATGGACAAGTACGTAGTGCAGGACTACTGGTACATTTTTAATTAGGCGAGGTAATATTTTTTATTTTTTTTTTGGTTTAATGGTTTGAGCTTACTATCATTCTTCAGCCTATCACTGTTCATGTCCTGCCACTCTAAGAAGTAAGTCTGAACATCATTCACCACTCTCTGTCCAAACAGCCTGAATCCAACTTATTAGAATAGAATGAATATAGCCTTTAACTTCTCTACAGAGATACTATTGTTAATTAAAACAAAGTCCTTTCCATACACAGTGCTAACAGTTCTAGCTCTGCATCCATTCTCCAAACAATATATGACACTGATGGATAAACTCAATTAAAGCGTGAACATTACAGAAGTAATGTGGAGAGCTGAAGTGATCTTTACCAATACACCTTTAAAAGTTGCAATAAATATTTCAAAATAAATTATGCTGAGGATACCAGTTTGCTAGATTGGATGGAAATTCAAGTCAACTCTTCTGATTAAGATTGTTTTTTGTTAGGCAACGGTGTTTGTTTTCTCTCTAATTCTGTTATACTATCTTACAGATAGCTTAAAACCAGAGCGCATCCAGTGCAAAAAACACTTCTGCTTTTTCCATACCTAATAATGAAGTGGGATTTCTTCTGTGATTTGACATTTTCTTGCAGTTCACCTTTTTCAAGGTAACAAGTATTTTTATACAGAGTGCACAGTATCTAAGTGTATACAGTAACTGCTGTTAAGAGTGCACTAACTCCTAAAGCAAAACACCAGGACCTAAAAGATACACATACAGAACTCTAATGAGCTGAATTACTTTTTCGCAAATGTTAAAACCATGCTTGGGGATTGATCTCATGATTAACACTTAAAAATTTAAGTGATTTAATGAAGAAAAAAAAAATTGCCAAAAAGAAAAGAACAACTCCTTTGTTAAGTCCTGTATTTGCTAGTAAACTGAGATGTTGATTTCCTTGTTATATCTCCTTGCAAAGCGGGCAATGATTTTCACTCTATCCTTTTCAGTAACTTTCCTTCACAGAAAAGCTTAAAAACTGTTTTTTTCACCTAGGCAAGATTTTCCTCTACATAGAGCTTTCTGTCAGGTAAAAGGTTTATCATTAAGGACCTTTACATTACACCAGTCTACTGGAGATAGATCTGCTTTTCTGGACTGGAGAGATGGAGATACAATTCAGTGCAGACCTCTGTTTTAAATTATTATGCTGGGAACTGGATAACCAAGGAACTACAAAGGAGCTATCAAGCCACATCAATAGGGCTTTTTTTTTCTTTGCCTTGGGTCCTTCCTGTTAGATTTATAGTTTTAAGTTTGTTACTTTATAGTCATCCATTTTCAATATTTTTTTAAAAGAAAAATCTACATAATCAAGACAAATTTTCAACATTTTCTTTAAACTTTAAAACAGAACTTTGTGGAAGCATCCATCTTTAACACTTTTTTATTGATGGTGCTCCTGGGCTGAAATGTTCATTTAATGTCAGTGAAATATTTCAATAAGCATATTCTGAATTTTTTAGATTTATCCTATTAGGATTTCCATAAGCTTTATTTCAGACTTGAGAGTATTTTAACAATTCAGAGGGCTTCAAATTTTTATTCCATTTCAAGAGATGACTTCTGCTTGATTTTGCCAGGGTAGAATTGAACCAAAAATATCCACTTTATAAAAAACTGTATTTAATGATGACTATTTAACTCACACTGAAAATGATTAAATTACTTAAGTCCACATGGGATAACTTTATTGGAATTGAAATGTGCTAAACATCTGCAAGTACCAAAGTATAAAAGAAGTGGGAAAAAACTTTGTAGTAGCACATCAATACTGAATGTCTCGAAAACTGATCCTTGGCCACTGTTTTTCTAGACCCTTAAAGAAAGCATTTTTAATGTTAAAATACACTTTCTGCCATCTATCCTCCATTTGTTAAAGCCCTCAAAAATGATAATGGGAGAAATGTCTGTGGATGTGATGGGGTAGTATATTTAAATCACTTTTCTCTGAAGATTAGTGACACACAATATTTTAAACCTACTAATCTCAGTGATGGGTGCATAAGGAATACTTGTATACTTGTATATCTAATAGTTTTAATTTTATTAATATGCAGTTATTTTTGTACTTGGGAGGATGGCCCAGAGGCTAAAGTACTTGACTTAGGTGTAAAAAAACCCCAGGGTCAGTTTTCAGTTAAGGCACAGTTATCCTTTGTGGCATGGGGTTGATCATCTCAATATGCCTGTGCCCTTGCTCTTCATCTGTAATATAAAAATTGTGTTTCCTTCACAGAGCTTTATAATTCTAAAGAACCATTCATAGCTGTGACAGATTTAGCCACTGTGGTGGAGTGTCCGGCTTCTGCCTCCATAGAATATTAAATTCAGGCAATTTGAGAAAGAATTTACCAGATAACATTGGCCACATCACTTACAGGAGGTAATGATGCACCTAATAATCATGCAATAAAATAGTGACCTTTACAAGAATATCCGCTTCAAGTACGATAGGGGCAAATCAGAACAATCTGTGTGTAACCAAATGATCTTTTGTCAGTTTGTACAGCTGCATGTGACACAATTAAGTGAATGTTGATGTTAATGTCAGAACCAGCTTTAAAGGCACAACTAACCTTTTTTTGATCTTTCTGTTGAATAGACAGTATTACACAGTATCACAGTATGTTAGAGATTGGAAGGGACCTCGAAAGATCATCTAGTCCAATCTCCCTGCCGGAGCAGGAACACCTAGATAATATTACACAGGAATGTGTCCAGGCGGGTTTTGAATGTCTCCAGGGAAGGAGACTCCACAACCTCCCTGGGCAGCCTGTTCCAGTGTTCCGTCACCCTCACTGAGAAGAAGTTTCTTCTCAAGTTTAAGTGGAACCTCTTGTGTTCCAGTTTGTACCCATTACCCCTTGTCCTATCATTGTTTGCCACTGAGTAGAGCCTGGCTCCGTCCTCGTGACACTCCCCCTTTATATATTTATAGACACTGATAAGGTCACCCCTCAGTCTCCTCTTCTCCAAACTATAGAGACCCAGTTCCCTCAGTCTTTCCTCATAAGGGAGATGCTCCACTCCCTTAATCATCTTCGTTGCCCTGCGCTGGACTCTCTCCAGCAGCTCCCTGTCCTTCTTGAACTGAGGGGCCCAGAACTGGACACAATACTCCAGATGCGGTCTCACCAGGGCAGAGTAGAGGGGAAGGAGGACCTCTCTCGACCTACTAACCACCCCCTTCTAATACACCCCAGGATGCCATTGGCCTTCTTAGCCACAAGGGCACAGTGTTGGCTCATGGTCATCCTGTCGTCCACTAGGACCCCCAGGTCCCTCTCCCCTACACTGCTCTCTAACAGGTCGTTCCCCAACCTATACTGGAACCTGGGGTTGTTCCTGCCCAGATGCAGGACTCTACACTTTCCCTTGTTATATTTCATCAAGTTACTCCCTGCCCAACTCTCCAGCCTATCCAGGTCTCGCTGGATGGCAGCACAGCCTTCTGGCGTGTCAGCCACTCCTCCCAGCTTAGTGTCATCAGCAAACTTGCTGATAGTACACTCAATTCCCTCATCTAAATCATTGATGAATATATTAAATAATACCGGTCCCAGTACTGACCCTTGAGGCACTCCACTAGTTACAGGCCTCCAACTAGACTCAGCCCCATAGACTACAACTCTCTGGCTTCTCTCCTTCAGCCAGTTCGCAGTCCACCTCACTACCTGATCATCCAGTCCACACTTCCTCATTTTAGCTGTGAGGATGCTGTGGGAGACTGTGTCAAATGCTTTGCTGAAGTCAAGGCAGACCACATCCACCGCTCTGCCATCATCCATCCACCGTGTTATTTCCTCATAAAAGGCTAAGAGATTGGTCAAACATGATTTCCCCCTGGTGAAGCCATGTTGACTGCCCCTCATAACCTTCTTATCCTTGATATGCCTTAAGATGGCACCAAGGATAAGGTGTTCCATCACTTTCCCAGGGATGGAGGTGAGGCTGACCGACCTATAGTTACCCGCGTCCTCCTTCTCGCCCTTTTTGAAGACTGGAGTGACATTTGCTTTCCTCCAGTCCTCAGGCACCTCTCCCGTTTCCCAAGACTTGGTAAAGATGATGGAGAGTGGTCTAGCAATGACTTCCGCCAGTTCCCTCAGCACCCGCGGGTGCATCCCATCTGGACCCATGGATTTATGGATGTCCAGATTGCTCAACTGATCTCTAACCCATTCCTCATCGACTAAGGCAAACCGCTCTGTCGACCTGACTTCATCTAAGGTCTCAGGGGTACAGGGCTCTTCAGGACTGCCTGCAGCAGAGTAGACAGAGACAAAGAAGGCATTCAGTAACTCTGCCATCTCTTTATCTTCTGTCACCAGGGCACCCATCCCGTTCATCAGTGGGCCTACATTGCCTCTGGTGTTAGTTTTGTCTGCCATGTATTTAAAAAGCTCTTTTTGCTGTCCTTGACCCTTCTTGCCAGGTTTAATTCTAAGGATGCCTTAGTCCTCCTAGCTGCCTTCCTACATCCTCTAGCAGCAGCCTTATATTCCTCCCAAGTGGCCAGCCCCTCCTTCCATGACCTGTAAACTCTCCTCTTCCACTTGAGCATACCCAGCAATTCCCTATTTAGCCACGCAGGTCTCTTGGCCCTCTTCCTTGACTTCCTACGTGTCGGGATGCTCCGATCTTGAGCACGGAAAAAGCAATCCTTGAATGTCAACCAACTATCTTGGGTCCCTTTACCTTCAAGCAGCCCTGCCCATGGGATTTCCCCTAGCAATTGCTTGAAAAGGCCAAAGTTTGCCCTGCTAAAGTCCAGGGTTGCAATTCTACTTGGTATTCTACTAGTCCTGCCACACAAGATCCTGAACTCCACCATCTCGTGGTCGCTGCAACCAAGGCAGCCCTCAACCCTTACTGCTTCAACCAGATCCTCCTTGTTAGTGAGGATGAGATCCAGCAGCGCTCCTCTCCTGGTCGGCTCATCCACCATTTGCAGGAGGAAGTTATCATCCATACACTGGAGGAACCTCCTGGACTGTGGCTGGGTTGCTGAGTGGTCCTTCCAGCAAACATCAGGGAAGTTAAAATCCCCCACGACAACCACGGCCTGTGACTGTGAGGCCGCTCTCAGCTGCCTGTAGAAGGCCTCGTCAACTTCCTCACCCTGATCCGGTGGTCTGTAACAGACACCTACAACAGTATCGCCCCTGCCAGCCTGCCCCTTAATTCTCACCCACAGACTCTCAACTTGCTCATCATCTGTCCCTGGACAGAACTCGGTGCACTGTAGTTCCTCCCGCACATAAAGAGCAACCCCACCACCCCGCCTGGCTGGCCTGTCTTTCCTGAAAAGGACATAGCCTTCCATGACTATATTCCAGTCATGTGAGCTGTCCCACCACGTCTCTGTAATTGCCACCAGATCATAATCTCCTGACTTAACACAGGTTTCCAACTCCTCCTGCTTATTACCCATGCTGCGCGCATTGGTGTACAGGCATTTCAGGGAGCGAGCTGAGCACACCGATTTCACCCTATTAGACTAGACTCAGGTAAGAAATATTTCCCACTGTGGGTGGTTTATTCTATAATTTTTCTAAATGCTAGGAAGTACGAGAACTATTTTATTTTCTTTTTTTCAGTTGCGTAAATACCTGCCATAAATGACTCGGGAAGATGAAAAAGACACTGCTAACAACCACTAAGCCCCTGGTCTGCAGCTACTGAATCTTGCTGTTTCTGCCTGTGGACATGCTTTTAAGTCAGATGTGTTAATTTTTCACTGCTAATGACCTGGCTGGAGCCCAACCAAAGCTGCAAAGGTGGAATTTAAATCAATGGGCTGCCTTATTATTTCCAAGCAATTTTTTGTCATTGCTAACTTGTACAGAAGATCCTACACAGGAATATTTTGTGTCTCCTAATATAGGTGGGGCTGGTGGCCAAACAACTTACAATTTACGAACTGAGGCAGTGTAGGGTGTCCAGATATCTGCAAAACACTACTCTGGAAACCCTTCCTCTGTTTTTCTTTTAAGATATAGGAAAACTGGGATTATGCAGTGAACTACAGAAGAGATAAAACTGATGATGAATATTTATCTATAGTTTACTCTTTGCAGATAACTTTCCATGCTGTCTCCTGTTGGCTTTTCATATATATGTAAGTTTTGTAATGATACATGTGCAGAACTCAGGCTTCCTAACCTGAGCCTTATTCCTGTAGGTAAAAAAATAATTAAAAAGTAGGACAGCTGGCATAGCATCAACTAAATTCTTACAAAAGTATATATTTTAGCTCACTTTTATAGGAATGGAAGATGCATAATGGCCTATTTAAAAAAACGCAAAACAAAAACCACAAAAAAAAAAAAACAAAAAGCAAACAAAACCAAAACAAGAAACCCAGCTTTAAATAGCCATATTGGTAATAATTTTAATTTCAGAAGATGATAAAATAATTGGCTTTTGTGTTTAAAAACAAGCCAAAATGCATAGAAACTGATGACTGAACCTTCAGCTAAGTTATTGTAAAGAAACAGCCTGAGATTGCCTTTCAAGTCTCTTAAGCTGCTTGCAGGCACTGTGGTTTTTCTCTTCCTGTATTGTATTTGAGAAATTGGCTGTGGAGGATGTACTGGATGATCCAGGCTTCAAACAGATCTTTGACTTTGTCCCTTTCAGTCAGCCATCTCTGCAGTGAAGTATGACTTGGCATCAGCTTATCAGACTTATTTTCCTTTGACCTCTGGAAGGTGCTATTCTGTGATCAAAAGAGCAGCATGTTTGGTAGTCATGCCTTCTATGAGTTCCTCACGCTGGCTGTGCAGGCTCTGGAACAAATGAGTTCCACAGTGATTTTCTCAGGAATATGAAGAATAAAAAACAAACTCCAAAGCTACAAATCACACCAGTTTTGTTTAGAGGCACAGTTTGTGAATTGGATGGTGATTTGTCTGACATTTCACTTCTCATAGAGTGACCTTACCTTTGTGTACTCTTTCTGCCTGAAAATGAAGTGCAAAAACTGTGATCGCTCCACTACAAGTGACTGTCAGACAAATTACCATCCACCTAGCAAGCAGTTAAGAAACCTCTGATGTGTTTGCATGCCCATCTAGCATCTAGAGTACTTACTTTGTACACAGTGCAGTTCTGTTCTTTTTTAGTGAAACGTTATTTGGAGTCTCTTCTAAAGGAGAACTGCTAAGAGGACTACTGGACGGTGAGCCAGGTAGAGTTCCAACATTTGCACTAGTGATAATAGTTTGATCATTTTATCTGGACTATAGATTATGCTTTTTCCTTCAGCACTAGAGGCTTTGCCACGTTCAAGAGGTCTCATAAAGTTTTGTGCTAATAGATACTTCCCAAGAAGAATCACTTTCTGAATTTGTGTCACACATCTCTGTACTCCAGTACTGTTCTTGAGCTCATTTATTTGGATTGTTACTCTTTTTTACCTGTTTTTCTTTTTTATTAGTACTTGGCCAAGAGTGTGTGGGATTTTGTGTTTTTTCAGTTTTGAGTATTTTTGTCTTGTGAATCTCTGTTGTTTTTTATGCATTGGCTTTAAGACAAGTTTGCTCTGTTATGTTCCCAAATACATCCCCCTTTTCAAGTTAGAGGTGGGTTTTATTTTTTCCCCTAGGAAAAATACAGAGTTTAGAAAATGATAGAAAGAACTGAATCTTCTCAAAGGTCACACTCTCACCTATTTTCTTATCATTTATAGAGTTTTCCTGGCTACCATTCAGATCATTTTACCTTTCTGTAAGGTGTTCTGTTGTAAAGCCAGTCCGAAGTACGATACCTTTTCCTCTGTGATAGTAGCTTTCTCTATATTTGTTTTGGAACAGTCACTGGGGTAAGGTAAGGAGCAATAATGTGAAAGTGTACTAGCATCTGTCCTCCACCACCAGCAGGATAGGCAAAATGTTAAAGCTATATCAAATTCAACTTCATTTGGAGCTTTATAATCTTCTCTATGGGAAAAGTTTAATAAGTGGTAGTATATTAGGAAACCTTGAAGAAAGAGCAAATACCTGGCAGCTTTTTTGTCTTGAGCTATAATGACAGTAAATTTTTGGCAACTGAGGAAATCTGTCTCTTTGATTACTTGGGTAACTGGTGAATGAACAATGCTCGTGGTTAGCAGCGACCTTACCCTGCTGAGCAGCTGGGGTTGTGTTTCAGGATCTTCTCTGAAGGCTTCTAGACAGACTGATCAGTGACCCGCTGAAAGGATTCCTTTGTGCAGGCACTGGGCATGCAATAACCCACCAAAGCTAGTGGGTTGGATCTCAGATAATGTTGCCTTTTAGGGCCTAATGCTCACAGAGTAACTACGGTAAATTACCACTTCATGCACCACACATTTTAATGGATCCTCCATCAGAACGTAAGTGCTTTGAAGTGATGGAAAAAAAAAAAAATAAACTTACTTTAAGGAAAAAACATACTCGAAGGAAAAATCTGAGAGTATTGAGAGACTCCCAGCAGTGGAAGTCATGTGCAGTGTCATGGCCTTAACTAGTGCGCCCATGGGAGCTCTTGCTGTGATCAGTAGAGAGAAGGATAAGTATGGTTTAGGGAATATGTGGTACATATGAGTATTCTGATAATACAATTTTTTTAATGGAATCACCTATTTCTCTAGTAAGTACAAAGAAGAAATAGATGGTTTATATATCTGCATGTACAGTGAGACTAGTTGAATCCCATCTCTGCTGTATTTACTGAGGCTTCACAGAGGAGCCTCAAGAATCTTTTTGAACTGATAGAGCCTCCCAGAGTCTAGCACATAGCAATGAGGGTTATTCTGAATATGTTCAACACTAACTAGTGATGTTCTTATTTTTACTCTATAAAGGGTTAAAACAATTCTAAAGATTTGATTGTAAATAGCCTGCAGGTAATATGTAAAGGGCTGATTCTTCAGTTAACTCTTTTCAAATACATGGAACCTGGCTGATTTTTAACATGGTATTGTCTGAGGAGTCATATGGCTAGGTAGAATTCCTTGAATATAAAATCAAGTTTCTTTAGATGCAGCAAAACAGTTAGCTGTTTCAAGCCTAGCTTGAAGTACTCAAGTAGACACATGATGCCACAGACAACTTTAAATACAGGTGCTTTAAGTACTTTTTACTGGATCAGGGCCTGCCTATGTTTACATCAGTCTCTCAATTTGGGTGTGAGCAGCAAATGAACCAAGGAGAAAAGCTCTGAGAAAAGCTTTCCGGCCAAAGAACATGAAAGTCAAATTTGGTTCTACATTAAATTCTCAAACAATCCAAATGATGAAACAGATTATTACTGGCACTTTGTATAGCCATTGTATGTAAAGAGGATTATGTAATGCATAAAAAAGAAAAGCTTTCAGTTAAAAAAAGAAAAAACAACAAAAAACAAACTAGAAACTTATTACCATATGAAAGTTATCAGTTTATATACTCCATACCAAGTGTGCTTGAAGTGTGATTGTCTAAAGGACTTAAAAATACATGATCATACTAAAGTAAAAGCATTTATAATTTATATTAACATAATCAGTGCTTGTACCTGTAAGTAGTCAATTTTGCTTTTAAGTAATTTTAATTATTCAGTTTATGTTGTAAGGAGTTTTCTGTGAAAACAATGGATACAATAAGACTGTATGATCTATTAGAGTTAAGAAATATTAAGTAAAGTGCCATTTACTGATTAGGTTTCTTTAAGAAATGGAGGAAGGAAAGGGGAGACTTTGTTACTCAGGACATGGAGAAGGCTGAGGTACTCAATGACTTTTTTGCCTTGTTCTTCACTGGCAAGTGCTCCAGCCACACTGCCAAGTCACAGAAGACAAAGGCAGGGACTGGGATAATGAAGAACCACCCACTGTGGGAGATCAGGTTTGAGACCATCTAAAGAACCTGAAGGTGCACAAGTCCATGGATCCTGATGAGATTCAAGCACAGGTCCTGTGAGAGCTGGCAGAGGAAGTGGCTAAGACACTACCCATCATATTTGAGTAGTTGTGTCAGTCTTGTAAAGTTCCTGCTTGCTGGGAAACGGGAAATATAACCCCTGTTTTTAAACAGGGTGGTTAGTGTCACCTCTGTGTCCAGCAAGATCATGGAACAGATCCTCCTGTAAATGATGCTAAGGCACATGGAAAAGGAGCTGACTGGTGACAGCCAACGTGGCTCTATTAACAGCAAATAATGCCTGACAAGGTATGCCTTGTGAATGACCATCTTTATGATTAGTGTTCTGATTTGTAATCTCTTTCATTTCATAGATTTACTCTGGATATGTTAGCACTAGCATCACAACCATTTGAGCCAAAAATAAAACGAAATGGGCAAACACAGCAATGAGGATTTTAAATGAGAAAGAAATAAGACTTCATTACAGATAGTGTAATAGGAGTTCCACTGAAATCAATAGGCATTTGCACATGGACTAATTCTACCGGAACAGGGCTCTAAATAACCTTATTATAATTTATTTGGCTAGAGAGTCAAATGAGCACCTGTAAACTGCTGTCCTGAAAGAGTGAAGGCATTTTTCCAGTGAAAATATAGAATACCGTTAGTTTGGTATTCCATAGCTTATTCAAGAAAAGATTTAAAATAAATTTTAATGGAACCTGTGAAGGATTTTCATATTTTGGCTTACAAATCACTGTAATTGCTAGATTTTTCAGAAACAGCTTGTTAACTTAACAACTTTTTCTTACTCTAATCTATGGAAGAGTTGGAATAATATACGCAAATATCTATGAAGTGTCAGGAAAGAGTCAATACACTTGACTTCTGTGATATGCACGTACTGAATAGAGCAGGTGAAGCTATCTATTGTATATAACTGGTTTGGGATTTAATCAGTTTTTCTGTCTGTGAATTATCCATAACCTGCTTTTTTTATATGAACGTGTGTGTTTTATGTAGTTCATCAAATACTCTTACAATCACATTAACCTGATTTTTTTATATGAATGTGTGTGTTTTATGTAGTTCATCAAATACTCTTACAATCACGTTAAGCTTGTAGAATTTTGCAAGTGCTCCTCTGAGTATAATTTGCAGAATGAGATATTCATGTTGGTTACCCTTCATACAAAGTGTTTCTATCCTGTTATTTTTTTGACCTCATGTCTGCAAACAAGACCACTGGAATAACTGCATCTTTATAAAGATGGTACTAGTTCAGAAGAAAAAGCAAGTGTAATGAATCTTTAAGCCTTTGCAGTCTGTTTTTTGTACTTCTGTACTGCAGGGGTAACATACATAGCATTACCTGCACAAGGAATTTAAGCTTTTTCTTGAGCAAGAAGGCATAAGCCAGATTTATGTGACACCTTCTCGATACCTAGACACTATGAGAAACAGCTGCTTTGGAATCTTTCCTCTCTGAGCATAGTAAAGCTCCTTGTGAAGCAAAATGGGCAGTCAGATTTTACAAAGATATTCTGTATTCAGTATTGCCATTTCTATAGTCTTTTTAATAGGACTTCTTTTGCCTAAATATAGAAATCAAATATACGATAGTTTCAAAAGTCTTGAGCTGTCTCTCTTTTTTAAGGTCTCAATGTGCATGTAGTCGTATTTCAAAATATTTTCATCACATCTGCAAAATGTTTTTTTACTGAGCGTCTTAAGGAAATAGTGGTTTAAGACATCTCTGTGCATCACTCTCTCCAATAACTTTTGAAGCTAGCCAGCCAGTTTCTATCAGATGGGAAAGAAAGTTTGAAGTTTCAACATTCTTAACTACCCCCTGCCCCACTCTGAATTGGTAAGTGGAATGCAAAGAGAAAAAAAGCTACCATCTCCAGGGAAAAAAAGCCTGGCAGCACTGACATGTTATACATCCTGTGTGGCAGCAGCTAGCTTGCTGTCTTATGTGTGGTTTTATTTGTGTTTATCGTAAGAGTCAGAATTTATTGTGGTGTTCTGAGAAGGCCCTGAAGGCATTGAGCTGTATCAGACTAGTCTTTGTTAGTTACACAGTTGATGGCGGTTTTGTTTGTTTTGTTTTGTTTTTAAAAGTCAAAATCCTCAAGTGTCCATTTGAATACAGGAAGAAAGAAAAAACCTCGTGTTATTGCATGTTTCATGATAAAGCTAATTTCTGCTAACATCACTACTCTCCCAGTTGTGATTTCAGGTAAGGTGGATGAAATAAGTAAGTTGGCTAATGGAATACAACTCTAGAGGCCACACAAACATTGGATACCTTGGAGACAGTGCTCAGATGTCTGGATGTATCCTCCCTGCTAATGCTTATCCTTTACTACTCATTTCCTCACATGGTGCTTTAATATGGGATATTTCTAGGGGACATCGGTACCTTCTTGTACTACTAGAAGAGTGTTAATGAGGTTAGGAAAATAACTTTTCATTTCTATTCAAGAAAGGAAAAAAAGGAACTAACCTTTGTATTTATTCACATAGAACAAAATGTCACTTTAAGCAGATTTTTTTTTAAGTAATCCATTTAAGACTGGATAACCATCGTCTGAAAAATATGAGCTTTCTGCAAAGAAAGAGAGCAGTAGGGAGTGAAGACCACAGGCTGAAATTCAGTTCATGTGCTGTGAAATACAATCACTTTTGGCTTCTCTCTCCTTACCTTTCTATTTGGATTCTGCTGGCTTAAATTTGTATGAAAGTGTCAATCCAATCTTCACTTTTTGGGAGGGTGGTTTATTCCCAAATATCAACACATTTCTGCAGCAGCAGTTTCTTGCTTTTTAAATAGAAAGGGAAGAATAAAGTCTTGTACAGTACAATGCACACAGATTCTTCCATGCAACAGCAGCTAGTACATTTTCTGCATAGAAAGATAATAGATAAGGAAAAGTTATAAAAAATTAGACAACTTTAAAAAAAAATAAAAAAGTTATAATGACTTTTAAAAGTAGGTGATAGGTAAGGAACACAGAGAAATGCTAACTACCCAGAAACATCTTAGGGAACAGAAGCACTGATAGCAGGGTTTTTGTAGGAGTCTGATTTCTAAAAGGTTAATTTTCAAGACCAAAGTCTATTACAGAATTGATATTTAAAATCATTACTGTTGGTTTACATTTAAGTGACAGCACATCTTCAAATCCTTCTCTGATGAAGGCATTAGGAAAGGGAATATTAGATGATAATAACAACACCTTCTTTAATCATTTAATAACTACAAAGAGTAATGAGGAACAGTTGCTGTATTTGTGAGTTTGGCTTTTAAAAGATAGTGAAGCAGTTTTACTAGGGTAAGAATGTATGGCATTTGGCGATATCCTACCTGTGTAATAAAATAAAGATAACCAGACAGGTTTTGTTCTATTAAAATAGGGAAGTTAAACAAAATACAAGTGTAAGGGATTCTTTCCTCACTACACTGGAGAATAAGCCGTAATTCTTCCATGTCCTTGAGGTATGTCAAATTGTAAAGCAAGTATATTAATATGATGCCAGGATAGCTAATCTCGGATCCCAGGATCTAGAGGAGATCAAAAGGAAGATGATCTTTACCTGAATGATGGGAAGCCACATGCTTTCCCAAGCATTTATGGAATTAGAAGTTTTATAGTTTAGTTAGACATACTCTGAGGGAAAGGGCAGTAAACTTAAACAGCCTTCTGAGTTTAATCACTTTGTTGGGCAGTCTCTCAATGTTTGGTGAGTTTGTCACATACTGGCTTAGAGAATGCATAGTATTGCTGCTGTATTAAATGAAATAACATTATTCTGCTGGTTCTCTTGACCACCTGGGATTAACAAATCCATGTCCTCTTCAGATGAAAATACGTGTTCAAAGCAACTCAGCAATCCTTAACAGCCCCCTTTCTCACCTTCAATAGTTCTGCCAAACCATCTTTCTCACACTTATCCACGTATTATCTCTCTTACTGTCATATATTCTTGACAACATGATTGCTTGCAGTGACTGCTTCCACTTTGGATAGTTCTGATAAAGAATATAAATATCTGCAAGGTACATACTGCAAACAGATCTTTGGGTAACTGATCTGTGATCCTGTGCCTAGTGTGTGGGCAAGTTCAATTGTTCAAAAGTCATTTGAAATCACACAATGAGAACAGCAAACTGCTTAAATAAGTACAAAATGACAAATAAATTGTGTGCCTGGAATTCCACCCTCTTACCCTTTTCCATGCTCAGACCTGTGAGCAGGCATCTCCATTTGCACCACCTCCACTCTAAAGAAATATTTCCTAATGGTAGGTGCTTCTAAGCAGCTTCTCTAAGAAGTGAGCATGCGTCTGTTTTTAAAGCAGAGCTGGGTGGGAGTGATTGTTGTAGAGCTGCTGCTTTGCTTCATGCGTATTTTCATTAGCCCCAGGAAAGTTATGTGAATCACACAGTATTCAGAGTGGGGCTGCAATCTCAACAGCAATCTTAACTTTGCCCTGGAAGCTGATCCACTATGTAGAAAAGGATTCAATCGTCACAAGAAAGGAGATAGCCCAAGTAAGACCATGAATCACATAGTTTAAGCATTCCTGCAGAAGGAGCAGTATTAGCATCTACTCTCTGCTTACAGCAGCATTTGTGCAATTTACAGTCAACAGTCAGTGGCTACAAGACAAACAACCCAGGGAAGAGGACCTGAGTTATTAGATGAAAGCTTACTGAATGCTGTTTTCATCATTTCTCTGCATTTTTGGACAAAGGGGGACTGTTTGTATCACTTGACATTAGCACTTCACTGAAGGCATTTAATTTAGCCAGCAAAATTATCTTAGCAAGGCTTCTGCAGTTGTCAGCAGAGAGACAGTCCTTCTGAATACAATTCAGAGCCTGTTTGCTTTTTGCTTTAAATTGCCATTTTCATTGCCTGCTAGGGAAGCATTGCCACCTATTTTTTTATGCCGTATTAGGTACTTTCAGACCCTCACACAAATATCCAACTGGTGTGTTTTAGCTGTACAGTGAAAAGCTGTACTGGATTATATTGCTTGCGTACTGGTTTGCCTTAAAAGTGTCAACACCTTTTAAGTGAGGCAGTTCTGGGCATAGAAAGCACCTGTCAGATTAAGAAGCAGTAGTAATAACTTGCAAAAGAACATAGCTGGGAAATCCAACATGGAATATACCCCCACTCAAGGTATCTTCAAGCTAGGCAGGTGCTGAGTTAGGGGTTTCAAGGCTGTAGCTTTGGATTTGGTATTTCTACCTTAATCCTGCAGTTGGAGCCCTAGGTTGCTTGAGCTGACTTCGTGTGCTCTGATGCTTTAAATTGGCAATCTAAATTTCAGTGCTAGGGTGCTTGGACCCAAGTTATCCAAAACCACTATCCTTTTATTTCCTTACCTGTTGTTTCATTGCTGCTGTTACAGATGTACCTTATAGTGGGATAGATCCTTCAGCTCTTGATCATGCCCCGGGAAGTTAAGAGGTGAAGCTGCTGAGTTCTTTGTGCAGTGCTGTGTTGTTTGCTTTAAAATACATTATCTTCTTCATGTAAAGCAAACCAGACTGTCCAAACAAGGAAGGGAGAGGGAAATAAAAAGACTTTAATTTGAGCCTTGCTAAGAAACTCAGATAAATGAGTCTGTCACTAGGAAAGGACAAAATGAATAGGGAAAGACATTGGATTTTCAAGGTTCTCAGAGGGCATTAAAACAGTAGAAGTGAAAAATAATAAAATTATAAGAAGTGCTTGAGAATGTCTCTAAAATATTAATTGGGTGCTAAACATGAATGGCACATGCACAATACTTCCTCTCAATAGCAGTAACCTGAAACGTCCACCTCCTGTCTCTGCCAGCCTTTAGAGTGCTCTTCCCCTTTGCAGCTCCTTTCCTTTGATACACTTTGACAGAAGAATCAATGCCTGTGGCTGCTTGCAGGGTGGCTTGGTAGCTGTAGACCCCCTATCAGTCTGTGATCTATTTTTTAAGAAATGGCATTTGTTCCTCTGAATGGCATCCTGCTGGTGTTTGCTCAAACCTCTTGCCTGGCTGCTGGCTGTTCTGTAAGTCTAGAGCTCTCCTGTTGGTTTGGTGGAGACCCAGGTTGGTAACAACTGTGCTTTTACTCCCTTTTCATTCACCTGAAGCTCTTAGGGTCATACTTGCTCAAACAGCACAATGGAGTCTGATTGTAATGTCACTTAGCAGGTTATACCCACATGGCACTGAATTCATATCTGAAAAAGGTCAAGAGACTGGGTTCACAGGCTGTATGCTAATGGATCTGGTAACTGCCTGAACCTCTTTCTGGCTTCTTCAAGTTGAATGCTATATCACATGCCTTCTGCTCAGAGGTATAGAGTGGTGACAGACCCACCCGGGAAAAACAAATAGCTGCTTCCTTCCAGATGGTATTCTAACACAGGATAAATTGTGTTCAAAATAGAGTTGCAAGACTCAAGGGCAAAGAGTGTAAGCACAGTGAAACATCGATTCTTTCCCTGTGTGCCCTGTCCCAGTTCTTTGGGACAGCAAGAGGGAGTGTTTCAGATCCAGGAGTTAGAAAGCAGGAATTTTATTTGTTGAAGGCACACTGTAATTGAGGAGGAGATTTTTAAATAATACTTTGGGTTAAAACTGAAAATTGGGCTTCATGCACTTTGTACTGCATGTGTCCTTAAATCATCCCTCATGCAAGACCTGAAGACTTGAAGCTTGTAAAGAGAATTTGCATCACTTGAATTGTATTTTCAGCTAATTTTTGAAGGCTGAATACAGGAAAATAATTTGAATGGAATATAATACACCTTAAAACAAGAGATTTGGGGTGTTTTTTTTTTTGTTGTTGTTGTATTACTGGGTATTCAGGAAAAAATAGATTAATTTGCAAGAACTGCAGAACTCAACAGACATTAATGGAAAGATGTTTCACCTAAAATAGTATTTTTTCCCTTAAAAATTAATTAGATTATGTTTATGTTTCTCTCACTGAAGGTTGTTTACTTGTGTAGTTAGTGCATTGGAATTGTGTAAATTCGTCTGGCAGTTTAGTCTGGTCAGAGACAGCGCTAATGATACTAAACAAAAAATAGGAGAAAATATCAGACACTATCATCGAGTGTGAAAACCGTATTTACAGTGTTTATTTCTGGACTACTTAGAAACATGCTAGCAAAGTATTATGTTACTCATAAAGCTACATTGTATATTTTATACTCACACATGGCTGAGGATGGGGAACTTCCACAAACTTTGATGTGGAATAAAGTAAGAGGACTGTTACGGCTGGCAAGGCATGACAGAGCAGGAGGAAGAACTTTATAGGTGTCCAGAAGCACTGGTACTACTGTTACAGATTTAAGATGAAATTGAGCTATAGAGCAGGCGAACAGCTAAGTGTAGTGAACATATCACTATCTGTATGCGTTGAGTCATCCCCACTTACCTCAGCTCTTTAGTTGTTTTTTAAGTGCAAAAATATTTCCTGATGGCAAATATTGGCACTGGCATGAGTACCACTGTGCCTGGGCTTGGTCTGTCTGCAGGTTAGCCCAAAATAAACTGCAGCTCCTTTCCTGTCCTTCCTGTAAGAGCGTGAAATTATTTCTGTATGCAGACCAAACAAAAAGCAATTAGCTTTGGACTGCTGTCAAACACTTACTAAAGCAACTTACTCATGAATACTGCCACCCCCCACCTCCCTCACCCCCCGCAACCTTCTGCTGCTCCTATTAAAACTTTTGTTTCTGTCTCCATTTAGTGGGACAAGTACAAATTTCTCACCAATAATGTATTTAACGAAAAAGGGTGTTTGACACTGGATTTTTATTTTCCATAGAGGAGTGTGCCTACAAGCAGAGGATTAGTCATTTAAGCTTTCTGACTGCAATTTACATTGCAAATGTAAACTATCAGAAGGAAACACCTGTAAGTATTAAATCATGCAAGTGCTGATTTTCAACCAAATCAATAATTTGTAACAGGACAATGAATCTGTACCATCCAATCAGAACAAAGAAGGACTATCTTCTTATTATCATAAAATCAATAAAAATACTTGCACAGCATTCTTTAGCTAATTTCTCTTTCATTCTGCACCATAAAGATAACAAAGTGTGGTGTTCTCTAAGAATGTATTGTTTTATTCTGTATGTTTTTCATCACTATATTCTGGAGTATATTGGTTTTTAATTTGCTGATGGAAACCATCAATTAAAATTAGCTTGAGTGCTGTGGGAGGATAACTACAATACATGTGAAGGCAACAGAACAGTATCCAGCATAAGTTAATGATCCATTTATTGTGCATGTCATTAACTTGGTGCAGGGCTTATTCTATAAGCAAATAACTTGTATCAAAGCAAAAAACAGTTGTATCAAAAGCTGGGAGTGTAGGAGGATTTGATTAGGGAGCCATCAAATTATAGTCACTCAGAATGAAGGACCCTGCTTCTTTGATAAAAATCTGATTAAAAGAAATAATATTTTTCCAAATGTCAACATTCTATGTACAGTTACAGCCTGTGCAAAAATATTCTGATGCTCATGTCATTTACTGAGCCTGTCTAAGTCTCATAAAGCTTTCTGTGGAAAAAAGTACAAAAAAGCTTAGACAAAGAGGAACTGCCTTATGCGTTTTATAACTTTTTAAAATACTTTCCATTCTGGAATTCCATAAGCCTATATTGTGCGTTTGTCACCGTTTCTAACTGAGAAAAAAAATACCTTCCTCATTATGCATCCAAACCTTCTAATGAAATTTCCTATGTTAAGGTTTTGATTATGCTGTTTTTCTACTTCTTAAATCAAGACAGTTATCATAAAAACAGTGATACCTTTAGCTATAAGTAGAAATTGTTATCAGGATAAAGAAGGAGCCAGGCTTCAAGTTACTATCACTGTAGTAGCATAACAGTGATAGTTTCATTAGTGCCAGTATATCACTAGCAATAGTGAAAATTTGGTGCTTATCGAAGTTTGAAAAAAATATCTACATGCCCAAGTCAGTGTCTGCTCAAAGGTTTTTTCTTTGTGGACACACAGACAAATCCTGGACACTTTAACTCAGTAAGACAGGGAGGGGATATGGATTTTCCCACAAGAATGGGTGCAAACAGATACATTTATTTTCATGTGAAAATGTGTTTAATATACATATAATACCTAGATAGGTATATTAGTTATTCTATGCTTATATATTAAAAAGTCTTAAATCATAAGGTTTTTGAAATTTGAATTTTCTTATTTTCTTTCAGTGCAGGAATCCAGAAAAGGACAAGGGAATCAATTCTCTTGTTTGGGATTTTTGCACAGAAATGGCCTTATCACCAATGGAAAAGGTATTAACCAGCCACAATGTGTTCTCTGTGAACCACTAATACTGTGTATTTCTGAATCCACTAATGTATTGTGATGTTCCTTAAGCTCATAAAACAGGCAGACTTTTTGAAGATTCACCATCCAGTTGCAAAAATGAAAAGAAAATAAAGCTGTGTAATTAAGTCAGCCAGGGTGAATTTGAACAGCCAGATCGATGTAGAGCCCTTCCTGCCATGCACTGTACAGTAGGTATGTAATTTCTAATTAATATTTAAAACACAGTTGACTTGTACTTGATATTTAACTTATAGCTTTAAGCAAAGTATGTAATCTAACAGTAACATGAATGATTTCTCCATGAAAGGATCTGCTGCCTTAAAATTGTGGAAAACAGGAAACACAAGCACAAAGGTTGCTTTGTTCTCTTTTTCAATAAAAAGAAATATTTTAATCTCTTACTCTTTTTCTTTTAACTTCATGAAATTTCTATGTGAGACAAGAGCAGCAGAGTAATTGGGGCACTAATAGCCTTTAAATTGAAACTTGTGAAACAGAAAGGCTGAAATCTGTAAGAATTCCGTGCAGGCTGACAATTTCTGAGTGTTGCCTTTAAAATCCGACTGTTATGCCAGAACTCTGACTCAACGATGAAGAAAATGATCTCCTCATGGTTGAGAGTAATTTAATCAGGACTGTAAAATTTGAGTCTGGCTTACCCCAAAATAGTCTGCACTTTGTAAAGCCAGCTAACAAATTCCTTAATTAGAATTAGATTTATTTACTTATTCATTTTGAGTGTTGAATTGGAACTAATAATAAAACATTAAAAAAACAAACAAACAAAAAAAAAAACCCTAGGCCTATCCACATATAAACACAATAAAATTTTTTTAATAAAAGCAACAGAACAGAACCAGTTTGGCAATGTATGCTATATTTATCCCTCTTGTCTGGAGGAAAAGAAAAAGTACCTCAGAAATATCCCTCCTGGTCATTTAGAAGGAACAAAATGCAGGTTTGTATCACTTAAAAAATCAAATCTGAGCATGTACCATTTCTCCCTCTTATCAGGACACATTTTAGCAGCACTGACTCTGTGGCTGGAGCATGAAGGATCTTGAACCACTGTGTGAACTATGTCTTGAAGTACTTCTGAGCTTATAGTTTTATCTCACAATCTACTGTATAGAGCTGAATGAAGAGGTTTGTTCCGATTTGATTTCTTGGTGGTGGGAAGGGATATGCTATTTTGAGATTTTTTTGCTGAGTATGCCCTAATAGGGGATGAACAATAAGGCTCCTTAAAAAAAAGGGGGGAGCTTGTAAGCATTTTTTACTTTACCTTTGTTGTGGCTTCTCTGAAATTATTGTCTGTCTTGCCACTTTAGATCTTCTTGATGTAGGAATTCATCCAATCAGTCATATGGCTAGCCTTTTAGAAAGAGTATTATGAGTTCTTAATGACCCATATATAGGGTCCTCTGTAAACTGTAGGAGACAGTCTTGAGAAGGAACTGTAAAAATGTAGGAACAAAAATTTTAACAATATGATTTAACCTTGGAAATTGCTTTTAGGTTTTTGTTGGGTTTTTGGTGTGTTTTTTGGTGGTGTTGGTTTTTTTTGCTTTTTTTTTTAGGAAGTCTAATTAGGGAAGGAAAAATCCTCAACCTGTAAATGTCAAGTTTTAAACTTTTAACAACTGTGAAATATGAAAGGAAGTCTGTTTTGATAGTGGGCTGTGTAAAAGAAAGAGAATAAATAATGAGCTGTGCTTGAAGTGGCAGACTGGATTCAGTGTCTTTCATGGAATGACAGGCAGTGCTGACTTATCATTTATTGACAGAGGAGGCTGGTGACATCTTCTCACAAACTGAAGCAACCTTGATTTAATCATTAATAAAGTAGTGATAAATTTCTACCAATGCAAGATAATAACTTTTGTTTTGATCTTGGACACATGCTAATTTGAGCAAATGGCTACATGTTGAAAGAAAGATGGGGGGGGGGAGGTGGAAGCAACAAAATGTTAGAAAACAAATCATCACCATCAGTGAATAGGTACTCCAAAGGCAATGGGAAAAGATCCCAATCCCGTACCAGCAGGTTCCTGTCCCAGAACACTGATACAATTTATTCCCTCTTGAGACTTCAGAAATGTAATCACACATGGAAATCTCCTTTGCACAGGCAAGTCACACTGGTGTGAAGAGAAGAAGAAAATGGAACAGAGAGAATGTGAATTTTCCTGGTCAGGTTGTGTGAATGACATAGAAGTTGCTGTGATATTTGGTTAAAATCAGGCTCCCTGCTTAACACGAATTTATTTTCCTTGTTTGTTTGTTTCTGTCCGGTTATTTAGGCTAGATACTGCTGAAACAGAATTGTCACGTGCAGCGCAAGATCACACTCATCCAGGCACCAGGACGTGTTTTCGAGTGCCACCTGCTGGCTTTTTGTCTTTTAGCCGTTCACAGGCCGGGACGTTTTTCTGAAGGTGGATGCTCTGTTGCGTCAGGTGCCAGTTCCTGAATGCAGCATTAGAGAATACGCTTCTCATGCCTGCCAGCTGTTTTAGGGAGATGCAGATTGAAAGACAACAACTACATTTGTGTTCCAAGACTTTCCTGGTGTCCATGTTTCACTGAATAAAACTCTGGGTACTGCTGCTCATCTGCTCATCTTCGCTCTTCTGTTCTATGGGGAATAAGAGGAACAACCCCCCCCCCCCCCCCCCCCCCAAAAAAAACAAAAACAAAAAACAAACAAACAAAAAAACCCCAACAACAACAACAACAAAAAAAAACAACAAACCCATGACAAATAGACAGTGGGGTTCGTTATCCTGAATAGGAACAGTTTACACTGAAAGCATGCTGTCTGCATTGATGTGTGAGAGAGCTTTTATGATCTGCTCAGTGTCTGAGTGTCACTAAGTAAAATGCAGTAGAAATCATGCCCCTGTTACTGCTTCTCTAAAGGACTTTGCTTTCAGGATCCTACCCACCATTAATGCATGTGCTCTGTTCAAAAGGGGGGAGAATAGGCACTCCATAAAAACACATTTTGCGGAAATGTAGGTATGCAATAACTATTTGGCTGTAACTGCAGTTGGAACACCGCAACTGGGCTGTTGATAAACAAAACAGAGATTATCCTTTGCAACGGTCTATTCTGAATAGACACTGTCTTCTACTGTGGGTGGGAAGTGCCATGATGGAAAGTACTTGTTTGTTCTCCCGATTCCCATAGAGAGCAGGCAGGAATAAAGTGACTGGTAACTCAAATCCATGTAACTCCCACTGGATTTCTATTTACAAACTGCCAGAAGACAAGCTGTCTCTCCCAGTGGCATTCTCTGAGGAGGCCTCTGTGTTGTCTGTGACATTCATTACACACGTGCCTGCACAGCACCTGTCAGTCACTCTCACCCAGAGAGACACTCATCACTTCCTGAGACATTCCATGAGCTAGATGAACAAATTTAAAAATACAAAATGCTGGAACTGAGTGAGACATTTATAACTGAGCAAGCACTGCTAATGTAGGCAAGCATATACTGCGATCTAGACTACTCGTTCTGTGATTCTGTATTTTTGCAGTGCTTGTTCAGATGTCTCTGTTTTGAAATAGTTTTAGATGTACATTCCTTTGTTTTTTTTTAGCACTGAGAATGGAAAGTGTGGTGTGTGGCTTTTAGTTTTTTGGTTTTGTTGTTTTTTTTTTTTTTGTCCTGTCTTTATTTTCCTGGTTTGATAGCTAGAAACTACAGGGTTTTGCCGTTGCACTTGGGCCTGTGACCAGCCCCAAGGCATCTCATCTGAGTCCTATGCTAGTTTTGACTAAAATTTAATTAAACTAGGGGTGTCTGGAGTGAAATGTTTCGGGTCAGTTCATTGGCATTTTTTGATAAAATTTTCCAACATTTGAAAAAGTCTGGCTTACAGGGAGAGAGAAAGCAGCTGTAATATATAATGAAACAAATGGAAAAAAGAAAAAGAAGTTCATATCAATGAATAAATGAATGTAAATGAGAAGTTAGGAACTGAAGACGTTTGTAAAAGAAGCAGAAGGACACAAGGAGGAAACTATGGTCATTGGAATTAAGGACTTGAAAAAAATTTTTAAGGAGGAAAAAATTCCAGTGATGGTGTTAGCTTGTGGAAAAGGCTGAAATTGTGTGTAATACTGCAGGAAAAACAGAGGGAGTCAACATTACTGCTACATGCTTAACCAGCTACTTTTCTCAGTTTTGTGCTAACCTGACCCTCTTTTTAGTGAAGATAACTAGTTTCCTAGCTCAGTGGTATTCAGTGATACCATCTGTGTGGATGTAGGAAGCATAGAAGAGAGGCTACCAGGGCAATTGGTGATTAAGCTGAAGTAGATAGACGTTAGCAGCATAAGAGGAGTTGTAAGGTGGTAAATAATTAGAGATGTTGAAATAAACTGCTCAGATAAAGATTTTGGATTGGCAAGGATTCATTTTAAGCAGACTGTTGTCTTTAATTGCCAAATTGCTGCTGTCCCTTCAAATCCCTGGAGATCCTTAGCAGTCTTCACCCTAGGAAGCAAACTCCTTTGCCTTTTCTGGGCTCTCAGACTTTGATATTCTCCCGTTTCAACCCTTGCTATTCCCTGAGTAGGAGTCCCATCTATCGCTCCCTTATTGTCTCACTTGCTGCCTTTCCCAGACGGGGCTTGTTACCGGCTTCTGTGTAAAAGTCAAAGTTAGTGTTGATCCAGAATGCTCTTCTTGTTTCTCTGTGGAAGAGGGTGGTAGCCATACGATGATGCTGAAGCCGAAATACCTTGTTTCAGCAATTAATAAGGATGAAAAAGGCTGCTAACCTTGAACCTTTTAAAATCAGCATTTCTTTATAGTAGGTGTCCAAATGTTATAGAAAAACTGTCTGAGGAGCTCAGTGGACCATTGCCATTGCTTTTCAATAAAACTGGAACTGGAAAATTCCAGAAGATAAGAAGAAATCTATTGTTGAGCCAATATTCTGAAAGGGTGAAAGAGGTTACAATGGTAATTATAGTCTTGTCAGACTGACGTCCATCTTAGGCCAAATAATGGCATAGCTGATAGAGGACTCAATTATAAAGACTGAAATAAGGGTAATAATAATTGTTAGACTTGTGGAACACAGATATCGCAAAGCTGATATGACACTCTTTTGAGGAGATTATAGTTTCGGTTGATAGATATAAGAGAGCTACTGATGTCGGAAGGCTTTTTATGGCCAAGGGGTCTTGGGAAGGTAAAGAATTTTGATTAAGCAGCTGAAACAATGCAAAGTCATCCCAGTACATGCCACATGAATGAAAAGTGGCTAAATGAGTGATGAGTAATCATCAAGAAGGCACAGGTCTCACAGTCTTGATCAGGGATGGCCACACAGTGTTTACGAGCTTGTCAGTGGTCTGGAATAAACATCATTGTTACTGACACAATGTGTGGATGATACAAAGACTGAGAGATCTGAACATAAAGAGTTTAGGTCACTGATACTGAGAGCAACACATTGTTTGTAAACAGGGTGTGAGAAAAGCACATTTGGATAGGGAAAAAAGACATAAGGAGTGCTTATAGCACAACAGACTTCACAAAGTATGAAGGTAAAATGATTGGCTTCTAATATACAGTGGATAATGAGACTTGTATAGTCCTTATGAGCTTAAACAGGAACACTGAGTGGAACTACTTTTATCTCCATAGGTGTTTGTAGGTTCCATTATTTTTACCTGAGCAGAATTTGTCACTGTATCTTAGCTTCATTTTGCACAGAGAAGAATTTGTTGTGGGGGACTTTTTTTGTTTGTTTTTTTTTTCTTTTTTTTTTTCTTAGTCCACCTTGAGCACAGAGAATTCTATATTTACATGAGGCAAAGTCAGGATGCTTCCACATTCTCAAAAATATTTCAGGGGTATTCTGCAGTCATCAACTAGATTTAAGTAGGTCTACAGTTCCACCAGTCTTTGTGGTAATTCTGTCAAGTAGCATCAAGTTCCTCTTCATAATTTAAAAATACTCTTTTTATAAATTTGAAATAATATATTAAAAAAGATCTACTACTAGTTCCTCTATGGGATTAAGATATTGGGTAATTTTAGGCTGATTTTTTCTCCCTCATCTAAAGACTTTCCTCCTTTGTAAAACATGTTGAGCTCTCCCAGTGAGAAGATGGTCTCTGTCTGGCAATATTAAAATCAGAAATATTTTACCTGATGCCATAGTATCAGTAGTAAAAGAAATTGCATTGTAGATAACCTTCAAACACACTTTCTTTGTAATAATAATGTTTTTTCTATATTATTGGAATTAGGATTATGGGACTATAGAGCTTGCAAGTGAGAGCTTCTGGAGTTTAAAATCCCAGTGAGCGCATCAGACACCTTTGGAGAACTGTAATTTCTGAGTATTTTGTCTGCACAATTGCTGATCTTTTTGATCAGTTCAATGTTTTTGATGTTGGGTACCACTGAACAGCAAGACTGCAGTCTTTCTCAGTGAAGCTGAATTCTGCTCCTTATTTTTATCAACTAAGATAACTAGATATAAAATCAATAAAACTAGTAGTGTCGTACTGGATCTTCATTATTTATCTTCTTTTTCAAATATTTAATGAATATGCTGGGTGTCTGTATTACAATTGTCTATCAAAGGCTGTAACGGAAGTAGTCAAGCGTTATGAATTCCAATTTGTATATAACTGTTCTGGTATTTTCTCATTTTTCATTTGTTTTGTTCATTCTGCACTTATTATCTATGAATATCTGAAAATGTCTCTCCCTGTAATGAAGAATTGTTTATTTCCTATTTTTGTTTATTGTTTGGCAGTTCAATTTAGAGATACTACACTGTAGATTGCCACATCTCTTTCTTTTCTCTTCCACTCATTAGCAGGGAGTCTTTAATCTCTTCTTTCTCTGCTTTTCTTAATAATCACAATATCTCACTTTCCCAGTGGGGCTCAGTCTAAGATTGAGTAGAAAATTAGGCTCACATCAGGCAGGCTGAGCTTATAATAATGCTGAAGAAGTAATATAACATAAAAAATGAGATATTTCTGCTCTACATATGGTTTTAATTATTGTAGCTTCTAAAATCTAATTCAAAAAAAATACACTAATGAATTGAGGTGGAGTGGAAAAATCTGCTTTATCTTTTAAAACAGAAGCATTCCAGTCCAAACATGCTTTAAATTATCTACTATGTTTAAATGTATAATAGGAACTGATTATTGAATGAATCCATGAAACTCCTTATTAATGTGGCTTTTTTATTTTCTAATATATCTTTGTATTCATATTTAGACTCAAAAATATTTTGAGTATTAAAGTTATTTGGACACTAAACTCATCACCATTTTTTTTTCCTTATTATTTTTATTGTCTTGTATTTACTGGTTTAGTGAATATAATTAAAAATCTAAAATCTCATATTAAATGTTTTCTCTGAAGTACAATCAAATGTACTGTCTTCATATGTTTGTATTATTATTTAGTTTCTATAATACCATCTCATTTTGCCACCAGATTTAATGTAACTTTGGAATTAAAACATATCTTTAACCAAAACGTCAATTTAATTTACTCATGTTGTACTGTTGAAGTATTTGCACAGATTTGCCATGTAATTGAGTATGGTCAAAATATGAAACAACATAATATTTAAGTTAATTATGAAGATAATTAAACATATTGTGTAATTTTATTTTAAAATAGTTTTATAGGTATCTGTAAAATAAAATACACTACAGATTCTGCAAGATTTATTCTTTTTTTCTACAGCAGTTTTTGACAGTAAACTGTCAAATATGAGATGATTAACAAGACTTTACAGGCAGTTAGAATCATAGTATCATAGAATAGTTAGGGTTGGAAAGGACCTTAAGATCATCTAGTTCCAACCCCCCTGCCATGGGCAGGGACACCTCACACTAAACCATGTCACCCAAGGCTCTGTCCAACCTGGCCTTGAACACTGCCAGGGACGGAGCATTCACACCTTCCAGTGCCTCACCACCCTTACAGTAAAGAACTTCTTCCTTATATCAAATCTAAACATCCCCTGTTTAAGTTTTAACCCGTTACCCCTTGTCCCATCACTACAGTCCCTAGCGAAGAGTCCCTCTCCAGCATCCTCGTAGGCCTTCTTCAGATACTAGAATTTCAGTTCAGTTCATCCAGGTCATTCAGGCTAGAGTGATGAGCATCTCTTGCAGAGCACTGGTCGTAAGCCTCCTGCTGGGAATTGTAATGCACATTCAGGACAAAGCTGATCGGTACACCCATGTTAGAGCAGCAGCACTAGAGGCATACACAGTTAACCAGCCAACACTGAGGGTTGGTCAGGTTCAAATTTACCTAAGGTCAGGTAAAAATATCCTTTTTTAATTCAGGCCTTTGATCAAGTCCAGTTATGTTAGAATTTCTTTGTACCCTACAAGCAACCTAAAACGTGCTCTTGAGGAGTTACTTTTCTTCATACTGGTTGAGGATTTTGCCAATATATGATTATGCTTGCATATATAGGTTTTTTTTTTCTAGTCTATTTTTCTTCTCAAAACCTCTACATGGCAAGCAAACAGTATTTTCTACAATTTAGAGAGGCACTAAAAGTTTAAAAGCTGGATCAACAAAGACATTTAGGGTGTATTTTTATTCAAGTAGTGTTTATCTCCCAAGCTTTCGTGGGTGAACAGCGTTTACCTACGTAAATATCTTGGTGCCCCTGAACCATAGTGATTTGCCTTTAGGCACAGGAGGGAGATTCTCAGAAAACCCCAAGCTGAGCTTGGCTATTGCTATATCCTAGGTCAGCCCTGATAACCACCTGATTCCCACTGTTGCTCTGAACCTAATCTTGATATGAGATATGTGTTTTTTTTCATATGCTGCTGGCTGGCTTAGTTGAATGCATAAACAAGGCATGTTTAGACTGAAATCCATTTCTGAGATGAGACATGAAACATAATACTGTGTTTGGCTATGCCTTTTTATTTCTTGATTACATTGTAACTAAGACTAGATGTCCTAACAGAATTTAAAACTCACAAGTATAGCTGGTTTGAAAAGATAATAGCTCAACACTGAAGAGTGTGCTGTCCTAGTTCTCTGCAGTTAGATATTTGCAATATTGTGTATTGGGAAAACGACAGGACTGGGTGACTCTCATCTTTGAAACAGAGATAATTCTGAGTATACTTACATTACTCTGATGAAATTCTGCCTTCATTAAGAAAGACAGTGAAATTCTTCTGCTTTCGTCTGCTAGAAAAGTGCTACATGATTGCTGCCTTTACTTGCCGGTGATCTTTGAACAGTCCTGATTTCAATTCTTTTGTAGGGGGCTGGCGTGAAAGCTGTCTGATTGCTTATCTGCTAATCCCTCCCCAGTAACTTTTGAACCAGCTGTTCAGCTTCATCTAAATTTGAAGGAAGATAGGAATCTTGAAGTTCCAAGTTTTATAAAAACCCAAGGCAGAAGAGAGAAAGCAAAATGTTTGTCCTCTGAGAGAAAGGCAGGAAAGTCTCAGCTCTTATGTATTCTGGTTGCAGTCAGCAGGCCAGACAACACGAAAATAACTTACTAATGACTCCATATGCTGCCTATTGGCCATTGGAAGAGTCACAGGGATGCTTGGAAAGATGGTGTGGAGCACAGTGGGGTAAAGGAAGAGATGAGACAGGACATGACCTTATGTCTCAGAAGTTCTCTGCAAATACTAAGCATGATAGTATGGTAACAATCAAACTATTTGAATGATAGTGACACACATCCTGATAGTGAAAATGGAAAATACAATTCTGTGAAGAGGTCTTGGTGTGTGAAGGAGAAATGCAGTTCAAAAGTTTGTCATTTTAGACTACAGAAACAAAAATTGGTGAAGTTAGCTTCAAGAAGGATTATTTTGCAATAACTGCTGGGTTTTGGGGATGGAGATGTGAGAATGTGTACACTGATGCAGCAATGCACTCTGAACTTCAGGCCGCTGCATAATTCACACCACTCTTTAAAGCCTCTTTCATGTTAATGGAGCTTTTCACATCTTTCTGCTGCAGGGTTTGTGATATTTTCCTATAAAACACTGATATTTTCCTATAAAACACTTTTTTATCTTTTTTTTCTCTCTTTTTTTTTTGTGAAGAGAAAAAGGGGATCTCTACATTAAAAAAAAATTAAGTGGAAATATTTTTTTAATTTACTGTTTATTGAAATCTTGGTAGGATAGCTGAGTAGAAGTTTTTTTCTGTGTGATAGAATGATGTGTCCCTGGCCTCTGCATTAGTATAGTCTGTTCCTGGGAGTCTGGTTCCTAAGCAAATGCTAGGAGCATACTACATAGGCAGAAGGACTTTTTTGACAGCTGATCTGACTTTTATATCTTTCATAACTGGATATGCATTTCCATGCTTTCTTGCAATGTCAAAAAAGTTGTGCAGATTTATTCCGAATTTCATCTTTAGTAAAATGCCCTTTATGTCATGTTCCCAGTAGGAAAAGCTGTTAGGTGTATCATAATTTTCCTTTTACACCTGAGTAAAATATGTATTTTACAACTGATTGAGATTTGAAATCTCTGGAGGTTATGTCTTGGAAATGAAGGGAGAAGAAAGGAATTGTAATGGAAAAGTAGTGGCATGAATATTCAGTTTAATACACACAACAGCACAGTATGATACCGACAGAATTTGTTTGGGTAACTCACAGATGTTACGCTCTGGTGTAACACCTTGCGTGGGAGATGATGTAAATTTTCTCTGATGCTGACAATTTCAGTGTAATATTTGAGTATTTGATTTTTTTTGTTTTTCATCCTATTGTAAACTGGGATGTGGTAAGGATTACTGTGGTAAAGTTAACTGTAACTGTCTATAAGAAACGGTGAACTTTGTCAGTGGCTACTACAGTTGATACAGTAGGAAGAAAGTTTGCAATTCATACATATGGAGGAGAACAAAGAACTACATGAGATTGGAAGGGAACTGGGGCAGATTAATTAGGTCCCTGAGCAGCCAGTCAGGGACTCCTGAGCTCTCTGGTGTGCTTATCCTCACACTGTCTTCAGAGTCTGGAGTTTGCAGATGCACTAAGCAGTGGCCCAGCTCTGCTCCTTTTACACTACGTGATAAAACTTCCAGTTGAGGCAAACTTAGACCAATACTAAGCATACCTGAAAATCCATCCAAAGTGTTCATCATCGGTTACTCTGGAATGTGGATAATGAAAAATATTTGCTGCTAAGGGTACAAAACACATTTCTCAAGACATTTCTAGCTGCTGTTCTCCACCAGTTCAGCATATAAATGCACTCATTTTAATACAACAGTCTTGTCTAATACTTGAAATTCAACACAGTAAAACATTATTTGTATTGTTCTGCCTGCATTTGCTAGTGAAAGTGCATGCACATCATAGATAAAAAATAAAATATTATTTTTTAAATGCATGCAATTTTCCACCTGGGGACAGAAAGAGAGAAAAATGCTAGTCATGTTGCTTTAATGCACTAATAGAAAGGCACTCCAATACCACACTGACAGGAGAGGTATGAAAGCCTGATTAGAATATTTATAACTGGTAGCTTATAAGCAATCAAGACAAGAGAACATGTCTTTAGATTTTTGTAAGGTACTGCATACGTTCACAGTACTGTATTAATGGTTACTACTTAGAATATATTCTTTAAAATATGATGATACTTGTTAATTTACAATATATAGCCTAGCCATGGATTAATTGTTATCATCTTTTTTTCTTCCAGCTGTCTGCTATAACTGACTCCATGGTTATCTATTATTAAAGAAGTAAGAAAGGAACATTTCAGCTTTCTTAAAAAACCTTAGCTGCCCTACTGGAAATATATTCTTATATTTAGGCTCCGAATTTAACCTAGTGTTAGGAGTATGTTTATTCCTATGCATTATTCTGTTCTGCGCATACAATAATTTGGTGATAATGATGGTGTACCTGAAAATTTAACAGCAATCTTCCAATAAACCTGCTTGTATGGCAAGACATTATCATTTAATTCGAAGCAAATGTGCCTGGTAGCTTTCAGTTCATGTTGGTTCAAGTATGTTAGCGACAGTTGCATGAAATCAAGGTCTGGGGGTTCCAAAGGTCACAGTTTCATGATCAAAGTCTGTCTTTTTAAAGAGACAAACTGAAACAGGACTGTTTCCAAGTCAGTCTTACTTTGTGTTACTTTTAGTGTAAATCCTAAAACCTGCTACATATTCATGAGCTCTGAGGGCAAGAACCTTGACAGATATGCAGTAAGTAGCTAGGCTTGTTTTGCAGAAGTAGTTAAGTTTTAGAGTGATATCTTGCATCTTGTGGCATTACAAAACCATGATTCCCCTTCCTGTTGGGAAGCAGTCAGCTGGGAACAATCCAGTAAGGAAAATAGGACATTAACTATGTCTGTGGTCCAGAATCCAGAGTCTTTGGCACCAGAAGAACATCAAGCTTCTGTTAATTAGTGTGTAGGTCATAACACACTCTTCCCTGGTTTGGGTGGGCTGAACAGTAATAGAAAGTGTAATTAGATATATTAAGCAGCCTATTATATATTTCTAGGAGGAAATTGCCTGGACCACTTGAGGTCCATCACCATTCTGGTTCGACCACTATATCTTCATTTACATGTTAATTTTCATGCTGTGTCCTGCATAATCCAGCGGGTGGGATTCTCTGTATGAGTGAATAGCTTCTGGTTCGCAATCCCCTCTACTCTGTTGGTTCATACCAGTGAACATCTCATCGTGACTAGAGATATTCAACTGTCAGTAGGCCTACCAATAGCAGTCAGGGTGTTTATTTTCTACTTGTAGCCTTGAAGAAATCCATCCTTTGAAAAATATGCTACTCATTATGCTAGTGGGCAAGAGGACTAAGCAGTTTTGTTGAGACATTGATCAGTAAAGTTTATTTGGGGATTTGGTTGAGGCTTTTAAGAGATTACCAACAAGTAATAGTTACTTGAGCAAGGGTTAGATCACAGTATGTGTAAATAAGGTTGGCATTTTGCCCTTTTGGAAGAAGGCCGTAACATTAACAAGATTAAAAATCTAATAAAAATTAAAAGTAGGTATGGAGTCAGTGCAGACAAGACAATATGTCACACCTTTAGGCCTTGTCCACATACAAAAGCTGCACCGGTCTAATTGAACTCACATTTAAATAAATCAATTTAGTTATAACCCAAACCCTCATATAGCTACTCCTAAATTGTTTTACTAAAGGCTTATACCGATTTACCTTAAGTAGATTTCTTACTGACTTAAGCTAAATCACAAGAAACTTGTTGCACATCAGTTTAAAAGTGCTCACATGGGTTTGTACTGTTAAATTAAATGGGCCTGCAAAATAATTTTTAGTGACAACAATGAAATTTTTGTGTTTAGACTTGCTGCAAGTAACTGACAAGTTTCATATGCATTTACTTTCTTTTGGCTTTTATAATAAAAGATTAGTTTTCATCACTGCAATTTAAAAATGTTTATTGTCTTACTCTCTGTACCTGAACACTCTGTACCTTAAACACTTTCTAATGTTTAAACCTTTTGCTGCTAATCTATAAGTTTTGCACTGTGTGCTAGTCATACAATCAGTCATGTGCAGTGTCTTAAAAAAAGCCTGTCCTGGGTTCAGCAGTAGCAGTCATTTTTCTCCTTGGTAGCTGGTGCAGTGCAGTGTTTTGACTTTCAGCCTGGGAACAGAGCTGATAACACCCATGTTTTGGTCTGGCCAAGGACTTTGTGAGCCTCATGTTCTGCCAGGGAGGAGGGGAAGCCGGGAGGAAGCAGAGCCAGGACACCTGACCCAAACTGACCAAAGAGGTATTCCATACCACAGCACGTCATGCCCAGGATGTAACTGACAGTTACCTGGAAGGGCTAGAGGACTGCAGGGTTGGATGAGGTATTGGTCGGTGCTTGGTCGGGTTGGGGGGGCGAGTTACCAGTCGGCTGGTGGTGAGGTGTTGTATTCTCTTCCCTTGTTATTTCCTTTATCATTGTTATTATTGGTGGTAGCAGTAGTGATTTGTGATGTACCTTAGTTACTAAAAAGTTCTTATCTCAACCTGTTGCATTCTTTTCAATTCTCCTCTCCGTTCCTCTGGGAGTGGGGAAGGGGAGAGCCCCCGGGGGGAGGGAGGGGGGATGCGGGCCTCAACTGCTTCCAGCCTGGCACCACTCACTGGGAGTGAGTGAACGAGCTGTATGGCTGGGTTTAAACCATGACAAACCCCAAACCTTTAACAACCTAAATATTTCTTAGTGGTCAGACTAATGTATCAGGATCATAGAAAAAGCACAATCCTAAATTTCCTTTACATGATAGTTTGACTCTAAAACACATCAGGTAACCAAGAGAAACACACACGTACAGTAAAGAGACTAGGCTGCATGCCTTAAAGCTACAAGTTTTCTTCCTTAATTCACAGGAACAAATTTTCTTCCCTATTCCTTCTTTATTGTTCAAGGTTGTGTCAGCTAAACTTGTGCTATCTTTCAGGCTATGCACAGGAATTAGTGCTTCTGAATAGCTCCTGGCTTGGTTTGCCACTTTGGTAAGCAGCTGCTTGGAATCCTTGATGGGTTTAATTTAGTGCAGTGGGTCACTTCATTAAAGTACATGCCAGAGGCTGGCATGAAGGTTGTGCTGTGTACTGGTCCTCTCCTTGAAAACCATTCTCTGTAGCAGTTGGACCCAGAGTTTACTCCCAGGCATATAGGGAAGTTTCACTGAAGGGGAATTCTGTACCCTGATGGAGTTTGTGATATTTTATGTCCTGTTGGGTCATGGATTTTAGTTTTGAGGTTTCTCTTTGAATGAGTTGTAGGTCTCTCTGGAGAATCAGGGCTGTAAACTGTAAAATATTTTGGGTAGAAAAATGAGGGAAAAGAGTATGCAGGCTTTGTGAATTATGTAAAGTTTTGTGTATGTTTTTGGAATAGATAGGCCGTTCACACTGGATCAACAGCAATTACCTAATTCATTCACATGAAGTTGCATAGCAGTGACATTTCAAAGGCTGCTGTTGGAAGCATTGGATGGTGTAATCATTATCTCTAAGGTAATTTGTCACTAGTGAAGGAATACTTTGTTCTTAATTGAAAGCAAATAGCCAAAGTTTGCTGCAATGTAAATAACAGTACGCATTAAATGCCACTTTTTTTTAATGGACAGCCCAGTGTTTTACTCTTCACTGTGTTTTCATAGAATCATTTAGGTTGGAAAAGTCCTTTAAGATTATCAAGCCCAACTGTAAACTCAACATCACTAAGTCCACCACTAAACAATGTCCCTAAGTGCCACATCTACACGTCTTTTAAATACTTCCAGGGATGGTAACTCAACCACTTCCCTGGACAGCCTGTTGCAATGCTTGACAACACTTTTGGTGAATAAATTTTGCCTAATATCTGGTCTAAACCTCCGCTGGCACAACTTGAGACCATTTCCTCTCATCCTGTTCACTTTGTGAAGTGAATAGAGTCAGCTGGTTTTGAACACAAAAGGGTTCAAGTTATAACTTTTATATACCAAATGCTCACCTCAAATCATAGAATCATAGAATAGTTAGGGTTGGGAAGGACCTTAAGATCATCAAGTTCCAACCCCCCCTGCCATGGGCAGGGACACCTCACAAAAAACCATGCCACCCAAGGCTTTGTCCAACCTGGTCTTGAACAACTTCCCTGGGCAATCTGTTCCAGTGCCTCACCACCCTCACAGTAAAGAACTTCCTCCTTATATCCAATCTAAACTTCCCCTGTTTAAGTTTTAACCCGTTACCCCTTGTCCTATCACTGCAGTTGCTAATGAAGAGTCCCTCTCCAGCATCCTTATAGGCCCCCTTCAGATACTGGAAGGCTGCTATGAGATCTCCATGCAGCCTTCTCTTCTCCAGGCTGAACAGCCCCAACTTGCTCAGCCTCTCTTCATACGGGAGGTGCTCCAGTCCCCTGATCATCCTCATGGCCCTTCTCTGGACTTGTTCCAGCAGTTCCATGTCCTTTTTATGTTGAGGACACCAGAACCGTACACAATACTCCAGGTGAGATCTCACGAGAGCAGAGTAGAGGAGCAGGATCACCTCCTTTGACCTGCTGGTCACACTCCTTCTGATGCAGCCCAGGATATGGTTGGCTTTCTGGGCTGTGAGTGCACGCTGAAGCCAGCTCATGTTCATTTTCTCATCGACCAACACCCCCAAGTCCTTCTCTGCAGGGCTGCTCTGAATCTCTTCTCTGCCCAACATGTAGCTGTGCCTGGGATAAATTAAATGTAAGGAAATCTCTTTCTTTCACATGATGACACAAAACGAAATAAAAAAGGAATAAAATGGCAACAAAATTTCAAAATGCACTATAATTTTTAAGCTGAGTATAATTATGTGATAAACAATTGCTAGCAATTAAAAAATATGTCTTTTATTTTTAAGTGTGTACATTGGTTTTGCTCTACAAGAGTCAAGATTACCTGCATGGAAAGTAGACCTCGTTAGTATAGTTTACTATTAGATAACTAGAGCATGGATAAGAAGGATTTTACCCATACAACAAGGAATTGTAAGGTTCACATCTATTTGTTTCCTGTATGAGTATGTATTGGAAATCTTACCCTTCCCACTCTTCCTTTCCCCCAGTAAATCATAGCTTTGTTATACCATTGTACTCAGTAGTTTGCTAATTCTTTAAGACAATTGTTCCACCGGAAGTACTGAAGAAATTTAAAATATTTCCTGCTTACCCTCTTTTCTAAAACAGATACTTGAATACAGGTGTCCTAGGCGGATGCTGTAACCACCAGCCCATATAGCATTTGGATCTCCCTTGAGCAAATGACACATTTACTTCTATACAGTAGAAAAATATCCAAAATGGGTTCTTGACAAAGGGGAGACAGAGGCTAATATCTGAAAGATATCGTCTATATCCTGGGTTACGAAAGGCCTGGAGTCATGTCCCTTCAGACTTCTAAAACTTCAGCAGCAGACAGTGAGGAAGAATGATCCAAATTTTCTTCTAAATTTTGCTCCAGACTGCACACAAAAAGGATATCCTTTAACCAGGTTTCCTGCCAAGCAGTGAGCAGTCTTGCTGCAGTACTGAAAAGACTGTGCTGTTATCTTGTTCTTCCTCCTGCTGCTGGAGTTAGTTGTTATAAACAAATACTCACTAGACAATGGGCAGACTATTTCTCTGATTTATTATTAGGATAATCTCCAGGGCATGGATGTATTTGCACTATACCTTGGCAGAGGTGTTTCTTTTTCCTTGTTCTTTCTAATTTTGCCTTTTGTTTTGAGCACTAATTCCAGTGTGGACCTCAGGAGTCCTTCCCAAAAACAGCTGTTGAAATCAGCATGTTTCTATGAGCAGTTTTGGGTGATAAGAAAAAAAAAATAAATCTTTTTTGCGTTTGAATTAACTGGGCTACAAAATCATTGGAAGATAATCTGAAAAGTTTTTTAATTAGGATTTTGGTGTAAGCTTCTGGTAGATGTTTCTGGATTCTGAAATTCAAAAGCAGCATATCTTGGAGGGTGGTAGAGACTATTATTTGGAACCATTTCTAAAATGTGAAAGGACAGAACTCAGAACGGTGGGCTAACTGCATAAGTTCAGTCATGTTTTTAAATCTCTGCTTTGTAAAGCATGTTCTTGTAATGAAGAGAAGAATGTTAAAACTGAGACTATAAAATTCAGGCCCTGGGCAAATGTAATGAGAATACGCTTTTTTTATTATACATCGATACAAGAAGTTATATTTAAAAAAAATGCATGAGACATACAGTTCATAGAAAAACTAAAGCGAGTGCAAATCATTATTCTGGGATGTTAAAGTAGCATATGAAATAGTAGGTGGCAAAAGGAGCAGCAATGATCATTTCATTTTGCTTCTGAAGTGAACAAAATAGCAGAGACAGCAGGGCCACTAAAAGGATGAAACTTTGACATAACAGAGGGCCAAAATGAATTCTTCACCCTAATGATTATGAACTGTGGAGGTGGTAATATTCCAGGAACAAAGAGATTTTGATCACGTTTTTTCCCTTTCGTTCCTAGCACATGAAACATTAAAAGTCTTTATCACTGTATGAGAGCAGATGATAATAATGCAATTACAACGATCAAAGAATCAGCCTCGGAAGAATCATCTATTAGGATTAAAAAATTATTAGCAATAGCAAAAGGAAGGTCTTCCGTCAAGAGGACTAATAGATGTGATCAGTAGTAGGGGAGAGAAAGATGTTTCTGTAGAGTAGTGGGTACTAAAGGAATGCACTAAATTTTCTTGGGAAGAGAGGAAATACTGGAAAAACTACAGGATATTCAGACACAAAACATGTCATTCACTGAGAGGACTGTTGGCATTAATTCATAAAGGGGACACTGAGACTGATAAATGTGTTTCATTTGAACATTACTAAATCAGCAGATAACAGTGAAACAGCTATGTGGCAGAATTTATTGAGGTTTTGGGAAAACGTTTGATACTTAGGTGGAATTGCAAATTCATAAAACATTTTATCATCAGCCAAACCTGCCAAAACAGAATGAAGAGTAGTGTGGGCTTAGCAAACATTCAGTAATAAAGAACAGCATGAATAGAAAATGCTAATGATTCATTTATGCTCTTTACAGTTACATTCACTTGATCACCAGTAACCATGTTTACTGGTTTGTGAGAAAAGTGACCAAGCATCAGCCACAATATCTCAAACTTTGAAAAAGCACCATTGCCTTCATGGAGAATTGTAAATTATACATTGTCTGCTATCTGATTTGTCTATGTGCTACTTGCCAACATCGCTGCATGTCTTGTAGCATCTCATGAACCTCTTAGAAACTATTGATCACGATGAATGAGAGGAGTTGCAAAGGAAGTATCTGCTGGAATCTAGAACAGTTAGGAATGAAAATATAAACAAGCACAGCTAAACAGATATAAATTGAATTGCCTCAGTTATTCCACCTTTCTCTTTTTATATACTACTGCCTTAAGATGAATCATATGCTCCTGGTACAGTCTTATTACTTCATTAAAGCACTTCCAGTTTGTCAAAAACTATACAGATTGGCATCACATCCAAAAATATTATCTTCTTCTTGGAGAGAAGTGAAGGTAACATTACTGTGATTCATTTTTAGTGCTGTGTAATATTTGGAGATGTATCATGAATACATTTATTATTGTAGTGGAATAAACCATGCTGTGCAAAGACCTCCTTGAAGAATTGTGTTACGTGTAGGGTATAGTACAGTACATTACAGCTCTGCTGCTGCACTTAGAACTCAGTTGACACTTCCATTATCCTCTCCTGATTTATTGCTAGTGTTCATATTACAGAAGCATCTAGAAGTCCCAACTGAGATTATGTCTGCATTGTTCTGCAGTGCTTTTACTCTGACTGGGTAAGATATGGAAAGTGGGAGGGGAAACAAAAAGATGAAGTGACTTGCCCAAGACTGAGAATCAATTGACTTAGAAGGTGAGGAACGAAACGGTTCTGGTCTGGGAGCTGAATAGCCACATAGCAGAGACTTGAATTTGCACAAATTTGCTTTAGCTCTCAGTGGTGTTGTTAGCTTAGCTCTCTGGTAATAATACAGTCTCACAGTTTTCAGCCGAGGATGATTGTGACAGCAAAGACAATGACTTTGTAGCTATTTTATTACTAATGGCCATATTCTCACTGACAGCATCGAGTTTAGAACCTGTATTTCCCGATTCTCATTCCAGCCAACTTGTCACTATATTACACATCCCATTCAGATGGACTTCTGTGTCAGCTAGTGTTGGTAGTTTATTCCAATTTGCCTAAAACCCAGGTCTTTTTGTTTTAAAATACTTTATGTAGATTAGGGGGGTATTCCCAAGTAAACAAATGTTGCTCACCTTGTCTATTTATAGTAATTAATGTTTACAATGGAATTGGATTTCTATGTGGAAAATTGCTGAACAACACACTGCTCAGTAAAAGAATAGGATTCTGCAGATGCAAAACTGCATTTATTCTCTGGGGGTTTGCAAAACATGTTTGTGAATGCTCTCTAGTTTAGTTTTTATGTTAATCAAAGGTATAAGTATCTATTTTAATTTATATGCCTAGACAATGCCTTTATCCTTATATGAATTATTAATGTATAAAAATGCTCCATAGTCTTTTCAGACATGCAAGGGATAATCAGTCTTAGAGCTTGCAATGAATGTAAGTATCGATTTGCTAATATGAAGTAATTCGTGTGATCTAAATACAGTGCATACAACGTGTGCAAATTGATTCCAGTTAATCATTTTTGACTGTTCTTCTAAATCTTGGTAAGTGAAAGCCCTGGCTTTCCCTGCTTGGATTTCTTGGTGGCTTTCAAAAGATTGATTTTTCCTTTACATCTTTGGGCCCTGATCCAGTATACCACTTGCTGTGCTGCTTAGGTTTAATCATGTGAGCATCCATAATGACTTCAACAGCAAAAAACTGCATGCTTAAATTCAAATTGGTGCTGACATATTTGCTGCATGCAGGTCTAAGCTTGCATCTTATTTGATTTTTATTTGATAGTAATTATTGGACAATAATATTAGCAGCTTCATGTTAGGTGATACTGGACTATTAAAAACACCCCAAGAAAACAGACAAAATGAAATTAATGTCAGCAGAAGATTTTCCTTTACCGTAGCAAGTGAAGTTCTTGGTGACTTTCTAGTAGCAGTCATTTTTCCCCTTCTTGGTAGCTGGTGTAGTGCAGTGTTTTGACTTTCAGCTCGGGAACAGAGCTGATAACAAGGATGTTTTGGTTTGGCCAAGGACTTTGTGAGCCTCATGCTCTGCCAGGGAGGAGGGAAAGCAAGTAGGAAGCAGAGACAGGACACCTGACCCAAACTGACCAAAGAGGTATTCCAAATACCACAGCACGTCATGCCGAGGATGTAACTGGGAGTTAGCCGGAAGGGCTGGGAACTGACTGCAGGGTTGGAGGAGGTATCTGGTCGGAGCTTGGTCGGGCTGGGGGCGAGTTATCGGTCAGCGGGTGGTGAGGTGTTGTATTCTCTTCCCTTGTTATTTCCTTTATCATTATTATCATTGGTGGTAGCAGTAGTGATTTGTGTTAGTTTAGTAACCTTAGTTACTAAACTGTTCTTATCTCAACCTGTGGGAGTTGCATTCTTTTGATTCTCATATCTTTCCCTCAGAGCAGGGGGAGGGCAAGAAAGGTGTGAAGACAAATGTGTTAATTTGAATGTTTATGAAAATAAGTCTCAAAAGCATCATGATGCATGTATATCTGAGCGCATATTTGAAAATGCTTTTGCTTAGTGATGTTAAGTGCTGTTTAATTTGTAGTCTTATATTAAGAAACGGTTTCTAGGTACACCTTTAACATTACCACAAGGAACATGAAAATAATACAGTGTTTCTATAATTATTTTTTCTCCTTGACACTATAGAAACTAATAACTGATATTTTAGAGCCTTTTGCAAAGTTCACATGAAATAGTATAAAAAAGGGAATTAATTAATGGGACTCTTAGTCTTCCCTAGTTGCAATGCCACTACATGATGGTTTGGGCACATAAATGCGTGCAAGTGAATTGGTTAAGACAAGAGAAAAGCACTGCGCATTAGCATCCATCATTTCCTACCTCTCAGGAGATGGCCATCTGAGAACCATTACAGAGGTTAACATGTTCGCAAGAATGGTTCTGATTTTCAACTGAGTAGCATTAATAGAAACACAAATTCTGAAACAATGTTATTTAATTAGCATGTGGGAAGGGACAGAAATTAAAGTGTGGTTTTAATAATTGATTGTCATTACATAATAACTTCAATATTAATTGCGCATTAATTATGTCTGATGCAGAGCATTACGGTTTTCTTTTCACATATTGCTATGTGCATACTGTATTATAAGAGAAGGTTTTGTCCCTTCCAAAACAAGATGTGAGGTCAGGATATGAAAATTTACAATTTACCCTGTATATACTACTCTGGGGCAGGGTATCAGATTCAGTTTGTCAGCTGTTTCCCACTAAGAATATGCATGCTCCTACCCTATCCTAAACACAGATTGATTCTGGTCTCCTCAAATTCACTGTAAAGATACCTATATTCTTCAGACTCATGGAGGTTAGACCAGCAAAAGTCACTTTGCTGATGAAGATACAGGACTATGTATTTTATACAGGAATCACAGAATCGTAGAATAATTAGGGTTGGAAAGGACCTTAAGATCATCTAGTTCCAACCCCCCTGCCATGGGCAAGGACACCTACACTAAATCATATCACCTAAGGCCTCGTCTTCATACAGGAGGTGCTCCAGTCCCCTGATCATCCTCATGGCCCTTCTCTGGACTTGTTCCAACAGTTCCATGTCCTTTTTATGTTGAGGACACCAGAACTGCACACAATACTCCAGGGGAGGTCTCACAAGAGCAGAGTAGAGGAGCAGGATCACCTCCTTTGACCTGCTGGTCACACTCCTTTTGATGCAGCCCAGGATACGGTTGGCTTTCTGGGCTGCGAGAGTACACTGCCGGCCCATGTTCATTTTCTCATCAACCAACACCCCCAAGTCCTTCTCCACAGGGCTGCTCTGAATCTCTTCTCTGCCCAACCTGTAGCTGTGCCTGGGATTGCTCCGACCGAGGTGTAGGACCTTGCACTTGTCATGGTTAAACTTCATGCGGTTGGCATCAGCCCACCTTACAAGCATGTCAAGGTCCCTCTGGATGGCATTCCTTCCCTCCAGGTGCTGTCACCAAGCACCTTGTTGTTTTTCATGTGCCTTAGCATGCCTTCCAGCAGAATCTGCTCCAAGATTTTGACAGGCAGAGGTGAGACTGACTGGTCTGTAATCCCCTGGGTCATCCATTTTCCCCTTCTTGAAAATGGGGGTTATATTCCCCTTTTTCCAGTCGTCGGGAACTTTACCTGACTACCATGATTTTTCAAATATGATGGACAGTGTCTTAGCAACTTCATTTGCCAGCTCCTTCAGGACCCGCGGATGGATTTCATCAGGACCCATGGACTTGTGCATATTCAGATTTTTAAGATGGTCTCGAACCAGTTCCTCTCCTACAGTGGGCGCAGGGTCTTTGTTCTCACAGTCCCTGTATCTGCCTTCCAAGACTTGGGTGGTGTGGTCAGAGCATTTGCCAGTGAAGACCAAGGCAAAGAAATCATTCAGAACCTCAGCCTTCTCCAAATGCTGTGTAGCCAGTTCTCCCGAGAGCTTCCTGAGGGGGCCTACATTCTCCGTAGTCAGTTTTTTATTTGCTATGTACCTGTAGAATCCCTTCCTGTTATCTTTAATACCTCTAGCTAAGTTTAAATCTAACTGGGCCTTAGCTTTCCTAACATGGTTCCTAGCTTCCCAGACAACATCCTTGTACTCTTCCCAGGCCGCCTGTCCTTGCTTTCACTTATTCTAAGCGTCTTTTTTCATTTGAATTTTCCTCAGGAGCTCCTTATCCATCCAAGGAGGTCTCCTGGCCCTCCTGCTGCACTTCCTTCTAGTTTGGATGCAACACTCCTGAGCTTGTCACAGGTGATCCTTGAATATCAACCAAGAGTCTTGGGCCACCCTGCCCTCTAGGGCTATATCCCATGGAACCTTCCTAAGCAGGTTCCTGAAGAGGCCAAAGTCTGCTCTTTTGAAGTCCAGGGCAGTGAGCTTGCTGCATGCTCTTCTCACTGTCCTGAGGATCTCAAATTCGACCATCTCATGATCGCTGCATCCAAGGCTGCCCTGGAGCATCACATTTCCAACGAGCCCTTCCCTATTGGTGAGCACAAGGTCAAGCATGGCACCTCTCCTTGTCGGCTCCTCTATTACTTGCAGAAGGAAGTTGTCTTCCATAGAATCGAGGAACCTCCTGGATTGCTTGTGCCGGGCCGTACTGTTGCTCCAACAGATGTCAGGGTGGTTGAAGTCCCCCATGAGAACAAGGGCCTGTGAGCGTGAGGCTTTTCCTATCTGTCTATGGAGTGCTTCATCCACAGGTTCTCCTTGATCAGGTGGTCTGTAACAGATCCCCACAGTAATGTCTCCCACAGCTATATTCCTTTTAACTCTGACCCACAAACTCTCTGTTGACTGCTCACCTGTCCCCAGACAGAGTTCCATACTCTCCAGCCTATCCTTAACATAAAGGGCAACTCCCCCTCACTGCCTGCCAGGCCTGTCTTTTCTGAAGAGCCTGTAACCTTCCATTCCAACACTCCAGTCATAGGAGCCATCCCACCATGTTTCTGCGATGCCTATTATATCATACCCCCGTAGACGTGCACACATCTCTAATTCCTCTTGTTTGTTCCCCATGCTACTGGCATTTGTATAGAGGCATCTGAGCCGAGCTCCAACTGAAGCCGGATCATTGGCTGGAGCGGCTGGGATATCTCTATTGCTCGGAGCACTTATTATAGGTTCTGGCAACTGACTGGGTGTGTTGGGATGGAATGATGCCCCCCTCCCTCAACACATCCAGTTTAAAGCCTCCTTGACCAGTCTGGCAAGCCTCCTACCAAAATTGCTCTTTCCCTTATCATCAGACCAGCTCCACCAGCCCCCACTGGACCTGGCCTACAATCTTGGGTCTCATGTTCAAGACACCCAAACCCCTGACTATGACACCACCCTTTTAACCATTTATTAACCTGGCCAATCCTCCTAGCTTTTTTTAGGTCCTCGCCTGTATCCTGGAGAATTGACAAAAACACCACCTGAGCTCCAGAGCCCCTAACCTCCTCCCCCAGGGCTCTGTAGTCCTTCTTTATGTTCCCCAGGCTACTCTATCTATATCCCTAGCACCCACATGTATCACCAGAAGTGGGTAATAGTCCGTGGGACTTACTAGAGCAGGCAGCCTCTCTGCCACATCCCTGATCCGTGCCCCCAGTAGGCAACACACCTCCCTTGAGATGGGGTCAGGCCGACAGACGAGTGCTTCTGTCCCTTTCAATGTAGAGTCCCCCACTACTACAACCCCCGCTTTTTCCTAGCGGCACCCGTAGAGATCTTTAGCAGTGCATCAGCTGGCTGTTTCTGGCTCGAGTGCATTTCCTCATTAGCCCCCTGCAGTCAGAAAAACGGTTCTGCGTGGGGACAACAGATTTAGGGGGTAGCCCCTTGCTTTTGGTTGTCCTTTTCCTTCTTTTTTTTTTTTTTGCTGTTTTTTCTGTCACTAATTCGCAGCTTTCCATGTTAACGGCCTCCTTCTTCCCTTCATGAGCTAGAGGTGAAGCTCGAGGCCCCTGCACAGTTTGGGCCGGGAGCAAGCATTCCTGCTTCCTCTCAGCTTTCCCGACATCTCTCAGTCTATTAACAGAATCCCGCAGCTCAGCCCCTGCTGCAGGAGGACCTCCACCAGGGAGCACCGAGTGCAGCCCTGCCCATTGTGCACCCTCCCCTCACCAGCCCGGTGCAGGCACTCTCTACACCCCGAGCTCTGCACTGCAGCCTCCCCGCTCATCGGCTCTGTCTGGGTGCCTACGCTGGCCACCGCCGGGGCAGCCAGAGCAGAGCTCCTGGACTGGGCCCTGATCATACGCCGAGCTCTCACCATCCTGCCCGCCTGCCCGCACAAACTGCCCTGCCGCTCTCCTGCTCGCCGCGCTCCCTGGGGCAGGTTTTCACCCAGTCAGGGCTGGTGCCGCTGCTCCTGGCTCCGCCCCCTGTGAGTCAGCTGCTCGCTCTCGTCAGCTGAGCTGCCGGCTCCTGGGCAGGTCCTGTCGAGGACTTGAGGCTCCCTCGGTGGCTCTTGTCGCCCTGAGTTGAGGCTCCTGGACGCTGATCTGTGCTCATATAATAGTGTGATGGACACCCGGATTATTACAGCAGGACCTGGCTATTTGTCTTGCCTGAAGCACAAATACTCCATTGCTCTTCCAGCACAGAATGTTTTCTTGCTTGTAATAGCTGCTAACCTGGACATACGTAAATATATTTAAAAATAATTTTAACCTCTGAACAGCAACCAGACACTAGAATAAATAGTGTGTGAAGATTCTGAAAACCATGAATTTAGCTGAGGAAGTGAGGCCTGAGGGCCAGAGCAGGGTGCCTGGCTGAGGTCCTCCATGGGATGTAGGTTTGGGATTCACCCAGCAGAGTCTTACCTGGCACCAGGGGTTCCTGACACCAAGAAACTTCATTTATATCTAGGCTCTCTTGAAGCAGGTCTGTCTATCTGTTCTTCAAAATACATAGTTCCTTTCTGTCCCAGCACCACTGGCTTCCTCTGGCTGCTGCTATGCCCTCTGGCAAAAATCTTTAGGTTTACTCTATCCACTGCTGCAGCCTCTGAAAAGAGTGATGCTATTGAAATAATGTACAGTTTTCTCAATTTTGTTTAGCTCGGTAAAACTCAAAGAACGTTTTAATGCAAAGGCTGAAGGGAGGACTTTCATCAATACGAGGCTTTTCACCTCACCTTGAGCTCTTAGTTTGGCATTGTGAAGTATAAAATGGCAGGTGCGTGTTTCAAGGTGGTTTTGTCTTGTAAGTGACAGCACATTTCTTGGCATTGTCTTATTTTGGTGGGTATTTCTATTTTAATTTCCAGTTGTGTATAAAGCCAGAACACAACACTTGGTACTGTCTTGCAAAGCATGTGCTTTGGGTAATCTGCAAATGTGGCTTGGAACCTTTAATCTTTCTAATAGGTATGGCACATCAGAAAATACCTGTGGTCTTTCTGATCAAAGGAAGTGACTGATCTGCTAGGAGAAATTCTGTTGAGCTTTTTTGATGTTCACCTTATTCCTTCAATAAACTTTTTAAGATGGAGGAATGGGCACATAAAGAGCTTAGTCTACAGTCTCAGGTACTCTGTTGGACCTGGCCATGGGTCATCTCTTTTCTAAAATTTAGTCACGCCTTGTACCCCAAATAATGTTCCTGAGGTAGAGGGGCTTGCATTAATGAACTTAAGATGAAAGATGGGTCATCCTATGCTAGTTCATTAAAGAGAAATAACCTTAACATGTTTCTCAAGCATGAGGATGGGGGCTCCCACCTTATTTACCCTCATTTTGTTGTGGCTTCTGAAATATTTAGGTTTGCTTCAGAGGAGGAGAAAGATCTTTTCAGAGCTTACAATTCCTTTCCTTTTCTTGTTTAAACACAATTTTTTTTTTTTCCTAAGCCTAAGAGTTCTTTCAGTTTGCATGATTCTTAAAATTCCTCTTCACCTGACTGAAACATCAGCCAGAAGCTTAATAATTCAGCTGGCTAGTAAAGAGGGTCATAGCTTCCCTTCATGGAGAAAATGCTTGGTTAAGTATTCTGCTGTAGCTGTAGGGTCGTGTACCATCAACTGCAAAGCCTTCACAAAATGCCAGCCTAATTGCTGCATGCAGCTTCACAGAGCTGTAGCAGAAAGCAGCTCAGAAATGAAGTGGCTCAATATCAAATCTGAAATTATTTAACTCTGTCAGGAGCAAATGAGTGTTCTGTGTCTAACCAGCACCCCCTGCACCTATGCTTACCCAAGTCAGAGGCAAATAAACTTTGTTACACAAAATATAACTGTAAATCGTAAAACAAATTCTGGTGGTTGTTCACGTAAAATAATGAGGATTTATTAAACTGAAATCTAACATATTCTTTCACATAGCTGAGGATTAGATAGATCTCTGAGGCTTTCTTGCATTCAGCAGCAGTGATAAATGCAGTGATTGATGTCTCTCTAAGAGCCACTGTTGAAAACCAAGCACAAGTACTTTGAAGGCATAATCAGTATATAAAATCATTGTATGTGGATAAGCACTACCAATTTAGCTTTGTCTCAGTTCAAAGGTATTAGTAAGCTTAACAGTATCCTACCTCTTCAAGCTGCAGGATTTCAGTCAGATTTTTTGTTTGTGTCTCAATTCTGTTTTCTTTGTGATTGTAAGAATGCTGGGGCAGAGACTGCCTTCGTTTCAAGTATGCTCCACACTTGCCAAATAGTCAGAAAGATAATGTTAAGATCTACAGCTTATTGCTCTGCACTATTATTGACAGCACCTTGAAAACATGAAGAACGTTTTTCTAATCATCTTCTCTCTAATGTCAAGAACAATTCATTGGTACCTTTGCAACTCCCTGTAGGTAATACAGGGGGAAAAAAATTATTTTTCCTTAAACTGAAATGGTTTAAGCTTAACCACCTTTACTTAAAGACATTACTTTAGCAAAGCTATTTTTATGTCTAGGGTTGAGCAGTGTTCTTCCTTTTAAAAATAGATTATATATCAGGAATATTTTCTGGCTCCTGAATGTGTTTAATTTTTCCTAATCATCACAGAGATCAGAAACCAAAAAAGCCAGTTTGTAAAGCATTCAAGGTACAGAACTGCATGTAAAAACTGATAATTAAAGTTCAAAGCATACAAGTATACTCTTTTTTCTTTTTTTCTTTTTTTTTTCTTTTCCCGTGAAGATGCTTATCAAGAATATGAACATGCAAATAGAAAGAACATCCACTAGAAAATGAGGGAGGGTATTCTGTACTAAATCTACCACTAGTTTCAAAAATATTATGCTATCTATTTATTTTGCCAGCTGGAGCCTAAATAACTAGGAAACATTAAAATTCAATTCTTCAGCAGACATCAGCTCCTGAGTAAGAAATCCTGCTGCAATCCTCCTTGTATCCACAGGATCAAGCTGGAGGTGAGATAGTTGCCTTAAAGGGGAGCAGAACTGGAGGAACTGTAAAAGCCTCCCTGCCCTACACCAGTCTGAAATCCAAGTACACCGAGAGCTGCTGTACAATAGGTGCCATTTCTTTCCATACTGCCCATGCGGCTTCTTTAAGGAAAACATGCCTTAAAATGACGTGGGCTTGCCACTAGGTATTTATAAGAGAGAACAGTATATTCTTAGTTAACAGAGATCTAACTATGTATGCAGATCTTGCAGCTATTTCTCCAATTTTTCTTAGAGTATCCAGTAATATAGTTTGTGAGCAAAGACACAAGTGAACTTTGCTGATTAGCCAGCATTTTCATCTATAACAGTTGACAATGCTGTTCACTACTGTAGCAGGAATCAGGTTGTTAACAGTGAACCAATACTGGTAAAAAACAGAGCTAAAGCCTTGTAACATAGCATTCTTCTTAGCCTGTTTTTTCCTTTGTATGCAGTTAACCATTTTAATTCAGAGGGTTGTGTCTTTATTTTACAGTTAAGTTTCCATGTTGTCATTTGGACATGTCATTCATCAGCAGGAAGCTGGACAGAGCTTCACTCAGTCTGTCACAAAGTGGCACTGGGGCTCTGAAAGGTTGCATCTCTACTTGAGAACCAGAGGTTTATTCTGTCAGCCTGTATAACAACATATCTGCTGTATGTTAGTGAAGCTTGCTCATTCACTCATATGTGAATTCTCAAGTTCACTACAAACAGTAGAAGTAATTATTTTGCATGCCAGTGCATCAGGATTTTTTTTGTTCTCACTTGCTATCAGAGCAGTGCTGAACATTGTAGGCTAGAAGGTTCAGCTCAAATACTGTTGGATTTTTTTTTAATTTTATTTTTGTGTGAAGAGAAGGGACACTAAGAGAGTCAGTTTTGGGGAGAGGAAATAGAAAAGAGCAGAGAAAAAGGAACAACACAGAAAATACAGAAAAAATATTCAATACTTTTGTTTCACAGTAGCAATCCAAAATGCTTTTGGATTAAGGACTGCTCAAATACTTCTGTTATAGAACATCAAGTTTTTACACTTCTGCTCAGGACAAAGCTTATTCTAATGTAGGTTAAAGTCACAACTGACTGGACAGGTATGGTGATGGTATCACCAACTAAGGACAAAACCCAACACAGCAGCTACAGAAGGCATAGAGAGGCAGATTAGTCTTCCTAGAATTTGTTTCTGGGCTTCTCTTGCTATGTATTTGTCTGTCAAATGGTTTTGTGTAAAGACAAGATGAAAGCATATAATTAATTAGACCCACTTTGTTGTCTGAAGGGGTTTTGTAGACCTGGTTTAAAAAGATCTACTATTCCTGATGGAAACAGCTCCATTAGTTGAACTTAAACACAGCGGATATAAGGAATAGGTAAAATTCAATTTTCTTTGGTTAATGCTACATAGTATGCAATATAAAACTTGTCACATGGCCTTGTTGCTGGAAGGAAGATGTTTTAAAAATTTCCAGTGGGAAGAAAAGGTAGCATTTCTATAAAGACAGAACAAAAAAATGTTTGTTTTTTTATTACCTCTGTTGCCACTGTTCTGTAATGAAGAAAAAATTCTGAATTTATTTGCAGCAAAAGCCCTGCAGCACGTAAGACAATGAACAGATAAATACAAAATATTAATTTTAGGGCAATGGATAGAATACAGTTTCTAACAGAATTAATTCTTCAGAACTATCCTCTTGATAAATGAGCAGTGAAAGGAGACTTTTCATGTGCTAATGTATGGAAATTTTTGTTTTCTCAAGGACTATTGTACTATATTTATACTTCTAAAAAGAAACAGCTCTCTTCTAGGGTCCAAACACATAAACCCTTTGGTGCCATGGCCATATTATGTATCTAAAGAGACACAAAAATTTAGTCACTGTCTTGTGTTGTACTTGCAATGTGGAGTACTGCTAGGCCCGAAGGCAGAGGAGAAGAGAGATAGTGTCAGGATGTCTGGATTTTTTTTCCCTCAGTTATTAAACAAGTGAATCTTGCCACTTGTGTAGTTGCAGGAACTCTTATCTGTTACAAACTGAAAAGAAAAAAAGAAGTCTAGTCTTCAGAAAATGCAATTAAGCCATCTTGCTTGTTTGGACTTATTTTGATGGTTATATAGGAAGGGTACATGTTTCTTTGAGCATCTGCTCACTTCAGTCTTCTGAAACACCTTTGACACACACTGGTTTGGAGGTATTTCCCCCTCCAGGGTGCTTGCAGCTGATATGTAACTGTGATTTTCCTGGCAGCAGCTTGAATTGGTCTGTGATTTAATGTTACCAAACAACTCTAAATGTGAGGATGGGGATTCTCTCACCTATATATTTATAATGCTATTTGCATATGCAATTAAGGGAAAGAACAGAAAAAGCATCCGTTATCTGCTAGTGTATTTTAATCCTAGATAAATCCTGCTCAAGTTGGCTAGATTTTGCACAGAGCACAGCTGACACATTAATTTATCCTGATGTTCTGTTTTCCCTATTTCATTATTAGGTAAGTTTCTTTCTTTGCAGTCTGAAATATTAATTCCCTTAGTTTTCTGCTACTTATGAAAATTTATTTCATGAGCAATTGGTAGTGAGTACATCTATTAGGAAAGGGAGTAGCTGTTCTCGGTGTGTTAATTGATTTGCAAATTTAGCTGTCAAAAAAGACCCTGAGAGGAAACCACAGTAAAACTTTGTTTCAATTAAGCTTGTATCTCTGCAGCGGAGCCGGGGGCTGCTGTGCAAGCCTCCTTCACATCTTGGAGACCAGGCACATCACAGGATAGTAATGATTTTGTCCCCTACGGAAAGGGAAGAAGCCAACTGCAACATAGCTCTTTTGGATGAGGCAGTCGGGGCGTCATTAGCTGAGATGACTGCAGGTCAGCCAGGATTCAAAGATATGACAGTGGAGATCTGGGAATAAGAGAAAGAAAAACCAGATTCTTTTGCTTTTATTGTATTATGAAGAAAAGAGAGAAAAAGAAGAAATCGGCCTTTCCAGCTAGCAGAGTTAAAAAAAAAATATATATATATATTTAAATTTAAAATATGTATGCATGAAGAATCAAGTTACGTTATTTCTTTTGTGTGCACTTTGGTCAACAGGGTTTAACATTTTGTGTCACTTTTAGTGGCAGCCCTTGATGGGAAAACCCATGGTGGCAGTAGGTGGCAGTGCAGCTCTTTCTTTGCGGAATTTGAGACAGCAGCATCAATCCAGCGTTTACAAAGTACAGTCTTTTCCAGATGCAGGCCTCAGGGCCATATTCAGTCCTGCAATTCACTTCTCATTGCTGGGGATGTCTCGTTAGGAGATTAACTGTTTAAAATGCAGTGCTAATGTGAAAGTTTTAATTGGGAAATCCTGTGCATGTTAGATTAATCTTGCACTTTTATCTATAATGACTGTTTCCTTTCTCCAGTGCTCTGTATTTTTAACTCCCTCACATTCTTTTACATCATATTAAAATAATTGAAATAGACCAACAATGCTTTTTAGATCAGAGTTTGCTGAAAATGCTTTAAAAAGCTGGTTTCCGAAGCCTCCTAAATCCTGCAATACAGGGCTTCCCAAATGCAATGTGAGCTGAATGGTAGCACCTCAGCATACTGTGTGTATATTGACAGGCAGTTTGTATCTATGGAGAGAATGCAGGCCAAAGGTTTCATCCTAACCACAGCTTATGTTTCATGGATAAGTGCGTTATGCATTTGGAAATGCTGAGAACAACTGGGATTTGCAGTTTGAAAGAAAAGCAGACAGTTACTCAGCTAAACATTTAGGTTGAGACTTTCAAAGTGGCCCTGGGGATTTTAGAAACTGGACTCTAAAGCTGCTTATAAAACCCTCAGTTTTTAATTTGACCACATCATACACACAGAAGTCTTGGTAGAAATGGGCAATAAAGGGAGAGACTGAAGTTGCAACTCTACCAAGGTATAAATTGTATTCCAATTCTTACTCTATGTGCATAGTTCAGGTTTTATCTGCATACTTTGGTGGTTATTGTTGCTTTTAAAGTCTTGGTCTTTCTCAGGGGCACCTTACACACCATTTGGCTGTCACTTTTTTATCATCTTCCCAGGCATTTTTTCAGAGACAGAAATATTTGGGCACAGCACTGTGAATACCATTTCCAGATTTATCAGCCTGGCTTGACTGAAACACAGATGTCCTTGCACTTGTTCTTCATTGCCCAGTGTAGACATTGCTGAGAACTTGAGGAGTAGTCTATGAAGGAGATAAAGGTAGACAGTTGGCCATGCCTTTAACATAAATATTTTAGACTTTGTGATTAAAAGGGTTTATTTATTAAGGAGTAGCTTGGTTTTTCTTTTCTAAATGCCTGGATAAAGATGTGGCCAAAGGAGTTAAGTTGTAAAGATCAGCCACAGAGCAACAGGCCATTAAAGGATGGAACTAACACATCATGATGAAGAGCTAGTGTGTGTGTTTGTAGGTAACTTCATTTCTGCAGGTGCTCGACATTAATAGGATTCAAAGATATCTGTTTGTAAGATAGGGCATAATTATTTGCATTTGGGGCTACTGAATAATTCTCTTTAATGCATATATCAATAATGTAGCATAGAAATTGCTGTGTTCTTTATCAGGATTAAATTTAACGACAGTAAGGCTTTTTGTGATGTGTGTCTCAGCTATGAAAGATAAATTTCACATTCATCTCTTGTGTGGAAAGCTTTCAGGGTGAAGAATGTGAAGCCCACCCTTTGGCAGAGAAGTCAGGGCAAATGTGCCAGTGCTGAGGTTTTCGTGGTGCTTTAGCAGTTAATACTTAAAATGCAGATGCTCATGTTTGTTGTTTGCATGATTTCAAGGGTTCTGATGAAATGTTCCATCTGATCTAGTCTCAGAAAACCCAGGGAAATACGTAAAAGGGCATGATTCATGTCTTGCATTTCTACTTATAGAGAATATGAAAAGCATAAATATTATTTCAAATATAAATCTTTTGCAAATTATTGGACATTATCCTCCATTTCTTTATAGATATTATATAATGCAAACACACTGCCTTATTATTGAAGGTAGTCTGATTTTATTTGCCCAGAACACAAGATCAGTATGTGTCCTTAAATAATAAACTGAAATACTAGTGAGACCAATTTGCCTCCAGCTAGGGAGAAAATGGCTGAAGGCATTATTTGAAATCTACATCAGATAAGGCCCAGTAAACCTGTATACGTTGTTGTGGTTTAAACCCAGTCAGGTAACTCGTTCACTCACTTCCCCCCCCTTTCTTGCCCTCCCCCTGCTCCCGGAGGGACAGAGAGGAGAATCGAAAAGAATGCAACTCCCACGGGTTGAGATAAACTTGCCCCCCCAGCCCCGACCAAGCACCGACCGATACCTCCTCCAACCCTGCAGTCTCCCAGCCCTTCCGGCTAACTCCCAGTTACATCCTGGGCATGACGTGCTGTGGTATGGAATACCTCTTTGGTCAGTTTGGGTCAGGTGTCCTGTCTCTGCTTCCTCCTGGCTTCCCCTCCTCCCTGGCAGAGCATGAGGCTCACAAAGTCCTTGGCCAAACCAAAACATCATTGTTATCAGCTCTGTTCCCGAGCTGAAAGTCAAAACACTGCACTGCACCAGCTACCAAGAAGGAGAAAAAATGACTGCTACTGCTGAACCCAGGACATACGTATAAATATACATGGAGGAGGGAGGGGAATAAAAGGCTGAAGTAATTTTAAAAGGAGATTCAGCGTGGTAAGATTTTTGGAGAGAAGAGGCATGAAAACACAAATCCTTGGGGAAAGAAAAAAAGATTTCCAAAGTTCTGAGAAAATTGTAATACTTTGAGAGACAGGCCAGCCAGCTTTTTAAAAATTAAGTGACTTAGGAATATTTGTAGCTGAATGCTGTCTTTTGATAGGGGAGAGGCGTGGAAGTTTGAGAGGAAGCTGATAAACGACAAAATGCCTTGCATGTGAGAAAGGGAAACCATTGAAAGCTTAGGAAAGGATGGTCTACTAGCATACTTGTGTCCAAGTAGGTTGGCAACAACTTCATGAATAACCTGCAATACTGACAAATGAAGTTACACTTTAGTTCTTTTGATTAGTAATAAACAATGTGTGAGCATCCATGGTTTAGGGTAAATAACCAACTAGATATTAGAAGCTATATGCATCCAGATGATTTTCAAATGATGACTCTAGAAAAATTTGCATTGAATAGCTATGGGAAATTAATAAGTTAGAATTGATAATATCTATTAATGTATAAGTCATATTTTAAGCAGGGAAACTGGATTTTAATTCATATTCTGGGCCAGGTTTTCTTGCATGTCTAAATTTATGTTGCTGTCAAAGAAGAGGTAACAATTTACCTCAACATAGTCTCTTTCTTTGCATATGCTTTAATATAATATTCTTGAGAAGTGCCAAAGCTCTGGAAAAGGAGGTCTTTCTTTTCTCTACCTAACAAGTGCAGTGTATTCTTCAGCAAGGATCCTGTTTACATTACTGAGTTACATTCCTCTAATGGGTGAAAAGTTACAGAGGTCACAGTACAGATCAGTCCCAAAATTACTTGACACAAAAACTTTACTGAACTGTCAATGGACATACCCACACCATATATTGCTGTTGCCCACACTATAGGCATGCAGAATATGACACAGATTCAGCTCAAAAGCCACATGAACATATTTTCATGCTCACAAGCTCCAGCTAGTATTTGTGTCCTGTACTGAAACAGCCATACAGCTTTCAGTCAGCTCTGAAATTAGGGAGAGTTTGCTCACCTGTGCTCAGGACAAGAGCAGAAACAGATATCTCTAAGAACTGCACTGTGTAAGTGTACTTGGCAAAGGATGCCTCTTTGGAGGTGTGGATGCTAGCAACTAAGCAGTTATCAGCCATCTCACTTCACATAACACATACAACACAAGTAAATCCATGTTGTTAGATCACAGTCACTTTAGCTATAGTTAATCTGTGCTGAGCAGTTAATCTAAAAATTAAAGGTTCTGTATTCTGTTATTATTACTAATTCCCTGACCCATGAAGGACCCTTTCTTGTTTAATTGACAGAACATTATTAACTAGTAATGGTATAGCATTATTTAGTTTCATTCGTGAGTCAGGTGAACAGCCACAGTGTACTGACACTTTCAGTCCATTTAATTAAAACTGAAAATACAAAACAAAAGCAATTAATCGCAGCAATCAATAAATATGAAATGTAAAGTATTGAACACAAACCCAGGATTCCATGGTATGTTGGAATAAAAGATTTTTGGAAAAAAAAAAGATAAAAGCTGGGCTAACTATTGTTTCTCAGAAACTGAGAATTTAATAGCACAAATGGAGTACGAGTTCTTATCTGGAACTACTGCTAGAACTTCTTCATCTGAATTGGCTCATAAAACAGACATGAGGCTTATAGTAATAAGTAGTCATGTAAATAAATACATTGTACATACAGCAACCAAGAATTGTATGAGGCTGAAGTATGTTGATAGCTATTGAGCTAAATATGCTGTGCAGGCAGCGCATCCTAATGAGAGAGTACTTAGAAAGAAAACATTCCTTAAAGCATCAGAATGGCTACAATTACATGTCATGGCAATTTTTTTTAAATCTTTTTTTGTATACAAATGTTAAATTCCTCATTTGCCTGTATGCTGTTTCAGGGTACCAGATAATGAAAAATAGTTTAGCTTTTCAGATTAATGTACTGCCTTATCTGTGAATCTCATACTCCTAAATCTTCCTTTCCTAGTCTGATTTTCACTTGTCTCTGTATCCATTGTTTAACCTTAGTTATTTTAATAATGAATCCTACCGAACATTAAAATAGGGCAGTCCTTCTTTCATTGCTAGTTTGCTATGAGTTGAATTAATCAGAATTGAACAACTTTTTAAAACTATGCCTCAAGAGTTTTTAAACCATTAAATATTTTTCTATTATAAGGACTCAGAATTGTTCACTGCAGAGAATAAAGTACCATTTTTGCATACATTACACAAACATTTTGTGCTTCGTGAATCCACAATAAATTTTCTTGCTGATTACTTGTGTAATCTAAGGATCTCCTGCTGTTTTATGGAGAGTCTTATTAATTTCATTCAAGTAATAAAATTAGCACCTGTAGAGAACCCTTTATGATTTTTAAGCTTTTATCATATTTATAAGAATCTGCTTCATTTATCATGTAACAGACAGTTTAACTCTAAAAGTAGTTATTTACTCCTGGGAATTTTTAATGAGTAAGATATCCAATACTTAAATAAAAGAAATCATCATATCAGCAATGCTGCTTATTTGTGTATTGGTGATAGATTCAGGTATGATCACCAGACTTGGAAGCTAGATTTTTAGGGTCAAAACCAGAGAATTTAAATGTTCCTTCTGAAGCCTGAGGGAATGCTGAGACAATAGTGTGGAACCTCATTGTCTGCTCATGTCACTAGAAACTGAATGAACTCCTCATTTGCTAGTGCATACATGGGGATTTTGTTCTTGAAGGGTCAGAACTTTAACTAGTGGATTCAGTTATAGAAATAACATAAATAGACTGTATAATAACAAAGATTGATGATAAATCTTGGGAAAGGGAACATTAGGACATCAAGAAAATTGGTCTTAGAGCTGAGGCAGAGAGGAACAGAAGCCGTATCTTGAACTCTCCTTTGATAAGCAGGCTTCTGCTATGTATCTGCATGATCCTGCCTTTTTTAAATCTGTATGGCTGTTTCCGAGCAATGCAAGTTTTTAGCAAACTTGTACTTGCATAGTCTTAGATAAAACATATGAGGGTAAGTGCTAATGTTGTAACAAGGACTATACGGTTAGAATACATAAATGAAAGCAGATGAATATTGTGTTACTGTTACACAAAAAAATGTTTCAGGAAAATAATGTGATCTGGTTTTCATTGATTAAATTCTGTACGTATGGCTTGAATGTATTTTTACGTTTCTTTTGAGAATTGTGTATTTTCACTTGTAGAGGTGAATTGGCAGTAAAAATGGGGTATTGAGTATGTTTGTAGAGGGAGAAATGATGTTAGGTGCCAGAATATGGACTTCTCTGTGATGGACAGAAGTCCTTCACCAAGACACTATGCCCAGTAGTTATTCACCTTTTCATTAGTGTATGTAGCCATTTCAAAGCCAGTGAATCGCCAAATCATGAACTATCAAGGACAACAAGAAGCTGAGGGGGTTTTATTTGCAGTAAGTCTTTCATAAATCATGCTGTGACATCATAAAACCCATTTGTGTAGATCATCTTTGGAAAAATGATTACCTGTAAGACTTGCTATATAAGAAGAACAGAGAGCTAACTTTGTGTCATTTAGAAATCATCAGGGACTATTGATAGTAAAATGCAGGTAGTCTGGGTGTTGTTTATACTCATAGTACTCTAATGAAACATTTATTAAATAACATGATTGAAATCACTCTGACATTTTTTGGCTTTCTGAAGATCACTCAGAAATAGCAATGTAGATCATCAGAGAAAAATAGATCTTAAGACAATTAATGAAATTCACTGTTTAAATTATATCAAACATTCTGGAACAAATTCTTTAAGAGCAGAAAGGAGGATCACATCTGCCTATGAGATTTCCTTTTTTCTCATACAGTGAAATACAAGAATTAATGCTTGATGGTAAAACATCTTTGATAGTGAAGAAAGATTCTGAAATGACACCTACTGGAAAAGGAATAAACTGATGTCACAAAAGCTGCATGGACAAATATAACCTCTACTCTCTTCTCCTCCTCATTTGGATTACATATGCATATTTTAATATTCAGTTTTAGACAATCCAGCCTGGTGACTCAGAAATGAAATGGTTGTCTTCCTGAATTTTCTTACCTTAATGAAGTAAAGCTTTAGAAATATTAACAATGCTTGATTTAAATTATATTAAGGTATTGCAGTAAGAATTTCAATGGCAGCAGTTGCATAATTCCTGTTATGAATCATTTTTGCCTAAGAATTAATTTATTAATTACAGCAGTTAAGTGTAATTATTCTGCCTCTTAAAGTGTACCTTATTATTGCTTTTTAACAGTAAGAAAAATTCTGCCAAAGGCAATTATCATAACAATAATTTAGTGCACACTTTTGATCTTGTTAGGAAAACAATATAAGCTTCATGAAATGATCTTTTCCATGTTAATGAGTCATTCACAGAGCTGTCCTTCATGTTCCTTACTCCTCCAAGAACTGAACTGAAGCTTGGTAATTGGAGAGGCAGTGGATGACAGCAGAGAATGTATTGCTTTGTTTCAGGGTCTGGTTTGGCCAAATACTGAAATGCTTGCAAAAGCTGAATTAAATTTCTTCATAGTAATAAAAAAGTTGCAATTTTTAATAATTCACTTTAAACCCCCTCCATTCCCAATTCCAAACCTCTCAGATGCATAAATTCCTTACTGAATTGGTGTTACTAGTGATTACCAGACAAGCAAGCTTTTTCCATTGTATTTTCTTTTCTTTTTTTTCCTTTTATTTCTTTTTTGAATCAGGGTGTGTTGGATTTATGTACTTTTTGCATGTGGGCATAAATTCAAAAAATTGGCAACCCCCATCTAAAAAAAGTACATCTAGCAAAAATGTTTTTTATTAGTAGCATAGTCTATGATTTTTTATTTTTTTTTTTTAACAAAGATAAGTTTATTAGTGACATTGCTATTCCCTCTCTCACAAAAAATTGCTTTTCCCTTTCATCTGTATTTAGGTGAGATAAAAGTGAAGCAAGCTTCTCTGTGAAATATCCACCACCAGTGGATATTGCTGAACACTTAAGAGTAAGTTTATTAGAATAAATTCTTGTTTATTGCTAATGACCTTGGAGAAATTTCTCTACAGGTCACAATGAATAACAATGAAAACCTTCTCATCTAGTGTATGATATTAGTGGAGCAAACCTTTTATTTCTTCTGCAGAGCTCCTGAGTAAATGCTGAATTCTCTAAAACAAATATTGAACCCTTTGCTAACCTCCAAAGTTATTAATCTCTTTTGTATTGAGATCTTTGTCTGCTGTAAATAGCTAATAGGGACAAAGCTGGTCATAAATTTAGGATCCAAATTTGTATAACTAGCAGCCCAAGCCTTTTTAGGGCTTTATGAGTTATTTGTGACTGATAAGTGTTTCACAGCCATAAAAATCACTTAAAGATATAAAAAGTATGTTTTTCTCTAAAAAGGTCTCATGTGATTTTGAAATAAAGAGTTTGATCTATAGTAATTCCTAGATGTTAAAAAAAAAGCTTGGATGGAAAAGGTGGCACTTCAAGACTTCCCAATGATACTTGCTTCCCATAGCACAGCAAATGCTATCAATTTTTGCAAATGCAGTGATTGTCTGTTGATCATATATTACAAAATGTTGACATCCAATATAACTTTTTCTATTTTATATTGTAGTCTTTCTCTTTGTGTTTTCAGAAAATTATCTGTAAGGGCCAACTTTTGCCTGCAGCTTAGTTAATTCAGATACCTAAGGTGCTCACATTGCTTACAAAGCATTACAGAATGCTTACTTTGACTCTGGGAGCCTAGTAGCATGTTAGTGTTTAAATTAATTCCAGTCTGCATTGCTCAAAACCACATTTATATAAGATGACTTTTGATCATTGTAACAACATAGTTATATTTCTATAGTCAAGGTTTGATGTATTTTCTCCAACTTTCCAAATTGTTTTGTTGATTTTATTGTGAAATTTTACTCTAGAGATTTTTACTTGTGCATGAAGTGATACTTTATTCAAAATACATTTCTCTTTGGGGATTTATGCCATTCAACTTTCTTAGGTTATTATGAACTATGTGTCCAGGGTTTTGTATTTGTTACGTAAAAAACAAAATATGAATTTTAAACTGAAGATTGGCTTTTGAAAAGAATAAAATTTCACTCCAGTGAGACTTCTACTGCTGTACAGTTTAAGCAGTTGATTTTTCATGTATACAGAGACAATGGAAAAAGTTATTTGTCTTTTTTTTAAGGTGTTACCTTCTGCAAGTGAATTTCATAAGTTGGTTCTGAAAACATTTTATTACGATAAACATTACAGGAAATTTATAGTTTGATTTTTGTAATACCCGAGAAGGATAATTATCTAGAAACTATTTAGAAATTACTGGAAAATTCTCGACATTTTTTTTTGTCCTCCAAGACAATACCTTTGAAATATGACTGCTACTGCAATCGCTTATTTTCTTTCTAATTGATTTCTATTTCACCATACTGCCTGTATTATTGTGGCCAGCAATGTAGCCTTGAGTCAATGACAATGTTCCATCAAACAAAGCCTGAAAAGTCACTTAGACAGTAATTTTTTTTTTTGGTGCAGTGTTGTGATATTACAGGCAAGTTCTCTTCACATATATGTGAGTGTAAACTATTATTCAGAGCTCCCAGAATTTAATCTACTCATGTGAGTGATAACTCAAAATTTAAAAAATAGCATCAATAGTAAAATTAAACTTGCATACAGAATTATAGAATGGTTTGGGCTGAAAGGTACCACAAAGCTCATCCAGTTCCAACCCCTGCCACTGTCAGGGACACCTTCCACTAGACCAGGTTGCTCCAAGTCCCATCTAACCTGGGCTTGAACACTGCCAGCGATGGGGCAGCCCCAACTTCTCTGGGCAACCTGTGCCAGTGTCTCACCACCCTCACAGGGAAGAATTTCTTCCAAATATCTCCCCTCTGTCAGTTTAAAGCCATTTCCTCTTTTATTATCACTACATGGCCTGGTAAAAACTACCTCTCCAGACTTATTGTGCACCCTCTTTAGGTATTGAAAAAGAAAAGCTGTAATACAGACTGTAAAAAGGACCTTGTCATTCACAAAACTGACACTTAGAGCTAAATTTTCTTTGGCTTTTATTAGATATTGTTTAATATAGTTTTGCTTACAGCTCCCATCAACTCGGAAATTGCCCACCCTCTCCTGGAAGCTTCTCAAAATCAGCTCATGCTCCTTTTTTGGAAATAAAAAAGTTTTAGGAAAGCAAATAACCGTATTCAAGGTATGGTCATAAACACTGTGCATTATCTCCCCTTGCACTCCTCTGTTTTTAAATCCTTCACTCAATCTCTCTCTTTGGTGTACTAGATTATGGGGTGTCATTTGGCTCAGGGCTCTGACTGCCTGGGTTAGCAGTCCAGCTCAAGCACGCTGATGCCCTTTTCAGCAAGAGTGGTGAGGATGAGGTGATGCCTTTATCTTATCTCAGCAGATAATCAGGATATACTGCAGGATGCATACATCAATTCCTCAGTTCAGACTATGAGATGAAAGATTGTTTTCAATACTATGTAGCAATGACTACATTTTGAACACAGCTGTAATAGTAAAAAGTCAAGGTGATTTTAATGTTTTTTTAAAAGGAAAAAAAAATCTTAACAGTTTATCTGCTTTTGAAGGCAAAGTGTATTCTAACAGGACAGCAAAGTTGTTACTATGTGAAAGCTCAAATCTGAATGCCTTCATTGAAATCATTAGCAGGAGTGTGCTGGATTATGCCAGTGATTCTGTCACATCTTCCCATTGAAACTAATAGCATGACAAAGCAGTGTCAGAAAACTAATCCAAAATGACCAAAAGAAAAAAAAATCTTACTGAAACAAACAGATTTATTTGTAATTTTTTTCAGTAAGCTTGGAAGTTCATTCCCTTGGCTGAATAGTATTTGATTAGCACATAGAACAGACACTACTGCTTGAGTAGGTAGGAAAATTAGAACTGTGACTGGATTAAAAGCAGTGTTAAACAACTTCTGCATTCTTTCTTGCACTTTTAAGAGAAGATATTAAAATGCTAAATAGCTGTCTTGGCTGAGGAAAAGGTGACTGCCTGCCAATCAGTTTTAGGTATTCCATGTACATATTCATATTATTAGGAGGACTCCCTGAGCAAGATAAAATATATCCTGAACATTTCTAGGAACTCTATGGGACTGTCAGCAGATTTAGGGGGAGGAATGGAGGAAGGTTCAAAAGAGGTGGGTGAAGAACTAGAATGTTATTAGATGCCATCTCCTAATAGTAAAATATGAACAAATTCTGCATTGTTACTACAGTAAGTATTAGCACAGCTCTGTTGCTTTATATACTAAGTAATGTGGCAGGAATTGAGTTGAAACACCATTATGTTTTTAAATTAAAAAAAGAACAACATTATTCAGAATGAATGTAACCAAAATGACAGAGCTCTGTAGAAGAAGCATAAGAAGAGGCCTTGTTCTAATTTAAGATGGGCAGCCGCTTCTAGAAATAATGGGATGTGATAAGGCTGCACTGATTACCTTTTATTTTTGAGAGATGTTTCTCAAATAAGGAAAAGTCATTGTTGCATTAAAGAAGAAATTATGTAAAATGTTGGTGCATGCGTGCAGGATGATAAACAGAATTGAAAATGTGTTTGTGTCATCTTTACATCTTTTATTCTTAAGAATCAGAGTTTTACTTTAATACATGCTGATCTCTTGAGTGTCTGACATAATCTTCGAGATATGCACAGTCTCTTTACATAGTACATACTAAGGCTAGATAAAACCCAGACTTTTTACTCAGGCAAGACTTTTACAGAAACTTGAAAGCTCTCTCTCAGTGTAGTGTGGAATGAAGAAAACTTTGAAATCTAGAAAGCTAATGGGCCAATAATATTCTTTTCTGCCCATCTTTATTTCTGCATATGTAACACACTATTCTTTTTCATTTACCTGTATAACTTGTTTGTGCCTATAAACAGAATACAAAAGATTTATCTTTTAATGATGAATTTAATAATAATTTTTTCAGTAATAGGATGTACTGGTAATTAGAAACATAAATAATTACAAATGGAAACAGGTAAGACTTATGAGAGCCTCCTAAATTTGATTTGGAGGAAAAACTAATTAAAACATTATTAACAGCTTTAAAGATGAGTTAAGGAGGAAACAATCCACAAAATTTTCATTCTTGGTTACAGGTTGAATATTCCAATTGTGCTATAATTTCAATACTATATTATGAATAATGTGAAAGAACATTAATTTTCAATAATGTTGAAAAGAAAAGAACAATCTTTTTCAAAACATTACTCACAGACCTACATAAGAGTCATGTTCCTCTTGCTCCTGAGGTAGTTTTATTTTCTGTGTGTCACTGTAGCTAAGTTGTCATTTTTGAGGGAAATTTCTTAACCTTTTTGTAGCTCTAGCTTGACACTTAATTAGACTTGGCTTGTTTGATGAGTTCGCAACAGTAATTATGACTGCATATCCTTTTTCGCATGAAATATTTAGTTATTAGCCATTGTCACCTATTTTGGCCTTTTGAGAAGACAGACCCAGCTAGCAATTGTAACAGCTATTTCAAATGTCTAATTACTTAATGCATACCTAATTCAAACCTAGCTGTGGACATTAGTAAACATTCTTAGACATTTTGAGAAACATCATCTGAAATAAATTAGAAGTCTAGTAGTGTATTTATAAACATCTGCCATTGCGCAAGTATAAGCTTGACTGATTATTCTAATTACAGTTTGCATTTGTATATAGCTGGGCGTTGTCCAGTTTTAAATTACAGAGGTGCTTTATAATGGTATCGTCATTCTAGAAATGCTTTTTCTAGATTAATAGACTTCTGGTCATATTGCTGCAACCACTGTTAGTTATATCTATGAGATGGTACTCCCATGTTAAGTTATGATCAGAAGATGGAAGCTGTACATTTTTAAATGTTATAGACACCTTGTCCATTCTTCACGTGTTCAAAAGGGTTGCTTAGCACTGTATTATCAAGGGAGCAATTGAATTCTTAACACATATGTTGTTGTGTGCTGCACTTTGGTTTGTTTTTCTGCATTCTTTGCACACTGTCTGTGCCTGAATGTCTGGGACTCATATGCAAATTATTTAGGAAAGCCAGTTCACATGGCTGCTTCTTTTCTGGTTGTCATTGCCAAATACTCAGGTATTACATTTTTAAAGATTTATTACATTTTTGAAAGGAAGCTGTTCTGGAGCTTACCACAGAATTAGCTATTCCTTGCCTGAGTATAGAGGTACATGACCTCTTTGAGATGACTTAAGTCAAACAATAGATCTGAATGACTCAAACTTAATAACATTTTAATCAAAGTTTCTGATATGTGTCTAGAAGGAACATGACAGCTCTGTCGATCTTACAGTTTGTTTAGTCTTTCTGTTATCATGCAAGTAAAAGGAGTAGCAAATGAATAGAATGTAAAGTGTATTCCTGTAACTTGTAATTTGTACTGTAGCCATATTTCTGGTTGCATTTTTAGTCATGTTTAGCAAAAAAAAGACAGGATAGGCATTTCTAGGTTTTCATTCTACATGTTAACAATTTTCTGCAGTGAGAGGAAGCCAGCCTGTGTTTGGAATGGGATTTGTGGTGTGCAACGTCTTAAGAGAGCTGGCACCCAGACATCTCAATTTATGTAGTATCAGCTGTTAGACAAATTTATGTGACACTGAGCCAAGCATTAATCATGATTTAATTGAGTTGATTTACTGATATGAGACAGAGAAAGAATGACCTCTTCCATGCAACACAGGTATCTTTCTTTTCCAGATGTGCTGTGAAGAACTGACTTTCTCGTTTTAGGAAAATAGTGAAAGATACCTTAAAAGATGAAGGTAACATCTATAGTACAGATACAGATCTATAGCTCCAGTATCTCAGTAGATAAAGGCTTAATATAACCAGTGTTTGCTAGCAACTTCTGAGCAGCAGTCCTCTGCAAAGAGCAGAGCCAGATCTTAATTTGGCATATATTTCTTCATATTAGAAGGTTTATTCATTGAACATGTCTGTCTTATGAGACATAGAATCCCTCGAGATCTTTTTGAAGTCCAGTGATTTGCTCAGCTCTCCAACCAAACTAATGAACTAAAAAATGGAATTTCAGAAGCAAAAGTTGGAGGATGATAAACCATTTTTATCAAAGTTGTATGAAGTACTATACTTTGATTTTAATTTACTCTCATGTATTTGTACCTTCTTACACTATTTTTATAAATAAATTCTGAAGGTCAGTTTCTGCATAATTCACATGAATCATAAGATTTTTCTAAAGCTGACTTGTAACTGATATATCTTTTTTTCAGGTATGGCATTCCTTAAATAAAATTCTACTTATATTTTTAATAGCAACCACAAAGTTGAGCAGGATTAACTGAGCCAGATTCAGATTTTTTGCATGGCTTAACTTTGGAGACAGCATTCAGTGGAGAGGCTGTGCTTTCTCAGGTCTTGCAAACATTTTGATATCCCAGACTGATTCGAAAACACTTTAGAAAATACACAGTATAAATTTAGCAAAAGAGCCAGGGTAGAACAAAGTATGACCCAAAATATCCCTTAGGCCTTACAATCTGAAAATTTGGATGGCATCTAGAACACATAAATAAAGCTCTGCAAATAGATGGCTTGGGTTTTGAGTTAGCTGGATCAAACCGAATGAACTTACTGAAGTTTCCTTTGTGCAAAACCACTAAGATCCTCTTTTAACTGTACTCCTGTAAGCATGTGCCAGCTTGATACAAAAGTAAGCAGCACATAAATCTAGGTAAGCTAGCACTGTTTAGTTCTTCAGTTTCCAAATCTTCTATTAATATTTGTATCCTGCATCCATGGGACTTCTGTGAACAGTACATATTATGTGAGGATTATTTAAGGTTTGAAAACTGCAAGAAACTGGCAAAGAGACATTTAACACTGGTAAAAATTGGTCATCAACATTAAAGAACATATGAAAACTTGTCAGTTAATAGGTCAATAGGAAAACTATTTTTCTAGAGCAAAAACTTAAAAAGTTTTTTCATATGCTATTTTATTTCCTGTATTCATGAAAAGAACAGTTACATATACAATAATTTTCATACCAAATCTATTTTTTATTGGCATTGAAATCTCTTTTATTGGGCAAGAATTTAAACAATTTGAAGCAGAAATTGGATTTAGAGATGCTTTTGTATGATATTAATATCACCTGACTTTAATCATTGGTTAGGTGTTGATGCAGAAGCCCTAATAAGGGCTTCAGAGAGCTGGCTGTGCATTGGGGTGGTGCAGAAGGCTACTGACATGCTGAGCAGATGGGGAGCTGGAGGAGAGCAGGCTGGTTGCAGGCAGAGCAGCCTTTGTCCTAACACAATATGTAAAGAAGTTGTGGGTAGGCAGTGCTGGCTGTTACACCAAGAGCGTCTGGGGGAGGGAATGTTGTAGTGCAGGCATTAAGGCAGATGAAACACTATCTAAAGTGGTCAGAGTAGATCAAAAGCTCCTTGAAAAGCTTGTCTGTGTTCTGTAAAATTTCTTTTATTTCCATGTATCACAGAGTTAGCAGGCTGATTACCTGCTTTATTTTGTATTTAGGTTTTAGTTTGTTTTGTATTTAGGTTTTAGTCTGTATAATGTTGAGAGAAAAACTTTGCATTAACTGAATAAGTCTGGGAAATAGGAGACACAGAGACCTCTTGCATCCTGTTGCTGGTGTGTTCCATCTTCCCTTGTGAAAAAGGACATCTATTAAAAAGGAGAGGTTACAGTTATATTTGCCATTACAGATAGCTAAATAGATGCTAAGAATAAAGAATGATAAACAGTTGCAGCATTGTGTAAAATTATTTTTCCCTCACACAGATATGAGGTACTGAAGTGGCAGAGATAATGTCCTCTGTCACTGCAGATGTCATATGGGTCTGAGGGACAGAGCTGCAGTAGTTTAAGATACCTGCCCCCAGTATTCCTGGCAAGAATAACACTGACCCAGATTTCTGAATAATGATGTAAGATACTTTTACTGTTTGTAATTTTAATTAGGAAAATGGTTTTGTTATTTGTGTTATATGTTTCATTATAGTAGGAAACGGTCAATTAATACAAGAATCTCAAGAAGCTTGAGCCTAGAGCTAGTTCTCCACAAAGTAATATATTTTAATTATAACAGAAAGGGGATATGCAGTTTTCCCTGAGATTAGCCTTGAGCATTAGCTTTTAGTAAACTTTTAAAATTAATTTCAACAGTTATTTGGACTCATGTGAAGATGCACACACATAAATATGTCATCTGGCAATATGAATACATATGACAAAAGCAAAGGAGCGTCACTCAGATAGGCAGAGGAGTTTCCTATTTTGTTTCCACAGTAATTTAACTCCACAGGCTAAAATTTAAATAAATGGGTGCGAGCCACCTGGGTAGCCAGCTGTATCTACTGAGTGGGAATGAAACTGCTTGATTTGAAGTAAGAGGAGCAAAAAACAAAAAAAAAAAATGAAGAGCAAAGTTTGAAGGCACAGTAGAACAATTTCCAGTTACTCCTGTGTTTTCTTGACTCTTGTTCCTTTAGGATAGCTGAAGTAATTCAGTTTCATTGTTCCCTGAGTATCTCATGAATATTTCAGTTCCAAATGGCTGAATGTTATTTTTATTAGTCCGTTTAGATTGGAGCACAAATATATTCTCCTGCATGTGGTTGAGGTTTGGAATTAGGGAATATTTGTGGCATGAGGGAATAAACAAAAAGAAATGCACAGTGTACAGTTCAATACAGTTGTGATGATTGAATGCTTTTTACAGTTCACACAACCTGGGACTTGATCCACTGTACCTTTGATTTTATATTTTAGTATTTGTTTCTTGCCAATAGCATTGTCTATTTCCCTCACCCTGAAAAGTCATCAGACTGTGGGAAAGACAATCCTTATACTCTGTTTCTTTTTATCTTTCAGTGCAGTTTTCTTGTTTCCTTTTTTAGCTGTCCTCAGTGTACCAGTGGCCATCCTTGACAGGAGCAGTTACGCTGAGCCACCCACAAGGAACATTTGTAAAGTTTGTTCCTCATGAATGACTTTGATTACTTTTTTTGTAATTGATAGTGTACTGTGGACAAATTGGCACACAGATCAGGTTGCTGTCCCAGAGAGATAATAACCTGAATTGTTAGCGTGCCAGTTAAAAAAAAAAAGAAAAAGAAAAAGAGGGTAGTGAGCACTGGAATGGGTTGCACTGGATAATCTTAAGGTCCTTTCCAACCCTAACCATTCTATGATTTTATGATTCTGTATATCTGATATTATCTTATATAGATTGGTCAATTTGTCTGTGTATAATTCCCTTTTTTCCTTCTATATTTTTAATCTTTGTTTAATATTTATTATCCTTTCTTATTTGTTAAGTTAGTGAGATTTGGTTCTCTTGTAACTAAAGCAGACAAGAATCCTCAGAGTTTCCCTCTGGCCAGATTTCCTGAAATGCACTGCAACAAGTAGGGAAATATCAGAGTTTGATATCCAAAGCAGCCTATTTTAAAATAGTTTGCATTGTTAATAAGAGGCAGGACATTACAAGGAACAAAATCCCTTTTATGATGCAGCCTGCTAGAGTTTAGCTTGGGGCAGCTTGTGAGGTCTTGGCATCTAGTCTAAATAACCAGCTTACAGAGACGAGGAGAAGATTCCTAAGGAGTGGTTTTAGCTGTGGAGATGTCAGGTAATGACAAGACCCAGAGGCCAGAAATTGATAGATACTATTCCAGCATCCAGAGGCATCTGTGTTGCTTCTGGAATTTCTTCTGGGTCAACAGAATGTAATTCGGTTGTTGATGGATCACGTAGTTTGCCATGTTGACCTTGATCCCCTCTGGGGTTTGTATCTGATTACAAAAAAATTAGAACACCTTTGTCTGGGACTAGGATAAGATTTTTGGTGAGCCCCCCATGAGATTTATGCATGGAATTCTTCTGTGGTAAATAATCTTCACCCATTCTCCTAATCTTTTTTTCACCACATTATTGTGGCCCTAGGGGCACATCATACTTATCCACGAAGCAGCATCTGCTGGAAAATCAGAACTAAAATTCACAGCATCCTTGTCACCTAGATAAAAAGTCATGCAGGTTTTAATATGTGCATGCAGAAGCTAATTCTTTAGGAAAATGGCCTTAAGCCATAGATATAAAAAAGAACATCAATGGAATATTGTTACTGGCAATCAAATCAGATGTCTCTGAAGGGTGTCCAGCCATGTGCATTGGAAAGAACACTGTTCTTTCCTCATTTCCTTTGCTGGCACAAGCAGCAGTCTGGTGATTTTCACATAATTAAGGATTGCATGATGAAAGCAACAGGCATATTATTTGATAGAAAGGCTGAGATGAAGGTGCCAGCTAAGTCTGGATGATTCTGTAATTTGATGTGACTGCTGTCAGGAACACAAACTTACTGAAATTAGATCTACTGGCTACCACCAGAGTAGTTGGTGAAGTGAAAAATGTACACGTAGGGCTTAGATGGGTTTCCTGAAGTTACTGATTGTGTATTTTCATCTATCACTCCAGGGCTAAGAAGTAAAGTGTTAATCTTCTGTGTACCAAAGCTCACAATTTGCATTTGATGAAATTCTAAAGCTTCAATAGCTTTAGTTTGTTTGGATCTCTACTGCCAAAACAAAAGCAAGACCTTAACCTTTCAAAAAGCTTGGCTCTTTGCATCCTTTTATTGATCTGTAAGCGCTGTAAGCAGAGCATGCCTAACTGATAGCTAACCGGAGATCAAAAGAATAAGATTTTGCAGGATATTTGCAATCACTTAAAATGTTTTATGCATCTAATCATTCCCAGAGGAGATCTAAGGAGAAAATACCCAATGAGGTTGGATATTTAATAATTGCTTGTGAGCAAAAAAAACCCCTGCCCTATTGCTGTCCCATTTTCCTCCCCTTCTCTTGTGTACACACACCTGAAAATAGAGGAATGAGTCTGGAGGCCTGTCTGATGCAGTCCCCTATTTTTTCTTGATTGTACAAATCCAGCACACTCTTCTCACATTGCTTTTTATCCTTTGGTTTCAAGCTAGTAGGATAAACTACAGGACTGACAAAGTAAGTCCAATGTGGAGCTTATTTGCTGAAGATGCAACTGAAGACATGAATAAGTATCTCTTACTGGAGAGGGTTTTGTTCTGTAGGTGTCTTACGGCTGGGCAGGACATGTCACAGGGACCTAGACCACCCTTCAACAGTTGTGTTCTAGGAGCTGTTGACTGCTTCAGCTCCAGCCTGGGTTTAGCTCAACGCTTTAAATCCTAATGCTTTTAAGGTGTAAAAGGTCTCTTCTGACACCATCAGTAACAGGTTCTGCAGCAGCTAGTTTCTTGGTTCAAGAGTTCAGTGGCATCCTATTTAAGGAGCAGACCCTCAGAATGGCTGAAAAAGCAACAAACTGAAGCTCATTAAGAGCAGCAAACATTTCAGCGTTTTAACAGTTTTAACATCCATTACAAATTACTTCCATATACACCAGATTATCTACACCTACAAATAATTCAATCTGATATATCTAATGGGCTTTTTATGGCCATATGCAATGACTTTTACATATGGATTTTTACAGTCTTTCATATAGTATATTTCATTTAAATTTAACCTGTCACCTTAAAAATACCAAGCTTTGCTTTACTTTCTAGATTAGCGTACAATAGACAGACTATTTTTACTTTTACTCTGTTCTGACATATTTGGGATTTTTTACTTTATCCTGATATCTGATCTACTGGAGTAATATGCAATTTTAGTATTCTCCCTGCTAGAACACTTTGATGGTATGTAGGCACGTTTGAAATAGGATTGAGTTTTTCCTGATTAGGATAGAAAAGGTATAAAATATCCCTTATTACTGGCTCTGTAGGTGATGATGCAGACCACAGCAAGAGAGATGGTGCAGTTAAATAACAAGAAAAAGCCTCCATGGAGCTGCTGTCACTTCTGAGGCAACAGAAGCAGAGCATTGCTGCCATGTTTGTAGCACGGGCTGTCCAGCACAACTAGCAGACACAGCACTGAGCAATGAAAAGCAAAAGCTCAGACAGGTTGCAGCTCCCTGGTTTGAGGAAAGAGCACAAGTGGAATTTACAGTTTACTGTTTTGCCTGTTTCTGGCTTCCTACAAATATGCGACATCCCTTTCTTAAAAGTACTGGTAAATTGGAGAGCTTGTGGGCTATCTGTTATGAATCTAGGCTGGATATTTACTTAATCCACATGCCCTTTCATGCTATTACTGTAGAGAATAAGTGTTTTCATACTTCATAAATTGTTAATAGCCATGTTCTGATTTACAGGTTTGCAGGTTTTGTTACTACATGCAGCAACATTTAACTAGAAAGAAAGCTTTTAAATAAAGGAAACGTATGTCTCTGCAATTCAATGGTGATTTATGACATTGTGGATTTTCTAAAACTCTGTGCAGGTGATTCCTTTAGCTGGAAAAGAAGGGATATGTCAGCATGAAAATGTTATAACTACTTCAAGAACCTCTGAGAAAGTTGGAAGGCAGACTGGAAAAGTACAGTAAACAACCCATTAACTGCCTAATTACTAATCCTCTGAGCCACCTATGGCTACAGGCTTAATGAAGGCAATGAAATGTGTGCAATTTGTATCTAAGGTAATTACAGGGACAGTGCAATTTTCAAAAAATATTAATTTTATTAATCTTATGTAGGCTAATGCCCAGAGAAAATATGTAAAACAAAAGCAATGGCAAATGGGATCAATAAAAATACATTAATATGTCATTTCAATTAGTGCAAATGTTTGTTTTATGAAGCTCCATTTTACCCTAAAATTCATTTGCAAATGATTTACTGAAGCTAAAACTAGTATGGGTGCATGTCCATGTGTAAAACAAAAATATGACACTTAAATGTTTGTAAGATACTTGATTTACTTGTAGCTAGAAAATGGAATGTAATTCAAGATTGCAGCTCTGTTCACAGTTGCATTGATCAGATACCGACCACTGAGGCACAAATATTATTAGAAACATTACTGCTCAGTATCACTTCTGCAAATGGCATGCTTTATGAAAATAAGTCATTACACTAGAATCTTTTACTTTCTTTCATTTTTTTTTGCTTTTTCTCCATTTTTGTTCCCTTCCTCCCCCCCCCCCTTCTTTTTTTTTAAAACATTGTTCTCTGTCCTTTAATTTAGTCTGTATTTACCTTAGGCTTTTCTGTGTACTCTTCTCATAATCTATGAATCTCCCAAAATTATTAGGCATGCACATGTATGAAGTATGCATAATTTACTAGATTGTACCTGTATAACAAAACTTAATTGTAACAAGTGCCAAATGTCTTGTTTGCGGTGGAAAAAATATTTTAGTTACAAATCCCTCTCCACTTGGGCTTCTAAATCTAGAAAAACATAAAGCCCAGGTGGATGTCTTGAATACTTACACAGTTTTTACAAAGTTCTGAGGGGTGATGCAGTTTCTCAAAAAGAAGAGCAGTACCTCTGACCTCATGGGCTGTGCCTTTGCTGTAACTCTGAGTGAGAGATCTCCATTCTAGGGCTATGTTCATTTATAAATCTTGAGAGAATGAAAATTAGGTCCACACCCTAATTTATTCCTGTCATTATTGTAAAACAAGAATTATTCTTGATGATAGAAAAATAACTAATGGAGGGAAAAGAGAAAAAAAAATCAAAGCTAATAACCATAGAAAACTAAAATTAAAAAAAAACGTTTTCTAGGCATTTTAATTAGGTAAATAGCTCTTAACCCTGAAGATCAAGCTTGATAGTTCATTAAACTATGTATTTTAAAAATTGTTCTTGTTGGGTATTCCACTGAGGCAGATTAATTCAAACATGGCTACAGGCGTAAGAAGACTTGGAATGCATGTCCATTAAACTGACAAACGGCTTGCCAGATGGATCCAAAGGAAGCAACCCTTTTCCTGACAACTGTGAATGCTGTTCAGTGATTAAAATAATGAGACTGGTCTGCTGCAGTGGCTGTAGCAGAGTTCTGTATTTCCATTTGAAGAAGGTTCCTGTTTTGTTGCAACACATGCTTCTATCACTGGCTGAAGATCTTTACATTGGAAAAAAAAAAACCAAAACAAAAAACAAAGGTGGATAACCTGGGTTCAGACATTAAAATATCCAGGTCAGCAGTAAATATCACAAATTAAGATATTAATTACTATCCATATATTTGCTTCTGTAGTTGTGGAATTTTTTTACATGAAAAATTTGTGACAGGGAAAAGTGGGTCTTGGTTCAGTATTATTTTATGAAGTATCCAGGCAGAAATGATGAAATCAGAAACCTAAAATTTAATTTAAAAATTTTAATTCATTTTTTAGAAGTAGACTGCTTTTTATAAGGGATCTCTTCATGATTTCTGTTTCATTGTCAGTATTGACCTCAGAGTAACATTAGCTCAAATTTTACATGGGGAAGTGTTCCTCTTGGAAATCTATTTTCATTTGATTTAGCCAAGAAATGTAAATTCTGCCTAAAAAGTAGACTTTTCAGTGGGAACTGGAGGTATCTTCAGTGGAAGTTTAATAATGTAATGTTGATATGACGAGTCTGAGAGAGGAATGTCATTGTTGCCCTGAGACACTAGGTAGCAGTGAATCATGGAATTATGATCTGCATTTGAAATATAGGCCAGTAGCAGTGATGTAAATCATAATAACTCTATTAAGTCTATGTAGTTAAATTAGTATACAGTCAATGAAATTAAAATCAGAATTAGGTTCAGCCTGTGCATTACTTATTCAAGTCCCTTCATCATTATTTTTAATATCTTATCTAGACTCATCTGAAGGCAGTTATGTGACTGCTTATTGAAAGTAATGACTGGGGTTTTCTGGGCACTGATATAATAAAATTGGTAATTGAGTACACCGAAAATATGAACAGTTACAAATGTTGTGCATTAGGACCTAAAGTGAAGAGCTGAATGAAGCGTTCCACTATTAGAATGGTTTTATAATATAATACTCTAACAAATGGGCTTACATTCTCCCTGCAGAGGTCTAGCATAGTGCGGGTATTACATAAGTCATATTAGAAATTTAACTGTATGTGGTTTAGTGGAGCTTCAGTATCGGTGAAACACTTTGTGTCACACTACCAGGTACGGAACCTATACTGTTAGATATGGCGTGTGCTATCCTGAGTGATCCCACGCAGACAAAAATGTAGTGCTTCTTGCCTAGACCCATGAATTCAGATTTATTTCAAGCAGTTTGACAAAGGTGCATGTATTGGGTTTGCATGGCAAGGTTTTCGTAAGGGAGGGGCTACAGGTACCCACAGGCCTTTTGTTGTATTTTCTCTCCTCTGTCCAGCTGAGTGATAGAGCATCTTTAGTGGGCACCTGATGTCCAGCCAGGGTTGACCCACCACAGTGCACTTAGGCAGCATGTTTTAATTTTGGTTTGGTGATTCTTGAGGAGAGTGCCTATTACACTTACTTAATAATAAAAACCAGAACTATTAGCTATTATCCTCTTTGCAATGATAGCTCCTCACTCATTTATGCAGGCTCCATCTGCTGTCACTCAGGTAATGTACTTGGCCTCAAAACCATAGGCTTAGATAACTGAGCCAGAACTTTAATAACTGAACCTTAAACACTGAGGCTCAGAAGGCTGTAATTTTGAAATAACATATACATTTGAATATGGTTGGCCAATTGCTATGCCCTGTGTCTTTATATAACAGAGTGAATGTGAAGTCTAACAATACCTGGGCTTTTTTAGACCTTCAAGCCTGCAACTTCCCTTCACCTTCAGCAGCCTTTTGCATTAGACTTGCTCCCTGGGATAAGATTTTATCCACTCCCAAAGTCCTGTGATGACACACAGAGTGCTTGAAGATACTTCTGTTGGTAATTAGGATTTCTTGCAACTAGCAGTTTTGAGACAAAAATACATTTCTTACTGGTTAGCTGGCACATTTTCTAATTCTAGGTGGCACATTTTCTAATTCTACATGTTTTTGATTAATTTATAGAATATTTATAGTCTTATTACACTTTTAAAAGAGTTTTCTAACCATCATATCCAGTTGGACTAGATGATCATTGTAACTCCCTTCCAACTGAACTGTTCTACTAATGTATAACTGTATCTTTAGACCTTTACTCAAGTCATGGGTGAAATTTTCATCCCTTACAGGGAAAACAGTGAAAGATTTCCAGCTTGTGATTCCTGTTAACTGCTGACCTCCATAATACGTTCAGGACTCCTTTCTCAAGTACAAGAAGAAAAAAGAATTCAGTTCTACATCAGTTGTTTTTTACATCATATATTTGAACATCCCCAGACAGAATGCCATGAATAATAGGCTGAATTTTTGCTACATCTGCAGTAGAGCTTTTTTAATGCTCTTCATAGTATCTGTAACAAACAAACTATTGAAATGAAGAATACGATCAGTTATACTTTTGGCAGTACTTCTAGATTTCAGAACTGTGGGAGTCAGCATTCATAAATCATTTAAGAACTGCCCAGCAAGCAAAAGTGAAATTAGCTAAACTACATTTTAAAAACATTAAAGAAAAGAGATATAAATACCATTTCAAGCATAGCTATCTAATGCATTCAAAATTTTCTTGGAATGAATGACTCCTTTGATAAAGGCATGGTTCACACAGATCTTTGATCTTTTCTCCTCAAACATAAGTAGCTCAATGTTTCTACCAGTCTTTTCTTTAAAACCAGAAGTTTTCTTTTCTAGAGGTATTCACAGAGTTTTTAGTTGTATTTGTGAGTATTTGTAACTGTTTGACTTTCTTTAAATAATGATGTTTTTGGCTTTTTTATTAGTGTCCATAGAATAATTTCAGAGAGTAGTTTCCCACATACATGCATTCGTGAGACTTCTTGTCCTGGGTTCAGCAGTAGCAGTCATGTTTCTCCTTTGTGGTAGCTGGTGCAGTGCTGTGTTTTGACTTCCAGCCTGGGAACAGTGTTGGTGAAGCCGATGCTTTCGGTTGTTGCTAAGTGATGATTACCCTGACCAAGGACTTTGTGAGGCTCATGCTCTGCCAGGGAGGAGGGGAAGCCGGGAGGAAGCAGAGACGGGGCGCCTGACCCGCGCTAGCCAGGGAGGTATTCCATACCACAGCACGTCATGCCCGGGGTGGGGGGGTAACTGGAAGTTACCCGGAAGGACACGGGCTTAGGGGTGGGGCTCGTTTCTTGGCCGGTGGTATCGTATTCTCTTCCCTTGTTATTTTCTCTCATCATTGTTGTTGGTGGTAGCGGTGGTGATTTGTGTTGTACATTGGTTGCTGGACTGTTCTTGTCTCAACCCGTAGGAGTTGCACTCTTTTGATCCTCCTCCCCGTTCCTCCAGAAGCAGGGAAGGGGAGAGCCCCAGGGGTGGGGGCCTCGATTGCTCTCAGCCCGGCACCACTCACTGGGAGTGAGTGAACAAGCTGTCTGGCAAGGGTTTAAACCACGACAGTTCTATATACCAGAAAGATACTAACAAATAGCATTAACACTTGAGTAAGCAAAGGAAGGAGGTCTTAATGAGGGGAAAGACATGAATGACTTTTTTTTTTCAGTTGTACTTGTGTCCTCCTTTTAGCCTAAAATTTACCTGGATCCAAATTGCTATTGTATTCTGTTTAGCCTACAGATTGTTTCCCTGTACTTTGTTCAGTAGTTAGTATGAATTATCTCTTTGGCCAAAGGCAAAATCAAAAGGAAATTATCACAATGATTGGTGGTGACAAACTATTAAATCATGTAAATCAGTATCGTCAAGTTGGGATGCCCGTTTTTAAACTTCCTTTCAGGATAGAGACTCAAAATAAGCTGCATTTTTAGAAGAGCTGAAGTCCATCTGAGCTGCAATTATACAGCAGAATGAAAAATCAGCCTAAAAATTGATGATTTATGAATGTGCCTTTAGGCATTCAGGTATTGGGCTTGAGATATATGAAAATGCTGGCAAGTATTACATTAATACTGCTTATAAAAGTGATAACTTAGTGACCTAATTTTCCAAAAAGCCCATTGAAAGTTAACAAGATATATGTGGCAAAGTACCCAGTTTTCTTTCAGAAGAAGTTTTCTTTTAGTTAGTAAGCTCTTAAATATCACTAAAAGTATTTCACATTTTGGGTTTCATCCAAATTCAGTGGTATATATTGGTTTTATTAAGACAAAAAAGATTTTTTTTTTCCCAATTCATAGACTAAGAACATTATATTTATTTATATTTTCCAATCAATAAACTGAATAACTAAGTACCTACTTTTCAGGAATTTTTTAATAACATCATGATAAAGTTAAATGGTGCCATGCGTTTTTGATGTGTCACTTTTCAACCCAATAAAACCCTAATGTGTCAATGCAAGATTGTTTCATTAGAATGACATGGCATTCTTGGAAACATTTCACTCAGTACAATGTCATTAGAACTGATAAATCAATGAAAATGAATAAACAGCTTCTACTGATCTTATTTTGACCTGTTCAACTCTGAAATGTAAACTGTATGGATCACAAACCCCATATTCACTACTTAGTGAACAATCAATAATGAAAAAGAATAATAATCAGCAACATCAAAAACTGAAAAATGTGTAGATAGCCTCCTAAACTCAGCTGATAAATATCCCTGACAAGTTCAGTATGACTAGTGAAGGTTAGCATAAAGCGTTATGCCTTATTTGGACAGGCAAGAAACCTTGCATACTGTCTTGTAAATTGAATAACATAATAAATTACAGAATAGCAAATGAATGGTTAATGACTGAGAAAATTTGACTGACAAATACACGGAGCATGAGTAAGAGACAAATGAATCTTAAAAGAATTGTATTAAGCTAGGTAAAAGAATAAGAAAACAGTCACTGCTGTAATTCACTGCAGCCTACTTGGTGTCAAGAATCTCAAGAAGTTTCTGTTACTGTTCTCTTTTTAATTCAGCTCCCAAGGGAGGTGTTGATCAGTCTTTTCAAATGCATACTCAAGATTCATGGATAAACCTGTTAGAATAGCAAAAAAGTTTTTTTTTTTTTATGAAATCTCTGCCCCACTGAACAAAATTCCCTCTATTTTCAGTAGTAGTCAGAATTTTCCTTTGTGATGTGCAGCTGTGCAAGCAAATTAGCATTTTGATTTCAGAATTGTAAGTGTAAAAGTTCAGAAATATGAATGCAAGAAGGGTGTCATATGTGCCATTTTATAGATTCAGGCAGATGGAGCTCTATTTAAGCAAAAGTCCTTTAAGAGGCCGCTTGAGAACTCAGCATACCCTATACAGCATTTAATTGTGTTTCCCTTAAGTATGAAGAACACTTTCAGCATTTTATCGTTTTAAGTGTTATTCGTAGATGTGTACACAGGATGCATCCACAGAAGAAATGAGGCAACCTAGATTCAGCTTGTTAAGTCTGTAGCTGGTAGAAAAAGGAAAGGAAAAAGAAACTAAAGAATTAAAATCAAGCAGCTCTTGTGGGTCACGAATGTTTAATGGGCTCATTGATCAGCTCCTCCTGGGAACCTTCCCCCCACAAGCTCAGCTCAGTTTCTGCCTGAGCCACTGTGCTGGTTTTGGCAGGGATGGGGTTAGTTTTCTTCACGGTAGATGGTATGGGGCTGTGTTTGGGATTTGAGCTGGGAACAGTATTGATAACACAGGGATGTTTTCATGAATGTTGGGTGGTGCTCACACAGAGTCAAGGCCTTTCCTGCTCCTCACCCCACCCCACCAATGAGTAGGCTGGGAGTGCACAAGGAGCTGGGAGTGGACACAGCTGGGACAGCTGACCCCAACTGACCCAAGGGATATCCCACACCATAGAACATGATGGTAAGTATATGAACTAGGGGGAAGAGGAAGGAAGGAGAAAAGTAAGCAAGCAGCTGTGTGGGGCTTAGTTGCTGTCTGGGGTTAAATCACGACAGCCATTGTAGCTGTGTCTGTCTCCTGCCTTGTTTACCAGGCGGACAGTGGGACTCTGGTCCACACTCTGGTGTAGGCAGCCTACCTCCAAGCCAATTGCACATATATTGTAGCCTGTCTCTGTCCTTGTCTCCTGGATGGACTTTGGAGAATGAAGCAGCCCCATTGCCAGCTTCTCCTGCCTGGACTCCCTCTAGACCCCGGGCTTGGTTCTCTGCCATGTGTGGGCTGTTGATGGGCCCTCTTACCAACACCATGCTCTGCCTGTCACATTCAGACCCTGTTTTTGAGAGCACAGCTGGCATGGGGGTCTTCCTCACTCCTGGCTCCATGTCCCCAAGGGAGCAGCTGTTTCTCACTGTGTCCTGGCAGCAACACTTGCCAGTACAGTCCTTTGCGATGAGTTCACCTTGTCACAGCCAAAACTTTCAGGCCCACCAGCTTCCCCTTTTATCTCCTCCTTTAACTGAACACATTTATCAAGTTTACAAAATTGACGTACAGCTATCAGATTCACAATCTTGAAAGAAAAAGAAATAGATCTCTTACGAAACCAATGATGAAAACTAGACCATTGTTATACTGGGTTTATTGTAATAATAGACCTGTTGGAAAAGAGAAGAGCAAAAATATATGCTATCATCGTCTAATGTTAATTTTATACACCAATATTCTTTAAGGTACAATATTACAAAAATAAGATAGTCATAGAAAGCATGGACTTCATTGGAACATAATTTCACTCCGAACTACTGTATTTCAGATATCTGTATTAATGGGATCATGCAGTGCTCTGACATCAATAGGGAAATTTCTACATGACCTGTTGTTCTCCCAGGTATGTCTCATTTTTTCTATATTTAGTAGTTACATTGGTGAGACACCCACCAGAGATCATCAAGCTAATCAAGACTTTATGCTATACAGTTATGGTACGTTATAGTTTCCACTCCAGTAAGTTTATAAACAAAATGCTGAGACAGAGCAGCTGAGGAAGCAGAAGATGAAGGTATCTGTATTAATGGAGTGAATCAGTTTTGATAAGCTAGATTTTCTAGATTATTTATTTTGTTTCTTAGCAGCTGGGAGAATATTTAAGATGGTGCAGCAGATGAATTTAAAGTTAATTTGGTGGGGCATAATGATGTGGTTCTGAGGACTACATTAAAGGTTTGCCATATAGAAAGACTGGACTAGGAGTAATCATAAGGGTGCTAATAAGAAAAGCCTTCCTGAGGCAGGTAAGATTTATAGAAAATATTGTGAAAACCGCTAATAATGTATTTGAGGGCTGTATAAATAAAGAACATAAAGCCTGTTGGATGTAGTGAGACAAAGCTGGCATTCCTTTGGTGACAGAATGAAAATCCAAAAAAAAAAAAAAAAAAAAAAGATTAATGGTGAAATTATCCAAATAGCAGCATACAAAAGAAAAGACCCCAAAAGCAGCAGTGAAGGTTGCATTTGTACAAGGCAAAATTTGTGGCTAATGATGGCTGGAAGAATACTGTATGATGATAATATTGAGCTAAGAAAAGTGACAAGTTATTGATAAGTAAGCTGTTACAATGAAAAGAGGGTCTCGTGGTTTAAGCCCAAACCATAAATCAGAACCATGGAGTCTACTCCCGGAGGGATGGGAAGGGGAAGCGAAAAGAATGTAACTCCCACGGGCTGAGATAAGAACAGTCCAGTAACTCAGGTATAACACAAACCACTACTGCTATTATTAATAATAATAATGATAAAGGAAATAACAAGGGAAGAGAATACAACACCTCACCACCCACCAACCAATAGTACCCAGCCCCCAGCAGTGCAGTAGCCCTTCCAGGTAACTGCCCCTGTTTATATACTGGGCATGACATGCTGTGGTATGGAATACCTCTTTGGCTAGTTTGGGTCAGGTATCCTGTCTCTGCTTCCTCCCGGCTTCCCCTCCTCCCTGGCAGAGCATGAGACTCACAAAGTCCTTGGTCAGACTAAACATTTGAGCAGTAACTAAAACCATCAGTGTTATCAGTGCTGTTCCCAGGCCAAAAGTCAAAAACATAGCACTGCACCAGCTACTAAGGAGAAAAAAAAAAGACTGCTGAACCCAGGACAGAGAGCTAAGTCAAAGATGAAGCTCAGATTGTGGCTTTGAAAGATGAGAGACATGGCAGTGTGGCTGTATAGAAAAATGGGAAAGGGAAGGTTTGGAAGAAGTTAAAAAAATGAGCTTGGTGTTGGCTACATTGCATTTCAGTTAATGAACGGCCAAGGGAGGTATAAGACTGGTATTTGAAAGGTAAGAAGAATGTCTGTGAGAGACAGGCCAGAAAGATCTGATTTTAGAAGGTTTGGGCATGGGATTGATAGAGAATTTAAAGAAATTACCTGAAAAAAAAAGCTCTTCTTTGGTTAATAATGCCCAGGCAGCCACAGAGCTAGTCTGGTTTTTGCTAGACAAAAAAGACAGGTAGCATCTGAAAACTTTTCTATCATTGATGAGTAGACTATGCTTTTTCAATAACAATAACTTACAGTCTCTGGTTAGTAGAATTTTTTTGTGTATGATTTTGCTGTCTCTTGATGCCCATTTCCTTCAGCAGGCTGAACATCTGTATTTTGCAAGAAGCGTATTTTTTTCATCTGTGGTTCTGCCAACTTTGACTGTTCTGGTATGCAGAATTGTACCATGCAGCACATCAGTTTCATACACACACAAATGCATAGAAAGTGCCATATGCGTTATAAAAAAGAAAATTACAACCAAACAATAACCCCTAAACTAGTTGCTGAACTAGGCAAATCAGAATATATGGGCTCATCATGCCGTTTACTTCCCAGTATTTGTGAAGATATCTCAAAATAAAATCTCAAACTACACAGGTAAAGAACACACTGGTTTAGTGGAAGTCCATTCATGTTCATTGCTGTGACTCTGTTAAACTCAATTATCCTCACCGATATATGTCAGCTAAATAATTTTAAGCAGGTGTGTCACAGAATTGTAGAGAACAATATAGATGACATTTGGATCCATTCATTACTTTTCTAAGACTATTCAGGCATGCATAGGTGTACTTTGAATTAATTTTTGCACAAGAAATGACACAAAACCAGATACAAGATCCTAACATTCTAGGGTCATTACTCAGAAAAGAGTGCTCAAAAACTCTCTTTTTTTTATTACTTTGATATTTTCTGATTTACTACATTCAAGCTTACACAGATATTAGTTGTCTTGGAATCTAGGAAGGGAGCAGAAAACACACATGCTGTTCTTTAGTATTCTAAATTGCTTTACAAGGATATATTAAATATAGTCATTTAACTAAGATTGCCAAGTCTGCAAGAGCAACATGTGGTGAACGGCAAATCAAAAAGCAATGATTTTCTTTCTCTCTGAAAGGGAAGGAAGACCTGCATCAGCCAGGCATTGTATTGATCAGGTGCAGGAATCTTAACTGAGGATGGCAATGCTAGAGCAACTCACTCTCCTTTCTTTGTAGGGGTTGTGACTGTCTTTTATCTGTTCTTGTTACAGCCTTGAATCTTGGGTATATATGGGGCTTTTTATTTATATTGGCTATATGTACTTTGTTCTCTTTATTAGGTGATACATCTAAATATGAGTTTCCTGTAAAGACTTGTAAAGACTTGTAAAGACTTGGTGGTGGTGGTGAAAATGAATCAGGCTGATACTACATTAGCCTTGAGAGGTTGCTAGCTAAAATGATTCCTCGTTCTACAAGTATTGATTAGTATACTTACCTAATCTTTATTTACTAGTGGTTGTAAGCAGTTTTTCCGCTCATGGCTTTTGAGGGTCATCAGATGTTCAACTGACCTCTAATATTATTGTTTGCTTTTTTGTTTACTCATTTGCTTTAGCATAAGGGTATAACTTTAAGGCAGAAATAATCTCAGGGTAGATTTCTCCTAATTAAGAGAAAGAAAACAGGTATTAATGCCAAAATAAAAATGAAATTGTGTATTTGGGGTACTTAAATCTGACATGTAACTGGGTGTTTAAAAATACAAAAACTAATAATCCGATATCACAACAAATGCATACTTGACTGTTGTGAGCAGGATTTTGGTTACATGTGTGTTCCATTGAAGAAAAGTTTAGAGAGTTCAAATAATTATTGATAAATATTTAATAATACTTAGCTACAAGAAAAAGATTATTACAAAAGAGAAATAATAAATCCAAAGATTACACTCATATCTATTTAATAATTTTAGGTATATTCAACAGAAAAAGAAAGAAAAGAACCCTAAATGCAGACCTGAAAAGAACAGACAGTTCTATTACCATGACTCAGAATCACCAAAATTTAACAAGAAATGTGCTGTAATTACAAAGCTCAAACAGGAATTACTGACTAAAAATTACTTTGGTGTATCATTAAAATACACAAAATGCATACTATTGTAAGATTTCAAAACACACAAAGAAAGTAAATAATATTGAATATTTACTGTGTAAGCAATCAATAGTACCAGTATCTAATAAGAGTATGTTTCTAGATGTATAATTCTGAAGTGCCTAATTTGGATTTCTACTTGGAAAATGTGTTTTTCAGTGAAACAATTGTGTATTAAAGTGTGATTCACTAGTTTCCTAATTGCAGAGCTAGAATTTTGCAATGTAAATGAAGATAATCAAAGCATTTTTTTCTGCACATCATTTAGTTCACATATCAATTATTATAATTGTGCTTGATACCTTGAGAAATGTATCTATACTTTACACGTTACATGTATAATACAGACATCTTCTGTATTATATTTCTGTAATCCAAACCCTAAACCTAACACTAACACCTAACCCTAAACCTAACCCTAACCCTAACCCTAACCCTAACCCTAAACCAAACATTAAACCTAAACCTAACAGTAACCCTAACCCTAACCCTAAACCCTAACCCTAACCCTAAACCCTAACCCTAACCCTAAACCTGACCCTAACCCCAACTCCTAACCCTAAAACTTAACCCTAACCCTTACCCTAACCCTAACCCCTAACCCTAACCCTGTACTGTACTCGCTGTTATGAAAGGGAAAACCATGGGAATGGAATCCAGAGCATAAGGAAGCAGGAAATACCTAATACAGGAATTAAAACCATACCAGTCACTGGGGCCTGTACACCCCCACCAGCCTCTCATAGTAGAATGGGTTTTTGCTGAGCATGGCTCTTATTGTGACCTGTTCAAACTGGCCCTGATGAATCAAAAAGAACTTTAATGTTCAAGTAGCCTCTTTCAAAGACACTGAACTGACATATTCGGAGTGAGAAAAGGGACTCTTGTTTTTAGTCCCAGCAGTAAAACAAACTGAGAACATTGATCAAAAACAACCAGTACAAACCATCTGTTCAATCCATTCAATTGACTTGACAGTATCCCAAAGGGAACTGCTCCTCAGGTTGGAGTTGCACAAACCCACTGGCACAAAATGGCATGCCTGCCTACCGGGGGTTGCAGGAAATTACCTGAAGGACAGACTGAAGTTTCCAGACTACTGCAGATGCCTGTAAATGCAGAGCCATCAGCGTTACAACAACCTTTCAAAACCTCACCAGGTTTAGAAGCACCTCCCTTCATCAAGGGAACAACAACAGAAAATACCTGGTTCACTGGTGCCTCAGCAAAAAGGATCACAGAATCATAGAATCAACCAGGTTGGAAAAGACCTTTAAGCTCATCCAGTCTAACCCTTACCCCAGCACTGCTGAGGCCACCACTAACCCATGGCACTGAGGGCCTCCTCTACACGGTGTGTGAACACTTGCAGGGACGGTGACTCCAGCACTGCCCTGGGCAGTCTGTTCCAGTCCCTGAGCACCCTCTGGGGAAGGAATTGCTCCTCAGCTCCATCTGAAACTGCCCTGGTGCAGCTTGAGACCGTTTCTTCTTGTCCCATCCCTTGTTCCTTGGGAGCAGAGCCCAGCCCATCCTGGCTCCATCCTCCTGTCAGGCAGCTGTAGGGAGCGATCAGGTCCCCCCTGAGCCTTCTCTTCTCCAGACTGAACCCCTAAGGTCCCTCAGCCATTCCCCATCACACTTATGCTCCAGGCCCTGCAGCAGCTCCGCTGCCCTTCTCTGGCCCCGCTCCAGCTCCGTTGCCCTTCTCTGGCCCCGCTCCAGCACCTCACTGTCTCTCTTTGTAGTGAGGGGCCCAGAACCGAACACAGGATTTGAGGTGCAGCCTCACCAGTGCCCAGTGCAGGGGCACAACCACTGCCCTGGCCCTGCTGCCACACTGGTGCTGATGCAGGCACACACTGGATGTGTTTCAGCACCCATACACTGCCTGCTTTCCTCTGCAAAAGGCTCCCAGTGTAATTCATGACTGGCCAAGTCTGTCTTTGCTTTACATTTGTTTTCCTATTTCAATTTGTGATGATAATGTCTTCATAGAAAAGTCAGTTTTCATCCCTTCCTGCTTAAGTAGCCACTGGTGTTATGTGACAAATAGACTTTGTGTCAATGAGGTCTCTCATTGTATTTAAGGGAAATAAACGATCCTGCAGCAACTTCTCTGTGATGTCTGCACATAGCGGGAATGAAGGGGAATGAAATCAGCTTTCTAGCTGCTCCAGCTCTGGGATGGCTGCTCTGTGGCTGGAGCAGGAAGAGCTCTTGAGGAGCCCAAGGGCTGGAGCTTTTGTGCTGGTGTGGGGAGATGGGATGGCATGGGGGGACTGCAGACCTCTCAGAGTGTCCTGGGCAGGAGAGCAGGGGACACAGGGCTCCCTGCAGGGGACTCTCCTGCAACGGCACAGGCTGGGGCTGCCTGGCTGGGAGCAGCCCATGGGAAAGGTCTGGGTGGGCAGGAGCTGGGCAGAAGGCAGCATGTGCCCTGGCAGCAAGGGAGGACAGCATCATCATGGGCTGTATGACCAGGAGCACGGCAGGAGAACAATGGAAGGGATGCTCTGGAATCCTCCATCCAGGTTTCAGATCCCCAGTTCAGGAATGCTATTGGCAAGCAGGAGGGGGTTTAGCAATGGGCCCTCAGGACAGGCAGGGACTGGAGCATGGTGACTGTGGGGAGAGGCTGGGGGAGCTGGGCATGTCCAGCACTGAGAAGGGAAGGCTGGTAGGGACCTGGCAGTCTCTGGCCTTGGGGTTTTCCAACTTGGACTGAATCAAGCCCTGAATCACTTGCTCTGATCTTGTTCCTGACAGGTTAGAGACCTCCTGAGGTCCCTTCCAACCTCTGTTTTCTTATGATCCTACAATGATGGGGTTATGAAAAGCCACAAAGATGCCCCAAGGTCTGGAGGCCTTCTCTGATGAAGACAGGCTGAGAGAGCTGAGGGTGTTCAGCCTTGAGAAGTCTCCAGAGAGACATCTTAGCAGTCTGTCCATTTCTAAACAGGGCATCCAAGAAATCTGGAGAGGGGCTTTTTACAAGTGTGTGCAATGACAGGAGGAGGGGGAATGGCTTTGAGCTGCATCCTGGGTTTAGCAGTAGCAGTCAATTTTTCTCCTTCGTGGTAGCTGGTGCAGCACTGTGTTTTAACTTTCAGCCTGGGAACAGTGCTGACAATACCAACGTTTTCAGTTGTTTCTAAGTAATGTTTACCCTGACCAAGGACTTTGTGAGGCTCATGCTCTGCCAGGGAGGAGGGGAAGCCAGGAGGAAGCAGAGACAGGACACCTGATCCAAGCTAGCTAAAGAGGTATTCCATACCACAGCACGTCATGCCCGGGGGGGTAACTGAGAGTTACCCAGAAGGACACGGGGTCTTCTGGGTCAGACTCATTTCTCGGCAGGTGGTATTGTATTCTCTTCCCTTTTTATTTTCTCTTATCATTGTTGGTGGTGGTAGCGGTGGTGATTTATGTTGTACATTGGTTGCTGGACTGTTCTTGTCTCAACCCATGGGAGTTGCACTCTTTCGATCCTCCTCCCCATCCCGCCGGGAGTGGGGAAGAGGAGAGCCCCCGGGGGTGGGGCCTCGATTGCTTCCAGCCTGGCACCACTCACTGGGAGTGAGTGAACAATCTGTCTGGCTAGGTTTTAAACCACGACAGTTCTTTTCGGCGCCCAACGTGGGGCACGAGGGGTTGAGATAATGACAGATCTGACTGGATTAATAGTCACTCGTCACAATGCTGATTTATTGGCTCTCAAGGTTGTTCCTCTTGATCTCACAGTTTCAGTATATCGTATCTTACTTCCATCCGGTATTTGCTGCATTAGTGTTTTTCAAGTGTGGGGCTTGGGCTAAGGTTTTTGTCTCTTTGTACTTTATCGTAATGACTTGTAATACAATAGAATCATTGATCATGAAACTGATCTGTCTTATGTTCCCAGTGTGGTCACCACCTTTATACTTTGGGAGGTATATAACAGAAGTGCTTAGCAATTACACATCTTTTTTCTCCTTCTTGGGTAGTCAACCTGTGAAGTAGACATTCTTTTACCCTCCCAGTCCCACTCCCCTAGACCATTTACAGCCTCATTTGAGAGTTTTGAATTTTTTGAATGGCCTTTTAATGCTGTTGAGACTTGTTTGCTGATTGTGATGGGAATCACCATGTTGGCAGCCATACAGAGTGTGTTTTGCCCACGACTGATTTCAAGAGTTAAGCAGAGTCAGGTTTGGGTCTTGTCTGGGGTCAAACAACAATATAGGAGGACCAGGAGATTTTCCCTGAGACTGGACAGTCATGAGTGGCAGGGTGTGTGGGATAGTATGGGAAAGTGTCTAGGTCAGTGGGCCCCTCCAGTACTTTGGAATTTCACTACCGAACAACTGCAAAATCCAGAAGAATTAGTAAAACACTTAAATGAGGTGTGTGGTCATTCTGGCCATACCAGAGATGGACAAATCATGGCAACGTGCTGGGGCTTGGCCTATGCTTACAGGGCTTTGTTCAACACTATCCAGCACCTTCAAAAGGAAAAAAATGTTGGTGGATCTGAGGAAAAAGCAACAGTCAGCGCAGCTACTCCAGCTCCAAGCACGGCAGCTTCACCACCCCCAGTGACAAGTACAGTTGCTACACAAACTTTGGCTGCAATGAACTGCGCAGCTACCCCAGTGGCAAGTACAGCAGCTGCGCAAATTTCAACTGCAACAGGCAGCGCAGCTACCCCAGCTCCAAGCTACCCCAGCTCCAAGCACAGCAGCTACACCACCCCCAGCAACAAGTACAGTCACTACTCAAACCACAGTGATAATCACTGCAGCCAAACCAGAGGACCAATTTGTACCAATATTGGTTGCCCCGTACGCAAGAGAAAAAGCAAAAAAGAGGCAAGAAGGGTGAAACAACATGAAGAAACAATGAATTCACCACCCGGTCTAGCATCTGATCAGGAGTCACCATCACATGACGAAGAAGAGGTGACTTCTCAACCTCGGACCTCAACCGAGCTGCGGAATATGCGAAAAGATTTTACCCGTCAACCAGGGGAGCACATCATCACCTGGTTACTCTGATGCTGGGATAATGGGGCCGATGGTCATGAACTAGAAGGTACAGAAGCCAAGCAGCTGGGATCACTTGCTAGAAAAGGGGGAACTGACAAAGCAATTACAAGAGAGAAAAAGTCCCTCAGTCTTTGGAGGTGGCTCTTGGCAGCTGTGAAAGAAAGGTTTCCATGCAAGGATGATGTTATGAGTCGTTCGGCCAAGTGGACTACTATAGACAAAGGCATCCAGTCTCTGAGGGAATCAGCCATCGTAGAGATGATCTATCACATCAAGATGAATAACGGGGATATACCCAGAGATCCAGATGAAGTTGAATGCACACGACCCATGTGGTGAAAACTCACACGGAATGCACCGTCATCATATGCCCATTCATTGGCAACAGTAACCTGGAATGACATAGTATCACTAACAGTGGATGAAATGGTTCATAAACTCCGAGAGTTCGAAGACAATCTCACTCCTTCCATCATCTCAGCTGTGGAAAAACTGTCCCAGGATCTCAAACAATTGGGAGATGATCTATCTGATTTATCCAGCTCCTCGCGTGTACCAACACACGTCTCAGCTATTAACAAAAGGCGTCCTATTGTTCAAGAGAGGAGATACAGGAGGTATACGCCACGGGGTACCCTATGGTTTTACCTGCGGGATTACAGAGAAGACATGACAAAGTGGGATGGAAAACCTACTTCAGCTTTGAAGGAATGGATGAGTGAATTGAAGAGGGGAGCAAGGGCCAAGACTGATCATCCCATGAGAGCTACAGCTTCAGTCTCTGGTGAGCAGTTTCTCAGATGGAGTGGAAGAGCTGATTTTACTCCAGCTCCTGTGATAGCAAAGAATAATCCCTTTCAACACGACTTAAGTGTCCAACGCTGTGATGACTATTAGAGGGGCCCTGCCTCCAGCCAGGTGGAGGTAGGGGACAATCGGATTTACTGGACTGTGTGGATCAGATGGCCTGGCACATCAGTCCCACAGAAGCATAAGGCTCTAGTAGATACTGCATACCTGATGCCATCAAGCTGTCAAGGGGTGAAACCCATCTATATTTCTGGAGTCACAGGAGGATCCCAAGACTTGACTGTACTGGAGGCTGAAATCAGCCTGACTGGGAGGGAATGGCAAAAGCACCCTATTGTGACTGGTCCAGAGGCTCCATGCATCCTTGGCATAGACTACCTCAAGAGAGGGTACTTCAAAGACCCAAAAGGGTACCGGTGGGCTTTTGGTATTGCTGCTTTGGAGACTGAGGAAATTGAGCAGCTGTCCACCTTGCCTGGTCTCTCAGAGGATCCTTATGTTGTGGGGTTGCTGAAAGTCGAAGAACAACAAGTGCCAATTGCGACCACAGCAGTGCACCGGTGGCAATATCGCACCAACCGAGACTCCCTGATTCCCATCCATCAGCTGATCCGTAGACTGGAGAGTCAGGGGGTGATCAGCAGGACCCGCTCACCCTTCAATAGCCCCATATGGCCAGTGCGAAAGTCTAATGGAGAATGGAGACTAACAGTAGACTATCGTGGCCTGAATGAAGTCACACCACCATTGAGTGCTGCTGTACCGGACATGCTAGAACTTCAGTATGAGTTAGAGTCAAAGGCAGCCAAGTGGTATGCCACGATTGATATTGCCAATGCATTTTTCTCAATTCCTTTAGCAGCAGAGTGCAGGCCACAGTTTGCTTTTACTTGGAGGGGTGTCCAGTTCACTTGGAACCGACTGCCCCAGGGGTGGAAACACAGCCCTACCATTTGCCATGGACTGATCCAGACTGCACTGGAACAGGGGCAAGCTCCAGAACACCTGCAATACATTGATGACATTATTGTGTGGGGCGATACAGAGGAAGAAGTCTTTGAGAAAGGGAGGAAAATAATCCAAATCCTGCTGCTGAAAGCTGGTTTTGCCATAAAACGGAGTAAGGTCGAGGGACCTGCACAGGAGATTCAATTTTTGGGAATAAAATGGCAAGATGGACGTAGACAGATCCCTACAGGTGTGATCAACAAGATAACAGCAATGTCTGCCCCAGCTAATAAGAAAGAAACGCAAGCTTTCTTGGGTGCTGCGGGGTTCTGGAGAATGCACATCCCAAATTACAGTTTGATTGTAAGCCCTCTCTATCATGTGACCCGGAAGAAGAATGATTTTAAATGGGGCCCTGAGCAGCAACAACCCTTTGAGCAAATTAAACGCGAGATAGTTCATGCAGTAGCCCTTGGACCAGTCCGGACCAGGCCAGATGTAAAAAATGTGCTGTACACTGCAGCTGGGGAGAACGGTCCTACCTGGAGCCTCTGGCAGAAAGCTCCAGGGGAGACTCGAGGTCGACCCCTCGGCTTTTGGAGTCAGGGATACAAAGGATCTGAGGCCAGCTATACCCCAACTGAGAAAGAGATACTGGCAGCCTATGAAGGGGTTCGAGCTGCTTCGGAAGTGATTGGCACTGAAGCACAGCTCCTCCTGGCATCCCAGTTGCCCGTGCTGGGCTGGATGTTCAAAGGCAGGGTCTCCTCTATACATCATGCAGCTGATGCTACATGGAGTAAATGGGCTGCACTAATCACACAACGAACTCGAATAGGAAATCTCAGTCGTCCAGGCATTCTAGAAGTCATCATGGACTGGCCAGAGGGCAAAGATTTCAGAATGTCACCAAAGGAGGAGGCAGTGTGTGCTGAAGAGGCCCCACCATATAATAAACTGTCAGAAAGTGAAAAGCAGTATGCCTTGTTTACTGATGGGTCCTGCCCTGTTGTGGGAAAGCATCAGAGATGGAAGGCAGCTGTATGGAGTCCTGGACAACAAGTTGCAGAAACTGCTTAAGGAAAGGGTGAATCGAGTCAGTTTGCTGAGGTGAAAGCCATCCAGCTGGCCCTGGACATTGCTGAACGAGAAAAGTGGACAGTACTTTATCTCTATACTGACTCATGGATGGTGGCAAATGCCCTATGGGGGTGGTTGCAGCAATGGAAGCAGAGCAACTGGCAACGCAGAGGTAAACCCATCTGGGCTGCTGCACTGTGGAAAGATATTGCTGCCCGGTGGAGAACCTGATGGTGAAGGTACGTCATGTAGATGCCCATGTACCCAAGAGTCGGGCCACTGAGGAACACCAGAACAACCAACAAGTGGATAAAGCGGCTAAGATTGAAGTGGCTCAGATGGACTTAGATTGGCAACATAAAGGTGAATTATTTTTGGCCCGGTGGGCCCATGACACTTCAGGCCATCAGGGCAGAGATGCAACATATAGATGGGCCCGTGATCGAGGGGTGGACTTAGCAATGGACACTATTGCCCAGGTTATTCATGAGTGTGAAACATGTGCTGCAATTAAACAAGCCAAGCGGTTAAAGCCTCTTTGGTATGGAGGATGATGGTTGAAGTATAAATATGGGGAGGCCTGGCAGATTGACTATATCACACCCCCACCAACCTGCCAAGGCAAGCGCCATGTGTTTACCATGGTGGAAGCAACCACTGGATGGCTGGAAACATATGCTGTGCACCATGCCACTGCCCGCAACACTATCCTGGGTGTTGAGAAGCAGATTCCGTGGTGACACGGCACCCCAGAGAGAATTGAGTCAATGGGACTCATTTCTGGAATAACCTTATAGACATTTGGGCCAAAGAGCATGGCATTGAGTGGGTATAGCACATCCCCTACCATGCACCAGCCTCTGGGAAAATTGAATGGTACAATGGGCTGTTAAAAACTACACTGAGAGCAATGGGTGGGGGAACTTTCAAGCATTGGGATACACGCTTACCAAAGGCCACTTGGTTGGTCAACACCAGAGGATCTGCCAACAGGGCTGGCCCAGCCCAGTCAGAACTTTTACATATTGTGGAGGGGGACAAAGTAGAGTATTGTAGAGGGGTGCATATGAAGAATTTTCTGGGGAAGACAATCTGGGTTATTCCTGCTTCAGGTAGAGGCAAACCCACTCGTGGGATTGCTTTTGCTCAGAAACCTGGATATACTTGGTGGGTAATGCGGGAAGATGGCGAAGTCTGATGTATACCTCAAGGGGATTTAATTTTAGGGGAAAACAGCCAATGAGCTTAATTGTATGCTGTTGCCTGCTGTGTAATACTTTTATAGCCCATCAACTAGATGTCTTCAGGTCACCAGCGACTAGCCCTGACTTCCCTCCAACCATCATCCGAACAGAGAATGAACTTTGATAGAACAGGATGAGTTCTGCAGTAAAGGAATGATCAGCATCAGCAGGTAATGATCCAATACTGCACACAGCCTTTCCTGCCCTGAAAGATTGTTACAAGAGATGGAACCTGACATCATGGACCGCATGGACTCAGCAGCATTACAGGGATTGGTCCACGCAGTAAGAAAATGGTCTCTTTCTCTTGGTCTGTGTGTGTATATGGATGTATATGTGTGGGAGAGCGATGGTATATTGAAAATGTGGGATCTGAGCATGATGTGAATGGTGTGGAATAAGGGGTAGATACTGTCCTGGGTTTAACAGTAGCAGTCAGTTTTTCTCCTTTGTGGTAGCTGGTGCAGCACTGTGTTTTGACTTCCAGCCTGGGAACAGTGCTGATAATACCAACGTTTTCAGTTGTTTCTAAGTAATGTTTACCCTGACCAAGGACTTTGTGACGCTCATGCTCTGCCAGGGAGGAGGGGAAGCCGGGAGGAAGCAGAGACAGGACACCTGATCCAAGCTAGCTAAAGAGGTATTCCATACCACAGCACATCATGCCCGGGGTGGGGGGTAACTGGGAGTTACCTGGAAGAACATGGGGTCTTCTGGGTCAGACTCATTTCTCAGCGGGTGGTATTGTATTCTCTTCCCTTGTTATTTTCTCTTATCATTGTTGTCGTTGGTGGTAGCGGTGGTGATTTGTGTCGTACATTGGTTGCTGGACTGTTCTTGTCTCAACCCATGGGAGTTGCACTCTTTCGATCCTCCTCCCCATCCAGACCGGCACCACTCACTGGGAGTGAGTGAACAAGCTGTCTGGATCAACCAACACCTTTTCTGGGCTCTGATGAGCGTCGGCATCAGGGGCCTTAACCCTGCGTTCGGTTCATCCCGCCAGGGATTTATGTCAAACATTAGGAAGGAATTCTTCCCTTTGAGGGTGGTGGGACACTGACACAGGGTGCCCAGAGAACCTGTGGTTGTCCCATCCCCGGCACTGTTTAAGGCCAGGTTGGATGGGGCTTGGAGCTCCCTGCTATAGTGGACCACTCTAAAACACCCTCACAACACCTAGAAACACCATGGAAACACCTCAAAAAAAAAAACCAAACCACACCCAGAACTTCTGATGGACAACCTAAAACATCCCCAGGAGCCCCCAGAACACCACTGGTATACATCAAAATCCTCATGTCCTTGTCTTCCACCTGATGTGATGCCATGGCCTATATTAAACCCTAAACTGTAATCCTAAACTATGTCACTGTGAGAAACCCCTGTTCTTGACCCTGACTCTAACCCTCCCTGATTTTTATAATGTTATAATATTATAATAAAATGTATTTAATAATAATAATAATAGAAATAATTATATAATGCATCTATATTACTATTATAAATCATACACTCTAATATAAATGTGCTCCACCCTGTGGGTCCATGACATATCAGGCCACAGAAACTGGGTGAAATCACCCAGAAGGGATGAGTCACTGCTGAGTTTGGGATAGGGGTCACTCAGTGGGTTCTGCGCAATTGTATTGGGCATCACTGCTAGCTTTTGTTGCTTTCTTTCCCCTTTTGGTTCCATAGCTCTCCCCTTGTTGTTTCTATTACTATTAATAACAGTAACACTACTATTACATTGTACTTGATTGTACTGTTCTCATCCCCACCCACAGGTTTCACATTGTTCTCATTCTCCTCCCCAACCCATCTGGGTACTGAGCGAGCAACTGCTGGTGCTGAGTTCCCGGCTGGGTTTCAACACTGACCCTGTCCTGGCCCCTTGACTGTGGCAGCAGGGGCTGGACGTTTGCACTCTTGGAGCAGGGCTCTTTGTATGTGCCTGCAGCTGGAAGCAGCATTCTTTGGCTCAGGAAGCGCAGCTCCGAGTGTTGCTGGGGCTGGGGCAGTGCTTGCCAAGGGCAGGGGAAGCCCAGCAACAGCTCCTGTCCTGGCCCTGTTGCTGGGGGAGCACAGTGGCTCCTGCTTGCATTGCTGCAGTCAGCATTGTGCAGGCGTGCCCAGAGCCCACCAGCTCCTTCCCACCTTACGCAATGCCCGCTGGGCTTCTGGGTTGTGCCTGTGCCTGCCAGGGCCTTTGTCACCTTCCAGAATGCATTGCCAGAGCCCAGTAGAGCACTAGAGCCTTGTGCAATGCCCGGCGCTGGCCTGGCTTTCCCAGGGCCCACCAGCACCCCTCCTGCCTTCTGCAATGCCCGGTGGGCTTGCGCGAGCCTTGCCGGAGACAGGCAGGTCCCCTTGTGCTGAGCTCCCAGTGACAGCACCAGCAGCTGCACTGCCCAGGGGCTGCTCCTGCCCTGATGCCTTCTCAGCACCTCTGACACCAGCAGCTCCTGTACACAGAAGGCTCCAGCTTCACCCCCAGCACCTCTGCAGGCAGAGCTGAGCTCCAAGCACATAAACAAGCCCAGTGACTCCTCCTCACCCATCCCCTGCTCCTACACCTGGGAAGGCACCAGCACATCTGACAGCTTCTCCTCCCTTCACAGCACACACCCACAATGTGTTTCAAGCCAACACTAAAACAGGACTGCAAAGTCAAAGAACACGTACCTGGATGCTCAGGGCAGCCAGGGGAGATGCAGCCTCCCGAGGGAGGGGTCTCCTCTGCACTGGTTACTTCAGGGCTCTTGCTTCTTAAATAGCCCATGCTCGCCACGGGAGCCCTGTCACAGTGGGCAAATCCACAGCGACCGCCACGGCTTAGTGATGGCTGCAGCATCGTGCCCATGGCCACTGGGCACCCAGCGGTGCTCTGGGAGTCGCCGCGGGGTGACCAGCCTCTGCACAGACGGCTCAGGGAGGTCCCTCTTCTTCAGTGCCTTTGGTGCAGAGGTGGAGCATGTGAGGGCTCACAGCTCAACCTGGGCAATGGAACAGGGCGTCACGGCCACCTATGACAAGTGGAGAGTGACCGACATTTGCACAGCAGAGAATCATGGAATCCCAGACTAGGTTGGGCTGGAAGGGACCTTAAAGTTCATACAGCTCCAACCCCTGCCACGGGCAGGGGCACCTTCCACTAGAGCAGCTTGCTCTGAGGCCCTGTGTCCAACCTGGTCTTGAACACTGCCAGGGACGGAGCATTCACAGCCTCCCTGGGCAAACTATTCCAGTGCCTCACCACCCTAACAGGAGAGAATTTCCTCCTTATATCCAATCTAAACTTCCCCTGTGGAAGTTTTAACCCGTTACCCCTTGTCCTATCACTACAGTCCCTAATGAAGAGCCCCTCCCCAGCATCCTTATAGGCCCCCTTCAGATACTGAAAGGCTGCTATGAGGTCTCCACGCAGCCTTCTTTTCTCCAGGCTGAATAGCCCCGACTTTCTCAGCCTATCTTCGTATGGGAGGTGCTCCAGTCCCCTGATCATCCTCATGGCCCTTCTCTGGACTTGTTCCAACAGTTCCATGTCCTTTTTATGTTGAGGACACCAGAACTGCACACAATACTCCAGGTGAGGTCTCACAAGAGCAGCGTAAAGGGGCAGGATCACCTCCTTCAACCTGCTGGTCACACTCCTTTTGATACGGTTGGCTTTCTGGGCTGCAAGTGCACACTGCCTGCTCATGTTCATTTTCTCATCAACCAACACCCCCAAGTCTTTCTCCACAGGGCTGCTCTGAATCTCTTCTTTGCCCAGCCTGCAGCTGTGCCTGGGATTGCTCCGACCCAGGTGTAGGACCTTGCACTTGGCATGGTTAAACTTCATGAGGTTGGCATCAGCCCACCTCACAAGCATGTCAAGGTCCCTCTGGATGGCATTCCTTCCCTCCAGCGTATCAACCGAACCACACAGCTTGGTATCATCGGCAAACATGCTGAGGGCGCACTCAATCCCACTGTCCATGTCAGCAACAAAGATGTTGAACAAGATCGGTCGCAACACCGATCCCTGAGGGACACCACTCGTTACTGGTCTCCAGCTGGACATTGAGCCATTGACCACAACTCTTTGTGTGCGGCCATCCAGCCAGTTCTTTATCCACCGAGTGGTCCATCCATCAAACTGATGTCTCTCCAATTTAGAGACAAGGATGTTGTGTGGGACAGTGTTGAATGATTTACACAAGTCCAGGTAGATGACATCAACTGCTCTACCCCTGTCCATCAGTTCCGTAGCCCCATCATAGAAGGCCACCAAATTGGTCAGGCAGGATTTCCCCTTAAAGAAGCCATGCTGGCTGTCACCAAACACCTTGTTGTTTTTCCTGTGCCTTAGCATGCCTTCCAGCAGAATCTGCTCCCAGATTTTGCCAGGCACAGAGGTGAGACTGACTGGTGTGTAATTCCCTGGGTCATCCATTTTCCTATTCTTGAAAATGGGGGTTATATTCCCCTTTTTCCAGTCGTTGGGAACTTCACCTGACTACCATGTTTTTTCAAATATGTTGGCCAGTGGCTTAGCAACTTCATTTGCCAGCTCCTTCAGGACCTGCGGATGGATCTCATCAGGACCCATGCACTTGTGCACGTTCAGATTTTTAAGATGGTCTCAAACCAGATCCTCTCCTACAGTGGGCCTAAGGTCTTCCTTCTCACAGTCCCTGTATCTGCCTTCCAAGACTTGGGTGGTGTGGTCAGAGCATTTGCCAGTGAAGACCGAGGCAAAGAAGTCATTCAGAACCTCAGCCTTCTCCAAATCCTGTGTAGCCAGCTCTCCTGAGAGCTTCCTGAGGGGGCCTACATTCTCCCTAGCCTGTTTTTTATTTGCTATGTACCTGTAGAATCCCTTCCTGTTATCCTTAATACCCCTAGCCAAGTTTAATTCTAACTGGGCCTTAACTTTCCTAACCTGGTTCCTAGCTTCCCGGACAACATCCCTGTACTCTTCCCATGCCACCTGTCCTTGCTTCCACTTATTCTAAGCGTCTTTTTTCATTTGAATTTTCCTCAGGAGCTCCTTATCCATCCAAGGAGGTCTCCTGGCCCTCCTGCTGCACTTCCTTCTAGTTGGGATGCAACACTCCTGATCTTGTCACAGGTGATCCTTGAATATCAACCAAGAGTCTTGGGCCCCCCTGCCCTCTAGGGCTATATCCCATGGAACCTTCCTAAGCAGGTTCCTGAAGAGGCCAAAGTCCTATCTTTTGAAGTCCAGGGCAGTGAGCTTGCTGCATGCTCTTGTCACTGTCCTGAGGATCTCAAATTCGATGATCTCGTGATCGCTGCATCCAAGGCTGCCCCGGAGCATCACATTTCCAACGAGCCCTTCCCTATTGGTGAGCACAAAGTCAAGCATGGCAGCTCTCCTTGTCGGCTCCTCTATTACTTGCAGAAGGAAGTTGTCTTCCACACAATCGAGGAACCTCCTGGATTCCTTGTGCTGGGCTGTACCATCATTCCAACAGATGTCAGGGTGGTTAAGTCCCCCATGAGAACAAGGGCCTGTGAACGTGAGGCTTTTCATATCTGTCTATGGAGTGCTTCATCCACAGGTTCTCCTTGATCAGGCGGTCTGTAACAGATCCCCACAGTAATGTCTCCCATAGCTATATTCCCTTTAACCCTGACCTAAAAACTCTCTGTTGACTGCTCACCTGTCCCCAGACAGAGTTCCATACTCTCCACCCTATCCTTAACATAAAGGGCAACCCTCCCCTCCCCGCCTGCCAGGCCTGTCTTTCCTAAAAAGCCTGTAACCTTCCATTCCAACACTCCAGTCATAGGAGCCATCCCACCATGTTTCTGCGATGCCTATTATATCATACCCCATAGATGTGTACACATCTCTAATTCCTCTTCTTTATTCCCCATGCTACGGGCATTTGTATAGAGGCATCTGAGCTGAGCTCCAAATGAAGCCGGCTCATTGGCTGGAGCGGCTGGGATATCTCTATTGCTCGGAGCATTTATTATAGGTTCTGGCAACTGACTGGGTGTGTTGGGATGGAATGATGTCCCCTCCCCCAACACATCCAGTTTAAAGCCTCCTTGACCAGTCTGGCAAGCCTCCTACCAAAACTGCTCTTTCCCTTCTTTATCATCAGACCAGCTCCACCAGCCCCCACTGGACCTGGCCAACAATCCTGGGTCTCGTGTTCAAGGCACCCAAACCCCTGACTATGACACCACCCTTTTAACCATGTATTAACCTGGCTAATCCTCCTAGGTTTTTTTAGGTCCTCGCCTGTACCCTGGAGAATTGACAAAAACACCACCTGAGCTCCAGAGCCCCTAACCTCCTCCCCCAGGGCTCTGTAATCCTTCTTTATGTTCTCCAGGCTACTATCTATATCCCTAGCACCCACATGTATCACCAGAAGTGGGTGAGTTCGTGGGACTTACTAGAGCAGGCAGCCTCTCTGCCACATCCCTGAACCGTGTCCTCGGTAGGCAACACACCTCCCTTGAGACGGGGTCAGGCTGACAGACAAGTGCTTCTGTCCCTTTCAAAGTAGAGTCCCCCACTACTACAACCTGCTGCTTTTTCCTGGCAGCACCAGTAGAGATCTTTACCAGTGCACCAGCTGGCTGTTTCTGGCTCAAGTGCGTTTCCTCATTAGTCCCCTGCAAGACAGCAAAAACCGGTTCTGAGTGGGGACAACAGATTTCGGAGGAAGCCCCTTGCTTTTGATTGTCCTTCTCCTCCTTTTTTTTTTTTTTTTGTCACTAATTCCCAGCTTTCCATGTTAACGGTCTCTTTCTTTCCTTCATGAGCTGGAGGGGAAGCTTGAGGCCCCTGCACAGTTTGGGCCGGGAGCAAGCATCCCTGCTCTCTCTCAGCTTCCCCGACATCTCGCAGCCTATTAACAGCATCCCGCAGCTCAGCCACCTGCTGCAGGAGGACCTCCACCAGGGAGCACCGAGTGCAGCCCTGCCCATTGTGCACCCTCCCCTCACCAGCCCGGTGCAGGCACTCTCTACACCCCGAGCTCTGCACTGCAGCCTCCCCTCTCATCGGCTCTGTCTGGGTGCCTACACTGGGTGCCACCGCCGGGACAGCCAGAGCAGAGCTCCCGGACCGGGCCCTGGTCATACGACGAGCGCTCACCATCCCGCTCACCATCCCGCTCGCCTGCCCGCGCGAACTGCCTCGCCGCGCTCCCTGGGGCAGGTTTTTACCCAGCCAGGGCTGGTGCCGCTGCTCCTGGCTCCGCCCCCTGTGAGTCAGCTGCTCGCTCTCGTCAGCTGAGCTGCCGGCTCCTGGGCAGGTCCTGTCGAGGACTTGAGGCTCCCTCGGTGGCTCTTGTCGCTCTGAGTTGAGGCTCCTGGACGCTGATCTCTCCCCCGCTCCGGTGTTGAAGGCGTCCTACTAGTCCTAGTCAAAGTCGGCCAGGCGCTTATGCTACTTCTGCTGCAGTCCTGCTCTTGTGTATAGATGCAGATGCCCCTGGAGCCTGTCCTGCCAGAGATACTGATAATGGTGTGCGGGACAGTGGGAGGGTTTCAAAGACATGCTGGAGGGGCTGGGATTCTGCCCTTATTTCTGCTGTGCTGCAATACCCCTTCTCCTTCACAGACAGCTGTAAGATACCCCAAAGAAAAGTCCTAGTTCCAGGGCTGGGCTGAAGCTTCCAGTAAAAACCCACTCCCTCATCACATTACAGTGTGTACATATAAATATATAGGCACATGTTAAATAAAAGACCTATTAATACTTTAAAGACTGGTTGATCTAGTAGATAGGGGGAAGAGAATTTTCATAATGTGCCTTGTGGGTCCCACCAACCAGGGTCAGAAATACTTACTTCTGAAAGGTTTTTTTGTTGACTTAGCAAGCATTAGCACATCTGTATTCCATAATAGATACAGTGATACAAGGGAAGGATAGGAAAGGGAGAGACAGAGATTTTTTTCCGAGTAATAGAAAATTTCTGTACAATGTAGAAGGCTTCTGTTCGTATTGTGTTATGTGGAACAAAAGATGCATTGATACTACACTCGTCTATAGCAGAAGAAAGAGGAAAGGTCCAATGTTTTCTTTATATATTTATTTAAAACTATTATAAATTAAAATATATTGGTATAGTATCAGTTATTCTCTAATGCTGTAAATAAACAAGTCCTATATACTTTCTTTTTCTTATGTAGCACATACAATAAATACATTTACCTACCTGGACAGGCTGGAGAGTTGGGCAGGGAATAACTTGATGAAATATAACAAGGGAAAGTGTAGAGTCCTGCATCTGGGCAGGAACAACCCCAGGGTCCAGTATAGGTTGGGAAACGACCTGTTAGAGAGCGGTGTAGGGGAGAGGGACCTGGGGGTCCTAGTGGACGACAGGATGACCATGAGCCAACACTGTGCCCTTGTGGCCAAGAAGGCCAATGGCATCCTGGGGTGTATTAGAAGGGGGTGGTTAATAGGTCGAGAGAGGTCCTCCTTCCCCTCTACTCTGCCCTGGTGAGACCCCATCTGGAGTATTGTGTCCAGTTCTGGGCCCCTCAGTTCAAGAAGGACAGGGAGCTGCTGGAGAGAGTCCAGCGCAGGGCAACAAAGGTGATTAAGGGAGTGGAGCATCTCCCTTATGAGGAAAGACTGAGGGAGCTGGGTCTCTATAGTTTGGAGAAGAGGAGACTGAGGGGTGACCTTATAAGTGTCTATAAATATATAAAGGGGGAGTGTCACGAGGATGGAGCCAGGCTCTACTCAGTGGCAAACAATGATAGGACAAGGGGTAATGGGTACAAACTGGAACACAAGAAGTTCCACTTAAACTTGAGAAGAAACTTCTTCTCAGTGAGGGTGACGGAACACTGGAACAGGCTGCCCAGGGAGGTTGTGGAGTCTCCTTCCCTGGAGACATTCAAAACCTGCCTGGACACATTCCTGTGTAACATTATCTAGGTGTTCCTGCTCCGGCAGGGGGATTGGACTAGTTGATCTTTCGAGGTCCCTTCCAATCTCTAGCATACTGTGTGATATCTATATAGGTACGTCTCAATCGTTCCTGTCTATACAACAGGGTACGTTACAGGATATGATAATGATATTTTCCCCCCTTTAATACACACTGGAGTTGTCTATTACTATCACTGCCTATACAGTAATTTAATTTTCAGTTTTGGTCTCTACATCTCTAATTTCCCCGATGATCAAAATTCCTACTAGAAATTGTTTGACACTGTTTTACCAATTCAGCATAGAAGCCAGAAAGCCCTGCACCTGGGTAGGTGCTTTCAGTCTTTCTTTCCAGATAAAACAACAGTTACCTAAAATTTACTCAGGAATGCATGATGTTTTAAGCCATAGCTTTTCATATTCTATCTTGTTCTTATGGCTAATTGGCTAGATAATTGTTAATAATTCTTAACACATAGATAACTATATTTTCCTTCTAGACTTATATCTTCAGTTGATGACAAGCTGGGTATTATTCAGAGTTTTCAGAATTGGCTTGGGACTGATAGAAATCATGTCATTTCCAGTGAAATGGAGGCAATGAAATAAAGATCTATAAACTTAAATTATCCACGTATACTTTAGAAACCTCATTAGTTATATGCTCTATATTCTGTACATATCAGGTTTGAAATTCTGGACCAACACATTTTCCTTTGGCTTGGATAGCATATAGGCAATGCTTGACATTGTAACAGTATTGCTCAAGTACAGGGTAATTAACACAGGAAACCTTAAAGATATGTTACAGAATTTTTCAAGGACTTTGGCTAATGGATAAGAATTAATTTTAAGAAAATGTCTTGTGCATACCAATGTGAAAATGAATAATTACAGAATCATAGGCTACTCTGGATTGGAAGGGACCATAAAGCTCATCTAGTTCCAGCCTGCATGCCATGGGCAGGGACATCTTCCAGTAGACCAGGTTGCTCAAAGCCCCATTCAACCTGGCCTTGAACACTGACAGGGATGGGCATTATGCGCTTTATTTCTGTTGCTTACTTTGGAACTTACACATTGGAAGCATTTTTCCAGGGGTGGTAAAGAATAAGAAAGCAGTATAACAGGAATGCAGGGAAAGCAAGTCTATGAATTATTGCCAACTTCTTATTGAGCTTCTACACTTTTCATCTATGAGTTATGTTGGATGCAATTTAATGTGAAACTTATACTTTTATAGAACAAGTTTCTGTCTGAATTTACCTCTGTAAAAATGCTGTTAGTTTATTAGTTTTTAACCCCTGGCCTTGTATATAATTGTAGTGTCCTCTTCTGGCAAATGGCTAGCATAAGAAAGAAAAGGGAAAAGAAGCAAACGTGATGTAAAAATTATTTTTGTTTTCTGGCCATAACCTTTGCAATATTCTCTTTCAATTAAAAAAGAACCTTACTGCTCTTTCTGTAATATATACATTCCAACTGAAATCTTAATCAGTCATTGACTGAATTACACGTTAATCCTTTTAGATTTCATATTATAATGTTCTCTTATTTTCTATTTCCCCATGCTGCAGTATATGACAGCTCCAGAAACGTGTGATTAAACCTCTACGTAGGGTTTACACAGGGTTTTTGTTTTAGTCTCTATTAAAATTGATATATAGTCTACAGTATAATAAAACAATATGGAGATTTATTTTAAATCAATGGTGCCTTAGGCCAATTTAATCGACCCAGTAATAACATTTAAATTGACCCAGATAATCAGATCTACTTGCAGCAATCTTGTGCTCTACAATGGAATTATCACTGCATTTTACACAGTAGCAGCAAAGATGATAACTTTAGGAAACTGACCATTAAATAGAGACCATCTGCAACAGACTAGAAATAAGTTTTATTGGTCATAATAAAAATTACACATATAATGTTTGCTAACTGCTTAAGGTGAAATGGCCACTAAACTTTTCCAGTGCTGTATCCTGGGTTCATCAGTATAAAGAGCTTCCTTCCATCAGTGTCATGGTCATGCATGGCACGGTCTATAAAATTCCAAATTTCTGGAAAGAAATTGTGTTTGTCAGACACATTTTGTGTTGTTCATGGTGTCTCATCACTGAAATAAAAAGAATTAACCACTGAGCTGCTTAGTAGTATTTTTTAAATCTAGAATCTCAGAGCCCTGAGAATCATTTTGCTGTTGGAAGATGTCCTTTATGAGTCATAAAACAAATTCTTAATAATTTTTTTGGAAAACATATAGATATAAGTATGTATAGAAAATACATAATATATATAAGCAAAAAAAAGTTGCTTATTCCATATTAATTGATAGTAATGCTTGTATTATTTATCTGCATTTATTTCATATGCCTGTAATGGTGGCTGAGACAATTATTCGTAGGACTAACCTTATTCTATAAAAACATGTAGCAATGAGTTCTTATGCATGTAAGATGTTGCAAAATTATAACTGATTAAAGGTAAAAATGCTAATGGACAATGCAGATCAAGATTGATGCAGTGACCAACACTGTAGGATAAAAGACATTAGTGACATTGTTGCAGACTGCGCCACATTTTCTACTCAAGGGATAATAAACTATTGTGTACTGTACACCAAAGCATCCACTTTGCTGCTTGGGATGTGCAGACAAATCAAAAAGGGCTCTGCCTGTGTAGAGAGGTTAAGGCACTCTCCTCAAAGGATAAGAGTAAATCTGCTCAGTTAATACATTACAGTGAGAATTAATTTTTTACCTCGTATATTTTGGTGTTTTCCATCTCTATACCTGCTTAGAACAGTAATTTCAATATTGTCATTATTCTACTGTAGCTGGTGTGCATATTATACCTTATCCAAATCTCTTTTGCCAGGAAAGAATAGCAACTGCAGTTTTTTTTTCTTTTAGACTTCTACAATAATTTCTGTCATGTACAGTCCTGAAACTTCCACCTCCACCCAAGTTCAGACAAATGATGACAGCAGTATGTTGCTCAGTTCCTTGTTGACATAGTGTACTCAAAATCTGAACTATTTTAGGGCTCTTATTTGTGCAAATGACATTGCAGCATTTCATTGTTCAAGGGCTGTTTTACTACTCACAGGGCTTTCTCTACTTTTTTATCATGACACTCTTTGTAGCTATGAAATGGCTTGTCTGTGAGAAGCAACACAGAAATCTTATCTGCCAACCATGCACTGCAGAGTTTAAGACATCATCACCCTTCAGCAAGACAAGGAGTGAAAGAAGAAAGTAACTTGTGTGCCATGCTGTTGGATAGCTCTAGGGTACCAGAGCGCACTTTAAAAACTCTTTTAAACAGAGATCCCGTCTTGCCCAAGAAGTGGCACTGATGAAGTTTACCCCAAGTTAAGCCTCCCTAGAATCCCCACACAGACATACAGCTCTGTATTGCCTTTTATTGAATAACTTGTGTTCATGTGCTATACTCTGTGCTATATTAGTGGAAACTGCAGTTGCTGGAGGATAAGATACGGCTTTATGATCTGTGTGTGATCAGGGAAGGCTGAGAAAGCCAGTGTTCTGTGCACAAGTTCAAATCTGTCTCTATACATACTAAAAAATATTTTCTTTGAAGCACTGTTCTTCAGATGATGATTGCTACAAGTAACTCTGTTTTGTTGAAGATTGCTATCCATACGAAAACTGAATTTCATACTTCCAGATATCCTTAAGATGCATTTTCTTCATATAATTTCAAATGTCCATTCTCCTTTGAAAGTTTTGGATGCATCCTTCTAATTGCTACCTCACACCAGTTCTTATATTCTGACCTAAATCAAGGCAGTTTGTTTCACTGACCGGTAGTTATCGAGTGTGCAAGAATGAGTCAGCCTTAGCTCTGAGATCAGGACACTCTTTCTAATCCTGTCTCTGCCCATCTTCATCCATGATTTAAAGCAAGTTCTACAACTCCTCAATAGCACAATTTTTCCATCTGTAAAATCAGGGAAATGGGAGCTGATGATAAGAGTGAGAATTTGATGATGTTTTGTAATGCTCTGAAATTCACTCATTTCAGATTATATTTTCAGATAAGACTGTAAATTTTTACCTCAAGAAAAAAAAAATTGAATGGCTCAAAACCAATTTTAATCAGCAGTATTGTTTGTATACTGGAAACATCAGAATACCTGGGAGGCAAACCAGCAATATTATCCCTTAAAAAATAGATTTGGACCTCTTGAAGTTTTATCTGGATGTAATTCCACTTGATTTAGAAAGTATATTGATTTTAAGAACACCAGTCCCATATTTGACTTTCTGAAAATTCGCAACAACCTTCTAATAGCAAGTACAACTGTGAAACTGGGATTAGAATTACGGTAGACTTGAGATTTCTGTCTTTCCAGAGGAGCTCAACCAAAAAGCTAGTATATTTTTCATAACAATGTTCATCTCAGCTTCTGATAAAGCTGTTGGCAAAGGTAAATTGGGCTCTACCTGAATGCATTTACAGTATCATTCAAGAGAAATCAGCCTTTTCAGTGTCGATTTTGCACTGAAGATTTTAAACCTTTAGCTACAGGGATTCTAGTTAGTTCAGAAAGTTCTATTTAAATTGTCCCCCAAAAACTCAGCCTCCAGATCCTGCTGAATTCCACACTGCTGGAATTCCCTCTCTCATAAAGGAGGACCTTCCCACTTAAGGATGTGAATCCTTCTTCCTACGCCTTCTGATGATTTCAAGGACATTTTTTGACCTGAATAATTTGAACTTGGAATTTGCCTGGCAAGATGAGTTTGAAACTAAATCTGAACAATCAGCATAATGCTCAGTTTAGTGGAGCTTTTGCTTTCTTTGTCATTAAAGCTATTGAACAAGTTGCAGATCTTTTGGCAGAATACATCATTCCCACTTTCTCTTCTTCTTCCATAATTGGAAATTTTGTTATAAAATTAGAATGCTAACTTTGCTAAGTGCTGCCAGTTCTTATGGGGCAATATGTCACCACTAGCTTTAAGTGTTTCATTATGGCAACTCCAATGCATGTTCTATAATACCAGCCCACTCTATTAGAGGCTTTTTACTGAAGTCTGATGGGTCACTTAGAAGCAGGAACAGACATACTGTCTCCATCGCTTGGTGTCCTCAGATGCTTAGGTTATTCACTCTGGGTTTTCTAAAGAGTCCTTTCAAATAATTTCCAAAGGCTTAATGTACTCACATTCAGAATCTTTGGGGTTTTGTTTTTGTTTTCTCATTTCCTTTTTTTCCTGGGAAAAAAGTCTCAGCAGTTGCTAAAAGATACAGAGGCTGAAGCAAATCTATCATTTTTTTTCCACTGATATTCTTTGCTTAGATTGTATATAATCTCAAATTAGTTTTAATGAGCTTGTCTGATAAAAACATGAATTTTTCATTAAAGTTATGCCATGGCTATATATAGAAGGTGGAACTAAAGGAAAGACAGAGCAAGACTGATATAATTTCAGTGATTTCTGCTTTCACTGGTTTTACCCATTAAATTTTTTAAGTCATTGCAATTTCAGTCAACTTTAGGGATTTTAATTAGTACAGCATATTAATATTTCAAAGATATCTTATAATTTGATTAGAAAATAGAAGTGTGGAAAGTACTCATAAGAAACACGTATGCCCATGGCAGGGGGGTTGGAACTAGATTTGCTTTCCAACTCTAACTATTCTATGATTCTATATGGTAGGCTTATCCTTTAAGGGTGCTCCCATGCCCTGCAAATATGTATACTTTAGAGCCATCACTCCCATTCCTCAGTTTTCTCAGGACTCACTGCAGCCTGCTAGCTAATTAGAAGGTTTCCTGCAGTTCTGCTTTTCAAGAAGTTACTCATCTCTTCAGTTCTCATGTTTTTTGTTCTGGTCTTTAGTTCCTTTTTGCTTATCATCGATGAGCTTGTTGCCTGGCTAACAGGTGAGTGGGGCTGCAAATCACATCTCTTCTGTAGTTTGTTCTTTTGGAATACCAGCCTCTTAACATGGAAAGGAATTAAAGAGAGTTTCCTAATTGAAACAAATCATTCCAGCAAGACCATTCATTTGCACAAGATCCTGTAGAGAAAGCATGGGAGACTCCAAAGCGCAGAGCATGTAATACTCATCCTGGTCACACTTAGGGTTTTGGGAACTTCATGGATCTAAACCTTAAGTTTGCTTGGACTTTGTGGTTTTGTGTTGAGCTTATTTAGAGCATTGAATTATTTGGGACAGAGAAGATTAACTTTATCACTACCAGTAGGACCTACAAATCATTTCTTTAGCCAAGCCAAATAGTCAGTGAGACAGGTACCCTTCCTTTAAACTTGGGAAACTCAGGTCATTGCAATCCTATTCTCTGCTCTGTTGTTGGATGTTGTCAACATCCAAACCCTTCTCTAGAGAAATCTGGCTGTTCTATATTGCATTTTAGACTTTTAGCAATAACACTGTAGCTTGCTGGTTAGCATAGATAAGGTAGAGCTTGTAGGGAGAACTGACGTCTTTTGTTGTGCCAAGTGATATAGCTGAGAAAAATAGGAGTGCTACAGGGATTTTAAATCCCTTGCAGTATCAGCAGCACAGAGAATGCCAAATAATGACAAAAATGAGCTGAGCTTTCCTTTGGAGGGTGGGCTTTTATTCCCTGTTGTGAAATGGGATTGTACAGAGACTAAACAGCAGTGTCTCCTGCCCACTGATAATTTTGAATGGACAGGTGTGAGCAACTTGCCTATCAGCTATTCCCCGAGAATCCGCCTGAAAAGAAACTGCTTTGTAGAAAATCTGGAGAGAAATGTACCTTCACCCAGAGAGGTAAAACTCTCCATCACATAGGACTGCTGCATATATCCTTTTGAAGGCAAGGAGGTGAGAAGTCAGGAAGAGTAAGAAAGGGTAGAGAAACAGTCCTAGGTCTTTTTGGAAGAGGAGAAATTTCAACTCAAGTTCAGGGTACCTGGCAAGTTAAATCTACACATCTGATTTATTAATTTTCTAAAGTGTATAGTGGGAGATCTGCAGAACTTTACATCAGTCTCCTCTCAACATGCTTTCTGTAGTCAGTAATTACTTTGACCTTTGTTTAAAGCACACACACCCACCCCTGTACATACTTTTTTTTTTTTTTTTTTTCCAGAAGAGTTTAGGAGTTAGTTACATTCAAATTTTGCTCTAAAAGTACACCTAAAGAAATCGTTGAATCACCTTATTTGAAAGAGTACCTGAAATAGGGTGGCAATTCTTCCTTTTCTCTCACTGGCTTGAATATATTACAGAGCCGGTTAGGTACTGAAGATAAGTGAGGTTACACTGAATCTCTTTGACTTTACAAATCTTTTAGCTGCATTTCTCTGCAATAGATAACTGTAATTCTTAGATTCTGGATACTATGTAGGCTTGGTATTACAGTATCAAAACCTCCTTTTGAAGTGTAAAGGGTTATTTGTAAAGCATCAGTGATGAAGCACTTTATCAAAGCAAATTGAGTGACAAAACTAAGAGAAATTTAAATTTTACTTTTCCTACAGAAAGAAAGCAAACTGCCAAGAGGAATAGAAAACAAACATGACTACCAGCAATATATCCTGTACAAGAATAATATAAAAGGTCTGATATTTTGATTTGCCTTTCTTGTGATCTGTGCCTTGATCTCAAATAATAGCTCAATCTACTAAAAGTAACAGATACCCTAAATTTACATATCTGACTGAATATTCATGTGACATGCATTTAAAAGGCATTCAGCTCCAAAGGCTTCACTATGTGTCTCTGTAAATGCTACCTAATACTTTGCATTTCTGTGAATATTTCTGAATTAAGTAGATAACACTTACTTCCAGTTTCTAATTTATCATAGGTGGAGATGTAAGAAAAGCTAAAAAAAAATATAAATAAAATAAAATAGATAAATCCCCAGCTACCCACATGGCCTGAAGCTATTATATAAAGCTTCCAAATCTAAACATGCTGATAAGATCTATCCTCCAACAGAATAAAGAATTAGGTAATTCTTTTTTATTATTATTTTATTGAAGCTTTTTGGTGTCAGTCCCTCTATCATGGTTTACAAATTCTCTCTGAAGCTATTTAAAACAAGGCTAAAGTATCAAAGGCAAGCTGCCCCAGTTCAAACTCAGTAAAGCTGACATTGCAGATCCAAGGTAAAATCAGGGAGCTAAGTCTCCAAACACAAGCTATTGATATACACACCACTCTTATCTGGAGTTTGTAAAGCTGTTATAATTCCATAGAGTTTAAGGCAGAAGGGATTATTTCATCCAATCCAAGCTCTTTTATATCACAGGCCTTTCTAGTTTACACTCCATGGACCCCAGAGATCTTAATTAGACTAAAGCACTTTGTCTCTTATGTCACTAAGCAGAGGCAGCGATGGTACCGAACTTTAGTTTCTAGTAGTATTTTGTTATATACTAATTTATCGGGGTTAGTCATCAGACTGTTCTGTCTGGAATTCCCTATGAAATTGAATTTTGTAAATTGAATATATTATGATTGTGTTGGCAGGATAAGGCTATCTTCCAAATGTTCTTGATTTTTCAAGATTTTTTAAAAAGTATCATTAGTGGTTTGTCAGTCTCCTAAGTTACTTCATTTAAGACTGCCAGCTTGTCATGATTTAAGCCCAGCCGGTAACTCAGAAGTTTATCAAGCTGTTGGTTTGAAAATACATAGCAGCAACTAGATATTCCTTTCCTCAATATCATCATGATGGATGTTTCCTCTTCTGCTATTCTAGCTGTAGAAGTATCTGCTGAACATATTCCTCTTTCAGAAATCCTACAAACTGCACCAAACAGTTGATCTATACAAGCCTGAGAATTTTTTTGTTTCTATTGCTACAAAACTGCTTTACACTGCAAAGATTCAGAGCAGTTTCTGAAAATCATAGCTTTTCACTTCAAAGATCTAAAATTCAGGCATCTGAATTCCCAAGTCAAATTTAGAAATGTGGTTTAGGAAAACAGACAGACTAAAATCAGGGGCAGGAGGCACATGATTTTAATTAGAATAGAAATTGTCTTGTTCTTTTATTCTCACACAAAATCAGAAACTTTTTTTTTTCTTATATGCTGCAAAACTTTTCTACAGAGTAGATGACCTGCTGTTAGGGAATATTAGCTGAAAAATTGTTCTCAAATACAGATTAAATTACAGCTAAAAAGACAGAGAAACAAGTATTTTGTCTTGAAGTAGTGCCATAGAAATATAGTAATTTAGTCTCCTAAAACATACACATAACAGTAAAGTTTTTGAACTCCTGATATAATTGTACCACATTCTACTGTAAGAAAAAAAAAAGAAAAACCTGTCATCCATCCGCAAGATCCCTTAATTGGCTTAGGACTCCTCGATGAAGTGATTGATCTTGCACAGCTGTTTGTAGCAATGCATGGCAAATATGTTTACAATTGACAGAGATAGATGACACTATAATTGACAGTTTACTTTTCTGCTATATTTTTTTTTTTAAGCTAGAAGATCAATTGGACATCTCCAAAGTTTGGAAGGGAAAAATAGATCTGTTTCTATTTCCAATTATTTTTATTCCTCATAGCATGCTGAAACCTGTCACAGCTAAGATCAGATTGTCCAGTTTTAATATGGTTCACTCTCTTTCATCAGAAAAACTTCAATTACACTTTGTCAAAATAAATGGCACTGCTAAGGTGATTGGAGGCACATATCTCTGCTTATTCCAAGCCTGGAAAACTGAACTTAAACAAGCACTCAAGTCATTTATTTACCTCAAATTAACCAGACAAACAAAAGAGGGGACACATTTGGGGGCAAAAAAGTGTTACCTTTTCATGGAAGTCTTTCTAAAATGGTAGAAACACTGGGAATTCCAGAACAAAAACAGGCAGCCACCTCCAGCATTGAAATTACTGGCCTTCTAAGCAGCAGTCTCAAATCACTGGATAGCAGTCTGTACATGCATCTAGAAGTGCTGAACTTAATTGCATATGGGACATGCAATAGTAGGACTGTGGAGTGCAAACATGCACATACTCAGGAAATGTGATATAAAACCTTTAACTGAAGTAGCAGCTGCTTCTGTTTCCTTCATGTTATTCTAGTGTTCTCTAAAATGTCTTCACTTGCTCATTCCCCATAAGTAGGCAATTATATGTAGAGGGACAATATAACTCTTCTCCCTAATTATCTAATTGTAACTCATATGTATGCCCCTGGTCCAACACCAACCAGCAAATGAAGCTGAAAAGCAGAGTTAAGGAATTTGCCTTTCCAGAAAAAGGATGAATAATCTGATTTTCCTCTCCACATGCCCTTTTTATACTTTCTAGGACAAAAGATGTATGTAAGGGAGACTCTGTGTGGGGAAGGTAAATAAGTTTGCAGACATAAAGAGAGATTGCATATCTGCTTCAAATGAATCCCTGTGTTAATATGTTCATGTGTGGATGTGCATATGGATATGCAAATATGTGGGGAAGAGATGTGAGCTTGAGAAGTTGTCTACAGCTTCAGTCTACAGGGTCCTGACAGGAACTGGCAGAAGTGTAGAACAGAACAAAGTGGCTGATGTGGAAAGCTAACAGGAGCAGAGAAAAGACTGAAAGCAAGCTGCATAGGAAAAGACAGAAGTGAATTAGATGGAAAAAGATAACAAGATAAATACCAGAGTAATAGAAATTTGTAGGGGAAATGGAAAGATTTAAAGATTCAGTGAAAATAAGTGTAACAAAGCAAAAAAACAAGGGGGGTGGGGGGTGGGAAGAAAAAAAACCAGAAAAAACCAAAACCCAACAAACTGAAAAAAAACAAGAGAAATACCCAAGACTTGCAAAGAGACCTGAGGATTGAAAGAAATGGCTACTTAATGAAAGCTTGAGGCAAAAATGTTTTCTCTATTTTAAAATGCTAACCAGGAACAAATTAGCAAAACAGAGAAAAGAAGTCCTATTTCATAGCTTGCCTGGGGCATCAAAGAGCCCAAGGCTTACATTATGAAGGAATATTATTTAGCAGAAATTGGTTTCAGAAAGGACTGTGGTTTGTTGCATTATAAACAAATGCAATCGTCAAGAAAGAAATAATTCTTTTTTTTTCTGAGCTGGAAGATTGCACATCAGTAGGCACTTTCAATACCATTGCTGTTGGATTTTATCTGAAGGATCTCATAGTACGCCATGTGTTGCTGTAAAGCAGAAAGCTGGGTGAAGCTGCTGTGATTATGAATGACTGATGAAGACCAGAGTAGAAAGATGATTAATTTTCTTTAATGCTTCTGATATTCATTATTCTTCACCAAGCATGTCCTTGTTGCTTTTTAGCTTCAGATTGTAACGATGAGGACACTCTTGCAGGCACAGCACTGACTTAAGGGTCATAAGGTCTTAATACTTCTGAACTAGTCATGGAGGCCCAGTCTTTTGTGAATTTGGAGTCTTCCTTTCCAGTTATGAATCACTGCAGGAGTAAGGTGGGATAACAATTCAGTTGTTAGGCAATCAAGTTTCTTTCAAATCAGTGTTTTCCTAAGCAGTGGGTAGGAGCTGCAAATATGCATCTGTACAAATGTGAAAAAAACGTAAGGTCTATGGGAGCTTTAAAAAAACTTAACCAACAGAAAAAAAGGACAAGTATAAGGTATTAGGTCACTGTTCCTTGACCTGCAGGGAGGGGAACACAGCTTTGCTTTGATAAACACCATTGCCAATCTTCCACATATTTAATACCAGCAGAAATCAAATTCAAATCTGGTAGTCCAATGCAATTTTATTATGACTTTCAGAGTTACTCCATTCAACAGCTGTGCTTTTGAGCTAATAAGAAAGAATGCATCAATTAACTGAGACAGCTACTGTCCTTTGCTTTAGCCTCACTAGCTGTTTTGTACTCAGTTATTTACTTTGACTTTTTAACAAGGCAAGTGTATGCTCCTTTTCTGTGCCCATTCCAAGTTTGTTTATTTTCAATTGAAGCAGATGTACATTAGAACAGTTTTGTGTAATATGCTAACATGTGCCAAATTACAGTGATATGTGCACTGCTTTGTACAGCAACCCGTCAATGCAAAAATGGTTGATTGCTACCTGTTGTCTCACCAACCACCAGAGTAATTATTACAGTAACGTGTATTGCTACCTTGTTGTTTGGAACAGATTTTATATCCAAGTGTTTATCTCCCAATAGCAAAGTAAACTCGGTAGCTATAAATTACAGTTCTGAATCAATACTGTATCTAACAATGGGGGGGGGGGGGGGGGAATAGAAGAAAATGCAATGCACTGATAAATAACAATGAATATATTGAACATAAAGAAGAATAAATTAGCACTTCTCTCTTTCTCTGCCTCAGTGTCCCAGAAAACTGTACATAGAAGATAGCTTTACATACTACTGATTTGTTGCAGCTGCTTCTCCATTTTTTTAGTCAGTAGAGCTAGTCTAAATTTCTGCTGTATTTTCATTTCTCTTTTGTACAGCTCCAAAACCCAACATTACACTCTGTAGTAACATTTCTGTCAAATTTCTGTCTACACTTTTCAAAGAAATTATAGTAATTCCAAATTTATAATTTATCTTTAAAAAAAGAAAAGCAGTGTACTACGGCTATATAAAATTGCTTTTTCTTATTAAGCTATTCAGGTGTCACTGTGATTGTTATCAATAGGATTGCAATCATTACAGATCATGGTTGATATGTAAAAGGATGCTACAAATGTGAATATATTTATGAGATTTTCCTCATTCTCAGACTAAAGACACATTAAAATATGCATTAATATAGTTCCTCAGTTTCAGCTTTCTTTTTAAAGCAATAATCTTTAGCAGAAATTCTTTGAAGGCTTGGAGACAAGTTTGTCTGAGTCAGTGGACACCCATATGTTCTGGGGATTTCCTCTGTTTTCAGAAACCTGTGTTTAAAACCTCTGGTTTTGAAAAATGTTGCTGAGAGCTTTGACTAAATCTGGGAAGGTTTCACCTTTCCTCTCTTAGGCTTATAAGGAAAATCAGAAAGAGATGAATTTTCATGCTGAAAAGCTGTATCTCATATGCATAGAAATAACATTAAATCACTGTCTAACTGCTTGCTTTAGCTTTCGTTTGGTATAAGGTTGAGATTGCTTTTTGTTGGATGTCACTAGAGTATTTAATGACTGTAAAATTTTAGGGATCGTGACATTGGTATGCTTTGATATTTGCTATCCAAAATAAAGTGGTCATTGACAAAAGGCCAGGTTAAGAAAATCACATAAGTATGTTTGCATATAATGCATAAAAGTAAGCAACTAAGTTGCTAAGATTGATTCAGGTTTATGTGCAAGCTGTATGAGCAGATCCTATTTAATCTCAATATTTAAGACTAAAATTAATATGGCACATATTATTCTATTTCCCACCAGTGGTCACAGGTGGCACTCACAGGAGAGAACTTTAGAAATGTACTACTTTTTTGCACGGTACCATATTTCAAGGGTTATCTGCAAGATTTCATTTGGATTCATAATTTCTTCATTTGTCTGCCCTTTGTCTTTCTCCTGTGTCCTGGGTTCAGCAGTAGCAGTCATGTTTCTCCTCCTTGGTAGCTGGTGCAGTGCAGTGTTTTGACTTTCGGCTCGGGAACAGAGCTGATAGAGATGTTTTGGTTTGGCCAAGGACTTTGTGAGCCTCATGCTCTGCCAGGGAGGAGGGGAAGCTGTGAGGAAGCAGAGACAGGACACCTGACCCAAACTGACCAAAGAGATATTCCATACCACAGCACGTCATGCCCAGGATGTAACTGGGAGTTAGCCGGAAGGGCTGGGAGACTGCAGGGTTGGAGGAGGTATCGGTCGGAGCTTGGTCGGGCTTGGGGGCGAGTTATCGGTCAGCGGGTGGTGAGGTGTTGTATTCTGTTCCCTTGTTATTTCCTTTATCATTATTATCATTGGTGGTAGCAGTAGTGATCTGTGTTATACCTTAGTTACTAAACTGTTCTTATCTCAACCCGTGGGAGTTGCATTCTTTTGATTCTCCTCTCCGTCACTCCGAGAGCAGGGGGAGGGCAAGAAAGGGGGGGAAGTGAGCGAACGAATTACCTGACTGGGTTTAAACCACGACATCCTGCTACTTGAGATCTGTAATGCTGATTGGATTCAGTATTGGCATGTGATTTTTAAGGATTAACAGCAGTAGTAAAAGGCAACATTTAGACCTTGAAGTCCTGGTTTGATTGTACCTCAGTTTATGGACATAAACCCTTCTTTCCCAAAATATATGTACGCACATAATTAATCCTTACCAATCTTTTTCTTTTCTCTTTTTTTTTTTTTTTGAGCATATTTTCTGGCTATTCCTGTATTTATTTGCTTTCTTTCTGTATTCAGTTTCTTGTTTGTACTTATGCCTCTGTGTTTATTTCTTGAGCATTTAGATCACTGAGCTTTGTTCTTACTGTTTCTAAATTTGCATTTATAATCAGGTTCAGCTGACCAAATTCTTTAAAATTCATGAGAGCTTGTGAAAATTACCTAACAACTTGTCAGAAAGTTTTCTACCAGAGTAGACTTTGATACAACTTAGCACATTTTTAATATATATTGCAATCCATCTATTAGGAAGCCAGTAGTAGAATATATCTTCTGCATCATAGTGCTCTGTTTCTTTTCCAAACCCACTAAAAGTAAGTAAAAAAATCAGTCATTCCATTCCAACAAATGTGCTTCCTAAAATACAAAACAATGCTATTAAACTTCACCATCTCCTTCCAAGGCTGACCTCCACAAACTTATGTGCATTATGTGGTAGAACTGTACAGCTTTCTCTCTTCCTGATGCCAAAATATAGCACAAATTAATTATTAAAAACTCATTAGAACATTTAATTTCATTGTTGGAAGTGGAAAATAACACATGAACAGAAAAAACATTAGTCTTGCTCTGCAATGGTTGTGCATGCTTAACTTTTTAGTTCATTCATCTGTAAAGAATGCAGAATTAGACAATTAGATATGATTCCTTTCTCATGTATTGTTGAACCATGAAGAAAAAATATTTCTCAATGTGGAATTTTGGTTTATGTTTATTTTAAATGCTTTTTTTCCCCCTCTCTCTCAATATGGGTAGTTATCATGTTAGTGAATTAAGCATATTCATTTTCTAAGGTATTCATCTTCGTAATCTACAAATTACTGTATGAAAATATATTTAAAATAATTGCTCTGTATCCAAGAAAACTGATTAAATTCATCCATGCTTCTTTCAGCATTTAAGAAAATAATCCTTTTGTGTAAGTCAAAATGTCAAAACAAAGTGTCAAATCCTACAATGTGGCAGGAGAAAGCAGCAATCAAAACTCTGGACATTTTAAAGCACTAGCAATAAATTTCAGTAAGTGTATAACTAGAATTTCACTGTGTACTTTGAACAGGGATATAACATAATTGTGTAATGGTCTTTGGTTGCTCTCTTTACTCAAAACTAGAAGCAGCTTATCAGAGATTAAAGTTATGTATTTAGCCAACCAAGAACTTGTATCTGATATCCTCATTTACTGTTGGTGTCATTTTTTCAGTCTAAAATAATATAAATGCAAAAAAATATTCAGGAACTAGAATGTGAAGGACATTAAGGAGGAGCTGGGCTCACTTCAGAATGTGCTTGGAATTTAGGCCCCCTGTGCTGAGAAGTAAAAAAGCTTGCATATGCATTTTTGAAGGTTATGAGAGAGCCATTTTCCTTACTTTTATCCCTGTCAGAGCCTTAATGTTAGATGACTTGCATATATGCTGTCCAGTCCCTTTATAGCACTATGGAGTACCCTCTTCCCTAGGGTGCTTATGGAACAGAATCTGACGCTACCACCAAAACATAAAAAGCCTTAAAAATAATCCCACACTTAAACAACAACCATGGAGTGCCCACCTCACAGCAGTAATGTGGCAATCCTGCTTTATTCTTAAAAATTGAGTCAACTTTTAAATGATTCCTCAAGCACTTGGTCTTTGGTAGATTATATATGTATTAGATCAATGCTTTCATTATGTGTGTTCTAAAAGCTGAAGTCAGTCTGCGGGGATGTATACAGGTAGAGATTAAATAGTAATAATGAAACAGACATTTACAGTTGTGGCTGCTAGAATCTCCATGGCTTCCCAGCAAGGGACTACAGTTCTGTACAGGATTGTTTCCTCATATGCAGTACACAGCAGGATCATATTTCTGGTATTAGTGATGGGAAATGGGACAGAAAGAGACTGCCAAAGAAGAAGTCCCCTTCTGCAGTGAGGCAGCCTGATGTGTAATATTTTGTCTATTTACAGTCATCCCTGTGGCCTATACTAATGATACTATGTCTCAGGAGACCATTATCTGGTGATGGTATCCGATCATGGATTGTTCTCAGTGACCTGAGTGCTGCTGAAAAAATAATATTTTTGTAACACCTGCTACATCCCTGTCTCCTGTTGGAAATTTAGTTCCTCTTTTGGCCTGATGCCTTGTTTTTATAGTCTGTTAAAAAGCCAGTTTATTTTCTGTGTTTAGCTATGCAGGGCTACTGCTCCTATCAACATTGTCATTCTCATCTTTTCTGTATTGGTGTTATCTGATATGGTGTCTTCTTTGCTGATAGCATATAAATTACATTGTTGGTTCTTTATGGTTTCTTGCACTCTGAATTGAGTTATAGCTTTTACAAGCATGTGATCTGGCTGTAAGAGAAGACTGACAACTTGTCATTCCTGGAATCTGCTACTGTCTTGACTTGTATTCATTCATTTTATAAGACCCTGTATTTCAGTGTTCAGCAAGAGTAGGAACTACTGTATTAAAATCCTTCACTGGTACTTCTTCATTACATCTGTCAATATTTTGCCAAAGGGACTTGCTCTTAGGCATTTCCCTTTCCCACTCAATTTTTCTCATTTCTGCTTTTTCCTCAGTGTTTCTCTGTCATTGCTGTGGGAACTGCCTGTTTACATTTTATTCTGATGGGCAAGTTGGAATATTTGTTTCAGAACAAAGCTGAGATGAAAATTGCCATTTTCAAAAAAATAATTAAAAAAAAATATATTTACATGGTTTTACCTATACCATATACTTATAGCAAAGTCACAGAGCTGTGTTTGCATATGTCTTCCTATGCCTCCTGGAAGCTTTCACAGTATTTTATCAAAATCAATCTCTTTATTTTTTCATAATTGAAAATATTTGAAATGTATTACAATATTAAAATTGTGCAAAGATGGGATATGTTTTCTTTTACACCCTCATTCTAGCTATTCTCAATTTTCTTTATTCATATTTTTGAAGGATCAGTCAATCTGATCCACTGAGGTGAGTTACTTTTCTAACTTTTCATATTAAAAGTGTGGAAAATTATACAGTTAGATGTTATTCTTTTTGTCCAAAAAAGCTATGTAAAGAAGGCCCCATTTTAAAGACTTTCGGGCTTCTGAAATATAAGAAGAAATAGAATTTTAAAAAGAGAAAACATCTAAAGGGTAATTTTTGTCTGTATGAATCTTAAAGCAAAAAGCAGTCTTAAGAAAAGCATCTTAGATGAACAGTGCACCTTAAATTGCAAATTGAGGACTCATGTTACAAAGCCTTTTCCTTTTCAGAACTGTATGCAGAAATTACTGTGAACTCTTACGCAGGTTTCCCTTTTTCAGGGCTTTTTGAAGTTCCCCTTTAACTGGCTGCTCTGCATCCTGATTGAGATTCAGCACATTTATATCCAAAGGAAATCACATCATGGCTAAAAGTAAATGACATGGCTTCAGAAGACTACTACTTCTGTCAGAAAGAATTTTTCCAATCTCTTTTGATCATAAAAAAAAAAAAATCATTCTTCAAACCAGAAAAACCTTTAAACTTTCGGCCAATACTATAACCTATGAAAATAGCCCTTTGTAATAAATTAATTACCTTTTCAATTCATGTATTCATTTAAAACTGTATATGCAGAATCACAATGTTACCTATAACTGGTAGCTTGAAGAAGGATAGGTTAATTTTTGTTTCTGAACATTTTAAACCAAATTACTGTATTTCAGTTACCCTGGAGTGGAGAGGTATGAACTACTTGACCCAGCTATCGAGAGCAATGATGTAGAACTCTGTCCTGAATCTGCCTGAGAAACCAGAGATTTGGTTCTCCCAGAAATTAATTTGCTGGAAAGCTACAGTTAAGGGTTAGGAAGGACAGATTTGGATGGGATCATTTCTCTTGCTTTGTCTTTTTCTTTTTTCAACAAAAAATATCAGGCTGATATTTTGGCAAATGGGAGTTCTGGCCTGTGAAGAGGGGTCAGGCAGTATATGCAATGGAAGTCATGTGGTGTTTTTTTTCTCTTAATGATCTAATTGGCAGAATCTATCACACAGTAACCCCTAAACCGGTCCTATTTTCATCTATAAATTTTTCACAACTGCTATTTACTACTCTTGAATAAAGGGCCAGTGGCTGCAAACTTTATTGTGTCCATAGAATTTTCACCAAAGCAAGTCAATACAAGTTTCTTACAAGTTCTGAGAAAATGCAAAATCCATCTTTGAGTCCAAGCTTTCCCAAAAATGCTTTTAAGCAGTAAACTCACTGGACTTCTAAATAAAATGACAATACCTATGAAACCTTCTTCTTGACAGCGTAAAAGAAGAGACATTTTTTTTTTTTTTATTACTCCTTGGAGGAGCCAGTTAGATACTTTGGTGATAAGCAACTATCTAAACACAAAGATGAATTGCTAGGGTCAGATGAAGTTGATAGAAGTTCTTTTAAGCTGGTTTCTCATTTGAGAAGCTGGATTTCAGTTGAGTGGTCTGATTCTGTTGAACTGGAGGGGAAAGAAACCAAAACAAACATTTTCTTTTAAGAATAAGCCCCTGTGTCCATCTACCTCTGGCAGGCAGTGCCCCAAGTTCATTTGTTACCTTCAGCAGTTATCTTTGAAAACTGTATTTTATGTAGAGATAAAGATATTTGTCTGTAGATGAGTATCTCCCATGTGTACAGTGGATAGTTTTGTCTTCATCACACAGGGTCTTCGCTGATTTTTTTTTTTGCCAACAATCCTAGTTATTATAATGCATCAAATCTCTTAGAGTCCAGTCTGTCTTTCACATTTTTATGTAAATTAAATGACAGCATGTCCTGGGTTCAGCAGTAGCAGTCAAAGTTGCATTTTCTTACTTGAGACTTAGCTTTGAAAGCTGGTAGCATATTGCTTCTCCTGGTATTCCCAAAGTGAAATTCCTTCTGATTCGACACAGATAACAAAATACCTAAATCCCACACTATTTATTTTCTCCTTTTTAAAATAGTTTCTGTGACCCTTTTGGAGCCTTTACAGTATACAATTGATACTGCATGGGTTAAGAAAAGAAAAATATATTGCAAAATTTTGTATGTCCTGTAAATTTTATGTGAAATGGGTGGACACAAAAAAGGTATTTTACTTGTCATTTTATCAGCAGCCTCATCATAGCTAGTAGTCTTACAATGTGTATATTAGATAGATGTAATAATGACAGAAATTTTCATATTTATGAATGCTATTGTGGCTCTTCAGGTTTATTGATCATTCAGTATTTTCTAGATTTTTATATTGATTCATTTTTGTTGTGCTTTCTGAGAAACAGCAAGTTTGGAAAAACAGTGGTATATTTAATAATTAAATAAGAAAACGTTAATAATGCACAAGAGAACCATACAGGAGCATATAGTTACATACACTGTAGGCTGGAACATCAGTGACATTGCACTATAAACAATTCCCTGTAATGCCTTATGAAGTAAAGCAGCTAATCTTCTACCATCACCTTTGTTCAATGCTACTAACATTGAAGGAGGCTGCAAAACAGATCATTAGCTATTTTACTAGGGTTGCTTGCTCTGAAACACTAACATAGGTAAAATTTCAGTGAGTTTAGATCTGAAATTTGGCTTTCGTCTGCCATGGTCTAAATCTTACTTCTTAGAGGTCAGGTATTTATGAGAATTTGATTTTGAATCTGTACTTAAGCACTGATTTCTTTGGATTTTTAGAAACATATTTTTGCACAGATCTGTCTTTGAAAGGGAAAAATGGTATTTTCGCATTAATAAATCAGAAGATGTTTGTTAAAAGAATAATTCTTTTATATATTTCATGGAAGATACTGCTGTTCAGAGCAGCCAATTGGAATGCATGGTAACACTGTATGTATCTCCTCCTCTGCATTCTTCAATACCTTTTACATATCGGTGTTTGGCCAAAGTCAGGTTTTCTTTGGCTGTCTTGAAAACTTTGAAGGACAAAGATTCAGCAACATGAGTTTCGCCCCATCGTCTTTGTAACTATCCTTCCAGTAATTGTAGTTTGCTGTTAGATTCTCTCTTAGCACCGTTCACCTAACTAAACAAACCCAGCTGCCTCAACATCTGTTATTTTGGTAGCCATCTACTGTACCTTTTCAGGCATCTCTACATATTCAAAGGGGAGCCCAGTGCTCCAGACACAGCTCCAGATATGGCTACCTCCTCCAGAGCAGAGGGAGTAACAGCTCCTCTTGATCTGTTTTCCACACTCCTCCGTTTGGCCCAGTCTGTAACTGGTCTTACTTGCAGTGTGAGTTGGCTCATATTCATTCTTGCATCCACTGTAGCTGGCAGGTCCTTTCTGGTCCTTTCATTTTCCCACCATTTGCCAATGTGTCAGGTGGCTGCCTCACAGCAGAACTTTCTGCTGCTGCTTACTAAACCTCATGAGAGTTTTGTTGGCCCAACCCTCATTTTTTTTTAAGGTCTTTGTATCCAGACTCTGCTATTTGTCATGTCAGCCAGCTCCCTAGTATACTGTCATCTTCAAAGTAGCTGAGGGTGTAGTCTGTCATCATTCAGGTTGCTGAGGAAAATGTTGACAACTGTGGATCCCATGTTCAAGCACTGGCTTATAGGCAGCTGCCAGCACATGCTGCACCATTGATCCAGTTGTCCACCCAGTTTCCGTTCCACTAACAGTCTGCTTGGCCAGCCTAACATCCATGCTTTACAAATGAGAGTGCTGTGGGAGATGGTTTGCATACCTTCACAGTACAGTGTACGTAATTATCTGTTTTAAAGCAGTATGATGAGGGAAAAAAAAAATGCAACGAAGTAAACGAAAAGAAAATGCTCTAGAAAGAGGAAAGTAGAGAAGGCTACAGGGAGAGCTGAGATATCACTTGATAACCGCTGCCACAGAGAATGAACTGGGTGGGTTTGATGTGTGTCTTGCAGGCAGGAAGGGAACGAGTGTTTTCTTGATATTTCAGTGGGATTTGCCAATATTTTCTGACTGAGTTGGATGGAGAGTTTACAGAGCAAAACTGTGGCTTTTGGAACATCAAATTGTTTGTTGTTTCCCATTTGCCTTAGACCCCCTTCTATGTCATCGAGATATTTAGTTGTTTTAATGGTCTATATAGACTATAGAGCACTACTGTAAGAAAGTTGCCGCAGAAGCTGTTGCTGAACATACATTAACTACTGAAATGCCAATATAGAAAACTTATTTGGGCCCCTCAAAGGTATGAATAGCTGATACAACTATGTCTCTGTAGTAATAAAGACTTTTATGCAATCTACCTGAATAGATTTAGTGTATTAACCTCACTATAACAGATCCACCTGACACAATTTAACGTGAAAAAATTTATCTGCAGCAGAGAACACAGTATAACAAGCTTTTCCAACTGATAATGCAGTAGAGAAAAGGTACTCTCTTTCTGGTCAGCTGCCAAGAGCTCACCATCTGATTCATAATCAAAACAGAATATGGAAATTCCCTATGGATTATCAAATATCACCCAGTCTGATTTACAAAGGCTGTCAACATAAGACAGAAGAGACCTTGTCATTTGGTGAGCTATAGGAGAAAGAAGATGCTAGTTAATTCTGAATTCTCTTTCAAATTAGTCCTGTTTTTCCAAAATGTAGACTGAAACAAAAAGTGCCCAAGTGATGGACCCTATGACCATATGCTCCTTGATCTTTTTGTAGGCTCTTTGCTTGAGATGTGAAAGCTGCTCTTTGCTGTGTCTTTATCAGTTACTTCTGCCACACGCTGCAAGCTGGTCAAGAATGCACAAGGTAGGAAGTTTATTCTGCTAGAGAGTTCTTCTTCACCCCTTTTAGAGAAGTATCATATAAAACTGAAAATAAACATAAAATCTAACACAGTAGCCTTTTGTTTTCACCAGCAATGCTGTGAGTGTTAGTTATATTACCGGTTAGAATGCATAGTCTTTCCCTGTTTAATGATAAGAAAAATAGATATGGAGATTTATAGACATACAGATAAATACATAGAATCATAGAATCATAGGATCATAGAATAGTTAGGGTTGGAAAGGACCTTAAGATCAAGTTCCAACCCCCCTGCCATGGGCAGGGACACCTCACACTAAACCATATCACCCAAGGCCTCGTCCAACCTGGTCTTGTACACTGCCAGGGATGGAGCACTCACAACCTCCCTGGGCAACCTATTCCAGTGCTTCACCACCCTAACAGGAGAGAATTTCCTTCTTATATCTAATCTAAACTTCCCCTGTTGAAGTTTTAACCCATTACCCCTTGTCCTGTCACTACAGTCCCTAATGAAGAGCCCCTCCCCAGCATCCCTATAGGCCCCCTTCAGATACTGGAAGGCTGCTATGAGGTCTCCAAGCAGCCTTCTCTTCTCCAGGCTGAACAGCCCCAACTTTCTCAGCCTATCTTCGTATGGGAGGTGCTCCAGTCCCCTGATCATCCTCGCGGCCCTCCTCTGGACTTGTTCCAACAGTTCCATAGAATCACAGAATCATAGAAAAGTTAGGGTTGGAAAGGACCTTAAGATCATCTCCCCAGCATCCCTATAGGCCCCCTTCAGATACTGGAAGGCTGCTAGGAGGTCTCCATGCAGCCTTCTCTTCTCCAGGCTGAACAGCCCCAACTTTCTCAGCCTGTCTTTATACAGGAGGTGCTCCAGTCCCCTGATCATCCTCGTGGCCCTTCTCTGGACTTGTTCCAACACTTCCATGCCCTTTTTATGTTGAGGACACCAGAACTGCACACAATACTCCAGGTGAGGTCTCACAAGAGTAGAGTAGAGGGGCAGGATCACCTCCTTCAACCTGCTGGTCATGCTCCTTTCGATGCAGCCCAGGATACGGTTGACGTTCTGGGTTGCAAGTGCACACTGCCAGCTCATGTTCATTTTCTCATAATGTCCTTTTTATGTTGAGGAAACCAGAACTGCACACAATACTCTAGGTGAGGTCTCAATGCATATACCTTTTCAGTTGAGGACACTACAATGAATGGATAGGATATCAAAAAGAACATAGATTCCTGCTTTTTTGGGCAATTTAATATTTCATTTTTTCTATTTTTTAGAAAAACATATTTTTCTGACTTCTTCCAATTCAGCAGCTTTCTTCAGAATATTGCCACGATCTTCAATAATTAATGTTGAGACTATATCAGCTGATATTTTGATTTGCTACAAAAGGAATTTCAACCAGGAAATGCTTAACCATATTTTTCTTGAATTATTTGAAATGGGAAAGAAAATAATCTCTAAATCAAAGGCATGTTTTAAACAGAGCATAGCATTTTAAATAGTAAATACCTATTTAATTATTTAAAATTTCATTTGCCCATCTTGTCCAAATTAGTTCTAGAATAACTTCTATAGTAGATGTGAGTTTATGAATGGAAATGTTAGGGCAACAATAATTTCATGAAGTGTATTTGGTTTTTAATAAATCATTAGTCCATTGGAATTAAAAAACTTAATCTTTTACAGAGTTGCAGATAGTCAGTGCCCGTATTTATATGCTAATGACTCTAAGGGAAGAAAGCAGAATTAACATATAATGCTTAATTAAGAGAAAAGAATTGCAATAATCCTATAACTTGGAAGTAAAGCACAAACCGTTTCTGGTGCATAATAGAGGTTTTAAATATGTACTTTCAATATAGCAGTTCTTAAGTCATGGTTCTGGTGCTGGCAATAACATAGAAGAAAAAAGTCCCAGTGAAAACTATTGAAAGAAATGAATCCTGTTCAGTTATAACTTTTGAAAGCTCATTCCTTATGGTCTTTTTTAGGCATTTACAGCATTGAGTAGAAGTTTTAATCATTAAGTATTTCATGTCAGAGTATTTAATTCTGTAAGGTGCCTGCCATTCCATTCTCTCTGAAAAAAGACAGTACCAATCCTCTGGAATCAACAAGGTTTTGATACTGGGTTCCAGGGAAGCAAGATTAAATGTAAGTTGTTTTCTGTATTCATATATCATTATTCCTATTCATACTGTTTTAGTGGTTCAGAACAACACTGGTACTTTAAGCTGTTACTGTGGTTTCTCTGCAGGCAAATGGCCTTTGCAGGGCTTTTACCGAGCAACTGTACTTTGAGATTAATACCCTAGTCACTTCAGTCTTATACTCACAGTTAAAAATCTGTGAATGTAGAACTATATTAACTGTGATCTATGTGGCTGATCAAAAATAGAATTATGTCTATTCCGATTCAGAGGGAAATTAATCTCAAAAAAATCTGAAGAAGTCTACTATTTCTTTGCAGAAATCTTAAGCATGCAATTGCTCTGCCCCTTACTTTCAAACTTCAAGCACATAATTAGAACAAGCTTGATCTTCTGAAATAATGAATATTCCTACTGGGGCTTTGTGTTGCTTGGTGATTTTTTTCTTTTTCTTTTGACAAAAAAATGCCAGAACCTCACCTGAGGTTTTTTCAATAAGTTTATTTCACAAATGAATGTTTTCCCACCTCTGAAGCGAAAATCAATATAAGATATAAGGAAAGAAAAAATGCCAAAATGGTCTGCGCACATCTCTCTCATTCACTCCTAGAACTATGTTATTCATAAAAAAGCCTGACTAATGAGTTTTCCTGAGGAGCGTTCTAACCTAAACATTCCACAAACACATTAGAGTCAGGTTTAAATAAGAGAAAAAAAAAAAATGTATATATATATATATATAACTGCCAGGCTCTGCAGATTCAGGACTGACATCTGATACTAGGAAACAATTCACAGGAAAGCAAAGCAAGAGCTGTGTATCCAACTTTTGCTCCATAAATTGTATAATTGAGTTTGAAGACAATTTTACATGTAGACATAAGTTTTGGTGAACTGCAGCTTTCTGCTGGTTTTCAGCGTTCAGTGCTGTGAAATACTTTTTCATGTTTTCCTACATCCAGTCCACTGCTATGGTGTTCATACCCAGGTGTTAGAATGCTCTTCAGTATGCCTTTTCGTAGCACCTGACAATCTTAATCACTGATTTTAATAGAAGCTGCACATAAATTTGCTGTACTTGCAGAGAGTAAAATCTACCCTCAAAGTACACCACCTTCTAAACCCCATTTTAAAAATGCAAGTGGGATGCTAAATGAGGGTTATAAAACTTGGTAATTGTATCTCTATCCAAATGTAGAAAGTTAAAGCTACATCTTTGTGTAAAGTGTCCAGTAAAATATCTGGAGACCCCAACTTTGTGAAATTCATGAATGGTGGGGGGTTAGCACAAACAAAAGATGTTATTATTAGTAGAACAGCTACAATACACAGTGCTTGCTTTGTTTGAAAAATACTGCTTTTGTCACTGTTTTCTCCAGACTGTCCTCCCATTCTTCCCTTCCCACCCAGTTTTTTCTCACTCACTCTGCTGGTAAGAGAATTTCATCTATGCTCTTTATTTTCTGTCTGTGCTAGTTCTTCCTTCTATTTGTCTTATGCACTAATGTGAATTGCAATTTTTGTGTCAGGTGGCCTTCAAGTATGTAAAGCTTTTAACACAAGGATTAGAAATAGTTTTGAAGTTTGTTATATTAATTTTAGTATTTAACAGTGCTTCTTTTTGATTGATTCTTTTGCAGGGTCAAATTCAAGGAGCTTGTTGCAGCCTTCAGTTGTCATCAGGTCAAATTAAGTATCTAAGTATTATGCTTGAACTGGATAATGATTAAAAAGTGCATTTGAAAATGATCTACAATGTTTTTCAATGTAACCAGCTTTTTCAAGATAACCCTTTCTTACACTTCACTAGTCTAGTAAATGTGCTTTTAAGAAACATAAGATTAACTGTACTGTTAACTACAGGCTCAGCTAAATACAGATCAGAGAGATTAAATTTACATCATTTGAACAGGAACTGTTCAGTAAAAGTGAAAACAACAACTGGTGAAAACAGCTACTGGAGGACTCTGGTAATAACTTTCATAGAGAGCAAAGTTGAAAAAAACCAAAGGATGGAGAGAATATTCTTAGTCCCTTGATTCATAAGTCGGCTATGCTAGAAGTGAGTAATTACTCTCAGAAATGTTTGAAGAAATCAGTATTTGGACATAAGTGTAAATTAACACTTGCTTTTGGCAGAAGTCCCATGCAGCTACCTCCCATTCAGATTACCCATATAGATAGGAAGTTCCTTGCCACCCAGAGCAATAATATCAGCTTTGCAATGAAGTGCTGATTAAGCTTCGAAAGGTAATAATACAGTTGTGACCCTTTAAAGGCTGGTTTTTCTATATGAATAGTAGCATTTACAGTTACACCAACTGTGATGAAAACTGTGAACTTAGTGAATCCTCGGGGTTCAGGACACATGCTGAGTCCTAACTGGGATCAAGAATAAGTTTCACCAAAAGCTATAACATTGAGAAGTGAGCAGCTTTTTGCATAAGGCATTTATGCCTTTTACTCTAAGAATCAAAAGTAGCTATTAGTGGAGATTAGATAGAAGATTATGTGATTGTTTGCTTGGATGGTATGTTTGCCTTTAAATAAAAAAGCAACCAAGCAAAACACAGAGAGGGAGAAGATATTTCTGTATTAAACTAAACAACAAGTACCTTCTAGAAGATTACATAAGAGAAACTAACTATTGTGTCTCTATCAAGTAATCAAAAGCTAGAACTAGAACTAATCTTCTAGATCAACACCAAACCATGCCACCTCATGTCATTTAAGAAATGAAATGGAAAATCTGGTTTTGTTTTAAACACTTTAAACATCCCTTATCAAGTTTTCTCATTGGTTAATAATTCTTAAAAATTCTTAAAATATACATTATTTCTAATTTGTATTTTGTGAGCTTTAACTTAAAGTCAAGGCATATAGTCATATCTTAGCCTGATATGTGGAAAAGCCCTCTGGTATAAGATATACTCTTTCCATGTCAGTACTTCTGGATCCCTTAAGCTTGACTTTGATGAGCTAAATAGATTAAACTTCTTAAATCTCTTTCTGTAAGGCAGATTTTCCAAGCTTTAAATCATTCTTGCAGTTTGTTACTCTCAAAATTTTCAACATCTTTTTAAGGTGTGGAAAAGAGATTTGGATATATTATTCCAGCAAACACCTCAAATATGCTTTTTTCCAGATAGCCACCTGTTAAACACTGTTAAAGACCATATTGACTCTTCCAGCTAGACAACCTTCTAAGGAGTCAGTTGACTCTTCCAGCTAGACAACCTTCTAAGGAGTCAGTCTGAAATGGATACTTAGAAAGAGTTCTATTTTTTTTTTCCCAGAATCACTTCTAGAATAATACTGTAAGCATGACCTATAATCTTTGTTTTAGAAGTATGAGGTCAGTTTAATTTTAAGTATATGGCGCTTAATAGTTCCTGCAATAAAACGGCATTTCACCACCTTACTGAAGCAACAATAACTTCTAAACCCATTTTGTTGTTGGTTTTTTTTTAAATATTTATCATAGTGCCTTTGGAAAGCCTTAGCAATAGTTCATGCTTTCCAAAAATGGGTAGCACAGATCCAAATTATGACTGTCAGAAGAAAAGTTGTTGCTCAGGCTTTCGTTTGTATGAAACCATTACGTAGAACCTGTCTGCTGTATAAATTTACACAGCCTGTTTCAAGCATAATCAGGACATCTTCCAGATAGAATGAAATTCCCACTTATTTCTATACCCCTTACAGAATTTGTAAATAAACCTTTTGGCACATTTCTGTCTGGTTTAGAATGTTGCGTATTCAAGCTTATTTGGGAGAGTTGCAAGTTCAACGTATATAAGCTACTTCAGTGGCACAAGACTTGGTGGTTTATTTTATACTAGCTGGTTCTAAGGATAAGAAAATATCCTTGATCCCTTAGCAAATCACTCCCAGTCTTCTTACATGGAACTGAAGCAGATGTTTGTGTATTCCATAAACATGGCAAAGTACATCTTCTCATGCACATTACGTTCAGAGTTTTGCCATGGAATATCTCATAAATAACTACTTAGAAATTTCAAATCTGGGTTGTACTGAGTCTTAACAATGAAGCCAAATTTGAAAAAAATACGTCATTTTTTTCAAAATGTATGTATAAATTTGTGTTACAACACATTAGGAATTTAATGTGTTTGATGTGTTCTCTTTGTATTTATTAAAATAACTTAATGAAAAGTCTCTTACTGAAAGGATGCCTCAATCAGACTGAGTGGATTCGAGCAAACTAGTTTGAGTAAAGGTTGATTTAACTATAACTTCTGTGAAACTGCTGCTAAAGTGACAGCTGAATTAAGGATGTCTGAGTCAACAGCAATTCTTTTCAGTTCACAGGGTTCCAGGGGGACTTGGTCCAGGAGGCACAGAACCAAATAGCTCCAGATCAAACAAGGTATAAGCTTCACTGGGTAAGACCCAGACATGATAGCTCAGGTTCAAGGAACTTATGTACTAGCAGAGATTAGGAAGGAACAGCTCAAATATTTTCTCTGGACTTTTTATATAAAAAAGATAAATAGAAAATGAGGATTTAAAAGTACAAACCATTTTCTGTCCAAAGTGTGATAAAATGTTCAAAAGTCTGGCTCTCTGAAAATTGCCATAGTTTCTCTAATACTTAAAGTGCTTACTCAATTTTAAAATCACAATATTGGCTTTGATATGCCATAGCTATTGTTAGTGATTACACCCACAAATATTCTAAAATTAAGCCAAATCAAAATTAAAGTAGCCTGTTCAACCCCAGCTTTTTCATATGCTTTATGAAATAATGCACATTTTTACAAAGCATGCTCACACTGTATCTGTTTCACAGAATCCCTGAGTTGTGCAGTGTGAAGAGGGGAATGGAGCAGCTCAGTTATTAGCAAGAAGAACAGACATCACCCTTTCTGTTTGGAAAGTCCTGATATTTGCCATATAAGTTCAAAAGATGGGCTGTAGCCCTAGTATAGAATTTGCGATTCAGAAGAAATCCAGTAGTGCCCTGGTGGGCATGTGGGAAATAATCTGTGAAATTCCACTGAGCCTCGCAGAGCACATACAAGCTATGGATGTCTCACTGGTTTATACAGTACCTGAGTTTGCTTAGATCAACATGGGTGCAGGTAGAGATGTACTTGCCTGTTTCTGTAAAGGATAATTTATTTCTTAATTTGAAATTGCTACCATATAGCAATAGAATGCTAATAAGAAGAAAAAATGGGGGCTGAGTCCTTTGAGTTATAAACAATAGGCTTTTTGTATTCTAATATTTCTTAATACAATGTGCAGTAGGAGCTCTGCCTGGAGTTACGTAATGGTTACAGGAGAGCAGAATACTGTGCAGCTGGCCCTAGTTCTCTAAAAATTCTCTTCCAGGGCCTTTTTGTGTACAAGAAGCCTTGTCAGCAACAAGGGTGGCTGCAAATAAGTAGGAGTTATTACTGAAGTTTATTAAACAACCCTTAGGCTTTCTAAAACCATTTGAAAGCCTGGCATTTTTTTGCAAGGAATACTTCCTTTCCTGGGTAAGCAACATGTAACATGAATATTTTGCTGAAAAGGTGACAATATTGACTTCAGAAAGTACAACATATGTCAATTTTTGAGAAATATTTTGATTCATTTTCCCTGCTGTTTGGAGTAGAAATCTAGACAAGTCTCTGAGATCTAACTTATTTTTCAGTTTCTCCCTACAGAGCACTTCTTAGGGTTACTTGTCTATTGGACAGATGTCCTAGACTGTTATTCAAATATGTTCTAGGGGCAGATTTTCTATTGAACTCTATGAATATTTATGAAGAGCTTCTGATGCGCCTACAGGTGACAACTGGGCAATGAATCTCTTGGTGTTAAAGCATACGTAGAAAGGGAACTAAAAGAGGAGGATAAAGGGAAAAAAAGTTCCAACCATCTTTTTGCAAATAATATATTGATGGGGAGTAATTTTAGGATGAAAGAATCTCTAATGGGAATGTAACAGTTACAGGATGTTATTACTTATTTAGAAGCTGGTATATTTAAAAATCAGTCATAAAATTTTTGAGTCTGAAGACAACTGTACTTTCAGCCTGAAACCTGTCTCTAACATGCGGCACTTTACTAAGTTCTTTCCTCAGTACATTTCCGTCTTATATTCTTGGTATTTTCAGGCATATTTATTATATGTGTGTGAAATCACCAACAAGGCCCAGGACAAAGAGGCAAAAATGTCTTAAAGTCATTAAAGAAAGCTAATGTAAACGCACCTATCGTGCTTATGTTTCTTTGCTCTGGAATGTATCCCTATTGTGTCAGTTACATTTTTTCTTGTTTCTGCTCTTTAGCAGCAGCTGTTTGCTTTTATTTTGGTTTTTGGTTTTTGGTTTACTTTACCTAGCTGAACAATATGCTGTTCGTATAGCCAATGCTTCCATTTTCAACAAGGATGTTAAGGAGTGCCCTTATTACTGAGCTTTTTGTTGTTGTGGTAAAGTCAGACACAACGATAGGGTTAGTTTTGGGGTTTTCAAACTTTGAACAAATGCAAACCAAACTCAGCTCAAATTACCTTAAACAAGATGGCTTGTGAAGTTCTGATGAAGTGGCTGGGAGAAAAAGAGATAATTTCATTTCTTCTGTTTCTGCTAATTGCTGAAGTTTAGAGGATCTCAACTTTATCATGTCTTCCAGTTTGACCAAGCTAAGATATTAAGAACTGAAGCTCTAGAGCCATGAGATACATAAAAGCTATAGTTTCATTTCCTGTTTAAATTCCCTTCTTTTCTGTTTTATCCACAGTCCTTCTCCCCAAAAAAACATTTATGTTTTCAGACTTGTTAACAACATTTAAAATGATTGTCTTCTAACTGCATGGTTGAATCTAGCAGGACCTGAATGAGAACCAGAATCCTGAGTATTTTTTTATGCAAATGGTTTTGCTATTAAACACAGCTTATTATGTGCTATACCACTCTCCTTAGGCAGTGCTCTACCCCTGTGGATTTGCCAGTCATTGCCAAGGTAAATCTATGCCACAGTTAGTGGTCATACATCTCCTAATTTAGGAATTGCATTAAGAAGTCCAGACAATGCAAAAAAGAGTTTATCACAACTCTTTCTTTTCTAGACAAAAAACTTTGTCGCAGCTCAGCAATCACAGAGACATTTCTCTGTCTGCCTGCTTGATTTGTTTTCTATTTATAAATAGATTTATCCATCCAAAGAGGTTCATTTAGGAGGCAGATCAACTCTAACCAGTAGCAGGAACTGAACAGATAGGAGAAACAAAGCTTTGGAGGGAGGCCAAAATGAATCAAATTAACTGTGTAGCTTTCATTTGTTTTTCATTATTCCAAAGTAAGATAGCATTGTGGATACTTTTTTTTTTTTTAAAAAAAAGGCAGTGGAATCACAGTTATCCAAGCATCCATAGTCAGTCACTCTTTCTGATGAACTCGCAGTGTCTTTACTCCCTATTGCCTTGCTTTTACTCATACTTCCATTATTTGTTATCTCAAAATATTCATGTAAGCATAACAGTTCACATAATTGGTATTGTAAAAATAAAAAGATTCTCATCAAGAATAGACATGCTTTGGGGCTTATCTTGACTATTCTCCTTTGATATGCAGATCTTTTGGAACTTTGGTTTGTGAGGATATATCATCCCATGGGTGAGATTTCACCTGATGCTGTTTCTAGCAGAAGTGTGTGCATCTAATTTCTGATTCTCATCTACCATCTCTTTCTAATAATTCTTTTCCTTCAGAGAAGGAGATAACATATCTATGTGTCTAGAGATACTGGTACATATCTGACCTTTATGTCTTCTGGTAAACATTTAGAATTTAAATAGCTTGCTGGTGGAATGTTTCAACCTTTCCTCATGAGGGTTGATCTGTGTTTGTGAGGTCCATTAAAAGTAATACATGGTCACATCCTAGCAGAAGAGCCAGTTTTTATTTTTTTCTATTTGAAGCATCACTTAAACCATCACACCCAGTGCCAACTCATTTCTGAAGTTCTGTTCACTGCATAACGGTAATAAATAGCATCCTACTCGATATAATATAGGATAAATCTACCCAAACAAAGTATAACTCTTTTTTGTGTTTCTTTCTAGAAAAAGACAAATGAACCTCCTTTATTCAAATTTTATGGCTACATTTCTGGGAGAGCCATAGGAGGTAAGTATGTGTCAGGCTTTTTGAGCTTAGAACACAAAATTAGTTTCTTTAGAGTAAGGTGCTCATAATCTCCAGTAAAAGAATGTTCTTATATTTTTGATGTGTGTATATATATATATATATATACATCAAAAATATAAGAACATATATATATATATAAGAACATATATATATATATATATATATATATATACTTCTCCCCACCCAGTGTCATCTTAGCCTCATGTCTTTCCCTCCCATAATGCCTCCTGGCATAGTATACACCAAATATTTAAGAAAAATTGGTTTCATATTCTGCATCCCATCTATGTGTGCGTATGTACCTCATGTGTGTTCATGTGTGTATATATCTGTATGTGTATATCAATGGGAAAATAAATCTGAACTTTTCCCAAGTTTTAATAGCTTTGTGTGTTACATCGAGAAACTTTCCAGATGAGTATTTTGTCTCCTTTTATGTCTTGCATCAGCTTGAGTAGACTGTTAGCTTTCAATAAAAGAAAGAACTATGAAAGTGGACAAAAAGGTGTTTAAAACAATTTTTCTGAAGGGAATGAGAAAATGTGATTTGCTATAGTCAATCATATCATTCATTGTTAAAGTTCTGTGGCTTGTTCTGACAGAGCCAATAGTTGATGACTGGCAAAATGTGAAAATCCTAGCAACATGTAGCTATATATGAATATATGGCCATAAATGTATAAATTCAGACAAAGGACAACCGTGTTTCTTCGTTCTCCATAGAGATGTATAAAATGCCATAGCATAATTACCTCTGTTTTGTAGGCCACAGAAAGATACTACAGATAATGTAAAACAGGGGGTTTTTAATTGGATGTTTAGATGTTATGGACTACAAGCTATCACTGTAACCTATATTGTCATGACACTTAGATCCATCCATGATATTAATTTAAAAAGAAAATTTTAAATTAAATTGTCTTCACTAGACAGCGCCAAGCCTGTTATTTCTCTCCTTCAGGCAAAAGCTTAGTGAGAAAATTCTTCTCGGGGATATTCTTGTTGTGCTTTAACCCCAGCTGGCAGCTAAGTACCACACAGCTGCTCACTCACAGGGAGGAGAATCGGTGAAAAAAGGTAAAACCTATGAGCTGATACAAACAGTTGAATAGTTAAAATGTAATAATAGTAATAATTGTAACTGTAATGAAAAGAGAGATAACTAAAAGAGGGAGAGGAATATCCTTTTGTCTAGTTTGGGTCAGCTGTCCTGTTTCTGCTCCCTCCTAGCTTCTTGTTCCACTCCTCACTGATGAAGCATGATAGACTGAAAAGTCCTTGATCAGAGTAAGTGCTACTGAGCAACTAAAACATTAGTTATCAGCATTATTCTCAGACTAAGTTAAAAAACACAGCACTGTACAGTTATTAGGAAAAAAATTAACTGTATCCCAGCCAACACCAGGACAATCCTGTAATCAGTTAAATCTTTTACCAAAAGGTCACGCTTTAGCTGTTTTTCTGGAGCTAGTCATTTGAACTGCGATGAATCATCAACAAACTTGACTTTTGAAGTGACTTTAATATATGCACCATATATTCCAATATAGATTTGAAATTTTCTGATGGAATCCTGAAATGTTTAAGGAAGGTCATAGAGCCTAGACTTTTTAATGAAAAACAAGTTAATATATGTTAAGACTGTATATTAGGAATTATCCTGGAAAGTAAATGCAAAGTCATTACCAGTAGTATCTTTAAAATTTTCTGAATTCAGAGACACTTTAATAATCAGACGTAAGGCTTCCCCACGTGTTGCAAACTAAAGCAGAAACAGTGAAGGAAATATAAATAGGATTCTAAGAGAAAAATCCATAGAATGAAATGCTTAAATGGGTTGGGTTTGATCCACACTGTCTTTCTCTGTGGCAGATCTTCCTCAGGAGTAAAACAACAGATACTTAAACATTGTCAGATTTCATTCTTAATTTTTATCTTTTGCTTATAAAGATAGCCTGTGGATCACTTCTTTTTCTAAGAAGCCTAGAAGGACTAGTTAGAGAACAAAAAGCTCTGATGAACAGCTGACTTCAGGTTTTTTAAGGACATCCTAAGATATTAACGTGACTTAGCAGAGCATTGCAAATATTCTTGCAGAAAATAACAGCTTGTCTCATAACTTCATGATGTTTTTCCATTCATCTAAGAAGTTCACAGTCTGAAATTTTGGCAGACTTCAGCTGGATATCATTTCCCCTTCTCTTCCCCCCCCCCCATTGTGTTTCTGGAAATCTTTAAATATTAATTACTGGTGAAACTCTACAACAAAATAAAATAATTTGGTAGCATATTTGATGAAAAACAATTCTAGTATCATTTGAAACTTAAAGGTCTCAGTCCAGCAACACATATTCAATTCAATCGCTTTAATTCCATGGGATTATTTGGGTGTTGTTAGCTGTAAGGGTTGCTGGATCTTCTTGACCTGGGATAGAAGAGCACAAAAATATGTAGTCAGTACATTAGTCAGTTATGTAACTTTAATCACTAGTACTAGATGTATGTTGAAAATTAAGCATGTAATTTCTGTCTAGCCTTGAGTCCTTAGTCATTTGTAAAATCAAACTTTATATGAATAAAAGTTACAGACCAGTCTCTGAAACCAAGGACATCATTATTTTTGAACATCAGTTGCAGAGGAATAACTTAAAAGCAAGAGATGGCCCACCTTTGTGTCTAATAGACATGTGAAATGTTAAAATGTCTAACCATATTCATGGGTTATGTGTGGGATTATTAAATAGTTGGAATTTTCTTCTAACCATGCTGGAAGCTCCAAGTTTGGCTTGATGAGGCTGAACCTGGGTGCAAAATAGATTTACTATTACCCTTCTAGGAAGTAAGGAGAGGGAAAAAGGTTTATGGAGCCTGAAAGAGTCTACTTCATTTCTATTGCAGCCATTTTTAGCTAATCAGGGGAAATCTGGAACTCTTGGGGTTACCTAAAGGAGGTCTTGTGACAGAACTGCTGCTATTGCTCATCATGCGGTTCAGGAGCATTGTGCTCCCGCAGGGTGGAACACACAAGTCCTAATGCCCCTGGGCCTTGCTCAGAGCAAAAAAATTAACTTTAGTGTCCCAACTCACAAGAGTGACTATACACAACTTTTAATGTTGTGTGTGTTTAAATAAATACAGGTATATATATTTAGACATATTACATTCCTTTGTAAAATAAAGTGCATCAGAAATGCCAAAATAAGCATTTTCCCTCCCCCCCCCCTTTTTTTTGTGTTTTGTGGATAAAAATTTCCCTGTAATTTTGCAGTAAGTTGGACCCTTAAACCCAAAAATTTAAAATTATGGCAGCTTTTTGAACTGCAGATTCAGATAACCCCAAATCACTAGTGACTTATGAAAAATTCAAACTTTAGAAGCATATATAGAAAGCAAGAGGACATGTAACCAAATGAGCATGCTTGTTTTACAGCAAGCTTTCTATTCAGGCTCCTTCTAAGAAAGACCTTAAGTAGTACTTCAAAACTCAGAAGAGAGGAGGAGAGTGGATTGGTAATATAGAACTACCACGCACAACATAATGTTATAGAAGTTCCAACTTCTTTGGAACTTTTATTTTCTATTGTCTTATTTTGACAAGAATACTTTGTTACAGTTTTCTGAACAGCAGGCTTTCCTGGGGTTGCACATGCATTGCAGTTATGAAAGCTGCTTTTACAGTTTTACTTTTGTACTTAGCAATCAAAATCATAAAATGGAACGATGTATTATTTTAAGTACTGCTCTGATAATGAAGGATTAAGCAATATTGTCACCATGCAGCTAAAAAATATCGGCTTTGTATATAGTGGTAGAATTAGTAGAAGGAATAGATCCTTAGGAAATATACTCTATTTTTTTTTTTTTTTTCACAGCTGAAACTATGTTCATTTACTATACCTGGCACTGTGGCCAGGTAGTTCTGGCACTGGAGCCATACTTAGTCTTTTCACTAGCCCCATATAGCATGAAAGACAAAAAGGCTGTCTCCTAACACCTTTCTCCTGATATATGAGTTTTCTTATGCATTTTGGTACAGCATGTACAATTAGGCAGTCTGAAGAACAGGCTGTCAGACAAGATGGACCACACATCTAATTTGGTATAGTAAGTCCTATGTTCTTACAGTTAGTTGTTATGGGAAATAATAGTCATAACATAATCCAATACAATTACTGGCAGGAGACAATCCAAGAATTGGAATTTTAGGGTTTTCTTTAAAATGAAAAGCATGTGTTAAAAGCCATATTGATTATCTTAATCCAGTCTCCCATAGCAATATTGTTAAGCAGTATGACTCCTCTTTGTCTGTAGTTTGCCTGGCAGGAGAGGAACAAAGACATTGATCTGCTATTAACTAAATATACTGGAGAATACTTTGTACTAACCATTTGAATAGGAAATGAAGGAAAGTAACATTTGCTACCATGCTTCATGATATCACCATAGTAACTAAGAGTTCCTTCTGAATACTGTGCTTTTGTGCTTGTATTTTCACACAGAAGACAGGCATTAGCTACTGGTCTTTAAATGAAAAAAGTGATCATTAGTTTTGCACTTTGTAAAGTCTCATTAACTAGTGCATATTTGCAAAATGATGTGCATCAAACAAGGAACATAACAATTTTAAATTTGAGAAAATTATGATTCATTACACCATAAAAATGGTTTATTTAAATCCACGTTTTCAAAAACAATATTAGATAGCCTTTAAAATCTAACTAAAAAAAAAGTGGCTAGATAGCTCAGGGGCTTTGGCTGGAATGTTGAAGCACATGTCTAATTATGTCCAGTAGGTTGGTGGTAAAAGGAAACTGTTTCAAGCTCATCATTTGATTGCACTAATAAAATGCACCTGTGATCTTTAGGAAGCTGTAGATGTTCAGGTGTTGTGAAATTTATTTCTAATAGCAATGAACTGGCTGTTATAGTAATGGTGATTGGAAGTTCCCATGAAGATAATAAAATATGCAACCAAGAGACCTTGAACAAGTCTCTTTTTGATGGAGCAATCTAAAGATGTATGTGTACCGTGGTTTCTGTGTTTTGTCTCCAGCATCACAATGAAGCCTCCTGTTAACTAATTTCAATATGTTTCATATATATAAACCCTATTAACCTTGTAAAACACAACCGGCTTACAGTTATGATTCACACAGTCACAGTGGCTTAAGTAATTAATATTGATAGTAAAACCGACAGTAAACTTTGATGGTAACAATTCTTGTAAATTAAGTTAGGGTAATATTTTTCTCCATCCTACCCAGGTACAGAAAACCATATTGTGAGAGAACTAAGGCCTTCAGTCCCAATTCCCTCCTTTTGAAAACAATATAATACAAGAAGCTCGCACAGGCTTGCTTGTGCCTTAGATACTGAACTCGAGTCTGCTAGACATGCAGTGGTTTTTTTGAAACAAAGAAAGGGGTAACCTCAAGGTATCCATAGGTTGTTCCTCAGTGGAGAGGAAAGTAATATGGAGTGGCTGTTCTGACTCAGTCTTAATTAAGTAAAAAGTAAATAACTGTCCCTGCTTCAGAGAGAATTCTGTCTTTCCCAAGCAAAGAGAAATTCCATCTCAGTAATCCAGTTCTTGATGCATAAAGGTTGAGGGATCAGATATACCACACCAATCATGAAACAGTAAAGGTCTCTGTGATGATCACTGAACTACTAGAGCTGATACAAATCAGCAGCAACTTAAATATTGGCAGAGAAAGGGTCAGCCTGTCACAGCTGAAGTACTGAAATTCTTGATGTATACATGTGAAAGTAATTTTAAAAGGTTATGCAATGTTCCTGTGTGTTTCTTTTTTCTGTATATGTTTCATTAAATCCATGGGGGATAATTACCACTCAGACAAAACAAAGCTTTTTATAATGAAATGTATGCAATTGTATTCTCAACACCCATATTGCTTGATTTGATATCTGACATGAAGCACATTTAAAAAAATCCTATCAAATGCAGCTGGCATATATAGCACAGGTGTTGCTGTAACTGTAACAGATTGCAGTAAATCTAATTAGCAGAAAAAAATGTAAGAGCAAGTGGGTAATAACATTTAACATCCTCAAACAACTAACTCCTTTAGGTTGAAATCTTTGGAAATATTACTGTTTCTAGTACTGTTGAGGATTATGTGCAGGCACATATATGTGCCTTTAGAAGTCTTTAATAGCACAACAATGCACCATGGAATAGTAATGAAAAACTTATGTCACTTCAAAAAAAGATATGGATAATATTAATTCATTATTGGTCAAACTTTTCTGGATAATAGAGAAGTGAGTTAACTGTAAGTGCTTGTTTCAAAACCAGATTTCACACTGGAAATAAGAATAAAACATTTGCCTTCCAGGTACTTACTGATTCCATTAGACATGATGGATTTTTTGTATTATAGAGATTCTTAGAAGATGAAAAATACTGATTGCTTCCCTTCTCTAATATAGCAATAGTTCATGTCTTGGAACTAGTTTTATTGTCAAAGTGAATAATATTTTCATATGTTTAGAGATGGCCTCATTCTTCTTGATGGAAAAATGAAATGACTTTTGACATTAGGGTGTTTTGTTATCTGTTCCTTGACTAGCATCAATATCACATAATTTTGATAATGTGCTTCAGGTGTGATTTCTGGAAACAAAATGCAAGTGAACAAATGTCCTTAATGCATTGCAGTTTGGGGTCCTTCCCTGTAAATCGTGATTATATGTTAGAGCAAAAGCATTTTGCGTTTCCTCTAGAACAAATACTAAACTAAATAAAAAATGTATATATCAGAATACTCTGTAGAATAGGTTTTTAATTTGTTCTTTAACACTGAAATATTTAATACCTTATCATACAACAATACATTTGCTTTCTATGCCCAAGCCCACTGGACAATAGTAGTATCTAGGGAAAACTCCTGAATGGAAATGCTGCTGGCTTTAAAGTTAAGTCACTTAGAGTTTGATTTCCCTCTAAGTGGCTGGTAAGTTTGTTGAACATTGTAATTAAAATAAACTAGCTTAACATTCAATGATTTGTTTAATCCACATACAGAAATGCGACTTTTTTTTCCTCATTTTTCCTCTTAATATTATCACTGACGTTAACTGGTCTGATTACTCTCAGTAAAATTCTTACAGTCTTTGTGTTCCCTGTTTTTTTATCATGATATTTAAGATTAAAACAATGTTTAGAAGACATTCTTGGAGAGTTTAATTGATTGCAAGATTAAAGAAATGGATACTTTATGTATCCTGTGCTCATATACAACACTGCGTAAGTGTTCACAGTGCTTTTTTTTTTTCTGTTTTTTCTTTATTTTATGTGCTGTCTAGATTTTCTTTGTTTTATTGCTATTAGCCATATATATATCCAGGACATAACTGCTTTTATATATATCCAGGACATAACTCCTTTTACTGTAAAATATGAAACAGTAATGCAAATAAATTTACTATTGGTCCAGTTTTACAGATCTTGTACTCTAAGCCCAAAGGGAGAACCTCTGTGGACTCCACCTGCTGCTGTTCTTTTTGAACTAAGTAGGAAAAATTAATCTGAGTTCTGTAAACATAAAAACACTGAGGCACAAATCTCATTTATTTGCAAAGGGGATTTATCAGGTGGAATTTAAAAGGGAATAATTGAGAAGCTCAATTTCATGATCATAGGGATTTTAGGAGAGAAACTGTGGTGTTACTAATCAGGGGGGGTTCTGGTTTGATAAAGTATCTGTACATTTCCAGGTTTTCAGGATGAATATTACTGTTAAAGAGTGACTATCTGAACAAAGAAAAAAAAAAAAAGATGATGTAAAAAAAGTGCTTTACTATAAAGAGTCTATAAACAAGATAGCATTACTTCTGCCAATAACAGTTCTTCAGCTTTCTGCGTTTGTTGGCTGAGTAAGCAATGGATTGTGAGTGGCAGGCTTAACTTCTTTCTAGGACTTCACATTTCCATCTTGCTCATAAGTGTCATTATTGGAATCCTGAAGAATCTTGTCTTTCTGTTGTTTCTTTCTGAAGAATCGTTGTCTTTCTGGCTTTCCTTTATTGTAGCAGTTCACGTTAATATTTACATCACTTAAAGTGCTGGCAGCTCAAATGGTACAAAACAGAGCACTGACTTCAAAGTCAGAGAGACACTGAGTAAAAATTACCTTGCTGTCAAAAAATAAATCTAGAACTCAGTTGCACAGAATAATACTAGATACTAGAGTACTAGATACCTAGAATATCAAAGGGTCTTTAGTGAAGAGTGTGCAACGTCATCAATCCCTAGTTTAGGCATTTGCTTTGCAAGCAGACTCTGCCATGCTGACTCTGTGCAGTGCGAGAAAGGTCAGTGTCTAATACAGCCACACAAGACACACAACCAGCTAAAAAACAGTGTAACCAGCCAGTAGGAAATGGTAAGGACAGGGATGTGTCTGCCTCTCTATGGGATTTAGGCATCTTATATGATGCTTCCTGGAGAGTCCTTCATTTAATTGGGATTTTCAGTACCGAGCCTACTACTTTCCTTAAAATGTGAGTATGTACCTTTTGAAGCATGTCAAAAACAGAAGGCAGGCAGACAGGGTTCTCTCCTCTTTCTGTCTCTTCTTTTTCTCTTTAAAAAGTTTTGGTATCACGTTATGTGAAACCAAAAATATTCTGAATGATGCTGTCAAATACTTGGGTTATAAATTACTAATATAAGTCTCATTACTCTTAAGGAAGGGGTGTTTGTTTGTTTCTCTAAGTCCTTTATTGTATCAGCTGATCATCATTTAGATAAATCTTTGAAAACTTTTGTTGAAAGGCACTTCATATGCATCATTTTTAATAGCAGATTGTAAGTCAGGGGCTTGTCCAGTTCAGTGCAGGAAGGTAATAAATAACTTGAATTTGTCTAAGCAGCAGATCCTGCAGACACATGAATGGAACTGATTTTGAAATATATTCAGTGCTGTAGCAAAGAAGAAACTGTTGAGCTAGCAAAAAGGGGAAGAAGAAAAAACTTCCAAAGAAATCTGTGTTTTTATAAAAAAAAGGCCTATGAGGTAAAAGGATTGTTCAGGAAAATCAGTATGGAGAAGTTGCTTGCCTACAGTATTGTATTGAGTTACCCGATGCAAATCTGAGATTATCATACTGAATTAGTTTTTTAAAGGAGAAACTAATCTGGAAAGAAAGCACCCAAGAAAGAAGTCCTGCAAAGTAATTTTTGTGAATGTGCTTTATCCACATAACTAGGAAATGATGCGATCAGAATAAAACCACACCACACAAATATAATACTAGATAAGACAAAAAAGTAACTAAGGAATCATACTAAAGAAAGCTGCATATTTGAAACTGCTTGACATAATACTGAGCCATACCATTGCACCTCTAATTATTTGGGATGACACAATGCCTTCACTGGTATGGTGGTAGGGTATAGGGGTAAGAAAGATTTATTTTTCTTTCTATGTAGCCAGATAGGATTATACATTAATTCTCAATGAAATCTTATGATAATACAAGATTGTTCAAGACACTGCAGTTTCTAGTGTTTTGCCTGTTGCAATAGGCAGGGCTGCTGTCATTTTGTGAGACATTTGCTATGCTTACAGTAACTCCTTTCCCTTCATTTTCAGCAAAAATGTAATTACATTCCCATAGACCAAACTGAATAATTTATGTGCACAATTTTTTTTTATACCTTCAGATACTTGCAGATAATTGACATTACATTCTGTGGCATTAGTTTTTCTTACTTATCTACCTATTTATTTTACTTACCTAGCAGAGAAACAAAATCATTTACACAATAGTTTCCTAGTTTTTGATTTAGAAACCTTTCAAACCGCTGAAATATTTTAGTTAATTGTTTAATATAGTAAATTTTTCATATTAAATTTCACTCAGTTCTTGTTCAAGTCCTGTTATGTACATTTCTTTTAAGAGCTGGAGTTGCAGTACATATTGATTTGATATTGCCTGCATATTCAAGTAACTTTTACTTATTTAACTAGAAGGCTTTGTGATGAAATTTATAGTCAGCTTTGGAGTGCTGAATTCTCTTGAAATTAAGACTAAATATTTAATTTTTTTTTTTTTCTGGTTTAAATATATCTTTTGTGATGGGAATAGATGTAGTAAATGACAATTTAAAAGATTAGGCTCTTCTTTTTCCTTTAAGGCATTGCTGTTACCAACCAATATTTTTTCTCTCCAATCAGTTCTTACGCCTTTCCATTTCCACAACTTTTAAGAAACTGAGTAATACAGTGAGATCATTAACTTCTTGTCTTCATGCATTAGAATACGTAGCTGGGATAGCTAATTTATATAGATTCATAAAGTATTATCTACTATTCTCCAATGATACCTAATGTTACAAAGTATATTTAAAAAGACTAAATTATCTTCCAGTCCTCAAATTTTCAGTGTTGCTTCACCATAGCCCGGCACACTCTGAAACATGGAACAAGAGAACAAGCAGAATATGCATTAAGAAATCTGGTTTGTGTTTATATTTATCCCAGTCTGGGTGCTTTCTCTCACCATATTCCATACTATGTTGAGGGCACATCTGCTTCCAGAGTCTATAGCAAATATACAGTTGTCACCATAATATGCAGCAAGCAGAGAAAATGAAAAATCATGAAGTTAGTCTAAAATAAAAGTTGAAAAAACGTCATTGAATGCTCAAAAAAAAAAAAAGTAGGTAAGATGCGTGTTTTAAAAATCATTTTAAGTCTGACAAAAAGGTAGTCAAGTCTGGTAGGATTCTGGTACAGTTCAGTTCCACTGAGAATCCAAGTTGTTATAATCTGTGCATGTTAAAGCTTGTGAGCGGCAAACCACTGTATCAAAGAGGCCTACAAACAGGGTATTACAATAATCCAGACTTGATGTTATAAAAAACATGAATCAAGAGCTCAGCACCCTGTGGAGACAGTAAGCTTTAATCTTTACCCACTACTAAATTCCTGAGATGGTATTAGGTGCTTATGACTCTCAACATCTTATCATGCGTAGTGAGCTGAAAACACTAACTTTTCTGTTGACATTATTTAAACCATGTAAGATTCTACTTACTCTACTTCAGTTATATGATCTTTAAAGCTCTCTTTTTATATTGATTAGGATTTTTCAGGCTGTCATTCATAACTCATATTTCCAGCACCAAGGTCAATGCAATTACTTTTTTTTCTTTACCTTTCCAGCAATAGGATATTTTAAAATAGAATTGAAGATAGTGCTCCAAGAATGATTTTGTCAAAACAGGGTAAGAGGCCTTTAAAGGAATATTAATGCTCTTTTTGTATTAAGATTATACCCAGCAGAAAAGGTCTCAATATGTTTTAACTCCTTCCATGGTGCTGCCTCAAGATCACAGCCTCGGAGTGGCAAGTGGAGTTTAACATAGTTTGATCAATAAATAGTAAGGAAATAACTACAGACCTTAAAAGTATCTGTATTCTTCCCTGAAATGATATCATCTGTTGCTGTGAAAATTATAAGTGGCATACTCTTTCACACTGGATTACCAATGTCGTTCAACAGAAAGAAAAAATAAGTAAATACTAGGACATTTTCTGTTCTCTTAAACATGCAGTATTTATGAGAGGGATGCACAGATTTGTATTGCCTAGTTCCAGTCATGAAAATTAAAGATTCCCTGAGCTGGAGCTAAAGTTTCACTCCTATTTTATTTAAGGGAGAATTTAACACAAAATACAACAGAAACAAAATGGAAGAAAACCTGAAAAAACATAAGTTAATAAAGGAGAGAGGGAAATTATCATAGACACAGAAAATGAAAAAGAGGTGGAAATAACAAGGAAAAGCTAAAGAAAATTCTAAAGTTCCTAACATTTGTGCAAGAGCATCATTCACTTGTTCTGGCCTAGTGTTAAGGACTTGCCTTTCTGAATATGGATAGTATAGATTTAGCTTTAGCTAAGTTAAAACAAATTTCCAGTGACAAACAGTTAGTTTATAAGAGTGACAGAAAAATGGACATATATTCTTGTTATGCAGACTTACTACATAAACACTTTTTAAGTTTGAAAAGGGGAGTAATCTTAGGAACAGGAGGCCATTTTCACAAAATTTCAGGAAATTTTTTCAGTTTCAGTTTTTTTTTAAAGCTAAAATCAGTTAGGAGGTCTCCACATTGTTTATTTTGCAATTGTTTCAAAAATTGGATGCTTTGATAAGCATGACAATTTGTAACTTTTTTGTTGAAATCGTATTATATTGTCATCCAAAAATCCTGAAAACCATACTCTCACCAGCTCTAAAGTTAACTGTAAAGAATACACTTACTAACCTTTTGCTACGGAACTGAAAGTGTATATGTCATATGAGTTTGGAAACTTATTTTAGATGCTGACCAGACAATGGGATACTACAAAGCAATCGGATCATTCAGAAGTTGAGCTGAATTATATTTTTCTTTTACAGTATTTGTTCCTCAAAAATGCACTTTCAGAATAACAGAAATGAGAATGCAGCACTGAAATGTTACTTGGAAATACTGAGAAATGTTTCCACAGCTACAATAAAAGCCAGGGAAATGAAGCACTACATTAACAAAACTGCGGTAGAATGAAAATGGTAATTTATCCTCATTTCCATCTGTATCTCACAGGTTATAGTATTCTCCTATGAGATAGAGGACTGTGTTTCAGATCTCTTTTCAGCAGCTTTTACCCATCATATTCCACCTACCATGCAAATATCTTCGGCTCCAGATTGTAGTTATTTTTGGTATCCAATACAATTACTATTTAAGTAGTTCATACAAAGTCCCATCTATCAGTGCCTTCGTGAATGATTTGGTCTAGTGTAAAGCACTATGGTGGGTCAGCTCACACAGAAGAAGGGTATTAATCTAAGTGTTTCATATTTTTAAAGCTCACATTAAAAAGAGAGAAAACAAAGGTCTCTATTTCTCTTCCTTCCAGAAGCTTAATTCTTGAGGGCTTTTTTTTTTTTTTACTTTTCTGTGCTGCTTCATTTTAAACATACTCAAAGATTAAAAATTCCATTTCATTTTGTGAAATTAAACACACAAATATTCATAGTAATCATAATTAACAAATTGCATAAGCTACTGGTAGAGGGAAGGACTTTTAGTGCTCAGTAGCTATTTTGGCATGTCACAATGACTTGAAACCCAACCTTACTGGTTTGTAAAGCACATAAATGTGTCACCACACGTGAAAGTCTGATGAGCAAAGGAACACTGAAAATATTCCCATATCATGTAGAGGGAAATATTAGTTAAGTTTTTCCTTTACATGGTGAAGGAATGCATAGATTCTAATCAGCAGGAAGGTGCTACCATCCTTAAACAAGCTGAATTTTGAACTATAATATGAATTGAATAAAGTCCTGGAAGTAAAAAGAAACCTCTCTGCAGCTACAGCTGTTACTTTGTTCAAGGGGAAAATAAATTCAGCTAAACTAAAACAAATGACTAGTGTTGGCAACAATGGCAAAAACTATGGTGTAACTTCTCCAAATCCAGGGATGTGGGAACAGTTTTCTGACACTGGTCCCTGCTTACCAGGCTGTAAATTTTATTCTATGCAGTACCTAAACCAATAATAATAATAATAAACAAAAAAACAACAACAAAAAAACCAACAAAACAAACCACAACTTTTAAAATATCTTGTACTTTGTTTTTCTGCTTAATGTGACATTATGCATAACAGACGTTTCATAACAATAATGGAAATAACAGTGGAAATCAAACAGACCAGATCTTTCAAGAGTACTTTTGTGTACTAGTAAAGATTGCACTGGCTTATGGTATTTGATGTTAAGCCATGTACAAACTTCAAGAACATCCTTCTCAGATTTAAAAAGATAGCACACATCCGTTTTCTAAGCCCTGGTACTTGCAGGCATAAGGAGCTGCTTACAAATACCTGACATTCTTATAGAATCCAGGAAGAAAGCACCATAATACATGCAAACAAACAAATAAATAAAAAGGCAAATTTTCACCAGGCTTATATTTCTCCACTGATTTTCAGAGAATTTATTTAAATTCAAATAATTTTTTCTTGTACTTCTCTCTTTAAAAGTAGAAACTACAAGAATCAGGAATCTCTGGTTACGATATTAGTAAGTGACGATGCTTTTCATCCCTTGTTTTTAATATTGCTGTACATAATGGGAGCCCTGAGTAGCAGGATAATCAGTAAGGGTCTTTCTGTTGACGGTACTGGAAGGATGGTGAGCTCTGGGAGTGGTGATACACTCTCAGAGTTCCGGAGCTCAGCGGTAATTTCTCTGTGTCTGTCATTCACTCCAGTAAAAGCTGTGTGACTAGAAGACTGCATCTTGCTTTGAAAAAGTCTTCATGCACTTCCCATGCACTTCCCTAGCTGAATTCACTTGCACCTAAGTAAATAGCTCTGCTGCATTAAATATTGTGTTCTCATGGTTTAATTGGGTTGTAGGAATTAGGCTGTACAAAGATGGTTTTTTCTTAGTTTGCAGCAGAGACAAAGGGCATTATTATCTATTGTCAGTGATGGGAGTTACAGTCTGTAGTGAAAAAACAATCAGTAATATCTGTTTACAGCAAGAAACTATTAGATTAATGCTGTAACAGCCTCTGTTTGCTTTCCTTTGTTTCAAATGTATGATGAATAAGAGAGCATAAACACCCCTTGAATGTTAAATGCTGGGTACTTAAAACGACTGCTGCTACACTGAAGCAATCAATTAGATATGCAGTTGCTGCTCCTAAATTCTCTCTGTGCAGGGGCCATCTCAATGCCCTCTCTGGAGAGTCCACAAATCCTCTAAAACCCTCTCCCAGCATCACATTGTCTGCTGAAGACTGGATGCTGGGTGCATTAGAAAACCTAGAGCATATAGAGACATATTGGGGAAACTGAGGAAATAAATGCAAATTTTTGGTTTGGGGAAAGGAGAAAATAATTTCAGATTTTGGAAAAGAAATTAATTTCTGATGGAGAACAATTTCCACATTTCCTCTATAATGAACATGCATAAGTTTTTGTGTCCAGAGTATATCCAAACAATAGATTTGATATTCAGCTATTATGTACTTTTAGTCATCTTTCCACTGGGAACACTGAGGTCAGAATTCAAACAGTATGTATTTAAATACTGTTCAACCATGTGAGAGCTATTGTTGCTGTAATACTTGAGTTGCATGAGTTTAATTATTGTCTGGGAGAATTAGTCTTTTAAATAAAATGCTGCTGTGCCCTGTAAAAAAAAAAAAAAAACAACCTAAATATGTACACATTTATTCCATATGGTTACTACCTTTGCTGCATATCTGTCAAATAAATAAATACATAAGCAATTCACTGAGTTAAGAAGAGCTATCCTTAAATAAGGAAAATGATTGTTAGATTGGTATTTCCAACCAGATTATTATTGTGCATTTATTCTTAACTGCCCTCTGTTATAGGTTTCATTATGCTGCCTATTAGAAATGACAGCCTGACAGCTCTGTTGTTTCTCTGGGTCAGTTTTATCTCAGTTATTGAATACTCAAACCTCATTAACTTTCTGCCAGGCCTCCAGAACTGCATGAATAGCTGTCTGCAAATATAACCATTTAGTAACAAGTAGTTTTGCATTAATTTTATTGTTTTGATGGATTTTAGGGTGGAGAAAAAAGTGACTGGACATGGAAAAAAGGTCTGTTAGTCTGGGTACTTCAGTGCATACTTAATATATGAATAATATTTGTGATTTTTCACATACAACAGATTTTTGTTCTGCTAAAGGAGTTGAATACATTTTCAAATCACCTCTAAAATTTTGGCTTGTTTCTAATCTACTCCATTTTTCTGTTGTTTTACTTTAGGGTACCTGGATTATTAGAGCGCTAATCACCTCGTCTATTACCAAACTGCACCTCAAATATCTATCAGTAAAAATTATCTAACCTGGCAACTAGTGTTCTGCAGTGGAGCACTCCTTGTTCCAAGTGTACCATGTGCCCAAAGCAATCTGTGTTTATGCTCAGGGGGATCCTCAATACTATTCTACATGCTTTTGCAATTGTTCCTTAAAGTGAACTTGGAGTTAAGTTTTTATACAGCAGTCAAGAAACTCTAGCCAGAAAGCAGCTTGCTCACATGCAATAATTTACACACTTATTTCAGGTAAAGAAGATAGGTATATCCATAAAGGCTACTAGCGGTTCATGGGATGTTCCATATAAATTTCTGGGAGGTTTACAACTAGAAATGCTACTAATGGCAGGATTTAAAAACTGAAGACTTCATCTTCCGATCTGCTGCGTAAATATTTATGATAGGGATATACTCTGGTGTGATCTATTACTTAAATGACAACTCAATGATCTCTATGCAAAAGATTGACCTTTGTGCTGCTTTTGTCTTCTTCCTATTTCTGTTAAGGCTGACCCAGCACTCCATTTCAGACCTTAAAGCTGCTCTAAGTTTCACTGTTTGCTCTAAGTGACTGAAAATATATCCATGCTATCAAAGGGGGAGTCTGTCTGTGCCTTGTTTTCCCTGCTATATCAACAGAAGGAAGAAGTGAAAAATCTCCAGTAAGAGCTCTAAGGTTCCCAGGTGATTTAGCAAGCCTTTGGTCCAGACTGTCCAGATCACACAGCACAAAATAATCGAGTGGGATGACTCCTCTTATTCCCTACATGTATTTATCTCTCCAGCTGTCTACTGTACAGAATATAAAGTAGCAAACCTTGCAGACATCTCCCTGTTTAATATTATTTGCAATTAAACTGATTTTTTTTAAAAAAAAAAAGGTAGGTTTCCATTTTGGGGACTGACTATAGGCTAAATATTTCTTAAATTATAGTTGTCAGTTTGAATATATTATAATTTGATGATGTGCAAAATTACCAGGTGTTTTTTCTATTAACATCATATTTGATGGTGAAAGCAGATCCATATATGACATTATGACATGCCAGCGTTAGAAGATTTATTTTAGCTCATTTAACATATAGCAAATAAAAATGGCTTTGTAGTCGAACTTTTAAACTTGTATTTTGACCACTTTAACAATTATCAGCTGGGGGTCTTACCCTTATGCCACGACAGCTACAAGATCACAGACAGTGCGACTCTACTCAGGAAGAAAAAGGGGAAGGGTAGGAAAGCGTGTTCTCACCTGCAATTTCTTTCCACATCAGGACTAAGGCATCTCAGCAGGACAGTAAAAGAGAGCTCCAACATTTTAGTGCTGAACTGTACATGTCAGTGACTATGAACAGCGCGTAAGCTGTCAAGACTATAAATCCAGCACTTCTCATATTTTAAAGGGAACCACCACCTATTCACAATTTGTTTCCAAGGTGATAGATATAAAAAGTTTCAAAGCTTTCAACTAAATAAATCAAGGTGTGGTTGTGTAATGCTATGTAAGTGGCTCAGGTAAGTAACACTAAATCTTAGTGACTTTCAAAAGATTTCTATCAGAGGCAAGATTGTAGTTTTAAGAGTTCAGGTTTCTGCTTTGCTTGAACTCTGCACATTAAAATGTTTCAATGCATTGCTAAAGGTAGCTTAGATGTTGCACCAAAGCAGAAGTTACAACGCTAAACAATGCTGACTGCCCTGGGTGCTGGCTGCATGTATGGCAGTATGGACTTGATTTCTGTTTTCTATCGTTTTAACCTTCTGAATGAAATGGATTTTTTATAGTGAAAATATTTATCTTTAACTTAATCTTGCTTCATGCCACTAGGGTAAAAATAGCACCAAACAGTATAAACACACAGGAGGGTCAGGTCTTTCTGGCTTAGTCTATGTCTGATTATAATGTAATCGTTCTCAGTTACAGTAGCTACTTCTGTATTTGCATTAGTAATTGCCTCCATAAATAGTACTGCTGTCATGTGGAAAATATCTTCAACATTCTGTAACAATTATAAATTTAACTTTACAGGTGATATAGAAAAGCATTCTTAATCCCATCATGCACACAAAGGACCTGTAGCACAGACTGTTGAAACTATGATTTTCAGGTATGTTTGCCTAATATTAAGCAATTTCGGGTCAGATTTTTCAGATGAGGTGAGTATCTAAAGCTTTTACTGAATAACAAAATACCTCCATTGAACTGAGACTATCCAGGGAAATTGAGATTGAAACACACTTACTGAAATGCCTCATTTCTTCAAAAATATGTATATTTTCAGATTATTTTTTATGACATGTAGGATGTTAATTAGTTACACAAATATGTCATGTTCCTAATATCCATTTTGTAAATATGTCCCAAGAAACAGAATAAAGGTTAAAGTGCCTTGATAAATATATATAGTAAAAAACACAGACACAGCAGGGCAGAAAGACATATGGCAAAATGTATGAAGAACTTTACTTGACAAAAGAAATAAATGGCATATGTAGTTTAAACACCTGAGTAGGGACAGTTTAGATGAAGATGAAGGATAGGCAAATTAAAACCTAAAAATCACTGAAAATTGGTATAGACCTCCTAGGCAAGATTTAGAAAGAAAAGGAAGATAAGGAAAGCCTATAAAAAAGAATAGATCATTAATCATTGGAAATTCAATTAGTTAATATTGACTGGGCTGGCAATTATGGAATTGATAAGAAAGGGTACCTCTTCCTGGAGGTAATGCAGGAATCTTTTCTGATCCATTTTGCAGAGTATCCAGTGAAAGTACAGGCTATTTTGTACTTACTCCTAATATTGCTGGGAAATAAGACAAGGATGATAAATAAGATAAAAGTTGAGTCATCTAAAGTCTAGTGATCACAATGTCATCAGAACTTCAGATGCCCTTGAGGTTATAAATGTGAAAGGCAATATCTCAAAATCACTGGACTTTAAAATATAAATAAATAAAAATAGAGAGTGAGTGAATGTGGAATGAGTTTTCAAAAAAAAAGTTGATTAAAATCAATTCCAGTTTCAGGAATTTAGTATGAAAAACTAGCTAGAGAGCACAGAAAGCAGCCGTGAGAGCTGGCCCTCAAGAGACCTTGTGTCATGAGAAACTGCTGGATTTTTATTCTCTTGGTTGGTGGATATTGGGTGTATTTTAGAAATAATTTGTATGGTCTCTTGGGAAATATACCAGCCATACAATCCTTTTTCATGAAAATCTTGTCTGTTGCTTCAGAAGACCTTGTTTGCTTACACTGATGCTTGAAAACAAGATGTTTCAGTTCAAAGGGGACAGATTACAATAAAGAATTATACTTCTAGAAAAACAGGAGCAAAAAGAGGCATTCAGTGAAACCATTAATTACTTTGCAGCCATTCCTGTTAGAACACGATTAATTTTATGGTCTCAGAAACAACACTGCAACCCTCTTGAGTTAAATGAAATAAACAGGTTAAGAAGAGCGAAAGTAGTAAGCTAAGCATATCACGGAAGTCAAGAGGGGGTTCTCTTAAAAAATGTATCATCTCATGATAATCTATCATCCTCACAGGGAAGGCTGACGTTTGTCAAGGCTTGGCTAAATTAAAAACAGTGTTTGCTGAGATCTTTTTCTTTACCTTAGTAGCTTTGGTATTTTTCACTGGACTTAGTAATAGCTACTTCTCAGGAATGTGCAATTTGCTTTACTGCAGGTAGTAGACTCAAAATTTTGTTTTTCCTTTAGTACAAAACACTTCTAATATGCAAAGACATTCTTCTTCCCAGTTTTTAAGACAATACTTTCCAGTGTTTCAATCTGTGTATAACCAATAGCTCAGTGGTTAAAGTCCTTTCCTGAACCACTGGAAAATTGGGCCCTATTTCACTAATGTGCATGAAGGAATTGAACTCTGTGGCCTCATGCTTTGAGTGAATGCATACTTGGATCACTGGGCTATTGAATAAAAATACTGAGGATTCATTTTAAGAGGTTTGAGAAATTCTGTGAAAGCAGCTTTATTCTTCTTACGAGGTGTTTGAAATTAAAATTAACTTTCAAGCAATATTAATGCTCTATGTAACATGCATTTTTCCTGGTTATGGCTTATGTTTAGGAAACAATAAACATATAACATTTTACTAAAACCAGTTGTCCCAGCATCCCTGCCCTCCTCCTGTCCCCAGGTTTTTCTTTTATTTTTCTGTGGAGTGAGATAGTTTGGTTTTGGTTTTTGACTCCACCATTGAAGGGAAAAATCAATTAATCCTGTAATTTTAATGATTAAAAGTGGGATGGCAAGCCACTGATCTTAGGAACATGAAATGGAGTGAGAATATGCTACTGTTTTTAGCTCTGTCTTTATCTTCCAAATACTTAAAGCATGTTCTTTCTTTACATTTAAAGCAACTGCAAGTTTTTGTTAGCGAGATGGTAACAGTAGAGTGTGATTGTTTCATGGACCAAAAGCTTCCTGCTGTGACCCCTGTTCTTATTTCATAATGGCTGAACCTGGGACTTTGGCTTCTTAACCTACAGTGGCAGTGGAGGTAATCTTTGTAAATTACATCAACTTCAGATCCTGAGTTTGACATCAGTGTATTACATATCTCAAGAATTTAATGTACATATATCTCAAGAAGTTTACAGAATTTGACAAGTCAATTCTAAATAAAAAGCTATTCAGGAGAAGTAGTTCAGGTATAGAACTCAGGGAACAAACAACTAATAATATTTCTTTACGGTATACTGAAGTTTAAAGAGATATCAATTACAATTAGACACTGTCATAACAGCCATGATACTCTTAATAGCATTAGGAACATCTTAGGTTTCATGTCTAGTGAAAAGGTGCCTACCCTTAAAATCTTTGTCTGGAGCTTGTAAAATAAAATCATTTTTCATTTCTTGAGTAGTTTGGGTAATGAATCACCCAGGGTCATTTATTATGAAACTCAGTGTTGGTGTGGTATTTATTTTTCCTCCAGAAAGTTTACTTTCTTTTTTCTTAAAATGTGATTCTAAAGTTTCAATTGAATTGTAAAATACTCCGTGACCTATGAAGTAGGCAGTGCCATCCAGCAAGTATCGACTTTCATCCACAACTATTATAACAGTAATGTAGGTAATACCTCAGTGGTGTTATATGCAAATGCTGTATCTGAAATACTTCATAATAACAAAAAGATGAGTAAAGGAGGAAGTGGAATTATTACAGCATCTGGACAAGCAGCTAGAGAGTATTCAAGTATACGTAGGACCACAGACTGAAGCCTTGAAGAGACTGCTGTAAGAAAAACAATAACAGGATTCTGGAGAGGGACTCTTCATTAGAGACTGTAGTAATAGGACAAGGGGTAACGGGTTAAAACTTAAGCAGGGGAAGTTTAGATTGGATATAAGGAGGAAATTCTTTCCTGTTAGGGTGGTGGGGCACTGGAATAGGTTGCCCAGGGAGGTTGTGAATGCTCCATCCCTGGCAGTGTTCAAGACCAGGTTAGATGAGGCCTTGGGTGATAAGATTTAGCGTAAGGTGTCCATGCCCACGGCAGGGGGGTTGGACCTAGATGATCTTAAGGTCCTTTCCAACCCTAATTATTCTATGATTCTATGATTCCTGTAAGAATATAACATGAACATGAGGGGAGTTATTCCATGAAAAGTCACTGCTTTAAAACCATTGCCATGCTGTTGCAATTACACTTAAGGGGCTTTCCATAAGAAAGAATCTGCAGACAGTCAAACTGAGATTGTTCCTCTGGGTTGAAGGACCTAGACTTGCTCTCTATAAATTAATTTATGAAAATAAGATAAATACATTAGGCCAGTTGTTTGGGGGAATCAAATGCATGGTGATAGCTAGAGGTATACTCAGCTAGTGATGTCTTGGCTAGAGCCATGCATCTCCAAATCTTTCTCTTCATTGATCTGTGGTGAGACCACAAATATGGGAGCAGTAGCCACGGCATTAGGTGAGTGAATCTCTTATTCATAGTCAGAGGCAAAGTTTTCAATCAGATTAAACTGTCTCAGAAACACAGAGGGTCAAGTGAAATTCCTGTGTATGCACTTTAATGTTTCACTATCATATTCGTGTTTTGCTATTTTACTAAATTAAGTTCATAAATAGATGTGAGCATATGTTTCTATAATACTGTGATACTGTTTGCAGTTAAGGTTTATGGGTTTTGCTGAATACTTCAAATTTATGATTCATTTCACTGTTGTGATTCCAAGACTGTCCTTTTCTAGAAATATTATAGAGAGAACTCTCTATAGTGGAGGGAGAATATAGTCATTTCCAGGTTTGAAGTTTTTCCCCGTACAAGCAGAAGTACACAAAAAAAACAACTGGAAGAGGGAAAAACTAAAACTAAGATTTGGCATAAGGCTTTCATAGGCAATCCCATCAGCGCTTAGGCTATTGAACCTTGAAATGAGTCAGAGTTCATGAGCCAAGTGTTCCCAAAACAATACATGTGGATGTGCTGATAGTAGTATAACCACATCAGCTTTGTAGCCAGGATAATGATGTCTTTTTTCCAATCTTACTGATGAAGGATTTGGTAGAAAAATATATACAGTTTTCATTCTCTGATAATGCAAAAAAAAGATGGACAGAAAAAAGGAAGAAAAATAATAAATTGAATGGTTATATCAGGGAAACTTTTCAGTGATTCTGGCTTTGGTTAGTCGCATTACTATTTTATAACCATTTATCACATGAAATTAATTTTGCAAATTAATCTGTGGTGCTGCAGAATATGGATTATCTCAATTATGGAAATGTGTTTTCCATTACTAGTCCATTATTATACCACCCCACTTACAACTTTATGGTAATAAGTGCAGGGCATAACTTTCACTGATATTATCACACCCAAAATTGCTCATTCTGCTGCACATCATTTTACAGAACCTGTTAGTTGCACCTGCTTAGAACTTATACTGCAAAGTGAAGTAATATTTCAAAAGGAGATACACTTAATGTCCGGAAAAATTATGAATGTCTAGAAATTATTAATTGATAGCATCTAGAAGCTATGGTGATAGGCCTCTCAAAAAGGTTTATATAATTATAATGGTGAACTTTGGTGCAAGATATGACAGTACTATTATTTCCCACTGTATGTCACAGAAAATTATTTGCTTTGGATAAACTGACTCTGCTTGTTTTCAGGTATTAACTCCTAGTAGGACCTTCCTCAATGCCTTTAGTTCTCTGTTTCATGGCTTAATCATGAGACTATGCTCTTTTCTCCAGCCAGGGCATGCCTATGCAGGAGAATACAATACTATGCAGCTATACGGGAAGGTGATTATGGGAAATAGTAAAAAGATAGAAAAGCATATTAGCCTTGCTAAGCAGAATGGGTTGAGAAAACTATTGTGCTTCCAGTCTCTGAGCTAGCTGCTTTTGAACTAGTGCAGCACTGTGCTGTGAACACAAATTACAGTTTCTGAGAGGATAAGAAAGAGCTGGAGTTAATATATTTTCATTTAGACCAAGTGACTGTGATTGGGAAATAAAGAGTCATAGAGCTTTAGCTGCTGCAGTATCAGCCAAGTGCTGTGCAGATTTATCAAAGGTCTGAGTATTCTAGCAGCTAATTCTAGCAGATTTCCATGTTTTACCCGATAGTGTTCATTCTTTCACACTCTTAAGTAGCCATGGAGGCTTTCTCACCCTGACTTTTTTTTTTAATTTTTTTGTGGAATTGTATGTCCCAGGTTCACGAAAAGTTGATTGTAACAGCTTAACCCCCCCAAATTACAGTCACTTAAACACCCATTTTCAGTGCTTATTATAAAGAGATCATATGGCTCCTCAAAAAAACATGCATAAAGGCACCAGGGACTATATTTTCAGCTGTGGACAAGGCATGATAGTTGTTTTAAGAACCTACATTTGAGAAAGTAGTCCCAGGCACCAGGGCAATGCCAATCATCTTTACAGCAGGCAATTAAACATGCGTGACTCTGGGGAATCCTTTCTGGGTTTATGTGATAAAACATGAGGTTGATTGGACTGCTTTTCCTTTGCGAAATGTAGCTTTCCTTTGATTCTGAGGAAAGTCCTAGCTCTGATTATAAGGTCCTGCGCGAATCCTCGGGAGAGGTAAGCAGAGGTCCCTGTATGTTGGGTCTGTCATAACTTTCTTATAACAGCTCTATTATGGATAATTCCCTGGAAGTCAGCTGTAAAGCTCAGCAGGTCCCCTCCTGATATCCTTCACATTTGGATAATTAACTGAACAAGAGAAACTTTATAATGTTCAGCAGTGGGAGTCTTGGAGCTGATCAGCTTTACCTTCATCAGCACTTGTCATTTTAGCACTTGAAGGGTAATGTTTCAGGATAAATATAATCTTCAGCAGGAAAAGAAAAGATTATAATGTACAGAAATATAAAGACTTCAATAAATTTATTATGCAGACTTTAATACTTCTTGTGCTGTGTTCCTCAATGTACTCTGTGCTGCTGTCTGAGAAGGATTTAGTCAACCTTGCGTCTGTATAAAATAAGCTTTACTTCATTGGGAAGGAAAAGCAAGTAACGAATCCTCACAGAAACCCGTCCTTGACATCCTGAGAAATAATACGTGTGAAATCTTCACCCTGATCACAGTAGTCTTTTCCAGACAAAACTTAATTTGTTTAGAAACAGTAAAATGAGTTAGGTTCTTATTTTATGTTAAATTCATTTGATTGATAGTTAAAAATGATCCAAGTATCAAGCTTTTCTGTGCAGCTTAAAGGAGCAAAGTTGTCAGTTCCTACTGAAATTAGGGCAACAGGACACTGAAATTTCAGACTATTTGACATATATTTATTATCCAACTGCCACAAAGACTGTTTGTAATTGAGAAGAGTTTGTAAATCATGGTGTGTTGTTTAATGACCTGAAAGATGATTGCAGTAAATAATTATTAATTATAGTTAGATGTTATTGTTTTGATGTCTAAATGTAGCTGGAATAAGAGATATGTCTTAAAATATAACAGAAGTAACATATTCAGAGTGATTAGATATACCCATACTTCTGAAGCAGTTTAACCTAATTTTAATGGCATATGGTGAAACTACAAAAACAAAAAAATCTTCAAAGGTCTGTTCATTATTCTTAAGTTCCTGGATGCATGGAGGCCAAAAGAACATAAATATAATCTGACAGAATGTTGCACATAAAAAAAATAAAAAAGATCTCTATACCAATGTCTCCTATTATATCCTGGTTATGAACATTTCCATGGATGAATCTGGAAGAATAGGCATTGATTCCTTTGAGGTTCATACTGATGAGGTTAAGATGCACTATGTTGAGGTCAGGTTACTGTTAGCCTTCTGAAGAGAATTGTTCAGCATTTGTTTCTGGGTTGTTTCCCCCCCCCCCCCAGTTGTATAAGAGCAAGCACAATAAATATTGTGTTATATGAGAATGGCTGATAGCAGAGAGCCTGTTGTTATAAGCCATTCTGCTTAGCACAAAATAGACTGCTTTCCATAAGATAAGTAAAATGCCTTTTCAGTTAAAGAGGTGCCAGTTTCTCTAGGTCTTTACACTACTCTGAGATGCTAACCTATTCTTTAGCAATACAAGCAACGTCTAGGCTTGTTAGCATAGCCTCCCATGATAATATTTCTTTATCCTAATAAAGTATAAGAATATGTAGTATAATAAGTCACTCAGCAACCAAGTTAACTTAAATATTTTATTAAGACAGGGGCCATTAGACTGTAGCTGCAGTTAAATAAAATTCAGTGTTAACAATATCAGGATTTTCTCTGACACATTTCTCATTGTTTTACATATTTTTTTGTAATACTTAAGAAATATTTATCTCGAGTGTCACTGATCTCTTTCTTATAAATGCCTTGTGCTTGAATTGTCCCTGCAATGCACAACTCTACAAATGAAAAATTAATATAATGGAAGGCTTTAATCACCTACTAGAGCTGATATAAGCCAATATTGTAACACATTTATGCATGAACAACTAATAACTAATAATTGAAAGAAATTATATGCAACTCTAGAAGCCATTTCTTAATTGTTACTCATTAAAATAAATTATGGTATATTATACCAATTACAATGCTGAAAATAGAATTTAGCAGCAGTTGTTCTGTCACTTTACCTTTCATTTTAGCTTTTTATGGCAGTTATGTTTTGAAAATAATTTGTTCTAATCAGATGGTGTTAGATTTTACCAGCTAGGAGCTACACCTTCTTGCAAGCATATCCTCAGAGAGGCACTGGGTTAAGCATTAAGACTTACACTCGTTAGAGCTAATTGAGTGTTATTGGAGTGAACATGAAGAGTTGTTGCTGTGGTTCAAATACAGAAATCTATAGATTCTTATAACTGCACAGCTATCTACTGCCTTATATATTGTAGGCCATACAGTATTATTCTAGCGAGCTGATGTTGAAAAATTGATTGAACCTAAAAGTAATCTAAATGGCAAATACTTTCTTATTACCATGGAGGTTCTTCTCACTCAGTGAGTTACTTTTGCAGCAACACCTAAAGCACTCAGTATAAAACTTCATGTAACTTTCAAAATGCTATGCAGTCATGCATATGCTCTCTGTAAATGTTATCTTTACTATAAGATCAGCTACTGGGAACCTCAGTACAGCTCCTGAGCACTGGCAAGTGGTTGGTTTCTCTGGAATTATGGACACCCAGGACGAAACTGTATAGGACCCAAAGGAGGAGAGCAAGCCAGGAGCAGTCTGAGTACCTGCAATTCCCAAAAGTTGCAGGTCCTCAACATTTTCAGGATTTAGCCTGTAAAATGCGAAGGATTAGTTGTTTGCTTGAATTCGCTAATCCACACTGACTCCACTGTAAACCAAGTTCTGGGTATCTTGCAATCCAGTCACAAGTTACCACCTCCATTCTCTTTGTTATTAGAAACAATATCTTTGGTGCCAACACCGGAACCACACAGGAAAAATCCTATTTCATTTTAACCTAAAATGAAATTAATCACTTCTATTGTTGTTTATATTTCAAGACTAATATTATTTCCTCTTTCTCATGGTTTCATACTTGCCTTATATGAGTTAATTCTACTGTCTCAAGCTGGCTCTGTAAAGTATAAATATAGCTTAAGGTATGGAGACATCTACAGTATGTAGTGGAATTGGTGAATTTTCTGGTGACATCAAACTTATCTGACAAAATATATGACTGAAAATCTTGCAAAGTTTATGGATATGCTTCTCCTTTAATAAAGTTATTTATGTTTCTAAAATAACATTTGACATCTACAGGAACAGCTATCAAATTTTTATAATGGGTTTCCAGAACAGCTGCTAGGTAGGTGGAGTTGTGGATGTTGAAAGATTGCTGTCCTCTGCTCCCTTTTGCCATGATCTCTGCTTATTGAGGGCATGATTGCACTAACTTTGGCCTGCAAAGTGTTGACTTTTGGGGCTAACAACAAATGTTTTCCTCTTTTCACCCCAGCTTGAAAGGTTTGTCTCCCTTCATCTGTAAAAGAATGTGTGTCCTTCAGGAATGTGTGGCATGCAAATAATTAATGCTTGTCAAGGGAGGGAATAGGAGAAAGGGGACTAATCCAGTGCACATTTAAAATGAAAATGGGAGTCAGAGACATTTGGATTAGCTCCAGGAAACATAGAAGTTACAAAATAATATCTATTTTCAGTGACATTGTAAACTAGGATCTGTCTCTTCTCTTGTTTCTAATTTCTCTGAAGGAGGTTGTACTACGTAACTGAACAAGCATATTTTGTAAATTGAATTTTAGTGACTTTATTGAACACAATCTCTATCTTTTTGCTTATTGTTTCTCTTAGGGGTTGCTACAAAAAGGAAGGAAAAACCTTTCTACCAGGAGCTCTGTATTTTAAGTTATCTCCTTCCATTCATATTCATATTAATATTAAAGACTGAAATAAAAAGTAGATAGAGCTGGTACCATTAGATAAAGTCTCTCAGTCTCTGTTTTACTTGTTTTGTCCTGAGGTGGAGGTGTGGGGGGGTTAAGGTCCTTGTTGTTTGGTTTGTTCATTTTAAAAGCTATTAAATTTTTGTTTTGCTTGCCTTCCACACAGATTACTGAGATTGAAAAGTTAAGAAGCCTGGAAAGAAAAGGAGGAGCCTGCAGAAATACAGGCAACAAAGAGACAGAAGAAATGAGGGGAAATGGAGAGATAATACACTAAGAAGATGAGGTAAGCAAAAGTGTCATGAATGCATCTATGTGGGTGTGAATTACTAAAACACTTACCTTTCTTTTCTCAAAATTACCTGCAAACTTTCTGTTAAATGAATACATGCACCCACTGAAAGATAGGAATTAGCAAAATGAGAGTTAAGGTTGATCTCTAGTTTCACCATCCCTGCTGTCTAAGCTCTTCAATTACACTGTACCTGGGTAATTGTTCCTACAAGTTCCCTACATTGTCTAGCGCAGTGAATGGTGTAAAGATCACAGGATGGTTACTGCTTATTACCCTGAAGGAAAAAGATCCTAAATCATATTCAGCTGTGAGTTTTCCTGACTTCCATTACTGTATACAATCCGTACCTATTCATTTTTACATTGCTATTCCTATTCTGAACGGATGGTTTGAATCTCAGGCTGATTTGAGCATGGAGTGGGAGGTTTCAACTAGTTTTATATATCTGACCTGAGACATGATCTGAATTTTTAGGCATGTGAGGTCTTGCTGATGACTTTTCAGCCACATCTGATTTTATGGACAGTTAGGTCACTTGTGTTATCTGTTGAAGGGACAGACAACAATTGTTTGAGTACAAAATGCAATATAAACAACCAATATATCCTTCTTCTACATCTGGTCATAGTCCAGCTGCTGAGCACATAAACTTTTCCCAGTTATAAATGCTGCCTTCCACTCTGTGGTATATACCAAAGGATGACTTGGGCTTTACATTGCCTCAGTAGTTTTGCTGCTTATCCAAGCAGACGCATACAAGTTACTGTAAATAAGGCTTTTGTTGTGTGGGAGTTTTCTCTCTTCGTATTCTCTTTTGCTGAGAAGTTGCCTGCTTCTCCAAGAGTGGAAGGAGCTGATGTGTTAGGTCCTCAGATCTGCAATAACTGGCTCATGCCATTTTTGCAAAGTCAGTATTTTAAGTTGTCTTTCATGTATTCAGGATACAAATATTTTTTACTTTGTTCTAGCTACTGGTCTTCAGACCTTTAGGATACCAGACCTCAAACCTTTGAAGTGGGGTACCCTAAAAGGAGGAGTATGAAGTAACCACTCGAAGAAAAGTGTGATTTAAATTAATTCCCTGAACCACAGAATAACTATATGATGCAGAGAAGGCATTTTGTAGACACACACACTAAAATTTTTTGGTATTCTACTTAGCTGCTATTTAACCAGAAGTTAATCCTCTCCTTGTCTTGATAACTAACACTCAATGTACCAGTCCAATACTGAATTCTTCTAGCTCACCACACTCACATGTGCTATTCCTTCGTGTGCCCCACATAGGTCAAAGACAAAAAGAACTGTTTTTCATTACAATGGCAAGTCACTCAGTTCCCAGGGAGAATGAAGTGTGATTGCAGCTTAATGGGTAAGGAATTTATTACATTTCTAGTATTGCTAATTGACTGTGTTATATTAATGAACACATTCCAGTACAAATAAAAATAGGATTTCCAGTCCAGGAGTCATAGAATAAAATGTGTTTAAAAATTACTTGATACTCATCCCCAGATTCAATTATTGCAGAATGAGATTGAACAGATACCTGTAATTTTATCCTCAATCCTGACTCTATATAGCCTGTACAGCACTAAACCAAGCATTCAAAATACCAATTTTAAAGCTAGAATTTGCTTTGGTAGACAACATTATGTTGCAAGTAGCATGTTCTACAGTAGTTAAGTGGCAATCTCAGCATGCACTACTCCTTGTGTTTGCAGCCCTTGGGTTTAAAGAGAAGAAAATGTTAGACCTCTTTATGATTTTTATTGCTGCTAGAGGAGCATCCCACTTCTGTCAGACAGTTGGCATTTCTTTAGATAGATAACCAGACTGAAGAAAGTAAAATGATGAGTTTTCTTTCCTTTTTAATGTATCCTGCTGACATATTTCCTGTGTAACCAGTAGATACTTGTTCAAGTTAGGATTAGGATGGAGAAAAGATTCTGTGACACCAAGAGTTTCTTAAAGCAAGAACTCGGTTAGCTCCCGTCAAGGGAACTGCAGAGTATCCATAGAATTCTTATGTCAAACATCTACCTATTTGTTTAAAAAGGACAGCTGTTTTGGGGCAGTACAAGCATTGGAAGCATGGTGCAGTATAACTCAAATTTTATTGTGGCTTTAAATTAATATTAAATCTAAACTAAATTTTCTTTAAATTCACTCACTGTCAAGATAAAACCCCATAACATAGCTTTGATATTATACTGATGCCACTTTTCTATATCCCTTTGCCACTGGAGCTGGCAGAGATTGTAATTTCATACTAATGCCATGAACATTTCCCCTTCAATAATGGTGAGATTCTGGTTGTTACAGTACACCGAGTTCACATTGTCAGCCATTCTGTAGGTAGGTTCTGCCATCTTCCACAGAAAAAGGAGTGTAACTTTCTTCCCCTTTTACTTCATGCTCTTTTTGTACAGGTGCTTTGCCACAGGTAAATCTTCTTGCTGCTATTTAGCAGAGCCTGTTTCCAGATAAATCCCCTTTTTTCTTTAAATAATGTGCTAGGGGAAAGGTAAACACACAAAAAAGAAAGCCAAACTCCCTTCTAATCTTACTGCAATAGACCTCTAATGACTTTTATCATTTCAATACTGGAAAACAAATGTTAATATTACAGTAACCTGAGTTTAACCTCAACACTACTGTAAGGGGCAAATATATCATCTTCATTTACTAGTGGTAGCCTGGAGCATAGGTAGATTTTTTATGTGTCTGTCCCAAGGTCATGTAGAAATGCTGTAACAGAAGTATAATTAGATGCAACATCTTCTGAGTTCTGGTCTGATACTTATTAGCTATCCTTTCTATGCCATTAATGGTAATTGAGGGCATTTATACTTACCCAGGAGAACACTAGCCTGAAGAAATTTTTTTTTTCCAAGCATGGCAGAATAGAATCTTGTACTTTCTGTGATAGCTCCTCTTGGCCTTAGCACGCAGTTAGCTAAACTTGTCTGGGTTTAACTTCAGTAATAAAAAATCAAAGAGGTTGCAAAGGTAAACTCTGTTCACTGCAGTGCCGATACAATTAGCATTAGGAGGTTCCAGCTTGCTGTTGCTTCAGTGTTCTGAGTCACATATGTTCTGTTTAAAAGCAGAGAGGAATTCTCTTCCTCCCAATTTCCACTGCTGGCCTTTCAAGTCCATTTTAGAAATAAAAAGTTAAGCCGGTTATCAGTGCTCTATGCATCGGCAATAACAGAAATATGTATGTGGTACTTACTCTAGCCAGCTAATCTCCTGGGCCACAACAGGTAAAATCATTTCTTCCTCTTCTGAAAGCTAAGAAAGAAGGGAAACAAGAGATCCCAGATTAGTCAGAGTGTCATAAAGATATGGCAATAGATGAAGTCAAAGCAAGAGTTTTGTCATTCTTTTGCTGTTGTTTTCTATTGCCATTATTATTTGTGTGCTTGCTTTCTATATCAGAGCAATGCTTTCAAGGTGTCTGCAGTGCCAGAATTGACAGAGCAGAGGGGGACATTTCTCCAAATTACTTCATTTATTTTGCAGTATGCAGTTACTTCCATGAGGTCCCACTAAGTAAAGGACTGAACCACAACTATCAAAGCTTGTATACAGGTTTTGACACCTGCATTCTCCATAAAAATGCACATTTCATGTGCCCAAGATATAGATAGCGGCTGCAGGGATGTCGCAAAAGGAATCAGAGCTTAAATTAAAATTTTATAAGAAAACAAAATCAATCTTAGATGGGAAAAATATTTCTTTGAAGCTTCACTAGGTTACTTAAAAAAAAAATAATCTGTGAAATCTCAGTATATCACAGGAATCTCTTTGTATTGCAAAAGATTGCCACTTACATGGAAATTAGGTCTTTATTCCAGCACAGTGAGTGATGTGGTTCCACTCACTGACACTGTGCGTGAAAATAGCTCTACAAAACCTTTCTCAAATGTGAGGCAGCAGCAGAGGATGGTTTTGGTGGGGTTTTTCTTGGATTTTTATTTTGCTGATTTTCCAGTGGCACATCATTAAATTTAAGTTCATCACTAAGACAAAACGTGTCTCTCCATGTAATACAGTAATGGTAATAAAGAGGGGACTAGGGTCTTTGTAAAAGACATATGCTATACACTAAATAAAGGTTGTCATAATCCACTTGCTAATAAAACTCAACAGGAAATCAGGAGAACCACATAATTTATTTTTTCTTGCTGAATTGAGAGAAATGACATAATTCCTTTGTATAGTAATGTCACCCAATAGATGGCAGTATCATCTTTATAATATAACACTTTTTTAGCCAGTACAGATATTTGGGATGAATTTCAGCTTCTGGCTGCCAATTGACAAAAATATGGGACTTATTGTTTTAAAAAGTGGTGTTATAGGAAAACATAGCAGAGTGCATAATTTTCTAATGGGACTTTTGTTGGTACTACTTAGTACAATCACAGTTTCATTCATGGAGAGTGTTGCTAGTCTAGCTAATCAGGATTAAAAGGTACAGCTTGAATGGTTCCAAATGATCATTGATTCCTGACCATAAAAGACTTAGTGTCTGCTTATTGAACAAAAGCTTAGAAAGAGGAAATCTCAACTCTATTGTTAGAGTCTGAAATATGTATACAGATCATGTATATGCATGTGAACACACGTGTGTGTGTGCACAAGTGTGCAGTCTTCAAGCTGTCAACTGAGAAAAATCATCCTTTTCTATAGGAAAAAAAATGTTTCAAATTAGACTGTTGATGCATTGCTGTTATTATGGAAAAAGATTAACAGATTTGCCTATGAATGCAAGTTCTTATGCAAGGAAAAATGAATCTATATAGGTTTGAATTCTCGATATTAAGCAAAGTTGAACACTAAAAACATGAACACTTCAATATCAGAGATAATGCCATTTATGCATAATTTATAACTCTAACAGCAATTATTTCTTAATTTAAAGGAAATTTGAATGTTAGGTGACTGATTTTCGAATTTTATGTAAAGAAAAAATCCCTCAAACTCATTGACCATTCTTATTGCCAGTACTTCTGTATTTAGAGCAAGAAAGATATCCTATTTGGGAATAAAAACAAGGGCAATTTTGGGTTCATGTTTCGAATGATCTCCTTTTCAGATTGAAAATATCATTAGTGCACTTAATGCTTTGTCTTATGTAAATATTATGTTTCTAATTTCTGATTCAAAAAGTAACAGAAAGTGCTTACCAGAACCACCTCACCACACACACAGAGCCCAGATTGTTGTTATTTTCTCAGTAATAACCAGATTACATAATACAGTCAGTAAAATAATCCTGCCACACGCATTTTACTGAGTATAGTTATTATACTTCAAGTAAAACCAGTTATGTATGTTTATCTATATTTGTTTCTTTACAGTTCCTAAGACAGATGTGTGGTTTTTGAAGACAGTCAAAAAAAACCCCAAAACTTAAGTTTGAAAATTGTATTGCTGTCTATTAAAAGAGCCAAACTTTCTGTTTAGCATATCCTGTGACATTTTATGTCCTTCCCCCCCGAAATACCTTCACTTTCAACAGGGCACTTTGCATTAAGCAGAGAAACCCCTATGCACCCCATAATTACAGACGGTTGTTAATTATTTTAAGTAGTGCATGAGTTCGGAATAGTTAAAGCCACAAGATCCATTCTGCAATACTCTTCTGAGTTGAGAAGGTAATACTGAAATTATGATTATTAAGATGAAAATACCATAGCCTCTCTTATTGACAAGTTAAAATTCATAAAGCAAGGAACAGTTGGCTGAAGTCTCTTTTCTTTTTAAGTATTCCCCAAAAAATTGATGAGCTATGGCTCAAATTGATGCTTGATGCTTAATTAGTCATGTATGGAATTACTATGCAGTGACTGTAGCAGGATATATTCTTAAGCTCATAGTGTAAGCACAGGAAATAAAAAGGACACTGAAAAGCAAAATGGAACTAAGATTTGTGAAATTCTACAAATATGTGGTAGGAAACCTAATTAATGTTCAATTCCTATCCCCATTTTCTAGGAAAGCTATGGTAAAAATACTAATGAGCAGTTGATGTTATAAAACAGAAAGGTGTTAATGCAGGAAAAGACTACACTTCTTTTATTGAAAGTGAGGGAAGGACATGAGCAGGTGGCACTGGGGACTGTTTGCAGATGTGCTTGCCTAGTTGCATTATTTCTGGTATGGAGGGGTTAGGCTGTTGCCTTGCTATCTGTATAACTGTGATTTTATACAGCAGTAGTAGAAGACACAGAATATGGGTAAATCTTTCAGCAGAAAGGAAAACAGAATAATATTGCAGAGACCATTTTAGCTTTCAAAAAAGATCACTGAATCAGGACAACACAGAAACTGGTAAAAAAACCCATTTGTTTCCAGTTCAAGAACTGTACCTTCAGTGATGAGTCTCACAGGAAATAAAAGACATGATGTAGCACTTTATTTGTAAAAAAAGTGAGGATAATTGCTTTGGTTGGCACTGATCCCACCAAATTTTAAGAACTTAATTGAGGATCCTAATTAAGAATGTAGTTGTTCTAGGTTCTCTTATAATCGATAACGAGAATCTTCTAGAGGACAATTCAAGTCTTGCATTAACTCAGTCATTGCTGGAGAAGCAGTCCTTCTTCACTGACTCTTAATCAGACAAATGTTAGTTAGGTTGCTTCACATTTAGCTTTGAAAACCAGACTCTTGAAGTGCCATACTTTCTTTTCATGCTATACTGGAATTTGTTCTTTCCTCTGACTGCCTTTTCTACTGTTCTTTAAATTGAGCTGCTCTTCATTTAACTCAGAACATGATTCCCAAGGATAAAAAAAAAAAAAAAAGAAAAAAAAGGAAAGAAAATTGCAACATCTGTCCCTTAATGCATCCGAAGAAGTCCAGCCTTTTCTTGAAGACCCTTAAACAGGGGGATGAAAGGTAATAGACACCTGTTCTCTGTCTTGAACAGAGCTCTCTCAGGATATTTCATCCTTAAAGTAATTTGTAGGTCTGTGTCTTTTCTAGGAATGTTGTCATTTGGGTTATATAAGCACACTGGATTCTCCCATTCAGAAACATAATCTCACCACAGATAATAACCTATGATGGAGTTATTTGCTATTTTTGAGCAATTACTTTAATAATTTCTTGTGTTCCCTGCTTCAAATTTCCTTCTGTTAATCAAAGCCTAGAGAGTCTCAGACCTCAAGACAGGAACTGCAAACAGAATTGACAAGATACTAACATCCATCTCAGCTCAATGTTCAGCTGGTGAGACCAAGAACTTTCTGTTACCTGCCTGTGGCACCAAAAAAGAGCTTTAGGTTTGATGTGAGGTTCTTGAATTGGTTGGACCAGGCTGGGCTTTCACTCTAAGGTCTAGCTCAGCTAGGTCGCGTTACAGGTGTTTCCCCCCACCTCACCCTCCCAGCAAAAGAAACAGAACATTATTTTTAGATGCCTGAAAGGTTGGCTGACTCACAAACCAACCCATGTAATCAGCTTCAGAATTGAATAACATTGTTCTAGTGAACAGGGATACAGGCTGCAAGATTAAAAGAGTGTCAAATGCACATAACAGCTCACTGAAGTAATCTGCAATCAGACAGGTAATTATTACTTCTCAGGATGCTGTAGTCCAGCATTTATAAAATTTAAATATTAAATTTAGAAGTCTTAATTATAGCAACTAGAAGTGTTCTGTTCAAAATAGTCCCAAAAATAACTTGGCAAAAAGCTAATAGCAATTTACCTGATTGAGGAACAGGTAGCGATTTAATTAGAAATGGAAAATGCAGTTTGCCTCTATTTGCATAGTAAATAGAAAAAGAGTTTGTTCTTTTTGGGGAAGTTTTTTATTGGTTTTCATTATTGAAATAATAGGTTATCAACAAATTCTCAAAAAATAAGGTTAAATTGATGAACATAAACATATGATTTGCTTTGATTTATGCCTGATCTCTCTACTTTCTTTATCTGTAAATATCATGTAAATAGATTGCAGTATGTAAACAAAGATTTTTTACAGTCATCATTCTCTGATACATGGAAATAACATAATGTGTTAATTTACTTCTCAGTGTAAGTCTAAATTTAATCATGTCCTTCCCTGGGAAGTAAGCACTATGTATGTCTTTTTTGTCTCAGACAGTGGTTGCACTGTCACGCGCTGATTCTGTGGCTAGCACATCCTGCAAGATTTCATGGCTGCAGGCTGATACTAAGGAACTGTCTATACTGATTCTCAACAGCAACACAATTGAGACGTATTGCTACTAAGTTCAATAGTATTACCAACAGCACTAATCTGGAAGACCGTGTAATCATAAATATATAACAAAAAAGGTTCATTGATTAATACTGTAGAATTTAAAGACTGCAGCTGTTGTCTGGTCCAGCTGTTCCAGGTTCCATAGACCCTGCTGTGGAGTCTTCACATTATAAATAGACAAAACAAACCAAGAAGGTATACTCCAGAAAAATGGGAGAACTAAACCATACAAGATTTAAATAATTTGTTTTACATCTCACAGAACATTTCTTGATCCTTTTCTTAACTACATCTTCATTAGAGACTGTAGTGATAGGACAAGGGTAACGGGTTAAAACTTAAACAGGGGAAGTTTAGATTGGATATAAGAAGGAAATTCTTTCCTGTTAGGGTGGTGAGGCACTGGAATGGGTTGCCCAGGGAGGTTGTGAATGCTCCATCCCTGGCAGTGTTCAAGACCAGGTTGGACGAGGCCTTGGGTGATATGGTTTAGCGTAAGGTGTCCCTGCCCATGGCAGGGGGGTTGGAACTTGATGATCTTAAGGTCCTTTCCAACACTAATTATTCTATGATTCTATGATTCAATTCGCATCCCTTTTCCCTTTTATGGGCTGTATTGAACTATCTTTCATTTTCCTTCTCTTCCTTATGGAGCACAGAATATGAGCTTTATTTTTCCCCCCTCCATTTGTCAGGATTTGCTTTTTAGTATGTCATTCACAACCCAGTAACCCCTCCTCTGAAATGCCAAAGCTATTATATATCTGAGCTGGTTTGAGAATTGTCTTAATTTACCTTTAATGGATAGAAGGAAACTGTTATATGATAAGTGGCTTCTATCCCTTTATCCAGTGTAGGTATTTGCTGTACAGTGGAGAGGATACTCAGAATCTTATACTGTTACAGTTGGTGTTAGGTGGTCATTCAACAGTGCAAGAAGATGCATTTTTTATTTGCCTGTATTGCCCAAAGAGAAACTTTATTCTGAGAGAATTTTCTGAACTTAAAGATTCATTACTGTGGGCTTGGGGGGCAGAAAAAAGAAGACCAAGCTGATGAAATACCTTCCAGCTTGGCAATTTTATAATTCTACTGAGATTGGGATTCTAGTATTTGCTCGAGGAAGCAATCATTAAATGCAAGGTAGAATAAAGCAGTGAATGGGGGTCACTGGAGAATGAAAAAATGAGGTTTGGTCCTCAAAATTATATCTTTAGCTTCTTTTTGCATTAACAGTAGGCAGTTGGGCCTTCTGCATTGCTTTTGTTCATCATGACTGGAATTTTTCTCCCGGACATGGGATATTTGGTGGATTTTAGTAAATCTCTTCATGAATGAAAAAATTCTGATAAAAATGTTTAACTGGAAAATTTCTGACTGCCTGTAGATGGGTTACTTCAGAACTATACAATATCTGTATACAACCCAGAAACCTTAACCATGCTGCTTCTCTAAAAAAACAATGGTCACTTTTTTGCTGCAGCTGTATTAATCACTAAAGATACAGTGGAAATGGTGGCAGTAAATTGCATAAGCTGTGTGTTGCCCCAAGCCTTAACTGGATTAATCTTCTCTTAGGTGTGTGTCCTGAATTTAGATCACAATAGTGGCCTTTTTTGTAAATACTGTAGAAAATGTAGAATACAAATATGGTGTGGTATACAATATCAAAATAAATGATCCATTGACTCATCTTTAAGACAAAGCATGCATCCTGAAAATAGAAAGAACCTTTCATGGTTTTGGAAATGGCTTCTCATGATTTCTGATAAATTACTCCCTCTTTCTGGAAGCAGAAACCAAGTGAATGGTGTTGATTGCCATCAAAAAGTGGTATGCTTTACAATTTACACCATTGGTCAGAAAATCACTTCAGGACTGAGAAAGCTGCATATGTTACTGAGATTAGTTTACACAGTTCTCACAGTGGTATCTTATTTTATAAAGGTGTTGAAACAACTCAGCAATGAAAATAGACAGAATAAATATACCATCAAAAAGAAAAAAGGAATAGTCACCAAAACCCAAACGGCTTTCTTTCACAGTGCCTGAATGTGCCATCTGTTTCCATTGCTTTATAGATTGATGTAGAAAATTGATATGCAGTGCTATTTCTGGGTAGCTTCTCATTTGCATTTGCTTTTGTTAAAAATGGGCTTAACTGAAAACCATCATGCTGAAACCTGCTGGACTTTGGAAGAAAGTGCTCAAATCAGCCTGGGGTGTTCCAGCCCTACCCTGGATCCACAGATAAATGACACAGCTGCCCACATATATAATGTGTGCTAAGCCACAACTTTGGATCTAGACACCACGCAGCTTGTCAGATGTTCAGGCTCCTGATCCAAATTGTCCACTTTTATTTAGAACTATAACAATTGAATCATTATAATGACATAAGGCTTGCTACCTAGCTACATTAGATAACCATATAGTAAGTTAACTTAGGCAGCCAACATGTAATAAGATACTTTCAAACAGTACCAAGGATACAAACTCACTTGCTTTTGATTAATATGTGCAGTAATATGAAATCAGTAGGACAAAACAGGGTAGCAATTTGACACGGCCATGATTGTGATTAATCTCAGTGTAAATCACCATACCAAAAAAGCATTCCATCCTACAGCTGGAAACTTGCAGCTTCCCATCCCTGTATATTAGTCCAAATAACTTGCAGACGGAAATGAAACAGCCAAATAGCTCCTCAAACCTAAGCTGATGATATTGGTTTTATGCTGGGCAGAAGCAGATGTAAATGAAACTCCTTCCTGACATCCACTTCTTTCGCTGCATGACCTGTACTGGAAAGGCTTAAGAGAAAAGAGATGCAGGAACCAGCTCCAAAAGCTACATGTCTGTAGTGGATATGTCTAACCCCATGGCCAGATGTGTTAATGAAGCAAACATTTACATGATTTTGCTTCACAGCATGAGGAGCTTTGAATGTCTACCTTATTCCAAAAACAATATGCTATCTTTCCTTTCCTCTAATAATTCTGAAATGAGATTGGTTTAGTCCTCTCCATTCATTATCTAATTTATTTTATGAGCTTCTGGAAAAAGAGAAAGAATTCAGCAAAAACTGAATTTGCTCAAAGAAAATTTTTGCTTTACTATTTGAATATACTGTTAAGTAGGGGCACTAGAAGCACTGTGAATGTAAATCTTGCTGTGCCGCGTATTTGTATTTCCAGCACCTAGAAAATTTCATTCAAAAATATAAACACAACCAGGTCTGAGCTCCTCCCAGAAATGTGAGATGTGAAGTAAAGGATTGTCTGTACAATTGCTGAGAGCCATGCCATAATATCTACACTTCTGCAGACCAGTAGGAAAGGTAATTTTGACATCAGGTCAGTGATATAGAGGGAATTTGGGTTTGTACTGACTTACCACAGGAAAATTTTCATCATACCACATTTTGGGCTTGAGCAACAGCCTGAGAAATGCTGGGCATTAGACCCAGCATGTATCTCCAGACTAGAAGAACAAGCAAGGAAAAGGAAAGGTTAATTTGTCTTTCCTGTGTTCTTCACTTTCTGTCTATGTAGAGCTTAAATACTTGGGTCCTAAGTTGTTTTATAATGTTTGCATTATTTGTGACAATGTGAAAACCCAGATAAATGCATAAATAGCAGATATTTGAAATCCCCTGCTTTTCATTCAGTAAAAGATGCTGGTTACTTCTTTCTGTGACTTGTTAGTGAACTGTAATTTTTTCCTTCTAAAAATCTCAACTGGTCTTGCTTGTCAATCAAGCCATGCTTTTTAAAATTTTGAGGTCATAGTCATCAAAAAGTTCTGTATTTATTGCATTATATTTTTCCCTTATCTTGCCATACCTCACTGGCAGAATGCCAGAGAAAGAAGAGATCAAAATTAATATATTTATTGAGAAATTGCAGAATTAAGCCTGCTATGCATTTACTCTAAAGGACCTGAAAGTGTAGAAGATGTGGTGAATCTGGAAGCAGAGATATGGCAAATGCAGGTACATTTAACATTTGTTGTAGATCTCTAATGTTACTCTACCTTTTTGACAAATTTATTCTAAAGGCTACATCTTGCATAAAAAGGTGTAGTCACTTTGTTCTGATTTTGTATAAAGTATTGGATAACAGCATTAATATTGTCATTAGGAAAAAGGAAAAGGATACCATGCTATAACAAACACAAATTATTGCAGATGAATTGGTAGTATAATTTACCTTCAAGTTTGTGACTGTATGAGGGACCTCAGCTCTTTGACTTCAGGCTGAAATCCCAAATGGTGTTGAAACTCCTGTTGATTTTGGTGTTGCTTATGTGTAGCTAAGTCACTATCAGCTTTTACACCCCATTGAACTTGCTGCAGGTGTACTTTCTGAAACTTGTGCTTTATAATCTGCTTTCTGGGCAGCATGGTGTATGTATGACAGCACCAGTGTCAGTCTGTTTACAGTCTATGAGATATTCCTCTTTGGGAGTTGTACAGTTCTATTTCAGTTATATCTATAGGGACACAGATGTTGTCTGCTGCAGGAAAGAACTTGGTGATATTTCTGCCTGCTTGTAAAATTGCATTGTAATCACAGGTTGGGGCCTGCTTTGTGTCTTTACCATGACTTGTTCTTGCTTATTCCTTGAAGCGTTTGCACTGGCATATCTGAAAGATGAGAATATGCGAGAAGGAACTTTTGCAATGACTCTTCTCCCTGCACTTAACATTGCTTTCTTTTGTGGGTACACCAGGCACAGGAAGCATTAACCAACCTTAACAGACCTTTTCCTCTTTAGATTGTGCATTTTCTCCTTGTTTGAATATTCTGCTTCAGTGGTATCACCTAGGTTAACTGCAGCCTAATAACGAACACATTGCTCATGATTTCCAAGGATCTAACTTACACAGTTAGTAACCCTTTGGTGGGATAATGAGACACAGATTTTGTGAAAATTTAATTAAATCACATTTATTATATTAGTAAGTTTTCAATTGCTGCTGGGTCAGAGAACAGGAAAATCAGAGTTTGTGTCCATGTCCAGATAAGACAAATTTTAGACTCTTTCCCCAAAAAGAAGGAGTTTTAGACTTCTTTTGAAGAAAACCATGAGTACAGTCATGGAACAGAACTGTAATGTTATGTAATGTTTACATGATAATGGACCAGGACTGCAGGTATGCCCCATGCTGTGGACATAGGCTCAGGTCAGTATAATCAAAGATAGTAGATTACAAGCTTTCTGTAAAGAAATGCTCTTTCATTTCCCTTACTTCTTTTTTTTTTAAAATAATCTTTGTTAACCAGGCCTGTGAAATTTTGCTTTGTGGGACATAAAACTCTGCCAAACAAACCTGGTACCTCATCACAGCTTATATGATCAACTGAAAAGTTATTGAAGCTGAAGATATAAAGAACCAGATAAACAGAGGTGTTTTAATCACAGAGGACCAAATAAATTCAGAGAATTACCTGAAAAATGCCAAAACACCCATTGAAAGTTTTCTACTGGATGTATGTGAATTTTATAAATATCCCTGATTGGTGATTTATTCAGTTAAACATTTTATGGACACTGCTAAATATGTTTTTGAATGACTATCAGAAGACCTCTTTTCCCCTTCTGTCCTTTATAAAGAACAAGGGAATTGTTAGGCATTTAAATGTATAAAAATGCAAGCCTACCTAGCTTATTTGATGAACACAAACCAGTTTCCAGACCCTTTTTCACAAAGTTCTACAATAACTGATAACTGAATATTGTTAAGAATTCATTTCACTGTAGAGAAAAAAGGTAAAACAGAGAGTAAATCAATTTTCCAAGGTCACCAAAAGGGTCAGTGATGGAGATGTCAATGAAGGCAATGCTTAGCAGCTTCTTATTAGTATAAATGCTGTTCTGTCTGTTACAGGCTTACCCTGATACTATCCTGAGATCATGAAATATTTGGTCAAGAAAAAATTCATCCATATTTCCTACTCTTGATTTGCTGTTATAAAAATGGTAACCATGTTATGTTAAGGACTCAGAACCTATAGCTAGTTATTTTTCTCCTTACTAGACACTCTAAAAATAAAACAACTTTAAATCAGTGCTAAAACAACATTAAAGTGGTATTGATCCTATTGAACACTGAGAGTGTATATGTTTGTGGTTATCTTATCCATCAATAAAATATATAGACAAAAGAAGCTTGCAGTCCTCATAGCTGTTGACAGCAGCAGCGAGAAAGCATTGCCAAAAAGGAGACTTTTATTGATCATTCATATCTTTCGAGGGACTGTGTCAGTCACTCTTTCACATCTGAAATACAGATGTGGAAAAGTGGAAGTTTTGTTGCCAAGTGATGGGGAGCTGTCAATGTATTCCTCCCTCTTGTACACGAGCTTCATCAGCTTCTGGAGTGCTGAGCTGGGAATAGCTGCTCAGTGTTGAAAATTCAAAATAATCAATTTTCCTCTTCAGGTGTTTTTTATCTATTGAGCCTACAAAAGAATTGGAGAAATAAAATCTAAAGTTTCAAATATTTCAAACTGAAGTAATCTCTACAGTGTCTCTAACCATTTTTCCAGCTCCTGAATATCTCAGACGTACACTCTGCCTCTCAATCATATGATGATTTTCCAGCTGGCCAAGAGTATGCCACTTAACACCACAGCTGGCAGTGGCATCCTAGGAAATGATGCCACAAGAATTTACTACTGTTTCAGTCGTGTAGAAGTCATTCTTTGAGGAAGTGGAAGGTGTTTAGATATAAATTGGGAAATCTTGTACTACAACCACACTTGTTCCACAGAAGAAGTAATGAAAAACGATTGCAGTTTTCCAGACTGTCAGAGTTACAGCTTTTACAAGCCTTAAAAGAACATCACGAACTTGAAATCTCGTCATTCTTCAAAACACTAGAAGCATCTTATCTACCAGAGGGTCTTGTCAGCCAATTATTGTGGAATTACAGTTATGCTTTCCTACTTTTTTCTTTCTGTTGTAGGGAAGAACATGCAAGCTACAAAACTAACCTGTTACATGTGAAGACAGCAAGGAAAATAAGTACATATACTCTATCAACCGGAACAAATAAATAGCAGTGATGGTTTAACCCCAACTGGAGACTAAGTCCCATGCAGCCGCTCATTCATTTCCCCCCTACAGTGGGATGGGGAGGAGAACTGGAAAAAAAAAATGGGTAAAAACCTCACAGGTTGAGATAAGAGCAGTTTAGGAAATGAAATAATGTATAATAGTAGTGATATTGTAATAATGACAGTAATAATAACAACAATAATAATAATCATAAGAAGAAGAAGGAGAGAGAGGAATAAAAACAAAAAAATAGTCCCAAGTGATGTACATTACAATTGGTTACCACCCACTGACCAATGTCCAGCCTTTCCCCAAGCAGTGATTTGCCGCTCCCAGCCAACTCCGCCCAGGCATGACGTGCTGTGGTATGGAATACCACTTTGGCTAGTTTGGGTCAGGTGTCCTGTCTTTGCTCCTTCCCAGCTCTTTGTGCCCCTCCTCATTTGCAGAGCAGGAGACTGAAAAGTCTTTGATCAGGGTATACACTGCTGAGCAACAACTAAAACCTTGGTGTGCTATCAGCAGTGTTCTCAGACTAAAGCCAAAGCACAGCACTGCGCCAGTGCACCAGCTACTAGGAAGAAAATTAACTCTATTTTAGCCAAAACCAAGACAACAGCCTTTTTAACAAACAAAAAATGGAGGAATTATTTCCTTGCTAATCTTTAAAGACAATAATAATTTTAAATATTGCATCTAATAACATGGGGAAAATAATAGATTGGCTGTATCTCTTTAAATTTTTCTAGGATAATCTACTGGAAAAAAAAAATCTGTTTTCAAAAAAAAAACACAAAAAACCCACAAAAACCCTAAACCCTCGGTAGATGATACCATGTAGATTATACTAGGTTTTGAAAATATATAGTTAAATACAAAATTATCAATGGCCATAGAATTGAATGTATTACCAGACCCTGCTTCTGTGATGTCTAATGTTTATACTTTGGGGAATAGTTGATTAAATACTAGACTGCATTACCTTGTAAGGACACTTTAACGAATCTCTTTATTTTCCAAGGATGTTAATGTGTATTATTCAAGGAAAGAATTCCTAATCTGACCTGTGGAAAGTGCAGGCAGGGAGACATCCATGTCTTGACTCTTCACCTGAAAATTATGACTGGAGAAATTATCGGAAAGAAAAATTTTTGATAAAATTGTTCTGGGGGCTGAATGGTAGATGCAGCATTTAGTGGAGAAAATGCTAGGCACCTTGAACAGTCCAACTGACAATACAGCCTTTACCAACATAATGTCCTTTGCCTTTAATTTAAATTCATTTGGGTTTGAATCCTGAATGACTGCCTTGATTGTCATTTTTAAACTTAGTCACTTGAACCATGCTGAATGGTTCAACTTAATTTTTTTTTATGATCAATATAGTTTATCTTGAATACTTCTCCTTTATTTGAATGACTTATTACCATTTGATGTTTGATTACGTAACATATAACATTGAATTCCAAACCTGTCGTATTGTCTCTTTTAGGGATGATTCTGCAAATACTTTCAACCAGACATCATTTATTCTGTGTAGCCCAATTAACTGTGCTGGGAAAATACCTAGTAACAAGCACTGTGAAATGTTTGTCACACTGGCACTTTACATTTTAAGCATTTCATACCAAAAAAAGAAGTTGTATAGTGCCATGTAAATGCAGAATTCTACTATGCGTACATTATTTAACATTGCATAAGTTTTTTTTTCTGCTAGATCATACATTATAGATTTCTGAGGAAGAATACACAGTTTAAAAGCGACATTTCTAAAATCTAGGAAGAGGCTTCATCTTTTATCTTCATAGTTTTTGCACAGTTTGTATTTTCATAATCTCTGCAGTCTTTAGAGATTAACATTTGCCAACATTTTAACTCTTAAATTTCTTCTATGCTTGTTGATTTTATTGAGTCACTTTTCTATTAATAAATAATCTCATTTGTGCGATTTATTTACACAATATATTCATGTGCCCTGAACTCTGATCCAGTCATCCAGTCATCCCAGTCATCAACTAATCTAGTGTATTAACTCCTTCTGTGTCTAATCAGAGGTATCATTCTGCCCTTTTCCTGTTTAGTGATAATTTGAAAAAGTTGAAACATTGCTTTTATATGCCTTGACGTCATTAATATAGAAAGTAAAGAAGTGGAGACCCTGCCTAATTTTTAATAGCTTCAGAAAGATATATTAAATGTCCAATACCTTTGGCCAAATTCTTGCAGTTGTCACAAGGAGTACAGCTTTGTATAAAATCTGTTGATTTACCCTGTCTAAACAGCATGCCCGTAGCACCTGCACTGTCTATTTTTGCTACTTCGATGTAGTAGTAAAAATAGTTTCCAATGTACTGTCTACAGCTGGTTCAAAAATAAACAAAGGTTTAAAAACAGATTCTGGGGACAGGTGTCAAATTTTGAATAGTTATGGTCCATAGTGGGCTGCTAATCATCAGTCCTAAGCCTACCAGCCTCTTCTGGTTAATTGTACAAGTGTTCACAAGTCTCAGATGATTTATTTATTTGAGCTGGATCAATTATGCAGCTAAGAATTTCTCGTGGATATGGGATGGGGGTGGGAGGCGGCAGGAGTAGGGAGGAGGATTTGTTATTATTTGCAAGAAGATTATCAGCCAATATGAAAACTGATAATGCAGCAGCCACCCATTATCCAAATCTGAGAACACATAAACCAAACATTTCTCCCAAAATAGCCTAAAATTATTTTTCTAAACTGTTCCAGGAGACTTTATGTGTAGCAGATGTATTAAAGACAGTGAGGATTTGCTTATGAATAACTCATAAATCTAATAGAACTAAGTTAGTAACAAATACTCTTCATGCATAATAGAGCAATAGCTCTATTAGCTTCCAGTCATCAAAGTACATGGAAAGTTCTGCATACAGCCCTGCTCTTCAAGTCTGTCCTTAACTGGCTTCTCCATAGATAAATTGTAACTGATAATAAATAGCCTGGTATAAGTTTTTCCAGTATCCCTAGGCTTTTCTGCATGTAACAAGTATTTGTTTGCCCCATGAAGTATAGGACTACATATAGGGTTGGAAGGGATCTTTAAAGACCATCTAGTCCAACCCCCTTGCTCTGAGAAGTTTGGAACATCTTCAATTAGATCAGGTTGCTCAGAACCTTATCCAGCCTGACCTTGAATGTTTCCAAGCATCCACCACCTCTCTGAGCAAACTGTTCCAGTTTTTCTCCAACCTCATCTTATAAAACTTCTTTCCTGTATCTAGCCTGAATATACCTTCTATTAGTTTAAAACTATTACCCCTTGTCCTATTGCTACTCTCCCCATCTTTCTTACAATCCCCGTCTTAAGTACTTAAAGGCTGCACTAAGGTCTCCCTGGTACCTTCTCTTCTCCAGGCTGAACAATCCCAGCTCTCTCAGCACACGGACTAGTTCCACAGACCTCCACCATGTAACACACAGGAGATCTGTGCTTCTGTCATGTATTTTTATGGACAGCTTCTGTGGTTTTGCATGTGAGATTATAAAGCCACACTGAAGATGGCTCTGTCAGCATACAGAAAAATTTTAACGTTGAGAATCATTTGTGTATTATCTGCCTTGTCAGTTAAGTGCTCCTGATCTTTAAAAGTAGATCAGAACATTTCCTTTTTCCTATATTTTTGATACTGCCAACTCTGATTATTTTCTTCCACTACGATTTTGATTGTAAATTTGCTTACCAGTTTTTCTCCATGCAATCATTTCCATACAGTTTTTTTTCAGTAAAGGAAAAATCATCCTCAGCTATTCAAACATTGTGAACATTTACTGAGCACCATTTTACTCTGTTGAAATAATCTGTGCTATTTGATGCTCATTTTTAATTTCATCAATTATTTTTTACTTGTTTTAGCAATCACAGTGATTTATATTATCCTTCTACTTTCCAAATGCTTAATTTAGGGACAGATTTTATTTTGAATACAGTTAAATGCTTAAACTCATGGGAACATATAATATCAGGGCTGTTTTGTATACTCCAGTTTTCTGGGGAATTGCAGAATACAACTTATCACTACTCTTCAGTTACTACAGAGTTAATACAGCTCCTGCATTTTGGTGGTATCTAGACACCCTACCGTAGGTCAGAGCCCAGGCTGGTTTAACTTTCAGTTTTATGAAGCAAGGTTTCTGGGCATCCAGTCTTGTAAGTCAATTCTTTCACCTTTTGAGGGCTACCTTGGACATTGCGTAGCTTCTAAAATAAGGTCGAGTGCAGAGCTGAGCAGCTCCAGAGGGAGCACAGGGAGAGGTTATTCTGTAAGACAGCACTGCAGGAATACTCAGGAGGCTTGAAAGTACCATCTAGGAGAAAAGTTTTTTCTAAAGGAGGATAAAAGAGAGACACAGCAATACTTTTCAAATATGTAGAAGATTGTTTCAAGATCCAAAGAGACGAGTGATTTTTCACATCCACTGGCATACGAAGAAATTGCATGAAATTGTACCAAAGGAGATCAGTTTAGACAGTCAGAAAACCTTTCTAGTGCAAGGAGAGTTGGGTTACTTGTGGAGGTTGTAGGACTTCACTCGCTGGAGGCTTTTTAGTACAGGTTATGTTAAATATTGTCAGATGTGGTGTTCATATATTTGTTAATGTCATAGGGTTGTGAGGTGGTCCTATACAAGCAAGAAGCTGAAGTAGATCAATTGATACTGCTTAGATACTGAAGCTGACAGCACATATGCCAGTCTGAGCACATGGAGTGAGTGAGCATATGGTCTTTGTACTGGCCTTTTACAAGTCCTTGCTGCAGATTTCATTTTGAGTTACATCTGACTGATAAAGACAGTCAAACACAGACATAAATACAAAGCCAGGAGAGGCAAAATATTTTTAATACTTTATTTTTCCTGCAATTCCTTTAATTATAATTTGATAAATACATAAATGTGTGTACAAAGAATTGAGTTAGCTGTAGCCTCAGTTTGTATAACTTGGATATAGACAGCAGGTCACACAGTTAATGTTCAGCCTTGATCAGAATAGATGAAAGAAATGCTAATAAAGCAAAAAGGGTAGGTGAGATAGCTATATATATTAACCAATACAATGCTTGCTTGTAGTGGTCAAAAAATGTCTTCTTCAGAGTTTTCACATTTTAAGAGACTTGTTGAAATGCGTAGCTTAACGGCCTCTCTTCTCAAATTAGTTGTTACACAGTACAAATAAAAATTCAAATTCACAAAATTATTAATGTTTGAGAGCTAATGAGAGATGAAAAAGTCCTAGATGGTTGCCAATTGTTCCAATGTCACTGTCTACTTCTCTGCTCCAATCCTTTGAAATGAGTCAGAATTCTGATTTAATTTGTTCAATTTAATTAAATTTCACCTGAATAAATGTGTTGCACAAACTGAGGAGATGGATGCTGAAATTTCCTAGATGATGTATGCAGCTGAGATCTAATTTGATAGTATGCAGCCTCTGATTGTAAGCTATTCTCTTCCACAAAGGTGAGCTCTATATAAACACTTAATACTTTATATGAACTTGTAGGGAAAACTATGGAAAGCAAAATTGCATGCTTATGTTTTTGAATATGCCTCTTAGAATAATGAAAGTCATCAGTAGATCAGAAATACGTTTCACTTTCAAAACACAGCCCCATTAAGATTAGCAGCTTGTTTATTTAGCTTGATACTGTCCTGTCTACCCATTTCATTAATTAAACAACTAATACCATAATCAGTACAGTATTTTCTGCTAAGATGTCTTGCCTTTGGTAGAATGACATTTATGAATTACATTTGTACATATGGTCTGTGATGTAAGGAATTAAAATAAACATCAGGTCATTGTCCCTCTCTTTTTCAGAGACAAACAACAAACCAAACCCAGCAACAAACCACAAGCAAATTAGAGCCTTCGTTTAGTTTGGCCAAGTATTGGATGAGTACATCCCCAAATCATGTATTAGCCCAGTGGTCTAAAACTCTTACTCTGTTCACTCTCTTCACTGTTTTCTGACCGGTAACATGCTCCTCAGAAGGTGGCATCCAAAATGGGAATAAATTCTCATTTTCTGAGAGCATTTGATCTACTTGAAATCATGCTTATAGACAACAGTATAAGAACGGCATGCCTGTGTTTTGAATTACAAACAGTGCAGTTAGGGTATACAGTTCATAAGGAATACTTGGATTACTGTTAACCCAACAGGACATCCAATGTAGGGGTGCACATAAAAGATTCTGCAAAACTGAGCCTACTGACTGCTGGAACATGCTGCCCAATATATCATGTTTAGGCAATGAAGAAGCATGGATCCACATCATTTGGGTAACCAGTGCTCACAGAGGCCAAGAGCAAAACTTGTCCTTTCACAAAATGAAATACATTGTTCAGGAATTCCTCTTCTCTTGTACTTTATTTAACAATGGCAACTCTCCTTCAGGAGCTACATGATATTAATTCTCTTGCATGATTTTACAGCACATTACTGTAACTTCTAAATCAGTGTAATTATCTGAGCCCTTCCTCGCAGGGCAATTCACATGGACTCCATTTCTTTCTACATGCTCCAAAGGTAATATTCCTTGTTACTTTATTCAGTTTCAATGATTAGTATATTCAGATCTATACATTTCTGTTTTCTGAATCCTTGCTTTGCAAGGCCCATTTAGTCTTGGACAGTCTTCCAAAGGATAAAGATTATTGCCTGAAGGTTTCGAAGCATAGTTGGCCAAAATTAGTGGCAGATAACTGACACTACTGGTTTAGGAGATTACTCTCACTGTGTAAGCTTCCTTCTATATATGTATATGTTTTTCTAATTTCCTGTAGATAAGAAATTTCTGAGCAGATGTAGGCATAAGTAATTGTTTATTATATTTTCTCATTATGGAGATGTGTTCATTATAATGCTAAGTTAAACTCGCCTATACTTTTACTGAAATTTAGAGGTTTCCACAACTGTTTTCAGATTCATAAAATTCAGAAAATTGAACATCTGTTGCTTTTGTTACTAAAAGAGATATACTAGCTTTTTTTTTTTTATTTTTCTGACACAGAATAAGGATCCTAAGATATGAAAAATGATTGTGTTACTATAAAATCCCATATGTATTTACATAAAGCAGTTGTGAATTTAATTTTCCTTTCATTTTCTAGATTATTTTCATATGTGAGTGGCTTTGGAAATCATGATTGGTATAATCACATAAAATTTCATAGAAGTCTTTGGATGTTGAAAATAAAGTCCAAATTACTGAGTCTAAGATTTGAAAGAATGTTTAAAGGCAAACAACAAACAAGTATCTCAAAATGGAAAGAACTTACTTGTAATAAGCAAAAAGCCAGGCTGCAGAAGGGTCTAGGTTACTCACAGATAAGCACTGCAATACCTTAGAGATCCTGTTTTGGGATCCAGGGCCTTTAATGTGGTATTGAGACATGAGAAAGAGAGAGCACAGAATAGCAACTCAGAATAAACTGAGCAGAGACATACATACAGCCAGCCAAAAAGCAGTAGTAATTGGTCTGATGCAGCTCAAAATCCACCCTTCTTCAGTCTATCCTCAGGACTGCTGGAAGGTGACTCCATCCAGCTGGAATCCAAAGCCTGGCTCTCATAGAGCCAGAAACTTGCATCCATTTTTTGAAAGAATTTAACATGCATTTACTTTTCATTTCAGCAGAGACCGAAAGAAGGATTAGTTTTGATAACGTGCCCAGAGATTAGCAAATACTCTTGGGAATCCACAGACATATTTTTGAAGGCTCCAATCCACAGATTATGCCTCCCAGGAAATTTTTCAAACTGCAGGTTTACACAGTGAGTTCCCCCCCAAAGTCTCTTTAGCTTTCTGAACCTTCCATTCCATTCTGTGTAAATGCCATTCTGCATATGGTGGCATTCTTAGGCACAGTAGGAAGCTTAAAAGAAAAGAGTAGCTCATCCCAGAGTGCTCCAGACTGACAGCAGGCCAGGAGTATAGTGTCAGTGTGCATGCAGAGAATGGAAAATAAATAAAGAAGGCCAGTGAGCAAGCCCCAAAATATGTTCAGTTTTAAGTCTGAGCATAATTGGGTAATTTCTGTAACAAACACAATGACTTTATTATAAAACACAGGATGTCATTAATAAAGTATGAAGACTAGGAAAAACAAGTATGCCTGGGGCTAAGAAATGACCCACTGCCTCTCCTCCAGTGCAAGGTTTTGGGTGTCAAAATTCTAAATTTGAGAAGTACAGGAAAATTTAAGAAATTTCTTCAGGTATTATGGACTCTGTTAGAAGGATTCTTAGCCCTGCTATAGATTGGAAAGGCTGCAATGTCTAATAGAGTAGCTATTGAAGCAAGAAGTGCTTGCTCACTGAAGCAGATGTTGGCGTAATACTGGATAGCCTTGCCATCTAGCTAAATAGGCAACAGAGGCCTACGATTTGATACACCACAATTTACAGGTTGATATTACAAAAAGATGGTGGAAGGCAGCTAGTGCTATTAACAGTTGCTTCACCAAGAAAACAGCAAATTTAAAAATATTATTATCCTTTGTGTAGAGAATAATGGATTGATTTGATTGTTAGTAACAGAGAACAAATTCAATCCTGGAGTATAGTAATAAGTGTTAGGTTTAGACACCATTCAGAGATCAGTCAAAATTAAATTGTATGGGTGCTCAGAAAGCTCCATATTTCTGTATTTCTTCCCCAAAGGGCTGCAAGCATTTCCATTGGATTAGGGTGGCCACTCAATCTGAGACACTTTGGTTGGTTTGCTCAGGTGACTGTTTCTTCTCACTAACCTACATACCGCTCCACATTTTGTGGCATGACTGTTAGTACTGTTTATTTGTTTGAAAGTATATATTACTTTGATTTAATTCCTATTTCTACTTTGTTTTCCCCCTTCAGTACCGTGTTGTTATTTCATTCATTCTTTGAGGAGCAGGGAGAAGTAGAGTTCACTTGGTCCATCTGCTTTACCGACTGGTGTGGGGTTAGGTTTGATTTCATCTGTCATGTCCCTAAACCTCTGTGCACACTGTGTTTCATCTGCATGAATTTCACATTGTTTTCTTTTCTGAGATTCACCGGGCATGCTTAGAGAGCTGGCTGCTCTGTGTTTCTTTTTTTCAACAGGAGGGAAAGGGCTTGGAGTGAGCAGTGTTGCACTTGAGAGAGTATCATGGGACACTAAGTATGATCACAGGACAACCTTTATCTTCAAAGAACTCCTTCATCAAACTAAATGAGTGATGTAGCTACCCCCACTGAGCTCACAAGCAGTGTAATTTCATTTTCCTGGGTTTTTGGTTGGTGGCTCATTACAGTGTAAGGGCTTCTGGAAACTGAAGATTACCCCTGTTACTGCCAGTCAAAACCTGATAAAATTACACATATTTGTAATTAGATGGTCAGTCTCAGCTGGATATATCTGGCGCAAATTAAGCCAAAGATGGTAACCAGCTCAGGACAAAGTATGTGTAAAGGACAAGGGCAAGCACTGAGGTACCTCTAGAAACCTTATGGTTGTCAAAACAGAAGACAGAAGGTTCATTAGAGGCCAGAAAGATGTCTTGAAATTAGAAGTTAAGGTCTAGCACAAGTTTTAGATAAGGATGAAGCACAGAAGTGGTTATTGATGACCAATCTGTATTTTCTCCCAGATGTGTACACTTTTTTTGTTCTCTAATACTTGACACAACAGGCTTCACTTGCAGCCTTGCAATAACTATATAATACCATACACCTTCATCATGCCAGTGTTCTGACACTTGGTATATTTTGGAAGCATTTAAAAGGCATTTTATCAGTATGGTACTGTTGAGATTTTTTTTCTCCCTCCTCACAGACTGTTGAAATAAATGTAGAACATAAGGATCTAATGGTGGTGTCTAGGAATGTGTAGTTCTCTGCAATTTGTGCCCTTACTGCACAGCTGTGCACTGTCCCAGCAGGTGAAAGGCAAAAGAGCCATTATTATAGTAAAAGAAATTGAGGTTTACACAAGTGGGCATCCTGGGTGTTGAAACAGGAGAGATTTAACACTTAAGTTTCCTGTTCCTAATATTTTTTCTCAGTCATTACACAAGGCCCTGATGGAGCTGAAAACATGCAGAAGAGTTTGGGTTTTGTGACACATACCTTTTAACTCCCCCCATTGAACCTACCTGGAGACGTCCCATCGTGCTGCCTGCACCCACCCGACGTACATGCGAGGGCAGAGAAGCTCAGCCCTCTGCCAGTGCTTTGCTGGATGTCATTGGATAGTGGTACCCATAGCTTAAGGATAAGGTCTGCCACATGCCTCCCACATGTCATAAGTGTAATGCGCGTCAGGGCAGAGGAAGTAGACAGAGGGGCCATGCACTTGGGCCAGCCTCACAGGACAGCACAGACAAGTTTCAGGAGTTCAGGGATGATGCAAGAGAATCATTACCAGTTAATTTTAGCAAAGGTCAGTGTCTTGTATGTTTACCCACTATAAATATATACATCATTGCTACTTGCTACTGAAGAGAGAACTATAACAATGTTCCAATGCACTAATTAAGAGAGTAATTTTCCAGTAATGCTTAAACAACTTCCTTACTTTTCTTTCTTTGTAGTCAGTTAATAATTGTGACATTTTTCTTGGCTTTAACTGTGTGTCCCTGAAGGCATGTTAAAGACCCCCTGTGATTAAAACAGTGGGAATCGTGTTGCTGAAGTGACGTTAACAGAGATACTAATTAAAATTTGGCCCCTGCTGTTTGTGGTTTCTCAAGACTACACTTCTTTAACAAATTTTAAAATAGAATTACATGATGCCTGACAGCTAGAAACTATGCTATAGCCCAAATGTTAAGTGAGAATCAGAGTAGTAATTATGGACTGTCATAACACCTGGAAAGAGAAGTGACAGTAGATGGTTTAATGTTGCTTTTAGCAGATCACTGTTGCTGATGTAAAGCAGATCTCTTGGCATACTGTGATTGTACACAAAATGATTGCAGGACCTACTATGCTATTTTAATGTTTGTAAGGCATTTGCAGTGTTTATCTGCTGTTCCCAAGCCCCTGGTGGAAATATGCAACTTCTTTTGAGCCTGTCCAGCTGAAGAACATTTCAAATAAATACACAATGTGACAAGTACCAGAAGAAAACAAAGCTGCTAATTGACTGCAACCAGTTTATGTTTTCTCCTGAATCAGCAGCTCATGTTTGTTTTCTAAGTTATACCACAATTCTGTTTTCACCTCTACTGTTTATTCCCCTTTTCCTTTCAGGCAACTGCAAAAGCCAGAAAATGGCCTTTGTGATAATGCCACTGAGATTATAGCATTAAGGCAATCTCATTATCAGTTTACATCCCCAGTTGGAAATTGGAGATTGTTCAGAACATCAAACAGTAGAGCGGGAGCATGTAATGTGCAGCCCAAGGGCCAGATGAGACCTGCTGAGTCATATAATGTGGGCTCCAGCTGCCCTCTTCTGCAGCTGAATGGGGATGGGGACAAAACAACAGAACTGCTGGCTGGTGTTGCTAATGAACTTGAACCACTATACATTATTTTCCATCTTCATGCCAAATATGGTTATATGCACTTATAATAAATATCTGTAGTTTATATGCAAGCTGGATGTAGCTGTTTGTAAGTGACCTGTATAACCTTCAGGTCTGTAGAACGTAAACCTCTTGGCAATGCTGAAATTAGTGCATGGGACTAGGGGCTGCCTTGCAGTGTGAGCCTGGGTTGCTCTTTGATTAACAACAATGGAGGAGGACTAATGAAAACCCCTTTAGTTTGTCTTCCATACTAAACTCTTGGGTATGTGAGCAAGAAGGGAAGGAAAGAATATTAAGTGGTTTGGACACTCACTGTATAAATTCTCACTCCCTCAAACCTGGGATCCTAGCAAGCATGTACAGGTAAAACCCCCGCCACATCAGTGAGGTCCTCCTGGTGGATCTGCAAATGACATTGTGTTGTCAGATTTTATGCTGTAGAAAGAATTCTAATTATTTTAATTACTCTTTCTGAGTTACTGGGAAATAAACTCAGAATCTATCATTAGTTTATCCAACTGTGCAAATGAAATATATAATCAATATAAAATGGTTTTGTCATACACAGTTTGAACAAAGATCCATGATAGTTTAAAATTCAGACAGTTCTTCTGTGATAAAGTTCTATTAATGCATTCATTAACAAGAAATTACATTACAATGTCTGTGGGGTTTACTTTAGTGAAAGAACAATTTCTTTGTTGGTAATTTCATTTTGATGTTACTCCCCTCTATTCAGCTTCCCCCAAACGACGTTTTGCTAAAAATCAACACTAATACAGTAATTAACCTTTCTCAATATTACTTAAGAAGATAATACTGAGATGCAGTCATACAAAAAATTAAACATTGAAACCATCTGTTTTACTCACTGTTGCAAAAGTTCAGCACATCTTCAACCATATTATTTCACAGATCTTAGTTTTAAAACGGCAGGGAAGACCTTGAAATTTTAAATGAGGGTTGGCTGGCTAACATACATAATGTGAAGGTTCTTTTTGTATGGAAAGAAGGCACATACAAGTATTGTTGTACCAACTCCACCTATGCTTCATGAGGTACAGAGTTCCAATGTCATTTTTATTATTTCATTTGTGATAAAACTAATATTCAACAAGATATGGGGGGAAGCTTTATATGAATCTGCCATCCTGAAAGATGCAAAATAGTTTACTCAAAGTAGAACTGAATTTTTATTAATTCATTTTTAACTTATTTATTCTCTAAAAAATATCACAAAAGAAATGTCTTTTTCTTGGGAATAAAATCTGAGTGTGATTACCCTTTTGCAAATTCTTTTACAGTGTAAAACACAGGGAATATGCATCAACCTTGACTTGCAGCACCTCTTCAAAAGGTGAGGCAAAAGTGTGGTTTTTTGATGCCCTGGCAGTTTTTATTGCTATAAATAATTTCTTCAGTGTCTCCCAAAAGTAGAGTAGCCTTGAAAATGTACATTTAAAATTATTAATTCATATTAGGTCTTCTATTAATTTCCACTTACAAGGTTAGGTTGTTAAGAGTTTTCTAGTTGTTGTTAACAATATTGAGGAATAAAAACCTACAATTTCCTTAACATGAAAGTTGGAATTCTCATCCAGTCACTTGATTCAAGGAGCTCAGACCAACTATAGGGAGACAATAATCAAGTCCCAAGAACTGATGTGGTTGCTTGTGTTACAGGACTTCCAGTGAGAAGAAAATAGTTCTAGTGTATTATGAACTGTGAATGTGTATAGAACTTCAGTTGTCCTAAATCCTTTCCGAGCTGCTCATAAGAATAGATGTTAATGCTATATGCATAAATCAGCTGGGATTTCTTTCACACAGTATCACAGTATGCTAGAGATTGGAAGGGACCTCGAAAGATCATCTAGTCCAATCCCCCTGCCGGAGCAGGAACACCTAGATAATGTTACACAGGAATGTGTCCAGGCGAGTTTTGAATGTCTCCAGGGAAGGAGACTCCACAACCTCCCTGGGCAGCCTGTTCCAGTGTTCTGTCACCCTCACTGAGAAGAAGTTTCTTCTCAAGTTTAAGTGGAACCTCTTGTGTTCCAGTTTGTACACATTACCCCTTGTCCTATCATTGTTTGCCACTGAGTAGAGCCTGGCTCCATCCTCGTGACACTCCCCCTTTATATATTTATAGACACTTATAAGGTCACCCCTCAGTCTCCTCTTCTCCAAACTATAGAGACCCAGCTCCCTCAGTCTTTCCTCATAAGGGAGGTGCTCCACTCCCTTAATCATCTTTGTTGCCCTGAGCTGGACTCTCTCCAGCAGCTCCCTGTCCTTCTTGAACTGAGGGGCCCAGAACTGGACACAATATTCCAGATGTGGTCTCACCAGGGCAGAGTAGAGGGGAAGGAGGACCTCTCTCGACCTACTAACCACCCCCTTCTAATACACCCCAGGATGCCATTGGCCTTCTTGGCCACAAGGGCACAGTGTTGGCTCATGGTCATCCTGTCGTCCACTAGGACCCCCAGGTCCCTCTCCCCTACACTGCTCTCTAACAGGTCGTTTCCCAACCTATACTGGAACCTGGGGTTGTTCCTGCCCAGATGCAGGACTCTACACTTTCCCTTGTTATATTTCATCAAGTTACTCCCTGCCCAACTCTCCAGCGTCCAGGTCTCGCTGGATGGCAGCACAGCCTTCTGGCGTGTCAGCCACTCCTCCCAGCTTAGTGTCATCAGCAAACTTGCTGATAGTACACTCAATTCCCTCATCTAAATCGTTGATGAATATATTAAATAATACCGGTCCCAGTACTGACCCTTGAGGCACTCCACTAGTTACAGGCCTCCAACTAGACTCAGTTCCATAGACTACAACTCTCTGGCTTCTCTCCTTCAGCCAATTCGCAGTCCACCTCACTACCTGATCATCCAGTCCACACTTCCTCAATTTAGCTGTGAGGATGCTGTGGGAGACTGTGTCAAATGCTTTGCTGAAGTCAAGGTAGACCACATCCACCGCTCTGGATAAATCCTAGTGTTATAGATGAATGTCATCTGTGTATCTAATGAGTAATGATGCTACATACCACTACATTAGAGTGATACCTGCATTCAAATGACCATAGTCTGCTCTGCAGTGAACTTTAAGGCACAGATAACTTCTGGGCTTCCTGTTGAATTATCCATGCTATCTGGCTTTAGACTGGATGACACTTTTGATGTACTATGGAAATAGAAAAAAAAAATAACAAACCAAACAAACAAAAAACCCACTACCAACAGCAACAAAAAAAATAAAAACAAAACCCCACCCCCCCCCGAAAAAAAAAAAAAAGCTATTAAAACCCCACTCTTTACTTCAGTTCCTAGAGACAATTCTCTCAGAGAAGACCAGGTGAAGTAGAACCATAGAATAGTTGTGGTTGGAAAGGACCTTAAGATCATTTAGTTCCAATCCTCCTGCCATGAATTAGGGAATTATACTGTTCCTGAAAAGTCATGTACCACCATCTATAATTAAAATTCTGGTAGAAACATTCCATGCCACTGAATTTTGATCTGAGTATGCAGTTTACAATACAGAGACAAGTTGAATGGCCAGCTTGCTGCCATCAGTACTCTGCCCCATATTTTTGCTCACATTTGTAAAACTGAAGTACACACTGCATAGAGGCTGAAAAAATTGGCAAAGCATAAAAGACTTCAAGTAGCTATATATCAACCAGTCAATAGCACAGTATAAAAAAGCAGAGACACCTTTTATTAACATTTCAAGCGGTTCTTGTTCTACTATTCTAAGAAGAGGATATTCTTTATTTAGCCTTTATTAACTTAGAAGTGATCTTGAGAAGCAGCACTAGTACAGCCACCAAATACAAAAGAACATATTTTCATTGTGTTTAGAAGTCATGGATGTAGTTGAACGAAGGTAAGTATTAAGAACTGGCATAATCTAAAAGTCTTTCAAATTTAAAAAAAAAAAAAAAAGCAAACTTTTTATAGATGAACATACCTGGAAATAAATTGGGAAAGTGATGTCTGTCTCTGAACAAAGAGGACTCTTTGAAAGTAAAAATAAAAAGATATAGCAAAGCAATAAATACAATGGAGACATCAAAAGAACCCACCAGAAATTATTGCATCAAATCAAAAAATATTAAATATTTTAAGGTGCAATACAGATCAAAGACTTCTTAAAGATATCAAACACATGAAGCCTGTGAGGAAATTAGGATGCTAAGAAGCAAAGATAGAAATTAATGAAAATGTACCATCATTTAGAGAGGAAAATTGAATACAGTATTTTAAGATCAGCTAAAATATTTGGTACTAATAATCCTTTCACCTTTTATTAGCTGAAACTAAACTGTAGAATATGTAACACCTGAAAATTCATTATATACTTGAATTTGCCATTACAGTTATGCAGAAGAAAAAGCCTAATCTACTAATTACTTAAACTTCTTTAATTGTGCAAATAAAAATACTGGAGAAGAAGAAATCAATGACAGGATGTTTAAACATCAAGCAAGTCTCTGACTTGGATTCAGCAGAGTTGAACAAAGTATTCTACTGGAATAGTTATACTGATGTCAGTGCTGGAGCTAACTCAAACAGAACTAGCTCAAATATCTATGTTACAGCAATAGTTTATGAAGTAATCATATTGGTGAAAAAAACTACATTATGAACCATCTGTTCTGTGAAAATATGTTTGTTCACTGAGGTGACTTTATAAAGTTTTATTTTGTAAAATTCCCATTTTCCCTTGCCGCTTTTTACCTCAGAATAGGCCTAAGTACAGTTCATCCAGGAAAAAATAATGATACGCAGATACTTACCTGAGAATGTGTTCTTAAACACAATTTGCCTTTCTAAATTTTGTGTCCACAGCTCCAAAACAAGGAATTAAAGAGCGAAAGGATAGACTTTCAAGCTTATAAATTCAGGTTAATGCAACCTTTTTTCCATTCGGTTATTTAGCTTCCAAATCTTTCTCTTTTCAAACCCCCCAGATTACATAATTTGAGGGTCTCAAAGACACCAGCTAGCTACTTTGAACTTGCATCATGACAGGATCCTACTTTGTGTATCTCACTGAGACAGTATGTGTGGATTGCAGATTTCTCCTTCCTTTGTCGCATTCTGTCTCTTTTACTTCACTGGGTGTGTGGTTACTCAGCATGTGGTTAAACTGAGCCTTCTGCAGGAATAACTAAACAATCAGTATTATTCACCAAACCATTGGCTTTGGCAGGACAGGGAGGAGGGTGCTGAGGCCAATGCAGTGTATAAATGCTCTCTCTGATAACAACCAGATTATAACTCCAAAATTCCAACAAAGAAACACAAGAGGTATGAAAATATGGTATCAATTTGCCCATTTATCTCTAATGAAATTAAATAATGCATATGGGACCACATGTTTGAAGAATAAATACACATTAAAATTCTTCACAGTGTGAAGATTAAGGCAATATAATTTTTTTAAAGCTTTCATCCGGGGAAAATATAGTTTACTGCTTGCTTTAAGTAAGATTAGCTGTAAAAATGTTGTGGTATACCTAGAACAAAATCTGAGTGGCAACAGGCAAATATTTTAATGTGGAAAGATTTTTCCTGTTTTTAATTAAGAAATGACATTTTTGTTGAATGCCTTAAATCTTTAATTACTGCCCAAAAGCACTGAGCATGACATGAGTTATTTACTGAGTCACTGTGAAATACAGTTCAATATTTTCTTATAAATACTTCATATGGAAACAACAGAAGGTTCTGACTTGAAACAGCAGTGACTTTTAGTAGTACAGGTGTTTCAGGGCCTGATTTCCACCACAAGGAAGTCATTTCAGGGAATCCTAATGCCTTGTGTGGAGTTGGCTCAGGTCTTTAATGGGCATTAGCACTTGTAGGGGCTAGAGAAATGCTTGCTCAGGACTGACAATGGCCCAAAACCCAGAATCTGTCAGCAAAAGGAAGCCCTGAATATGTGTTGTGGCTTTGGGGTGGGGGGGTTGTGGCTGTTTTTTTTCTAAGAGATGTATGGATTGAAACGCCTAATGTAAAGCTTGTGAAAATTTTCAGATGACAGCCACAAGAGCTACATGCATGGATGTAACACAGAACACAGAATCATAGAATCATAGAATAGTTAGGGTTGGAAAGGACCTTAAGATCATGAAGTTCCAAGCCCCCTGCCATGGGCAGGGACACCTCACACTAAACCATGTCACCCAAGGCTCTGTGCAACCTGGCCTTGAACACTGCCAGGGATGGAGCACTCACAACCTCCCTGGGCAACCCATTCCAGTGCCTCACCACACTCACAGTAAAGAATTTCTTCCTTATATCCAATCTAAACTTCCCCTGTTTATGTTTTAACCCATTACCCCTTGTCCTGTCACTACAGTCCCTAATGAAGAGTCCCTCCCCAGCATCCTTATAGCCTCCCTTCAGATACTGGAAGGCTGCTCTGAGGTCTCCATGCAGCCTTCTCATACATAATATGGATGAGATTTTAATAGCAGTTCAGAACTCATATTTCACAGCACTGTTAATTTACAGTACAGAGCAGTTTTGTTATGTGTATGAAAGAGTACTGTACTGCTACTAACAATTATATATTTATGAATAGCTACAGCTAAGGTGAAGCAGTCAAGAAAACAGATATTTATGCTAGAGATTTGCCCTTAATCTTTCATAAGAAAGGGGGCCTACAGCTGAAGATTATTAATCAACTCTCCCTGAATTTTGACATCTGTGGCCTATGTAGGAAGACGGAAGGAAGCAGCAGTAATCTCACTGCTTGCATGAAGGCACCTAATCTCTGTAAGGTGTTGCATGTTTCCAAGCATCCCATGTACTTGGGGTAAAGAAATCATCGTTTTCTAGGCTCTCTAGCAGCCTACACTTGGTTCCCAATCTAGATCATGTTCTGGAGAAGTAGATTTCTCTCCTCTGACTGTATCTATCTTGCCTTCCTGAAACAAGGTAATTTGTGATTACAGTAACCAAAGAAAACAAGTGAGATCAGAACAAACCTACAGACAATACAGATCCTAATCAGATATGTGCAGTGAACATGTGAAATAGTTAGGTTATCATAGTAACATGTGGCCATTTCCTCACCTCCTTTCAAAGTAAAATGAGATATTGCCTGCAGAGATGAACTCTGCCCAAGAACCATAATGACACTTGCTCTCATCCTTCAGATAAGTGAAAACAGTCAGGCAATCTTCATCACGAATGAAGCTAGTGAAAACTACATAAGTATATCCATTCATGTTTTCTGATTTTTGCAACTATGGTTTTACTTCGTGCAGGAAAAAATGGCTTCTGAAAATGAGATCACCAGAATAGCAAAGTTTGTGACAGCAAAATGTAAGGCTAATTGTGGTTAAACTTTGGTTAAACTCTAAGACAGTGTAATTGGCAATTGACAAACCATGCATACATCTGAAGTTTTTCTGAGGAATGTACTGCAGGCGTGTCTCAACAAAAGTGAAGAAGTCTTGGTCAGTTATGGTTTTAGAGGCTAGACTTATGGGGATGAGAGAGAGCCCAGAGCAGTGGGAATTGGGGCAGAACCCCAGAGCTGGAGAGTTACTGCTCAGGCAGCTGAAAACATTCCCAAGTGGAAGGTGCTGGTGCTGGGGTCTCTGTGCACTGTCTGGAGTTGGTAGGGTGGACACCTCCTCCAAAAGCGTCACCTCCTGAGTGTGAGAACCTGGCTTTGTCATCACTTTTCTGTGACTTCTGATAGAATCTAGTCTTTTTATCGCAGGAAGGGGAATTTATTCTGTTAATCACAGACTAAATCCAACTGTTCCTACTTCTGTTGGCATGAACCCAGGTGGTAGGCCCTCTAAGCAGAAAATCTGCCAACTGGGAAGTCATAATAGGAAAAAACAGCTGCTGTTTTTCGTGTTAAAATCCTAGGCATACTGTGGAGCCCAAAGCATAGTCTTAAGTTTTACTTTCCTAACAGAAAGCTTAAGAGTGTGTGATAGTATCAATAGTACCTGATCACCACATAAATCACCTGATCACCACATAAAATATGCTTCCAAAACCAGCCAGGGCTTATTTAGGACTCAGAGGCATCACAGAGATGGTCCAGGAATACAATTTTAGCCTCTAGATAGTTTTTACCAACTCTGTCACAAGAGCAGTCAGCAGGACTGAAGGAACTTTATCCTATGCTTCAATGAAGTGTTGTTTCCTTATTTAGATGTTACTTATTGAGTTTTCATGAAAGAATGAAAAAACACCTAAGACTTAATGAACACAGGATATGCAACATTACAAAGATAAGAAACTTGCCCCTGTATCTATAAGGCTTTTTCATAAGGGTTCTCATCCACCTTTCCTCACTGGAGTAACATGTCTCATAAATCTAACATACTTGGCTAAATTCTGGCCAATGCATAACTCTATTTAATACCCCTCAAATTTTCAGACTCCTGAAGAACAGTGATATGAAAAACAATTATTTGAGACTTTAGAAGTGTGCTATGCAAATGTTTTCAACAAGAATATGTTCTGAACTCTTTGGCTCTTCTTTGATTCAGGACTTTCAGTTCCTTACAAGATCAAGGCCTGGGTATAAAACTTAACACTGCATATTGTGCCTACTCTATTTAAAGAGAGAAGAACCATCTAGAAATCTTGATAACATTAACACAGAGGAGACCAAGATGGAAGAGTTACCTTGGCTTGCTTGTGCCTTATGCTGCTGGAGGTATCAAGTTTGTAATTTAAGTGATAATATTTTTTTTTTTTTCCATTCCATGGGGAAAATGTTACCACATTGCTGTGTGAGTAACTTGTCCCCAACCAATTTCTAGAACAATATCTAACATCAGATTGTGAAAGTTTCCTCCATTGAAATTCAGTATGAAGTTCACTACGGTCTTATCCCTTGTCCACTGGAATGAAATGATAGCCTTCTATTCATCTCATTATGCATAAAATTAAGATAGAATCCAGGAAAGATGTCAGACTTTTAAAGGTATTCTTGTACTGAAAAAGTGCTTCTCCCTACTGCTTCCCCCCACAAATTCTTTGTACTTAAAATGGTAGTAGGTAACATCCTCCAATATCCAAATTTTCAGTGAGAGCAAACAGAAGATACATTTCGTGTTATACTGGTGGATGGTGAAGAAAATCATATTAACATTTTAAGAGTAAAGATTTAATTATTTTGATTTCTTGAATATGTCCATCAGTCTTAATGGATAATTTTCTACAGATAAATATTATTATTTGCTTTTAATGTGGCATATCACACATTATCATAAGCATTTCACTGTAGCTATATTCTACATGCTCTGTTCAAGTTCTTCATGTCACCACTGTGACATGTATAGGAATTTTTTGACATAGGTTTATGGACAGAGAGAGAGAGACCAAAATGCTTAGTAGGTAGGGTGGAAGGAAGCAACTATGTACTTAGATAGTAGCTAGTGTCTGCAGCAGTTAATTCCACAATGTTATACAAGGCTAAGTAAACACTTAAAGTGAACTTTACTGTTAGTACATAAATCTATTGTGCCAGAGTTCAAAAGCTGTTGATTACATTTGCCTCTGAACTTTGGTGCATTTTATAAAATTTTCAGGCCACTCAGGTACTGTAGAGATAATGGCCAAGAATTTGAATCGAAGCATTTGGAGTCACACTGATTTTTGCTTACATTACCATTTCATGAAAAAACATTTGAGGATTCTTTTTTTTTTTTTTTATTCTTTTACAGGGCATCTTGGAAAAGATTTAGGACATGAAGACAGAAATATTCCCAGGCTTACTCTTAGGCTCTGACATGCTTTTAAACAAGCAAACAAACAGAAGAACAAATTTATTCCCAAATTTTACTGCTTTTGAATCTTTGCTAACTTTTGATTTGATTTCCTAGTAGTAAATGGCTTCAGTAAGGGTTTTTTTTGGTGTCAGGGAGATGTATCAGAACTTTTAGAGATGGACAGTTTTCAAGATGGCATTTTCCTTTTGTACAAACTTTCTCTAATATCTGTAAAAATGACAGAAACCTTCAGAAGATTGTTTGGTTTTGCTCCCTGCATTTAGATTTCTGAGTATGTTTGTATGAGTCACAGGTTGATGACCTAAGTCTAACTCCTTGTGAAACAGCTTCCTTATTACAGAATCTATCATCACAACTGGCACTGACACCATTTCTTGAAGTGTTATCTCTGACATGATGTTATCTCTGACATGAAGGAGCAGACAAGGAACTGGTATCCTCTTTTTGTCCCTGTAAAATAATAGATAATGCCTGAAATACAGGCAGAGAGCAGTATTTGAACACCTGCTTTATTGCTCCCTGTGTGACCTTAGCTTTGAGACCCCTTTTATAAAGTCCACCTGCCTGAGTACATGAGGATAAAATAAAGACAAACTGTAGATCACTAAAATTTTCAGTAACATTGCTGTTCTTCCACTGAGAGTTTGTGACAACTGTTTGATGCCTTTTTCTCTTTGGGGTGTTTGATGTCTTCATGAAACAGCCCTGTGCAGAAATCTACACAGCATGCCCATCCCCAGCACATCTGCCCTCAGTATTGGATAATGATTGTTCACTTCATATAAAAATTAAAAGCCACAGAATGTAAGAAGAACATACTTGATTTACTTTTGTCTGTATAAGAAGGTTTTCAAAGTTAACTTTTTCAAAGATTGGATGAGGAGAAGTACCTATCTGTGTTCCTTGACAGTTATTTTCAGGTGCTTCAAATTTTGTCTAGATGCAACTGCTTGAGATGAAAAACTTTGGAAAATTTTTAACGTATTCACTCATTAACGTAGAAAAATATTTTCTAGCCTAAACTTAAAATAATTATGAACTTTGCCAAATCAATGTCAAACAAGTTTGACAAAGAGGGGCTGCTGTATCTGCTGTCTATTGAAAATTTGTCTCCATATTTGCCCAAGTTCATGCAGCTAAATAAAAACTTTTTATTTTTCAGCATTACTATTCCCTGAAGAGCTCTTCTAGCCTTCTCATGCTTCAGGTTTTGCAGTGAAGATGTTGGCTGCTCCTGGCTGAAATGGGAAAGGAGTGGAAAGCTTCCTGACATAGGTGGAAAGAGAAGAAGTAGATCTCCTCACAGAAGAGATGTGTGGAAGAGCTGAGGAGTGGGAACCCAAGCTCCAGAATCTTGTGTCAAGAATTTGAAAATGAAGCTTGTGTCTGTACAAGTGTTTGGAGTGAGACTCAAGATTTCGTGCCTGATTTCTAAGTTGTCCAGGTATTGCATTCATTGTGTCATCATGCTTCAGCTAATAAATATCTGCTGAAAAATAAATAAGAATTAATTGGGTGGGTTATTTTAGATTAGATAAAGCAGCTCTGGGAAGTAGGGAACTTAGTTTATCAGGACAATAAATTAAGATAACAGGGAGTCAGGTTTTAAGAGGTTCTAGAAAATAAAGTGAAAATGGAGTCAAACACTGTTATGTAGTCAGAAATTCTAAATGGAAATATTTCTGACATTTATCAATGTCTTAGTGTTTATGTTTACAATATAATGTTTTAGCACTGGATATATGATTAGATATGCATATGTCCCCTTCAAATTCAAGCTCGTAGTAGCATAGGCTCTTTCTATAACTTTTAAAGTGAAAAGCATATTTATAGAGAACCATATAATTCAGGATGGCAAGTATATGACAATGGATATATGACAAGTGTATGACAGATGGAAGCACTGTAAAATCTGGCTTTATCATCATTTCACTATGTCGTGCTATGAAACTGCTTGGTTTTATTTCCTCTGCATGGCACAATTTATTTAATTTCCAGGAGTCTTCTGCCTACACGTGGTGGTTGCTGTTTGATGAGGCAGAGAGATACACAATTTCAGTGGAGAGAGACATACATGGCTCCTTATTGAGAGATATATTTTTGCCCTTAAGTTACAGGATTATTCTGATTAAAAGAATGCACTTGTCATTTATGTATGAAAACTGTCATCTTTATAGAAGCATACACATATATGCTTTTGTGTGTGAGATAATTAAAAAGTATTGTACAAATTAATTACCAAAAATGTTCAAGTTGGCTATGCTAAGAAAGATGGTAAATGATTTCTTAAAATTTCTACTAATAAATTAGAAAAAGTACTATGTGTTTCATGATACATAGGATAAATCTGTATTTAGGTTTGCAAACAGTAACTCTATTTCTAAAATTTTACATGTGTTCCTAAATCATTTGAGAGGGAATTTAATAGATATCCTCCTTGTGTGTCTTTCAAATCCAACTATTGATGAGTAGCATGCTCGTTCTTTTCAAAATTAATATTGCCAACTTAAAAAAGTTAATGATAGAAATATCATTCTATATCTAAAGAGAGATATCAACTTTGGCAAAGAAAAGTCTGTAAGGACAGTAAAAATAATGTTTTCCTGCTATTTTTTTGAAATATTAGTGCTATATACTTCTACTTTTCTACTGTATACTTGAATCTTAATACCCACATGACATTACACGGTATTTTATTACGGTCACAGACTCCTACTGTAACTAAGTTACGAATATATTCTATGATTCCTGTCTAGTATCTAGGTAATGAGGTGCAACATACTCATGAAAAGTGTTCACCTTAAAAACTATCTGATAATCTAATATTCACCAATCAAATATTAATAGAATTATGTATCTGTACAGTAGGTAGCTTGCTTGTGGGATGAAAAAGTGGTCAGTGCTAAGTTAAAGGTAATGTCGAGTTTTATTTTCCAACATCAGTCAGTTTATGACGCAACTATGTGGGAGCTGGATCTTTGCCACAATCTTTTATATTCTAGTCGGAAGGATAACTTGGGGCTGTAATGGTCCAAAATCAGGTCTAAAAAAAGGGAAGCTTTTTAGTTAATTTAAATCTGTTAGAAATGTATCTGTATTTCTCCATTTTTCTCCTCTCTTGAAGGCATATTTGCTGTGAGCTCTGAATTTTGTGTTTTCCACTTCAGCTTATTCATTGCATGCTCTTATTCAGGTAATAGCAGGCAACATTGCCTCTTGTCCTATGTCTTGAGAGATTTATATATCCTAGATTCTCTATTCAGCTGCCATCATTGCTGCCGTACAAGAAAAAGCCTGCTGTACTGCTGGGCGTATTGAGATTATCAAGACTCTGACAACAGCCGCTAACATGCTGGTTTTTTTCAGGAACGGCAAAAGCCTAATTAATATGAAGGGTGCTGTTATAGTCATCCCATCCCAGAAAGAAGCCTGGGGGTTTTGCTCCAAATTCGCTTTTATTGTGTGGATCTTTATCAAAATTATCCCATGAGCTTCGACCCAAAGGTACTGTGTTTGAGGGTGAACCCTGTCAAAAAAAGTGCTGTTTGGTGCTTGTAATAACATTTATAGAAAAGACTTTAGAATTTCTACATACTGTTATCACTGACTCCCTGACTTAGCACTGTTGGCACCTCTGAAAGACAAATATATATATATAAATTTCTTTCCCAGGGTTTTTCAGGGAGTGAGTGCTAAAAAACTGAATGTAACTTTTCTGAGGTTAGAATCAATACACTACCTACTGCTCACGTGGTGCTGGGAGGATATTACCTAGTCCTGGGACACCCAGTAGTAGCCAGAGAGACAAAAACCTTAGACTCCTATTTTTGCAATAGGGATAAAATGGTCTCCAAGGTGTTGTTAAAAGGTTCTCTTGAAAAGTTCAGATCTTGTAAAATTTATATGAGATGTACTGGCTTATTCAGACTTTAATTAAAAATTGTAGAAGGGTCTTTAGTTCATTAATTGAAGATGGTTGCCTGTAAATGAGAGTTTAATTTATGCTTGTTTTTAATTGTTGGATGCCATCACAATTGGTGCTGCATAAAAATACATACAGTACATAAAATACAAATTAAAACAAGCAAAAAATTGTAATCACATCAACCTAAAGGCAGGAGGCATTTTAATATCATAGTCTAGTAATGGTGCATGAATTAAGAAGGATTAATTTTTCTGAGACAGTTCAGAAGTATTTAGCCTTTATTCTGCCCTTAGTTAAAATGCCTTATATAATACACCTCAGTATTTTACATAATGTAAGGTTTCATAAGACATTTTGTTCTCTCCCTATGAGGTTCTTCAATAGACTGAAATACTCCTAAGATCTCAGATCTACAAACAATAATAATTCTAAACAGATCGCTTGTTCTTTGGCTTTGCATTGGTAAACTGTAATATCAATTACAGATCAGCTTCCTCAAGTTAGGGACGTGCTTTAGTTGTGGAAAGAGAAATAGATATATAGGTGGTTGTATATATAAGTAAAGACATTCCACAATAGTCAGGGCATCACAGTTATCAGCCTACTTAGCATTAAAGTGGGTTGGAAATGTGCAGCAGAAAGTGGAGTCTGCTCCACTGACAGACAAATCAGAAAGACAAGTTTCTGTAGTTCTGTGTTCTTAGGAAATAGAAAACATATATGAGCTTTATGCATGTTTTAGGACATACACTACAGAAAGAAACTGTTTCAGCAACAATGGTGCTGGCCATCAGAGATGTATTTCACAACGTGTAGTTTTAAATCTTTTACAAGTGACTGTTCAACTGGAATATCTAAGGGCTTTTCTAGATGCAACTAAGATTTTTGCAGGAAGCTCACATTACCAAAAAATGAGGTCCTCACTGGCCTAAGTGTATCATAGCAGATAGTATAGCTGTTATAATAATCATAGAATACCAGGTTAAAGGGGACCTCAAGGATGATGTGATTCAGCCTTTCTTGGCAAAATATAATGTGCCTGAGCATATATTAGGAGTTTTTTATTTAAGAAACTAAGCAATAGAAGGAGGTGTAGTGAAAATTAAGAACATTCCTAAGGGGAAAAACAAATTAGAAGTCTTTCCAATTGTACAAGTTTCACAGGAGAGCAGAAGTCATGCTGCCAGATTAATGCCATTATTACACTTTTGATAAATGCTTTACATATGAATATTAACACAAGATAGCCTGGATTCAAGCTATTCACAGAGCATAGAAACACCAACTCAGCTTCCTGAACACATCTGTCAGTGTATCCTTTGATCTTGCTTTGTAACCCATCTTCTATTTCAGTTCTGGGTTTCTGGGCCTTTCCTCTACAGTCTTCCAACAGATTATTTCAAAACATGTGGTAGCTTTGTGAAGTGAACAAACATTTACTGGGATTCTTTTTCAGAATGAGACTTTAGGATAGGAAAATTCTTTCTCTGCTGAATGGATAAAGGCACATTTGTCTGTAGGCTTTGCTTAGCTGGCATCACCAGTCCCACATAGGAGCCAGCGTTCTGCTGGATGGCAACTCAAACGTTTGAAGGAACCAAACTCTAAGAGTACCCCAAAGGAAAATGCAAATCCCCTTTTATTTGACACCACCACTGTCAGCAAGCAGCAGAAGCACATGGCTTCCTATCCTCGCAGGACATGGAGAACAAGGTAAGTAGTTTGGGCATGACAAAAGAATGAGACCAACAAGGATGCTAAGCAGCTCCTGAGGACAGCAATGTGGGTGATGCAAGACCCTTTCCCTTTCAGATTTTGCTGCAGAGCATTCACAGGAAAAAGCATGTTTCATCCCTTCCCAGAGAAATTATGCTGGTTGCTTAAAGAGCCTACTGGTTACAAACTCCAAGCCTTGCAGAGGTGAGTAGATGTGTCTGAAGAACATGGTTCCTGAATTTAAATATGAAAGCTAACTGCTGTTTATGTCAGGTTTCTTTTTGCTGAAGTTCTGACCTTTATCTAAAAATTAAAACAAACAAGGAAGAGGTGGTTATTGAAATTTATAAAGCTATGTATAGGGTTAATCAAGAACCTTTGTTGAAAATGGTGTGTCCTTTTCCTTCTTTGCCTGCAGAGGCTTCCTGGAATTTCTGGTTTAGCACCCTGATCCTTTCCCTTGTCTTTTAAGCTTTTCAAATATTTTTATTCAGTTTGGGTAAAGTTTTTAAAATGTCCAATATACTTATCTTGGTTGTGTCAATGCACAAAAGAAATAATCCTCTATCTTTCCAGAGAGCCTATCCCAGCTAAGAAGATAAATTGCATCTGGGATCAAATGTTCAGCCTACAACTGTCCAGACAAGCTGATTGGTGACATGCCTTCTCTCAGAAGCTTGTTTTATATAGTCATTCCTTTCCTTATTAGCTTCTTATAATTACTCTGCCTCTCAGCACTACTTAACTTTCTGTTGACTTTTCAATTAGTTCTTTTAGCTTTCTTCTGACTTCAGGGACATCATCTAATTTGAGCAAAAGTTCTTTTTTTGTATTTGCTCAATGGCTTTGGAACAATTTTTTATTGAAGGAAAAAAGTAATGGACAAAAAATAAATTATAAGACATTGTCCTCTCATCGGTGCTCTAAAACACTGGATGATGAGCAGATATATTTGTTTGCTTGTATTCAGAGATTAGCTTATTTGGTTTTATTGTTGCAGTAGGCAATTCAAATGGATGTGTTTTTAAAAGCAGAAAAATACATATAATCCCAAGTAATGATGTTGCTGAGCATATAGGAAAAGTTTGCTTAGTTCTATATGTTTTGCTGAGGTGAACATAGGACCTTCTTATGCCTTTTAAATGGAATGGAAAATTTATTTTAATTATTCTACCTTAGCTTGGATTGTCAGTTTAAATTCACCTTCTGAGTGCTATCAACTGGTGTTGGCATCAGTACTCATGCTTGAAGATGTCCATATTCATTACTAGATTTCTTTAGCTTAACAAAGCTTTGAATTAAATGCAACCCACAAAGTAAGCATTTATCATTCTGCGATGTTTTGAGGGCTAGTGCTGCTAAAGGAAAGTATTGTTTCAGGCGTTAACAGTCCAGTCTGATTATGGAACTCTGTCTGCTTCTGGTGGAAACCATGGCAAGAACAACATCATTACCATCTGTGTCCTCAGCAGAGGCTTCATATCTGAATGTTTAGCATTTCAAAAATCCTACAGATGTTGATATTGCATTATTCATTTAGTTAGAGACTGTCACAGCTGTGTACTTCCCTGTGTATTCTTTCAAACAATCTGGCAGCAGACTCTAATTTGAGCAGTGCAGAATACAGACTGAAGTTTTAATGGGTATGACTCTGGTATGATTTGTGTCTATTTGGCAAACTTACAACCTCTGAAGAAGCAAAATGGAGTTTTGTCACTGCACTCCAGCAATTTCAATATTCCAATGACAATTTAATGGATTGAAAATAAACATACCTTATGTACATCTGAATGTTCTTGTGCTACTGAAATTATTTTAGAGAACCCTTTACAAGAAATACATCAACTTGTCAATTCATAGGTCGATGGATTAAAAAATGTGGACTATCAAAGAAAGCAAGAGAAATAGTGAAGGAAAAGGAAGATGTGAAAGACTAGAAAAATGGAGGGAAAGAGATGGATAAAATGGAAGAGAATGAAATCCATATATAAAAAAATAAAAAAAATAAGCAAGATGTTAACACAGAAAACAAAAAAAAAGGGGGGGGGAAGAAAAAATAATGATAACGAGGAAAGGAAAATCTCAACAGAGTTCATGAGAAAATATATGGTGAGGTATGGAAGGACTTTAAATGCCATCTGCGTTAGTTACCTGAAAATGTATCAGATTAAAAAACAGAGTTTCTAAAATATCTGTAACTGGTTAAAATACTCTGGTTTTGCTATGAAGGCACACCAGGAAGAAAAGAAGATTGGAATACAAATTGCCAAATGTCCTTTGAAAAAGATTCTTCCCCAGGAATCAGCACAAATGGGTACAAAGCTCTGTTTATTTCTGCTCATGGAATCTGATATTGGAAGGTATTCAATTGCTTGAAACAATTTCTTTTCATAGCTTGTGGCTGGGGAGCCAAATCCCAAGAGGATCTGTAACTTTACTAAAAATACTTTAAATCCACAACAGTGATACCAAATGTGACCTCATCTCAGATACCTCCCAAAAAGAAGGTTGGTGCTTTCTGAATTTTTAGGGATTTGGCTCACCTCTCCTTTTTTTTCCTTTTTTTTTTTTCCTTTTTTTTTTTTTTTTTTACTACTAGCTAAATGTTAATCATCAAAAATAACAAATTCAGACATGAACACTGGATGATTCCATTGCATAATCTGTTCAAAGAAAGATCAAAGTAAGAACATACTCATCATATCATTCTGAGTTTCATTAAGTGACAGCAGTTGAAATCAGTGTTCAAAATGCAGCGGAAGAATAAGAATAGTAATTTCTGCTGCTGCCATCTAAATTAACTTCTCAAATTGGGGAGCATTTACCTCTCCTAGCATGGCAAAGTAGCAGCTTTTGCTTGCAGCAGAACTGACAGACTTGTAGGAATATGAATTCTGTGGGTAAGGGGTTTGAAAGGGAATGCCCACAGCTTTTTATCTCTATGTGGCTGCAACAAGTTTTCCTTCGTTTTGTTTATGTGGGAGAGAGGAGCCATCCTCGCAACTCAACGCAGTAACTGCTTGGTATTCAAGGAATGTAGACAACCGGTTCTTCCACAGCTCCTCAGAAGAATGAGAAGCCAGTTTTTGATCTGCTTAGTGGCATTATCTTATGGCTCCTTTGTTCTTATAGTTCTCTTACAGTTCTTAGGGAATAAATGTTTTTCTGGCATGTTCTAGACTCTATAAACTCATAGAATCATAGAATCAACTAGGTTGGAAAAGACCTTTAAGATCATCAAGTCCAACCATTCCCACAGGACTGCCAAGACCACCACTACACCATACAGATAAGAGCCTCATCTACACAGTTTTTGGATGCTTCCAGGGACAGTGATTCCACCACTTAAAGAGATTGGGTTTTCCAGAACCAGAAAAAATGAATTTCTCACTGAACAAGACATATTTTACTTTTTAGCTCCCACGTAACAGCCAGGATGCATAGGCAGTTTGAGAGTCAAGGTTGGGACTGTGCATGGCTTTGAATTTCACTCACTGTAAGTGAATGCCACTGGCTTTCTCAAACCTCATATGAAGAGATAAAGACCCCTGGGCTCTTACACCACTGAATCCTTGCTCTAGGACTCTGCAGAGAAAGCTCAGTGTCATCATCCTACACTTGTGTGCAAATTCTGTACCCTTACCGGACTGGACTCTTTAAATTATGCTTTCTGATCATTACAGAGGAGGACCAGTCTATTTCACATCTCTCTACTTTTGCTTGGGATTAGTTTAATAAAGTTCCCACCTGTCAGATGAAATCTACTCCACTTGTCAGTGCCTTGCTTATCTAGAGAAAAAAGTAACATCTTTTGGGATCATTGTAATGAAACACCTGTTCACTGCCCAGTAACAGCCAAGCCAGTAGAGTTCAGTGTGTGTGAAGAACTGGAAAACACAGAGTCAGTCAACGCTGGAATAAAAGGATTTTATAAAATCAGCAGTGTTTTCACCTTGAACTCCATGTCCTACTTGGATACCCAGATGGCATACGAAAGGGCGACAAAAATTATTTGTAGCATTCTGTATTACTGCAGAAAAAGACAAAGGTATTTAGTTACATTTAGAGGACCGGATTTGTTGGAGTAATGAAAAGCATGGGACACATAATGCAAGTACTCATTCGTCTTTGATGCAAAAGTAACATTATAAATGTGTAAAAGGAATTGCACCTTACACAACATAGATAACTCACTATGTGTATTTCACACACAGTAAGTGTTAAACTCACTGCCAGAAAATATTAACAGTACTCTTGAGAAAGATTGGTCATTTATAGGAATAGCAAGGTAACTGACAGTAACTTTCATTATGATTTGCCATTGATCATATGGGACATACAGTCTTAGCAGTGAGGGGTAGACAAATTCTCTTTGTATGGAATGAGTTATTTCTTAATTAGTTATTCTCAATTTTTCAATAGTATCTCTGTTACAAGAATGCTCACTGCTTGAAACAGATGGTATGGACAAGGCTAAAGTAGAGATTGAAAGTAGCAATAGCGTGATACGGAACATAGAGTTGCTTTTTTATACATAAGCTGTCTGATGAGCTTCTTCCAAAGGAAAAAATGGGCTACATTAAAGTAGTTCCTTTTTTTCTAAATAAAAAATAAGGCATTTTAAATAAGTGTTTATACTTAAAGGTCTTCTTTTGTAAAATTCCTTTTGCTATTGTTCTTGAAAAAAAAAACCCACACCTGTATTTTTTCCATATTTTATAATCTAAACTAACTATGAAATATTATGATATCAAATGTAAATATTGTGTGTTCATTCAGGAGATATACCCGTCGACTACTACCAATATTATTAAGCAGTGGACTTTCTCATCTACCTTCTAGCACTTTATCTATAAACCAGTGTGAAAATAAAAATATGAAATTAGATAATGATATGTAGCATCTTTCCCTGCTGCCCTTCAAAACCCAGATTTTTCTTCCCTCTTCTGATTTTTAAAAAGCATTTCTACCCTGATTTTTAATGTTTCCCCTTAATCCTTAGCCATCCATGATTCTTTGATGAAATCTAATTTTACCAGCATTTTGTGCAGTAACTTTTGCTGAGTTTTATTAACCAGGAGTGTACTTTGATCTTTTCTTTACATGTCCACGTTTCTCAACATCAAACAGCAAAAACCCTGGAAGCCCTAGTTGTAAAAGAAAAAAGAAAATAAACTTTTTAAAAGACCATTGAAATTCATGGGACAAGTTTAGTTTTTACTTGTAATATTATGAGGAATCAAAAGTTTCAGAGCCTAAAGCCAGCTGAGGTAGGGGATAGGGCGTATTCTCAATGATATCCATTGTGGTTATTAGGAGACAGGGAAAAGGATTGGGTACCACATAAACAAGAAGCCCCCAAACAATGGTAAAACAAAACTGCCAGCGAGGGGGCTGTGGGAAATCAGTGACTATATCCACCCATTCTGATTTTACGCTTAGAAATACTTATTTCTCAATAAGCATATTAAAAAGGACACAGGCCTGTAAATATACCTGTGTAGGAATCTAGCCACATAAATACGATCTCAGGTTTTGTGTTCAAGTTGTCACCTTTCAGTCTGTTTTATCTATTTTAAAACTATTTTTTTCAAAACCTCCATCACTTCTGCATGATTTATACAAACCAGAAACTTGAAGAGGACAACTGTGAGAAAAAAGTATTTTTAACTATCTGAGAACATTAATAATTTAATATGTAATATGAGAAAAATACCATTATCTAGGGGTTTTTAAATTAAGTCTTTTCTAAGTGTTTTAGAAACATTATATTAAAAACTGATATACATTCATACCATCAAATTTTGTGAAGCTATCATTTTTTAGCAGCTTTATTTCACACAATGGAAGGACTCAAGGTGCTGGGTCAGATTCTCAGCTGGTTTAAATTGCCACAGCTTCAATAAGAGTAGCAAAACTACGCCAATTAAAAAAGAAGCTCTGGACATGGCTAGGGTTCTTACAGTTACAATAAGGCACATGCTCTTGTTATTATATTTCAATTGCTCCTAGGAGCTGTGCTTATTACCAGGCCCTGTTGTGTTGGAGTGACACATACAAAGAACAGAAAACTCTTCCAGTGCAATGAGAAGTGGCACAGTCTTTCATACATTGGTGATTAGATAGCATTAGCACTTTGCTAGATTTTCTGTGAATGGCTGTTTCCACCTCTAAAATAATTAATCTCAGTCATGTTTCTGCCTCACTTAAGTGTGCTCTGTGCAGAAGTTCTCACACTATACCTGAGGTTTTTTTTACATTTAATAAATTCTCTCTTGCTTTGAGATTTTATACAAGCTGACTCATTTTGTAAGGCCATGTACTATCTGGCTGTATAAATCTTCTTCAGAATAGCTGTGGACTATGAAATCTTCAGCTAACTCATGCAAGTTTGTCCCTTCCTCCTATAGAGTAACCTACACCTATGGCAAAATCTCCATGCATTGAGAAAAGCAAGGAGATCATAGAATCACAGAATGGTTTGTGTTGGAAGGGACCTTTAAAGGACATTGTCGTGGTTTAAAACCAGGCAGAGGGCTCGTTCACTCACTTCCCCCCTTCTTGCCCTCCCCCTACTCCCAGAGGGATGGAGAGGCGAATCGAAAAGAATGCAACTCCCACGGGTTGAGATAAGAACAGTTTAGTAACTAAGGCATAACACAAATCACTACTGCTACTACCAATAATAACAATGATAAAGGAAATAACAAGGGAAGAGAATACAACACCTCACCACCAGCTGACCAATAGCTCGCCCCCCCCCCCAGCCCGACCAAGCTCTGACTGATGCCTCCTCCAACCCTGCAGTCCCAGCCCTTCTGGGTAACTCCCAGTTACATCCTGGACATGACGTGCTGTGGTACGGAATACCTCTTTGGCTAGCTTGGGTCAGGTGTCCTGTCTCTGCTTCCTCCCTGCTTCCCCTCCTCCCTGGAAGAGCATGAGGCTCACAAAGTCCTTGGCCAAACCAAAACATCATTGTTATCAGCTCTGTTCCCAGGCTGAAAGTCAAAACACAGCACTGCACCAGCTACCAAGGAGGAGAAAAATGACTGCTACTGCTGAACCCAGGACAGACATCTAGTCCAACCCCCTTGCAATGAGAAGGGACATCTTCAACTAGATCCGGTGGCTCAGAGCCCAATCCAATCTGACCTTCAATGTTTCAAGATATGGGGCATCTACCACTTCTCTGGGAAACCTGTGCCAGTGTCTCACAACCCTTATCATAAAATATTTCTTCCTTATATCTAGTTTCAGATTATGCTCTTCAAATAACTTTCATTTTTTTTGTGCATAGCTTTTTGGGGTTGTACCTACCCTAATATCTTTTTTCATTCTCTCTATTGCTGAAAGAGGGAGAATATTCCTTTTCAGTTTCCATTTTCCAGAAAATATATGTTGTTCTGCTTTACAAACTACCAAAACATCCCAGACCTTGTTTTTTTTTTCCAGTATGTTAAAAAAGTCTACAAGTACTAAGTGAAATTTCCTGAACTCTGGATTGTTTAATTTATAAAAACCCCAGTTCCCTTCAGGATAGTCAAATTAAGTATCTGTTTTACTTTTATGAATTATAAAGTAAGAAAAAAAAGCCAAGAGGTGAGAAAAACTGCATAGCTGATACCCTAGTCCCATGTCAGAAAACAGTCACTTGTTCCTAGTCTGTAGCAATGCTTCAAAGTTTTTTGGCACTACCCCCACAGTATCCCTTCACTTTTCTGCATGCATTATGAATTCTTCTTTTGCAGAAAGCCTTCCTGCTTTGAAGTGTCAAAGATTTTATTTTTTCACATCAATTGCTTTAAAAATGTTCATATCTTGTTAGCCATAATATTAACATTAAATCTTTTTTTTTCTGAAGTACATGCAAATTGCAGCAGAAATAACCTTGTGTTAATGGGCCAGACCTACCACCTCCTAAGACAAGACATAAATGAAAACATAGCTAATCACATCATTATCCCTTGTGTGAGCAAGTCAATGCAAAAAACAGCAAGGATGCTAGAATATGCTACAGTGGAATATCTGACAAGGTATGTAGAGGAATATTTTTATACAGCATTTTCTCAAACTATGAAAGATGTCTTTCTTAAGTTTAGGCTCTGACAAGGAACCCGTGTGGAAGTTTACCTCAGGCTACGTTCAATGTCTCACTAATGTCATCATTTTCTATCAGTAGTATTTCGGTACCTTCTTGAAGAGGACCATAAAGACCTTTCCTTCACTAAATTTCACCGAGATTTTTCTTTTAAAATAAAAAAGACAAATTACATTAATGAAATATTCAACCCAGAATCTCCTTGCTGCAGTTTTAGATTGTAATAAATGTACTCGGTTTTAATAAAGATAGTAAGGCTTTTGTAGTTCCATTTCAACTATAAATTAACATTAAATGGAATGTTAAAGTTGGAGTAGGTTATATCCTTTGAACTTAATGGCCCAGATCATCAGCTGCTGGTAGGGAACGCATAAAGCAACTCAGGTGAAGGGTGTTTAAGGACGTCTTTCAACTTTTCTTACCAAGCTGCTTTTCCAAATAGGATGAGAGCCCAGAAAACTAAAATATGGCCATTGCAAATTGCAGTCACAGTCATTGCAGCTGAAATATTGGTAGTGGACTTTTCCCTACCTCTATTTTAGGATAATCAGCTCTCTCTTAGTTTATATTGTGTAACTTTATTGGGAGATAACCATGATCTCAAGAAATCATGTTAGTGAGCAAAATTAATCAACATTACCTATTCTGGATACTTCAGGCTATTGAGTGATTTCTTTTGTTTAATGCTGCCTTTTGCATGAGTTTTCACAGCTAGTCAGCTTCAAATCATCTTCATGGCAGCATAGGGCTGTGAGTGATTCGGTCACACATTTTTTTAGAGGTGAAACACAATGGAATAATGCTCATCACCAGAATTACATAAAAGGAGATTGATGTTTAGCTTCTCCACTTATTTTCATTTATTTCCTCACATGTCTTATGTTTAATATGCTTTTGTTAGGCTTTGGTATTACCTTTAAAAAAAGTTTTATTAGAACACTAATGCTGTCTTTTGCACATCACAAAATATAAGCCTTACCCTGCCATTTTTTTCCTCTCTTCTCCTCCTTCAGTAGTTGATTTGTTCAAAGGAAGCTCACAGGAACCAGCAAAATGCATACACATGGTATTTCACAGTTGAACATATTAGAGTCAGAGCTATTTCCATTCTTCATGTGTTGTAGTCTCAGAGTCTCAGTGCAATCTGCTGTCAGCTAAAGTTATACAACTTACCTAAACAAAAACACACACACACACAAAAAAACACACAAAAAACCAAACAAAAAAAATCTGTCTACCGATATTGGTGAATTTATTTGGTTGCTCATGACAATGTATTTCTCATCTTTTTCTTGGCTTTGTTAAGCCCTCAAATTGGACTATTTCTTTTAACATTTTGCTTAGGTAGCTCTATTGGGGGAAAGTGGATGGGGTCAGAGGGCTGGAAATCTGCATAGTTTTAGTTTTGCATTTTCTCCCATGAAGCAATAGATTTTGATCCTAGGCCTCTCATGAATCAAACACCAGAAATATCCATGTGCTTTTGTCTTCCACCTGAAGTATAGGTTCACTGCAGTGTGATACATATATTCTGAGGTATAGCACGCTACATCTCAAAATAGTCAGTGCTTAAAATGATGAGGATAGGTACTTTCACTGGAAATGTTACCAATGCTGAGGGCTTGATCCTGTTGTTCTGCATCAGCCATTTGACTTTCCTAGCCTTGATGCCAGATCAATCTGAGAAAGAAGCAAAGCTCTTGGGAGAGCCCAGTAAGGCTTCCATTGAAGCTGGAAGTGTTTTTCCTATTAATATTGCAGAATCAAATCCAAAGCAGTATTTCAACACTATGAACTATCCATTACTATTTTGTTTCAGAAAATAACTTCTGTGATTTTATACTTCAATCTATTATGTTCAAAATGTGACTTTTTTACAGTTTATTGCTAGTGTATTTTAAGGTCACATTGATCTCAAGTGACAGGTGAAACTCTACTATTTCAGAGATCTGCTGTGCATGCAGTACAAGGTGCAGACACCTTGACTCACATCATAGCTGTTTCTAAACTGTAGGAAAACTTTGACCTCTCATGCACACACTTTATGTAAGTGTAGATTCTCCAGCACATAGCCCATGTGTGCAATCACTTCAACACATACTTCCTAGCCTTTCTAAAAGGCTCTCTGGGGACTGATACTGGAGGATTGCTCAGCTTGCTTTGAAGTCTGCACTTAGGCCCTTTCTAACCCCTATCTTTGTGTGTAATGGCTGCCTGGATCAAGAAGAGGTAGCAGCAACTGCTTTTCAGGATTTTAGTATATAAGTCTTTATGTGAGGTCCACGTTTAGCACATAAATCTTTGTGCAGTGAAGTCTTAATGTCCTGAAATAGGCATAAAGACTTCAGGAGGTAACTCTGTACGCACTTAGGCAGTGAAGCCTGACCAGTTTCTGAAGACTTATGGCTGAAGTGAAACCTCTGGGGAGATCTTAGACCTCTGAATAATCAAGTGCTTCCATTAATCAGATCACAGCTAATCAAGGTATGATTACCTTGAAACATGCAAATTTTACAGCAATAGTTAAAAAATCGATATGGAGTCCTCAAAAGAGGGATAGCTTTGTGTGTGTAGGTTCAAAGGCCTAGCCAAATCCCAAAATCAGTAGCAAATTTTAGGGAGACAGATTTCACACTCTGTCTTCTCAGTCACAATCAAAGTTCACACTCAGCATCATATCCACTGACTATTGATTTTCTTTATTTCATCAGCTTAGCTGATGAAATTAGGGCTGTGTCATGCAAGTAGGACAAAGTTCAGCCTGCTGAAAAGTGTCTGTATCTTTTCCATGGGTAAATGAAGAGAGAAGTTTTGATGAGGCTGGAATGACACTGAAATAAAAGCAGTGGTTTAGTTTCTAATAGAGCAAGCAGTGCTACAGAAATCATTGAATGTTTTATAAGGAAGGTGAATCTGGAGGTTATGTGAATTTTTATGTCCTGCAGAGAAAGAAGGTCATAAACTGCTATAAGTTTTCTAAGTCAGTTATCTAAGTTGTTTAATACAAATTATAACAAACATTTGAATATCCTTACAAGCAAAAGTTACATGTACTGTTAGCTGCCAAATGTTTTCTTTTTAGTTTTTGTTTTATTTTTACTGATGGAAGGCTGGGGGTTGGAAAGCTGTTTCTATTCAGCTAACATTGCCTTCCAAAGCTAATGTCTAGATGTCAAATGGATTTTCACTATTTCTAGAATTCTTGGTATACTAAACAGTTACTGAAGCTTTCTAGAATCACTATATGCATCATAGAGATATTCAGCATCATAAAGTAAATGGCTCTGGAAATGAATGCTCATATAATTTGCAACTTTTCCAATTCAATTTTAAAGTAGTTTCAGAATTTCTTTAAAGGCTTGCTCAGCTCAAAAAAACTTTTCCTACTGAGACTAGTGGCTGTAGCATCCAACCATTTAATGTATACTTACTAAAGTGAATTCAAATACATATAATATCCCATTATTATTAATCGATGAGCCTCAAATAAATTCTTCTCTAGCTCTCTCTCCCACCCCTCTCATTCTGCATATGTTTTAATCCAAAGAATCTCCAAAGCTTATCCAAAGGGATAAGCAAATATATACATATATATATATATATAAAATAAATATATATATATTTCTATTGTTGCATTGTATATCTTGCCTTCTGGCTGGAAAAAAAAGGGTATTTTGCTCTTGCCCTACTTCGAATTTTCTACTGATAATGAAAATAGACAGCTATAAATACTGCATCTTTTGAATCATTATTAACTTCAGGTTTAGTGCTTATCAGACAATCTTGTTAAAAGAATAAAGAAAAATCTGTACTAGGCTTGTTTTCCATAAATTGCCAGAAAACAATTTATTCAGTCTGTCTTTCTTCCAGTAATTGATAATGCGGATATTATTTATGGTACTGCTGCAAGCATATCTTTGCGTAAATTGGATGTGCTTTATCATTCTATGTTACATTGTATTTACAAATGCTCTATTTTCTGCTCATCACTGATGACTTTATTCCATAGTAAAATTATCTTCGTTAGAAGGGCTTAAGGATTAGAGTTCACTTATCAGCAAGGGAATTTAGAGAAAGGCCCCACCATGTTTTCCATCCTGAGCAAATTTTTCCCCAACAAATATGCTTTCAAATCCTATAGTTGTTTTTCTCCATATTAAAATCCAATAAATAGGAAGAATTATTGTCTTCTTAGCACACACATACATATGCAGGTGTTTCTTTTAGCTACTATTAAAATTTACAAGTGATTTCAGTTTTACTGTTTAAATAAAAGCCAATAGAGTAAGAAGTCACAGCATGCTTGGCATTTTCTTGAATCTTAATGACTACGTTCATCAGGTCATCCCTGTTATCTCTGTTATCCCTGTTCCTAGACTAGCAATTTACTGGGTTAAAAGGAGGGTTGCCTGGGTATTTGCACTGTTTATTGTCTTTTTCATATCCATGATTACTGCCCACGCATGATGTTCCAGGGAATGCATTCACAAGTATAATTCATTTTCAGGCATGGAAAAAACCTTTGCTCTTTACAGCTTTTTTCTTCATAGCTAAGGAAGTATTTTGTCAGTGCTTTAGAGAGATGTAATTACAGTAATTCATCAGCAGTCCAGAAATTTCAGGTTTGAAAATCTCATCTGTGATTGCACAGGCATAAATGTTATGTTAAAACATGAAAGCTGACATTAGTGTAAATAAGGGCTCAACTTCCTGTGGAGTGCGAGGCATCGACTACTGCCATTAGAATTAGCAGGGTGCGAAAGTGCTCATAAATGCACAGACTCAAGCCCCAGAATGCGTATGTTAAACCCTAGCCCTCTCCTGCTTCTTTCTGCATGATAATGGAGGACCCAGCTGCAATTCTTTTTGCTGGAGAAAGAGTTTGCACTGCCAGGACAATCCTGGTTCTTTACCCAGTACCAAGAAGTCTGAGGAAAATAACAGAAGAATCGACATGTCATCTGTTATGCTGAAGCATTGCTACTACATTCAGCTGTGTGACATCTCCCATATAGAAGCAGTGAGCAGGAAATGGATCTCTTTCACCTGATCATTCAAGCTTGATGTGCACACATGCATACAGGAGGTAAGGAGGTCTTGGTTTTAGACTTATAGCATCATAAGATAATAGAGTACCCATCCAGCACACTATCTCTGAGCTTCTTCAGCAGTTATCTTGTGACAAAATGGTAAAAAGCACAAGATTATTCCTTAGGCTGTTATTGCTGAGTACCAGCTCATCGTTGCTGGTACCCTCAGACATGCCTGTATTATCAGACAGGAGGGAAAGAGAGCGGCACACTGCACAGTCCAGAGTGTATGTAAGTAGTCACATAGTATGTAGGACACCTAGACTGCAAACTCCGCACCTTGTTAGGAAAAAGAGGAATCATAGAAAGGTGTGGTGCTTTATTATTATATTCCACTTTTTTTGTTATATTAGATTAGATCTCCTTGCCTTTTTGTTTATTACTTTTGCTTGAGTTCTTTGAAAATAAGAACCAGTGTCTGATGAATACCTAAAGTAAACAGGCATTACTATTAGCAAGCAGTTATATGAGTTATCTACCTTTGAATAATGAGGCTTGAGCTGTAGTGTCTCCTCTGACATTTTCTACACTCAAAAGAATCAGCATATGGTTTGCTGGTCTGTGATGTTGCCTTTGGGGGTGCTAATTCAACCTATGCACTGAATATGGAAATATTTGGGGTTGAAACTAGATGATCTTAAGGTCCTTTCCAACCCTAACCATTCTGTGATTCTCTGATATTATTTTAAAATCTTCTTTGCAGGTCTCTATAATCACCTTGACAGCCTCGCTCGTGTATGTGTGCAATTGGTTGTTAATTTGCAGCAGGTTTTTGAGGAAAAAAATCTAGAAACTAAACAAGCAAAAGTTTATAGGACAGCTTTAAAATGACAAGCAGAGTTGCAGAATGTAGATATCATTTATACGGATTTATATATAGGTATTGACATTTATAATGTGTAGGACATATTTGCATATATAAAGTACATGTACTTTGGTTTCCTTGATGCCACATAGGATGTCTACACATATGCTTCTTTTTATAAGAATGAAATTTTTTTTGGTGGGTGCTCAGTTGCTCCTGTTGTAGGTCTCCCAGTAAAGTTTTCCTGGAACATTTACCCTCCTATCTTTTGCCATTTCAATTAGTTTCCCATTCCATAGAAAAATATACCTAATCTGATATGAATATGGAAGCTGTGTAGTTACATTTTGGTTTCTATAATGACTGCTTGCTTGAATGTTCACAGAAAGAACATCTAAAAGAGGACCAAGCATAGCTGGAATAAACTAAGATTTAAATTTCAATAGGCATTCATTGGTAGCTTTTTTTTCTTTAAAGGCATTCAGTTCTTGTGATGGTAAAGGACTACCTCATGATTTGTAAAGGACTGTCTGGACTTTACTGCTAATTGTAAGTCAGTGTGCAGGCTCACCAGCCGTACAAGGAAAAATGAAGTCCCTAACCATACATCTTCTCTTTGCATCCCCCTCCTCGGGGTTTGCTTTATTTCCAAACCCACAAACTCTAAACCAGAACAAATCAATTCAAACTGCTCAGTAATAATCACCTGAGGCCCTTCCAGTCTCAGCCAGCTGGGAGAAGACTGCACAAAACCTTATCTTATGAGATTTTCTTTTGTACCAGCCTTCTCATTCCTTTCACAACACCATCAAAAATGCCATTACCAGGCAAATAACCCATTACACATGAAATTGGGTTTGGCCCACAACACACTCCACTTTGCAATAGTTGCGTATGCCAATTTACCATGTTTTCACACATGTAACTCACATACCAGAAAAAATGAGATCCTGGGTTCAGCAGTAGCAGTCATGTTTTTCCTTTGTGTTAGCTGGTGCAGTGCTGTGTTTTGACTTCTAGTTTGAGAACAATGTTGGTGAAGCCGATGTTTTCGGTTGTTGCTAAGTGATGTTTACCCTGACCAAGGACTCTGTGAGGCTCATGCTCTGCCAGGGAGGAGGGGAGGCTGTGAGGAAGCAGAGACGGGGCGCCTGACCCGGGCTAGCCGGGGAGGTATTCCATACCACAGCACGTCATGCCCGGGGTGGGGGTAACTGGGAGTTACCCGGAATGACAGGGGCTTCTGGGTGGAACTCGTTTTCTTGGCCGGTGGTATCGTATTCTCTTCCCTTGTTATTTTCCCTTATCATTGTTTTAGCTGATAGTAGCGGTGGTGATTTGTTGCTGGACTGTTCTTGTCTCACCCGTAGGAGTTGCACTCTCTCGATCCTCCTCCCCGTTCCTCCGGGAGCGGGGAAGGGGAGAGCCCCGGTGCAGGGGGGGGGAGACGGACACGGACCTTGATTGTTGTCAGCTCGGCACCACTCACTGGGAGTGAGTGAACAAGTTACCTGACTGGGTTTAAACCACGACAGTTCTTTTTTGGCGCCCAACGTGGGGCACGAGGGGTTGAGATAAGAACAGATCTGACTGGATTGATAGTCACTCGTCACAATGCTGATTTATTGGCTCTCAAGGTTTTTCCTCTTGATCTCACAGTTTCAGTATACCATGTCTTACGTCCATCCGGTATTGGCTGTATTAGTGTTTTTCAAGTGTGGGGCTTGGGCTAAGGTTTTTATCCCATTGTACTTTATGGTAATGACTTGTAATACAATAGAATCATTGATCATGAAACTGATCCGGCTTATGTTCCCAGTGTGGTCACCACCTTTATACTTTGGGAGGTATATGATGGAGGTGCTTAGCAATTACACATCTTTTTTCTCCTTCTCAGGTGCTCAACCTGTGAAGGAGACATCCTTTTACCCTCCTAGTCGTCCCCCCAGACCATTTACATTTGAGAGCTTTGAATTTTTTGAATGGCCTTTTAATGCTGTTGAGACTTGTTTGCTGATGGTGATGGGAATCACCATGCTAACACGCATACAGAGTGTGTTTTGCCCACTACTGATTTCAAGAGTTAAGCAGATTCAGGTTTGGGTCTTGTCTGGGGTCAAACGACGATGTAGGAGGACCGAGAGATTTTCCCAGAGGCTGGACAGCCATGAGTGGCAGGGTGTGTGGGATAGTATGGGCAAGTATCTAGGTCAGTGGGCCCCTCCAGTATTTTGGAATTTCACTACCGAACAACTGCAAAATCCAGAAGAATTAGTAAAACACTTAAATGAGGTGTGTGGTCATTCTGGCCATACCAGAGATGGACAAATCACGGCAACGTGCTGGGGCTTGGCCTATGCTTACAGGGCCTTGTTCAACACTATCCAGCACCTTCAAAAGGAAAAGAATGTCGGCGGATTTGAGGGCAAAGTGACAGTCGCTACTCAAACTTTGGCTGCAATGAACTGCGCAGCTACCCCAGTGGCAAGTACAGCAGCTGCTCAAACTTCAACTGCAACAGACAGCGCGGTTACCCCAGCTCCAAGCACGGTAGCTACACCACCCCCAGCAACAAGTACAGTCGCTACTCAAACCACAGTGATAATCACTGCAGCCAAACCAGAGGACCAATTCGTACCAATATCAGTTGCCCCTGTATGCAAGAGAACAAGCAAAAAGGAGGCAAGAAGGGTGAAGCGAGATGAAGAACCAATGAATTCACCACCCGGTCCAGAATCTGATCAGGAGTCATCATCACATGACGAAGAAGAAGAAGAAGAGGTAACTTCTCGACCTCGGACCTCAACCGAGCTGCGGAATATGCGAAAAGATTTTACCCGTCAACCAGGGGAGCACATCATCACCTGGTTACTCTGATGCTGGGACAATGGGGCCGATGGTCATGAACTAGAAGGTACAGAAGCCAAGCAGCTGGGATCACTTGCTAGAGAAGGGGGAATTGACAAAGCAATTGCAAGAGAGAAAAAGTCCCTCAGCCTTTGGAGGAGGCTCTTGGCAGCTGTGAAAGAAAGGTTTCCGTACAAGGACGATGTTACGAGTCGTTCGGCCAAGTGGACTACTATAGACAAAGGCATCCAGTCTCTGAGGGAATCGGCCATCGTAGAGATGATCTATCACATCAAGCCGAATAACGGGGATACACCTATAGATCCAGATGAAGTTGAATGTACACGACCCATGTGGCGAAAACTTACACGGAATGCACCGTCATCATATGCCTATTCATTGGCAACAGTGACCTGGAATGACATAGTACCACTAACAGTGGATGAAACGGTTCATAAACTCCGAGAGTTCGAAGACAATCTCACCCCTTCCATCATCTCAGCTGTGAAAAAACTGTCCCAGGACCTCGACAAATTGAGGGACGATGTATCTGATTTATCCAGCTCCTCACGTGTACCAACACACGTCTCAGCTATTAACAAAAGACGTCCTATTGTTCGAGAGAGGAGATACAGAAGGTATACGCCACGGGGTACCCTATGGTTTTACCTGCTGGATCACGGAGAAGACATGACAAAGTGGGATGGAAAACCTACTTCAGCTTTGGAGGAACGGGTGAGTGAACTGAAGAGGGGAGCAAGGGCCAAGACTGATCGTCCCATGAGAGCTACGGCTTCAGTCTCTGGTGAGCAGTTTCCCAGATGGAGTGGAAGAGCTGATTTTACTCCAGCTCCTGTGATAATGAAGAATAATCCCTTTCAACACGACTTAAGTGTCCAATGCTGTGACGACCATTAGAGGGGCCCTGCCTCCAGCCAGGTGGAGGTAGGGGACAATCGGATTTACTGGACTGTGTGGATCAGATGGCCTGGCACATCAGTCCCACAGAAGTATAAGGCTCTAGTAGATACCGGTGCACAGTGTACCCTGATGCCATCAAGCTGTCAAGGGGTGGAACCCATCTATATTTCTGGAGTAACAGGAGGATCCCAAGAGTTGACTGTGCTGGAGGCTGAAATCAGCCTGACTGGGAGGGAGTGGCAAAAGCACCCTATTGTGACTGGTCCAGAGGCTCCATGCATCCTCGGCATAGACTACCTCAAGAGAGGGTACTTCAAAGACCCGAAAGGGTACCGGTGGGCTTTTGGTATTGCTGCTTTGGAGACTGAGGAAATTGAGCAGCTGTCCACCTTGCCTGGTCTCTCAGAAGATCCCTCTGCTGTGGGGTTGCTGGAAGTTGAAGAACAACAAGTGCCAATTGCGACCACAACAGTGCACCGGCGGCAATATCGCACCAACCGAGACTCCCTGATTCCCATCCATCAGCTGATCCGTAGACTGGAGAGTCAGGGGGTGATCAGCAGGACCCGCTCACCCTTCAATAGCCCCATATGGCCAGTGCGAAAGTCTAATGGAGAATGGAGACTAACAGTAGACTATCGTGGCCTGAATGAAGTCACACCACCATTGAGTGCTGCCGTACTGGACATGCTAGAACTTCAGTATGAACTAGAGTCAAAGGCAGCCAAGTGGTATGCCACGATTGATGCCAATGCATTTTTCTCCATTCCTTTGGCAGCAGAGTGCAGGCCACAGTTTGCTTTTACTTGGAGGGGTGTCCAGTTCACTTGGAACCGACTGCCCCAGGGGTGGAAACACAGCCCTACCATTTGCCATGGACTGATCCAGACTGCACTGGAACAGGGGCAAGCTCCAGAACACCTGCAATACATTGATGACATTATTGTGTGGGGCGATACAGCGGAAGAAGTCTTTGAGAAAGGGAGGAAAATAATCCAAATCCTGCTGCTGAAAGCTGGTTTTGCCATAAAACGGAGTAAGGTCGAGGGACCTGCACAGGAGATTCAATTTTTGGGAATAAAATGGCAAGATGGACGTAGACAGATCCCCACAGATGTGATCAACAAGATAACAGCAATGTCTCCACCAACTAATAAGAAAGAAACGCAAGCTTTCTTGGGTGCAGTGGGGTTCTGGAGAATGCACATCCCAAATTACAGTTCGATTCTAAGCCCTCTCTATCACGTGACCCGGAAGAAGAATGATTTTAAATGGGGCCCTGAGCAGCAACAAGCCTTTGAGCAAATTAAACGTGAGATAGTTCATGCAGTAGCCCTTGGACCAGTCCGGACCGGGCCAGATGTAAAAAATGTGCTGTACACTGCAGCTGGGGAGAACGGTCCTACCTGGAGCCTCTGGCAGAAAGCTCCAGGGGAGACTCGAGGTCGACCCCTCGGCTTTTGGAGTCGGGGATACAAAGGATCTGAGGCCAGCTATACCCCAACTGAGAAAGAGATACTGGCAGCCTATGAAGGGGTTCGAGCTGCTTCGGAAGTGATTGGCACTGAAGCACAGCTCCTCCTGGCACCCCGGCTGCCCGTGCTGGGCTGGATGTTCAAAGGCAGGGTCTCCTCTACACATCATGCAACTGATGCTACATGGAGTAAATGGGCTGCACTAATTACACAACGAACTCGAATAGGAAATCCCAGTCGTCCAGGCATTCTAGAAGTCATCATGGACTGGCCAGAGGGCAAAGATTTCGGAATGTCACCAGAGGAGGAGGTGGTGCGTGCTGAAGAGGCCCCACCATATAATAAACTGTCAGAAAGTGAAAAGCAGTATGCCTTGTTTACTGATGGCTCTTGCCGTATTGTGGGAAAGCATCGGAGATGGAAGGCAGCTGTATGGAGTCCTGGACGACAAGTTGCAGAAACTGCTGAAGGAGAGGGTGAATTGAGTCAGTTTGCCGAGGTGAAAGCCATCCAGCTGGCCCTGGACATTGCTGAACGAGAAAAGTGGCCAGTACTTTATCTCTATACTGACTCATGGATGGTGGCAAATGCCCTGTGGGGGTGGTTGAAGCAATGGAAGCAGAGCAACTGGCAACGCAGAGGTAAACCCATCTGGGCTGCTGCACTGTGGAAAGATATTGCTGCCCGGGTGCAGAACCTGGTGGTGAAGGTACATCATGTAGATGCCCATGTACCCAAGAGTCGGGCCACTGAGGAACACCAGAACAACCAACAAGTGGATAAAACGGCTAGGATTGAAGTGGCTCAGATGGACTTAGATTGGCAACATAAAGGTGAATTATTTTTGGCCCGGTGGGCCCATGACACTTCAGGCCATCAGGGCAGAGATGCAACATATAGATGGGCCCGTGACCGAGGGGTGGACTTAACAATGGACACTATTGCCCAGGTTATTCATGAGTGTGAAACATGTGCTGCAATTAAACAAGCCAAGCGGTTAAAGCCTCTTTGGTATGGAGGACGATGGTTGAAGTATAAATATGGGGAGGCCTGGCAGATTGACTATATCACACTGCCACCAACCCGCCAAGGCAAGCGCCATGTGCTTACCATGGTGGAAGCAACCACCGGGTGGCTGGAAACATACGCTGTGCCCCATGCCACTGCCCGGAACACCATCCTGGGCCTTGAGAAACAGATTTTGTGGCGACACGGCACCCCAGAGAGAATTGAGTCAGACAATGGGACTCATTTCCGGAATAACCTTATAGATATTTGGGCCAAAGAGCATGGCATTGAGTGGGTATATCACATCCCCTACCATGCACCAGCCTCTGGGAAAATCGAATGGTACAATGGGCTGTTAAAAACTACACTGAGAGCGATGGGTGAGGGAACTTTCAAGCATTGGGATACACATTTACCAAAGGCCACCTGGTTGGTCAACACCAGAGGATCTGCCAACAGGGCTGGCCCAGCCCAGTCAGAACTTTTACATATTGTAGAGGGGGACAAAGTTCCCGTGGTGCATATGAAGAATTTGCTGGGGAAGACAGTCTGGGTTATTCCTGCTTCAGGTAAAGGCAAACCCACTCGTGGGATTGCTTTTGCTCAGGGACCTGGATATACTTGGTGGGTAATGCGGGAAGATGGGGAAGTCCGATGTATACCTCAAGGGGATTTGATTTTAGGGGAAAACAGCCAGTGAACTCAATTGTATGCTGTTGCCTGCTGTGTAATGCTTTTATAGCCCATCAACTAGATGTCTCCAGGTCACCAGCGACTGGCCCTGACTTCCCTCCAGCCATCATCCCAACAGAGAATGAACTTGGAACATCATGGACCGAATGGACTCGGCAGCATTATAGGGATTGGTCCATGCACTAAGGAAATGATTTTTTCCTCTTGGTCTGTATGTATATGGATGTATATATGTGGGAGAGCGATGGTGTATTGAAAATGTGGGATCTGAGCACGACGTGAATGGTATGGAATAAGGGGTGGATAATGTCCTGGGTTCAGCAGTAGCAGTCATGTTTTTCCTTTGTGTTAGCTGGTGCAGTGCTGTGTTTTGACTTCTAGTTTGAGAACAGTGTTGGTGAAGCCGATGTTTTCGGTTGTTGCTAAGTGATGTTTACCCTGACCAAGGACTCTGTGAGGCTCATGCTCTGCCAGGGAGGAGGGGAGGCTGTGAGGAAGCAGAGACAGGGCGCCTGACCCGGGCTAGCTGGGGAGGTATTCCATACCACAGCACGTCATGCCCGGGGTGGGGGGTAACTGGGAGTTACCCGGAAGGACAGGGGCTTCCGGGTGGAACTCATTTTCTTGGCCGGTGGTATCGTATTCTCTTCCCTTGTTATTTTCCCTTATCATTGTTTTAGCTGATAGTAGCAGTGGTGATTTGTTGCTGGACTGTTCTTGTCTCAACCCGTGGGAGTTGCACTCTCTCGATCCTCCTCCCCGTTCCTCCGGGAGCGGGGAAGGGGAGAGCCCCGGTGCAGGGCGGGGAGACGGACACGGACCTTGATTGTTGTCAGCTCGGCACCACTCACTGGGAGTGAGTGAACAAGTTACCTGACTGGGTTTAAACCAAGACAACTTTTAAAAGAATCAATACTTCAAAACAGGGCTTTTCATAACCACAAAACTGCAAGGACTACTGTTGAAGGAAAGACAGAGAACTGCTGGGAAATAGCAAGACCTGGAGTAACTTGGAGGAATTTTTGCCTTGATTAATCAACACATTAGAACTTATAGTGACTTTGAATTGCAGGAGTTTGTTTTTTTTTTTTAAAGACTACTAGTATCACTAGTATATATAGTATATTAATATATATATAGTATATTAATATAAAGTATATTAATATATATATTTATATATTTTTATATAAAGTATATAAATACATAAAGTATTACTAGTATATGATTATAATTCTACATATGTTTAACTTGCCACACTAAAGAAGGAAAATGAACTTAAGACTACATGTTCTCTGGATATTATCAAAAAGGAGAAAATAATGGAAATGCATATACATACATATGCATATGTATGCATATATATGTATATATACATATGTATATGTATATGTATACATATATGCATATATGTATATGTACACATATACATATGTTTATAGATGTGCAATTTTTAGGCTATGCAGAATATTGAAACGTAAGTATAAGCACTTATATTTGTGTGGACATATGAACCACTGATGGTTTTTCTTTTGCAAACTGTCAGGGAAACCCTTTTTCCTGAAGCTTTGCTTTCTTCCTGGGAAGGGGTAACCTGCTGCAGTATTTTGAAAACACTTGATAGATCATGTGAGTTGTTCTAGAGAAGAGCTATGCTGTCCATCAGTTAGATGGCAATATACAGCCTACACAAATCAAATTCACTCAGAGTTTTATTTGCTTCTGTAGCAGCTGAACAAATATCACAGAGATTGAACTTGTGCTACCATAAATGGTAGTCTAATTTCTCGCAACAAACCAGTTTCATTAAGCCAGAAGGTCAGAACAGAATGAGTTTATGACAGTGTTCTGCGAGCATGTTGTAAATAAAAGCCAATAGCTTTCACAATAGGTAAACTGCAATGGAGGATTTTGTGATGCTCTACTGCCAGTACAGCATTAAAATCCTGACACCATTCTGCTTAGCAGCAACAGCAGTTTGTTACTGTAAGAGGTAAAAAAACCCACAGACTAAAAAAAACTTGTCTTAACAAACCCCCAAAACTCTAAAAATGAAAGCTCAAAAAAATATGTCAGGTAAAAAAACTTAAACCTGGAAAAAAAGTATTACGCCAATTAATAAAATTAAGCTGTACTTGCAAATTGGTAACTAGCTACAAAGGAAGCTACCATATGCTGCCATAAAACATTAACTCACACATTCAGGCCCCAGATCTTTTGAAAACTAACTAAACCAGGTCTTCCATTTCAGTCTGAAATCTAGAAAGTGTTTAGTCCCCTTTCCTTCTCCCTCCTCTCCCCTTCTTTCTCTTCATCTATGTGTCTGATTTTTACGTCCTGTTGAGAAATGCTTTCTGCAGTGTTTAACAGCAGGGGAAATGGAGATGATGCCGCTCACCTGCGCTTCCCAAAGTGAAGATGGAAGGAGTGAGCTCTGCAGTTGACATCGGCACTTAATAGAATCTCGGTTGTTCTGCACTAGCAGTGAGATGGGACCTAAGGACTTTGAAAAAAAAAAGAAAAAAAAAGAAGAAAAAAAGGACTTCTGGCCCTGCCCCTCTCTCCACCTCTCTGCTTGGTGGAAGGAACAGGACTGTTGCCTGCCACGGAACATGTTTGGAGGAGAAGCAAGAAGATCAATTGGTATGTAACTACAATACAGTGCTAATCCTATTTGTGACATTTCCTATAACCAGGTCTCCTAGGCATCAGGTTAGTTTTATAGATATAATATCTTTTCATGGCATTCATGTAATGTAGTACATGAAATACAGCCTATGCCTGAGATGATGGCTTAGCAGTATCTCAGTCACCAGTATATTCTGTCAGTAAATTTAACCTCTCCTGGAACACTTGTCAAAGCAAAGCTATTGGACCTAAGTGTTTTGTAAATGAGAGAGTGATCAGTTTAGAGTAGGTGGCCTATGGGTTTAAACAGGAGCACAGTTAGGTACTGATGGCAGATTAAGGTCATATTTTGACAAAGCAAGAAGAAAAGTAGATAAGAAAAATAAGAAAAGGTAGTAAAATAAGCTATGAAGCAGACTTTTTCCTATTATACTATTTTACTAATAGCATTGACTACAACAGCAAATTTTAAATGCTCTTCCTGACAAATATGGTGCACATAGTGGATTCAAAGTCAAAACCACATAGGTTTCAAACCAAAGCAGGAGGTGAGTACACACTGTATGACAGCATAGCCCTGCCTTGTCCCTTTGCAGAGGTAGGTTTTGGACGTCAGCAGAGTGAGGTACAGGACAAAGGGGCAGAAGTTCTGCAAACTTCTGAACAAGGAGCACTCACATGGGTTTGTGTGGCAGAGACTGAATCTCTGGGGAAGAGCTTGCTGCAGTTACAATTTTAATGAAAATTGAAAGCTTAAGTGCCACCATTTTCTTTATCACTTTTTCCCTAAAATGATTTATTGACCACTTATACATGATACATTCTCCTGTCATGAATAACACACTATGTATTTATTTTCATGAATAATGACTACCATTTTAATTGATAGTTTCAGCGGAGTAGATTTATTTGTACAATGGATAAAATTGCTCTCAATATACAGCCTATATAAATTATTTTAGTATGTATTCCAGTTTTCCTTTTGAAACCCAGTATGTTCCTAATCTTAACAAAAATCAATCAAATAAGATCTAATACCTCACTATCCAGCAGCTTCTATAAAGTATACTAAGACATATTTCTGTCATGTTTTTAAAATTTGTGTTAAATGATGTTGCCATGAGCTTTCACTGAACCAAGGAGCTTTTGACTTGGCTGATATATCTGTCTGTTTCATTCCATGTTAGCTTATTTGTCTTTTACTGATACCCTACCTGTATACATATGACATCTCAATTACTTTACTCAAACATATAATCTCAATTACACTACCCTTTTTTAAGTAGAAATTTAAAATTCAGCTGTGTTAATAATCAAATACTGATTCCTGCAATGCATGAGTTTGCATGAGTAGATGATGTATTTTGCATTCATTCCTGAATGTGACACCAAACACAGAGAGTCAAGCCTATGAAGGATTCTCTTAGTGAAAGTGATCACAGTTCAGAACTGAAAACCCCATTACTCGCAAATGATCTCATTCTGATATTAATGTTCAAGTCAACACATGCTGTGTGCTCACAAATATGCCTCTGCTGTACACTGCAGAACTACAGATCTGTTAAAAGAATAAACCTGTTTACATTCCTGTCTCTAGCATAAAACCCCAAACTTGCTGTGAATCATTTCAAAATAGAATTAAAATGTTATGGAGCATGCACTAGCTAGCTTCATTAAAAACAAGCAAACAAAACCCCAAACAAACAGGAATTCCTGAACACATTGCACTGCAAAGCATTGACCCAAATCTGTTCACAATATGTTCACCTACCAGTAAGTTTAGAGAGCTATTATTTGTTTCTCAAAGTCAGGAATGATACAGCTCTCTCTTCCTCTTTAATAAGTATTTCCTTATTGTAGTCTGAATAGAGTCTTCTAAGGCATTACTTCAATCCCTGTGTAAACATTTACATAAGGGATTTTACATGCATTCAGAAATCCCAGAATGATGCATCAGTATTAGAAAGTTTGACTGTGTCATTTTAATACTTTTCAGTACGCTAGGAGATTGGTGATAGGAGCACTGTCAGATATAATGGATAGAGGACACAGGAAAGAGCTTGTGAATGTATTGTAAATGAAATGATCCAAATGTGAGCTCCCAAGAATGAATTTGAAAATGTGACATGGGTTTTGGCTATGTCTGATTGGTAGAATCCACATAAGCAAAAAATGCATTTGGGTGGGTGCCTTGTCCTGAGTAAGATACTTCTACACTTACTACAACAGTTCATTAAATAATAAAAGGCAATATTATTTGGAGCCAGGTTCTGCTTCATGTTTCTATTCATAAAGCACTCTGAAGGTTTTTAGGTGAAAGACAGGGTGGTAGGGTAGAATATTAGTAATATGATGTATCAAGAGGTTTTAATCACAGGAGGTATTTCTTACAGACCTGGCATTCATGCCAGATATGTCGTATAATGCATGTACAGCAATTCAGCATTTACTGTACTTTATTTATAATGTTCTCTCTGCTTTTATATATATTTCCTTAGCTAAAGCTATGGTATTTGAAAGAAAATGGAAATATAAGACTATACTAAAATTTGAATAGCTTTTATCTATGTCTGCAGTAACATGCAAATAATTTTCTTAATCTAAAATAAATAAGCCATTTTCTTGACAAAACAGAGGCATAATTGCTAGAAACTGTGGCTTTCTATTTCATTATTTGAGTTATGAAATCAAGGTATGTTTTAATAAAATACTGCAGTCAATTAAATTCAGCTGTTAAGCTAAAGCAAAGACTGATGAATGTTGATCAAAAGACACCACCCACTGCAGGGAGGCAAGTAGAGCAATAAAGAATTAAACCTAAAGCTACATAGATCTTTTTGTCAGGTAGCAGCAAAGTAATTTGCATTATTCATTTCACCCTTTGAAAGAAAAAAACCTGCACACCAAACCCCCCAAAACCAACACATGAATAGATTGAAAGGACTAGATGGAATCTAGCTGGAAAATAAGGCACAGGGAAATTAAGGGAAGTGAAGAAATCAAAATCAAATGTAACAATGCTACCTAGTCAAGTAAAAGAAATACAAAGGAGTTCTAGAAATATCTAGAGAGAATAGAAAAAGACCACTGAAAAATAACAAAGGGACTGCATAAGTGAAGACTCCAAGATGGATGAAAAATGTTCAAAACTACTTTTTCTTAATTTTCAATAGAAAGGGAAACGATAAAAGTGGAGAATATTATGTAAGAAGACAGAAAACTCTTACAAGCCACGGACCAGAATTGTACTTAACTTTGCACACAAGAGCCCTATTTTCTCTCTTCTTTCTCATGTTGAATAATGCTTAGATTGTGAGTAGCCCTCCAGCTATTCAACAAAATGGAAAAAAAGGAAGTGCCAGATAGCATAAGGATGACACATGGAGTTACAAAGCGTAGTGCAAGCACACTGCTCTGAGAGTATCCTGCAAAATCTCTCACCAAAGTGTTCTTCTATGGGAATATAAAAAGCATTATCTGAAATTAGTATCTGTGCAAATTAAATTATGCTTTTCCTTAGTTCAAGGCCATAGTGTTTGAAATAGAAGATGGCTATCGTAGTGTTTGATGTCTTTCATAATGCATGCTACCAATGTAGCACCATGATAAAACACAGAGGGCATGCTTTAGGCTATTAATGAGAGCCAAAGGAGGCACAGTCTATTCATTCATTTAGATCCTACTCAGCATATACTTAATTTATATTTCTATTTAAGGAAATAAATATATTGCAAAAGAGTATCTTATAACAATGATGAGGATGCATGCATCGTCACTCCCATACATTTGGTTCTACAGAATCCCCCCTGCTTTGTGGTGTTTTCTTAAGTACTTGGTGAGGTCTTGTCTATTAATGAGAAATTATCTTATTGGAACAGAAGTGATGTTGTAGAAGAAAAGCATAAGTGTATTACTTGGAGTTTAATGACCTGCCCTAGGGAGATCCAGTTAGAATTTTTTACTAAAATAATTTCAATGGGATATGCCATTACTGCCTAATTGACACGCATAGAGCAGAATATAAACTCTGCCTGAAATATAAAGTGTTTTGGCAGTCTTGTAACACTTCAATAAGGGATTATTGAATCAATGGGATTTTTCTTTTTAAAATGTTTTCTGAAAATAAAAGTAATTCAAATATGAGTAAAAAGTGCATGAAACTTAAATTTCAAACAAAATGTTTCAGTTTTATCTAAGAAGAATGTTTGATTGTCCTGAAACATTCTTTTTCTAAGATAATTTAATGGAAGATTTGTACATCTTGGGTTTTCAATTAAGTTTGTAATGGAAAAAGAAAATCCATGTTCTCTCTCACAGAATAAAAAATTGAGTTAGTATAAAACTCTGCTTTTGTGTTATTATGTGTCTAAGGCCATTGAGTAAAGAAATTAGAAAGACAATGAAGCTGATACTACTCATCAGTAATGAGAATTGCACTGTTCAGTTAAAGAAAACAATAAAAAAAACCTGTAGAATGAGGATCCTTTTCCTCTGCCTTTATTTTTGTAGTCTCCTTGCTTCTTCAGTCTTCAGTCAACTGGAGAAACTTTATATTATGAGAAGGGATCTCTTCTTGCACAAGAAAATTAGGAAAAACACCCCACTACTACTACTGCACACACCACGGAAATGGGTAGACAGAGGTATATATATGTCGTGGTTTAAACCCAGTCAGCCAACTTGTTCACTCACTCCCAGTGAGTGGTGCTGGGCTGAGAGCAATCGAGGGCCCCCCCACCCCGGGGCTCTCCCCTTCCCCGCTCCCGGAGGAACAGGGAGGAGGATCAAAAGAGTGCAACTCCCATGGGTTGAGACAAGAACAGTCCAGCAACCAATGTACAACACAAATCACCACCGCTACCACCAACGACAACAATGATAAGAGAAAATAACAAGGGAAGAGAATACGATACCACCGGCCAAGAAACGAGTCCAAGCCCGTGTCCTTCCAGGTAACTCCCAGTTACCCCCCACCCCGGGCATGACGTGCTGTGGTATGGAATACCTCCTTGGCTAGCCTGGGTCAGGTGTCCTGTCTCTGCTTCCTCACAGCCTCCCCTCCTCCCTGGCAGAGCATGAGCCTCACAAAGTCCTTGGTCAGGGTAAACATCACTTAGCAATAACCGAAAACGTTGGTTTCACCAACACTGTTCCCAGGCTGGAAGTCAAAACACAGCACTGCACCAGCTACCACAAAGGAGAACAATGACTGCTACTGCTGAACCCAGGACAATAGGTAAAGTTCATGTAAGTCTTCCAGCATCCACTACTCTCTGACCAGGTTATTTTAGATATTCCACATGTGGAGTGTAATGTTTAATATCAAATTTACTTGCTTAAAGATGTTTGATATTACATGGTTGTTTTTTTTTTATTTATCAGAATGATACAAAACACTGAAATCACAATGCAAACGTAAGTTACACTTAGCAAAACACAGAAATAGCAATACACATTCCAATTGCAATACCAAAGTGATCTCCATTGCCAGTCTCTGTAACATGCTCACTGTGGTGATGGTGGATGTCCCTAGTGACCGGGAAGGAAGATGCAGGTTGAAGCAGCACGTTCACTCAGGTGAACTCAGGTGAACACAAAGACAGCCCATTGCTCTCTTTGAAATTCTTACGTTAAATTGTTCAGTTTTATACTATGCCGGACTGAGCCACATATACAGTTCCCCCTGCCCCGTGTTGGTCTGGCTAACTCAGGGATAGATTTGCATTCCTGATGAACTCAGGGAGAAACATTTACACCACCATTTGATCCACTCAACTGCTGATAGCTGTTTACCCCAAAACAAAGAAAAGCCTCTGGATCCCTTTCTATTGAGATCAGGTCAATTTTCTTTGCAACAGCTGTCGTTAGTCACACCCTACATTATTGCCTGATTATCATTGGCACGATGCCCTTGCCCGTCTCCTTTGAGCCCCCTTCTATTGAAGGCGTTTGTTTATTGGTCAAAGTTAAAAAAAACTTGAAAGATCTTTTGACCATTTCTTGGACTCCAAGTCCAAATCTGTGTGACTTCCAAAGGTGAAGATATAAGACAGTATCAAGTAGGATTTGCTCATTCTTTGCTTTCTTCTGATTGTAAGAGCAGCTGTTTGTTTTACTCTTGATTATTTTCATCCTAAAAGGCATATGGGCTAAAGATCGCTAATTCATGCTACACTCTGCATGGAAACTGTGGCCGAAGGAGGACTAGTTGAAGAGTTTTAGCTATGGTCTTGTCTTTATTTTTTTTATTTATACTGATTTGCATGTATCCTTAAAAAATTCAAACATTTAAAGAAGAATTTGTTTATAGTTTGCCTCTGTCTGTTTATGCTGTAGATTGAAAGTACCTTTAGCTGCAAATAAGAGGCATGCAACATATCTGTCACAGCTGAGCAGATTCAGGCACATATGAAGCATGGTAATTCAACATAGTTATTAAATAGTACACATGAGGAAGATCCTAGAGCAAATAAACATTTGCTATTGACAGGTCATAAAACTGACTCACTTTCTGTGCTTTGAATAAGAAGATGCACTTTCTGTCCAAAATTTGGGGTGGATCCTGACCCAATTTCCCTTATGTGATCTTTATGTGAATAAAGATTTCATATACACAGGGTGTTATTAAAATGTGAAATTGAGTGAAACCTAAATAAAACATGTACTGATTTTGACATGTTTATACATAAAAATTGTAGAAAAAAGTGGAAGTAGTTAGTCTTAAAAGTTTGACACGATTAACAAAAAAAAATAAGGCAAGGAAGCCTAGTTGGATTTCCTGCATATACAGGTCATATAATTTCATCAAATGAGTCCTGCAACCGGACAACAGCTTGGCACAGACTATGGATTATCCTTTAATTTAAGCTCTTAGAAATTAAGAATGTGCATGCTCTTAAGCAAATAATTCAAGGGTTTCTCGCCTCTCCTGGTAAAAACACCCAAGCTTTTTATTTTTAAACTTTCAGTCATTATATTTTGTTATAATATGTAGCCTGCTACTAATAAAAATATTATCCCCATTTAGGGCCCTGCAGATCAGGAGCAATTCATCTGGATTTCTCCTCTGTGTTAACCAAAAGAACCAGTCTAAAATGGATGTTCCAGATCTTTAGCAGTACTTGTCACTTTTTTCTGAACTCTTTCCAGTATGTCAACACTCTTTCTAAGTGGAGGATAGATTTTAAATTTGAGCAATGTAATTGGTCTCCAAAAGTAACACACTAAGAAATTAGTACTAGTCGATAAATGAGGAAATGTTTATTTTGGGGATGTCAGGCACGTGGCTTTCAGAGAGGAGGTTGCAAATGGATACTGTCAGAGGAAAAAAAGAAATCCAGTATAAAATACATTCTGATATCTCCACAGTTTGATACATAACCCGTGGGATCAAATGGGACTCTTCCAACTGACTTGAACAGCTTTGGATCAGTCCTTAAGTAGTTCAAGAGGTTTTTTGCAAAGCTAGGGAAACAACTAAGGACTGCCAATCTCTGGTGAAACCAGTATTTTGCATGTTTGTTTTCACTGCTTGTGAAAGCTCCGAAGGAAGGAAACAAGAATGATGAAAGGATTAAAAGTTAAAAAAATTTCAGGGATCCTAAAAGAGCCTGATGCATGCAGTTTAAAAAGAAGAAGGCTTAAGAGATGCACAGCTACTTTGTAAATTTCAGGAACTAATATATCATCCTACCGTTTCTCTAGGAATAACCTCTCCTCAACCTATTAGAATACAAGATATGCAGAAATGAAAAAATGAAAATGAGCTCTAATGCACAACCACTCTCCTTTTTATGAGAAAATCCCTTTTAAGAGGAAAGGGTCACTTTCCTTTTGTTTTTTTTTTTTTTCTTAACTCAGCTCAGAGCTTTGCAATTGAGTTCAGTAGGAGAGAAGTATTTGCAAGCTATAAGGTTAGTTTCTTTAAACTCTATCAGTACTCCTACAGTATAGCAGGAAAAAAGACTTTGGGTGAATTAGAGAATAATGAAGCATCTTTACTCTTTGTTGTCTCTGTCCATAGTAAACAGTAGAGCTGAAATCTTAGTCCCAATGAAGAGTATGACAGAATTCCCCTCGAATTCAGTAGTATTGAGTTTTTCATTAACATTTATCATTTTTTCCTCTGAGCAGTTCAACAATGACAAAATAGTCTGTGTAATTCATTGCAAATAAAAAAATATGCATATAGAGCTCTTGGCAGAACAAGCTTTTGCATAACATAAAAGCCACATAAGTCATATAATGCAGTAAGGAACGGGCAGCACTTGTGCATGTATACATCATCATGTACACCCCTTGTGGGTATCCAAATCTACAGGATGTTCCGGGGAGGAAAAAGCCTAAAGCCAGAAATTTAACATCTCATTTGTGATGCATTATTACTTATTTCCATTACATATGAATATATGCTCAAAAGTTCACTATTTTTATTCATCATAAAATATGCCTTCTTATTTTGTCTATTTTTATTGACTCTCCCATTAAGATAGTAGGTTGCGTAAGTAACTGTAAGTTATATCAATCCCATATAAAAGTTATTCTCAGCTGTTCATCTCAGGTGCTAGATGTATGTATGTCTACCTACGCATACGTAAAGATATATAGATATAAAATATATACCAATCTTGAAGAACATCTCCCATCAGCCATAAATAAAGCAAAAGGTATTGCTGCAAGATCAGCTGACATGGAGAAACACACTTCTATTCTACCTTATTATCATGAGCAGCCCTTTGCAATTCTCCCTTTTCATCATCTTTACCTCTCTCCAGCAAGATGTCAAAGCCTGTTGTTTTAGTAATGTTCCATAATGCTGGGCAGAGTTACATTAGAGGAGGTTTATGGGTGGAAACAATGTAGCTATTTCTAAGGTCAAATGCTCCTGCTTCTGCAAAAACAGAATCAAATTTATATAATTTCAAGTACTCCCAGCAGTAATTCAGCAGATACTTAGTTCCATTTTCATTGTATATCCTCTCATTCATAAATCTTAACTTTTCAACAGTTTCTTGATAGTCTTCCTTTCATTTTAACATGGTTTGACTACAGTACGTTTTGCTGGTTTTGAACAGGTGAGCCAGAAAATCAGAGAAAATGTCTTGGGCTTATATGGATCTCTACTCTTTTTGTGGAACGGAAGGAAACTGAGAAGACCGAGTGGCTTTACGTTCAGGTAAAATAAGATTCAACACAAATATTTTAGAACAGCATTTGGCTGAAGTGTTTTTTATACGTTTTTTTAAAGGATGTAAAGATCAGCTGAATTTCTATGTCCAAAAGAAAATGCAGTTAAATATATAGGTTTTCATTGGTACATGCTAATTCTTTGGCTGAAGAGTCTGAAGGTAAGATACAGCTCCTTTTAACAAGATATATTTTGCAGGATTGTCCTTATCAAACATCTCAAATTATACTTGAATAAGGCTGCTATTTTGTTACTAATGATTTTATTTAGTCTAAAAATATTCATAAGTGGATAGTGATAACAAGTGATACCATTTATGAGGCTTTAAAATAAGTTGGATCCTTTAAACACATCCATATTTTTCCTTTCTGAGCAGATATAAGTCACGTGTACCGTAGAGGATATTTTGCATACCCTTCACTGGTACTCCTTTATGAGGGAGCACCTTTTTTGCATGACAGTGGCTTGCATGAAATAGCCTGAGTGCATAAAACCTCAAGCTTTAGGGACTGAGGAAGGGAAATCAAGGAAGTGGTAGAGATGAAGGTCACATAGCACCATCTCAGAGTTGATTTGCCTCTGCCTTGCACAAGAAGTGGCTGTGTACAATGGTCTGCTAAACTTCTGCGTTGCTTTCATTCTGAAAGTATACGAGTTTGTAGGTACAAGGCAGTCATGCTCTTTTTTCATGCAGTATCCACCACTTCCACTAATTCCTTGCTACCTATCAGTCCACATGAGACCCAGAGAAGAAGCTGCACCTTCCTCTCAAGCTTGCGTGGCGCGTGTCTGCAGTAAACCCTTTGATTGTTCCCCATCTAGCCCTTCACAGGCATACCTCAGGGTATTCACCTAGGCCCATGCTGCAAAATTTTTGTGTTTAAGAATATGTAACAATAAGCATTAAATCACACAAGAATATAAAACACTATACATTACATCACAGAGCTGTACAAAGCTAACCAAAATCTTAAACAATTCAGGTAGTAGCTGCCTGATCATTAGATATTTTCTGCAACAGCTAAACAAAATGAAACAAAGATGCAGGCAGGCAAAGAGAGTCCAGACAAAACCTGACAAATCCTGGGGCCAGTGCTGTTAGCTTTACACAGAGCTGGTGGCCACAACATACTGCCTCACTGCAGGCTGTGCCAATGCTGGCTTGGCGTGGCAGCTCTTCACAACCCAACTTCTTTGAGTGCCCAGTTGACAGCACCTCACAGCCTTTGAGAAGGGTAACAGCATTGGAGAAGACCTCGTACTGTCCTTTAATTTTGTCTTGAAATCAAGTTGCTGATAGACTGCTGATCCTTGACACATATTCATACATTTCTGTTTAGAATATGTTTAATGATGTATTTCACAGGCAGTGATCTTCAAGTAAGAAATACACTGTATAAAAATCTGAGCTCATATCCATGTAGAATATTTATACACAGTGAGGATTAGTCAGCTGCTCTTCATCTACCTAGAGGTGTGAATGTCAAGAATACTTCAGACTACAGGATTTATTGATCCTAATGTAGCTGCCATATTCAATCAAGAAAGTCTGAAAGGAGTAAGTAGGCATCTACAGACTGGTTCCCCTTTAAGGTTTTCCCAGTAGCCTACACTGGTAACCATTACATAATAATTACAAACAAACGATTAAAACTGACATTCTTCACTCATAGTGTATAGAACTGAACTCTTCAAGTAGCATCACTGAAGACAATGCAGACACTATGCAATATGATAAAATTGGAAAGAATAGAGCCATATGTATATGTATTTAAGTAACTGTATTTAAGTAACTGAAAGATAAACATTTATTCTGGAAAATTTAATGTTTAGATAAGCATTAGACTCTTGAAATGCACTAACTGAAGTGAAATTCACCAGAGTGCTGTTTGATCTCTTCCTTCTAACAGGAAATTTAGTAGCAACAGGTGATAGTGCCATTTTAAGTTCTTGCTCATAAACATTATATCCTGCCCTGAGATGTATATTTATAGCTGCTTAGACCCGTAAGTCTCTTTTACAAGTACTCCTAGAGTGAACTTCAGTATGATAATATCTTAAATCTAACCAAGTTCTCTGTGACCTCTCCGCCCCAAAAAAGCAAGCCGCACAAAGGCTAAACTGTATTACAGTGCCCAATACACAACTTATAAGCTTGCCAAGAGCTATCAGTAGAATTTAATTATGATAACCAAGATATTATTTACAAGGGTATATGCAATACCACATTGTATTATTTATTGATTGCAAGCACCACTTTTAAATAAATAATACAACCTACATTATAATTGTACATTTACATTTCTCTCCATAAGAAATAGTCTGCAGAGTTTAAGTTTTCAGCTTGCTAGAGAATGAACCAAATGTGGCATCAAGTTAATACAATGGACCGTGTCTCTGTGGATGTCTTCTACCAACTGCATCCTGTGGGTTACTATCCATACTCCTCTCCAATCTTACTACTTCACAGTTCGAGTATGTCATGGTTTAGGCCCAGCAGGTAACTCGGAACCATGGAGCCACTTGCTCACGCCCCACCTTTTGGGTGGGTTGGGGAGGAGAATCAAAAGAATGCAAGCCCCATGGGTTGAGATAATAGTCCAATAACTACAGTATAATATAAAGTTACTACTACTAATAATAATAATGATAAGGGAAGTAACAAGGGGAAAGAATATAAAACTAAATAGGGAAGTGGAAAAAAAAAACAATAAACACAAGTGATGCACAATGCTCACCACCTGCTGACTGATACCCAGCCCAACCTGAGCATTGATCTGGGCCTTCCAGGTAACTCTCCCCAGTTTGTATACTGGGCATGATGTGCTGTGGTATGGAATACCCCTTTGGCTAGTTTGGGTCAGGTGTCCTGTCTCTGCTTCCTTCTGGCTTCTTGTGCAGAAAATTTCTTGATCAAATTAAGCAACAACTAAAACTTTGATGTGTTATCAGCACTGTAGTCAGACTAAAGCTGAAAGAAGCACAGCACTGCACCACCTACTAGGAAGAAGAAAAATAACTGCTACAGCTGACATAGTAGCAGTGACTGTTAACAGCTTGACCCATCTGAAGGTACATGGGTGCTTCAACAGAAAATGATATGCCAGACTATACATCACCTGTTGCACTTGTTTCATAGTTTAATGAACCGGTCTTACACAGCAAGTGACAGTGTCATATTTGTATAGGTTCTGCAAGTGTTTTTCTGTAGTTCTGTTCTGGATAGATGCAAAACTTTCTCTCTGGACTCATTAAAAGCATGGCTGAATATTTTTCTCTCTGGTGAAAAAGAAGAAATAGGTGGCATTATGAAAAGAAGGGAGTTATCACAAAGAAAAAAAAAAACACCCAAAACCCCAAACAACCCAGGCTATTTTACTAAACATGTTAAATTACATACTGAATACCCGTAATTATTTTCACAACAAAAGAAATTCAGTTGTATGTATCAAACTCCATGTCAGTACAAAACTTCCTCTGATATAGTGATCTTCAACTGACTGTAGTACTCTGCTGAAGCAACAGTGTTACTTAAACCCTGAACAGACAAAACTCTGGAGGTAACTGCAGAGGGCGTCTCATGAAATAGAACTTGTAGGGTTGGGTTGACTCAAAGTTACATTCACTTGCCTGAATTAAGAGATCCTACAAAGTGCCCTGCAGTCGGAAACACTCCAGTCCCAGCAGCACCTAAATGAAACACAGCTGCCCCCGTGCCCTGCCTGTGGTGATGTAACCCCCTGAGGTGGGCCATTTTGCCCGGCTGCCAGTAGCACCACCTTGGAAAAGAAATAATTAAACAGGTGAGCCTACTGGATCAAAGCCCTTTCACAGAATATTCAGCAATAAGACCTAAACCACAGCACGTGCCCCCTGCCAAGCCCCTGCCCCAGCTGCAGTCTCCGGCTGCTAGGCAAACAGCTCAGGTGAGCGGCACACAGGCCTTCGGATGAGCTCAGTTGCAGAAAGAGCCAAGCAAAGAGATGGACTGCTCCTTGGGCAGCATAAAGTCAGCTGCATCATCACTGCTGGTGGCAGCTGGAACAAAATCTGATCAGTGCATAGGCAGTAGTTAACATTTTCACCATAGACCAGCCTCTGCAGCTGCAGTTTGCAGAGGTAGCAACAAGGTGCAAGTTCTGTGCAAGGCTGAAAGCACTTTCTAGCCTATTCCTAACACATTGCCTAGGTCCACTCAGCTTGTGTGTATTACACTGGGTACTCATGTTATTCTGTAAAAAATTAATGCTCAGATGAAACTAGTAATTTTATCTTTTGTAATAGAAATATGGACAAAAGTACTGTATTATTTTCACAAAGCATGTAATTTTTGCTTTGCTGCTTCTTTCTTTCCCTTTATTTCTCCTCCATAAAACTATCATGATAATAGTAATAATAAATAAAATAAAGAAGAAATAGGAAAATAGTAATAAATAAAATAATTTAAAAACAAATAAACCAAACCAAAGCAAAACCTTGTTAGTGACAGATATACTCTGAGACATAGCAAAATATGCAAATTTAATTTGCTCCATAGAAGGGGATGTTACTAGATGAGTGCTTAAATAGCTGACCCACAGTGTATCTTGACTAAATAGCTGTTTGAAGATATGAGTATCTAGATGGAAACAGTTGTCCTCAAGATGGCCTAAATACCTCATACTGTGTTCATTAAGAATATCACTCAGAGTACTGTGTTAGGATTCATGGGGTTCTCTGCTCAATTTGATCATCTTTAGAAGCTCACAAGATCATAGGCCAGATTCATCAAAGCAAGGCATAAAAGAGATTTTCCTTTCTGCAGTTTGCATGTGGAGCTATTTTAAATTAAACAGTATTTTAATAAATGTAGTTTTCATTTTATTAATAGTTTTGCATTTTTATAGTGAATGGGTGGATGACTGCTAAAGCAAGTATATGAAAAGCTATGTACTTGTTTATAATTTTCAGTTTTATACTGGATTTTTTCTGCTATCATCTGGTAGAAAATGCTGTTAATTTGTAACTGTCTTTATATAATAATAATAGGGTCTCTTAATATCAAGTTTTTTCTATATGTAATGTAATTTGCATAAGATGATAGACTGCTGTTTGGACTTTTAAATTAGTAAAAGAACAAGATTGCTCTAATTAGAGCTAGTTTTAGGATTCTGTCATCTTAGTTTATGAGGACCTATGATTGTTTAGACCAAGGGAACTAAAAATGTGAAGGAAAATCATGACTGTCAAAGCTTTAATGGGGATATGGAACAAAGAATGAGATTTGGAGTTAAAGCATACTTGAAAATGTCAGGACCCAATAAAACCTAGGACTGCCTGCACTGAAAAACAATCACTTCTTTTGTTGGAACCCATTATCTGGGTGACACATAGAGTTTATTAGAAAAGATGATTTACTTGTACGAGAGACAGCTTTTCTGAGAAAGTAAATTACAGTCATTGGAAGATTTTTATTCAGCATTAATAGGCTATTTTTAAACACAGAATCGCTACAAGAGTTTGCCTTGGGATTTGTAGCTCAGATGTGTCCTTCTGCCACTTTCTTCAGAGGCTAAGTTGCCAGCTATTTTTCTCTGTACTTAGTCTTCCTTGGATTGCAGCGTGTTTTGGGCTTCCCTAACAACAGTAAATTATTTGAAATATTGACTTGGAGACACAGTCCATGAAGGAGCTTTGGGGCATAAAAACTTATATATGCTTTATATGTAGAAAATGTGCTGATGTTTCTCTATATGAATAGAAATTCCAAACATTGAAAATTCTACACAAAAAGATATCTTATCCTTCCCCTCCAAAGGAAATGTTTTGTTAAAAATTTATCAGAAAAATTACAATTTTATGACTTTTTTCTTTTCTCCAACCTTAGAAGTGATATCAGGACTGATTCTTTTAAATTTGAGATGGAGAATCAAGTTAGAGTATTCCTCTTGCAGGCACAAAAGATTAAAAAATAAAGAATAATAAGGAAATTTCTTTTAAACTGTTTCTTAACACCATATAGACATATATTTAGTAGTTGCTGACTATTCCCAAGTTTACTGGCGTTTACTGTCCGATATGTCAGTAATGTAGATGCCACATTAAAATCCCCTGTGAATGCTCAATTAAGACATCCAATCTAGAAACTTTTCAGGCAAGTGTAACAAGTATCAAGAAAAAGCAATTAATTGCAAATGCTTTCAGATAAATCGTTATCATTGAAGATGTTTGTGTGTCAATTGACATGATCTTTGAGGTGAATGCTTATCCACATGCATCACTACTTCTGAACACATGTAAATCACTCTGTTACAGCTACCACATAAGTACATTTGTGCACAGAGATGTCTCTAAGAATAAATGTCTTTTAGTATTTTAAAGAGAAAGTGGCAGGATTCCTGTCCATCAAACATTCCTGATTGTTTGCCTAATCGTGATTGCCCGTTATTGTGTAAGAAAGACAAAAGAGCAAGATACAAATCTCAGTACTATCTATGTCTAGTTCTTTCCAGAAGCAAGGAAAGCTTAATCCATAATGAGAACTAGGCATGTAAATGGCATTAATACTTTCATTTAATGCTTATGTGCTCATGAGAACACACAAAAGGCCAAATTGAGGTAAACCAGAGACGTATACTCTGGCAGCCTTTCTCTGGCTGAGATTACAGGTCAATTCCCATGGAAGAGTACGTGAAACAATATATTTAAGTATCTAGGAACAAGGTGGGGAGGAGTGGGAGGGGAGGAGAAGACAAGAAAGAAAATGCATACTAAAAGTCATAATCTCCTTTGTCTTTTGATAAACTAAAAGCAAGTAGTGTTTATTAGTCTCTGGCAAGCATGATGGTTATGGTAAACATTCTTTTTCAACCTGCTCAGACAGCTGATGGTCTGAAATCAAAACCTTATTGTGGGAATGCTACTTTGATGACTGCACTCTTTCTAAGCTTTAAAAATACCAGATTTATAGTAAATGTCTTTATAATATAATGTCTTCAATGGAAAGTCTCTCTCACCAGTCAAGCTGTTTTCCTTAGAGTCCTTAGCTAACACTATTGGTGCTAAGTTTAGAAACAATATGTAATGTCATTAAAAAAAAATTTTTGTACCCCAAAATCATGAATTTTGGCCTATCCTGGGAATTTTCTTGCCTTTGTGTCTCTGAATTGTACCTTGAACATTAGTTTAAGAAGATTTTTTTTCTTTTTTTGCTTAATATATGTATACAAGGCACACAGTTCGTTGCACTCTTAAAGTTCATCAGTTTACTAGCAAATAAACTCTATTTTAATATTCAGCTTACTGCTCTTAGTATCTAGCCTATGAATTAAGCACTGGTTTTATGGCTGCAACCTTTTAAAGGGTAAATGAGCACTCCTATTCCCTTTCTCACAATTTCTGCCATTTTTCTTTCTTGCATTAAGCAGAATTGCCTTCTATAAAGAGGTTTGCTAACATAACTTCCTTAGTGTCTGTGGTACTGCATAGGATGATAAGGCCTCATTTACATAGATGAAGTAAATTTCCTTTCTTTATTTGTTTTCGAAGCCAATGGGAGCTATATCCATATACCTGATGACATTATTTAGTTATTAGACATTAAAGTAAAGAAAACTTTGTGGGAAAAGTAACAAACACATTATGAAATTATGAGGCTTCTCAGAGAATTCACAGCAACCGTTTTCAGCAATTGAAAGATATTGGACAGATTATTCTTCAGAGACCATGGAAGATTTAGAGCTGGAGCATAAAGGGAATAGGTGAAAACTATTCTGCTCATCTCAGCCTCTGCCTAGGCAGGAATTCCTGTGTTTTCTTCAAATACCGATGTAGTTCATCCATATCCTTTTGCGGTTTGCTCCATATCAAAGCTCATCAGAATGAGGCAGTTTAATGGCAGCGCTAATGAGTGACAGCTCAGAGCAAATATTTTCTAGCTATGAGCTGCTGACTGTGCAGTGCTCAAAGGTATTATGGTGTTTTGGTAAATGTATTTACCAAATAACTTTTACAACTTTCTGAGATCCACTGAGGTATTACACTGAGGGTAGATTCCTCAGACAGGTGAGGACAAAAGAATAGGGAATCCCCTTTCTGTAAAGCTTAATTAAAGCCCCTACGTGTTACTCCTAGAATGAAAACTTGGAGCTAACACAGGCACCACAAATACTAGACAAGAGTCGTAGTACCTCAGTCTCCCACTGTATCAAATAAGTCTGTCTGTTTTTCTGTCAAATCTGGAGAAAACACCAAGTGATGAAAACAAATAAGGAAAGCAGATACTTAGCTTTCAGTTTCATAACAGGATACGTAGGACTGAATTTGAAAGGAATAAGGTGGTGTTATACGTGTGTGGTGGGCTCTGGATGGGCTGTGTCTCAGTCAGTCTCAGCCTGCTGGCTGCTGCATTAGTTTCTCTAGAACCTATTATTTTTTCTTCTGATCCCTCCTTCCCCATCTGTTAGAGACACAGGTATGAAGAACACCTGAGTTCAAAGAAATAAAACAAAGGCATATTGTGTGACTGGGAGGTATGTTTTACTGCCATTTGTTAGTACTTTTTGCTATTGTGTAGTACTATCTAATGTCTTCCCTTTTCCATAGTCGGAAACCACAAAATTAGTGAAAACAGGCCATGCAATTTTTTTATTGCAACACTGTTCTTCCTCAGATTAAATTGAATTTTAAGTCATACGGGATGTGAATTTATGCGCTGATTGCGTATGAATTTTCTCTCACTTAGGTGTGAAGTACAATAACTGAATTTAGCACGTGCCATGCTAAGCTTGACCAATGGTCAAAGCATTGGGCTGAAGCAAAACAAAATGAGATATTCTTCTAAAGAAAGCAGTAGGTGAGTTCCAGTTTCTCACTACAGCTGAAGTGTAAATCAGTTTTTTGTTACACTTATACAGCACTTTCAATTTAGATAGGGCATCATGAACACCATCTGATGCATCAACCAAATTTTGAGTGTTTTTCCATCCCCAACTCATTCTAAGCTATGCTGCCTCTCTAGTCTCTCTCATAAAGATTTTAATACAAAATGTTGACACAAGGTAAGTATTTGGAAGAGATTAATTGAGCATGAAAAGGAGTATAGCAACAGTTATAGATGGATCCTTCTGCAGCTATTGCTATTACACTAATTTTAATAGATGTTGAGTGTATTCAAAGATCCTATCAATAGTCTAGATTTTAATTTGGTTTTTGTTGTTTTCTACATACCCTGTGGAGTTGTTACTACAATGGAGACTGCTAGCTGCTCCTCTAGGAAAGGAAGATCTTGCAACTTGAATGAGAGGAAAAAAGAATAAAAGCTAAAAGACAGGACAGAAAAGGAACCACACTCAGCACAGCACTTCAGAATTACAGGGAAGCTCTTGTACAGGGTACAGGGAACCTCGACAGAGAGCGATGACAGACAAGCAAAGTGTCAAGGAGTATTTTCTGCATGTTGCTACTTACAGGAAATGCTGCTTCAGAAATATAACTTCAGCTGTTATCTATGGTTCATCTTTCTAAAAGAAAACTGTGTTTTTAAGACCAGATTGCAAAGACCATAGGGGAAGTAGACTATGTAGTTCTGTGAGGAAGGTGGTGGGTTTGTGCCTTTTTCTTGACTGGCTTTGGTGTGAGAAGTCCGGTGATCTCTAGTTGAAATCTTTCTGTATTACTCAGGACACTTATATGTGCTCCATCCAGTATGGATTTCATGTGTTTAGTAATGTGTAAGTGAAAGCTGTAACCTGAGCTGGGGATGTTATCAAACTTTTCGTTTTCAGGCTGGCTATTTTTCTGAGTTTTGTAGAAGTTTAATTTTCTTTAGGACTTTAACCTTTATATCACATTCTGAGACAACAAACAGACTAACATGCACATGAACAAAAATACATTGGCAACATGATGGAATATAAACTTTGTTTCTGCAGGAAACAAGGAAGTCTGTCTCATATGCTACAAATATGCCAAATCCACTGACCCAAAATACCCTTTCAATGGTAAATTAATTCACATGTTTAAGAACTTTATTCCTGTTCTTATTATGGAATCTTAATAATTAATTTTCTAATGGTCTGCTATTAATACGAATTTGATAAAACAACTTACTCATTCTCACATAGTTTGAATTGTTTTCTGTTTTCTTTTGTTCTGTTTCTTACTTATAATATTGACAGATGCTTTCTGACCTACCTTCTGGTCTTCCTCCACAGCCTGAAGGCTTTAGGTTATTGAGGTATACTTGGTAGCTCTGGAAACTGCAGCTGCTTTTGCTGATGCCATGATGCTGCTTAAACAGTCCTGTCACTGCAAAAGATTGCTTTTATTGCCTGATGGGTCAAGTATTTAGATCATCATGGTTATGAAATCATGTGTAATGACTCAACAAGTAGCTTATATTTGCTTTGACTGAACTGTGATATGCAGAATGCTAAAGTACACTGTCCTCCTCATAAGCCTATTCACATTATAAAATATTTAAGAATACAAAGGATTCTGCCATCGGCAACTCTTTCTTTTCTTGGAAGAGGTTTCTCTTTGGATTTCTTATTAAGACTGTGGGCAAACTTTGATTGAACTGAGTGGGTAACACCTCAATAAACAGCCGTGCAGTAGAGGACTGAACACCTAGTTTTCTTCAAGGCATCTTGAAAGAGGTATTTTTCAAGAACAAAAGACAGAAATACATAGTACTTAAGTGTCTTGATTATCAAAGGAAATACGATTAGGTAAGCTTGACTTGAGGGAACCACCTGAGAAAAAGCCCGCAGTAAAAAAGATCTATTGAAACAACACTTTATGGACATTTGCTGTGTGCACTTACGGCACTATATCACTAAAATAATAACCTAGAAGGAGCTGTCTCCCATTTGCAAGAAATAGAGAAACAGTGTTCTAAAGAGACTTGTGTGTATAATAAATGTGTGATGGCACACAGTATATTGAACAGAAAGGCTGAAAATAAATTCTGATACTCTTCAGCATTTCTCTGCACATTGCTGGTTATAATTAAAATAGGGTATCAAATTGTATTTACTGCTCTACAAGCCAGCTGGACTAGTAACCAAATTCACGCCCACTTCTTTTCCCAACTGTTCCTCCAAACTGTGTGAAAAGGAGATGTGGGGGTGTCTGATGTACTTGGCATTCAGTGGACTTCAGTGCTCTGACTGGGTCTCCTGGGTCTCTGGAAAGACATATACACCATAACAATAGAAAATCCCAGCAGATGTCCAGGATTAGAGCTTCTCTTCTTCTGCCTGAGGCTGTGGCCTACCAGTCCAGGCACTGCTGACAGGGCTGGGACTTTTCTTTACGTCTCTGTTTTCAGGGCAGGATTTGTGAATGAGGTTCTGTATGCAGCTATGTTTCTGTCTTGGTTTTATTATCTCGAGGTTAAAATTCACATCTGTCATTTCCATGTTGAGTAGGAACTACTGAAAGCTCCTAGCCTGTGTCATACATCAAGGGGGACAGGTTTCCACTCCAGGGAAATCTGGGAGGCAGAATCATCTACCGCATCCTAGGGGCCTTTCTAACTTCTCAGTGAAATTGTTATTTTACATTACATGCACTGTCAAGATCTCTGAGACTGATTATTTTCTCATGTGTGAGGTCTTTTTATCTTCTAAGTGTTTGTTTGGACATAGCAGTTGAGTGATATAGAATAACACTGGCTTTATTGAAGTGAATATAGACTTACAAAAGCATTAATGAGCCTGGACTCTACACTACATTCTAATGTTTAAAAGCTTCCAGGCAGCTATCCAGTACTTTACAAGGGATGTTTTTCTGACATGCACATACCACAGCCCCCATGTGGCAGCTGACCTAAAACCAAGTAGAACCCAGCCTATAAAGAAGTACTGTGATTTCAAAAAAAATGCACCCTGCGGATGAGGGGCAGCCGGTAGCCACAGCCATCTGTCCTATCCAGTGAGCAATTATGCCTTTATTTGACATGAGTCTGCACAGTTTACTGCTTCCGATACAGGGAATTCACCTGCAGAAATTACATTCTGGTGTGGATTTCTCCTATGCTGGACATAAGAGGCCAAACTGCATACCAAATTCAGAAGGGAAAAACAACTTAAAATGGAAAGCATCCTGCTGCAAATGGGATTAATGTGCTGTCAGGAGCAGTATGAGTCACCACATCAGAAACAGAGAAAATGGAAACACAGTTTTAAAAAATCAGCCTGTGGTATTTTCCTTTTTCTGGCTGTACTGCAGGCTCTTCAGTCATGGATTGATGATCAGTCTGGTTTTCATATTTCCATTTTTGCTGGAAGATCAGCATGTGTAGACCTTCTTTCAGTGCAGGGAACCTAAAATGGGCTTCCAGCAAAGCATGATATTGTTCTTGCTTGACTGTGCAGGGAGCCACTGATGGAAAAAAGAAAGCTGCCCAGCCCTCTGAAGTGTCACCTCTATTTGTTACAACAGATTGGTCTGTCAACAAACAAAATGTCATGATACAGCTACAGTAAGCTCCACCAGTTTCTGGAGGCATAAATCAAGTGCCCAGATATGTAGATACCATGATAGCTGTAATTTTTTGAATCTGGGCTATTCTATGTCTCCATTCCCTTGAATTTAAGGGGAATAGCAAGAGAGAGAGAGAGAGACAAGTATATTCCTTGCTGAGGTATCCAGTTTTTGATATGAAGGATTCAAGAGCCCCTACTCAAAAGGGGAACAGGGATGGAAGAATATCTAGTGTTGGGATGTTAGCTGGTTAAATACCCCTTGATCAGTCTCTAAAAACCTCAAATTATGCTAGTGCAACCTATATGTGCTTCTGGAATCATTATGCTGATCTGGTTGACTTGCTATTTCCTATCCCTAACTAAGATTATGTTCGGCCCAGTTATAAGTTTTCAAATTTCAGCCATTTGTTTTTGAAACCTGATTTGAAAATGGGATTAATTTATATTAATTTTTTTTTAGGACAGAGGTTATCTTTTTTCACACTTAACCTTATGGAAGACCAATTTTATTACATTTTTTTTCAAGCAAACAGTATAAGAATTAACCACACATCTCTTCAGGCAGGAAACATGCACAGAAAATATGATAAACGTTTAGAAAGTTATTAGCATGGTAAAAACGGAATATGACTGAAATATTTTCAGCTGTTTCTTAATCAGTGTTATTCAATACATCTTACTGTTGTAGCTGTCTTTGTACTTCTTCATATCCACGGGCTTATAAGACATAACAGTTCTTTGGTCATATAAATATGTATGTTATATATACATTTTGCGTATTCTACATTTCTAAATATTATAAGCTCTTCCATGAGTTATTGGACCTCACTACACACTAAAATAACTCTAATTTATCATACTTTTTCACAAGTGCCCAATTTTAAAGGTGAAGTAGTTGGAAATATTAAATGTTAAATGACCTCTCAAGAAATTTTTATATGTTTTTATCACTGACAAAGCAGAAGATTTAAGCTTCACCCTAAACTGACACATAAACACCATTATTTACAACAATATTAAAGAGAAGTAGCAGAAACTATTTGTAATGTCTTTCAAAGATATGGTGTATAGTTTAACAACAGAATAATAATCTGGAACTGGGATGTTTATTAGTACACATAAAACTGTTGATTCTCTACTAAGGTTGTTATTAATGTACATAAAGCACAACAAAAAGAGCCCTCCTGAAAATATAAAACCAGACTCTTCAGCAAGCACCAAGAAATTGCTTATAGTAACCTATATCAGCAAATGTTGCATTTTCAAAATAGCAAATATTGTTCTTCTACCTCTAGTAAACAATTACTGAATTCTGCACTCACAAAATCTGTTTTGTCTTTCAGTCTTTGCCTGGAAAGGTTCGGTTTGGGTTTTATCTTTCTTAATAAAAACATAAGCAAGAAAGAATCAAGACTATGCTTTTCTTTTCTAACGCAGAGCTGCAGTCCTATACTTACTGGCAGTATTACTGGAATCAATGGAAAATTTGTGGAACAAGGAGATCAATATTACCAGAGAAGGTAATAAAACCAGTCTTAGCAAAGAAATTTTTGGCAGAACAGGAATACCCATTTGACTACTTGTTTACCAGTTGTCTTTATTTTTTTCCCAAAGTATTTTTCTTTATGAGCATCCCCTTAACCTCCAGAGTGCTGTCTGCTAATTCAGCTGTCACTTTTGACCTCATCTTACACAGTTCAAGTATTTCTTTACTTTCCATTACTAGATATGTTGGCTCAGGACATTCAGCACATCCTCAAATCCCACTGAAATCCCACACTAGAAGTTGGGGATATACTTAACCAATTCATCAGGAATCAGAAATGAATCAGAGACAGATATAGGGGCTGAAAAGCCAGGTTTCAGTCTTTCCAATGTACAAGGTAGATACTCCTATGTAAAATTCAGACCACCATATACACCTTGCTGCTTGATGAGCAGTACAACTCTTCAGCCATTACTGAGATTTGTATACACAATATATTGATTTCAAATTTAGAAATTCCTTTTAAAGTTAATCTTAGGTACCATGAAGAAACGCCGTGTTTTAGCACAGATACTGCAATGAGACAGCCAGCTAATTTTGTTAACACCAGTTTAAAAGTATAGCATTGGCAGTTATAAAAATCTTGGAATGAACACCACTGAGAGAGATTTAAATACAGTAAACCAAGACATCATTTCTATACTGCCAGTTCTCTGACCATAGCCACACATTTAAAATGAGACTTCAGGGCACAGAACATTCAAAATATTACACGAAGTGAAACATCTACAAAAGGTTACAAGGAAAATTTGATTTTATTAGAAAGATATGTACTTTGATCAGTGTTAATGAACTGTACATGAAAGGTATGGATTTCAAAGAAATGATGGAAACCACAATGCTGGAGGAATGTAATAATGTGTCAGGCTTTTTGTCACAAATACTCCCCCCCCCCTTAGCAGAAAGTTAATGACTTCTATGGCTGGAAACTGTTATTTTAAGATTATTCTTGCTGAAGTTCTATTAATTATTCCTGATGAAGTTATTTTACTGTGGACACAAGAAAATAAACTGCTTCATTCTCTTCCTTGGTATGTATTTTGCTCCCTGGGCTCTGAAACCTGCAGTACAGCTACATTATAGCATCCCCAGAGTGCCAAGTTAAATGAGTCTTCTCATAAACTTGTACCAATTGATTAATCAGTTTTCTTAATAATCACTTGCTTTCACTATGAACACAATGTCAGAAAACAAGCAGTCTCAGAACACTGGATTAAATTTGCCTCTCTGAGAGCATGAAAGTGATGGTTAATATTGATGAGAAAGCATTTGCTCTGGAAAAAACATTGTGTGCTTTCCAGTAAATGGCAAAATTTAAATATATCTGCAGCTTCTTGTTAAGAAACACTGCACATGAAAAAATATTACTGGACCTCAAAACACCCACCTTCCTTTTCAGTTCATGTATCGTACACACCAATGGATATTGACCCCAGTTTTATTCAAAACCCTTGACCTATTTACTTCAAAAATACACCTCTCCTTCAACTGCAAGACTATCTGCAGTGTTTGTACCACCACTGTCACAATCCTAAAGGGTTCATGTGTGTCTCAGGTCTTCTCATCATTGCCCTGATGGCCACCAAGCAGTTTACCTGTGTGCTAACTCTGACTGGTTTTAGTCAGTGCAGGGTGTTACTGACCTCCAGATGTACCTCTGCAGCTTTGCAGAGCAGAAGCAGCAACATTCCCAGAGGCTGATGCCCTTATTCCAGAGTTCAGCAACAGCAGTTTGAGCAAAATAAAAGCCTTCAGTGAATTCCCTGCTAAGTTGTTTCTTTGCTCTTGGCAAACCTTATGGCAAAAGCAAGAAAGTTTTTAGCAAGGAAATGCAAAGCTTAAGAAAACAGCTGTTGTCTCTGAAGATAGAGGCTGACAACTAAATCAGCGAAATGTGTAGTTATCTTCCACTTGGCCTTAAGGTGAGCTCTTCACACCTTTCAGGTAATAAATTTTCTTAATTTTAGTCTGACAGGAAAGCTGACCTGATCTAACAACACTTCCAGTAATAGGGAAGCTCCTAATGTCCCCCTTCCTTTATCCTTTTTTTCTTCTTTTCCTGCTTAGAGCTCTACCATTCTGTCTTCATCCCTCAAACTGGCTGGACTGTGCAGCTGAGCCTTTGAGCCAGGTCACCAAATTATCAGAAATGTAGCCCAGCAGCAGAAGTGAAACACTTCCATGTGACGTTGGTAAGAAAAGTAGAAGGCTTGGCTATATCAGTGCAAGAGATTTGCTTCCATTCTTCAAGCTGTTATTTATTTTCATGTTTATGTATGTATATTTAGTGTTAAAGTAGTTTCTCTGTCGTGTTTATTTGTCATTGATCAGACATCTCATGTTATGATGTCTCCATTTCCCACAGGAATAGAGTATAATTGCTTCACATTTAACAAACCTTCAGGCCCCACTAAGGAAAGCTAACAGCTGCTGGATTCAATTGAAACAAGCAACCAGAGCACAGGCTCTGTGAGAAAGCTTGAAGGTGGGTAGCTTAACCATTGTAGAAAAAGATATTGCAACAAAAAGTTCTCTTCATGCTGTTCTTGTCTTTTGCCTTATGGAGATCTCTGTAGCTATCAGATAATCTAGCTGAATTTCAGTGTTCCTGCTATTAAGCATATAATAAAAAAGGTCTTTAATTCACCGCATTATTTTCAGTTGTTTAGCTGCCCCCTAGTCTGGTTTTGCAGGAAAGGGGCACTTTATCACACAGTTGTTGAATAGTGGAGGGTGATAACATAAACAACAGATGAAATAGAGGATCAGCATTTTATATGAATAAAAGCAGGAGGATAAGATTCTGCTGATCATGCTTACTGCTTCTGTGCTACTTATGTGCATAAATGATTTTCATGGTGGGCATCAAAGAATTTTGGAAACTCGGGCTCAGATTCCCAGTATCTTTTTTGTGTTGTTTAACATGCAGCATAATTCAGATGGCTGTTGCTTTTCATAGCTTGGTGCTGGCTGCTCAGACACGTGGTGAACAATAAGAAAAAAACCCTATTGACAAAATTCATCAAGAATGTTTCCCTGGTAGAAGAGCTTGTTTGTTTCTCTGTTTGATTATTGCTGTGGTCAGTTATTTACATGGAGAAATCTTCAGACATAAAGGAGAAGGAAAACCTACAGTCTCATATAATGGCTGATTACTGTTACTGTACACAAAACTTAAAATAACTACTCTTTCGTCTTTATTTTTTTTTTTTTAATAAATCTTTGTGTATCAGAGAGGAGAGAAAAAAGAACAGAAACACTTCATAAGGCTTAGCTGGTAAGAAGGAGTTTTAAATGCCATACACCACCTTTGAAAGACCATGCCTAAATATCTCAGCTATTTAAGGACATTTCATGAAAACCTGTTAAAGTTCTGTGGGCATCAAGTCCACAATAGGTTGTTCCCTTTTTTTTTTTTTAGGGGTTTCTTTGACCATTTGCTCTCCGTTCCCAGTACTGAAAAGGACCACAGGTGCTCAAAGGAAAGAGCTGAAACTTGTGGGACAACACGGCATGAACCGGACCACGGATGGTGCTTCCAGGCAAGAAGCACCTACAGCTACTGGGTAAATTGTAGAGCTGCAGAAGAATAAATAATTTAAATAAAAAACACATCTTATCCACAAACATTTTACTACTTTGTCGCTGAAAAAAGAGGTGTACAAAGGCCTCAAAGTAAACGACAACAAGTAAGACCAAAGTTAGAAAGTGATGATTTTAAAAAGTCCTGTAATTTAGTAAAGATGATCAGATTGTTACTATTTTTTTTTTAAAGGGACAGGTTACAGAGAGAGAAATACTCCTCTTCCCTCATCTCTGTTAAAACATGTGATCAGGTATCAGTGACACAGCCTCTAGCTTCTCCTCTCTCATTGCAATATAATAAGTGGGTAAACTAGTAGGGCTGTAGCAGAATGGGAAAGATGGGGAAAATCCTGAGGAATCCTGAGGAATATCGGAGACAAAAGAACATTGACTATTTGCCCTGGGATAAAATGCCTTGATGCCTTAAAAGTTCTATTCACAGGAAGAAATGCAAACTGGCTGCTGAATAATCAAGTTCCTGTGCCAAAATAGTATGGAAAATCACATTACTCATTCTGTATAGGAAAATATTCATCCTTTATCCCTCCACTCCTAGGTAGATTCTAATAGGAGTTGTTTGATATTCACATGATATTATTTTGCTGTTCACTTTTTAGCCAACTTATCTAAGCTAGTCATCTAGATTTCTTCTCAAGCACTGAGGGGGTGGGGGGGGCAGAACCTTTACTGCACAATTTGTCGCATAGTAAAATGTCTATCTAGAATGGGTCAGAGGAGTAACAGAGGCAAACACTTCCAGATGGCCACAGCTCAGAAAGAGAATGCCCTGTGTTGTTCTCTTACCTAGGTGACTAAATACAGGTTTCAAGCTTAAACTCAGCAGTATCTTCTAAATTTTTTCAGCTTTGGTGTTTCTGCCTTCCTCAGAAATAATATTTATTTAATCCTGGAGGCAGGAAGTGCGACAGGAAGATAATTTGATCTGGTGTTTTTACTTTTGATATGGGATGTGACTGGTATTGAACAGACTATCACAGCGGAAAAGAAGATCTTAGTACATGAAATGGGTGGAAAGTTCTGAACACTATCATACACACTCCCTTTAAACGTCAGGCAAATCGTGAGAGACTGATTTTCCTGAAACGAATTAGCCATAAAGCATTCAGACATGAAGAGCAACTTGAATGTAATTTTCCCTTGATTGCTGGCATTCCAAACATTTTTAATGGGGTTTTATTCAATGGTTCAAAATGAGGATATTTGCATTTTCTATTTTATTTGTTTTTAAATAAAACCAATCTGTTAAATAAAACCAACTGCATTTAGAAAATTCAAACTTTAGAAAAAGCCAGATTTAAGATTACCTTTGCCCAGTTTGAATTATCTACATAGTGATTTTCATAGGCTATTGCTTAATTTTTTTACAGCCCAACTTTTCTTAGTCTCAGTTGAAGCTGTGACTATGCTGTGTCTTTGCAAACGAAAACTTTGCTGTGACAAGATAAGCACTCAGAAAATGAGGAACATTTTTCCTTTCAAAAGTCTGGTTTAAGTGACTTGCTTTGAATCATAAGGTAATCTTGTGACAGATGATGATATAAAATACATTTCCAAAGTTGGTATTGCATTCCCTTAACTGTAGGAATAAAGCCCATTAAAAAACAGATTGCTGTTTCAGTCTTGGTATGAAACTGAAATTATAAACCTGCATGAAAAATTGCTGAGCAGCTCAGAACAAAAGATTTCAACTACATCAGAAGGAAAAAGTACTTTCTGAATTTATAATCCAAGTCTTCCATAATGACCTTACAAGAAACATTTTTTGTCAAATAAACAACTTTTGCACAAAGCAGTTCTACCCAATAACTGTATCTATTTCTGCCTTTTAGCACTTTGGAGTCCCATTTTTATTAATTTTATAGCTTCAAACATTTGAAAAAGTAAGATGAAGGTCTAAGATGAAGATAATATGACTAAGCTGACACCCACAACTATTTCCTCGGCATTGGCAGTCTTGTTCACTATCTGAACACAAAAATACAGGTTAGGATCATGTAATTGAAGAGTTTATTGTAATGCCCATCGTAAACGAAAGCCAAGCTAAGGTTAAACAGACAGTTTTATTCATGGTGTTTCCCAGTTCTGAGTTGCGTTTTTTGAATATTAATATATTAATGTAGTTTTTTGTTTCCTGTGAAAAAGTGAAATAGCAATCTTTTTAAAGCTTCCTTTTGTACTTGTGATGTAGTCATTAACACTTTAATAATAAGGGCCTGCCTTCTCCCATATCTCTGAAAGTAAAGAACTGATGCATTAATGAGGAATTATTAGTAATATGGAAATATGTTTCATTACATAATGCAAAAATTTATAGGCTTTTATAATGACCCATTTAATTTTGTATCAATGATCACAATTTATAATCAACATTTGTTGAACCAGATAAACTTGATAAGCTCACTGACATATGGTAACAGCTTAAAAAAATTGATGTATGGCAGTGGCATTTTTTGTTATTGGTATATTAATATATCATCACAAATGTTTCCCCCAATTCTGATTTGGATTAGATAATGAGCAGTGTGGTAGACAGTAAGAATTTTTAATTAACTAGACTGTGTTGAGAACAACTGACTGATTTGGACGTGGTGGCAAACACATTCAGCCATTGCTATCCTACTACAAACTAGAAACTAAGGATTACATGGAAGACTTCAAATACCTCTGGTGCTAGAAATATATGAAACAGCAGCTCAAAATTTAAGTTTAAATTTGAAATAAAAGTCATTACTTGGGCAGTACTCCAACTGATTTGAATGGGAGATTTTCTTGAGTAATTTGTTTCTTCTTAGTGTAAAAAAGTTAACTCTAGTTTTACCTCCAGAACTGCATCTGTCCTATACAGTAAAGGATAATGTGTACAATCTGTACCACTCAGATCATCAGTCTTGCTTACTGCAACAACATACACTCTTAAAAAAAAAAAGAGATACAGAAATAGGATAATTAATTGGGTTACAAGGAGATGCAACTAAAGCTAACTTACTGCATAAATTAATTATTAGTCATGAAGGAATAATTAATAGGAAAGTATAGGAACACGAGTGTTACTTCTCTGGCTTGTTTCTCAAGACTTTGAGTTGGATAACCCTAAAAAGTTCAACAGTTTTAGCTACGTGCAAAGACCAAGAATGCTTATTTCTATTTGTAACTTCAGTCAAATTAAGTTCCTGAAAAAAAAAAAAAGAAAAAAAAAATCTAAAAAGAAAAGTCTTACAGAGCTTCTTTGGTCTCCTGAACTACAGGAAGCCTTTTAGAAGTCTAGTTACCAGCATTTCTGTAATTTCCTAACATACTTTACCAGTTTCAGGGAAAGATATATACAGGACAAAATGCTTTCTTTGCTGTTTCAGATATGGGGCTGCTTCACCTGTGTATTTCCTACTCATACATTTCCTAAATCTTGCCATTAAGATTTCAGTTTAAACTTCGAAATATTACAGCTTCTGAAAGAAAGGGACTGTGGCTAGCAACTGACTTTAATTGGGCTTAAGCATGTTTGAAAGGCTTTCTTGAGTCAGCTCAGGGACTTAGACTCCTTGCTACTTGAAAGCTCAGCAGGGCTTAATTCTTCGAGCCTTTCATTGTCACCTTATTTCTGTTAGAAATCCCAGCACTTTGGTGTAGTTAATTGTGCAAATGAATACTATCAATGTAAAGATAGTAGTGTTGGGGCAAAAGCAATGACTGCATTTCATGCACTCCCCAGATGTGACTACCCACCACCAAAAGAACAAAGAGAATGAGGTCAGAGAAAATCCCTCATTTCCACTTCAAAAAATAAGAGCTAGCTCTAAAGAACAACTTTAGCCTGCAGTTTCATTCCTACTGTTAAAATTGATCAAGGAGACTTCTGTTAAAATACTGTACAATGATATTAGCAATATTAATAGGAAATACGAAGAGAAAGAATACCTTTTCTCAAAGAGGTCCTCATATAAAGCACCAATACTGCTAATGTAAAAGCTTAACCCTCTTGGTATTCAGTGGTACATTAAAAGAATTTTTATTAACCAATTCAAGAAAGAAATATGATGAATGTCTCCCTCCAAATTCTATCCTTATCTTTTGTTACAGTAGTATTTGGCAAAATAAAGTGGTTCTGGCAATACTTATCTCCATATAGTGCATAAAATTTTTAAGATATAAAAAGGTCTGTATGGATGACAGCTACTTGATCCATACCATGAATATCATAACATTTGCTGCTAAGATTTAAAATTAAGCCTAATAGTCCTTTTACTTCTTTTGCTCTTATAATCAGGAACTTATAATATATGGGACAAATTCTCAGGAGAGGAAATTGTCATAGCTGCAGTGTCTTCCACAACAATTTATATCATCTGCCAGCCTGACCCTGTATCTTTAATCCATCATTACAGTCTCAGAAATTTGCCTCTCAGAATTCTTTTTGTCACCATTGACTTCTTATTTCATAAATAACAAATAAACAATTTCACTTAGTTGACATTATTTATGTAACTGAAAACCCAAACTTGTCAAGTTCTCAAGTATTCTTACGATCCTTGATGAATAGGTTGCGAACACACTTATCATAGTAGGATGCTAGCAGTACCAATATCTGTTTTCCTATTACTATTTACTTTTCAGTCTGCAGGAATTTTCTTCAGCCCCAGTTCAGGATCAAAGCTCTCCTGGCCTAGGTTACAATCATATATTCCTGATCTAAAGAGCACACAGTTCAAGAAATGCAGTGGGTGGAATGTTGCTTGTATGAGTTATGAATTGCAGCATTAGCCATCTGCAGCCTGGTAACAAATAACTCCAGAAAACAAGTCTTGGCATAGACTTCAATTTCCCATGATAAACAGAAAATCTGGGAGCTAGACAGGGTTGAGGCAGCATCAAAGAACAGATGCTTTCTGATAGTTGGCTATGTCTCTGATTCAGGAACATATTTAAACACAGAGATATGCTTAAAGGCTTTGCTGCATAGGGATGGATGTAAAGCTGTGCTTAGAGCTAAATATTGGCTGAAGCATTCTGCTAAATTGTGTATCTAAGAGCAGGATCCCTTCCACGGTCACGTTCCTTGGGACTGCTTTAGCAACTGGTGCTGGGATATCTTCCATTTTAATTATCTGTCTGTTATCTGTCAGGGTGGGAAGCTCCATCAGATAGGAAAACAAAATCTTTTGGTTTTGTAATTCTGTGACTGTGTTGTTATATTTATTTAAGGTAGACTGTCTCTGATTCTGTCAGTAAATTAAGATAGAAATCACCCTAGATGTAAGACTAGCAAGGTGACTTGTTTCTCCTTTCAAACTAACCCTTACTTGAGAAACAATTGTGCCAACTGTACCAGCTTCAGCAAATTCAAAGTTAAGCTGCCCATCAGCACATCTGAAAACAGCACATTATTAGAATATTTTACAGTCTTTATCATGTGTCAAAAGCAATTAGATTGGAATAACAATTGTAATTGTCAATATTAAAAAAAAATTTAAATGGTATAGTGTATAATCATTGCCTTGAACAGTGACCAGTAACACAGCCTGCAGCTATCTTGCATACCTTTGCTAACCCTTTCAGACCTCTGGTCTGAGGATACATGAAGGTGAATATAGAATCATAGAATAGTTAGGGTTGGAAAGCACCTTAAGATCATCTAGTTCCACCCCCCCATTGCAGTAGTTTTCCTTGAAATTCATCCAACTTTCATGAATTTGAACTGTACATCAGTCAGTCTTTTCTGGTGTTCTCAACAGTTCTTTTTACTGACATGGAGAAGAACTGCATTTTAGAAGATTCAATTACCTGGTTGCCATGATATATTTCAGTAAAATTACATTTCATTGTCAACTACAAATTATTTAAGATGCTTTTCTTCTGCACTTTTGGAGTAATAATCTAATATCATCCTGAGAGAGCAAAACAGTACAATACATACAAAACCATAGGAATATTCAAAACCAGAAATCTTCTGTTGAGAAATGTTTTGGTATCTGCCTAAGTGATGTTCTTATGAATCCCCTGTCATTTAAAATGCATTTTTATATGAATGAGAGAAAAGTTCTTAGAAAATAATTTGAGAGCATATATTTGAAGAGATGGCATTTTTCTGCCTGCCTGAAATCTACATTTCAGCCTCTTCCCTTTATCATGACTTAGCTGTTAAACGCAGTTTCTTGTAACCTCTGCAAATAGCTCACCTCTATGCTTGAGTGTTTCAACTATCATCTGCTCTAGCGAGTGATTAAAAAGTCTAAATTTGCTTTTGCAATGAGAAGCAGAACTTAGATTCCAAACTTAGAATCTTTGAACAGCCTGAAGACATAAAACTTAAAATCCCCTCCCTTTCAAGGGGTCTTGGCAAATTTAGGATGCCTGGTAGAAAAGAGTTAATTGTTAGAGCCAGAACGATAGCTGAAGCTCATCAAGCAGTCAGATCCAGATGCTTCCTACACAAGGAAGAAAAAGGAGCTAGTGAGTAGGTAAGGGAAGAAGCTGCCTTTATCTCATGAGATGCAGCTGTCATGTTAAACACAAAGTGTGTAGTGCCATCTGTTTAATGCCTGAAGTTGCGTTTGTATAACAATGGAAGAACCTTAATTTGAGGCCTGTGTTTGCTCTCTAAAGACAAAGTAAAGAAGGGGGAGCAGCCCTCATTCTTGTAATCGGTGCTGTGTCTTGCACCATTTAAGATCTAATAGAAGGGAAAAATTAAATAAATTATTCTGTATAAAATATGGAAACCCAGAAGAACAGAGTAGTAAAGATGAAAAATGACACAGGAGAAAACCCAGGCTATTCCCTGTGCTTAGTAGGAGTTTCCAAAGCTGCACAGAAAACCTCTAGAAAGAATCAGTCTGTCCAAGCAGCCTGACTGTCTCAGATGAGGAGAGGTTAAAGTCTCAAAGTGAAAGGCTGTGTTGTGGGCTTTTCTTAATGCAAGAGCTGAATTTGAATACAGATTACCTTTGACCTCTTGCCAAAAGTTTGTTCCAGCCACTGTGCTGGACTATTGCTAGCTGAAAGCCTTATTCTTCATGCTACGGAAATATTTTCCCTTTGTGGGAAGAACTAATGCGTCATTTCTTGGGCTACTTAGTGCAGTCAGCTGTGGGGCAAATTTAAAAATCACCAGCTATTCTAGACTAGCTCTGGGTGGTTTTATTTTGCCTTAACAAAGTCCATGTGAACAGTTAGGAAGTGCTCTGTAAAGCCCTGCTCTAGCTGATTCTGTGCCAACTTTTCAGAGTAGAAAAGCCTGGAGAAGCAATTGTTCTTGTCTAATGCTGGAGAATTCGATATCTTTTAGGGCCACACTAGAGAGAATGATAAATCATCTCTGAAAAAAAGATTAGAAGCAAGGATGTTTACTGCTGTGTATTAAAGCATAGTATCATTTTAATTCTGTGTGGGAGCCCAACTTAGAAAAAATGCAGTCTCCTCACTTTACCTCTGATAGGTGATAAAACCCCAGTATATTTATTATCTCCATCTGAATGCAAGTTTAAAAAAGATTCCAAACATTGTGTCAAATATTTGTTAATAAAATTGTATGGTATTGTCTCTAAAATTCACTGGGAAGCATTACTGATCCCGGTCTTCGAGATATTGAATATGACTGCCCTGAAATCTAAAGCTGGACAGTAGTTTTTGAAAAGATAATACTCTATCTTGTACCCTAGCAGAAGAACTGGGCTGAGATAGAGGGGATAGTTGCAATAGAGTTATACAGATATAGCATTTAAAATCCGGAATAGGAACCGCCAGTAGCTAAAATGTGACATTAACATGTTTCCTTATTGGAAGAGGTAATTTAGGAAGCCTTCCTAGAGAGAGCCATTAGGCACTCCTGCAGTATGAAAGTTGTTTTTTTACTAGAAGAGTAAGCAGCAGGGCAGAGGTAGGAATGTATTGAAAAAGCATGTTTACTCTAAACAAGCTGTAATCATGCATAACAAAAGTAAAATGTATTCAAAAATCATTTTGCTTTTTAGGGCCAATTCTTCAAAATTTCTAGCATTTTAGCAAACTGGTGATAAGTGGAGGATGTAGGTTGATCTAAAACCAAATGCAGTGGCACAGCTCTAGGCTATGTTTTATTATGATCTCATACATGCCTTACTGAAGGTCCTTTTTAACACCCTTTTTCTCTAATATGTACTTATTTATAATTTTCTCAAGATTTAAACATCAGCTCTAGCATGCTTACCTCTGTTAAGATGGAAGCATGAAGACTGCTGTTAATTGTGTGTACTCTAGCCTGTGACTAGTGACTAATCTAGAAAGGTACTCTAATTTGCCTTGGCGTCCTGTAGTCCCAGGCAAGCCTTCCTCTGTTGCAGGCAACTGCACTGTATCACTACAGAAAGCAAATGTGAACAAGTGCCAGCTTAAAGCCAGCAATTTTTTCTGCTCCTAGTATTTGTGATAGGAAGGCTAGCACAGAAAATCAATGCTCTGATATTTGGCATGTATCTAATTTTCAGCCTAAATGTACTCATGCAAAGTATATAACTGTTCACCTACTAATGTCTTTCATTAGGTGAAATACTGCAACACCTTTGCTTCTGATGTACATACAGAAAGCAACAATATTCTTTTAACTTTCAGACTGTGAGGCTAAGTATGTCAAGCTTTCTCAGTCTCATAACTTAGGGTACCTATTCTTACTGTAGCACTACTTCTTCCACACAGCACTTAGTATTTTTAAAACTGATCCAGCACTTCTCGTACCAAATCATCTTTTTCTGGGGATGATATTCAGCCTTCCTGTGTCTTGACAGTTTTGAATCATCGTTTCATTTTCACCACCATTCTCCTGCTTTTTCTGCTTGAGCTACCAATGAAAATTTTACATTGGATGGTTCACAAGACTGACCCTGGAAAAACTCCACTATTAATTTTGTTTCTGCCCAGTGCTTTGCATTTCAGTAGAACCTACTGCCAGGTCTCTTCTGGAACCTTACTCAAAGTTGTTCTGTCACTTCTTCCATCTCCCTACTTAGACTAAGATTTACAAATAGTTAATCACTTCCTACATGTCATAAGATTTAGTGAAGCACAGACATACCTAATGCACTGGTATTATTCTTAAGCTGAACAAAGTTTGTGTTTTAGTATAAAAAATCTACCTGTTTCTCTGCCATAAAATTGAGACCAGCTGGATAAATAAGTCTACATTTACAGGACACATGTGAAGGTGGCATTAATAATCAGACAGAGATATTTCTGGTACTTCCTCAGGTGTGTGGTGTTTTCCTGTTTCATTTATATTTTTTCCTTTTGTTTTTCTTCTCCTCCCCCTAAGACATTAAAACTATCTGTTATCACAAGCGAAGGCACCCAACTAGCCCTACACTTTAACTAATGCAATCAGCTTTTCTGGGTAGGGCTTAATTGAGAAGTACTTTGGGGTGTTAGTTTGTGTCCAGTCTTCTAGTGAGCACAGTTACCTCTTCAGAAAGCTGCTAAATTTAGGTAAGTTTAAACAATAAAATGCAAGATAGCTGTTAAAAAGAGATAAAAGTGTGAGAATGGGAATGAATAACACAGACTGTTGCATTATATCTGTTGTGTGGTTTCTTATTTCTTGTCTGCCATGCGTGTATGTAAGTCTACTTTCAGACCACTTAGCTATTTAAAGACGGTATAACTTCAGAGCTATTGGCTTATTGGCAGTAGTTTACATTTCCATTGTAACTGTATTATTCCAGAACTTATGTTTGGAAGCAACTGTTATTGTAAAGAAACTCGTGATTTTTCTCAGTTATGGTTTGGAATTTTGCTATCACTAACCATAACTGTTTTATTTTTTCCTAAGGCAGCCTAATGATTTTCCTTTGAAGGCTTGTGATCCCTTATTTTAAAGTAACTAGATTTATATTTTATCATGGAACTTGGTTTGTTGGCAGATTTAGTCAAATGTTCTGAGCGTACCTTTGATGGGTTGAACAGGATAAAAGAGTTTCATAGCTGTCTTTGTAGAGGATAAAAGTGTAGAGGCTCAGCTTCATTTTTATTCATAAGGTTTCAGTGATGAGAAACGAGGTTCTAATCCTGCAACTGGAGTGAGCAGAGGGAACCATTTTGCTTGTGGAGCTTCTCACTGAAATCTCTGAGCAGCTCAGAGCAATGACAAAAAATGAGCTGCCTTTTTTTTCCCTAGCTTCCTAACTTTCATTCTTTTGATGTTATAAGCAAACCCCTAATGCTTCCTGTAATATAGTAGCGGCTGACTTTGAGGTATGAAGGGAGCATTATTAAAATATATAATAAATATTGTTGAAAAATAAAACCTGAGAAAAATCTGGAGAATGTGCAGACATATGAATGATTTTTTTTTCTGACTTTAGGCCTGTGCAGTTAAAATCTGTATCTTGAAATTTTTCCCTAATGAAGGTTAAGCAAATACGTATTGCTCGTGTGTTGTGAAGCTGAATTACCTCCGGAGTAAAAATTGTTCTACCCTGAAAAATGACTGCATTTGGTAGAAACAGATTTTACCTTGTATCCTTATCCCATGCTTTCCCACCAGAAATGGGGAACTGGGATGATTACCTGTGGGTTTCATAGATAGTGAGAGTATGTATGTTGTTTACTGGTTCATCATTTAGAAATTAGCTGCTGCATTATTTTGTAACTCTGTGACCCAGGGAAAATACTCTCAACAGGTGTTGAGTATTGTTCCAGAGCTTTTGAGTCTCAACCCCTATGGATTTCCTGTTCCCCATTTGCTAAACTGAAGCTAGTCTGCACAATTTTCATCAAACTTCTTGTTTTGTTTTTTTTTCCCTATGAAAAAATCGTACTAAAAATGCTGTTTTAATGGTGAATATAGATATCTGAAATGGGTTTACGTAGCAAAGTTGGGGAAGAGGGCAGAAGGGCTGCAGGGCTGGCCTCAGAGAAGCTCCAGCCAACTCTAAAAGCGGACACAGCTGAGCCCATAAGTAGAGGTGGTGATGCTTCTCCAAAAGCTGCATTTAAGAAAGGGCAGAACACATGAGGTGGGGGAAAAGAGAAACAGTAGTGGACAAAGAGGCGGAGGAGGTGGTAACCCCCCCTACATGAAGCAACTGCAGGCAGTGGATAAGGTCACACCAGAGCAGGTATATTCCTAAAGGAACTGCACAGCCTGTGGATGCGCTCACACAGAACAAGTATGCCTGTGGGTTGAAGATGAGCCTGAGGATGGGGGTGGAAATGTGTTTATTTTCCAAACTGTATAAATGCTTGTTTCTTTCCTTTTTTTTCTTTTTCTTTTTTTTTTTTTAACTGTAAACTGTAATAAATTAATATTCCTGAGTCTGTTTAGCCCATGACAGTAATTGGCAATTTCTCTCTTTTTGAACCCATGAGCTTTCTTGCTCCTGTTCGTATTATTTTCTACCCTCATCCCATGAAGGAAGGAAACTGTGTGACTAAATACAGCTTTGAGGTTTGCTGTAGGTGTGAGCAAACTGTGAGCCCAGTTCAGTTCTAGGTCCTGCTTGGCAAAAGCAGAGGCATGCTTTTCCTCACCCATCTCTGCTATTGTAGCAACTAAGCAGCAGTCTCTTAATACCACAATATGCTTTCTCTAACTTAGTTTAGAACAGTATTTTGAGTTCCACTGTTGTCACACAAAAATTTATCCTAGAAATAAAAAAGCTATTTCCCATCAGTGAGAGAACTGATATACGTGAAGGAAAGCATCAGCAAGTCTATAAGTTTTCAGTAGCTGTGGATAATTACTTCCAATTAACCTGGAAACTACTTCAAAATGAAGCCACAAACTGTGACTTCTGTGATGGCCAATAAAGCTGCTGCTGTGACTACATGACATACAAGCTATATAATATTAACTACTCAATCCAGGTGTGCATTTACAACAGATGATGAATCACTTTGTAACAGGCAACTTTTTCTTTTGACTCCTAGTACAGTCCCTCCACTGTTCGTTTTGTTGCACTTCACCAAGATGACTTTGTTCTGTATTTTATTGTTTGATAGAACTTTAATTAGAGAAGGTTAAAAAATGGCAGATGAATTTGATAATCAGTTCATTCAGCACCTTGCACCCTTGCTACTTGCTGGGGACTTCAATATTGCTAGAGATATTCATGAAGCTTTTGCATAAGGACTGCTGCTCTGAACTGGAATAAACTTTTCTTAAAAGCAAACCTGAGCAAGAAGAAAGTCAGGGCTCTGCTAGTAACTTAGTTATTAGCACAGTCTTAATATAGTGCCTCTATGCAGTCATGAGATATGAACTTAATGTAGGAAGGTGAGTCCCAGAACAGAAAGAAGCATGGTGCCACCCTGATGCTTCCTCACTCCATGAGAACTGGTGGTCAGAAAAGTACTTTTTTTTTGTGTGCTTTTAAGAACTGGAGGTTGTTTAGCTGCTCAATGTTCATGGCTTTCTAGTTCTACTTTTTTTTTCTCCTATTCCTGCATTGATCAGGGAGTTTTGTCTACCATCCAGAACTTTCAGGATGAGCTAAAGAAACTAGTTGCTTAGCAATTTCAACTGCTGTCTTAGTGTTAACTTACTATGACAAGTTTTGTCTGAGGTGCCAAATTTGGTCTGATGTTATCTTGAAACATATACTTTTCTATTTCTCTCCCATCTCCCTAAAACACAGTTCTCTCAGCTTTGGTTTATCCATTTCTATGCCCCTTTTTTATGCTCAGCATTTGCATTTTTGGATGGAGTGCTGTATTGTATTTTCTCTAGTAATTTCATAATTAGTTTTCTCTGCCTGTGTTAACTGAAAGCTATTAAGTATATCAAGCACTGCAGAGCTAGAAACTGTCCAAAATAATGCTGCTGGCTGTATTACCTCTTGCTGGTAACTACTGTTTTTTTTTCTCCATGAAAAAAAAAGAACCAGGGATAGCCTTTAGCTCTCCCTGTTTTCCACAGTTCATAATGATGGGGGTTTTAATATTGGAACTCATTTTCTACTTAAGGCTTTTTTGTTTACCATATTCATAACACCATCTGCTGTTCAGAAAATTGCTCAGAGGCAAGTGCTGAATACAGAATGCTTCTTTCATTGCCTAGTCTTGACAGGTAAGTGTGGTGTTACCTGATCCTTTTGTGGAGACAGCCACTTCCAACCTGATCTGGATTTTGTAGGGACACTGTACATACTTGTTTAGAGCCTCTGTAAAAATAAAATACTTTAATACTCCAAAGTGTAAGGACTGCTTGACTGAATTTCCCCAAAGCAGCTGTAGCTGGATGGATAAGGTATTCTTCTAGTCAGAGAAAGATTTAGATGTGACTCTCCTTAGCTTGAGGGGGAAATTACTAACACACTAATGTTTGGGAGGCCCAAGTTCAAGGAGCCTGCTTCTGTTTCCATATCTTTAGAGAATCTGGAGGACTGTTTTAAGTGTTTTGCTTTGTTTTTGAGATGGAGAGAGAGAAAAAGTATGTGAGTACAAGTAAATTGGTTTCAGCACAGCATTGAAACAGCTTGCTCCCCCCTTTTTATTTTTAGCTAGCATTATTCCTAACTGACCATTTGTCCTTACTGGTTGTATGGGACCAGTGGAGGGTGATGTGACTACAATTATAAGGTCTGCCCATAGAAGAAATGTTTGTGTAATGACAGTATCAGTGGTATGATGTGAAAAAAATGGGAATCTGATACTTGGTTTGTGCCATAGAGAGCAGAAGCACTTGGTACAGGACTTCTGAGTCTAAAGGTGAGGGGTAGAAATGCACCTTCTGTTCATAAAAGTTCTTAATTCCCTGCTGTCCTAAATACTTCTCTATCTATGGAGTTTTCCCTTTTCTTCTCATCCCAAAGCCTAAAATTTCCCTTTTGTTGTGGAAGACACAAAGTGATGTTTGAGCAGTGTGTTAAGTACTTCACACATTAATGGGTGATAACAGAGTGATGATAATGTTAAACGTTGATTTGGTCATATAGCCATTAAAAATTTCACAGGACAAGGTCAACTGTGAGGGTGGTGAGGCACTGGAATGGGTTGCCCAGGGAAGTTGTGAATGCTCCATCCCTGGCGGTGTTCAAGGCCAGATTGGACAGAGCCTTGGGTGACTTGGTTTAGCATGAGATGCCCCTGCCCATGGCTGGGGCATTGGAACTAGATGATCTTGGGGTCCTTTCCAACCCTAACTATCCTATGATTCTAAACTGACTAATCCAGTCCTGTAAATCAGGATTAGCATCTCCTAAATTCTCACTGCTATGGTCATATGGCAGTTGTGCCTGAACTTGGCACCCAAGAGAGGAAGTTTAGTCTTGCAATACCTGAAAGAGCATCAAATTGAATTAACTTTTCTGAAAACTTCTGAAATTCTTCTGATGTATTGATTCTGCAGGTGGGCCATACTACTAGGAGTCTGCTGTTGGAGAAAGAAATCTAAGAATTCTTTAAGGACAGCATTACTACTTGGGCTAAAAGCATAGGATTCCTCCAAAAATAAAAAGTCAGATATTCTGAGTTGGAAAAAAGAAAAAATATTGCCTATGCAAAATTACATTTGGAAATCAGATTTTTTGGGAACTTGTTAGTTCTTAAGAAGGATGTGCCAATTAATTTTCTTTATGAAGAAAAACTTGCCCTTTCTTGGAATTAAGCAAATCCTTCCTTGAAGCTTTTCTTCAACTAAACCATCTCTGATTTGACCTCCTATCTCACCATAAATAATGGGGAAGAGTGTTCAGTGAGTCAGAGAATGACTTTATAAACATGCATTTATGTTTGATCATCCTATTTTATCAGACCACAATTAAAAACAAAACAATAAAAAAGCCTGTCAGCTTGGCTGTCTCCACAGCCTGTCTGTGTGCCTTTCCCAGCAGTGCTGCTGTCAAGATCATTATTCTTCCTCCAAGCTGGTTTGACCCATTCTCATGCACTTTTTCTAGGCTGATGAAGTTTGTGGGATCTTGTCTCTTGGGAAATGCACTTAGAAGGATAAGTTAATTCTGCTTCTCTGCAGTAAGCAGTTCTGCCTGACTTCTCCAGGGCCCCTATGTCTGCGTTGTCTAAACTGTAACTGTAAACTCCTGTAAGCAGTAAGGTTCGCAAGACCACAGCTGAAACCCTTCTCTTTCCTTACTTAGCCTACTTCGTACCACTGTGTTTTGTTGTGAGTGGTGAGTACTTAAGAGCCTAGGAACCACTTAGAAGAGCTAAATCAAGGTGGCTAGAAGAGCTACTATTGTCCTTGGTTAAAAATAATTAAAGAAAATGGAATCTCCATAGTGGTTCATACAGTCTGTAGGTTTGAGGAGAGGGACTTGCAATCTCAGCTTGTTAACACAAGTTGGTGTGGAAGTGAGATTTTAATATGCATATAGTTACTACACATGAGTATAGCAATTGAAGAAGGTTAGTATTACCTCCCATGCTGTGTGATTAGGGATCAGTGCTAAACACCTACAATGAGGGAATGAAGGTCAGATTTTTGGAGTTGCTCAAAGTCAAATGCTGTTCATTGTGGCCAAAACTACATGAATTACTGTGTTTGGGTTTTTATTTGATTTTTTTTTTGCTGAATTAGACTGAGAAAGCAAATACTTTGGTCACTGGCACAGCAATGCACTTAGAGAGAATGGCTCTCTGGGAAAGAAGAAAGTAAAAAGCGTTTGTACTTCCATGTTTTTAAGAAAAGGCATGGAGTAAAGACTGATATGCTGGAGCTCTCTTCTGAAAGTATGCACCCAAGAAAAAAATGTCAGTAAGCTGTAGAATTGTATGTACAAATTGTATCGTAGAATACATGGAATTTGTAGTAAATTTGAAAAGCAAAATGTAATGTGTAAGTTAAATATTGAGCTTTGGATGGAGGGAAGTCTTTACTCATTGGTTAGGAAGCTATCACTGATTAAAGAATGATCTATTTTCCGTTCTATTAGACTATGAAGTAACTATTGACTTTAATGTTCTGAGAAATTCTGATTTAGCAGTTGTTATGGCTTTTTGGTTTTTTGCCTTTTTTTTTTTTTTTTTTTTTAAACATAGGAGTTCACCACTGCTCAGCGATATGGTTTAACTGTTGGAGAGAATGTGTTTATTGTGTTTATCCCAAAAATGGAATGTCTTGATTAGTGGTCTAACAGTGCTTATGGTCTGTGCTTATGATCTGTGCTTTGGTAGGTGAGGGGAAATCCCATCAAGCAGAATTTAAAACTAAATTGTGTATCAATATATGGCTCTTACTAATTGTACATATACTTTTTTTTTCAGTTATAATCATTTAGCCTCCTAAATAAACAAAATAAATGGCTAATTCTTTGAGCTTCAATATTTAATTGCATTTTCCATAAACTTTTAAAAAATCTCAGTAATATAAATCTTAAAGACATCCCTCTGGAAAAAATATATGTTCTGTTGTCACAGGGAGTGACATGTTAATTGCCTGCAGATATCTTGTTGGACTAATGAGTAAAATATCCTAATAACTAATTGAAACTCCACTGAAATAAAGTCATTAGGAAAGTAGTATCATATCTGAGTAAATTAACTCTGTTTTATATCTTGAACTATCTAGCTGTTGTGCTTTGATCACAGCTAAATTGGATCATTAACTAATTAAAAGTGAAGCCAATGAATAATTGCAAAATCTTGTATAAAGATGTTTTTTTCCTGTTTCACAAGACATTTGAATAAGAAGTCTTGGCTGTTTGAATTTCTTCTGCAACTCTTTTAAGTATATGGGAATGACATAACCAATGAAACTTTGGTCAGGAACAAATCCTTTAGACTACAGCTAGTTAGGGAATTGTCCAGCAAAACAAGATTTTTGTTGTGAAATACCTTTATTTCTTGTAGCTTTACAAGGCATTTTAACTAAAACCCTCTTTAAACCACAACAACTCTATATTTCAATGGCTTCCTAACATTCCCATGTGTTTTCTGCTGGAAAAAAAAACATGCAAAAGGAACTTTTTTCTTTTCTTTTTGTCTCATTAGGGAAAGGAGGCATCAGAATATCAAAGTTTTCTGCAGGTAAATTCCCTCCTAGACAGTTTTTGTGCATGCTGGTGTCACCATCCTGTAGCTGGAGCTTGTTCTCATGCTGTATGTGTTTGAAGTACAACAGAAGGTTTTCTTCTCATGATGGTGTGAAGCATCAGTTCCCTTCCTGAGCGCCTTTGGGAAATATCTTTGGTTTTGTTTTATGTTCTTGTGCCAAGTACCTGAATGCATGAGAAAACCAGCATATTTTGTTCTTAAAGTTAACCAGAACTGGGAATTTATACATTTCTGGCCATAGTAGATGACCTTTGTGTAAACTTTAGTGACAGAACTCAGAATATAATCTAGTTTGGCATACTTCAATGTTCCATTACCTTTTTCTTTTTTTAGATTATCAGCAGCCCTTAAAGGATCCAATGCCTTTTTTTTTTTTTAATTTATTTAATACTTTGACTGGTAAAGGGGTTTAGATATCTAAGTAATTTGTAAGTCAGTAAATAACAAATTTCCTGGCTTTTCATGGAATACCACTTTCCTGGTTTTCAGGAGTTTCAGCTGGTAATACTTGTTTGGAGTTAGCTGGTGAAGACTGAAATGTCCAAAAGTCTGCATGTTGAGATGGCATCCACCTGGGCTCCACAAAGAAAATTCTGTGAGAAAAAATGCCAGACCCTGTACTTGTAGGGTACAGGGAGGTACATCCTTCCACTCAAGATTCACAATTCAGATTCCTGTCTGAAAATTGTGTACTTAAAGCAACTGTTCCTCACTAGAGATGGAATCCTTCCAGCACTCTTAGAATGCTGGATGCGGGTCATAAAGAACTTCACTGGTATCTAACCAAACGTAAATCTTTGTGTAACATGAAAACATCCACTAAGGGTTAATTTGCGCTGTGTGAGACGTACACATCACTTAGCTTTCATCTAGTCTCAAAATGAGTCATGAACAACACTTAAGTGGTACATAAGATTTGTGCTGGCCCTCTGCCCAGAGGTAGATTTCTATTTAATTGTCAGCCTTGCTTAATTGGTAGGTTAACAAAACATGGGTCTGATTCCATTGTATTTGCTGTCAAAATGCCAGAAACAAATGACTTGACAGTGGTGTATGGGGAAAATTAAAGAAATCCCTCAAAATAGCCCCTTGTCCTGCAGAATTCCTTCCTTATGAAAAATTCTCTCTGTATTTTCTCTTCTCCCACTTCCCCTCCCCCCCCCCCCCCCCCCTTGAATTCCTTTGAAGTGTTTCTTTAAAATAAATAAATCTGACATTATCACCTCTGTGAAAAATGCTGGGTTTAAATAGAGCTGCTATGGAGTAGGTAGGCAGTTAGGATTTAATATACGTCAGAGGTAGCTCACACTTAGCAGAACAAAATATGTAATTTAATGAGAAAACACTTGTGCACTCGGTAAACTTCTTTAGTATAAAATGCTTTACAAGTACAAACAGCAACTTAAGCTGGTGCATATTTCTTCTATAACTCCAAAATAATTTCCCAAGGCAGCAATTTATGTTGCTTGTTTAAAATGCAGCATGAATGATTATGAGGTGACAAAGACTAACGAGACTTCATTGTTACACAATTGGGACTTATAAGATTGTGCATTATGTGGAAGACTATTTAAAGGAAATACTATTCAAGAAAACTGGAAAAAAATGTAGCAAAACTCATTAATTTTAAATCTGAATTAGCTATTAAATCACATGGTTCTGCTTTCAAAGTTCTGAGAACAAAATACTGCTAACTTGTTAATAAAACTGTTAGAATGATAAAACATAAAGTTGAATTTATTTTGGCACAAAATAATTATTTTTACTTCCATTTACTGCTGAGCAGCAGTTTCCACAGCAGAGAAACTTCTTACAATTGTATACACTTACTTTGTCTGTCACTTTCTTCTTTAAAGAAAAAGAAAAAAAAAAATCCAATTCCAAAAGCCCAGAAAATATTTTTCCATCCACTAATGCCTTCTATATGGTAATATTTCTGTGGGTTTTGTCTCAATTTATGAATTAAAATTTTACTAATGCTGTGTGACAATTCAAATTGCTAGCATTTTAAAAGGCTTTGGGGGATGTTTCCTATAGATTTATTTAATTTTTTTAGGCTTCATTCTTTCTAACAACTTTCTTGTCAGTCTGACACTGCAGCTTTTTTTTTTTTTTTTAACAGATTTATTTGCAACAATAAAATTTTGATATGTTGTTGTTAGGCTAATCATAAGTGTAACGGTGCTGATACAAAACACTGAACTGAATGTGTCTCCAGATAGCTGTTGCCCGTTTTTACTTTTGTCTAATGTCTTAAAGTATGGGTATTTTTGCTTTACTTACTGTCATCAAATTCTATGAAATCATTTTAATTTACAACTGGAATCAGATGCAAGTTGAAATTTTTTTGGTACATGATTTTTCATAAGAAAAACTTATGGTTTTGGTTTTTTTTGCTAGCCAAAGGGAGCACCCCTTTTTTTCTCTGACATTTGGCTCAGCCTTGTTATGCTCTCTCCTAAGGGTGATACTGCTAACGTTTTGAAGAGCAGCATCAGGATGATGGGGTGGGAATGCTGGGGATCTCTCCATCCTCAGTCTTGGCTTGCTTGGGTTTAGTGAGACGTACCCTCCTCCCAGCATACATACTTCTCCCTGATGCCCGTGGGGATATGTATGTTGCCCCAGCACCTACTTGGGAATTCATGAGGCTGCTGGTGGTTTCTCAGGGGTAGCCTGCAGAGTATCAGGCCTCTTCCACAATCAGCTCTGCTGGAGCAGGCACCTGCAGAGGCACCCATGACCACTTGCCTGCTTAACAGCTATTGTCACAGCTAAACCAGCTGGGGCCATGGCAATGCCATCCTGGTACTGAGATCTGGTATTTCTGGTTCTGTGCAGCATCTGTGTGCTTTCACTAGCAATGCCAAAAAACTCATTTACTGGGATACAGCCTGTTCTGAAGTCCACAATGGGCAGTGGTTCCATGAGATGTGAGACCTTTGTTTGGGCACCGGCTTTGAATCTTAAGACTCCAAATTATACGTGTTTTGGTTCTGTTTTCTTTCTTTGTGTGTGTGCACTCTACTAAATCTGCTCCATTGTGTGATGAAAGGAGGTCCTGGGTTTTTTATTTGTCAATGGTATTTTAAGAATGACAAAAGTATATTCTGGTGTAAGTATATTCTGTTGGCCTTTCCTATGAACCATCTCAGTAACAGGGTTGTGATTAAAACCTCATAAAAATCACAGATCAAAAGATGTTGGTGTTGACAGTGAGACTACTGGGATTGGGGAGAAAAAAAAAGAAAATTTCATTTAAATTAAACATTTTCTCCAAATACAATTTTGAACAAAATCTCTGGAGAGGGAAAGGGGAGCTTCAACACTACAAAATGTTAGTTGTGTTTATTTTTTTTTTACATTGAGTTGTTTAGAACAAGACATTTTGCCTTTATTCTAACTGCTTTTCATTTGAAATTATTCATTTTTTCCTCTTTGTGTTATGAGATTAATACATTGAAAAGATGAGTTTGGTGGTTTGTTTTGTTTGGTTTTTTTTGTTTGGTTTTTTTTTTTTTGAGGATATATTGAATCATGAAAATCCTTTTCAAGTTGGAAAGGCCTCTTTTCCTTACCCAAGTCCTTTGCAAAGCAATTTTTGTCCTTAACTAGAAAACACATAATGTAAATTTCACAGAGAAGAAACAATCCTAGAATAGAATTTGAAGGAATTTGTATACAAATACAGATCTAAGAAAATTTTCAGACATTTTGGTATGTCTGAACAGCTCTTGAAGTGTACTTGGCATATTTTCTGGTAATTTGCAATCACTTTCACGTATAATCACTTTACACTTGATGCATGAGGCAATTTTAAACTTGAACACTGAGTGAGGGAAAAAAATGTTGTGTGTGTTATGCATTTAAAAATAGCTTGTATTGGTCAGATCTGAATGCCGTCTGGAAACAGCAATATTTATCTCCAGCATAGATTGGCACTGCTAATAGTGCTCAGATGCACTGTGCTGTGGTTAGCTCAATTTTAGAACTCTTGTGTCACTACAGAAGCACATAAAACCTAATGAAAGGACTCACAATCCTGGGCTGCAGACAAACACGTTGGTGAACTATCTCCTACACTTTCTTTGTCATATTAGTTGGAGGATTTGTCACTGGTTTCTGCAATTAGGATAAAAAAAAAGGCAGCATCAGCTACTATGGCCAATTAAGTGCACCAATAATTACTCAGAAGAAGATAACTTCTACTCTACAAGAATCAACCTTATTGAAGAGCCTGCTACACTGTTTTCACTTGTCTTTTTGTTTGGTTTTGTTTGTTTTTGTCTTGAAGTCTATTGATAGAGAAATGTTTGAAATATTGTTTCTGAAAGTTAGCTGTTGCTGTTGGATGTCTGAACCTTTTTTCCAAGTCCATAGTACTAATAATTATCTTGGTTATTCTCATGATGGGTTTTTGACATCCTGAATGAATCATGTCTGACATGATTATCTGACAGAGATGTTATCTCAGGGCTCTGCCTCTGTAGGTAGGTTTGAAGTAGAGTAACCATCAAGTGCTTGGCTGCCTATCCTGAGAAAACAAAGCCTGGTGATGGAAAACCTTAGTTTCCTGACTTGACTTGGAGTTCCCAGTCTATCAATTACTTTCACCTTCCTTCTTGGAATTTGAGTCAGAGGAACTTTTCAAAGTGGAGGAGAATGCATTGGTGAGATTAAGGAATTTTGTGATTTTTTTTTTTTTTTTTCCCTCTCTCTCCCCCCCCCTTTTTTTTTTTCTTCTTCTCCCTTCCCCAGTTATGGTCTTCCAGAGGTGCTACCACTGTGGCTAATGGCACCGTTGGTTGGTCCGTATTGGAGCTGTTGTACAAAGCAAGTGTGACAAGCGTGCAAATGGGAGAGAAGGTAGTAGATACGGAATCCCTCTTTTGCAGTTGGTGGCAATGCCAGCAAAAAGCAGGAGCCCCGTTATGTCTGCTACATCAATGTGCTGGAATAGTGGGAATTCACACAGTTGCTCTTCTGTACTGTAGGCATTTAGGTTCTAGTCATGCCTATGGAGTAACTTATTGTGCTTCATCACTTAGTAACTCTCAGTAGCTTCTAGTCTCTCCTAAGCAACTTTTGATGTTTGACTGTGGAATGAAATCAGACATGACTTGAGTGACCTGGCATGAAAGGATTGTGGGAACTCTGATTCATTCATCTATCTGCTATTCTCATCTAATTCTTATGTGGGATTCCCCTTATGTTTTAAGTAAGCACTTAATCTCTTTGTAGAGTGGCAAGTGCATTTTGCTGGAAGAACAGTATTTGTCTAATGTCACTTTTGGTTTTATGACTTCAGCAGACTCCTATAAGACATCTGTCCTTTCAGAGAGCTTGTCTAAAAATGGTATGTGTCTAAAAATGCTGTGAAGTTATTTGTTAATCTGAGTTTCAGAGATGTCGAAACTACCATCAGTTCAACAAAGAGTGTCCGTGCTTGCTTATCAAAAACTTTGTTCCACAAGAGATTGTGTCAGGTGGCTGGTGAAGGACAGAAAAATATATATTTCTCTGTTGCAGAACTTGGAGTATTTGCACTAAATAAAGCTGAAACAAGAAACAAAAAAGGCAGAAAATTAAATATTTAGTTACTTTGCCTAGTAGCCTAGTAGTTGCAGCATTATCACTGTTTTTATAAAAATGATTCTTTGTCAGGTTGTCCACATAGGTATTTAATTCTGACTGGTGTATAGATATGTATGTGTCCTAATGGCTTGCTGGTAATTTTCCACTCAAACTGAAAAGGTGGTATTTAAATTTACATAGTTCCAAATTAGCAAAGAAACTAATGTTTAATTGGTTTAAAAATTGGGTTTCTTGAGAAACTCAGATCTTGGAAAACATACTAAGAATTGCACCACCTGTTGTGTAGGTATCATCCTTCTGATTCTGCTTCAACTTTTAACTCCATCGATGTGCTTTAAAATCTGTCACTAAATTGTGTGTGTGTTTTAAGTAAAACGCTTTCCATTAGGAAAATTGCAATACTGAATGTGGCGCCTTGTACAACTCCTTTATAAATATATTTGCTAATAAAATTGCACATTATGCTTTAACCAAAATGCATTATTCTCCATTGCAAAAGGCTCTTGTAAATATTCAGACTGAATATAATCTCATATTTTTCTCCCTAAGATGAACAGTTATTTATTTAGTATATTTGGAAAAGCTTTTTTTTTTTTTCGTTGTCACTTAAGGATCTGAAAATGGTGACTGAGTTCAATGCTTTTAGTACCTTTATAATCAAAAATTTCTAAGCAAAAATATGTTCATCAAAAGTATGGATTTTGGGGGAAAAAAAAAACCACAGCAAATGAATGTATAATGCAATGATTTTTATTTTCCTGTTCTGCTGACATAAAACAACTACTAAGAGTAGTTTGGTGTTACTTAAGTAACCTTTAGGTATTCAAATGTATTTTACATATTGCAATATGTTAATTCTTTTTAAAAGGCTAATTAACATTATCATCACTGTCATAATTTCAAATGATTTAGGCACATCATTATATTTAGTTATTACGGAAAAAATGTTTTTATCTCTGATGGATAGTAAACGCTTATTTTATGAAATTGCAATCACAGTTGTTTGGCATATTAGTAACACTTTAATCATTTTAATAGCATTGATTGTAATAAACTCATTTGGGATTCATGTAGAACTAACATTTATTTCCATAAAGCATTTCACAGTAATTGAACATTAGTTCAGTTATGCATGCTGGATTCCTGCCAGAATATTTCTTTCTTTCTTTTATTCTTCTATTTCCTCACTGTTGATTTTGTAAACCTATCTTTCTGCTTCATTACTGATGAGATCTTTAAATCTAAGTCTGGATTCTTAGCTAGCATAAATTGAACCTCAATGGAACTATTCTGATTGACACTGATTGAAGACCTCAGTGTTAGTTTTTGCTGTATTTTAGTAAATAATGGATTTCTAAGTCATAAAGGACTCTAGGATTAAGTTGACTTTTTTGTTTAGAGATGCAAATAAGGCATCATTCCCTGTATGAATAGGAAAAAGAAAAAATGTGTTCTTGTACTGACTAGGGGATCTGTTTCAGATTACATTTGACTTTACTGAAAATATCCCAAATGAGAGGATGTGAAGCCATTTATAAGACTGCTTTCACACTTAAATCACCTTTCATGATGAGAATTACTTCAGTAATAGCATTACCATCCTAGAGTAATTTATTAAACAGTTGTTGTGACCTCCTTGGTCCTTTTGCTTAGAAGACAAAATTCTAGCATTGATTTGACAGTGATATGGAAATTTAAAATAGTCAAAGTTTGAGGTGACTGACTGAACTGAAACAGAATTTTACATCGAGATTAGAAAATGAGGGGTCATTGCCTCAAATTAAACTTCCAAAACAAAAGTCATAGCAGCATGTCTATCTCTGGTACGTTTGTGGTGGTTATAAACTGGGATATTTTTCATTTTATTGCTGTTGTGAGAGTATTTGCCTGCACACTTGTTAGTACTTTGTTTTGGAGACACAGTGTGTTTTGAGATTTATACAGCGCACATGAAGTAGATCTGTTTTGAAGAATGCCAGACTGGTAACTCACCTAATGCTTTCTGATCCATAATGGAGATGTGAAGGTCCAAACCCGTTGTTCCTTCAGGCAGCCTTGAACTGTGTGTGTGTTTGGGATACTCAGACCAGAAGACGTGCAGTCTGAAGTGAAATTCTGAAACTTTCAAAATGAGGGATGGCAATGGAGCACGTTCACACCATCTACGTTGATCTACTGATCTGTTCTGATGAACTGCTAATGTCAGCCCAGCCTTTGTTAATAAAAGCATTGAAAGTAGACTGGCAAAAGTGCTACCAGAGTAAAAAGCTTCTGGAACCTTTTACTAAGACTGAATAATATGACCACATTGAGTATTAGTGAAGGGAAGAGACCACAGATAACTGAGGCAAATGCTGCAAAGTGAAGAAAGGATCTTGTCAGGCATATGCACAGGCAACTGATGAAACAAAAGGTCATTTAATATGGATAAAAAGAAAACAATCTGCTTGACAACGAATTTTGCTAGTATGTGTAATAAATCTTCTAGAGTATTCCCAGATGACTGTTGTTATCATTACAGCTAGTCTGGTCTAGATAGCAATAAATGTGACGCAAATCTTTATTGTGAAAGGGTGAGATGTCATATTTCTGTGCAGTCAGAATGTCATGGAAAGGGTTAAAAATGTCCACCTGCCTGAACTGATGCAATGGGAACACCTGATATGTCTTCAAATTAGACTTGTTTAATCTGAAGTTTTTAGCCCTTTAATATCAAGTTTTAGGAAAAATTAAAATGTTTTAGAGGTTTAAGATCACAAAGCTCCTTTGCCATGAAGATGACAACATAAAAAACAATTAGAAAACTGTCAAATGAATGTCTTCTAAATCTCTGATGCACTTAAAAGAACTAACTACAAAGAAAACCCCAGTACTGAATGCAACGATTAGCAATATGCAAATCATGGAGAAATTCAGGTAAAGGTCTATGGAGGCCAGAAGTTTGCCAAGTGAATTGTAAAGGTAGACTGTGATTTACTACAGTATGTGACTGTTTTTCTGGAGCTGATTTGGATAGTGACATGGGAAATACTAATGTTCACTGCATCAGGATGAAGGCTGCCTTCTTGCTTCAGCCATTCCATACTCCGCAGCATACAAGAATCTCTCGCTGGTAAAATGCCATTTCTACAACCAGTTACATGACAGCAGTTGACAAAATTCTTTTTTGTTTTTTTTTTTATTATCTCTCTATGCCTTCAATAAATAGAAGAAATAGTCTACATCAAAAAAAAAAATCAGGAATTTTGAATCTTCCTGCTGCTACTGGGCACTGTTAAACGTAATTTTGAGTGTTGTTATACTATAGTCAGTCATGTTATTGCTCAGGTAGAACCCAAATGTTGCTGCATTTCTCTTGGTAAAAAGGTAAATGCAGAATAGAGTGTATTTTGGTGATAAAGGTGAATGGGAACTTAATTAAAACAGTGACATCTAATGTGAAGAGCTCTACTAAAAAATACTAGCTTGAGTTACCTACTGTCGTGGTTTAAATCCAGTCAGGCAACTCGTTCACTCACTCCCCCCCCCCCCCCCCTTCTTTCCCTCCCCCTACTCCTGGAGGGATGGAGAGGAGAATCGAAAAGAATGCAACTCCCACGGGTTGAGATAAGAACAGTTTAGTAACTAAGGTATAACACAAATCACTACTGCTACCATCAATAATAACAATGATAAAGGAAATAACAAGGGAAGAGAATACAACACCTCACCACCAGCTGACCGATAACTCACCCCCCCCAGCCCGACCAAGCTCTGACCGATGCCTCCTCCAACCCTGCCATCTCACCGCCCTTCCGGCTAACTCCCAGTTACATCCTGGGCATGACGTGCTGTGGTACGGAATACCTCTTTGGTCAGTTTGGGTCAGGTGTCCTGTCTCTGCTTCCTCCCGGCTTCCCCTCCTCCCTGGCAGAGCATGAGGCTCACAAAGTCCTTGGCCAAACCAAAACATCATTGTTATCAGCTCTGTTCCCAGGCTGAAAGTCAAAACACTGCACTGCACCAGCTACCAAGGAGGAGAAAAATGACTGCTACTGCTGAAAGCTGTACACCTACTCAGGAGCCAGTGATGATTCTCAGTAAATCAGCATCTACTAAACTATTTTATATAAGAAACAAAAGCTTATTTTTGAGTCAGTTTATGCTGATCTACTCCCACAGTGGCCTGCTTGCCTTCCATCTCAGCAAGCTCTACAACCATGGAGCTCTGTTAAGTTCAAGAAACTTCAGTATTCAGAAATACAGCTAAGACCACAGTATAAACACTGGAAAAATACTTAGTATTGTCATTTGGTGAGTAAAGCATATCTGACATGGAGTTGTTCTGAAGCAGACTTTTTGTAAAAATAAGATCACTTGTTATGAATGTTGGTTTTTTTTTTTGTCCTTTTTTTTTTCTTAAGGGGAGTGCAGAACTAAATTGCTATGATTGCAAACAAGTAATTTATTCCCCTTTTTTGTTCTTTGAGATAAATAAGCTCATGCCAATGGCAAAGGAATAAAACCCATATGCAGGAATAGTTGGTATATCGTTTTTAGGTAATAAGCAAGTGTTCATTTTTATGTTTCTAATTCGATTAGAAGAGAGGTAGGATTCTGCTTTTTAGTGGGAACTTGAAACAGGTAAATATAGACACTCCATTTTACAACAGATGTTCTTAGATATACTAGTTCCTACATGCAGTACAGAGCATTCTTCCTTTGGTAAGATCAGCCTTTCAATAACCTGTAATCAGCTGAGAGTATTTCTGTAAAACTGATAAACCGTCATCTGCTTTCCAGGAGGATGTCCAAAGAACGAAATCAAGGAACACATGATTCTTGCCTATGTTTGAAGCATATGTTGAAATCAAAAGTGAGACTTATTTTTTTACTATTAAAATTAGATGCTATTCTCTTCCTCTAAATTTAATTGCATCAGTGAAGGAGCATTAAAAGTTCATAAATTCTCATCAGTCATTAAAGCAAAAGATGAAAAGTATGGGTCACTTGTTATCTTAATTAACACCTACCTGGTGTTTTCCAAATGTAGTGTCAAGAAGTAAAGGACAAATTTGTGTTCTATTAACGCATTTGCAATATTTCTCCTATAAGGCCTCCTAATCCCCTTTAGAAATTCTGTGTTCATCTGGGGCAGAAATAATTTTTCCTGATAAATATGTAATGTGATTTATATTCTTTTTGCATATTGTACTGGTTTAGGGTTCTATTTTATATCCTTTGTGAAATCTAAACATTTTCAATGTAATATAAAATAGGTCACACTGCACATGAGAAAAGGAATCACATTTTAATTTCTGAATAATATTTAACCTGGTCAAATATAATCTGCAAGATGAATTATGTTACTTTCTGAATCAAAATCATCACTGTTAACCAAACTGTACAACATATCTTTCTAGAGAATATTTTATGTAAATTATAGAACAAGAAACATAATTTAATGAACAAACCATAGTTCAGCATAGCTACGGCTCAGTGCTACTCTTTGCAAAATAAGAGCACATTACTGATACGATTATTCTTTAATATGCTTTCCTGATTAAATGGCGTCTTAGCCATTGGGTTGCTTTTCTTTAATGAGGGTAAAAATTACATGCTCTGCTGGCTGTATACTTGTGATACAAATTTAGCATATTAAGCTTCTCTGCTTAGATGATTTTATTTATTTATTTATTTTTGATGGACTACAATGTGTAACAAGATAAAGCAGAAATACTTTTGTGGGGTAATCTGAAGGATTTTTCTAACAGTGTTGGATATAAACAAAAAATTAGTAGATGGCCTCTGCTTTTGCATCTCTCATAAGAACCTTAGCAGCCTGAAACTGTCTGCTTGGACAGTAAATCGTTCTGGATAGAACTTCACTGAAAATGATGGTCTTACCTGTGGATACATGAGATGCCTGCATGGAAATCATTGTCTTTGTTGTCTTTCACCTGCATTTTCGTATTTGCAGCATCACTGTATTGTTGCACCTATCTCTTCCTCCTGTTTCCTATTTTAACTGGTACTCCTTCTTCAGGCATGTACTTGGTATCAGCTATTAAGACACCTGGACTTCAGATCCAAAGTGTATTTTAAGTCTGCTCTGCCCTTTCCCCTCCTTTCTCTTGTTGTTGACTTGGCTACAATTATTCAACCTTTAGTAAATGCAAACTGATCAATTTGTGTTTGGCATGAACTGGAAGATAGACAATCACTTCTGAAGAATCTCCCTATACTCATTTTAAGAGACAGTTCACTCTTCCAAAACTGTGCACAGTATTATTGCCTTTGAGAAGTTACAAAGGACAGCAGTGGAAATGTGGAAGTAGAGATGGGCAGACCAAGTAGGTTAATTATACAGATAAGCAAGTTACCAAAGCCTGTGCAATTGAAGCAGAGCTTGGTGATCTTAAAGGTCTTTACCAACCTAAATGATTTTTTGATTCTTAAACAGTTCTCTCTATAATATCATACTACATTTTTTAATGATGCTAGGACCACAGATGTATGTATGATGTATTATTATGGATGTATTCTTACAGACACCAGTGATATGAGGTGTGCAAAGAAGGGACATCTGAATAGCTACATCAGGGTGAGATCAGATCTCCAGTTGAAACTACATAGTATGTTGTAATATTTTTCAGGGGAAGAAATGAGTTAAGTAATAGGTAGTCTCCAAGTTGAGCAAAATCTTACTTGTACTTGAATGAAAGTAGAGGACTGTTCTGGGAGACAGTGTCATAATGTAGATTATGACTAACTGCATCAGCTACTGCCATTCTGTGAATATTCACACAGTTTAGTTGATGAAACAGTAAAATTGTAATTGTTAAACTCTGTAAGGCATGGCGTGAAAGGACTTCATGAAATTAAACTATTTTAAGAGCAGATGTGTTGTTGGGCTCCTCATGTTGTTAAGCTAATTGGCAGCAGGTAAGAATCTAGGAGGAGCTGGAGTCTGTGTTACGGTTAGGCACATATACAGAACAAGAAGGCAGCTGGAGAAAACACTGGGGGAAACATGGGCATTAAAACAGTCCCAGGAGATATTACCCCAAATTACCTTTAAACTGCCTGTACTTCTAAACACTCACGTGAGAATGTGTGACTGTACCTTGACACAGGAAATACTAAATGTTTCACTGTGGATTCAGCAAGATACAAACAGCATGTTTTCTTACCAATATAAGAATATTGTTCCAACCAAATACAACAGTTGTTTTCACAACCTCTGGCTTGGCAAGATTAAGACCACATAAGGATCCTTTTGTGTGAAAATAGCTTTAGAAACAAGTTGTGAAAGAACTTTCACAGTTTTGATGAAACCAGCTGATATCTGCTTTATGTATGGATTTGTAAATGATGCTCATTGATTACTAAGTACAGCACAGACTGAGTCACTGAAGTGAGATATATGTTGCGTGGCACTTGCGTTTTTTATATGATTGTGTTGGCCAGGGTTGTAGCATTGTCAGACACTAATTTTCCTAATATCTTAAAACTGTATGGTAACAAAACAACCTGACTTCTCTTATGTCTTAGTTAATGCTAGAATGGCCTTTCAACCCAAGATACTAATTTACTGTATTTCTGATCAGTCTTTCCGTTAGCAAAGATTCTGTGTCATCTTACAGATGAAAGACAAACCATTACGATTATCTGTCTAAAGTTCAGCAGTTGTTTGTATTACAGCAAATGCTCCTAGAGACTAACAACTTTCAGCTGGGTCTTTAACAACTTGTGTTTGTATGTATGTAGAGTCACTGTTAAAAGGCATAAACAATATACTTGAACACAGAAGAAAATAGAAAAAAAAGGCTATATATGATTTTCCCTAAAGCCTAGAAGCTGTCTGTTTCCCAGAAGGAAATAACTTCTTGCGTTAGTAACAAACCACAAAATACATTCTATTTTCCAGATTAAAACCCCAGCCTCGTTGCTGTGGAGCACTGCATTGATATGCTTGTCATTTTGTTTACTGGACGACACACTGCTTGTGCACCTGTTTGGCTTGTAGTTCAACCATGTACAAACATCCTTGGGACTCAGATCTGTTCTTTGTGAGCCTGACACAGCTATAGGAAGGGAGCAGAGCCTGGACATCCTAGTTGCACCAAGAGGCTCAAGGGTGTTGTTGGCAGGTTCCTCTTAAGCTGCTTTGTGCCCCTCAGTTATTTCAGAGCTGTGCATGAGTTAAGAAGGGTGTTTGCAAATACAGTGCTTTGAGAAATTAAAGGAGAGAAAGAGGAGGGACTCTTGTTGGGGCTGACTCTTGGGCCGCATCTGCAGGTTGAAGGAGGCGATTCTTCCTCTATACACTGCTCTCATGAGAGTGCATCTGGAGTGCTGCATCCAGCTCTTGGGGCCCTTAACATAAAAAGGATGTGGACCTGTGGGAAGTCAGTCCAGAGTAGGCCATAAAGATGCTCTGATGGCTCTGCTATGAGAGATAGGCTGAGAGAGCTGGGCTTGTTCAGCTTGGGAAAGAGATAGCTCTGTGGAGCAGCTTCCAGTGCCTAAAGGAGGTCTAAGAGAAAGGTGAGGGACTTCTTACAAGGGTGTCCTGGGATATGACAAGGGGAATGGCTTTAAAATGTAAGAGGGTAGATTCAGATTATGTATTAGGAAGAAGTTCTTCCCTGTGAGGGTGCTGAGGCCCTGGCACAGGTTGCCCAGAGAAGCTGTGGCTGCCCCATCCCTGGCAGTGTTCAAGCCCAGGTTGGATGGGTCTTGGAGCAACCTGGTCTAGTGGAAACTGTCCCTGCCCTTGGAAGGAGGTTGGAACTGTTGTGTGGAACTGGCACAGGCTGGTGGGAGCTGTTGTATCACCTGCAGAGCAGGTGAACCCAGCCGGTTTACAAGGCTGCCAAGTCAGAAAAGTACAACAGTAGGTGGATTAGAATAACCCACTCAGGGGAGAGGGAGGGATGATAGAGGCAACAGCTAGCAGGAAGGGCTCATAAGGATCCTAGGGTGATACTTTTACCCACTGAAGCTATAGCTGAAAGGACACCCCTCAGCACTCGTACCTCCTTCTTGGCAGAACAAGGGGATTTTGTGAAAGCCCACACCTTCAGTTGTTCATGTGCTTCCCAAATTTCACTGGTGATGTGGAGCAACAGCAAAGAGGGGGCTGCAGTGCATTGCATTAAGTGGCACAGAGTGCTCTCCTAGAACAGGCAGGTTGGTGCCGTGGTGGCAGTGAGGGGCATTGGGAACAGAAAAGAGCTGTACGTTTGGGGTGAGGTGGATAAAATTCCAAGGAATTTAACACAAGGGCAGTGTTACTGAGCTTCAAATCAGAGGTCAAATCAGTGGAAATTAATGGTCAAAGTTGATAGAGAATAAACCACTACTCTCTATGTAGCAAGTAAACCAGAACTGACTTGGGCCTCCTAAAGTGTTCAAAGTTCTTGGGAGCAGTGTTTTTGTTACTTGCAGGCATTAGTGTTTGACAGTAGGGGGAAAAAGGATTGTTTTTTTCTCACATCGTGGAACTGCAGTGGGAAGCTAATCCCATCAGTTAAGAACTGGGGAATGAATTGGTGTAGTATGTATTTTGTGTCCCTAATTAGCATTGTAAAATGCATCCTTTTTGTTATCCTTATGCATTTAAGTTTCATTAAATATAAACAAATGGGACTGTGAGGAGATTCTGTTATTCTCATTAGTTTACACATAATGAAAATAATTTATAGTAATTACTAAATAAAAATTAGATTAAAAAAATTAAATTAGCCTGGAATAAGTGATTAAACAGTGATCGAGCAGATTTAAACTTGAAGCTTTTTAGCCATACTGTTGTTCTAGGAAAATGGTAGCAAATTCAGGCCACTCTGAGTTGTGTGAATTTTTACCAGAGATGAACATTTCACGTTGTTTGTAAATTGCTGGCTGTTAAAATTGACCTGCGTGTTGGCCATTTTACAGGAGACTACTTTTTGTTAGGAGTTCTGCATATGACCCTGGAATGCTAAGTGATGAGACTATGGCAGATTAAAGAACTGATCACTCTTGTTCTAAATTGTTTATTGATCTTTGAGGTGCTGAATACAACACCTACCACAATATTGCAGCAGGAATATTTATGTTGTGAGAAAACAGTACTTTTGCATTTGATGTATTTTTAATTCAGTAGTATAGTTTATCCTCTGTCAAGCGTGTGTGCTCAAACATTCATTTTGATTTAGTGCTTACTTAATGTGGGCTAATTAAGCAGCTTAGCCTCCGCTTTTTTGAGGATGTGCAAGAACCTGCTGCAGTCTCTTGATAAATCTGAGTCATGCCTAGATCAGAGGAAAAAGTGTAGAGAGGAATAATGTCGTTGCATCTAGGTGTATATGTTCATAATAGTCACCTAAGAAAAGTGGTGTGACTTACCCCACCACTTACTTTCTTTTAGATTCCTGTCTGTTAAGTAGTAGTCAAAGGCTGTTGCGTATCTGGCTTGGAATCACTAAAGTTAAAACAAACAATGTTCCTGGTTCAGACTGATCCGTTTATTCTGTGCAGCCTGAATGGGACTGAGTTTACATGTGTAGTCTTATAGGTAAGTTACTTTGGATATCCATGTCCAGGGCTGTAGTTCTGTTGCTACAGAAATTGTGGTGTTGAAGATGGGAGGTAGAGATGCCAAAGTGCATCTAAGTATCTCATCGCTATCACCCGCTGGATTTGTTTTGGTTTGCATTTGCTCTATTTTTGAATACATAAAAGGGGAGCAAGCTCCTTCATGGTGTCCTAGCAGTCAGACATATTCAATCCCCTGTCTAATTAAACTCACCCTTTAACTGGAATTTAACTAATGTTTCCACTTGTAACAAGCAAGTTAGGAAACTTTTCATTGCTTTGAAATTTTTCATTCCATGGCTTTTCCATTCATCCTTTGCCTGGATAGTTGTGTATTGGAGTTTGTAACTAAAACTGTGTACATCTGCGTATAGAAAACATTTTTTGATTATCACCTGTCCAAGTAGGACAGTCAAAAAGCCTCAAATAGCTCTGGGAGAAATAGGTGAAATGCAAAAGAAAGGGCAAGTGTGAAAATAATTTTTAAAGCTGAAAGTCAGAAAAGGCAAAGGATTATAAGCAATCAGTATTGGTTGTTAAAATTTGTAGTAGACAGTAATGTCTGTAACTTGCAATGTAGGCCTAAAGGCTAAAGGCTTGAGATCAGAATTTTCCTGCACTGGACCATAGTTTTCACCTGGGACTTACTTCTGTTTTATTTAGTAAACATCACCTCACTGCTGCGCTTGATGGATGCACCCTGTTTGCTGACTTGGAATGCTGAGGTAAAAGTTACCTAGGTTAATTTTACAGCAATTTTGGAAGTATGTTGGAGTGGAAAACCTCTTGTTAGTATTAATAAACTAGTTCTGTTGGAATCAGATGCTTACTTGGAATTTAGCTAAGGTATATGGAAGATACGTGTTGTGAAAAGATCCCGTTGCAGATTTAGTTTCTGTCCCTGAATTAAGGAGCTCAGGAAGATTAATGAAGGCACAACTGCTGTTTAGCACTATATGAATGGGACCTAGAATACTAATGTTTATTCTTTTTTTCCATTTATATTTTGATACAATAGCTGTAAATGAAACTAAAAGAGTGATAAAGAAATATGGGGAGTACTTTCAAGCTATATAAAGGTGTTTCTGCTTTACATATGGAACTGTGAGATATACTTCAGTCCAGTAGAAATACAGGGAAGATCAGGAAATGGCAAATGAAGTGATGATGGGTCTAACTTGGTTCATTTTATTTTAAATAAAAGAGTTTTCTAAAAGTTCTGCTGCTGTTTGTTTCACCTTTTTCTTTCTTACCAAGGTATGTGTCTTTATAGGACAAGTGTCGGTGTAATTTCTTTAGTAATTGCTTCTTTTTTCTATCATTGAATAATAGCTTAATTACTATAGTAAATCTCCATCCTAACTTCTCTTTAAACAAACTAGACCTTCCCTTAGGCAGTTCTTTCTCTTCTAATTTCATCTCTTTTGTCCAGATTTCTTAATTTTTGAATGATATTATTTTTTGCTCTGAACAGGTCAGTCCCTTTTTAATTTGAAGTTACCCCTTTGTGTTCTGCCTCATTTCTCCAGTGCATAATAGAGTGTTTGTCACCTCTGCACAGGGGAGAGGGCTTTAATGAATTGCACAGGGTGTGTTTTAATTGACAGTAATGCATTCTGGTTTTTAATGCATTCATTTTTTTAATGAAGTCTGTAGAAGTCCCTCAACTAAGGTGGATAATTGTTTCCTGAATTATGCCCTTCTATTTGTATCACTTTGCCTAATCTTAAAATTTAATGTCATTGTCACTTATGTGACAATGACTGTGTATTCTTTCATTAGTATATGATACTCAATATCATTTACTGCTTCAGAAATGACTGAGGGGAAAAAAAGAAAGAAATAATTAAAAAATATGTAGGTTATAATGTAGATCCAGAATAGATGTCAGAAAAATGTCTAAATGATTGATCAAAACACAGATCAGTGTTCCATTGTATTTTCAAATTGGAAAAGCCATTAAAAATATATCCTTGGCCTGTTTAATTTGTAATTCCAAGATAGGTTAAATTCATCACTGTGCAAAGGCTCAGTAAAAGTCCAGGAATAAATTAAATCCAGTTTGAGGCCTTTGGGCTTGATCTAGAGCTCTTTGAAATCACTGGGATATTTTTCTTTTGAGTTCAGCACAAATAATAGTAATTAATAATCTTGCTTGAAGTTATTCCCGACTGAAACAAATAATGAAATATGACTTTAAAACTTCAGATTGGCTGGACTGTTTAAATGATAGAACAGTACTGGCAAAAGCTGAGGTCACTCATTTATATTCTGCTGTGGGGGAGACCAGAACAGGACGTTTGGTGCAGCAGTTTTTGGAAGAGCGGAGGTCTGACATCCAAGGTTCGTTAGAATGGCTCACCTTGGTAGAAGCTGGGCTGCCAGCTCTGATTCTGGCTGTTTGAAAGGCTTCTGTCACCTGTTAGAACCCTCGTGGGTATTGAAGTCTGGAGTAAGCTTCCAAGAGCCTTTTTTTCAGTGTATTTTTCTAATTGTTGTACTAATTAGTTGCTAAAATAGAACTGACTAAGATGCCACTGAGTGTAGTTTCTATTTGAACCAGCTTTAGCATTGTCTGGAAGCCAGTTAACAGGGAATTTTTCTAATCCAGAAAGACAAGGGGTAATTTACAAGCAGAAGAGAATTCCTTTGTGTGTGTATGTATGTGTGTATAAATTACATTTGCTTATAATTACACATCTCTAAAAAAAAAAAATAAATTAAAAAAACAATAATGCTTGAAGGAATTGGTAAAAATCAATTGTAAAATTTCAGCCTGGTCTTGCTTTCATTTATATAAAGCACTGAAAGAAATTTAGGCATCCTGATGTTGATAACTTAAACCCAATGCATTTCTTCTCATCAACACAAGACATTTTATTGTAGTAAATTGATCCAGTAGTTTTAAATTAATGAAACTTACTGGAATGATGAATCACCCAGAGTTTTGCTGTGAAATGAATCTTTACATGTAAGTCTTCTTGGTGGAAGAGCAGCTCAATAAAATACACAATTCAGTGGTAGTATTAGATGGGATTAAGCATGCTTAAAACACTGATACTTGTTTCTTTTTTATCGTTATTTAACATTTCACTATTTGTACCTCATGTTGATTCTATCCCAGGCATGAATTTCAGTCAACATGTGAATTCTTACATTTTACTATTCCACAAATCCTGCAGTTCAAGCTATTAAAATAATTGTTTTTTAATTATTATTTTATGCTAGTGGATTCAACTCAGGTTTGTATATACAGCTGTTTTTATAATAACTGATGTGCCTCAGAGGAGGAAATACCAGTTTAAATAATAAAAAAGGACAAAATAGGTGGCATAACAAAATATGGGGTAGTGTGAGAATGCTATAAAATTTTATTGAAAATAATTTCAGAATGCAGGGTTTTTGTAAGGAATGTGTGGATGACACATGACTCCAGAAAATACTTGTATTATGTGGAACAATGATCAGTTAAGAGGAAAAATAGAGATGAAATGAACCACATGTAAATATAGTAGTTAAAACAGAGCTTCTCAACTTTCTCATTTTCCTTGATGAAGAATAGCTATTTGATTTCAATCCTGTGTTTGATAGAAATTTAGTAGTTTTGTTGATTTCCATGGGGAATGTTTATCAGAGGAGAGTGAATAGGCAAGAGTTATATGAGTGTACCAGATTGGTTTAACCACAAAAGATTGTATAAACCCAGAGTGGTTTGGTGAAGCATGGAAATTGTTACTGGTGAAGGGACATAAAAAAAAAAAAAAAAATTATGCTTATAAAGGAAATCCCAAAGTAAAGAACAGGTTTTGTTCTGTGGTGCTTCATTGAGGCTGGCACAGTTCTGTTGTGTAGATGCTTCTGACGTGTTATATTTCTGTACACAGGTGGCATCTAAAATTTTCTCTCAAAATTTCTTGGGAAAAATGAGCATTGAATGTGATTGTAGACTTTGTAGAGTGCTTTAGGGCAACTTCTCCAGTGTATTTGAATACTAAGCGTTTTCTCTATGAAGAATATTCAGGAAATCAGTTTCAGTATTTTCAAACAGCTTCTGGAGACAATTTACCGCATCAAGAGTTTTGTCCAGTAATGGTGGGGGTGTTGAAGAATGGCTTTTGGCAGCAAAGTTAGTGTTTGGTACATCAAATTACAAAATGTACTCTTAATAGGTTAAAAAATAAGTAAGGCTTCTACATTGAAGTTTGAATCACACTGACAGTACTGAAGAAATGCTGCTTATGCTACATGTTAATGGCACAGCATGTTGCACTCCATGTTATGGAAAACATTACTGTGATCTGAGCAGAATTTAATAAATACAGCCTATGAAAAGCAGAAAGAAGGATAGATAATATATTGACTTAAGTAATATTTACTACTACAAAATAGTAGTAGTTACAAATTGTATCTGTCTCTGCAAATTTAGGTTTAATATTGTCAATGTTTAAAGTGTTAATTGAAGTGTCCACATCAGGAAAAAAAATGTTATCTAACTGAGCAAGTAGATGCTCAACTGGTGTACCTATTAAAAGTGCTGGAAAGACACCGGGTAAGTCCTTGTAAGATAACTTTATTCAAAAACTTTAAGAAAACCCAAATGTATGATTGAGTGAGCCTTGTATGATTCAGGTAGCTTTTTAGATTGAAACACCCATGTAAGCCAGCAGTCTCAGCTTGTTTTTTTTTTTTTTCTTCTTGTTTGTTTTTCCTAACATTGTTTGCATATCAGAGGGAAAAAATACAAAGCACATACTTACTGATTTTGTTTGTTTTAAAATAAACCTAGTCAACTTTAACAGCATATTTTAGTTTTCTACTCCCATTAATTCTAACTTGATAGACTGTAACTTGTAACTTCCTTTGTTCTAGGCCAGTCTTTTTGGCTTTTTCGCACAAGATGTGGCCCTTCATAAAGAACTGGCACTGAATTTCTTCTGGAAACTCACATTTCCTGGCACTTGGCAAAAATTTCTATCAGATATTTAGTTAGAATAGTTACTGAAATGTGTGGTTTTCAAAATATGGACTCATTCAAAACTTTGAATTCAGTGTTCTTCCACTGGAAAATTGTTCTGTATAAAATGAGATTTTCTGTGCTAGCAGTTGTGAGACTTCTTAGTGATTATATTAGTAACCTGATTACCAGCCAGGTTCTTTGTACTGGAAGAGGTTCTATCAATTTATGTTAAATATTTGAGTGAAAAGTTGATATTCAGGTAAAATTTTTGTTTAGATAGGGAGGAAACCAAATGAGATTAGTATGAGCCTTGTAATTTATCCATTATTCTTTATTATTCAGAAAAAGCAGCACTGACATGAAAGTCTGATGAAATTCTGTGTTCTTCATGGGGACATACAAGTGTTGTGGTTGCACATACTGAAACTGCCGTGTGCTTCAGTGGGCATGTGGCCAGTATATCCAGGTTCCTTGTTACTATTGGATAGCCAACCAAATTAAGAGATTGATCTTCCCTATTGTAATCCTGCAGGAAAATCCTACAAAGAGCTGTAGTACTATGGAATTTTCAAAACTGGTGAAAGTTGAATGGTCCATGGGGAAGACTTGAGACATTTGGCTGTATACAAGAAGACACGTTTACATATTCAAGTCTATTTCTGTGCAAAAACTATTCAAATCCCACTTGCTTTTCTAACCAAGGATAGAATGTTAAACTGTGTCCATAAAAACTGGTTCTACTTTGATGTATGTCAACATTAAACACCCCAACAAACACTGAATGCCTTTTCTGCCCTTTTTTCCAGGGTTATTATTGCACTTATACTTTGAAGGAACCATGTCTGTAATTGCTGAAAAGAGTGAATGATGCTTTTGTAGTGGTAGTCTTCTTTCTATTCATAAGGTCTAGTGAAGATAATTTTGAAAAATTACTTCTTTTTTTTTTTTTTTTAGGTCTAATCCTTTTATTATGTTCCATAAGCAGAACACTTACATGATAGTCTGTAAGACACTGCTGTACAGGAAATAGAAGAGAATGGAAAAAGGCAACAGATATAACCTCTCAGGAATGTCAACGGCCCTGTTTACTTCAGAAACACATTGTCCAAAATACATAAGATGCGACTTGTCTGTCTCTTGAAACCTCAAGAATCCTTTATTTTTTTGGATCTCCCAAATACCTGTAGACTCTTTTGTATTCATGGGGCAATCTGCTCATACTGAACAGGCCCTGTGGAGGAAAAGAAAGATTGCCAGTAATGCGGACGTAATTTCTCACACTCATCCTTGTAAGAAATTGTAATTTTCTGGGGATAAGTAAATTTTATGTCATGAAGCTGATGGAAGTTCAGTCTTAAAATCCTTTGTCAAAATTATGGTTTTTTTGATGAATTACTTGTAGCTCAAGTAAATGAAATGCATTGGTGATGAAACTGAAGAAGGTACAATTTTTTAAGTGAGCATGTCTGCTTTTTTCAGGGTATCTAAGAATCTCAAATTAAAATGTATGACTTTCCAGCAGTGTTCTTGTCAGGCCTCTGACATTCCAGTGATTATACATTTCCTCAGTCATTTTTGAAGCAAGTTCATCACAACTGTATGGTTACCTCTGTTTATTTTCTTGACTTTTTATTTCAGAAAACTAAAAAAAAAAAAAAAAAAAAATATAATAAATATCTTTCACTTTAAGCTATTTCGAACTTTACCCAATCTGTTTCCATTTCTGCCTCATTAATTTTTGGCATATGTTTTAAAATCCATTGTCAAAAATATATTGGGCCCTAGGGGGCTCTTACCCATTTACTTCTATAGTTCCCTAATGGTAACGGATTCTCATAAAAATTTCAGTATGAGTTTTGAATAGCTGATTGAACAATGATATTTAGAACTAATAGATAAATAATGGACAAATTGCCCATTAATATCACACAATGTGCTATATTCATTTTGTGGTGGGTGTTTTTTAATGTTGAATGCAAAGCTTCACTTTCTGAATTTAGTATTCGTAACTTGGATCGTTTGGGTATTTTGGTTATTCCATAGTAATTGACTAAATTTGTTGTTAGGGAAGGCGTTTATAAATACTTGTAACTGTTGTATGTGTTTTACTTAGACCTTATTGAAAGTATATAGGGGTTTTATTTGAATCAAGGAAAAAACTGTGATGGCGGAGATAATTCTGACTTACACAGTGAGGACTTCTGCATATATATGCAGATTTTCAGCTTCTTTGTAATGCTGCTTTTGATTTTTCCACATTTGAAAAATACAATTTCACTTTGTCATGCTTTAAAATGCTGGAAAATTATTTAACATTTAACTTTGAGAGCAGCATTTCCTCTGTTCTTGCACATTCTCAGTTAAGTTGGGTCTTTCTGTTTTGCTTTTAAGATTTGAAGTAAAATCATAGGTTGGATATCCTTGTATGCCAGAAAAAAAGAAAGATTGTGCTCTGCTAGTTACATATCTAGAACTGTTGGGAGGCAATCTGGGGAGCTTGTACAACCTAGACTAGCTTGCCATAATGATGCAAAGGCTGTTAACAACACTTGCCTGGTTCCTGTTGGGTAGTGTACGCCTACTGTTTTTGCTTCTTTTCCCACCACATCCTATTTTGTTCTTCTGTATCCAACAAATTAAAGATATCATAAAGCAGGTTGACTGCAGTGGAGGATGTGGCACAGGAGGAATTATAGGATGCTCATTTAAAACAGCCAGCATCAAGATGCTGTATGATTTCTTCTGGACTTTACTGACAGATTAAAGTCTTTTGTCGTTTAATTCATTCTGAACAACTATTAGTTCAGTCATGTAGTTGTATTTTTGTTTCTTTTCCCCTTTTAATTCTGCAACAGTTCATCATGCTGTGCTCAGAACAATGCCTCTTCCCACTGGTTCTTGGAGGGGAAAAGAATGTGGACTAGATAAATTTAGAAAAATTAACTTGTTGAAAGGAGATATACTTTGCTCTGGGAATAGCCAACGAGGGAAACATTTAAAAGGAGTCTGTCCTTACAAGTGAAAGGACTTAACGTAATAGGTTCTGGAGAGTTTTACTAAAATGTTTCTGTTGTACAGGGAAGACATTTTCTTGGAATGAACCATCATATTTGCATATGTGCATAGTTGTGTTCTTGTGTACACATGGCTTTTATAATAAGCTGGTAACTGGTTTCAGTGCATTCCAGTACGAGTGGCCCACTTTTCCAAGTCAGGTGAAGAATGTAGCTAGCTGTTTCAAAGCCCAGGTGGACTGTAGTGACCAGCAGTGGTGGGGAGGCCTCTTGCTCCATTTCTCTTGCTAGAGGCTGATCCCAAATACTTTGTAGCCTTATAGCAAACCTCATGTCCCTCATATGCAACAAAGTTGATAAAGCAGGGGTTTTGGTGGCATGTATGGTGGTAATCTGGTATATAATGGTAGGTTGTAGTTATTCATTATCCCTTTTAGTCAGAAATTGGGGAAAGCCATCAAGCTCAGATTTTAGAATCTTGCAGTGCTATTTCTTGCCTATATATAGCTCAAAACCTTTTCTTTAAAACAAATGACTGTCGCTTCTGGTAAACAAGGAAGGTTAGTTGTTATATACTATTTGCAGCTATTGCTGGGTTTAGTTGTAGTTTTCTAGAATTACTAGAACTTTTCCTACTGTAGCATTAAACAAGGGCATTATGTCTGGGTTCCTTTTTCAGCATGCAAGAGTGGTCTGATCTTCTGAAAGAAATGGATCACTCTGGACCATGTCTTGCACTCATTGAAATAGTGCTTCTGCTATCTTTAAATGGTGTGACCCATGACCCTAGTTATAGAGTATCACTCTTTCTTTTAAGAACTTCTTTTTACTTCAGTCACTTTTAGCTCTTCGTTTCTTGTATTTCAGTGGAGGGGCACAGCTGATTGATTTGGTGTAATAGATGACCTCCTGCCCTCTGGAAAGTCAGTGAATTCTTCGTTGTTGAAGCTTTCCTAAGAGATATTTCCAGGGCTTATTTTAAATCTAAATTTGATTCTGTTAGCGGTCATCTCTGTGTGACAGTTTCATTTACTTCACATGGTAATCTGTCAGATAACACAGCAGCTCTCTCTGCCCCCAAATTCACAGCATTCATTTATTAGCTTTACGTTGCAACAAATGCAGAAATAGATTCACCTTTGTGCTGACACTTGCCATTACATTTCAGCCTCTGTACAACTACTGATAGTTTGGGGTGATAGTGCTCTTTTAAGAGGTCTATAATCTCTGGAAGCAATTAGCATTTAGTGATTCAGGAACAATTTGGTTAAATGTTCTCAAACATTTAAAATGATATTCTGTTTTTGCGCCATGCATAATGTGGTTTGCATGAGAACAACACCTGCATATCTTTGTGAGCAGTTTCTCAGAGTTTACACGTCATTCTTCCAGTGCCGCGTGGAAAACAACATTCAGTGATGCTGTCATGAGAACATCAGATTTGATGTCTGCTGTTCTTCAAGCATCTTACTAAAGCACTAATTATGGTTCTTATCAATAGATATAAAGTATTTTATAGAGGAATCAAATACCAGAATTGATCAGGCATTTCTTATTGACCTGTTTTCTATTGACAGGTGGGGGGGTGTTGATTTGGGTCTGTGTGTGGGGTGTTCTTTTTTGTGGGAATGAACAATATACTTACATTTCTTTCAGCCTGATGTAGCCTTCCCCCTGTCCCACCTTTCTTTTTTTTCTCCCAAGTCACACAAGAGGTACTGTTTCTACAACACGGAATTGCTATGAGCATTGGTTCCCTGGCTGTTGCACATCGCTGTGACGTTTTGCAAGTTGAAATGGGTGTATTTCGTGGAAGATGTGCTACATCTCAGGAAATCAGCTCCTCTCTTAGGTTGGATGGAAATGTGAGGTGGTTAAAGTTTGTTTCAAAGAGCAGTTCAATGGATTGTGTAAATATTTTCCTTTTTCAAAGACAGGAGATGAAATCACAGGAGAGGTAAATATCCTCCTGCTACAGATTAAGCCGTTAGTTGACCTAAGACAGAAGACAAGACTCTTTAGCCCTAACTGAGTGTACTACTGACTGTTCCACTCTCTCATTTAACATCAGCCAGAAGAATCATACTGTAGATTTCCATCTGGAACATAAGTTGGCTAAATAAGCAGTCATAAATTTTAGAAAAACATGTCCTTCATTTCTCTTGGGATGTACAAATGGAATGTACATCTAGTGGGATGTGGAAGTTATTGGAAAACAGTGATGGAGAAGTGATTAATATTGATAACTATTTGGCTGCTGATACCTCAGACATTCAAATTGCCTCTTAGAAATGCAGATGCTGGAAACTATTTTGAAATTAATATTGCTATAATTAAATTACTTTGTTTGTTCCTTGCCAACATTGTTCAGGGTTCCAAAACCTCCCATAATTTAATGATGCATCTGTAGGATTTTGCTTTTACAAACTTGTAAAATAACACAGTTGCACACAGTGATGAAATGCAACTGGTTCTGTCATTATTTTTATTTTGCCAGAACTACTGAATATTTGGCACTGTTGTTTTTCGTCTTGTAGCTGTTTGTTTAGGATTGGGAAGAGTTATGGAATTTGTCTCAGGGCATTTGAGGGGATGATGAAAGTAATTTTGAGAAAGATACTTGCAGTTGTGTCTTTTCCAGTGGCACATCATCTTCTGTTGCCACTAAGATGTTAATGTTTCAGATTTATGGTTTATTTTCTCTGTGTGGGTGTATGTGCGCACGCATGGCTTAACGCTGGTAGTTGGTCCAGAGGCTATTTATCTGCAAACATATACTATGCTGTCCTAGGTTCAGCAGTAGCAGTCATTTTTCTCCTTCTTGGTAGCTGGTGCAGGGCTGTGTTTTTGACTTTCAGCCTGAGAACAGTGCTGATGACACTGATGTTTTTAGTTGTTGCTAAGTAATGTTTAGTCTGACCAAGGACTTTGAGTCTCATGCTGTGCCAGAGAGGAGGGAAAGCCGGGAGGAAGCAGAGACGGGGTGCCTGACCCAAACTAGCCAAAGAGGTATTCCATACCACAGCATGTCATGCCCAGGATGTAGAACTGGGGGCAGTTACCCAGAAGGGCTAGATCACTGCTAGGTTGGGCTGGGTATCGGTTGGCAGGTGGTGAGCAGTTGTATTCTCTTCCCGTTATTTCCCTTATCATTATTACTGTTGGTGGTAGCAGTAGTGGTTTTGTGTTACACCTTGTGTTACTGGAGTGTTCTTATCTTAACCTGTGGGAGTTACATTCTTTCGATTCTCCTCCCCATCCCTCTGGGAGAGGTGGGGGGGTGGAAGGGGGGAAGTGAGAGAGAGACTGGCTGGACTTAAATTGCGACATATGCAAAAGCATTCGTGGTATTTGTTTCTGGTACCATTTTAGCCTCATATATGTTGATGATGAATGTGTTATGTGTAAGAAAATAGTCGGTCCCCTGTCATGATCTCCAGTATCTCCATCTAGTACTAGTTCTTAGAGCTAAAGAGCAGAGGTGTAGGGGAGAATGCAAACACCTAGCTAATATACTATATAGCTAACTGCCAATGTATACTTCTGCCTTTTTATGTTCTCTGCTTTTTCTTGCCTACTATGTTAGCATTGTATGAAGAGGGGTTAGACATCAGCTAATGTTAGAACTGTAATAGTGTGCAGTAAGACATACTTGCTGAATATTGTATTTTTGCATGGACTCTGTTCTTTTTTGTATGTATAAATTGTCAAAAAACAAAGGAAAGAATGAAGGCAAAGGGTGGGATATTAGCCATTGACATCAGCAGAGCAGAATCTGATGACAGAATGCTTTATGGAAAATACAGATAATAGCCACATAATAGCTTTCAAAATGTGAGAAAACAGTTTATGACCTGTGATACTGGACAGATATGACTAAATAGAGAGCACAGACCTACAGCTTTTGTGTACTGTCAATCATAAAAATTTCTCACAGAAATTAAAATTTCCTCAGATCTGGCAGCTACAAAATAGTATAAAATAGGGATGTGCAAGAACTTATGACTCAATGGAAATGATCACCCTCCTAACAAATAGTAGCTTTCTGTGATAGTGAAGTATTACCAGAATCTGTCCAAAAATATTTCTGAGAACTAGCTTGCAAGATATAAATGCAACATGTTTTAAAACCTTTTTTGAGCAAACATTTGGCTAGTCTAATGAGAAGACATCTGCGATCCATCTTGCGTATTGTACCTATTCTTCATGCAAAGTAAAATTAGACCCTATTGGACAGTCTGATACTAACAAAACTCATTTTAGGAACAGAATAATGGTTTTAAAATATGTACAGTAATACTCTAAAAGTGTGAAAAATTAAAACAATAAAACTTCATGTATGCTATATTTTATATAAGCATATTACTTTCTTTTTTATATGCAGGCTACTTTCTTGCAAGTAGGAGTCTTGGTTTAGAATTTTAACCTGAGAACAGGATCAGCTTGATGCCTTCTACATATTTAATTTCAGAGCGAGTTTTAGTTCTGTAATAGCAATAGCTGTCTCCTTTACATGAAAAGCAATTTCAGTAGTGAAAGCAGAAGTATTTGGGTTGTCTGCATGTAGATTGATTTGAAGAGCTGATTTGCTTGAAAATTGCTTACCTTTTTTCCTTTGTTTTTTGGCTAATCTTTCTCAATGGATACTTAACGGTTGCATGATAAAAGCGCTTATGTGGAGTATGAGAGGATAGGAAGACAAGAATTGTATTGCTTTGGCTGCCAGTGCCTAACCATGCTTATAGGGAGATAATGTGAAATTAGTTGTCTGTGATGCTTTTAAGACACAACTGAGTACTGGAAGTGGTATTCTCCAACTGTTGAGAGGTTTTTACTTTCTATGAAGCTTTGCTTCTCCACCCCTTTATTTTTACTAACTCTAAAATGTAAATTCTGCTATTACTAGCATGATTATTATGGCATTCAGGAGCTTAGAAATATGAACATTCCTCTTGTGCTGACAGCCATTAATGGAAAATGGAAATACTAAATGTTAATATAATCTGAAAATTTTGCTCTGTTGGCAGAAAGTCACATGCTATACCATTTTCAGGTTTTATACATTTAAAGTGATAAAAACCTAATTTAATATCATAAAAATGCTGTAATTTGAAGTTATTATTCTTGTGTTGCTTTAGGCTACATGCAGGAATATAGTGGTATAAGTGGAAAATGTATGCTCTGTTGTGCTGTGTATGAGAAAGTCATAAAGCCATGTATAGTAAAACCATGTAATTCTAGTTTCCTACTTTTTTGCATTTGTGAGTTAAGTGCCTGATTTCCCAGTCTACATTAGGAAGACATATGAATACTATGTAAATTAAGCCTGTTTTGTGTGTATGTTAGCTGAGCTTTAAACTGGAGGAGGGTAGATTTAGTTTAGGTACAAGGAAGAAATTCTTCAGTGTGAGGGTAGTGAGGTTCTGGAACAAGTTGTCCAGAGAAGTTGTGGTTGCCCCATCCCTGGCGGTGTTAAGGGCCAGGTTGGGTGGGGCTGGGAGCAACCTGGTCCAGTGGAAGGTGTCCCTGCCCATGGGAGGGTTGGAACTGGAGGGGCTTTAAGGTCCCTTCCAAACCAAGCCATTCAGTGATTGATGTGTTAGTCATGTTAGTTACGGCATATGCTATTAGCTGATCCTGGTAACATGCCTATAAGTGTTCTGTGATGACTTTGAGTATCCTGTTAGAAAGAAAAGTTTAGAAGATGTCCAGTGCTTTGGCTGCTGAAGTGAAAATACAATTTGGCTTGCCATCTGTCTTCTCTAGGCCATGCTCTAACGAGAACTGTAGACTTACGCATGTTGTTGAACTACAGTAGAACAGGAAGTGATGAAAGAAATGGAGCACATCGCAGTGCCTCTCTTGCAACATACATTCGATATGAAATGGAAGTATAGACAGAAGTAAGATGGATTTCAGACTGCTTACCTTGGAGAAAGGTAAGTCTTGACACAGTCTCCCACAGCATCCTCACAGCTAAATTGAGGAAGTGTGGACTGGATGATCAGGTAGTGAGGTGGACTGCGAACTGGCTGAAGGAGAGAAGCCAGAGAGTTGTAGTGTATGGGGCTGAGTCTAGTTGGAGGCCTGTAACTAGTGGGGTGCCTCGAGGGTCAGTACTGGGACCAGTATTATTTAATATATTCATCAATGATTTAGATGAGGGAATTGAGTACTATCAGCAAGTTTGCTGATGACACTAAGCTGGGAGGAGTGGCTGACACGCCAGAAGGCTGTGCTGCCATCCAGCGAGACCTGGACAGGCTGGAGAGTTGGGCAGGGAATAACTTGATGAAATATAACAAGGGAAAGTGTAGAGTCCTGCATCTGGGCAGGAACAACCCCAGGTTCCAGTATAGGTTGGGAAACGACCTGTTAGAGAGCAGTGTAGGGGAGAGGGACCTGGGGGTCCTAGTGGACGACAGGATGACCATGAGCCAACACTGTGCCCTTGTGGCCAAGAAGGCCAATGGCATCCTGGGGTGTATTAGAAGGGCAGTGGTTAGTAGGTCGAGAGAGGTCCTCCTGCCCCTCTACTCTGCCCTGGTGAGACCCCATCTGGAATATTGTGTCCAGTTCTGGGCCCCTCAGTTCAAGAAGGACAAGGAGCTGCTGGAGAGAGTCCAGCGCAGGGCAACAAAGATGATTAAGGGAGTGGAGCATCTCCCTTATGAGGAAAGACTGAGGGAGCTGGGTCTCTATAGTTTGGAGAAGAGGAGACTGAGGGGTGACCTTATAAGTGTCTATAAATATATAAAGGGGGAGTGTTACGAGGATGGAGCCAGGCTCTACTCAGTGGCAAACAATGATAGGACAAGGGGTAATGGGTACAAACTGGAACACAAGAGGTTCCACTTAAACTTGAGAAGAAACTTCTTCTCGGTGAGGGTGACGGAACACTGGAACAGGCTGCCCAGGGAGGTTGTGGAGTCTCCTTACCTGGAGACATTCAAAACTCGCCTGGACACATTCCTGTGTAACATTATCTAGGTGTTCCTGCTCCGGCAGGGGGATTGGACTAGATGATATTTCAAGGTCCCTTCCAATCTCTAGCATACTGTGTGTGAAAGCCAAGTTGTGTCTCTGTGGAAATGAATTTGAATATTGAAAGCATATATAAACATTTAACTAAGTCTCAGCATCTAGTCCAAGCCCAGCTGCTCTGTCCCAGGCCTCCTAGAACTTTGGGTTACGTATATTCTCCTGTTCATCCAGGTAGGTTTCCATGAGTGTCTTTGAAGCCTTCAATAGCAAATTCTGTGGACAGTAAGAATGAATTTTTAGGATCTTTCCAAATGCTTGCTAGCCAGTGCACAATATTCTGGTCTGACAAAAACCCTGTTCAAATTCTTGCTATTCCAGTGGATTGTAGTTGTTAGCTATGAAATTCCTGCTGCTCCAGTCAATAGTGTTGTTTGTTATGAAGACTGTGGAGTATGATTATTTTGCTAGCCACTTGTTTTACTTTATTTTATAATTCTGCCAAGCAATGAAGGAAAGTGAAGGAAATCCCAAGTACTTGTCTTTTTCCTTTTCAGATAACAAACCCACTTGAATTCCTTTACATGGATTTCACATTATGGCAGTAGTACTTACATTTTGACTAGTTTACATCATCCTGGGAGGACTGATAATACTAGTGAAAACTGATTTATTTTGTAATTCACAAATCAAGTGAATAGAGAGGATTACTAATTGAACATAAAGAATACTGATGTGTTCAACCTCAAAATTGATTTGAATATGGTATAAAATTGGCATATGCTTACCTCTGGAGGTGAGACAGGCCTGTCTCTTTCTCATAAGTAGGTGAACGTTGTTTAACAAAATGCATTTGCAGTTTTGTGATCAAGTGTCAGATCTGGTAATCTTTCCACTGATGATTTTTCCTCTGTTTCGGGGACATAAATAAGTCTTATTATTTTGGAAACACCTACTACTTTTTCAGCTTCAGTTTGCTTTTACAGAGTTGCACGTTACTATTACACCCCAGAGGATGTGTGGTTTTGTTTCTTGCAATAATAATAATTCCTAAAATCATGCCCTATGGTGTGAAAGCACACTGTTTAAAGGAAGAAAAGCAGTTTATCTAGGGCATGGTTCCCTGTATAGAGCAGAAAATAATGCTCTTAAACTGCGCTGCCAAAACCTTTTTATTTTTTTTGTTCCAAACAGACAAGCAACAGAATAAATGGGCAATGAAGTTTCTGTATTTTTTGGCATTAGTACTAGAGTGGTACCTGCTGCTGCCAGGTAAGTACAAGGGCACAAGGTAACGGGAGCCGCAGAGGTATCCTGAGGAAGCCTGAGGACTGCCTAACAAGCTCACTCTTGACCCAAGAGTGCCAGCAGCCTTTGTTGCAGCTGCCCCCTGATTATGGAGGGTCAAGCAGCCTTTCAGCTATTGCTAGGGAGAGACCTGTATAAAAGCCAGGCACAGAACCCAGCTTCCAGAGTGCAGCCAACATGCAGTTCATGCAGACAGGTGCAGAGAAGGAACCCTCATCTGAGGTCAGACCAGCCTAAACTTTCTCAGTTATGGTGGTGATGCACCCCAGGGCATGTTGCCCAGCAAGTGTTGGAGCAGCTACTGCTGTCAGGGCAGGGGCTTTGACCCAGACACAGCTTCAGATAGTCAGTGCAGTCCCCCATGTCCCATGCTGCAGGAACTGTCTGAGGCCAGGAGAAATGGTCCTCGGTCCTGCAGGTAGGCTTGGAGAGCTATATTACCAGGTGGAGAAGTTGAAGGAGGAAGTCAGCAGACTGCATAGCAACAGAGAGGGTAAGAGAGATAGGATCTTCTGAGATGTGACAACTTCAAGAACCCCAGAGCCTGACTGCAGTAAAGCCTGCAGAGTCTGTCCTTAGAACAGTAAGTGCAAGCTCTGGAGAAGGTTAAGGGTGGAAACTGGTGACTCCAGCTCCACATGAAGGTTTGCAACTATGGGACAAGTTTACTACCCTCAAAGCTGAGCAGGAGCTGGGTAAGCTTTCCAAGTAAAGCATCTGGACCCACTGACACTGCACCATACAAGACCATCAGGAGGAAACAGAGGGTGATAATAGTGTGTGACTGCTGCAGGGAGCAGTCACAGCTCTGCCTGTGTGACTGCAAAACTAGAGAGGGGTCCCGGTTGAACCTCAAATTGAACATGAGCCAGCAGCGTTTCCTTGTGGCCAAGGAGACTAATAGGATCCTGGGCTGCCTTAGGAGAAATATTGCTAACAGGTTGAGAGAGGTGGTCCTTCGTCTCTATTTAGTACTGGTAAGGCCACACCTGGAGTGCTGTGCCCAGTTTTGAACTTCCCAGTATGAAACAGATGGAATTACTGGAGAGAGAGTAGCAAAAGGTCACTGATGATTAAAGGACTGAAGCATCTGTCCTGTAAGGAGAGGCTGAGAGAGCTGGGCTGTTTTAGCCTGGGGAAAGCTCAGAGGGTATCTCATCAATGTGTGCAGATATCTGAAGGGGCAGTGTAAGAAAGATGGGTGTAAAGAATTTGTCTTCATGCACATGTGAAGATGATTAAAGCGTAATAGGACTGGACAACTTGTTTGTAAGGATACAGGGATGTATGGAACCTGAATCTTAATTATGTGTTGTTACTCACCCACTTCAGCAGCAGTAAGCAGGTAAGATAAAAAGCCAGCTTCAGCTTAGAGCTCTTCCATTTTTCTTTATGGCGGTCCTGCCCTGGTAAAATAAAATATTGTTCCTCGTAAGCCTTCCCATACAACTTATTCCTCAAACACAAAACAGTGTTTTGCGTTATTTATGTGCAGTCTCCTGCCTTAAGCTATGCAAAATTTTTGTGAGCATTTTTAGCTGGGTATCAGTTCATATAATCTTTTGCAATCAAGTTTTAAAGTATAGGATAAAAGCATAAGAAATCATTTATGGGCAGGTGTTGTAAAGTGTGTAAAAAAAGACTGTCACTTTTGAGAGCTCAGGACAAGTATGGTGCTGACTGACTTCTAGTTAATGCTCAGTTCTCTAGTAACACAATTATTATTTTTTTCTTCCTCTTCCAGTCAGCTGTATTAGTAAAATAGAAATTTTCAGGCATGGTATTGTCTAACTGCTTTATGCTGTGTTTGCAGGTATGTCTTACTCTAACAGTACTCCTAGAAGAGTGTGTGTGTTGTGGTTTTTTTTCTGCTTTCTGTGTGTTTTTTTGTTTGTTATTTAATTGTTGAGGCCTTTTAATACATGGAGAAGTATATATGATAGGATTGGAAAGAGTTAGTGACTGCTGCTCTCTGAATTAAGAGGAATATAGATACAGAATAATTGCTGGAAAGGTTGAAAAAACAGCTCTTGCTCATTGATGCAACCTGGAGTAGGACACCTGTACAACCTGCAGCTGGCCTGTTCCGTGTGCTCTTTAGAAACCTCTAAATCCTTTAAATTAGTCAAAGTGAATTAATGTTACAATACACACAGCAAGTCTGAATGTTCTAAGTTCTCAATTGTGGATTCAAAATTCACTGTGTTTGGACAATTCTAACTCTTCCTGTTTGCTTTTCTTGGTTGACTTTGTGCTTCTTTAGAGCAACACCATAAAAGATAACTGGTTTAGCACAAGGAGTATAGGGTTTTGAAAATCTCAAAGGTGTGACAATGCTGTAGCGTTCTGAATTCCAAAAATGTACCTTGGAATTTCCTCTTTTACAGAGTGAAAGAGTGGTTCTAATGAATGTCTGGCTGCCTTTATTTCTTCCATCTGCTACTAATAAAAGAAGACATCCTTTGAAGCTTTGGATATATAAAATTATTGGTAATTACATATTAGCTCATCCTAATCTTATGAGGATGCCAAGATCTCTTAAAACTTTGCCTTGCCTGTTGTAGTTCAGGCACCAGAAGTACTTGTTGATTATTCATGAATATGAGGAAGAGCATTTAAAGGGAATTTTTAATGTTTTTCTATTAAAAATTGAATCAAAGCCATGATGCCCTGAATTGTATGAAGGGCAAACAGCTTGAAGAATGATTGTCAGGCAGTTTGGTGAAGAAATATTTTATTTATCTATTTAATTTTCAGTGGCAAACTTTGCACATGGGAATTAGAGATGGATGAGTCGACGTGTTGGGTAATGGTTGCCAGAGATTTTGGGAAACCTTTTTTTTGTGTGTGGTTTGTTTTTCTTTTTTGTGGTTGTTTTTGTTTTTGTGGTTTTTTTTGTTAGTTTTTGTAGCTTGTTCCACAGACACTGTGAATCTTGATAATTGGAACTGAGGTGAAAATCCTAGACAGCATTGAATTTTTTTCCTCAGCAGACTGCAGAACAAACTACCTGTTGGTTGCAGAAGGCATCTAGAAATATCTGCCAGTCCTGCCAAACATTTGATATCAACCAGAAGTATCAGGATGGGAAGTGCTGTCTTAAGTAAAAGCTTCTGAGACTTGGGAGGATAAAAAAAGCAACTAGTGATGGTGATGCACATCATGCATGGTAGTATCATAACTCTGCTTTGCCTACAGTAACAAAAAGGCAGTGATATTGAAGTTTATATTTTTGCCTCCTAAGGCACTCAGAATAGAACTCCCAGAGATTCCTGTAGCTGGCTGTATTCACCGAATTGACGCACATGTGAAAGTGTTGCCAGAAGGTCAAAAAAGCTATGTGAAGCGACTCTTAGCATTTGGCTCACTTAGTGTGTCTAAACTTTGGAAGCAAAATTTATTTTCCTCTGGAGTTTCTCTTTTTGGAAATTATTTTTTAAAGATTTTATTTTGATTCCTATGTAACCTCATAGGTTTCTGGGTTTCTGAAATGCTGTGCATCTCCCATATCTGTGTGAGGAAAGGCTTTGAATTCATAGTATATGCTGTTATTGTATATATAGGTATCTTTAATATTTTTTACGTGTAATTGCTGGGATTTTTTTGGGGAGGGAAAAAAACTCAACTACAGCAACATCTTGTTTTTAATCTCAGCACTTGTCACAGGTGTGGGATAACAATAAAAATATTGCATCTTACATCACTGCAGTCTGCTAGGGCTCTGCTGAGACTTAATATACATGCAATATCTCTTCAGCTTGTAAAGGCTTTAATAAGAGAAAGTCAATGAGCCTCATGTACCTTTTATAAAACATGACGTAAGGCAATATAATTAAAACTAAACTTATTTCCTGTGGTGAAATTAACTTACAGAAATGAAGGTGTTTGTTTATTAAATAGGATCTCTGGAGTTCTCGCCTTATTCTTACGCCTCCTGGGAAGGTTTTGATTGTTTGCTTCCTTTTTCTTGCCTGCTTGCTGTGTAATTTAAAACTGATATCTTCCTTTGGGAAACAAAATTTGATTGGAGAACAGCCTGCATCACTACCTAAACAAATTACCAATGTTTTACTTGCTTTTCTTTCCCTGTTCTTCCCCCCACCCCTAACTGTAAGGGGAAGAAAAAAACAAAATAGTGTGCAGAGGTTTTAGAAACATAGTAGTGCAGAGTAAGTTGTTTTTTAAGTGACAAGGAGGGCCTTTTCTTTCTGGGTAGGCGAACACTTTTTTAAGTAGCAAAAGAAGATAGCAGGTGGTTGCTTTTTTGTTGGTTTCCTGTGACCAAGTCCTCTGGTGTTTGTTGTTGGTCTGCTAGCATGTGAACTGACTGGGTGCAGCTGCTTTATGTTACACAGCATGTGATTTATGGAAGGATTGAAGAGATACCTGAAATCAGTGTTTCTAGCTACTTAGCTTAAAGTAGCCAACAGTGTCTTTACCATGATGTATTAAAATACAAGGCAAAGTAGCCAGCAGTGTCTTTACCATGATGTATTAAAATACAAGGCAATGCAGCAGAGTTTTGTTTGCTTTATTAAGAAAAACAAGTATCAGTGAGTGGCTAGAAGAATGATTATGGCCAAAATCAAAAAAGGACAGTTGTTTCTTTGTTTGCACAGTTTCTGCTAATATGACTATGCAAGCAGAAATTTTCTTTTCATGTGAAAATATAAGATACGGGCAAAATCACACTCTCATGCTCAAACTTCAGTAGAATGAGTTTGAACCATTCAAGACCAGGTTGGACGAGGCCTTGGGTGATATGATTTAGCGTAAGGTGTCCCTGCCCACGGCAGGGGGGTTGGAACTAGATGATCTTAAGGTCCTTTCCAACCCTAACGATTCTATGATTCTATGATTCTAACCTGGATCCTGTAGGTATCCAATCTGTATGGTCTGGATTTCTAATATAGACAGAAGAATAGTTAGTCTTTTAATAATGACTTAGTAAAGCATATTTTTATAATCCTCTCTGCATAGGCACAAAGTTGAATTATTTTGATGTTAAAGTCCTTACAGGCAGTAGTAATCTGTAACTGACTTGGAAGTTTTTTATATATGTTTTGCCCACTACTATACACTGTCTAGATGGAATTATTCATTACTATATTATTTCTTTGCTAAACCGCGGATTTCCACGTTTTAGAACTGAGAACAGTTTAGAACATGCATTGAACACTCTGAGCCACTAAAGTTTCATGGTCTAACAGGAAAGAGAATCTCTTGGTTTTTTTTTCCTAGCAGTGATTATTGAAATTGTGCTGGAAAATTCACGAAATAAAAATCGGCAACTAAGACTTCACCATGCAGTGAGTAGATGTTTTTATAACTCTAATGTTTAGAAATAGAATGACAGTGCACTGTATCTTTTGGTATGAGTGAAGAAGTCCTTTATCATAGTGATACATGACAGCATTTTAACTGTGTCAGTGATTTTGGTGGAAGCAATATTATCCTATTTGTTATCTGCTTATCTGCATCAATGATACCTGTGACTTCAGTTCTAGTGTTATGTGAAACATTATTTGCCACATGCTTTTTGATCAGATAGGAAAAATCAAGAAACAATCCAAGGACTGATTTTAGACTACTTTAGTGGACAATCTCGGATATACTGAAGAAGATCACACTAGAGATGTGAGCGGGAGATACTGGTTTACTTCACTAAACAGGAAGAAAGTTTAGGAGACAGCTGAGTTTTCACCATACGGAAATGGTAGGGCAGCTTCTTGGTTGTCCATTGATCTGTGTGCTCCTAATACATGAGGAGTAGGTAACTCTCTTGGTAAGTATAATGAAGTGGAAATATTTGGATTTTCTTTGCAATTCATCTGTCTGGAGTTAGTAGTATTTTCTGCCTCTGAACAAGTATAAATTGATGGCTTCAAATTAATAATAGGCATTTACTTCAGATTATTAGTATGAAAATTTTGTTTGAATTTACTCCTGTTTTCATATATCATATCGTAGGAACAGAATGGAGAGTGACCAGCAGGTTGAAGGAGGTGATCCTGCCACTCTACTCTGCTCTTGTGAGACCTCACCTGGAGTATGGTGTATAATTCTGGTGTCCTCAGCACAAAAAGGACATGGAACTGTTGGAACAAGTCCAGAGAAAGGCCACGAGGATGATCAGGGCACTGGAGCACCTCCCATATGAAGATAGGCTGAGAAAGTTGGGGCTGTTCAGCCTGGAGAAGAGAAGGCTGCGTGAAGACCTCCTAGCAGCCTTCCAGTATCTGAAGGGGGCCTATAGGGATGCTGGGGATGGACTGTTTATTAGAGACTGTAGTGACAGGAAAAGGGGTAACGGGTTAAAACTTTAACAGGGGAAGTTTACATTGGATATAAGGAGGAAATTCTTTCCTGTTAGGGTGGTGAGGCACTGGAATGGGTTGCCAAGGGAAGTTGTGAATGCTCCATTCCTGGCAGTGTTCAAGGCCAGGTTGGACGAAGCCTTGGGTGATATGTTTTAGTGTGAGGTGTCCCTGCCCATGGCAGGGGGGTTGGAACTAGATGATCTAAATGTCCTTTCCAACCCTAACTATTCTATGATTCTATGAATATGAAAAAATTGCCTGTTATTTTTTCTCAGTTAGTCTAAAACAATATATGACACTACCTGAAAGGTCTGGGCTTACTGACATAAAATTTCCAGAAATTAAACAGTGTGTGATTCTGAAATACTGCTGTAAATACTTGTTTCCTTCCATAAGGTAGCACATCATATGAATCTCTAAGCAAGAATCTATCTAATTGCTACCTAAAATAGTTCTTTCATAAAAAGATTATTTGGTTTTGCCATGGTCTTGAGTTGATCAAAAAGCACTTTAACCATGCCAAGTGGAAGCTCCTACACCTGGGTCAGAGCAATCCCAGGCACAGCTACAGGTTGGGCAAAGAAGAGATTCAGAGCAGCCCTGTGGAGAAGGACTTGGGGGTGTTGGTCGATGAGAAAATGAACATGAGCTGGCAGTGTGCGCTTGCAACCCAGAAAGGCAACCGTATCCTTGGCTGCATCAAAAGGAGCATGACCAGCAGGTCGAAGGAGGTGATCCTGCCACTCTACTCTGCTCTTGTGAGACCTCACCTGGAGTATTGTGTGCAGTTCTGGTGTCCTCAACATAAGAAGGACATGGAACTGTTGGAACAAGTCCAGAGGAGGGCCACGAGGATGATCAGGGCACTGGAGCACCTCCTGTATGAAGACAGGCTGAGAAAGTTGGGGCTGTTCAGCCTGGAGAAGAGAAGGCTGCGTGGAGACCTCCTAGCAGCCTTCCAGTATCTGAAGGGGGCCTGTAGGGATGCTGGGGATGGACTCTTCATTAGAGACTGTAGTGACAGGACAAGGGGTAACAGGTTAAAACTTAAACAGGGGAAGTTTACATTGGATATAAGGAGGAAATTCTTTCCTGTTAAGGTGGTGAGGCACTGGAATGGGTTGCCAAGGGAAGTTGTGAATGCTCCATCCCTGGCAGTGTTCAAGGCCAGGTTGGACGAGGCCTTGGGTGATATGATTTAGCGTAAGGTGTCCCTGCCCACAGCAGGGGGTTGGAACTGAATGATCTTAAGGTCCTTTCCAACCCTAACGATTCTATGATTCTATGATTCTAGCTTGACCTTTATAGGAACTATCAAGATGAACCAAAGTGGCATTAAAATTTTCGTAGTGGAAGTTAAAAAGCCTCCTTAAGCTTTTAAAACCATACAAAACACTGCACTTCTTTCCATGGCCCTTGAGTATCTTATTGTACTGCTTTGTAAGGTTTGTTATGTTTTGTTGTTGGTTCCTCCTTCTTTCCTGCCACCCCCCACCCCCCTTTTGCAGAATGGCAAGGGAAATAAGCATTAAAGGAATTTTTAAACTGAGTAAAAGTCCTTCTGCAAGGGTGCTGAAGAATAAGAGTAATGTTTTATAAGATCTCTTTTTCATTCTGGTATGCATCTAAAGCTTCTCATCTTACACCTTTAATATCTTTATTTTGCAGTTTTTTCCCCCTTACAGCCTGGACTAATACAAATTTTCCATGGGCTTATAACTGCCTTACTGTGCACTTTTCAACTTTTATGGATATGTAATTGCTAAAGAAGTTAATTTTTCTCCTTATGGAGTGTGCCATTGATGGTTTTATAAAGTGTGTCCTCTCATTTTAAAACAGTCCTAAGAAATGTAATTGAATGAAATTAAATTCACGTGGGAGGTAAACACCAGGGATGGAGAAGAGCTATTTAAACTAAAGGACAATATTGGCACAAGAACCAATGGGTGTAAGCTGGCTATGAATAAAATCAAGCTCTGAATTAAAAGAAGGTTCCTAATTGTTAAGCAGTGAGGTTCTACAATGGTTTTTCAATCAAAGTGAAATCATAAGCACTCTTAGGAAGGAGGCTGATTGCCTTATAAAAATCATTAAATTATGCAGTTCTTGTCATGGCTGGGAACTGAACTGAAATTCAGTGGTCTTTTCCTTCCCTGTAATCCTAAGAAGTGTATACTTTCTGAGATATTAATTTATAAGTCAGAAACTTGTGTGTCCTGATGGGTGCATAAATCTCATTCCTGTTGATTTTAATCACAAGGTTAGCCATCAGCACATTCATCTTGACGTAACAATCAGAGGGCAACTCTGCTATGGAGGCAAGCTGAGAGAGCTGGGCATGTTCAGCCAGGAGAAGAAAAAGCTCCAGGGAGACCTTAGAGCAGCTTCCAGTGCCTAAAGGGGCTGACAAAAAAGCTGGAGAAGGGCTTTTGACAAGGGCCTGTAGGGACAAAAGGGTGAATGGCCTCAAGCTGATAGATTAGATAGAAGGAAGAAGTTCCACCCTGTGAGGGTGGTGAGGTGCTGGCACATGTTGTCCTGAGAAGCTGTGGCTGCCCCATCTCTGGCAGTGCTCAAGACCAGGTTGGATGGGGCTTTGAGAAACCTGATCTAGTGGAAGGTGTCCCTGCCTGTGGCAGGAGGGTTGGAATTAGATTTTCTATTAATTTCTTCCAACCCAAATATTCTGTGATTCTGTGTGTTAATTCTTAGGGGTCAACCTGGATTTTCAGTTCCAGTTGTGGAGTCTCTCAGTTACCTGGATATGATAATGGGATATTAGATACTGAGATAGATAGAAGCTGGAGGTTTCTTGCATTTTAGTTCTCTGAATTTACATGAAGGAATATTTAGAATTCTTTCCCTGACAGTGTATGTGGAAGTAAAAGAACTGCTTCCCCAATCCCCCCCGCCCCATTGCCACTATTCCTATTTAATACATAGCAAAATATCCCTCTCGAAAAGTGCACTAAGGTCCATTTTCTTGGGTAGCTTAACTGTTGCTTGAATGTTAAATATTACAGTAAACCTGAAGTGAAATTTAATGTTTTACATCTGTATCTAGCCTGTTATCTTTTCCTGTATCTACATGAAGTGTTTAGATAAAGAGAAATACACTAGCAATGTAATGGAGAGTTTTTCTCATTAAAAATGTGTGTACCCTTACTTGTACAGTTGCCCATTCCAGCGATTGTACTGCCTCTGGTGCAGGCTGGGGCAAACATGATTTGCTATCCATTCAGCTACATGATGCCCCCAGATCATATTTCTGAACCAATATGTACTAAACTTAATTTTTCTTCCTGCTTTAATTCCATACTGAAAACTAACTAGCTCCTGAGTTGCTGTCAAGCAGTAGACTTCAAAGAGAATGAGCTGTTTTGCAGGTGTTTGAGAACTGACAATCTTTTTACAGTGTTTTCTAACTCCTCATGCAATTCTGGCATCTCATTTTGTGTGTTCATTTTTTTCCTCCTTTTGACCTTTCATGCTAGCACCAAAATGTCAAGTTATTTCATGAATTAGCCAGAAAGATAATGCTAGTAGTTTTTTGTTAAGTTCTTATTCTTGTATTCTGTATCATCCTTGGGCTTAGTTTGACAATTAGTGGTACACAGACTGATCCAGTCCTTTCAGAAAGTTGTAGAGTGGAAACTGAATTGGCAGCTGTTTAAAGCAAAAGTTTCATGTCACCATCAGAAAGTGTAAAAAATAATCCATCTGACCACATCTGGAAGCTTAGTTGTACATGTCCGTAGTGAATCACCTTAGTTGTATGTGTTTGTAGAATCACCTACTGGAAGCTCAGGAGTGTTGCATCCCAACTAGAAGGAAGTGCAGCAGGAGGGCCAGGGGACCTCCTTGGATGGATAAGGAGCTGCTGAGGAAAATTCAAAGGAAAAAAGAGGTTTATAAAAAGTGGAAGCAAGGACAGGAGGCCTGGGAAGAGTACAGGGATGTTGTCTGGGAAGCTAGGAACCAGGTTAGGAAAGCTAAGGCCGAGTTAGAATTAAACTTGGCTGGGGATGTTAAGGATAACAGGAAGGGATTCTATAAGTATGTAGCGAATAAAAGACAGACTAGGGACAATGTAGGCCCCCTCAGGAAGCTATCGGGAGAGCTGGCTACACAGGATTTGGAGAAAGCTGAGGTTCTGAATGACTTCTTTGCCTTGGTCTTCACTGGCAAATGCTCTGACCAAACCACCCAAGTCTTGGAAGGCAGATGCAGGGACTGTGAGAATGAAGACCTTGTGCCCACTGTAGGAGAGGATCTGGTTCGAGACCATCTTAAAAACCTGAATGTGCACAAGTCCATGGGACCTGATGAAATCCATCCACGGGTCCTGAAGGAGCTGGCCAATGAAGTTGCTAACACACTGTCCATCATATTTGAAAAATCATGGCAGTCAGGTGAAGTTCCCGATGGCTGGGAAAAGGGAAATATAACCCCCATTTTCAAGAAGGGGAAAATGGATGACCCAGGGAATTACAGACTAGTCATCTCACCTCTGTACCTGGCAAAATCTTGGAGCAGATTCTGCTGGAATGTGCTAAGGCATATGAAAATCAACAAGGTGCTTGGTGACAGCCAGCATGGCTTCACTAAGGGGAAATCCTGCCTGACCAGTTTGGTGGCCTTCTATGATAGGGCTACAGACCTGATGGAGGACAGTAGTAGAGCAGTTGATGTCATCTACCTGGACTTGTGCAAAGCGTTTGACACTGTCCCACATGACATCCTTGTCTCTAAATTGGAGAGACATCAATTTGATGGATGGATCACTCGGTGGATAAAGAACTGGCTGGATGGCCGCACACAAAGAGTTGTGGTCAATGGTTCAATGTCCGGCTGGAGACCAGTAACGAGTGGTGTCCCTCAGGGATCGGTGTTGGGACCGGTCTTGTTCAACATCTTCATAGCTGACATGGACAGTGGGATTGAGTGTGCCCTCAGCAGGTTTGCCGATGACACCAAGCTGCGTGATTCAGTTGATACACTGGAGGGAAGGAATGCCATCCAGAGGGACCTTGACATGCTTGTGAGGTGGGCTGATGCCAACCACATGAAGTTTAACCGTGAGAAGTGCAAGGTCCTACACCTGGGTTGGAGCAATCCCAGGCACAGCTACAGGTTGGGCAAAGAAGAGATTCAGAGCAGCCCTGCAGAGAAGGACTTGGGGGTGCTGGTCGATGAGAAAATGAACATGAGCCAGCTTCAGGGTGCACTTGCAGCCCAGAAAGCCAACCGTATCCTGGGCTGGCTGCATCAAAAGGAGTGTGACCAGCAGGTCAAAGGAGGTGATCCTGCCACTCTACTCTGCTCTTGTGAGACCTCACCTGGAGTATTGTGTGCAGTTCTGGTGTCCTCAACATAAAAAGAACATGGAACTGTTGGAACAAGTCCAGAGGAGGGCCACGAGCATGATCAGGGGTCTGGAGCACCTCCCATATGAAGATAGGCTGAGAAAGTTGGGGCTGTTCAGGCTGGAGAAGAGAAGGCTGCGTGGAGACCTCCTAGCAGCCTTCCAGTATCTGAAGGGGGCCTATAGGGATGCTGGAGAGGGACTCTTCATTAGAGACTGTAGTGATAGGAAAAGGGGTAACGGGTTAAAACTTTAACAGGGGAAATTTAGATTGGATGTAAGGAGGAAATTCTTTCCTGTAAGGGTGGTGAGGCACTGGAATGGGTTGCCAAGGGAAGTTGTGAATGCTCTATCCCTGGCGGTGTTCAAGGCCAGGTTGGACGAGGCCTTGGGTGATATGTTTTAGTGTGAGGTGTTCCTGCCCATGGCAGGGGGTTTGGAACTAGATCATCTAAGGGTCCTTTGCTGCCCTAACTATTCTGTGAGTCTATGAATCTGTATATGAACGTGTGTCAGCTGAGAATTTGATATAATGAGTTTAATCAGGAAGGTTTCTTTGAGTCTTATCCATAATCTTGAGCTGCTGCTTGCATGTCCTGTTGTCAGGGGACGGCAGGAGGCCTGTTGTTACTTCTGTATGTTAAGAAGAGCATGTTCCTTAATGAAAATGTAGTTTTATTTTGTTAGTCTGTGTTAAGATGTGCCTGTGTATTAAAGGTGCACTCCATTAACCTTTCACTTGCATAGCTGGATCAGAATCTGGAGTGGAGCATCAGAGGGGCCTTTCAAGGCCAAGTTGAAAGGATCCCTTGTGCAGTATATGAAAGGCTGGCCATATGCCATTTGACAATTGCTTTGATCATATTTCTCAGTAGAGAAGATGGTTTTTATAATACTAGACTCTTACAGGTATTTTCAGTAAGCTATTGTGAGTGAAGCAGGTAAGCACAGTCTTTGATGTCCATTTGATTTGTCAGTGGTTATTGTGGGGGTTTCATTCTGAAGTAATTTTGTTTACCAAAACTGGTGTTTAATTAAATCAACTAACTAAATTATATAGTACATATATATATATAAAAAACCACCTTATTTCCCTTCCTGTAAAAATTGAGTTTAAGAATAGAGTCCATATTCATGTCTTATTTACAATTGTAAATGCACATTTTTCATCAGTATTTTCTGACAGGTTAGTATTGGATTTAGGCCCAGAAGGTTTTCTGCAGATGCAAGGTTTCCAAAAGCTATTGTTTTAGTGATTTTTCAGAGTGTATTATAAATGGCTTGTTTTCTTTACTGATTTCTCTTCATTTTATTCTATTTGAAGACATGCTCTGCAGATTAGTGTATTCCTACTGGCTCTAGCCCCAGTTAGTTTAGCCCTTTGTGAACTGCTCTTGTTTTTAATGTGGTAGAGGACTATGGCTGTGAGTAGTACTTCATGTTTGGAACTAAAGATTTGTAACCTGTGCAGTTGTCATTTGCCTGTCTGGCATAAACACAGCATGCTTTCTCTTCTCATGGTAATAAATAACCTTGAGGATATAGCATTCACTTTCAAGCATGTCTTAGTAGTTTATAGTCTTCAACAGATATGCTTGAAGATGATTTTTGTAACTTTTGAGTGATATTTGATCGCATTTGTGAACTGTGTGATAAGGATTTACAGCATTACACAGTAAAATGATTTATTTAAAAAAGTAACTTCTTAAGTAAAAGAGGGTTGGGGGAAATTGCTTCTGTAGTGTGACTTTTTTTTTCTATCAGAGTGAAATTTATTAATGGTACACATGTAACACAACTGTTATAAACCAAAATTCAAATTAAAGAAACAGAAAATTAGGACAAGAGAGTGGAAGGCAAGAAAAAGAAAAGGGCTTTTGGAAGTGTGCATGACCTAGCTTTGTTCCTGCTGCTACTGGTGATTAAGTTCTTTATAGGAATAATAGGAATTTTACTGTGAATGAGTGAAGGGGTTGGTTAACTTAAGCTTATAACTGAGCTTGAATGCATAGAAGTCTCATCTTCTATGAATATTTATCAGTTATGGAGTTTCTTAATCTTGGGACAGGTTAGCTTCAGGAAGATAGAACATACAATTTTCATCAGTGTCCAGCCTTCTGAGGTAGAGTAGATAAGAGTTTCACTCTGTGCTTATACAGATTGTGGTTTTTTTTCATCAGAGGATCACAGCATTTTCATATATATCTTAAATTGCATGTAATTTTGTATCTACCATTTGTCTACACTACAAACTCATTGAGGTTCTCTTTACATTTTCCAGTGGGATCTTGATCTCATTTAAGAATTAGGTGGCTGTAAGGTCAGATGAATATGAGTTAGTGGGATGTGACTTCAGCTGGATACAGCTGAGCAAACATCTTGTATAGTTTCTGTGCTGCTGTTTACTGGAGTGCATTATTTCTCATGCAAGTTTATTTTTAAGTATTAAATGGAGGGCCAAGCATTTTGGATATAGAAAGTTTCTGCCAGAATATTTGTGAGGAGTGTTTGCACTGTCTCTTCTCTCCCAGGGACTGTACTTTGCTGGAGCAGGGGCAGGAGGGAGGGAAGACCTACTAGAGTAGTTTGCAAGTATTCAGAAACAATAGAAAAGTAAGTGCCATAACAGAAAGACATTCCAAACTGATATTGGAGAAAACCGTTTGTTCCTTAAATGCTAGGTATTTTTTCATACCTGTTTTCTTCTGAAATGCTTCCAGTGCCAGTGAGTGGTAGCTTTGGTTACTGGTAATGTAACTGATTGACAGAAATACTAGGGCTAGTGTAAGATTAAACTTTTGTAGGAAACTTTTCTACAAAAAAAATCCCAAACCCCAAGGACCCCTCTTGCTCCTTTTAATAGGTTGTAATCATACCTTGATGTGTTGGCATGTTAACTTTGCCAGCAGTTAAAGTTTCCATTTTCCTACAAAATTTATTTTGTGACTAGGGCTGATTGGCTATTGTGTTATTTTTCAGTGGCTGTGAAGATTATTTGATAATGACCATTAAAAACATTGACAGTGGTAAAGAGGAGGGTATAGATAGTTAGAATAGATAGTTGTACATAATGTTCTAGTATTTGAAATTCACTGTGCACATTAATTTCTTTTTTAAAAAGTTTTCTTAGAAAACTGTTCAGAGAATTATAATTGTAGTCTAAGTGGTTTCGGCTCTGGTTTTCTTAAATTAGGTATTTTAAATATGTATGTCTAGTAATATATCATTATGGAATATGAAAGCAAATTGGATGTGGAGGGCTGGATGTAGTGCTTCTGAGTGCTTATTTTCTCTTTGGGAGTAAAACAATATGTTTAGTAGTCTCTTAATCTGAACCAAAAGGTAGAGATGAATTGTTTGTTGAACAGAAAGAAATAATTCTTTTTTTTTAATTTTTAATTTTATATAAAAGACCCTGTTTTTGTTTTAACATAAATTGTCAAAACAGCTGATAGTCAAAGTTTACTGTTTTTCTCTGTAAGTAACGTTTATTACATGTTACTGGTTTTAAATACGTGGATTGAAGGAATTTGCATATGGCTTACTCTCCAAACGTCTAAACAGGTCAAATGCTAAGAATAAAATACATCCATACAACAGACTGTTTTGCATGGACAATGCTTGTTCTAAGCACAAAGGAGTGTCATAGATCTTTTGGGTCATTGAATGGAGTCCAGTCTGTCACAAGCAACAACATTTTTATAACACTTTTTCACACTGATGAAGCTTCAAATTGAGTTTTCAGTTTTGTACGTGGGTCTCAGAGACTGGTTTGTTGAGAATCTCTTACTGTGTAGTCCAATCATGTAATGTCATACGTGACTGCTCTGAAAACAAGTGGAGAAAATGAGCATTGGCAGTGTATTCCAAAAATAAGTGATTTTCTTTTATTCCCTTTCCCCCTTCCCCCCTTTCCCCCTTCCCTCTTCCCTTTTTTTTCCCTCTTCCCTCTTCCCTTTTTTTTCCCTTTTCCCTTTTTTTCCCTTTTTTCCTTTTCCCTTTTTTTCCCCTTTTCCTTTTTTTTTTCCTTTTCCCTTTTTTCCCCCTTTTCTTTTTCTTCTCTTTTTTGTCTGTACCCTTAATATCATTCTCCCTAAGCAAAGCTCTGTCAAAACGTTTGCCGAATAATGAATATCCATGTAAACTCAAGAATTTTTTTTTTTTAAAAAAAAAAACCAAACACCTCAGAGGTTAAAGGCCTTCTTATTTCTTCTCTGTGGACTCTTTAGGTAATGTGATATGTGCTGCTGCTTAGGAAGAAAACCTGTAGTTTAACAGTTATGCTGATATTTTTTGTGATTCATTTTGCTTGGGAATTGTTTGATGCTTTGTCTGTGACAAATATTTCCATTCATCTAGTTTTGAGTGATAGGAAGGCTTTCTTTAGATAAGAAAAGTTCATGTAAATAATAAAGTAAATGCTGATGTTGTAATAGTATATTAATACAAAATCACTTCTCTGATACTGTTAAGAGCAGCTTTGTTTTAATGTCTAATAAGAATCATGGCACTGATATAAACTTCCACAATTTTAGCAAGCTCTTGAAACTGCCTCTGTTCACCCTGATGGTAATGTGGCAGGATTTGTGTGGGGATGTGGTGGTTAGCTAATTCTTTTTAACACTCAGTGTCTCCAAATTAGACCCCTAACTTTATACTACTAAGTATGTGGAAAGGTATGTTTTCTTCAATACCAAACATTTTAACTGTCTCTTGGATATATGAAATCAGAACCAGCTCTAAAGTCTCTCATAGGTGCTAAAAGCCTCAGCTGTCCCTTTCTCAGCTATCCCAAGTTCCAGATTTCTTTTGACAGCTTTTGTGATGATGTCTCATATTAAATGTGGAAAAAAAAATAGGTCTGGAAACTGATCTTTAGCATGGAATAAATGCCATTAAGAGTGCTCAGTAAGTGAAGAGGGATTGGAGGATGGTGGAGCTGCCTAATTTTGTTTCTGCCAGAGGGGAGTTAAGGTACGGGAGAATGGGTAGCATTTTTTACTGTCATTATTTATTTATTTTCATTTTGCTCTTGGCCATTTAAGAAGACAGTAGAGTATCAGTTTGTGCAAAATGAAATTAGCAGTTCTGACAGTGGTTAGTTTCTGCGAAAATATCCTTGCTGGTTCTCCTGTGGAGTAACTTCAGTAGCCTGCCTTCCCTAACTGCTCTTAACAGCGTGAAATCTGATTTTACCATGTGGAAGCAGACTTTGTCACAGTGGGGACGAGGCAATGTGCATGTGTAACTGCAAAAAAGCTGAAGGAGTCCCAAATCACTGCAGTCTCTGCAGGGTCCACCTTTATGCTTCAGTAATTTTTCTATCAGTTAAGATAACTGCATCGACATAATGGAGTTCTTACATACTGATTTGGAGAGAGAAGTCTTAAGATCAGAAGGGGAAAAATGAACAGTGTGGGGGAGAAGTGAAAAGGAAATGCATAAAACTGAGATCTTATCTGTGTGACCTGCATGACATATATGTTGTAATTACACACTGTTACACAAAATAAGATACATAGATTGTGTTTTTACAGGAAAAGCAAGGCTCCACAAATTTTCCTCAGCTGCATTTTGAGTTTAGGTTAATTTGGGTAAATACCAGATAATAAAAGGCTGTGTGTTAAGTCTAAAAATATTATGATTTTATTCCCCCTTAGTTCTAATGAGGATTTTTTCTGAAAGCATTAGGTGAAAGCAACATGATGCTATTTTTGTTTTAAAATGTGTAATCAGGTTTTCTTTCTCAGAAAAACTATTTAATACAGCTGCTCAATAGACAAATACTTGCATCTAATTAAATCCTGAACCAAAAAGGAAATAGCAGAAGCTACTGTACATTTTGTCATTATCATAAAGAAGAATAAAAATATTTGAGGTAATAAAAGGCAATAGGGAGCCAGGAGTGTGGTGTTGTGTTTATTTTTCTGCCTTTCTTTGCTACTTTATTAAATAGTCTCCATGAATAGAGCAGGAGGTCTGGCAGAAGAAAGGGAGTTTGTAGAGGTGAATGTTTTGTATAGCAGTAGAGAAATCCATGTGTTGAAATCATGTAAATATGAATCTGAGCTCTATTGGCTATTTTGATGCACAAATGTGTGTTGTTGTAAGTACTGCCTGCCCCTTCAGATTTCCTGCCAAAATACATAGGTTTTTGACTGTGGTTGAAATCATAGGTTTTGATTACTGTCCAGATGTATGGTTTACAACTAAGTGCAAAGGAAACTTTTTCAAGTAGCTAAGTAAATTCAGTTAATCTGCTTTCTTCTGTGCAGCTGCACTAAATTTATAAAGTATCGGCATCATGCTACATTTCAGAATGCAGCACTCTTGAGTGTTTTAAATTGAACAAAGCAGTGGGAAGTTGTTTCTGGGTTTCCAAAGTATAATAACATCCCAACCTTGGTGATGTATAAGGCTTTCTACTTGGTACTGTGTTGAAAGGGGTGATACAGTCAAACACTGGAAGTGTTACTATATGCCATACTTTAGTGACATCACAGCAAATTTCATGTACTTACAGTTCATTTAAAAGACATTCACAATGCAACAAGCAGCTTTGAATAAGTTTCAACATACAGTATTGTGAATGGAAATAAAACAAGTTGAAGTAAAACCCTGACTTGAAGTGGGAAATGCTACTGAAGGGTAATAGTATGCGTTCATACCAAGAATGCTGCTGCTGTAATGGAAGGAAAATGTTTTTCAAGGTTTGAAAGCAGTGGGGGAGGCTCTTACATAGAGTAGATAGCCTTAGACATGAGTATTTACTGTTGTTGGTTCTGAAACATTACAGCAGTTCTTTATCCTGAAACAGAAACAAGGAGTTTCTTACCTACTACTCTGTGGCAGCTGTGGATTTTTTGAATGCTTGACTTGAAGTTCTGGAGCTGTGCTATGCAGTGAAATCAGTAGGAATTTTAATACTATGAATGTAAGAGTGATAATCAATAGGCAGTAAGACTAGGATTGGGTAGAGTACAGTGGAAAATTATTTATCTTCTTATATTGGGTTTCTGTGGCAAGGTTTTGGTAGCAGGGGGGCTGTTGACGTGGCTTCTGTAAGAAACTGCTAGAAGCTTCCCCTGTGTCCAATGAAGCGAGTACCAGCCGACTCCAAAACAGACCCACCACTGGCCATCAGTGACAGTGGTAGTGCCTCTGGGATAATGTATTTAAGAAGGGGGGAAAGAAAACCTGAGCAATTGCATCGGGGGAGAGGAGTGAGAGTATGTGGTAGGAACAGCCCTGCAGACACCAAGGTCAGTGCAGAAGGAGGGGAGGAGGTGCTCAAGGGTGCTGGAGCAGAGATTCCATGGTGCTGACCCTGGTGAGGCAGGCTGTCCCCTGCAGCCCGTGGAGGTCCATGGTAGAGCAGATACTCACTTGCAGCCCAAGCAGGACCCCATGCAGGGGGATGCCTGAAGGAGGCTGTGAACCCTGTGGGAAGCCCATGCTGGAGCAGGCTCCTGGCAGGACCTGTAGGCCTGTGCAGGGAGGAGCCCACACTGGAGCAGAAGAGGGTGAGGAGTCCTCCCTGAGGAGGAAGTAGCAGCAGAGACAACCCGTGATGAACTGACCACAAGCCCCATTCCCTGTCCCTCTGTTCTGCTGGGGGGTAGGAGGTAGAGGAGTAAAGTTAAGCCTGGGTGGGGGGAAGTGTTAGAGAGGGTGAAGTTTTTACAATAAAATAATCATATAAAATAGTAAAATGATTATATTTGAGAAATTTATAAATCAATAGTGAGGCTTTGTATATTAGAAGACGTTGTAACTTTGCCATTTTGTATCATAGTTACTTTGTAACTAAATGATACAATGGTAGTCTTGGTAGCAAGAGCTAGCATAACTGTATATGGTGAGGGGAGTATGGGTGTATGTATTGTAAAACTCTACCCAAGCAGAACCTAAGTTTCAGATAGCCAAAAAGGGCATACCAGAAGCATCCTGGTGAAGATAAGAGAATGCTAACGTCCGGAAGACGACTGGGACCTGGCCAAGTAGAGGAAAGGTGAAAAGGACAACCTGAGGAAGACTTCTTACTTCATCTGAGGAAGACTCCTTACTTCATCAGGGCGACCACCAGAGGGGGCTGCGCAAGCGCAGAAGAGGCTGATGTAATAGATTGATGTAGCAATCTTTGATGCATACGTATTAGTAAATGATGTAATCTGTGTTGAATATGTATTAGTTACGAAATTTTTAGTGTATAAATTGCAAACGCGATGTGACAGGAATCGGAACCAGCTTTGGGTGCGTACCCCTGGTTCCTGGCGCCTCAATAAAGCACCTCATATAACCATCCCGGTGGTTACGTGTTTGTCTCGACGCTAACAGAAGGACTTTTAAAATCTTGTTTTTATTTCTTATCATCCCATTCTGATTTGATTGGTAAGAAATTAAGATTATTTCCCCAAGTTCAGTCTGTTTTACTTATGATGGCAATTGGTGAGTGATCTCTGCCTGTCCTCATCTCAACCTATGCACCTTTGGTTATATTTTCTCTCTCCTATCCAGCTGAGGAGGGAAGTGACAGTGGTGTTTGGGGGCACCTGGCATCCAGCTGGGGCCAACCCACCACAGTTCTAAGTGGTTGTGTAATATTTCAAGGAACTTAGTCATTCCATTTCAGCATGTGACTGTTAAGAGTTACATTAGAGGCTGCTTGAAGTAATTAACCATTGTACAGAGTAGATGTTTTTAGGGGGTGTTCTGTGTTCTACTAGAATAGATTATGGTGGTTTTGTTTATTATCTTTAACATCTCTGTACTGGGCACAACCTTTCTGTGTTTGGAATTGGCAGACACTGCTCCATCTTAGTATTCTGCTTTCTTGTTTCTGTTTGCTTTCTTCCCTTACCTCAGAGGAATGCAGGATCAAGATCTGCCTTCTTTCTTCCCCATTAGAAACAGAGCTCATGTTTAAGAACAAGTAAATAGTCTTAGAGAGGGGAAAATTAGTGGGAAAACCCCCTAACATTAAAACTCACAGGGCTCAGACAGTGGGGGGATATCAGACCTTAGCCTTTGTACACTTTCACATTAATATCAGTGTTAGAACATAGTGCTTTTGTTAACAGTGTGTAGCTGGACATAGGAGACAAACTAATAAACCTTAATATTAGTGAGTAAATGTAGCTGAACTAAAAGATGGGGGATCAGATTTAAGTCTGGATAATTTCTCGCTACAAGTCTTGCTCATTCAAATTTCTCTAGTGAAAATATAATAGGTCCTGAATAGGCTCTGCATAATGGTATCTTCTGTGCATATGTTAGAAATGTTAAGAAAGTTAATTTGGTTAATGAAAAGAATAGTTTATGCATGCATTGCTTGTCAAAGCGGAATACAAAGTGAATTATTTCCTCAACACAGAAGCTTCGAATGAATGTTTCCTATTTCTGTTAGTGGAGAAACTGTACCTGAAAGTTCTGATCTGCTTATTCCATCAGGTATCTCTTTTATTGACCTCATTTACCTACCTTTTTAAAAAAAGCAACCAAAAATTTATATCTTATCACGTGAAAGAGAACATGAGTGCAATAGTGTAAAGTATGTGTTGGACCACTGCACCAGCAAGCACTGGGTAAAAGAGGTAGTATCTTGGTATTACTGATGTGCTTAATGAAGGCAATGGACATTAAGAAAAAAAAAATACCAGGAAGAAGCAAATAACATTTTGTAATTAAGTATAAAATACTTGATAAAATAATTTTAAATTGAATCGGAACACATCACATCTTGAAGTCTTAAGAAATATGGGCAGCTGTGATACTTGGAAAATGTGCTCTACTAAAATGTTAATAGCTCTCAGTAGTCAATTTGATTAATAATGAGTTACCTTAGGACTCTTACTAATTTTTCACACATTAGTAGTGGCCAAGATGGCCTCAACAGTGTTTTGCTTTAACAGGCCATGTAGGGACCTGATCCTACGTTCATTACCCATTTCAAACTCCTGTGTAGTTTGCAGTCATCCATGCTTTGTGGATTTGCTTCTGTATGTTGCTATTTCTGGATTTAAAATAGAAGTACTGAAGCTCTGCAAAGGTAATTGCAACACTACAGTGTCTAGAATACTCACGTTTTGTGGGTAGTTGGTTTCTGAATATTATATTATGTGCGCATTCTACCTGTTTACTTAATTTATATGTACTGAGCACACATTATGTTAAACCACTGGTTTTGATGCCATCTATCTAGCTAAATGCTATCACGCTTCAAAAAGCCCCTGAGGAAATACAAGCTTTTCTTATCTCTGTCTTCTCTCATATTCCCAGCTGAAAATCTTGTATCTATTACCACAAGTAAAGCTGAAACTGATATTTTATTCTGCCTGCTATTTCATTGTCTGATAACTCATGACTATTAGTGCAGGGTGTTTGACAAGATTAATGATACAACTAACCTCTTTGTGCTACTCTCATTACCAGTATTTATCTTAAAATCCACTTCTAGTAGGTAGTATAGGCCCTTGAATGTGAAAGCTACTGAATGTCTTTTTAAGCACTAAGCTGAAAGCTGCAATCAAGTATGGGGAGGATGCAACCTTAATTAAATACAAAGCTCTGGGTAAATCTAGTAAATATTGCATATTGTGATATTCAAGAAGGCTGGGAAAAAATACGTAATGTCTGAGTAATCTTTCTGTTATACTTAAGCTAATAATTGATTGACAGCTTTTTATAAATGCCCCATTCTCAGTAAGAAGAATGTTCTTCACTGAAATAAAATGCAGAAAATGTAGTCAATGTAACTGCTATTTATACTGTTGGCTAGTTAATAGTTTGTGGTTTTGCATTTGTTTTCTACTTTTTGCTACACTTTTGAGGGAAGATGTAATATTTAGTAAGTATGATTGAATGCAGGTGGGAGAGAGCTTTTACTGTTAAAATTGAATTTTAATCAGTGACAAAGTAGATCTTATGCTGCTTACGGATATCTTGTGTAAACCTAAAGCAGTGATTTTATTGTGTTTTGTGGTGGAGCCACACCCTCTAGGTATTTGCCCTGTCCTAGGATTTGAAAAGCTGTTTAATCACAGTGATGGCCTGCAAACACTCTGTATAACTACTTACAGAAATGCAGAAAAAAGAGAGCAACTCAAAGAGAAAAGAGAGCAGTAAGTGCTCTTTCTCAGCTTGTTCTTTTCCTTTGCAGGAGAATTCTTCTCTACCAGTCTCCAATAGCCTACTGTATTCCATGCATCAGCAAATTGTTGCATTTTTAGGGCATGTTCTAAGTCAGATTTGGGTTTGGTTTTGTTTTCTGTCCTGATGGTAGTGGCAGCATTAGCTAACATTATGTATAATCTTAGATAGTATTTTTATTTGAATGGAAAATAGTATCAGAATTCCTAATAGCCAAGAAATCTTATTTCTAGTGCTGGCCCTGATGGTGAAAAGTCCTGGTTATAGCCTGTAAATCTTTGATGCTTTGCAAGATATGGCAATTGTGCAATTTAGGTGATTGCTGAAGAATTACTTCCTTCGCTTATGTGGAAACATCAGTTGCACTAATTCCTAGGGAAATGAAGGAGACTGATTAATCCTTTTCCTCCAAGACAGTAACCCAACAGCATCTCAAAGTCTTTATTAGAGTTGACATCATAGAATCACAGACTGGTTTGGGTTGGAAGGGACCTTAAAGCTCATATAGTTCCAACCCCCTGCCACAGGCAGGGACACTTTCTGCTAGACTACGTTGCTCCAAGCCCCGTCCATTCTGGCCTTAAACACTGCCAAGAGTGGGGCAGCCACAGCTTCTCTGGGCAACCTGCCAGAGCCTCACTACTCTCACAGGGAAGAACTTCTTCCTCAGATCCTCATCTAAATGGACCTCTATACTGGGCAATGTATGTAAACAGTGGGGAGAGCAGTTTGTCTTGAAAACCTGAAGTTTCAAGATTAACTCTGCTTGATGTGAGTTACAAGTGATCTCGGTCCCTGCTGAGACTAGGATGTAGCAGGAGCAGAGTATCAAGGGGTTTTCTGCCTGCTGTTTGGTGTCATCCTCTGTTTCAGAGGTGATGGCTGCCTCACAGGGAGTTCTGCTCTCTGAAGGCAGTTATTTCCAACAGATATGTGTGTACACAAGTACAAAGGCTTAATACGTTACCGAGCAAAACAGAAAATGTGACCTTTAGCTAATTTGAGCACTGGATACGTGACCATGTAATATGAGGTGAGAAAAATGTGTCTTTAACCATGAATAAGGCATTCCAAAGCAGAAACTATGGAAGGTGGAGGTATCTGTTTCCAAGAATACTGTTTTTACATAAGGTGTAATGAGCAGAGAATGCAGACACAGCTACAGCATTGCTCGATATTGTGACTTCGTTTCCTATCCCTTTATTTCTTAAACTGAGGGGTTAAGATAGCATGAGAATGCTGTAGGAGAGCATCAGACCTTAGGCAATATGATCATGGCTTTTCATAATGAAGCAACAGTATTTCCCAGGGAAGAGCAATTAAATAAAACTATTGAAAGATTTTTGAGTTGTTAGGTGACTGCCAGCCACCATTTTAAGTTAGCTCCAAATTCCATGCTTTTGGAGCTGATTTTACGCTTTGTGAGTTACCTGATGAATGCATTAGTTACTTCTAATAAAGACATCTTGTCTAACATTAGGTCAGCAGTGGGTGAATTTTATGGAAGATTTACCACATGTGCAGGTTATAATCTGAAGATAGACTGTTGACCCAAGTCTTGTGGCACATATTATAATGTTTAGGTTTTTAAATAACCTGGAAAGACAAGTGCAAATTATGAGAGGTAGCTGATTTTGCTTGGGAAGTATCAGGCATGGTCATTGTCCCCTGAAATAAGGAAAATTACCTCGTATGATGAAAGAATGGTTTATGAAAATGTGAATAAAAATCAATCAACATTCCACTGGTAGGTTTTTTTTACCTGTAGGACATGAAATACTTGAAACGTACTTAAGTGTGACAGTGAAGTATTTTGAGCTATAATACATAAAAACCATTAATCTTGAAAATTTAATTTTTTTAGAGCCAGTAGCCAAGGAGCAACCTAATATAATTACTTGGTAAAATGTTTTGTGTAAAATGATGCTTGGAATATTGAAATTGCAAGAAAATGCAAAAATAAGCTTTAGTAAAAAGTAGGATACTAAAACATGAGAGAAAGTGTATTGAGTGAGCAAAGTACATTTCTGTCACAGTCAGTAAACAACATTAAAATTAGACTGCAGGGGAAAGCAAATGAACTATTTTTATAAAATGTGAAATTAAACAATATACTTAATGCATACACACAAACAAAATAATGTCAAAAATAGGAAATGCAGCAAAGTTTCTTTGCCACAAATATTTCACTGCAGTCATCTATGTTTGTTTGTCTTTTATGCACATGCTATTTGGTGCACAAGGATAAGTAAAAATAATTGAAATTTGGTAGATATGAAAGCCTAAAGTACAACTTCCAGCCCAAATTCTAATGGATTTGACACTGATCCCTTTCCACCTAAACCAAGTAAATTTAAATCGTTGCATGAGTTCAACAGTGACAGACTAACAGAAATTATTTGGTCTGTAAGTATTTGTCATTGCAAGTATCTCAAGCGCATTTATTTCACCTGATTGTGATCCGTTCATGGAACCACAACTAGAGGAAATGCCATAGCTGACTGACTTTGACTTTTGACTGACTTAAAAGTCAAAAATATTTTTCTTTGAAAGTTATCTCAGCAATAGGACAGAAGCAGTTCTACAATATATATATTTTTTTTACAGTCTCTGGTGTGATGCTTGCTGGGCAGGTCCAATGTTGCTTGACGTTTTGAGACACTCTGTTCTTACTTAGCTTGAAGAGCAGCAATCAGATATTGAAAGAAGCAAGTGAATGATGAAGTTACTTGCAGTAAACCTAGTGTAGTGTTTCTTATTCAAAGTAGTGATTTGAAGTAGTTTTTGAATCAAGAGCCAGGAACCTCATGTGCAAGCGTGGCATTAGTGTGGCTTAAAATGGGTGCTCTATAGGGAATTTGATTTGCAACTCAAGTCATTATCTCTCTGGTAGATTAGGATGAGCCCATATACTTGTATGTGCATACCTCAGTCAGAATCTCTTCCTTTGTGCCTTCCATTCCTTCTGAGTTAATTACTGTTTTACCTGTTTACAGTTCTGTATGTTTTATCTGAACCATATTTGCTAACTTTAAGGGCTGATCCACTGAAATCAATGGAACTTGGTGTAGCACATTAAAATATTAGTTTGTAATATTTTGACTGACATGGTATGTGTTAAAATTATTATTCTTTAAAAAAAATTAAAAGCTAATGTTTATAATTGCCTTCTAATCTCCTAAAAAAAACCCAAACCCAAACAATCTTGACACCCCCACAACCATTTTTTTTTTTAAATTTCTTTTTAGTTGAAATGAAGAAAATATTCTTTAACATGCATTTGTTTTGCTGATATCACATCGAATTACTGATATAATGAACTAATTTAATGGCTTGTTGGTTGGTGGCATGATACATAACAATTTTACACCAAAGGCATAACAGAATCCAGGATATCATAACTGAACTTGAGTGTCCCTATAGATACCAGTTTCTAAAGCTGCATTTTTCAGCCAAAGCAAAAGGTACAAATGAAATTAACTGAAGCTTTGACAAATCTTTCTACACAATAATTTTTAGGATATAAAATAGGAGTTAGGTAGTTTATCTTTTTTTCAGTCTTTGAATTTGATGTTAGAACTGAAATCTTTGTTTTCCTGTACTGATCAAAAATTTATGTATTAGAGCTTTATCACAAAACAATTTGTCACATTCTGTAGGACACTGAAAAAAAGATTTGTTTATATTAGGCTTCTGTACTGTGCTAAGGTAGTCAAATAATCTTTAAATTCTTTAAAATATCTCCTCAGAAAAATCAGTTATTGTTCCATTAAAGCAGTTAGTGAAGAATTTGAGATGTTTACAGATGTCTGTAATCGAGGTGCACTAATGGGCTGCACACAGTCTTGATACCTTTGGAGAATTAAGCTCTGTTGATAATAGTTATAGCTATTACTTGTTTGTAACAAAAGTCGTTCCTTCCTTGAAAATTCTATATTTTTCTAATGGGTAGCTAATAAATGTCACTGGATACTGCTGGAATCAGAGACAGCATCTCCTAGAAAATAATGATTTTTTATTTTATTTTTTTTTAGAATGCAGTAATGTTGCTCTTAAGCCAGCTATGGGAGCTAAGGGTTGTGTATGATTTGACTTTTGTTATGTATTTTATTTAGCATTCTTGTTTAAGATAAGGAAAACAGGAAAAGAGGTCATGTTATGCCTTTTGTAGAGAGACTTTAATTAAGTAAGTAATCTCTCCGATTCATTCAGTCTATTTGTAGGAATGGATTTTTAGGCATTGATATATTCCCCCTTGGCTGCGCTCTCTGCAGCTACCCTCTTATGTTGTTCATACTGTGGAGGAGACTCAAGTATCTCCTTGGTACAACTGAAGTTATACAGTTAATGTGGAAGTGGAAGCTCAGTGGCTGATTTTTCAGCTTTGATTCCCATATGGTCTGTTAATAAATGTTAACCTCAATATCTCTGCCTTCTACTTAGTAGCAAAAGAGGGCAATATATGGTGGACATAGACATGCTTTGTGTTTCTGAGCTAACTTCAGTTCACAAATTTGATTAAGTTGAGAAAAATAAAGCTTTTCCTGTGGTTTGCCATCTCTTTATTTCTTTAAATAGTAAATATAGTAACTTTGTTAGTAATTTAATTGGTGCAAGAGCCAAAATTTTATCTAAATTACTTGCAGTTTTGACTAGTTTTGGTGTGCCCAAAATGTGAAAGAAGTACATAGATTTTTTATTTTTTTTTTAATGATACACATTTCCCAGAAGGTTAGGTTGCAAACTGCATTAAATTAATCTTCAGTGTAATATAAACTTGCTAATTATTCAGTCTGTATTTTTAAAGGTTTGTGTGTTTGGGGCTATTTTGTTCCCTTTTTTGACTAGTGCAAATGTTCCTCAGCACATTGGATGATGCCACCAGGGAGAGGGGGATCAGAATTCTGTGATTACCATTGACTGTTGGAACTAAACCCCATATCTTCCTTTTAAAAGAAAGTTGTCTTTAATCATAAGCGTGTTACAAAGATCAGCTCACAGTAGGCACAAAAATGCTACACTGTGCTGTAGGTATTCAGAGAACGTAAAAGACTACCACTCTTAGGAGTTCTGGTCAGCTTTCACTAGTATTCATAAGATACTGCAAGACGTGTGCAAATATGGAATTAATATTAAATACATTTGACTGCTTAATCATAATTTCTGAAGATAAGCTGGCCATTTTAACTGGGAAAGAGCTCTAATTTAGATCTTTTGTTTATGAATGCTAACAGGTTGTGAATGCATTAAGACACAATTTACAAGAAAGTGAATAAATCAGTTTAAAGACTATATTAATCTAATGCAGTATGGACAAATACCCAGAAATAATTAAAAGCATCGACGTGTTGGTATTGCATGTGACCTCCTACAATGTTATTTTGCATAAAAAGGGCAAGTAAGGGGAAAATGTCCATACATTACAGATTTAATTGGCAGTTTCTGGGTATTAGAATAGAGGATTATTTTCATGCCTAATGTACTTAATGTGAATTTAGTACTTGAGAAAGGTTGATAGGTGAAAGATTAGGCTAAAGGTTGACTTGTAAAAGGTTTGCAACTTCTGGATTGACAGCCCTGGGAATCTGACAGTAGCTGTACAAGGAACCAAAACAGCAAGACAGCACTGCAGCCACCTTCTTACCTCTCCATACCTCACCAGTGATGCATATACTTTTTTCCAGAGTTCATCTGTAGCTCTGAGATGTATTCCAAATCGCAGCTTTTTTGCTTAAATTTACTTGTGAGAGGAGTAAAAACAAGGAATACAGTGATAGCAGTGGCTCCTCTCTTCAGTATTCCAGCCTACCAAAAATTGGTTTATGAGGCCACATACGCCATTATATTGCAGCCAGCTATCGTTACTTTTTCTGAGATGCCTTCTGGGAGAGGGCTGAAAACATTAAACCTTCAGCAAACTTAAAATTTTTCTCTGAAGTGGCAAAAGCTTCTTACAGATGTCAAGGTGAGTGTTCAAATTCAAACTCCAGTCAAGTTCTTTCCATAAAAGTGGTGAGGACCAACTGTCTGCTTTTGAACTGTTTTGATGTCCAGTATGTGATCTAGTTCCCCATCTCTCATTCCGTCAAGCGTGGGTTGCTTGAAAAAGTCTGAGGAAGCTAATATGAGTTGGAAACTAATTGTTCAAGGCTGTACTTATTACTCATATGTACATTTTGTTTCCAATCATACTTTACAGAAAAAAAAATCTTTCAAGTTATGATAATTTTGCTCTTAAAAATATGACCTTTTGATAGTACTTCCTGCAGCTTATATTCATGCTTGTGCAAGTATAATACAGTAGCTAGTCTGTGGTGTTTATGTCTCAAGAGAGTTAGATCTCCAGAAAAGAAGGTATTTCTCTGTGAACTTAAATATACAGAAAAAATATTTCATTTCTATTTTTTCCCAACTCAGAGTGGAAATTCCAGTTTGTCATTAGCACATGATCATGTTGCATATTAAGTTGTGAGGACACTTTGAAAAAGCAGTAGAGGGAGCTTTGTAAGATTTTTTGTTTGTTTAATTTTTTTTTTGTTGTTGTTGTTTTTTAATTGTTTTTAATTTTGCTAGATATTCAGAGCTTTTTATTTCAGCCGATAATTGCTAACGTGATGTGACATGACAGTGCTGGATTGTTCTCTCTACTGAATTTGTAATCCACCACGCAACTGTGGCTAGTGTCTTTAAGCAAGAAGGAAGAGGATACAGGTAATGGAAAGCAGCCTCTAAACTTTTATCACATCTTGTTGTATAGGTTTGTTATTGGCTAATAGTGCCCATCACTTCCTCTGTGACAGGTTGCTAAGGTTTATCATTGCAGTTGGCCTTTTAATATCTAACATTTTAAGAAAATTTCATAAATTCAACTGTTCATATAATTTTGCACATTAAAGGACAGCTTTGCTGAGATCTGAGGGAAGCTGCAAATACTTTCACTGTTTAAGGACATTCATTTTCCTTCTAAATTTGATTTTCTTTGCTTTACTATCTCACATGAACAAAGTGTGGTAAACTTTGATAGTATTAAAGTACTGTGGTCACAGGGGAAGGGAGCTCTATTGCCAAAATCCTTTAGCATGAACTTCCAGTAAAAATTCTGAGTATTGTAAACAAAATTTCCTCAAGAACTTTTGAAAATACCAATATAAGACATGCTGATAGAAACACATTAAATGAGGAAAACCTAAGAATATTTAGCTACAAGCTACGTGATCTTTGAAGCAAAGCATGTTTCAAGGAGAAACTGGCTTTGGAAACATTGAAGAAGGGTGGAGGATGAAGTCTTTACACATAAACATTTGGGAAGTGGGCTGTACCAAAGAGCATGCTGAAGATTAAGGAGGTATTGTTAACAGGGGTGTTCCCCATCATGTTTTGATAGTTCTGCTAAGATTGCAAGTTTAAACAAATTAGCTGTAAGGTCTTTCTTGGTCCCACTATCTTTGATCCACTCAATTTGACTTATTTGTTTAGGAATTCCCAAATGTTACTCAAGTAATGTACATTAACAGGATATTGATTTCTCTTGAGGCAAACATCAATGTTTATTGAAAGGAGAAATTAATACTGACTGAAGTAAAGCCAAAGTCAATTTTTTTCTCAGAACTATAAACCTTAATGTTCACTGAAATGCCAAGTAAATATACAGTGTTCACCATCTAAATCTTGATAATTCTGTGGGGATATATATAACACTACCACTGCTGTTTGTATGTAACATATGACTGTTACAATAAATACGTAAAAAGAATTTGCAGAGATGTAGCTTATTCACTAATAGAAGCACAGCTATGAAAATGTGATTGGATAATATTGGCAGTTATGGTCAATTATATTATAGTGTCATGGCCTTTGGCAGAAAATGTTTTATTTGCATTCTAAATTAGTGGGGATTTTCTGTGATGGTTTGTTTGGTTTTGTTTTTTTTTATTTTTTATTTTTATTTTTTTTTTAATTCCCAGATAAGTAACATCTGTAATGTATTTACTGCAAATCTGAACTTATACTAATTAAAGGAATTGTCATTGATTTGCAAGCCAGCTACACATGTGTACATGATAAACACTATTTGTGTGCTTTTATAAATATTTGTATGCTTTTAAAGTATTAGGCCTGAAAAATATATTTATTAGCACTAATGTATTTACAATTGTATGATCTGTAAGCATTGTCTAAGTAATTATTTGTTAGATAAAGGTGATGCAGGCAAGTTCATTGCTTTGCTGTAGTTAATAAGTGGCTCTAAGGGTGCATTCACATCCAGGTTAAGTAGTTGACTAGACAGAGATATCTGTCTAGAAGTAAAAATAGCAAATGATGTAAATGGAGATGCAGTTCTTAGAGCTCATCTTTGAAAAGACATTAACAAATCTGACTTACTAACAAAGGCTATTTTTAGTCTCCTGGAAGTTTGCATATTAATATAAAATCCCGTTTTTTAGTCATTCAGTCATGAATGACTCGTCATGAATAAATGAGCAGTGGCCAGTGAGGGTCAAGGTACAAATAGCCTGAGAGGAAGCCAGGTGATGACATAAGTTCCGTCAAACTCTCTTGTGAGTATTAAATTGGTTTTATAAACCACTGTGTCTAGGTAAAACTATTACTGCTGTCAGTATTTGCAAAAAACTTCATTAGACTGATAAATTCCAAGCAATATTGCACATCTGATGTGCACTGTCAGTTTTGTTTTAACATTAAATGGTTTTCCTTATACATCTGCTTTCCAAGTCAAGTGGAATAAGTTCTCCATGGTCTTTATCTTTGTAGTGGTGGATCTAAAGGTTTTTCATGGTCTTTTTCATTTTACTAGTTATCTTTATCATTTTTTCATGCAATACCTCCCATGTAAATGTGGAGTAATTTTGGCAGTGGTTAAGGGTTTTCATGCTTGCTGAGGTGATTCATGCACAGAAAGGTCACTCTATGTAATGTTTTTGATTAAAGTGGCAGTGATGAAATTACCCATGATGTCCAGAATGGGGATACTTCCTGTACTGTCTGTGCTCTCTTTTTCTCTGCTGTGGTTTTTGCTTCTAAATGCCTATCTGCAGTGCGGAATGAAGCGTACACAGTCTGTGTGCAGAATTTTTAACAGTCTTTTAGCACCACAAAGCATAATCAGACTTCAGTCCAATCTGTAAATTGAGAAGACATTCTAATGAAGTAGGTGAACTTCACATTTTGAAATACTAGGGTGTGCTGTTTTAACGTACGTAACCCTCAGGTAGCACTACCCTTTTCTGAAAACCACTACTTGGGAATGACATATTGAGGTGTTTCAGACACAGAAGGAGACAAAGTCAGTGGGACTTAGTAAAGAAGACACTAGAATGAGCTTACTGGACTATGTGATCTAACCAACACTGATGCTGAATGATAAGGTTCTTTTCAGATAAGTTGCAGGTTGTGTATGTGAAAGTATGTAAGTGTTTAATTTTCTTCTAGTTTAAAAACAGATGGAACAGAAAATGCTGTGCCCTCCCCTTTTATAAAGCTCAAATCAGTAATGTTACTTCTTCATAGAGAAAGCTGTCATTGAATAACAGTCTGCTGCCAGGAAAATGCTGAAGCAAGCTGTCTTCTATTTTCAAAGCAAGCACTTCTGCCTTTGAAATAATCTTGTGGATGTTATATGATGGAATACTAAATAGAATAACAATTCCAGATCTTTTGACAACGTTCTGTTATAATGACTTCACACCTATTATATCAAATGATTGATGTAGATGTAATCATTGTGGTTGATGGATGTTAGTGTGGCGGGGTGACATTTGAGTTTTGTTCTGTTTGAATTCTGATTAGTGTAAAGAATAAATCTGAGCAGTGTGGTTAGAAAAAAGCTTACCTGTGTGACTAAACTGGTGTCTGACTGACATTTATTTATTTTTTTCAGTGTGGAAGGGTCAGCAATCCTTATTATTCAGACTTGAAAGTGAATTTTGATGCTTCTGTAAAGAACCAGATTGACAGCCAGAAGAGGTAAAGTCCTTTCTCTATCTGCAAAAGAGGCTTAGGATAGACAAGAAGGATGTTTCTGTCCTGTGTAGGGAGTCTTTATTCTTACTATGGAAGAATAATGTTAATAGTCCCAGATCTGACTGACAGCAGTACCCAGTATTTTGGCCATCTGGGTTTGTATCATAACTACCTTTCAGGAGTATGAGGGGAAGTAAAATTTCATGCTCTGTTTCAAGTGGGAGAAAAACAGGGGTTGCTGATAGAGTGGCTGTGTGTAGAGATGACAGAGATGAAAAATGTATGGAATTTTAGTTACTTTCATCTTCCTTTCTATACCTTCTTTCATCTCACAGCTATTGCAGAGCAAGAGTAGTGACTGATTTGTTACTGGGAAGCTCAAGATAAATATTTTCTTCTGGATATATAACTATTTTCTGTTACTTTATAACTTATATTACAGTTCTGGCCTATTTCTTGTTTTCAGTTGAGTTCAGTTGAGTCTTTTGGTGGATCTTGAAGATCTGGAGTGGTAATTTCCAGCTCTTGTCTGCTGAAGACTAAACTCACCTCTGTATGGGATCTGCCTGAGACGGAGTTAATTTTCTTCACAGCAGCCCATATGGTGCTGTGTTTCAGATGTGTGTCTCAAACAATGTTCTGGCTGTTGCTGAGCAGTTCTTGCACAGCACCAAGGCTTTCTCTTTTTCTTGCTCTGCCCCCTGCCCTCAATGAATAGTATGAGGTGGGCAAGAAGTTGGGCAGAGACACAACCTGGGCAGCTAGCCCTTGTTGGGCAAAGGGCTATTCCATGCCAGGTAACATCATGCTCAGCCTAAGGGGAAGTTTTTGGGGGTGACCATACAGGCATGCACATACCCACATGTGACTCCCTTAGCTGCCACTGTGGTGGTTTGGAGGCCATGTGGAATGGAAAGAGGTTTAAGCAATCATGTGTGAATCTGTTTTGCTCACATAAGTTCCCCTTAATGTTATAAAAAATCTGACAGTGTTAGTCAAAGTATCTCTTGTGATTTGTGCTCTGGTTCTTGATGTCATTGACATCCATTTGAAAAACACATTTTTGAGCAGTTTTATTAATTACAAAATGTGGAAATGATGAGGGGGCAAATTCTGTTCTTATTTATTTTCATCCCTGTCCTCCTCCCCTTTTGTCTCTTAACCCCATGTGATTCCAAATGCATTTTTTAGAGGTGAGCTGACCCTTGTGCTGGTGTAAACTGTTGGAATGACTTGTTGTATAAGTAATGTCTGGTTTATGTTTTGCTTGAACAAATGTGGTTAGGTTTAAGAGAAAGCAGATGACCCATATATTCTGTTCTGGCTAGTGCACAGAGAGTTTCATACAGTTCTCTGGCAGAAGTGGGAAATTGAACTTTATTTTTTTTGCTGAGAGAAATGAACATGTTCCACTAGGCTCTTTGAGAAAGTTATATTAATGCCTTCAGGGAGCTGGTGGGATGAATGCTGGTATATTTTATAGATCTTAAGGCAAGCAGGTTCAGTTTGTCCCCTCTTATTACATAACCTGTAAGATTTCACCCCAGCAGCCTCACTAGGAGACCAGTGACCAGTCTGACAAAAGTTTATTGTCAAAAAGATACCCAGGTTTAATTTGAAAGTACTGAGAGAAGGGCAGTGGCTTCAGCAGTACCAATAGTTAATCACCATCACTGTTAAATATTTATGACTTATTCTTAATTTGAATTTGTCTGGATTTAATGTCAAGCCCTTTCTTAATGCTGGGTATTTCTCTGCTACATTTGAAGAGCACTTTAGTACCCGATGCTTTCTCCCTGTGAATGTTCTTACACACTAATTAAGTTACTGCTCAGTCTTCCTTTTTATAAGCTAAACAGATTGAGCTATTTTGTGTACTTGCTTTAAGACATTTTGTCCAATCCTTGAAAAATATTTTGAGGTTCCTTTCTTCTTCCTTTGTTTTTTTAACACCTTCAAATTTCCAATATTCTCTTCAGAGTATCAGAAACAGATACTGTATTCCAGCATTGATTCTAGTGATACTGTATTTAGAGATAAAATGACCTTTCTGCTCCACTGTTTGTACGTGAGCCTCTTTCCTGCAGTACAGCCTTAATTATTTTTCCCCTAGATGTATGACTTCCACTATAGTGTTTGCCTTAGAAGGCCTTTTTTACCATGTGTACTATAAAATACAATATTTAAAGCTAAATACAAATGACATATGGTTTATTTTTATATACCTTCGTGGTGAGAGTATTCTGCAAGTTTATTTTGGAAAACATTCATGTGAAAGAACTGAACATAATTATGTAATTTTACTTCAGAACTTATACTGCTATTATAGTTAACATTTTGGATGCAGCTATATAAATAGATAATAGTGGTGTGGATGTTAGACAAATATTGTTGTTATTTGCAGAGATGTATTGAATGAACTCTTGATATTTGATCCACAGTCAAGTATTTGTCTGTAAATCTCCTTCAATTATTAACATGAGTTAAATTAAAAAAAAAAAGCTTCAGAAACATAGCTGATGTTATTGAAATAGCTCATGATCTCATGCAATAATTCGGCTTTTTTTAATTCCTCATATCCCATAGCTCCTTAGCTCTCAAGTTCTAGTCTATGTATTTGTGAACAGATTTGTGCTTTTCCAATTGGAACTAAGTAATATGATTTTTTTCCTGAATAATTCACTAAAATAAAAATTTTGAGTTTACCAAGTACTTGCTTTTCAGATTCATATACAAAATAATTCTTTGTTCCTCTCTCCTGAAAGTTCAGATATTCTGAGGTGTTTTTGATGATACGTGACATTATTTTTCCTCTGAAGTTTTCTTTATAAAGATTGACTTCAAAAATATTTAAGTCAACTTAATGTTGAAATTACTTTCCTGTTGTTCATTTCCCTGAAAAGATCAAATGAAGCTGTTGAATTGATCAAGCATCAATTTTAAGCATGAATTATTTACACAACTTTAATCTAGGTATCACCTAACCTGTTTGCTTGCCTCTCTGCATCTGTCTGATGCCTGATGATTGGAAAAATAGATGTTGTTCTAAATATGTAGAAATTTCTAAATGCGCAGAAATCAAAATGTGATTTGCAGATTGACTTCATCCTGTAATAAAACTGGAAGTTGGTATTTTACAGAGCCTGATTTCTTACTGTCCTTGTTTTAAACTAGTTTAAATTACAAGAGATTCTTGGCTACCTGCCATGAACCTTCATGTTATCACTCTGGTGATGCAACAGAACACCATCTTAAGGTAAAAGAATGCAAGAAAGGGAGAAATAAGTTAGAAAAAAACTAATAATAAAAAAAACCCACAATTGTTCTAAAAGAGACAGAAGCTGTGGAGTCAGCTAAACAAATGGATTTATGTTGTGTCCATGTCTACAGATGGATAAAACCCATTAGTTTGGGTCTTTGGCGTTATTCCAAAAGGAATTGTTGCTGAAGAGATTGATGGTTTTCTCAGAAATTGTTCTGCGTCCTTAGTCTGCTGTTGTACCAGTTGTAGTGTGTTTCAAAAGCGTTTCTGTATGTAACTGTTATATAAAATTTTGTCAGTTCCTAGTGCATTGAGAGGAATAGTGGAGAGGAAAAGGAAGGTCTAGTGGGATGAAGTTCCTCAGCCCTTGCAGGTCTGGTAGAGGTTCCACCTTTTCTGTGGAAGGTAAACAGGGAATAGGAGGTCCAGTTGCTAGCTGATAAGGTGGAAGAATCTGAAACTGGCAGTGAACATGCTCAGGCTAAAATAGAAATTATACTTTTGTTTAGTCATAGCCTCTCAGAAGAAAGATAAAGGACTGAGCAGCCTAGAGATTGTTCTTGCTAATTAAAGTATGATTCTGTCAGCTGAGATGCTGATAAAGCAGTGCTCTGACATACAGTCCAGAGTTTAAAACAGAAAGCATCAGTATGTTAAATTAAAAACACCCATGGGTGCAGCATGAGCAGTTAATAGTCACAGTTAATAGTCACAGTTAGTAGTCATCATAGGTCACAGCAGGCAGTCACTCTCCCCCATCCACCAGCCCTTGAAAAAGCCCCTGTTGCAAGTGGCCAGTATGTTTGGGCTCAGCGAGTGGAAATAGTCCAACACTCCTTTGAGTGCAAAATAAATTGAATTGCATTAAGCATCCTCCTTTTGAGGTACAATGTGATTGCAGTAATAAATTAATTGCACAGTTTAACTGCAATATACTTTGCCTGTTGCAGGAAGTGGAAAAAAATACACTGTTACCTTGTTGAGTAGCCTAGCCTACAGTATAAAATGCAGTATGAAACATTTGAATTAAAATTCCCATGAAAGCTTCAGTTTACCCACTTATTTATGAATGGACAACATACTGAAGTATTTGGATGGGATATTCACCAAAAGTTTATGCAAGCCCCATTTTCCACTGAAATTAGTTTGATTAAAATGGGTTTTGAAATATACATTGGTGCTCGATTTAAATTCTTCTTCCCTCTGTTTGTTCATCCCTTCATCTTGGTTTCTGCTGGGAGGAAATGTAATTTTTTGAAGGGCAGAGAGTCATCATCTCTCCCAGAGTGTTCAGGAAGAGAAGCAACTTCCTGAACTGAGGGACCATGGTTTAGGACAGTGGATGCCTTTTCGTTCTGTCATGTGTTTTAGATGCAGCCTTCAAGCCTAGTATATCTATACATACAAAGCTTTATAGAGAATCTAATTTTGATGCTTTCTTTGTGTTTGGCCACTAAGAGTGATAATTAACTCTAGACAAAAACTTTTTTTAAAATGTAAGAAGTAGCTTGAATCAACATTCCACATGAGATGAATGGATAAAATGGAAGCTTTAATGAAAAGCTTAGTCCTAATGAGACAGCCAGCTAAGCTGAAAGATTGAGTAGTGGGAATTTAGGCTTCTTGCTTTATGGAGTTGCCAAATATCACTGAAATGTATTCTTTTTACCACAATGGGAAACAATACTCTGTTATGTTCCATTGTCATAATGGTGCTCAGAGCCTGTGCTAGCAACCTGCACTGTGACAGCCAGCTGAAGCCACCACGCTGCATATATGGAAGTCACTAGAGATAAACTAGCTCTGAAATACCTGACCTTCTCAGGGGGTTTTCCTTTTGGCTCTGGCTGTTGGACCCTCCTGTTTGAAGCATTAATCTGGAAGTGTTCTTAAATGCTGAACAACACAGACAATTTGAAAAGTACAGCACGACTGCCAATGGGTAGATTAAACAGAGAAAAGAGGCAACAGGGAGATGAATTAACTCCAAATTCATGGAAGGGAGAAAATGTAAAGGAAGAGAATCCAAATAAAGAGCTGGTTGGGATGACAGGGAGAAGAAAGACTCAGACATGGGAAAGAAGAAAATAAAATACAGTGTATTAGAAATAGAATCTGTGAGTTAGGATCATCTTCAAAGAAAGCTCCATGGCCTGCCTTAATCCTCCACATATATTGCTTTGAAAATATGCCCATTTGATCTGTTCTACTAAAAGCTTTTTTGGGAATAAAACATGTTTGACCTCCCTAAAAAAGCAGCACGCTGACATTAGTAACAGTGACCAACATTTCATCTTCTGTAGGTCTTGGCCTGTGTCTTGGCCTTCTTATCTCTTTTTATTTGGTTATTTCTGTGTGTTGCATGTTTCTCTCATTTCCGTTGCCAGTATTTGTCTGAACTTTTTAGATGCAGGCAAATTGCTACCTTTAAAAAATTAAATAGTATCAGTGATGGAGGATTTATACTCCTTTCTAAAATGAGACACAGTATAGAAAGTCATTATTTATATTTTTCATACCAATTTTTATATTTTTATACCAATATTTATATTGTTATACCAACAGCCTTCAGTTCCAATCTGCAGTAACTTACACTAGTTATTTTTCTCTTTCAAATGAACTTTCTAGGAGAAATTATTCTGCACTGTGCCAAATACTGTTATGGTATCAATTAGTGTCTCATAAAATAAAAGTCCCAGAATAGAAAGCTCATTGAAGAAGGTACTTAAATGGAATTAGAAAGTCAGTATGAAAACAGAGACCCAATTTGATTCAAGCAAAGATCACTGTAATGTAGATAAAAAAGGGTTTAATATCTTAAGTGTGTTTAAAAATAGTGTTATTGTTACTGTGTATATTAAATAAGAAAAATTATGCATGTTTCTTAGGCTTACTTTTTGGCAAAGGCTTTAGATCTTTCTGTGATTTTGAATGTTAGTGCGCAGTAATTTCTAAACATTGGAGTCAGTAGTAGTTCGCCTGAGCAAAAACTGCTGGTTTGGTCCCCCATGATTCATTGATAAGGGTATTGATTCTGACATTAGATTCAGCTAAGAGTGACAGAAAATAACATGGCTGATTACTAAAGTAGAAGATGTAAATTCTTTCACATTTCTATGCATTAAAAAGGCTTAGAATTCCTGAATTTTAATATAAAATACAATGAAGTGTATCAAATAAGATTCCCCTATCTTGCTTTGTAATAATAAATTACAGTGTGCACATTCAAAGGGTGAAAAATGTCTTTAAAGAACCTTTGTCTCCTAAGGTTGAGAAAGTATGTTACCAAAATCTCATTAAATATTTTTATATTTTGTGTGTGTGATTGCATGTTCCTTTCTCTTCAAATGGTTATATCCAGACTTGCATGATCTTATTAAACCAGTTGGGCACACAGAAGCTATTTCATGTTAGTGAAATAGCTTTTATGTCTATATATGACATTGGCTGTCAGCTATAATGAGAGCAGAAACAGAATAAAATCTATCTTCTTATTTAGGGATCCTGGAATGTTATTTCTACCATGTGGAGTAGTGGAGTCCATCCCCACCAGAACAACTTCATAATCCCAAGTAAAATCTTAAGAGTTACTATTTTTCCTCTTAGGCTAACCATGACAGTAATATACATACTACTGCCAGTATACTCTACAGCACCATGTAAGGTGTGCGTGGGCAGTGGTGGGTTTTAGTAGAGGAGGACTGCCAAAAAGTAAAAAGCTGTAGTGTCTCCACTGTATCCAGCATTAATCTCTTGCAGTCTATGTCACAAGGGAGAAAAGCTCAAATTTTTTTCCTATTGGAAATGTAACTCAAATAGAATAACACAACTTTCTGAAGTTTTGAGTTTGGAGTTCAGAGTCTAATTATCCTGTATGATGAATAATGGTTTTGGTCATGTCCTGACAAATGGCATTGCTAAAACCAAACCAAAATCTTTTAACTTGAATATATTTTCGAAGTGTCACCTTTAGCAAAAGTGAATGCAAGTGATCAGGCTTTTCAGTTGCTCAGAAATAGTGCACGCTAAAATAAGATGTCTCCTAAAATAAGATTTTAAGAACCTGTTAGAGCTAAGAAAGAAACGAATCGATACTTTGAGCATGTATCTTCAACAATTTGTAAGTGTTGTGGTATCTCTGCTGCCAGCTGCTGTTCTTGTTCCCTGAAAGTGCATGTGGTCTGATTTAAAAAAAAAACCCAACCAACCAACCAACCAACCAACCAACCAACCAAACAGACAAACACTAAAAAACATGTGACAAGCAGGGGTTGCTATACAAGTAGTAAAGGAAATAGCACGCTTAATTATTCCTTCTTTTCTTTCTTTTTTTTTAAGCAATTACTAATTTAAAAGAACTTGCTGTGGTTTTATCCATCAGATAATCTTTAGCATGAAGAATAGAGCAGGCAGTATCAGGAATTCACTGAAATTCCCAGAATTCGTAGGTGGTGATGAATGCTTAAACAGTTTAGGGATATTGTGGAAGGTTGGATTAGTTAGGAGCCCCCTAGCTACATAATTTTCTCAGTGAGCACTTAACCCATTGAAATCATAGAATCATAGAACAGTCAGGGTTGGAAAGGACCTTAAGGTCGTCTAGTTCCAACCCCTCCTGCCATGGTCAGGGACACCTTACGCTAAACCATGTCACCCAAGGCTCTGTCCAACCTGGCCTTCAACACCGCCAGGGATGGAGCATTCACAACGTCCTTGAGCAAACAGTACCTGTGCCTCACCACCCTTACAGTAAAGAACTTCCTCCTTATGTCCAATCAAAACTTCCCCTGTTTAAGTTTGAACCTGTTGCCCCTTGTTCTACCACTACAGTCCCTAATGAAGAGTCCTTCCCCAGCATCCCTATAGGCCCCCTTCAGATACTGGAAGGCTGCTATGAGGTCTCCACGCAGCCTTCTCTTCTCTAGGCTGAACAGCCCCAACTTTCTCAGCCTGTCTTCATACAGGAGGTGCTGCAGTGCCCTGATCATCCTCGTGGTCCTCCTCTGGACTTGTTCCAACAGTTCCATGTCTTTTTTATGTTGGGGACACCAGAACTGCACACAATACTCCAGGTGAGGTCTCACAAGAGCAGAGTAGAGGGGCAGGATCACCTCCTTTGACCTGCTGGTCACACTCCTTTTGATGCAGCCAGCCCAGGATACGGTTGGCTTTCTGGGCTGCAAGTGCACCCTGAAGCTGGCTCACGTTCATTTTCTCATCGACCAGCACCCCCAAGTCCTTCTCTGCAGGGCTGCTCTGAATCTCTTCTTTGCCCAACCTGTAGCTGTGCCTGGGATTGCTCCAACCCAGGTCTAGGACTTTCCACTTGTCATGGTTAAACTTCATGAGGTTTGCATCAGCCCACCTCACAAGTGTGTGGAGGTCCCTCTGGATGGCATTCTTTCCCTCCAGCGCATCAACTGAACCACACAGCTTGGTGTCATCGGCAAACTTGCTGAGGGCGCACTCAATCCCACTGTCCATGTCGGCGATGAAGATGCCGAAGAAGACCAGTCCCAACACCGATCCCTGAGGGACACCACTCGTTACTGGTCTCCAGCCGGACATTGAACCATTGACCACAACTCTTTGTGTGCGGCCATCCAGCCAGTTCTTTATCCACTAAGTGGTCCACCCATCAAATTGATGTTGCTCCAATTTAGAGACAAGGATGTCGTGTGGGACAGTGTTGAATGCTTTGCACAAGTCCAGGTAGATGACATCAACTGCTCTACCCCTGGCCATCAGTTCCGTAGCCCCATCATAGAAGGCCACCAAATTGGTCAGGCAGGATTTCCCCTTAGTGAAGACATGCTGGCTGTCACCAAGCACCTTGTTGTTTCTCATGTGCTTTAGCATGCCTTCCAGGAGAATCTGCTCCCAGATTTTGCCAGGCACAGAGGTGAGACTGACTGGTGTGTAATTCCCCGGGTCATCCATTTTCCTCTTCTTGAAAATGGGGATTATATTTCCCTTTTTCCAGTCATTGGGAACTTCACCTGACTGCCATGATTTTTCAAATATGATAGCCAGTGGCTTAGCAACTTCATTTGCCAGCTCCTTCAGGACCCGTGGATGGATTTCATCACGTCCCAGGGACTTGTGCACTTTCAGGTTTTTAAGATGGTCTTGAACCAGATCCTCTCCTTCAGTGGACCTAAGGTCTACATTCTCCCAGTCCCTGCGTCTGCCTTCCAAGACTTGGGTGGTGTGGTCAGAGCCTTTGCCAGTGAAGACCGAGGCAAAGAAGTCATTAAGAACCTCAGCCTTCTCCAAATCCAGGGTAGCCAGTTCTCTCCAGAGAGGCCCACAGTAACTTATTTTGATGCCTCCTTTTTATTAAGGTTTATTTATATATGCATATATTTGTTTTCCTGATTGCTGTGATCATTCACTTGTTCCACAATGACCTTTTGGTTGTGCATTAGTGCTGAATGTATTTGGACGTGATCATATCTGTAAGAAAAAACAACTTGACTGTATGTTATAAATGTGCACAAGTTGAGTGTTCTTTAAGTGTTAAATGCTGCAGAACTTCCATTCTTGATATATTGTGCAGATGATTCCATCCAAATTACTCAGTCCATTATGTACTTAGCAGCAAAGGAAAAGAGGAGAGTTATTGTCTTGAGTGATCTATAAATGCAGGAAAGTTGTTTTAAATAGAATATAGCTTTCTTAAGCTCTTCAATAACATCGGAAGCATATTTTGATTACCAATAGATGGCAGTATGGTTCTTCAAGAGACTGCCGAATGTCCTTAACGACTCAGTGTTTATGGAAATTACTTTAGCAGAAAGTTATTATCTGAGTAAATGTTGTTCTGCTGTATTTTTTCCAAGTTCTTTTACCTATTTTTGCTTTAAAATAAAAAGGAAGAAGCTATGGGTGTGATAGAAGTTAAGACTATATTTTATGACTAAACATATACCAGGAAGAAAAGTAATCTAAAAAGGAAAACGATATACACAGGCATATTTCTCAATCTGGATATATTAATTTCAGCTAAAAATCTCATATATATATATATATATATTGTTTAACAGGACCTACACTCTGTTAATAAAACATCAAGAACAAACATCGAGAGTAGTACTTTCCTCATGAGGGTAACAGAACCTGGGTCCAGCAGATCTGAAAATAAAGCTGAATGAGTATTCTGTGTTGTAAAAACGTAGGTACGGTTGTGGGGAAGGTACAGTATTTAGAAGGAAAGATTTATCTATAACATACTCTGAGAAAACTCCTTTCTTACTGTGTTGTTTGCCTCTTAATTTTAGTCTGAGAAGTAAGGATCTGATAGCATAGGATCCTGTTGAAGGATGAATTACATTGAAATTCCAGTATTCAGGCACCACCAATAACCCATTAAGTGTATGCTTGCTCAACACTGATTAACTTTGGCAAATGGGGTGGGGAGGAGAAGGGTGATGGGGGACAGGAAAGAAAACCACAAATCTTGTTACAGTGCTGTTCCCAGGCTAAGCTTTTCAGAGTCACCTCTCACAGTGAGGAAGCACATATAAGAGAGAGAACTTGGAGGGAAAGGAAAGAAGGATTCATGAAGGGCACTTGAGGTTGGCAGTAGCTAGAAGCTCTCTGCTGGGGTGCAGGCTGTGTTAGACAAGAAGGCAATCAGATCAGGGGAAGTGCAGCTCATAGAAGGCAGACAAGTTGTTCTAGTCTCAATTTTCAATGCTTTGGGGTATAGAGTAGCACATTCTTAGTTGGAAAAGATCTGCTTCTCAAAATACTGTTCTACCTTCTGGCTTCATGGTGTGCTAATTTCTATCATACATACAATCCTTGTTCTCTGTGTGAGGCTGATTTTGGTTTTATTGATGTTTTCTAGTTCAAGGAGGGACAAGTTTTCAAACTCCTACTATTTGAATTATCTTGATAGGCAGAGCAGAGCAAATCTCTACTACAGATCTTGCCACTTCTCTGCTGACCTTTTTTATTTACCATACAAGGATTCTGTTTACTCTGCAAAACCACTGTGTCTTCATTGAGATATTTTAATATTGTTGCATGACTGGCTATTTCAATTAAAAAAAAAAAAACAAAAAACAACAGCAACAAACCAAACCAAAATAAAAAACTGCCTAGCTGTAAACTTACTCCAAAGGCTGATACATAAAGACAAGTAAATGAGACAGAAAATTTTCTCTCTCAGCCTAACAGCACCTGGATTTGTCAGTCTTCCTGTTTGGAAAGGAGGCACTCCTCTCCTGTGGCCTTTGACCAGAAATTCATCTGGACTGCAAAGTAAAATTTTCTTGGTGAACGTTTTGTTGAAATCAGTGTATCTGTGAGAGGCTTGCCTTGTCTGACCAATGTTTTTTAGTGTTTTTTTTTTCATATATCAGAAAATAGTCAGACACAGAATGCATAACCCTTTAATTTTTTTTAAAGGAACATTTAGGTTATCCTTTTTCCTTTCTTGAAGTTTATTGTATTACATGGTTTTTCCTTTAATAGAGAGTTATTTATTCAAAATTTGATTTCCCCCTCCTTCCATGAAAAGCTCTATAGCCAATGTCTGTGCTGTGTTTTGTACTTTAGCAGTCTCATAAAAGAAGGTTTATCTGTTAATATGACTGATATTTCTGAGGGGGAAGATTGATATTTCTCAGATACTGGAACAAAGGTATTAAAATACTAGGAAGCTTAGATTTTTGTATCTCACCTATCTCTATATTATCAAGGTGTTTCTCATTTATTCATCAGTTTATATGATCATTTATAATTTCTTTCATACCAAAGGAGTGTGTGCAACATATTATTTTGGCAAGTAGGGTTTTGTTTGTTGTTTTGATTGCATGTTTTAATTTACTAGTATGTGCTAGAGAGGGCAGCATCAGCTAGATCCACTTTATGTTTCAACCAGTGATTCATGATACGTAAAATGTTTCTAATCAGTCCACTTAGTGATTCCTTGAGAATGTTAAAAATCACCAGAAAGTACTGTTCTTTATAGAAATGGATGAGCTAGTGAAGAAAATACAGTTCCCCATCAATATTTGTGTGTTAGGGGGCTGACCAAGAAAGAGCTCAACCCTTTCTGATAAATACCTCAGCTATTATCACCTACCCTGTGTCTTATCTGAGAAGTGATGGCAGGTATTGAAGGATGAAGATGGGTTTACTCTGTATTAGCTGACACTGGGCCAGGAGTTTGTACCAGTTCCTTATGATGCTCCAGAGGAAGCCAAGGAAGATTTATGCATCTTGGGAACCACTTTGGAAATGCTTCCAGTGTTTGACTTATCTTTTGCTAAGCTTCTAATTGAAACAAGGAGGAATGACGTGCTCTATGGGAGGCCTCTTTCTTTTTTACAGTACTTAATTGTGTTGCACGGATATTGATGGATGAATGATTCTTTTATGTTGCCACTCATCCTGACAAATATCCTTTCTAGACTATAATGTTACCTTATTTACTAAAGACTATTTAAAGGATGAAACATTTTTAAAAATCATATAGGCAATTTAAAAAGGGGTTTTTATTTAATTAACTATTGTTTCAAGCAAATAAATATAATGAAACCTCTCATGTCAGTTTAGATTGAGTTTATGATGGGAATTCCAAGTGTCTTTGTACTTATCATACACATCTAGTTATTTTTTTATTTTTTTTTTTTTTAATCTGGAAGCCAAAGTCATATTCATAGTTGTGGAAAACACAAGAGGTGGCTAATTTATCTGAATTTTCCATCTTATGAATGTAAGTTTAAATGTAGATTTAAGAATGTGAAGAATTCTCAGACTGTTCCCCCTGCCCCCATGCACAGATTTGTAAAATTATTTCTGATGGATAGTAATCACAGGCAGAGTTGTGGAACTGGAAGAATATAATCAGACTGTATATCAGAACATACACTGTGATAACTTAGATCTGTCCTACAATGTGATGAAGAAAACTTTTGTAATGGTGTTGTGTTATCCTGAAAGATCCCTATGGGGAAGTGCTTGGAAGCTGAACTGTTGACATACCTAGGATTAGTTAGACAACATGTTAATGAATAATACACTGTGGGGATCTTGTCTTTAAGGGGTGCTGGATTAATTACATAGGTACTTTTATGTAAGCTTTGTTTTTTCCCAAAGTATTTGCATTCTGAATGTAGCCAGTAGTAGGGAAGGCAAAATCCTTGCTATCTTCCTCCGATACGCTATGAAGCCCTAGTGGACCATTAAACTAATGATGTTGATAGGTTTTAAAGAGAGATAGGGATCCTTCGGTTAATTTAGTCTGATCACATGAATAACAGAGATCATGTATCTCTTGTCTAGGAATCTTTGAATCAGAATTTATTGGGAAATTTTACCACTGCATGTCTTCATTGGCCTTTTTTCTTTTACTCCACATTTAGTTCGTGTGCTGCTCCTCTTGCTGTAGAGTATGCTCAAAGCAGAAGAATTCTTTTATTCTTATTTTTAATGGTTTAATTGCTTTAGCACAGGAAAAAATGTTTTTCCTGATCATGTAGAAATAATATAGAATCATAGAATAGTTAGGGTTGGAAAGGACCTTAAGATCATCTATTTCCAACCCCCTGCCATGGGCAGGGATACCTCACACTAAACCATGTCACCCAAGGCTCTGTCCAACCTGGCCTTCAACACTGCCAGGGATGGAGCATTCACAGCTTCCCTGGGCAAACAATACCTGTGCCTCACCACCCTTGCAGTAAAGAACTTCCTCCTTATGTCCAATCAAAACTTCCCCTGTTTAAGTTTGAACCTGTTGCCCCTTGTTCTACCACTACAGTCCCTAATGAAGAGTCCTTCCCCAGCATCCTTATAAGCCCCCTTCAGATACTGGAAGGCTGCTATGAGGTCTCCACGCAACCTTCTCTTCTCCAGGCTGAACAGCCCCAACTTTCTCAGCCTGTCTTCATGCGGGAGGTGCTGCAGTGCCCTGATCATCCTCGTGGCCCTCCTCTGGACTTGATCCAACAGTTCCATGTCCTTTTTATGTTGGTGACACCAGAACTGCACACAATACTCCAGGTGAGGTCTCACAAGAGCAGAGTAGAGGGGCAGGATCACCTCCTTCAACCTGCTGGTCACGCTCTTTTTGATGCAGCCAGCCCAGGATACGGTTGGCTTTCTGGGCTGCAAGTGCACCCTGAAGCTGGCTCATGTTCATTTTCTCATCGACCAGCACCCCCAAGTCCTTCTCCACAGGGCTGCTCTGAATCTCTTCTTTGCCCAACCTGTAGCTGTGCCTGGGATTGCTCCAACGCAGGTCTAGGACCTTCCACTTGTCGTGGTTAAACTTCATGAGGTTTGCATCAGCCCACCTTAGAAGCGTGTGGAGGTCCCTCTGGATGGCATTCCTTCCTTCCAGCATTCCTTCATGACCTGCGGATGGATTTCATCAGGACTTGTGCACTTTCAGGTTCTTAAGATGTTATGGTGTCCAACAAAAGTAGCTCTTAGACGATGAAAGATTACTTGCACTTCTGAAATAAACAGAATTCTGAATTAAGTTGCTGTTGTAGTTCTGGATTCCTTCATTATCTATATGCATTTGCATTAGTATTTTTAATCCTTTTAATCTCTTGCCCTCAGTTATACCTTGTGAAAAAGATTTCCAAAAGTTAATTGGATTCATGTTGATAAGCACTTTCTTTTAATACTCTTCTTTCAGTTTCACTGATTGTACCCTTCTGGGGTTCCGAGGTTTTGAATTGGTTCATTTAGAGCAGTTTGCTAGTTTGTCATCTTTTGCATGTCTTTTCCTATGTTTCTTTATGAACAGCCACATAAATCCTGTCTCTTGCAATGTGGGTATTTCCCTGCCTGGTTAATTTTAATGGTTTTCAGCATTCATTAGGAATCTGTTTTGGTTTTTCTGTGTATGTCCAGATCTGGTTAGTTTATGCATCCTAAATGCTCCTAGGCTGTCACACCGATGGCATTCTTTGAAAGAGTGTTTTCTCAGAATTATGCTCTTCTCCATTCTTTGTTCTGAAATAGTTGTTTTAATATTATAGGACATTATTCTGTCTAGTGATGAGCAGATACCAGGGATATTTAAATAGAATAAAGTAGCAAAATACTTAAAATCATTTTTTTATGCATATTGATAAGGTAAATATAAGAATAAGATAATGCATATCTTATTCTTTAATAATATCTTTTAAATATATCCTTCTCATTCTTTGTAACATTTCCAGGTATGGTTCTATAAGAATTGAAGTATTTTCCCTCTCTGGCAACTTGTGACAGCAAAATCAAAGATAGCAAATTTTGCAGTTTGCTCTTAAATCATGTATGTGTCTCATTGTGAAGACAACACTACATTTGCAAGTACCCACAATCAGATTCAAGGACAGGTATATATGCGATTGAATTTTTACAGTACTGGATGTTATGTATTACATATATATTAAAAAATTACTTTTTTCCAAATTGATAATATTTCTTATTATTCAGTGTCAAAGCTGTGTTTGCTGCTCTTCAGTTTTACGGGAAAAATTCAAGCATCTTTAAAAAAAAATACATTTTTTTTCTAAACCTGCAGACAGTTTTGAACCCCAGATGATTAGTTATATAGACAGTAAAGCTCTGCTAGGCTGCTTCTGTCATTTCTGGTTTGTGTATGCATGTCTTCAAGCTACTATAGTTTTTAGATGATTTTTATTCCTTATCCAACTTGTGATCATTTTTATTATTATTCAGAAAAGCTTGGCGTGTTGGAGTATGCAATTAACTAACCAGTCTAATTTGGAAAATTAGCCTGCCATTCTAGGCTCTGAGAACTACCATTATATTTTAGTATGTAAAGTCTACTAATTTTCATTCCTTTACAATTTTCTTTCCTCTTGATCATTTTCTTTTAGCAGGGTATTATATTTCTGAAGACATTTACAATGAATGTTATTCACTGGTCATGGCAAACCTTCAATTAGCAGGCTTTGATGCAGTGTGTATCATTATCCCATTATCAAGTCATCCTTTTCTTCATTTTTTTTCGAGTTATTTATTTATTGTTGAATAATGCTCTATTCTCAATTAGTATTCTCTAAGGTGTCTTTTCAGTGTCTCCTGTTACACATTACCAGCCTGCCCAGGAAGTATACAAGGTTCTGTTAAAGGAAACCCAAACCATATTTAAACATACTAAAACCACGAAAACAACCCAAGCCAACATAAAAGAACCTCTCTAAAAATTTGTCTCCTTTTTATTCTCTTTATAAAATCTTCATACCAAGGGAGCGCTTGAAGATACAAAACCAGTTGTGACAGCACAACTGCGTGCTGAGAGTGTTGTTCAGATACTGGTTCTTATTTTAAAATTTTAAGCATTTGCTTTTCATAGTAAAATACTTTTATTTAAAAAAGACATAGCAGTTTGTAGTCTGCTTTGCAATCTCTTCCAGGTAGGCAGACCATCTTTCTTTGTGGACAAACTTCACCTTCAAAAATAATGCCCTTTTCCTTAGAACAACTGCCTCAGAGTGTGGCATTTCACAACACGGACTCAAGTTGATGCAGAGACTCAAATCCTCGTTTATTACCACCAAGCTCTTTTTATCCCCTTGTTCGGTACTTTCCCATCCTGCATATACATACAACGTTCAATCTCTTTGGCCACTGTGAAACTCTCCAGGTAAATAGTCCAATCACAATGTTGCAGACCCTCTCACAACCCCCACATCCTCTGGCCTCCAACTGAGATTCCTGCCACAACTACATCCTGGCCCCTCCTCCCAAGGCTTGCCTGTTTACCTTCCCCATCCTTCAACTGTTCCAACTCATCACCGCAGGGCTTGTCAAGCACCAAGGCCTCAGAGCTCATTCCCAAACTCTTTTTCATGCAAATCTTATCGCCTTCACTCCCCACACCGGAGAGTCATCTCTTGCAGTCATCTGGGAAGGCAAATTACAGTGAACGCGTTAGAAGCTGGTGGATCCAGGGAAGACTAACAGGCAAGTTTTATGAGTGGATATTTGCCCATATTGTGAAGTGAGGATTATGAAGTTCACCTGTCACAGCTTAATACATCTGTATTCATTCAGCACTGCTAATTAACAAGTCATGACATTGGTAAGTTGTCAGAAATTAGCTGAGCACAATCGCATTTTTTGACTTTCAGTGTCTTTCTAAAGATTTTCTTTTCACATATCCTTGTGATGCAGCTGTTAGGCGAAATGGCTCTTATGCATATTTACACTTTTATTATTTTTTTTTTAATCTTCCTTCCACATAGAAGTAATGGCATCACTGAAAATGTCCAAACATCCATGGCAGAAAATAGCTCTGAAGGAGGAAAACACTGGCAAAGACTACTAATGTTTTATTAATCTTTGTGCCCTAGGGATTTAGTAGCATGTTTCTATTTGGTCTTAATAAACTGGGGTGGATAATTCTTCTTTTCTCAAAATGTTGCTATGCTTTTCCTGAATATGTTTCTGTAGGATGGATTCTTTTCCGCTTGAGGAGTTGTTGGCAGTAGAAACATCATTAGAGTTAAAAGGGGAGGAGGTGTGTGGGATGAGAATAAAAACACATTGAAAATAGCACTGCATTATAATACTTTTTATTTGTTAAGAATATAATTTTAGCTGTTAAAACTAAGTGCCAATTTTCAGGCAAAGTTTTGCTGTTTCTCCTTTCTTCTGCTCTCAGGAGTAGCCGAGTGGGAAACCGAAATACTCAACAAGATTTTTAAAGTGCTTGTTCATCAAAATAGTGCTTCCTCTCTCACTCTGATAGTTCACTTTCTCTTAATAGCCTGCTCTGTGAGTTACTAGAGGTTAAACAAAATAGCAAGGAAAAACCTAGCAGAATGTCATGTAGGCTTAAATATATCAACAATGGTCTGTTTTGAATTCTGCATCTACTTGTGAAGACACAACTTGATTTAAATTGCAGACTCCTGAAAGTTCCTCAAGTTTTATTGTATAATTGATGCAAACTTCTTCAGTTTTCAAAAAGCAGGTTAAAAACAACAGCAGTCTCCCTAAGTGGAAATTTCAGTAAAACCCAGCAGAGGCATCTTTACAAAATGAAGTACTTCTATGTATTATTTTTATTGTGGGCTAATAGGCACTTTCTTCCTCACTAATTGGTCTCTCTCAATTAAAACTATTAAGGAATCAAATATATGAAAATTAATATAGCATTTAAATTGTTATTTATTATACACAAGAAATTCACAGTTAATTTTTCCCACTACAACCTTATCTTCATCCCCCTGGGTGTATGCACTATAGTGAAGGACTTTATTTTACAATTACACCACTTGAATACATACATATTTAAAAAAAGAGAGGAAAAATAAAAAGACAAAAGTTATATTTAAAAGATTAATTATGGAGCAACTCTGCTGGTTGCCTTGACTTAAAAAGAGGAATCACTGTGGTACAAATAAGCCAAAAAATTAATTGTTAAACACCTAATAGAGTATGACCATTTCTGTGTCAATAGGAGGCTGTGCTTGCGCCGAAAAGATACTCCTGTTTAGGAATTGCAGTTCTGGTAACTCAGTGGCTACAGAAGTCAGAAGATATCAGCTTTTCATCAAAAAGTGTGTATTTTATATGCATGTGTACTAATTATGTTTGTGTGTATGTATGTCAGATCTGTAGATCTATGTTTGACCATTGGAAATCACCGGCTTCTCTTGTTTGATGGAGCACTATTGAAGCTTTCCATGCCTTCCAACCAGATTCTGTTAACTGTGACTGAAGTATAACACTGACTTTGAAGAGACAATTAAAAAATTCTGTCTGTCAAATGCTTTGATAGGTGTTCAATTACATAATAACAGCTATCTCAGGACAGGCCCATTTCATGCGCTTAAAAAGTCATCTTTTTTTTGTGTCCTTCTTTAAATATTTCCCTTTAATTACAAGTGTGCGATATCAGGTTAGAGCTAAGCTAAATTACTGCCTTTTCACTTGGAGATGTACTACAGTGAAAATAGAACATTGTGGCAGTATAAAATATTGCCCCTGAGAGCAATTCTTAAATAGTTTGGTCTGTCCATGCACCTGTGAATTTAAAATGAGTTAATTTAATGCATGCTTAGGGCTTTAGTTCTTGCCCTCCAGTCCCTACTGTAACGTGTGTCTGTGTGGAAAGGGGAATGAGGTTAGAAAGGGTGGAAAAAGAGCCTGCAAGAAGGTTCTGCTGGATGCGAGAGCTGAGGGCTGGAGGATGCCAGCTGATACAACTTTATTTTCTCAAACTGCCAATGTGTAAGAAGGAAACATGCTGCATTCCTGCAAAACGTCGCATGCATGCTTTCCAGAATGTACTCTTCTGTCTTTAGGAGCAACAGAGAAGGAGGTGTAATTTGTGTAAAGTAAAGAGGTATTTGACAGTCTTGCATTGTTTCACTTCATTGACACCATTTATTTTTGAAATGTGGGATGATAGAATCTGCCCACTGTATTGAATGAGGACAGAAGTGTACTCGGTCAAGTAGCTCTGTGATTTTGGAGTGAAAGCATGTAGATGTCAGTGATTGGTAGTGCTCCGTAGTGATTTTTAGGACAATGGAAGTTTTTAGTTTTTTTAAGTTTTTTGTATTTTCTTCCTGTAAGCTAAGTGTCAGAATAGAGTGGGTGGCTTTATGTAATGGTCCCCCTAGACTATTTGATGCAGAAAGGCTGCTGAATTATAAGTAAATTTTTGTTTTAAATGCAAATGATTTGTCCATATTAAGGATTCAGTGCTTTCCACAAGGCTGCTGTTTGAAGGCCTCCAAAAGGGGAAATGACACCTACCCAGTCCTTTGTATTTTGTCACTTAAGAGTTGAGCTGCTCAGTTTGTTTGTTTTACTTGGGTGCGTGTGGGGTGTGTGTGTGTTTGCGGGTGTGTGTGTGTGTGTGTGTGTGTGTGTGTGTGTGTGTGGTTTGTTTTTCTCTTTTTTGATCCCTACGCTCCTGGTGGCTGCAGGCTTGAAAAGCTGATGTTAGTGAAGCAGTCCTACAAAATAAAATAAATCATGTTTTTTTTAAGTCAGCATATTCCTGTCTGTCTGAAATGGATGTTTTTAGAGCTCTGAATTTAAATGAAATTGAATAGCTTTAAACATAGCATTTTGTGATTAAAGAAAGATTTATTTATTTTATGAAATGTGATACATTACATGGCATGCAGACCCTATTTATGTCCCTTTATGCAGTTTTGACAGCACAGAGGTGTTCTGAGTTAGCAGATGAGGATTCCCTGCATAGACCTGTGTTCTGGAAAGAAGAAACCCAGTCACTGTGGTTAATAATCATAGAATTGTGTACTAATTTGGGTTGGAAGGGACCTTAGAGATCTGCTAGTTCCAACCCCTTCCATGGACAGGGTCACCTTTCACTAGACCAGCTTGCTCCAAGCCCCATCCAGCCTGGTTTTGATCACTGCCAGGGTCGGGGCAGCCCCAGCTTCTTTGAGTTGAAAGCCTGTTTTTTTTTATCTTAATCTGTTCCATGGCCTTGTTAATGGCCAAGGGGGAGTAGAAGTAGAAAATTTCCCTGCAGGCTGTCAAACTGTCCTTGTTAAGAGGCAGACATGAAGTCGACTGTGCTCACCACCTTTCCATCAAGGAATCCAATGTGGAACATAGTTTGAAAGATGATAAAGTTTCATATATGTGAATACAGAGATGACGAGTGTTCAAAACATCCTGAGACTTGTCACAAGTACATACTGTAAATAAACTAGTATCTTATGATATTTTTCTCTTTCATATTAATGGGAATAGCACGATATCAGATACCATATCCATGCTGTGTAGCTGTATCCAGCCTTTGTCTTATTATCTTCTTGTCAGGCTGTTTCCATTAAAAGAGTTTAATTGCTTTCTATTCCTGTTATTAAGTGCTGTTTGTTTGTTTGTTTTCATATTCAGGGTGTTTTTGAAGCTAAGCGGTGGTTGCATTCTCTTGTGTTTAAGTAGCAGATCCTTTTTTCTTATTTTTTTTTTTCTCCACTTCCCCTACACCCCACACCCCACACCACCCCCCCAAAGAACCATGTGAGATATGGAGTTGTCTGTAAGTGATCTCCCTCAGCAATACGAACATCAGCACTAGATGGATTAGATGATTGCAAATTAAATTTCTCTGACTGTATATGCAGTATGTTATTACATTATATAGCCAAAGCTGCCCTTTCAAAGATGGCAGACCTGGATCAATTCATGTCATCTGAGTGTGTCATAGAATCATAGAATCATAGAATTGTTAGAGTTGGAAAGGACCTTAAGATCATCTAGTTCCAACCCCCCTGCCATGGGCAGGGATCTTACATGTAAACCTGCTTTTTCTTTTTTTTTTAACTTGAAGCAGTGCTATGTGTCTCCTCCTCTTCTCAAAGCAGAGTTCTGCTTTTGCCCTACAAGCTGTAGAACCTGCTGTTCTTTATTACTCTGTACTTGTCCTGTGACTGTAAATAGCTATTATGTTCTTGAAGAGCTAAGTGATTTTGTTTTGTTTTGTTTTTTTCCCCACTCCCTCTGTTGGTTAGACTCTCCTGGGATCTGCATGTACTAAAAAAATGATATACTGAGTTGTTTAGGCAACATAAAACCTGATAGTAAATTATTAAGCTTTGTAGGTGCCATTAATAATACATTTCCATTTTAAATGCAGTATTTTCATAGTCACAGAAATTAGAATTGGAAAAATGCATATTATACCAGTCAGCTAAATCTCATCCGGTGCAAGATTGCCTTGATAAATTCAGAATGTACATTTGCTAGTGCTTTGTTTTAACTAATCAAGTGGTAAGGCTTTCAGCATTTATCTTGGGAAACTAATGCAGAGCACAGTGGTCCGACTATTAAGACAGTTTTATTTCATGACAGAACTTTTCCTCTCCTCTCTTTCTCTGCATTTTTGTTTTTGTTTGTTGTTTTGTTTTGTGGGTTTTTTTCTTTCCTTAAAGTTTCCTTTAAGCAGCATTTCCAGCATGCTCTCAAAATCCACAAACTATGTAGTGTTACACCCACTTTTTTCTTTTTCTTTTTTTTTTTAATTAGGTTTTAGATTTGTTAGTAATAAAGTAATAAGATTGTGGAAATATCATCACACTTGTGGAATGAATGGATAAAAGAGTTTGCAATGCAGCCTACTCATTTAGTGTGTAACTTAGATTTACATGCATGGCTAAGCTTGACCTGAAGTTCTATTTGGGCTTTCATTTTTCTCTTTGTATTTTTTTCTTTTTAATGCAGTCTTTCTAAAGTGGCTTTATTTATACATTTTGTATAGAAATAAGCCCTTAATGAATATTATTGTGAGGTTTCTGATACCTACATTGGAGTAATTTTTATCCTTCAAATAAATGTTTGATGATTTTCACACTTAAAGTATTAAATATGTGGGTGAATAGACTGTTGTGACTTTTTATGTATTACTTAAATATTCAATTCTGCATTGAGATGTAATTACCGCAATCTATCCTAAAAAAGGCTGTGTGATATAGTAGAAATTCTTCACATATTTTGGAGGTGCTGTCAAGAATGTGGGGAAGTCATTTAACTGTGCCCCCTAAATAGCACTTACTGGAGATGTGTCATTCTTAGGCATAAAATGGATGCACAAGATACTCATTCAATGAACAACTGATTTTTGTGAAAATATTTTGGCTTATCATAGGGAAGTCTTTGCAATAAATATTTCCAAATGCTCTTCTAACTATTTTACAGTACATTCAGTTGCAACTACCAATGTGCTCCTTCTGCAGCAGGACTCTCTCGAGGAGCAAATGCATTTGTTCTATTCTGTTTTATTTAATTCCTGCTCATGAGATCCAGTAAAAATAATACCTCTCAAAAGATTTTGCTGCCAAGAAACCAAAGGTGACATCTGTTCTGGATCAATGGATATCATAATATGTTTTCAGTTCTTTGGAATATTTAGGCTATGAATTTACTGAAATATGGACAAACACTATCTGAAGTAGGCTGAATTTTCTTCTGTAGGTTGGTGCCAGATTTTGTGTACAATCCTCTTTTCTGAATGTCACACAAGACAGTCACGTAAAATTCAAAATGGGGATGTTATTTCTTTGCTGTTGAGAAGTTACTTGCCAAAGTTCACCCACCACCAGTTATGTGGCAGAAAATGGGGTCAGGATGGATGAAGAACAGATAAAAGCTGATCCAGGTGTCTCTGGCATCCAGCTCTTTACCTGGGCAGAGGTTTGGCACTGAACTTGCCCTTGTTTGAAAGGATTCTGAACGGAGGCTGTTCCACAGTGCTGACAATAGGCAGTGACTTTCTGTATGCTTTGGAGGCGTATGTATGCAACAATGTATTCTGAAATCCTAGACTCACTTTGAAACTCTGGAAAGAAATTTTGATTTCAAATATGAGGATGCAAGGATTACCTTGTTAGTGTTAGAATTGTACTTAAGAAATGAAAGAAACCAGCTAGTAATAAATTATCATATATAACTATTTTATTGAAAAAATGATTAAAACGGAGTGCTCATGAAGAAACATTTGAGTTTCTTTTGTTCCTCTCTTTTATTCCTTCTCCTATCTATTGCTCTTCTGCTTAAAATTCTTTATGCCACAATATAGACTTGATTACAGCTGACTAGATTATGATTTTCTATTTGAAAGGATATTTATGTTCATTATGCAGAGATCTTTGTGTGCTTCTGATTGTCTCCAGTGGTTAGGCATTTGAACCTCCTGGATAGCTGCTAGTATAATCCATCTCTAATAAAAATGTAGTTTATGCATATCTCAGGAAGGTTTAAGGCAGCTGTGAGCTATTCATACTGTCTCCTCAGGAGAGGTCTAAAATTGTCTGTTTTAAATAAAGTGCCTTCTTCCAGTTAACTTTAACTGGGGGAAAAATAATAAAAAAATAATCCCAACATCTCTACATCCCTTCCCTCCTCCCACATGTTTTAATTGACTCTGGAACAGTGACAGGACAATTTCTTCTTAAGTACAGTAATCCAGTTCCTCTTTTGTTGGGTAGATGACAGAATGGGAGTGATTTTGATGGGAAGAGCTGGTTGGATATAACCAGTCTGAATTTGATTCTGTTGCAAAATTAGGGAGCTTTTTAATGGTTTGGGTTTTTTATTCTGTTCCCTGGTTACTGTTCTTTGTATACATTTTAATACACATGTATAATTCCACTAACATAGCCATTTGATCCTTTTTATATAATTAAAAATGAGGGATGTCACAGGTATAGGTAGGGTTCATGGGTAGCTATTAAGTCCAGTGTTCACATGCAGCCTTCAGGTGTAGACGTTCAGGAGTGACAGAACAATGGAAGCTGGGAGCATTTAGCTCTACCACTCTATTTGTGTGTCTTATGCTTTTTCTAATACCTGACACTGCTTGCTGTTGGAGCTGTGACAGCAAACTTGGTGGACCCTTGTTTTGATCAAGTACATTCTGACATAAGCAAACACACATTTGAACAACTCAGTTGTAGGTAATGTTTGAGAGAATATAGGGGTTCTTTCTTTCATGTGTCTTAAGGATAGGAAAACATGTTTTACTTGTTTAAGGAAAGGTGATACTAGTGTTTGTGTTGGGTGAATTAAGTCCTGATGATGACATCACCAGAGCTCCAGGCTGCTGTCTGGGGTTACACAAGCATAACCAAAGGCAGCCCTCCCCCAGCAATCCTCCCCAGTATAAAGACAACCCTCCTTGTGGTGATTCTGCAAGTGTGTGTGCACTTTCTAGAAAGATGCACAAACTTGGGGTTCAGATTAGGACTTGAAGAAGTACACCTTTGTTAGAGAGATGTTATGACTGAGTTAATAAAGCTAGCTTGATATATTTATAGCTGTGTACCAAGATGGCAACTTGGTGTAACACTGGGCTGCACTGTGTCATGTAGGTGTAGTAGCACAAGTGTTCGCTGCTTCAGGGATCTCTGTACCTGTAGAGAATTTTCTTACTTTCCATTTCTGCACTCAGCCTTTTTTTCCCCCAAGACTGACAACAGAAGTGCTAGCTGTGATCATCGATTGTAAAAGCTGACATTGAGCTCAACAACTCGCATTATGAGTCCTCATGAAACAGGCATCAGATAAAACTGACTCAGGGCCATTGTGGGCATGATTTGGTATTGAAACCACAGCCTGTAAACAACAGGCTCTCTAGCCATTAACAATCCCTTGAGCTCTTCAGTATTTTATAAGCTAAGCAAGATAATCTGACACATTTGAGGATTTGTCTTGCTTAGATGTCAGAATACTTGAAAATTCAAACTTGGAGACCTGCGAGGGAGGAAGATAAACCAGGGACTGAAGTGGGTTATACATATAGTTGTGTAAATTGAGGAGAGGAGGAAGGGGATGAGAGAGGGTGGGACACCAGAAAACTGTCAGCTTTTTATGGAATACTGCTGTTGTCTCTGGCAGAGAGAGTGGGGGAAAAAGGGCATTGAAACAGTGATCACAGCAAGTGGGGAAACAAGAAACATACAAGTCACAGCAAAGAGAGTAGCAAAAGGTGTGATATTTTTGATAAGCACCTTAACGTTGAGTTTATTGTCTGATGTTAAGTTCTGAAGGTTCTCCAATCACTGTTATAAATCCAGCAAGACTTAACGGGGTGCAAGTACATCATGGAGAAGCTTCAATAATGCTTCTGTAGCTGCACACAAAGGGATACAAATCATCTTGCTGATATAAATTTTTCCAACGATGAGTCTGCAGCTTCATATGTTCATTGGTTAGCATCTTGTGCAGAGATCTGTCTGGCACCCTTTGCTTTTTTTAGTCCACCTTTTCAAAGGCGATTGGGAAAACTTTCAGTGCATGTTACGTAATTTTGTTTCAGGTAGAAAGAAGCAGAAACCCACTCTTACATTCAGATAAACAGAGCATGCTGGAAAAATCATATTTGTAGTCTTTCTGCATAATAAATAAGTAGAACAAGGGTCAAAATTTTGAATATGAACTATAAAATGAGGACTTGTATACTGTTTTTCTTGGGCTATATGTTTCTGCAGTCTTAGGTTTTGACTCTTCAATAAACTGACCAGCTTATTTGGATGTCTTTTATTTTTGTAGAGAAATGTGTTTATAAGCTATATGTCATGAAAAGTAGGAAATAGACTCACAAGATACCTGAATCTATATTTTCTTCTAGACATAGAATACTGTATGTATATGTGAGATGTGTATGTGCATCCTGCATATGCCCCAGATAACTACTTAGTGGATGCATGACACTAATGCAACAAAACCAACTTGTAAATGGAACCCTGCCTTATTATGAGCCATGCATAGTACACACATTTCCCAAATATTCTCAAAAATAGTGTTTTAAGGCCTTTTTGCAGCCAAGAAATGGAAAGGCAGATTAAATGATCTTAGTATAAGGTTTTGTATCAAAAATGGAAATTGAATGCCATAATTTTTTGCAGGCTTTATCTGGAAATCTGAAGAGAAAACAGAATGTGTTAAGAAAGAGTATTTGGGTAAATTCAAGCAGATACCAAGGCAGAGTAGGAGGGTCTTCATCTGCTGGCCCCCACTGAAAACATACAGATGTTACTGTGACACCTCCACCCACTTCTGCAGAAGATTGGCAGCATCAGCCTTAGAACCCAGGAGAACATCATGGGGTGAGCTGGAGAAGCCCTATAGAAAACTGGGTAGGTAACACTAAGTGTTTCTCTAAAAACCTTTTGACTCTTGAGGCTTTTCTGTGTTCAGTAGTTAAGGTGGGTTCTGACTGTATGCATTATAGTAACTGATAATAGCTATTTGTTGTTGTATTTTGATTAGATTATTAAGACTTCAGAGCAATAAATTATTTGCTCCATATTTATGATATGTTCCCTTTTGATGTTAAAGAGTTTTTTAGTGTAAAAAGAAGAAGAATGTTCTATTACTAAAAAGTGTAAGAAACATTAAACAACAGCTAAATAATTTTTCTTTGGGTATAGAGTGCCCAGTATTTTTCCTTGTCTTAGAGGTGAATATGACACAGAATGAGAAAGAAGCCAAGCCAAAGCTGCTGATGCTTTTATACCAGTAATAGCAATAGTTTAATCTGAGGTCTGTGTGAACCCAGAAGGAACACGGTTACTGAATTTGTGGTTTGGAAGTCAAGAATGCCCAAAAGAGTAGTAGTGTCCTGCTTGTGAAGACACATGGCAAGTAGAGGTCTGTGTGCTTTGTTGAGAAGAATGATCATACTGACTGAGAGATGAGGTGTTCCTAACTCAGTTTGTTATTTCTAGCAGTGATTAGGAGAGATGTTTAGGAAAATAACCAAGAAAGAAGATAAGTATGCAGTGGTCTTTCCTCAAAAATAGTCTCAGCTTTCTACAATCAGCAGTACAGAGATTGTGACTTTTTTTTAGTGGAAAACAGTGGTTTAATAAAGGTTTTTCATAGATCGTTATTCCATTAATTTATGTAATTACTTCTTGAACTTTTAAATGACTTTCCAGTAAAAATACTTTGACTCTGCTTCTGCTAACAATTGCAGAGTATGAGAAAAATACTGTTTCTTAACTTAGGCCCATTTGATCAAGGGCCAGCGAGTTCTAGTGTTACAAGAAGGGATTTGCTTTACCCTTTGTAAATATTTTAATATTTTCAAACACTTTCTGACATAATTCTTTTGCTGGATCTGAAGCTTTCTTGCCTTTTCACAACCCATCCTTCATATGTCACTGTCTAAAATGTGTGCATGCAGAGAGAAGGCTCCCCAGTATAATGGAGATAGCAATGGTGAGAAGTTCACTCAATAGCTACTCTAATTAAGGTGTGACATTAATTAGGCTACAAAGATACTTCTGTGTAGGTCAGAGAAAGTACAACAACAAAATGAAGTAAAATGTTTCCAAGGAGAAGATACACATGATGGAAAGACAAAAGTCTTCATTTTTTGAATGCTTTTAAATTGAACTTTCTAATGAATTGTAAATTCTGAAATTGTATTAATGTTGTTATACTTTATGATACTATGCTTTGCAGTACCCTAAGAGTTTTGCTTAGAAAATGACTGAATAAGGGCATTCATGCTTACTACTTCTTCTTGTACTAAGGGTGCTTAAGTTATGGGTCAATCCTGACTTTTCTGTTTGACATAAGTCCAGGAGAGACAAGGAGTTCTTCAGGTTTGAGTTTTGGTAACAGTAGGATTCCTAAATTATAGTTTACATGACAGCCCAATGACACAGGTTTGAAAACACAATTAAGCATTCCTCCTGCATTTGTATTGGATTTTAAGTTGTGTTAGGTTGATAGAATTTACAAGATTTGCAGACACTACTTTAACTCATGCTGAAATAAATGGGGATTTCTCCTTTGTGTTTCTGTGGTTTCTAAAGTCTATGGAGAACAAAAATTTCTAGCACAGGAGAAGCATTATTATAGCGAAATGTCTGCTTATAACCATGTTTTAGGATGCAGTTCTTGAATGGAAATCTAAATACTCATATACTGAATTCATTCTTTTGACTAAAACTCCTGAGGCATAGAGTGTAAATGGTTCAGCAGTGGCTTTAGAAGTGTGAAAAAATATTCCGTACTGTTGACGGGAATTTCTTCAGAAGTTATGTCTAGTAGCACTATTAGATTTTTTAGGCATGGTGACACTGCTTGAATAATGTCCTTTTGCTATCATTACTGCTTTGATTGTATAGAATTTTAGTGATATAAAGCTTATCCAGCTTCAGCTTTAGCCATGTATGTGTGGGAATCCAGGCTGTAATTTATTTGTGACTGCTGCAGAGAGGCTGAGGGAGAAGAATTTGCTAACAAAGGCTGCTCTAGAGTGCTGGAGAAGTCAAGAGCCTTGTCAGTCAGTTCCTGCAGTCACAGTCAGGTGAATACTCTCACAACACAATTTGCTGTAATGCTGGAGAATTAATTGCATACAGGGTTACAGTTTTGTTGTTTAACTCAAAATTCAGACAGCGGATGAGCCCTAGAAGCCTACTTATTGAATCATTATATGAACAATAATTCTAGCTATTTAATGCTTCCTCTCAAATCAGGAAATTATTGTGATGGGTAAACCATCTTGTGCAGCTAAAATATCGAAACACCAAGCGTGGTAACTGACAAAATGTGACACAGAAGCCATCCCTTTTGTATGTGCTATATAATTATCTTCTCTTGTCCTTAGTGGATTCTAGTTTTCTTCACCATCTTTTTTTTTTAGACCATTTCTTTCTGGAAAATTCTAGAATTACTCATGTCATGGTAAATGGGCTTCAGTTTTGTGTATGGATGGCCATGATTTCCTTTTCATAAAGGTAAAAGGTGATTCTTAAGGTGATTCTTGAATCATCTTGAGCGTGATTCTCGGCTAAGGAGCAAGTTTGTTGTGTTTCAGGTAGAGTGTATATGAAGAGGTATGGATAGCTCTGTGAAGTCTTCTGCACCTTCTCTCTAAGAATTCAAATTCTGGTTCATGTAGGAAAAAAATGATAGAAAAGATTGTGGACTTAATACTCTGGTCAAAACTGACAAAACTCATAACCATCATTTCTATATTAATGTTGTGCAAAATGTTAATTCCAAAAAAATCATGAAGTCTTCTGTTGCATAGGGATTTTGCTTGGGTGGATTTTGCGCCTTTTTATTTCTTACATAAGCATATATTTAATTTTCTAGTAGAGCAGTATTTTAACATTTATACGAGTTACAATCCGTTCAAATTACAAAACTAAGATAAAACTAAAATCTTCAGGAAGCGTTCTATCCTGAATAAAATTCAGGAAAGCAGATACAGAAGGTTTTGCTAGGAAGGGCAAAATGACAAAAGAAGAGATAGATGCCTCTTAAGAAGCCAGAGTTCAACTTATTTTAAAGGAAATAAGCTCATAGACTTTGTAGTCAAATAGAAATGAGAGCAGGCTTGTTGATGTTTAAAAAAAAAAAAAAAAAGTGTTGCAAAGCTTTTCACTTGCATATGAGACAGAGGATGGAATTGAGCACATAGAACTTGACACATTTGTTTCTTTTACACGTTACCAAAGATCTCCTGTCTGCAGGTAACATTAGTGATATGAGCAGTTTTTCAAGAATGTGGCCACACCGGACAGTTAAAAACAGAGAGAAGTGAAACTGCCAGGGGAGATGAAAATGTCATTGAAATAGAAGGTCCTGTTTTCCCACAAATGTTTGCAATGAAGCCTTGTCTGCATGTACATGTACATATTTTTAAAAGATGTTTTTCTGATTGGTCAACATTTTATGCAAAATATAAGAATAAACTCTTTTCACTGGCAAAATATATAAAATTCAGTTGGACTGTAGATTCAGTTTTGGGGTTTGGTTGCTGAACTAGCATGCAGACCCTCAATCTTGCCTGCACCTTCTGAAATGGTAGCATGCCTGCATGTTTCTCAGAACATTTCATAAGGCACTCAGAAAGCCCTCTTGAAACAGAACTCAAATATGTGCAAATCTCCATTTAGATGTGTAGAAGTGCATATCAATATCTCAAGGTATATGTTATCAGGGACTCTTCATGAAAGTGTTGGGGAACTGAGGGAATCACTGCAATCTTTAAACATGTAAGAAGAATAATTGGAAAATATACTACTGGCATACATTCGTAAGGTATTTTTTTTGTAATGGTGATATGTACTCCTAACCATATTCGATATGCAGAAGTCAAACTATACCTATCCTTTACTGATGCATGATCAAATATATTGAGGTGAAACTCAGTTTCACTCTGTTGTGCAAACAACGTTTAGCCTTGAGTGAGTATTCACACTTCTGCCAAATGTAATGTAATTCTTCCAGAGGTAACCTACAAACAAATTAGTTTTCTTTTGCTAGGTGTTCTTGAAAAGTTTGCAGGAGAGGGTGGGAGATCAGAGACCATATGTTATTGTTCAGTAAGCCATGCAGCAGATATCAGAAATTAATGAGGCAAAGAAAGGAAAGGCAGCAAGCAATGCAATCAGCGGCAACTAAATTTGGGAAAAGCTCGAGTGTTCTGGGAGAAAGGAACATTAAATGTTCTCTCCCTTTTCTATATGGCAAACCTGAAAATGTGGAGACTTGAATAAAAGTAATGATGTAATTATGCATGGAGGTAGCCATCAAACTTCAAAACAAAGCTGTAAGTCGCTACTGATACATTCTAAGATTAAAATGAGCAAATGAAGAAATACAAGACAAATGGATCTATAAATTCTACAGTTTCATAGAACATATTTTCTAGATGGGATAAATAACGTAATGTTTCCCAGGGAAACATCAGGATGCCCATCACAGATGGGATGCCATCATGTCTCTGAAATTGTAAGCAGTTTTAAACATCTGTCTCCTCTGCCTTGCTATAGAAATGTTTGCATCTTCCACCAAATGGAAGCACATCTTAATTATTTTTACGGGGCCATGGGGTAGAATGAATTTATTTATACTTCATCATAGGGAATAGAAATTTACCTTCAGGCCTATTTCATGGAATAAGGAAGAGACAACCTCTCTGTTCATTGAGTGGCAGTATTGAAAAGTCCAACAATAATGAATGTTAAAATTCTAAGATACACAGAGCGCATGGGTGAAGTCATTCAAAGGAAAGAGTTTCTCTGAATTTTGAAGAAAAACAAGCCCTTTAACAGCTGGTGTTAGACAAAGCTGCATTATTTATGTAAAAACGATGTTCTGAAGCAGTTTGAGTTTGTCTCTATAAATACAAGGTAAAGTAAATAATGTTTGTGGCTTTATTGATATTTAAGTGGGTTTTATCGCACAGGAGTAAAGTGAAGTTCCTTGATTCAGGTAGTGAAACCATTCTACCACTTTGATAGTATAAATATGAAAAGCACAAAGTGAGCTAATTTCAGGTACAGCTATACACGGCTTGAAAATTTTTTCACTTACATATAATAATTTTGGACATCTGTATATGTTTGCAGAATCATTTGATTAATCTAAGAAAGTGTCTTACAAAATTCTAAGCTTCATTACTGTGTAATAAAACAGCTCAGCTTCAAAATTGGTCAGTTTATTGATTTTTAGTGGCAAGGGATTTGAATGCATTCACTTTGTTGGCCATTACTTTCCCACTTTCAGAAACCAATCTGCTCTTGTGAGTGGTGAATTAAGCATGCAGATATTATGATAATCAGAGAAAATGAAATGTTCACACTAGGGATGTATCTCTGAAAAACTGTGTGGAATATATTTTCTGAAGCCTTTGTCACTGAAAAAAATATTTTAGCCTGCATTAAGCTGCAGCTTTGCTATACTTGTTCATGCTCAACTTCTGAAAAAATTATAAGGAAAATGTAAATGTTTTAATTTATGTTTTGTTTATTTTCCATATATAAGGTATTTATAAAGTTAGCTGTGGAGTCATCCCATTGCCGTTCCACCCTCTCCTATTTCTTCCTGGTTAAAAATCCTGAATTTTTTCTATTTATAGTAAATGGTAAGAGAAGGAAACAATCAGTTTCCCACAACAAAGACATTAATTTTGTGCTGTCACTAGATCAGGCAGTGGTAGTGCCTGAGAAGTAGAAAGAGATAAGAAAAGTTCTTCGTGTACCCACATGATCTGAATCATACATAATATTCCAATCAGGGCCATGAGGCAGCGTGAAAGAAGTTAATTGTTGAGTTTATTTGTGGACAGTTGACTGTTGCCATTCTCATGGAGTAGGTTTTTTTAAATTATTATTTCATTGTATTGAAGATAAGGGACTAGGGAAACAAGTATCAAACTGAGTTTGAGTCACAGGTGAGTCCTGGCTGTGCTCTAGCCCCCATGCCATGTTCTGCCACTCAGGAATACACAAACAGAAAAACTCCACTGAGTCCTGTGCACAGTGAAATGGAACTATTTAGATAATTGCTTTTCTCAGAGCAGTTTTATTCTGATTATCTAGAAGTTTTGTATGCTTAATTTTGTTGTGGGCGCTGGCTTTGGAGATAATTTTCCATAAAATTAAATTACAGCAGTTGAAGAAATAAAATCTTATTAGACTATCCAGCCTAAACAAACACTACTTTGAAATTATTGTGCAACATTAAGGGATGTATTCATTAAATGCTGCATCTGACTTTTTGCATTTAGATGCCCTATGTATTTGCATACTGTTTGAAGTCTTCAGAACTGTGCAGTAAATATGACTAAATAGTTTTCATTGATACTATCTACGCAGTATCTATAACATAGTGCTGTGAATATTGATTTTTAAAGATAAAAATTTTGAAGTAAGGTGTTGATAGTTTTAACTGGCATGAATCCAGCTAGATGCAGTCATGAGGTTTGATGGCTACCAGTGTTTTAAAAGATAAGTGTAAAGGAATAGCACAGCCGTATAGGGTAAAATCCAAATCTCTCATCTGAAATCTGCAATAAATAGGTTTTTGAAGTTTGCCGTAAAAGAGAAAGGTAAAGGAAGGTACAGGCCAGCTGCAAAATTTGAAAGGAAACCAAATAATTGGTGGCAAAAACCTGTGTTTTGTTGATCACAATAAAAAGCAAACTGTAGATATATTATTGGCATAAATGCCTTTAGAAATGTTTAATAATTTGTCCTGGTTTCTATTTAATGTGGGAATTAATGATTTAAGAAACAGCCAACATGAATTTTCAAGAACAACCCATATCAAATTGATGTATTTTTTTCATGGACTGTTGGGTAATTGAGAAGCAGCAGCTGTGATACATTTTGACTTCAGAGAGTTTTTTCCACTGACCTCTGTGCATTTCAGAAGCAAGTAACCAAGAGGTAAAGGCGCAAGATGTTGAGATGAAAATGTTAGAAAGGCATTCGTTACGGGTTGAGTCTTAGCTCATTTTTTATTAGCACCTTCTGTAATAGAAAAAATATTTGTTAAAATTTAGAGAGGGGTGTTACAGTGTAAGGGCTAGGAAGCGTTTGGAGTCCAGGTTTGAGATTCAAAATGATCATGGTAAAATTAAACCCAGGACAGTGATGAATAAGATCAATGAAGACAAGTGGGAGTGAGGAGATGGGGAATAATTAGCTATGCAATTGTGCAGTTAGCAATACATTGTTGTACTAGGAAAGCCAGAAGTCATTCTGAAATTACTGTATAGGAGCTATTATTGGTTATTCTGGTTATTATTTCTCCATGGTTATTATTTCTTTGCTGCTAGTTAGGACTTAGATGTAGAACTAGAGGAGCTTAGACATACCTGAGCTCTGTAGTGATGATTTTGAAACCAGAAAATAATAAAACATATTGGAAAATTTTCATTAAAAAAATATCTGAGGGGGGTTGTTGGAATAGCAGCCTTTCAATAGCGGTTGTTAGAAAGAGGTGATCATTAATAGAAATAGAATGTTCATATATTCTTTTTTAATCCAAGCTGTTTTAGTAAAAGTTTTCCACCTGGAAAGTTAAGCCTTGGAGCACCTCCTACAGGAGACTGCATTGGAGTAACACAGAGTTGTGGGATCTCACCTGTAATATGGGACACCCAAATGAAGTCACTATATCATATCACAGAAATTCCATATATCATAATTAGACTATTATTCTGGAATGATATTTAATTTTTCTGCATTTAATAAAAAATCTAAATATAAAAAATAAAAAAAATACTACAAATTTAATTGGAGTTTCTTTTTTTTAATAAGTTTTAGGTTACAGAAAATCTGTGTTTGCCATTGGAAAAAATATTTGCCCTTTAAGTCCTAAAGCCAGAAATCCAGCATTTGTATACACAAAAAGGTATTAAATTCCCATTTGAAAATGAACTCTATATACTTCTTCGAACACACTGTAATTCCAGCTGTGCACCCCTAACTCATATAAATGACCCTGAAGATCTGGGTCTTTAAATCAGTCAACTCTTAATTTATACAGCCTTGTGTTTTTTATGCCAAGGAGAGCTTTGCCAGCTCTTTTAGGAGTTCAGAACTGTTCTAGTACTGAATAGCTGAGGGTAAATGGGGAGAATTTCTGTTGTTTACTCTACCAGTACATAATTATTTATATATACTTACATAATGCGCACTTATTTTATACATACTATAGACTGTATAATTTTCCAATTTTAACATATTATTTATAATTTATTAATTTTATATAATATGCATATATTTCAGAAAAATGATCTGTCAAAGAGCTGAATAATATTATACCCTTACAGCTATTAAATAAATGGGAGGATGACAGGTCTTATAAATTGATTACTTCATCATAGCATAAGCTGTCTGTCATGCCTCAGTGTTTCTAAACTCAATACCTGTATCAACAGGGCAGCACAAAGAATTATAGTAATATATCAAAACATAATATTTATACAGCTTAAAATTTAAATTGGACTATCTCTAGACTGTTACATATAAATGTAGCTACACATTTACTTGAGTGTGTAATAGTATGTGTAGTATATACTTGCAACGTGAGTGTTTTAATGTGGTCTGATGATCAAATGGCCTTAATCACAGTTAAAGAGAAAACTTACAGTCTTTTATGTGCAGGGTCTGACCTTTCAAAGACTTGACTCAAGATAACAGGAAAAAGTAATCTATTTGGATTCCGATCTATATTCACCCCGAATAATACTTAAAACTTGTGAAAGTGTGCCTGAAATCCAAAGAAAACAGTAGCCATTATGATGAAACTGTCTGTGGTGTTTTACAGCTTTTCTTTCTTCTTTTTTTTTTTGAGGAAAAATTTTTTATGACTGCTCTGTTCCCTGCAGTGTGTCTGTGAAGTGCAGAAAAAGTTCACAGCAGATGATTATACTAAGGTAGCAAAGCTAGTGAAGTGTGAGATAATCTTTTGAACTGAGAATTAGTGTCTCAGGCAACCAGGAGAGAAACCAAAGGGGAGTTATTGCTTCAGTAAAGTTTAACAGGTAAGACACACCTGAAGCTGTGTAGATACCTTTGACAATCTGCTTACATGTTAATAAAGGATTTTTTTGAGGGGGGGGAGGTTGTTTTGACAGGAGACAGTAGCTTTGCTCTGAAGTCCAATTTTAGTTTTGCAATCCACATTTCTAAATTTCAAACAGAATTCTCTAATACAGGCAATATAACATTTACAGATTTGTTTTATGCACTGCCCAAGTATGTGTATGCAATGTATGCATTCCCACATTTTCCTTGAGAAAAAAAATAGAAAGGAGGAAATGTGTCTATTTAAGTTGATTCAGGTTTTTTTTCCTAAATTAATTACTTTTCTTTTCCCCCCCTTCTGAATCTCAGAAGACTCAAAAGAACAAAAGTTATGAGAAACTACTTGACTTCTATCCCTGTCTATTCTGTCTGTTTGTCATCAAGACTGGACATGACACCTTTAGTACTGCCTAGTGGAACTACCTTAAACCATAGGTTTAGAGAGTAGCTATTGATAATTTTTAAGTTCTACAGTACTGCTTATTTTTTACTGTAAGGCTGCAATAGTATAAAACTTTGTTTAGTGGAAACTATGAAAACCTACTGAGGTAGTATTGGTATCAAGGTTATACTCATTTACTGGTTTTATGAATCAAGAAGCAGCCTCCTCCAGAATAAGTTTTTCATGTTTCTTTCCTGATTCAGTGACATGAGACTAAAGAGTGAGAATAGGATAGATGAGGGGATATATCAACCACATGTAGCAAGGCCTTGAAAAACTGTGTTAAAAGCAGGGGGAGGGGGGAAGAAGGAGTTTCTTAGACCAGTGTTGTTTCAGAACATTATTGGTTTTGCTCATGATATTCCTGTCACCTGTATTTACCAAAACATAAAAATTGGTAATGAAAGTTCCTCTACCTGCTTTTTAAATTTCCCTGAGCTTTTCTCTTAAAATATTTTGAAATTGTTCTGTGTATGTATTTTTTATTTTTTCTTTAATACTCTTTCAATATTCTCTCCAACTAATACATCAGGCCAAAAATTGTTAGAGTTCTTGGGTGCTAATAAAACATCTGCATTGCAAACAGTCTTTAAATAAAACACATAAGCCTAGCTTATAGGTGTAATGAACCACTGGTTATTTGTGTGTCTGTGTATGCTGCTGCTGTGTCAATTAGCTACTCACCACTTACTGACTTTTGAAGGACTATAAACAGGGCTATAAGCAATGATTCAAGAAACATTGAAGACTAGGAGCCAGATGTATGTACTGTTTGATTAACTATTTAAGAATGTTTGATTGATGCATGCTGTCAGCCAATGCTCTACATAATCTACTAAGTTAGATGAAGCAGTTGTATTTTATTAGTGATTAAAAATGTGTATGTTTGTGCATTGCCAGTGCTATTTCAGAGAAAAGTGTTTAAGGTTGGTTAACTTTCAGATGCTTTCACCCCCAAGCCAGTTTCTCTGCTGTTAAGAGATGTGTGTGTGAATGCTGTGGGATTGACGCAGAATCACAGAATGACCGATGTCGGAAGGAGCCTCTGGTCCAAGCTGTGCTCAAGCAGAGTTGCCCTAAGCAAGTAGCCTAGGACCATTTCTATATGGTTTCTGAGTATCTCCAGGGATGGAGACTGCAACTTCTGTGGCAACCTGCACCATTGCTCATACACCCTCACAGTAAAAAAACATTTACTGATGTTCAGAAGGAACCTCGTGTTTCTCAGTTTGTGCCCATTGCCTCATCCTGTCACAGGCAATGCTCGAAAGTGTCTGGCTTTGTCTCCTTCGGGTATTTGTATGCACTGATGAGATCCCTCCATATGATGTATTGTATGTGCTATCCATGTTTTATATTTTTCACTTGCACGAGTAGTGGGAAATGCATGTTTATGAGATGAGAATGTTCACTCCTGTCCTTGCTTCCTTTATTTTTTTTTGGACTGGGCTGAGTCTATAGAAAATATCTATAGATTGGACTAGTGCACTATCTAGTTCTGTTTCCTCTTCCAGAGGATTTAAAAATTTTACAATTGGTAGGTAATGGAGAAATATGAAGGAAGTATTTTGGGAGGAAGGACCACAACTTTCCCTCTCCCAAACAACAAGGAAGCTTTTCTGTTTGTAAGAGCTGATTCATGAGAACCTGTTCCCATGATTTCTAGAAGGTGGGTGTTTCCCAGGCAGTATTTGCCGTCCTGCCAACTTAGCTGCTGTGTTTACTTACTTGCCCTTTGGATCAACACCTGCTCAGCAGCTCTTGGTGTGGGTGCTTGCTATGTGGTCGAGAATGAGACATTCTTCTTCTGCCAGAATCTCTCTTGAAGTTGTATACAAATACAACCTAATGCTTCACAGATGGAAATCCCAAGGAGAAAAGGCAGGGCTTGAGGGCATCCTCCTTAAGGCTATTTCTAAAGGGGAGCTTTGCAAAGGTTTCTGTCTTGCTGCCTGTCTCTCAACACAGAGGAGCAGCAACAACCATGTGTGGTCTACAGTGATGCATCTGGGGACCCTGTGCCTACATGTGCCCACTGTCTCCTGCAGGAATGCTGTGTGCTGGAGCTCAGGCTGCCAGTGCCTGAGAGCTGAGCTCCCAGCGCTGATCCCTCTGCCTTGTTGGCAGTGATGAGAGACACATTTTATGTCATTGAGTCCAAAAGGTCACAGAGTTGTGTCATATTTTGCCCTGGATTTTTCTCACTTACTACCCTTTTTGCACGGGAGCTCTCTTCCAGCCTGGGAACAACTTGCTGTTTTATTTCTTAGATACACCATTGACTGGCAGGCAAAGAGAAATTTGTTTTTCCATACTGTAGTAAATACGGTGTATGTCTTTTCAGTGTAGAGCTGATCAGATACTTTTACAGGACAAGTTTTCTGCAGTCTGAGTGGATTAAAGAAATTAGAAACAGTTGAAACAATGATTTAGCAGAACGGTTCTTTTTCTGTTCTTTGAGGCTAGTGCCTGAGGGTGCTGAGTGTTTTCATCAAATATTCCAAAGGGTTCTGAAGGGACTTAAGAAAATGGATCTTGTTGTCAAGTGCTCCAGCAAACTCTTACACATTTCTTCTCGGTTTGAATTTTTATAAAAGGTAAATAATGCTTTTGTTAATTTGCTTACGTACTGTAAATTCAAAGAAATGTGTGGAGAGAAGAGACAAAGAACTTTTTACAGTTCATACAAAGATTTTTGAATCACGTTTACTAAGAGCAACTGATTCCATAGTGTTTTACCCAAATTACAGAGGATAATACCACAGGGCTCAGCTGTTTCATCTGAAATGATGAAATACTTCTTGTAGAAAGCTTTCATAAGCTTATTTTCCTAGAGATATTGTTCTTTCAGGAGCTCAGGTTTATTGTATAAACAATATTAGCTTCTGAAAATAAATCTACTAAATTGTTCCTGCTCATCACCCAGGCCTCTCTCTATAAGTAATACTTTGGCGCATTACTTTTCTATTTGCCTTCATGCCTAATTCCATAGGCATTAATGCAAAAAGCTTAAAAGAAAGCTGGTAACTTCATCTAATTGTTAAATTGTTGTTTCAAAAGGTCAGCCCCTAAAAAAAATTGTGTCGCTTCTGCTTTAAGCCTGTAGGAGCTGCGGTGGTGAACCGCTCATTGGGTTAACTATATGCCGAAGCCAAGTTGGCAGATATGAGACTAAGTTAAATGCTTTTGAAGGGAATGGACCCTGATGAGTACCTAAAGGTGTTAAAAAGTTTGGGGAAAAATAATGTGTATGCTGTAGCCAGAGCAACATGTTTAATGAGGCTTCATAGATTGATGTTAAGTGTATTTTCTTTCATGTACATTAAGTATATGGTTCATCTGCTGTGTGGTATAAACCCGGTAGAAATCAGACATGTTATTTTTGTTTTTTGTAGTTTTAATTGATGTTTCTGTGTTATAATCATAGTATCGTAGGCACACCATACAGATGATAACATCATGTGTCTGTAGATAGGGACAAGGACATTTACACTGTTAACTTCTGCAGACATCTGGCTGCCCATTTAGCTCTAATAATTTACAAAACCAGAAGACAGGCAAACGGAATAAGTTTATTATTCTAATTTGAAATTTCCTGGTTGATTATTAATTTACTAAGGTAGGATCAGAACACCTCTGCCTTGCTGTGTAGAACTAAATTAGAAGCAAGCAGATAATCTGCACAGGATCCTGTATGTGTTCAGGTAAACCTGTGATGTGGCCTCTTTAACTGCACCAGGAAATAATGCTATGGAAGATTATAAAATGTGTCTTGATAAAAGTATGGAGTCTAGGAAATGGAGCTTGTAAACTGTTTCTGGGAGTCTAAAAGCACCACTGCTTGCTTATTCTAGCTCATGTAAACAGACATATTGGTATGCTTCTGTAGACTTCTCTGCTTTTAGTATCTGACTTGTTAATTTTCCTTGGAGCTGATTTGTTTTTACAGAAAAGTTTATGAAAAAATTAAGCTATGCAGAAAGTGAGTTTTAGGGAAGGTTATCCTGCTTTTACTGTAGTTTTTATTTTCAGAAATATTTAAGGTAATTTTCTGAGGAAATAGATGTGTATTTCATAATGGTTTATGTTTTGGTGGTGGGAAATGCCCAAAAGAACACAGCACTTTCATGATGGGTAAACATTAAATTTCATATTTTAAATATTGTGTGTGAGAGAGCAACATAGTATATTTTAGTAGTTAACACAAGTTAACTAACAAGGCTCTAATAAAAACAAGTGCAATTGTTCAAATCAGGCTTTTAAATTTCCCCTAAATTTGGCTATCTTGATTTTATTAATATCAAGGGCTGATCATATTAGAGAATGTTTTCTCATATACTCAGTTATTTTTCCTTGGGAGTTGCATATGAATGTTTTCATATTATCTGCTAAAACCACAAAGCATTGTTTAGTCAAAAAAACTCGAAAGAAAAAGAGCTAAACAAATATAACAGCAATAACCGGTGAGTTTGAAAATATTGATGCTGGGAAATGTATTAGTTTTTCTAACCTGTATTAGCAGGATTCATTATTGTCAATCTCTATGAGAAAGGCAAGGGTAATGTCTTCAGAGTAGCTAGTACATTTTTAGTGTACCATATTGGATTGTTACTTGATTAGCTGATGGAGAAGCAAATGTTTTTTTCAATAAAACTTCAGTAGTAAGAAGTTCATATATAAAAGAGAAAACAATGCAAATTATTGTTTTAAACATTTTGAAGTGAAGTCTGTGGTGTTCCAGACTTCACCTGGAAATCTTGCCACACATTGGCCTTTAGGATATTCAGCTCTAATTCAAATACAGCTATAAGGAATGTGCTTTTGGAAAGAGAAACTGTTAGTATATAGCATGTTATTGTTCTATATGCAAAATTCAGAATGCTTTGGTGAGATGTCTGCTTATTTTGTATCGTACTGTTTATTTCTTTTATCTATGACTGTGATAACACTTTTAATAATTTCTCATTTGTCATTAATTGGCATACATATTTTAACAGCACATTTGAGCTCTCTTATTTCTCCTTTTCCCTCTGCAGCTGAAGAGGGTGAAAAAATGGCTTTCTTTGCATCCTTAAACACATGAGAGCAAAAGGGCAAAATCTGAAAGCTGTTTCATTGAAGATAAATCTGGGAAATAGGCTGCACACAGCTAGGAACAAGAAACTTATTTAAAAATATGAAGGCAGAAAGCCCTAGATATTTAGTATAAATAAAAGGCCACAGACTATGAAGTGTGTTCATGTGTTTTTCTCACTTTGAAGCTAATGGGAATTAGATAAGTGAGTGCCTTTTGAAGTCTGACCCAAACATCCTAGGTGAAAATTTGTCATCATCTCAAGAAACACTACTTGTTTTCCGTCTTTCAGCACTGTGACTTCAGAGTGGCTGTGCTGAGGTCAAGAGTTGAAGTGCTTTAAGTTCTATGCAGAGGAATGTGTTTGAATGAATCACAACATTCGCATTGTAAAGGCAAGTTTTGCTCTGTTTTCATAGTTCTTGTTGTCAAGAGTCTGGATGACTCAAAGCTTATTGCTCAGACTATTATCAGGGACAGAAATATTTGTATTTAAAAATCGTAAGAGAAGAATATATTTATTTACATGTATGCACTTGTTCAGTCCTTAAGATTGCAGCAAAGTTCATGACACTGACTTCTGCATGAAGAGTTATATCTTCCTGCAGTAGACTACAAATTCACAAGAGGAAGAAACATGTGCAAAATTAATTCCATAGTTTCTTATTGAAAAACATTCCAAAGTAGTATAATACCCTTGAAAGTAATGAATTTTTTTCTCCTCTGATTATAGGGATGAGCCTACTTGAAGATGACATTTTTCTCTAAGGATGTTCTTTCTTTGGTGTACCTGTAATAATTTCTGCCCATGCTTAAAGAACCTAAATAAGATTATCCAAACCCTTCTAAGAAGACTTATTCGGTATTTTGAAATATATTTCTCAACCAATAAAAACCAGTACTGCGGCTCTTTTATATACTATATGTGTATATATATATATGGACACATGTCCTTCACCGTTTTTCCCTCATTATATATATATGATGGCAACTCTTTAGACCTCAGGGAGAAACTGATTTTCAATACTGAATAAAGAAGTAATTCTTTATGGAACTGAACAAGTAATTAGGCTGGTACTGTGTCTAAAAGTCACATCATCTATATTTTCTTGCATTTGCTGTATGGTGAATTGGTGGGTTTTGTTATTATTGTAGTTACTCCCCAATTTTAATGTATTAGATTCTTCATCAGCTTCAGCAAGTGTTAGGTGTGCCCTGAAGCACACAGGTGATCTGAGCTTTGTCAGCATCTTATACCTGTTCTGGAATATTAATTTGTCCCTTGTGCTATACACAATTTAAAACACACAGTAAGGTTGAGCAGGCTGTTATTTGTATAGCCACCTAATTTTTATAAAGTTTTTTCTCCTCCCTTTTCATGTTCCGAATTATTTCATCTGGGTGACCACTTACTCCCATTATTCTTGGTTACGTACTGTGTCAGTTGGATGCAGGGACTTTTTTCTGTATCATTTTCTGTCTTCTAAAGATATCTTTCTGAGGCTGTTGGCTTGTCGCTTTTTTAACACACCATAGTCACCTGATCTATTTAAATGAAATTTCCTCTAAAATTACATCTCCACATTTGACACACTGTCAGTGCAGATTGTCAGAGTCTGTGTTACATTTGAGAGAACCTGAGATGTCAAGTGACTCTTCTAAAAGCAGTGAGTGCGTATTTTATGTTGCCTTTTCTTGTGTGCAAGAGCTGCAGTTCAGATACATTTCTCAAATAGCCCTCAACCATATAAACAGCTAGTTGATTGTTAACTCCTATTGAGTGAGAATAATTGTTAGTTTAGCACACGAGAAAATAAGGACCACAAAGAGACTGAACAAGCTGGTGAGGTAAGACCGTTAAGAAAATTGCAAGAGTTCTCCAGGCCACCCTCACCTCTGTTACCGCTATTGCTTAGTAAAATCATAAATTCCTGTCTTTAGTTACATATTAGACTAGTGCACCTATAGAATAGAATAATTCAGCTAGAAGGTACCTGCAGTGATGATCATCCTGTCTAATTGCTTGAGCAGTTCAGAGGTGACCAAAAGTTTTCTGTTCCAGGGTTTCAGCACTCTCTTAAATAGAAATGCTTCCTAATGTCCAGTCTAAACATCCCCAGTACAGCTTTGAACCATTCTGATGTGTGCTACCACTGGGTAGCAGAGAGAGGAGATCAGCACCTTCCTCTCTACTTCCCCTCCTCATGAAGCTGGAGAGAGCAATGAGGTTGCTCCTTAGCCTCTTTTTCTCAAAACTAGACAATCCCACTATCCTTAGCCACTTCTCCCTGGACATTCCTGTCATCCCCTTCACCAGCTTTGTTGCTGTCTTGCAGATGCAATAGACTTGTTTTTCTTGAGATTATGACTTGGTTTGCTTTTGAGGGATGGAGAAGCAAAATAGGATGTTTCAGTATCAGTATATGTTGGTTGGTTTTGTTTTTTTTTGTTTCCCAATCAGTAATTTTTCCCTCAAGTTCTTTCTCTGAAGCACTGTTTCCATCTGCTTCTTCCTGTGCTATTAGCATTAATGATATAGTCAGCCATGTATTTTCCTTCCTCAGTTGTTTAACTGTCTGCTTCAAATGCCTCTATGAAAGAGCAACCAGTTTATCAAAGAGCAGATGTGTTTGCGGTTGATGATGTTTGAGGGTTTAAAAAGTGCCCCGAGTTTTGGTTTTTCACAGTATCACAGTATGCTAGAGATTGGAAGGGACCGCGAAAGATCATCTAGTCCAATCCCCCTGCCGGAGCAGGAACACCTAGATAATGTTACACAGGAATGTGTCCAGGCGGGTTTTGAATGCCTCCAGGGAAGGAGCCTCCACAACCTCCCTGGGCAGCCTGTTCCAGTGTTCCGTCACCCTCACTGAGAAGAAGTTTCTTCTCGAGTTTTTGGTTGACTTTGCCTCAGTTTGATATTGCATATCTTCTATATGTATTATGTTTCTATATGGCTCTTCAACACCCACAATTGTCTCAGTTCTGTTCCTTATAAAAGCACAACACACACAAGTTACATCAAATTATGTCACGCACATTTCACCATTGATTGGCTGAGATAATCTAGTCTAATTAACTCAGCTGTAAGGTAGAGAACAGGCATGGCATGTTAATATGTAACAAAACGTGTATTTAGAGAAGGAGGAAAACATTCCATATAGCACTAAAGCACAAGAAATTTTCTCAAGCATAAGCTTTCACAATCTTCTACTTGACTGTTAGGAGCTAGAATTACTAGTAAATCATAATATAGTCACATATTTAAATCCATATCCCCCCAAAACCCCACCAAGCCCTTAAAAGCCAACACTCCTCCTCCCTAAATCCCCACTGAAATAGCCAGCCTTATGTAATTTGTTCATAGTTAATGTCTCCATTGAATTTCTCTGGTAGATTTTTTTTGTATCTTGAGATCAAGTTGCTTTGCAGAAGTGAGCAAGCTGACGTACTTAAGCCTGTTAAAATATGGATGTGAGCAATTTCACTCCATTAACATTTGAGTAGTGCATTGGAAGTACAGTTGTACCTTACAGGATAGTGTAACTCCTGCTATCAGAGAATAGATGAATTATAAAATAAGTTTGGTGGCAAATGGTCCCTGAAAGGTATTTCTTTTATCACATCTTCCTTTACATGATTCCTACACTGCTCAGCAAAGCCAATGAAGTTATTTTTTTTAGCCATTAGAGAACAGGAAGGACAGAAGCATGCCAGATTACAAACTAGCTGTTTAGTAGGTAAGCAGGTCTTTCACGCTTTATAATAAAGACAAACAAGTGTGTGGAGATGATGGATGCTGGAAAAAAGGTGATGACATTCTTTAAAATCTGTGAAAAGAGGAGAGGAAACAAGGAATTCTGCTATTTCTGAGTCGAACCTCAGCATCTATTACTAAAAGACAATTGTTTCAAGTAAAAAATAAGATTTTTTGCTGGGAAGCTTGGTACTGGGTGCTGATGTGGGATGGTGTAGTTTTTTGTTTGATTTTTTGTTTGTTTGTTTTTAAAAGGGGGGGAAAATAAAGGCATTTAGAAGGAGAAGTTGTCTTTGACAACATGACAATTCATGACAGCTCATGTAATTTAGCATTTTGTAGTCAAGGAAAGGAAAAGAGGTCCAGAGACAATATAAAATCCCTGAAACCCTAACCTGAGCGGAGTTTAGGGTATTGTACTGATGGGTACTGTGCAGAATTTACATTTTTTGTTTCTGGATACTGCACAAGTATCTTCATAAAGCCAAATGAAGTAAGAACTAAATATCATGCATCAGGAATTCCTTTCCCTTTTCTAGTGCAAGTCAGTGTTATAGGAGGCAACATCAAACTGGAAACACCACCTTTCTTTTCTCTGCATAGGTCAGAGTATTTATTATTTGCAAAACTTATGGTCAGTACGTATTCCTGATAAAATGCTGTTTATATCTAAGTGTTAGTAAGAGAATACAACTATCAAGAGTACATGAGCCAAGAAAAGTCTGAAATAATGAGTAACTTAAATTTTACTTTTCCCTATTAACAAATTGAGGTTGCTTTCTCTCAGTAGGGAATGTAGAATGTGCAGGATCTGGCCCTTTTTCGGGAAATCAACTTACTAAATTTTGATGTATCAAAGTATTTCTTCACCTCCCTACTTCATGTAATGCTTCTGAAGTTTTTGAGTCATCTATTTTTCTATCTATAAATTATGAGCTAGGTGGTAAAGCAATCAAAGGTTGAAGTGTACTCTTGAGTATGCACATATCAGTCCTGCAGGGGTAGGTAGAAGTTTCATATAAATATACAGTGACTGAATTTATTTCACAGTGTTGTCCTGGGTTCAGCAGTAGCAGTCATGTTTCTCCTCCTTGGTAGCTGGTGCAGTGCAGTGTTTTGACTTTCGGCTCGGGAACAGAGCTGATAGAGATGTTTTGGTTTGGCCAAGGACTTTGTGAGCCTCATGCTCTGCCAGGGAGGAGGGGAAGCTGGGAGGAAGCAGAGACAGGACACCTGACCCAAACTGACCAAAGAGGTATTCCATACCACAGCACGTCATGCCCAGGATGTAACTGGGAGTTAGCCGGAAGGGCTGGGAGACTGCAGGGTTGGAGGAGGTATCGGTCGGAGCTTGGTCGGGCTTGGGGGCGAGTTATCGGTCAGCGGGTGGTGAGGTGTTGTATTCTGTTCCCTTGTTATTTCCTTTATCATTATTATCATTGGTGGTAGCAGTAGTGATTTGTGTTATACCTTAGTTACTAAACTGTTCTTATCTCAACCCGTGGGAGTTGCATTCTTTTGATTCTCCTCTCCGTCCCTCCGAGAGCAGGGGGAGGGCAAGAAAGGGGGGGAAGTGAGCGAACGAATTACCTGACTGGGTTTAAACCACAACAGTTCTTTTTGGCGCCCAACGTGGGGCACGAAGAGTTGAGATAACGACAGATTTGACTGGATTAATAGTCATTCGTCACAATGCTGATTTATTGGGTATCAGAGTTGTTCTTCTTGATCTCACAGCTTCAGACCGTTGTAACTTACGTAGAGCCGGTATTTCCTGTGATAGTGTTTATCAAGTGTGGGGCCTGGGCTAAGGTTCTTGTCTCACTGTGCTTTATGGCAATGGCTTGTAATACGGGTGGGCTCCAGCAGCAGGGCGGGACGGATGTGGCCGTGGACTTGTACCTGGCCGTCCGGCTGCTCTTCACCGTCCTGGCCCTCACCCTACTCTCCATCTTCGTGAGGCTGCGGGGAACTGAGGGGGCGCGGTCCCGGGAGCCGGCGGCTGCTGAAGCGGCCCGGGAGAGCGGCCCCGGGGACCAAGCGGCGGCGGGAGCGGGGCCGGAGGCCGCGAGGGGACGGCTGCCGGTGGAGGAGGCCGGGGCGGTCGAGGAGCAGAAGGAGGCGGCTGCCGAGCAGCGGGATAAGGCGGCGGAGGAGCCGAGCCCCGCGGAGGAGCCCAGCTCCGCGACGGCCGAGAGCATTCCCCGGCAGCCGCCCGCCGAGCCCCGGGAGGATGCAGGAGACCACGCAGCACTTCCCAGCAAGGCAGAGGAGGAAGAGCTGGACTCAGGAAAAGAGAAGCTGGCGGTGGGAGAGCCGGCAAGCACAGCAGCTACACCAGCCCCAGTGACAAGCACAGCAGCATCAACTGAGAGTTCTGAAGGCTCTGAATGGCCTTTGGGTATCCTTGGGACCTGCCTGCTGATTGTGATGGGGATCAGCATGTTGGCACACACACAGGCTGTGTTCTACCCACAACCATTTTGTCTGATCTCAAATGTTAAGCAGAGTCAGGTTTGGGTCTTGTCTGGGGTTAGACGACAATATAGGGGGACCAAGAGATTTTCCCCAAGGCTGGAGAGTCATGAGTGGCAGGGTGTGTGGGACAGTATGGGCAAGTATCTAGTCCACTGGGCCCCTCCAGTGCTTTGGAAGCGTCGGAGATGGAAGGCAGCTGTATGGAGTCCCCAGCAACAAGCTGCAGAAACTGCTTAAGGGGACAGTGAATTATTTTAAGCCTGGTGGGCCCATGGCACTTCAGGCCATCAGAGCAGAGATGCAACATAGAGATGGACTCATGATCGAGGGGTGGACTTAGCAATGGACACTATTGCCCAGGTTATTCACGAGTGTGAACACTGCACACAGTCTCTCCTGCTCTGGAAGCCTGTTACAAGATATGGAGCCTGACATGGACCAGATGGACGCAGCAGCTTTATAGGGACTGGTCCATGCACTAAGATAAGAGTTCACCGAGATAAGAGTGATGGTATATTGAAAATGTGGGATCTGAGCATGACGTGAATGGTATGGAATAAGGGGTGGATAATGTCCTGGGTTCAGCAGTAGCAGTCATGCTTCTTTCTCCTCCTTGGTAGCTGGTGCAGTGCAGTGTTTTGACTTTCGGCTCGGGAACAGAGCTGATAGAGATGTTTTGGTTTGGCCAAGGACTTTGTGAGCCTCATGCTCTGCCAGGGAGGAGGGGAAGCTGGGAGGAAGCAGAGACAGGACACCTGACCCAAACTGACCAAAGAGCTATTCCATACCACAGCACGTCATGCCCAGGATGTAACTGGGAGTTAGCCGGAAGGGCTGGGAGACTGCAGGGTTGGAGGAGGTATCGGTCGGAGCTTGGTCGGGCTTGAGGGGCGAGTTATCGGTCAGCGGGTGGTGAGGTGTTGTATTCTGTTCCCTTGTTATTTCCTTTATCATTATTATCATTGGTGGTAGCAGTAGTGATTTGTGTTATACCTTAGTTACTAAACTGTTCTTATCTCAACCCGTGGGAGTTGCATTCTTTTGATTCTCCTCTCCGTCCCTCCGAGAGCAGGGGGAGGGCAAGAAAGGGGGGGAAGTGAGCGAACGAATTACCTGACTGGGTTTAAACCACAACAAGTGTGTAAATGGATTGTTGAGAAAATTTTTGTGTTGCACCCTGATGCCCTGTTATATATGCATGCTGTGATGCTCATTTGTTGTACCATGGTCCTGTTGTATCCCTGGGGATTTTTCAGTGGCCTTCATTTTCAGGTGAAGAAAAGCAGGATATGCAAAATAAATGCAGTGGGACATTTTCAAAATGGCTAAGAAATAAATTAAGTAATCAGCATTTCACCTGCTGTACTAAATGGATGCTATTAGTAAACACTAGAGGATAGGTTTTCAGCATATGAAGACTCTGAGTAGCAGCAATCTTTGATAATGATGGGAATTGCATGTTTAATTCCCTGCATGCCTTACTGAGAATTAGCTAGTAGCTGTGTGGGACTTAAGATCAGCTAAAGCTATCTGCAACTCCAAGTTTCCATTTCCCAAAGTTGTGAACACTTTTGGCTTATAGATCTGTAGACACTGTGCTCTGATATTATACATGCAAACTGACTCTTAACTGGATGATTTTGTGCCAGTCTGAGCTGATGAGAAAAGCCCCACCCTAACCATATGTTATACTATCTCTGTAAAGGGAGCAATGGGATATTCAGTACTTTTTGTAGCTGTCACTGGATCTGTAGCTTTTTTCCTAAATTGTATTTAGGCAGTCAAGGAGAGCTGGATTTACAGTCTTCTGATTCCTGAGATACAGTGACTGTGATCTGGAAAAAAAAAAAGAAAAAAAAATTTAACAAGGATGCCAATCTATACATTTGTGAGGGGACAAAAAGGTCTCAGTAGCTGGAAAGTCATCATGAAATTAGTTTTTTTCCTGGCTTTCATGAAAACTAAACATTTGAGTTTGGTCCTTTGTAATTTTCTTTGCTCTGCTTCATCTTATCTGTGGAGATTTTTTTCTTTTTCAATATTCATCAGCATAGGCAGCTTCAAGCAGCATCAATAGTCTTTACTTACTACTCCTGTTTACTGAGAAGGCAATTCCTACAGTTTTCTCTGATGAAACTGTGACAAGGTTTTCCTATTCCCTTGCGCTTTTACTGTGTATATTTTTCTACTATGTCATTTTCTTGGCTTTCTCATTAATTTGAAATGTACTAAAACTATTATTGGGCAAATAGAGATTTGCACATTTTTTGATTAAAAATTTTGAATGGTTTACTTTTTTTTTAATTTTTGGGTTTGTTGGTTGGTGTTTTGTTTTTTTTTTTAGCAGCTCCTTGGGCTTTGTGTTAATGAGGAAAAAGTTGCCAATAAGGCTTTGGGAGAAAATTATGCAGACTGTATATAATGGTATGAGCTGTTTGTCCTATTTCTTGCTTTGCAGATCATGCTCACCATTGTTGTAGCTGATATAAGACTTTTTAAACATTTTGAATACCTTAATTTCTGAATAGCTTGAATATACTGCTTAGGTTTTCATGGACATTTAGAAAACTGTTTAAAAACAAAAGGGAATTATATTATTGATTATTGTAGCTAAAAAAGGTGATAAGTTCAAAAGAAATGTTAGTAAATTTTTCCAAGACTCATAAAAATGTTAAGAAGTGTAGCAGTTGAGCAAAAATTGTCATCTTTTGCATAAATTTAAATTAGGGTCTACAATGTAGTTAAAGCCTAACAAAATCAGGGTGTGGGGAGGGTGATCAAGCTAAAGAGCTAGGTTATATGAATTTTGGAGGGTTAATAGGATGTGAAGTATTTAATGGAGTAAATGTGTAGAAAAGTTGTGAGAATCAGAAGGACCTTGCTGCTGAGGATACTCCTAAGCCATTTTCTGTCTAGAGCAATGTTTGGTATTTTTAGTCTGTTTTCCCAGAGAAACAAGTTTTTTGCAGTCAGGTGGTATTCCAGTCTGTAATAACTTTTAGTTGTATTTTGGTCATAAGAATCTATTTTAACCATGTTTGACAGTGTGATAAAGGTCTCAAAGAAAAACCACATTAAATTAAGCATATGGATAACAATCCCAAATGACATGCTGTATTACTTGATGATCCAGTAAAAATGAGGTAAAAGTTTGAGACTGGAAAAAGGTTCAGTTGGAGCTTACAGCTTTAATACACATGGAGGTCAACCACAGGGCAGAAATCTGTAAGGTACCAGACTTCATTAGCGTTCATTGGATTGCTTTTTTGTTTGTTTTCTTGGAGGTAGGGATTACTAAGACTTTCCTATAAAGATGTTTACTGGTTCACATACAGATGATGTTTCTTTTAGTTGGTTATCAGTTTTGTTGACTGGCTTAACTTCTCTTCTTAAATTAAAATATTACCATGAAATATCAGCAGCTGTAGATTCTGGAGAGTGTATGGGCAAGTATGCCAAGGTGAGGTGGGGGGGGAAATTGAGCTAGGCCAGGGAGAAGGAGGCCATGAGGAAGGGTCAAGAGGGCAGTGGAAGCATACTTAACAGGACATTTAGATTACCTTTTAGGAAGAAATTCTTCACTAAGAGGGTGGTGAGACGGTGGCCAGAGAAGCCTTTGCTGCTCCATCCCTGGAAGTTGGAATGGGTTTTGAGCAACCGGCTCTAGTGGAAGGTGTCCCTGCCTTAACAGGGGGTTGGAACTGGATGAGCTTTAAGGTCCCTTCCAAACCAAACTGATCTGTGATTCTGTGACATTTTTCTGCTTTAAACAGAGATGTATATTGGATCGTTTGCAGGTGTTTAGTTTGTTTCTGTATATTACCTGTTCTTTCAATATCTGCTGTTTCTCATTGCATTCAATACTTTGTATAAAACAGAGATTTGCTCTAGCGTATGGCTTGCTTCCCTGCTTTTGGGGTGAAGGGAGAGCATTGTGGGGCTGGGTGTTACATTTAGAATTTTGGGAGTGTGTTTGTGTATGTGTGTGATCTCATTTACATTGCCAGGAAAAAATAATTTGCAACTGTCAGGAAAAACTAATCTCTTGGGAACAGATCTGGGGCGAGGGTGGGAGGAGGTGAGAGAAGGGACTCCAGTTTTCAGAATTCCAGTGCCGGTGCTCTTGGTGATGGTGGTCTCTAAGGCGCTTAAATGTTAACATGAGTTCAGTAAAATGCACTTGAGTCCAGTACTAATGACAATAATTTGTCCTTTAAATGCTAACAAATGAAGTATATGCTGATCAATACTGGAAGGGTAAGAACACTAATTTGTTCAAGAAATGCATTAGTTAATAGGATGCCTGTCAGCTTGCCACACTCTGATGGAAAGCCAGATTTCCCCAAGTGGTGCTATTTTGAAAAATCTTTTGATAAAAGAAGTGGTTGATGATAGGAAGAGTAATATAATTTGTGTGTATGATCAGGAGTTTACTTGATAAAGAATATGGTAGTCAAATAATCACAAGAACTAGATCATTATCAGAACTTGAAGATCTGAGTATTTTGACATGAGCTATACATTGATTAAACATTTGTAGAAAGTTTCTTATATTCTTACACAAGCTTTTATAATTTTTTTTTAATTTTAATGTATTTTTTCCCATTAAGGAATGAACCAGAGCTGCCTGCAACAGTCTATCCATATTACAGATAAATTTGCTAACAACCAAGATAGACTTCTTGCTCATGATTAAGGTTGTTAAAGCAGTTTTTCTTTGTGAAATTAATATTTTCTAGTTTATTATATTCCCACTCTAAGAGAATATTATTTACAAAAGGCTGGTTGGTCTGGTATAAAATGGAAATAATATTTTTATATGTAAGCTGAACAAAACTTTTATGTACATATATGTATAATATCCAGACTCCCAGAACCCTTTTACCTCCCCCCTTCTCCCCAGACAAAGTCTTTAATGAATCTGATATTTTTCTGATTAAATAATTTTAGTAGGAATTTCCCTACTGGCTATAATGGTGACTAGTAGGCTCCTTCACTGTTCTTTTAATTCTTATTTTCTAGCAAAAGCAGAGGAAAAACTGTGCAGGTAATTTCAAATATACAAATGTATATTTGTATAAAGAGTTGTGGTTTTCTCTTTTCCTGTCTACAATGGTGTTTCTACTGGTATGAAAACCCCAGGAGAAGAAACTGAATGAAAAAAGAAAATGTTATTTGGGAAGCATCATTTGCATTTTCAAGATTGCTTAATAAGCATTTTGCTTTAATGAGCACACTTTAGTCATTCCATAGGAGTTGAAGAGTTATTAATAGTGGTGTTGTTCCCAGAGCAGTCATAAGTGTTTAGATCCCTCCCCTTACTGAATTTAATCAGTTAAAATATATATTCTCCTTAGTTTGCTGCCCCCAGAACATATTTTTCAGCTGTCAGACAAACGCTTTCAGTGCTGTTAATCAGCTCAGAAGAGTTAACTCACAATTATTTAATTAAGACTCTTTATTGTAGAATACGGCATTAATTTAATTCCTAATTTAAGCTAGTAAATAACCTTATAGACCTGATTAGGTGAATTACATTGAATATCTGCTATTCAAATAAATAACACAAACTTCTGCATAAATTGCATCTAATCTCTGTAATTATATTCTGTTAGGATTCACTTTTTTTTTTTTTAACTTAAATATTCTCTCATGGAATGTCTTATGGAAAAAAATGCTGATAGGCATTGACTGTTATATATAAATGTTCATAGTGCGAGTCTGATACTTGCCCATGAATCAGCATTTGGATCTAGGAAATACTGGATTAATATTTAAGGAACACATTTAGCAAAATATTTGAACATGTTCATAATCTTGAACACGTATACATACAGACTTCAGTTACTTAAATTTACATGTGATAATACCTTTTTGAGTCTAAGGCACATATGACCCATTTTTTTAATGATAAAATGTAAAAATATTTTAGGATAAAATAAGGTCAGACCTTACATTCACTAGGTTTCTTTTAGCTAAATTACCAAATTCATTCAGAGAAAAAGGAAAAAGCCCTAAAGATTAAACCAGAACTCTTAATTCCCAGTGATGGCACTATGTGGTACGGTTTAGTCAGAGTACATTGGATACTTCTTCTTTCCATTTCCTTTTTTTTTTTTCCCTTTTAAATAATGTTATTCCAGTCTGAAAAGCCACCTTCTTTAATATCTATTTCCTTCCCACTACTTGTAAATAGAAGTCATAGCTGTTCTGTTTTTTCAAGCCTAATATGTCACCGTTTCATAAGCAAAAAGAGAAAAAGTGTATTTACTGGGATGGTAGCTGCCGTCTTTTAAGCTTCTCAACACCCTGTCTATTCTTTTCGCTTTCTGTCATGCCAGTGGTTTTTTGGTTTTATGTTTAATTTGTTGTGTTTTTTTTTTCAGCTGGTTTGCTTGCAGGGGTTTATGCTACAGAAAGAAAAATGGAGCATGGAAGCTCTCTGTGGAGTGCTGGTAGTTGGAGCTGTGTGAGCAGATGGGGTCACTTAGTATGGGAGAATGTAAAAAGCAACAGGAGGAATGGTAAGCATGGCATTAAGGCAGTTTGCTACTTAGTCTTTTAAATTCTTCAGCTGTATGAACTTCTTTTCTGAGATAGACTTTGTAGGATGTTGCAGTAGCTGTTTGCTATTCCAGATTACCTTTGAAGCAAGCACATCTTGACCTTGGACTGCCAAAGATATTCTTATTAGTAAGAAGAGCATGTTCCTTGCTCTGTCTCTGCATAGTGATTGTGTGAAAAGTGAAAACCCTTGGGATGTTGAGTGGACAAGGCTGTGTTCTTCTGCAGTTTGCCTTTCTCATCATGAAGTTGATCAGTGAGCTGTAACAGAGAGAGAGAAAAAGGATAGGAGCATAAGGGAGAGAAAATCCACTTACACAGGTTAGCCTCGATATGCATTGATTTAGCACTACAGTAAGAGCTTTTAAGAAAGGCTATACAGCAAAATAATAGATTTTCCATTTATGAAAAGAAAAAGAACTTATAAAAATAGTTATATAAATTAAATTAGATAGCCAAGAGAGAAAATTATATATAACAAGAAGAAAAAATATTGTTTTGTTTGTTTTCAAAAGATGCAGAAGTCAATTTATGGAAATTGCTTCTATTTTCCAGCTTCACAAGCTTCCACAGAAAATTCCATTAAAGAAAGATGAAAAGTAAATATATGTTTTATATAAATGTGTGACATTTCCAAAGATGAAGAAATCATTGGAAGAACCTGAAGTTAGATTTTACTGGTTTTTATGGGTTGGTTTGTTGTTTGGGTTTGTGGTTGTTTTCTATTTTGTTTTGGTTTTTTTTTTCTTTTTCTTTGAAGGAGCTGGGAATTATTCAATTTGAATGTCTGTAACTGTGTGGGTGAAATATTAGTTTACCCATTCCTGAGAAATATATGCTGTACTGCCTTTTTGTGGTTACAGTATTTTGGGAAGTTTATCATTCCTTTGCGCGTTGTTTTTTCACGCCACCTTGGGAAAAAGACTTGTTCCACCTTTAGTTTCCACTTTGGTTGTACTTCATCAGCTATTTATTTAAAGCTCCAAAAGATGGATTTGCATTAATGCACACAGATTACAGTAACAAAGCAAGCTGCACAGTTAATCTTCCTGGATTCCTCTGGCCCATGTGGCATTGCTGCCCATTAGCCTGGTCCTACTTCATAGCAGGAAAGTACTGATGGTATAAGGATCAGTAGTTACGGCTGGGTGGGGAACACAAACACGGAGGTGTTGATATTGTAAGACACAATGTACTAAGGTTATAATAACACCTGCAAATCTGCAGAATTGATTCAGGTGTTGGCCGCATTGTGTTTATAATGCCCAGTCCAAAGGTCTGCTGAGGTAACGCAAGGGCTGTCTTTAGTCACAGGGTGCCTTGGGTTGCACAGGATACCTTAATGTGTAAGCTATATTGATGTTAAAGGTGTCATGTTTAAAAATAGTAAGATTAGAGTTCTGTGAAAATAAATGCCTGCCAAAGATCCAGACAGCATAAAATCATAGAACAGTTAGGGTTGGAAAGGACCTTAAAATCATCTAGTTCCAACCCCCCTGCCATGGGCAGGGACACCTCACACTAAACCATGTCACCCAAGGCTCCGTCCAACCTGGCCTTCAACACCGCCAGGGATGGAGTGTTCACAGCTTCCCTGGAAAACCCATTCCAGTGCCTCACCACCCTTACAGTAAAGAACTTCTTCCTTATATCCAATCTAAAATTCCCCTGTTTAAGTTTGAACCCATTACCCGTTGTCCTGTCACTACAGTCTCTAATGAAGAGTCCCTCCCCAGCATCCCTATAGGCCCCCTTCAGATACTGGAAGGCTGCTATGAGGTCTCCACGCAGCCTTCTCTTCTCCAGGCTGAACAGCCCCAACCTTCTCAGCCTATCTTCATACAGGAGGTGCTCCAGTCCCCTGATAATCCTCGTGGCCCTCCTCTGGACTTCTCCAACAGTTCCATGTCCTTTTTATGTTGAGGAGGACACCAGAACTGCACACAATACTCCAGGTGAGGTCTCACAAGAGCAGCGTAAAAGGGGCAGGATCACCTCCTTCGACCTGCTGGTCATGCTCCTTTTGATGCAGCCAGCCCAGGATACGGTTGGCTTTCTGGTGCTGCAAGCGCACACTGCCAGCTCATTTTCATTTTCTCATCGACCAGCACCCCCAATATCTTCTCCACAGGGCTGCGCTGAATCTCTTCTTTGTCCAGCCTGTAGCTGTGCCTGGGATTGCTCCAACGCAGGTCTAGGACCTTCCACTTGTCATGGTTAAACTTCATGAGGTTTGCATCAGCCCACCTTAGAAGCATGTGGAGGTCCCTCTGGATGGCATTCCTTCCCTCCAGCGTATCAACCGAACCTCACGGCTTGGTGTCATTTGCAAACCTGCTGAGGGCGCACTCAATCCCACTGTCCATGTCGGTGACAAAGATGTTGAACAAGACCGGTCCCAACACCAATCCCTGAGGGACACCACTCATTACTGGTCTCCAGCCGAACATTGAGCTATTGATCACAACTCTTTGTGTGCGGCCATCCAGCCAGTTCTTTATCCACCGAGTGGTCCACCTATCAAATTGATGTCTCTTCAAGTTAGAGACAAGGATGTCATGTGGGACAGTGTCAAACGCTTTGCATAAGTCCATGTAGATGACATCAACTGCATGTAACAGTGTGTCAAAAAACTTCCCAGATTTTTTAACAAACACATTTGGTCTTCATGTGGATATGTGTTTATTTTGTTTACGCATGATGTACAAAAGCAGGAGTCAAAAATGTGTATTAGAGCTTCATGCTATCTATGCTTCCACGTTTTAAATGCTATTTCTGGAAAGTCACAAATCTAATGCATCACTGCTTGGGTAGTGTAATGGATGGGTTAACTTGCTGTAAGTAATATTATCTGGTATTTTTATAAATGCTTTAAATTTTTTAGTTTGAAATTCTCTAACCCCAAAAGAACCTTTTTTAGCCAAAGTTTTCTTGAAGTACTAGCTGGAAAGCATGGATTTACTTGTATTAAGCAAGTGGCACATTCTAGATTTTAATATCAGTAAAATCTGATGAAAATAGAAACAGACCTAATTACATGATTTTACATTTATTAATTACGTTATTAATGTGCGAGAAAAGGCAAAGTTGTCATCACCTTTGTGTCAACTGCTTTGCCATTCTGGTATGATGTACACTTAATTAATGTGTCAGTATCACTTAGTCCCTTAAAAGAATCTCCATGTCTTCACTTTAGTTAATGACCTTCAAAAAGGTAATTGAAATAGACTCTATTTCCTTATATCAGTGGGCTTTGTTATACTTCAGTTATTTTATTTCTCCTTTCTCTGAGATTACTTGTATATGCTTAAGGAATTTGAGTATAAAGGAATCAACAGAAATAGGCTAATACATGCTTAATTTTGACCTATAGCCTCCTTCATGGAATTTACATCTCTTATGCTTTCAAATTAATGGTAATTTATCTGAATGAAGAATCTTGTTAAATATGCCAGCAATGCAGTTACCACTAATCAAAGGAAAGTAGTAATTTTGTGAATCTGAGGTTCCTGATTGTGCACCTTTATTTTTCTGAGGGTGAAGATGTTTGTGCTCGGATACTTACTTATGTTTCTGAATACATAATATATATCTAATTGGATATACATTGAAAGCAGAAGGGTGACCAGCCTATCCTTTCAACTCATCCTTTTTTTTTTTTCTTTTAAACGAACTAGACTCCACAAATAGTTTGTCCTAAGAGAGATCCAAAGATAAATTTGACAGATGTGAAGCTTTGATGATAAATCAAGCTTTAGATATACATTCATTAGATGGAATGGCAGGTCTAAAGTAAAAAAAATCAAGTGTCTCAAGTGTCTAGAATGGAAACATCTACAGATGTCCTTTCCTAGAATATCTGTTCACTTTTAGAATGCCCTATGTGGTTTCACCAGTCCTTTTTCCCAAGGTTGCAACAGAGGCTGGACTATAAGGCCTGTGATACTTGCTTTAATTATAGTATTTTGGTTTATAGTGCCTTGGTCTGTACTGAGGTTTGAAGTCTCTGAGGCAGGGGCTATCTTTTTGTTCCAGCAATGTCCATGAGTGGAGCTCCTGATGATGGTTAAATACTTCCAACAGAGCACTGAAATGCTGTACTACTAGAATTTATAGTGGTTTTGTGATTGAACTAATTTATTTTAAGATTTCTTTTGCAGACTAATGACATATTCCTCTCACCCAATCAGCCAGTCAAGAACAACTGCTCAAAGGTAATTTATTCCTTAATATAGAAAACTCTTCTTGAAGTAAGTTTTGTTTTTTTTTTTCGGGAGATGGGCAGTCTACTGATGGCTGCAAAATTCAATCTAAAACTTGAGACATGGAACTTTTGCTAAAGTGGAGAGGTAGGTGCTATGATGGGCTTCATATCAATTGGGAATTTTATCTCAAGCTGAAGCTGTGACTTTACTCTAGAAACATAGCACTATCACTGCGAGACTGTAAATGTGAAATCATGATAATAATTTGTTCCTCTGAGTTATGTTAAGCAGACTTTTCACTTGGTATTTGATTAATTTTCTAGTGCAATGTAATAGTTTTTTTCCTTGTTTTATGCCTCTGATTTTTGTAAGCAGTTAATATGGTATAAAATCATTATTTCATTTGGTGAAAGTACTGTGGAGTTAAGTGTCTAGCAAAAATATGAATGATTTAATTTGATCTGGAGTTCTATTTTGCTCTGATGAAAACACTGCAAATTTGTTAAAGATCTAAATTGAGAATAAGGAGTTGAAGTTGTTTATTCTATGAGGCAGACAAAGTGCTTGCAATGGACAAGATACTTGGACTTCTTACTGATAACATAACATAATATTATGGTAGCTTTTGAGGGTATTATTATCAAATGAATTTGACCTTGTCAGTCTGCCTTGAGATACCACTTGATTCAAAATATTGTCTTGAGGCTTGTTGATCCAAATTAAAAGAAAAAGAAAAATTTATGTTTTTCTGTATTGATTCCTCCCTCCAGATGATGGTGATTGAATTTTCTATACATCATTGACCAACAAAGAAGTCAATGTTATTATTTACATAAATGAGAAATATAAAACAAACTTCATTTTGGTTTACTTACAGGTGTATGATCATATGATTTTTGAGCACTAAAAGTTGTATGTTCTAAAACAAACAAAAAAAAAACCCAAACCCAAACCAACAGGTAAAAATCCTGTTCTTTACTAACGTTAAGGAATAAAGATGAATTCAAGTGCTTTAGTGAGTTTCTTATCTCAGCCCACAGAAACAAATGTGGGTTCAGAGAGGCCAGGTCACCCCTTGTAATTGTATGTGGAGTGGAATGATGGGAAATGGAATGGAAATAAAATTACACAAAGGAAAAATTAATCATTAGGAATAAAGAAAAAGAACTTGGGTGACAGCTTTAGAGCTGCGTATGTTTGCTGGGAGAGTAATCCAGTATATTCTTTAGTTCTGGCTTGTACAGTCCTAGTTAGTAAGTGTGTTGATATGGAATCTGTTCGGGGTATTTTGCTTTTGTTTTTTTTGTTTTGCTCTGTTTTGTTTTGGTTTCCTGCTTTTTTTTTTTTGTTCAGAGGGCTTCTTTCTAATTTTTTCCACTTTTTCTCCTACTCTGACCTTTACAGCATGGTATGTAGGTCATCTGATGACTCGAACTAGTGAGTGTATCAGGCAGTATATTTGTGTAAATGTATTAAACCTCTTTACATTTCCTTGCTGTTTATCAACAAAATGTTGTATATTCAAGAAATTATGCAGTTATTGCCCAGAGTTAGAAAATTGATTCATATGGAAATTGCTAATAGAAATTTGAAATAGAAGTGCTGTGACAGCATCTGTATTCTCCCCAGCTTTGTCAAGAATTTGGCTGGCATTTTGGTGCCAGAGAAGTACAACATCCTTTATTGATGTGATGCTTTTAGTTCAGTATTGAAATACAAGATTCTTTTCTGCAAGTGAAAAAATTTCACTTTGTGTTCTATAGAAATAGCTGTCTTAATCCTTCTTAAAATTAATTCAATCCTTGTGGAAGATTTTTGCTTCTTTACAGCCTAATATGTCTTGCAAAAATCTTTCTTGTAACTAGTTCTTTAATTTTAGTTCACTAATTTATTTTGACTGCTGTGGATCCTCTTGTGCTCTTTTTGTTTATTTTCCAGTAGCTGAGCATCCCTGAAAGTGGTGGGTAGTATAAAGTGAACTCTTGGGGAAATAATTGAATTTTGATTTGGCTGCAAATTACCTAAAAGTTAATATTGGCGATTATATTTAAGTAATATTAACTCACACATCAAGTAGATTAAGGCCAGAATACTGGAGCAGGGGTCTCAGCTCTGGTGACTAATAACAATTTAGTTTTACAATTGGCTTGTCACTTATTATCCTGATGTTATTTGGGAGATAGGAGGTAAGATTGTCTCATCAGCTACTTCAGGTCCCCTCTTTTTTCATTATGGGTGATGTATGTAGAAGGGAGATACACAGTCCTTGAATATTTTAGGGGTTAGAACAATAGAATGTTTATACTAGGAATGCCAGAAAATCCCTCTATCTGGGGATAATAGGTTGAAAAAATGAAAGTTGGGAAACTGATGAGGGAAAGTAGGTGAAAAGCTTTGAAAGAAGAGTTTCTTCTCTGGTAAAAGAGATGGTGTTCTGGTTTCTCTTAACCTTTTGACATCATGAAGACAGGGAATGAAGTTCACCTGTCTTTCAGTTCTGGTTGAATTGAATTTATTTATGCTAGTGGTTATTAAAGAAAAATTGTAACTGGGCCTGCCAGTATCTTATCAGTATGCAGAAGATGATCACAAACTGCGCTTGTGCTTTCCAGACCTCCCTTTTCACTAGGGATTGCAGGAAATAAGCCAGTCAGCACTCAAGTTGGACACAATCAAGGCAGTCCCCAGGCTAACAGTCCAGAAGCAGCAGAAAGCAATCACCAGTACTGGGCATGCTTGGGGTTTGTTTTGTTTGTGTGTTTGATCTAGATTGGTATTATTTTAAAAAGGTACCAGAAATGGTGACTCTGTATCCCTGTTAAGCAAATCTGTATCATATTCTAAAACAAGGACAGCCTGATTCTCAGATGCACTAAGAACATGCAGATTCTTCCTGAGTTAATTTAATTTCTGGGCTCAACTTTCATGTAATTTTCATGCGAATGGAGTCAGGAATTAACAGATCTATGGCTTCAAAACATTTATACTTTGTATCTTAAAAACTCGACAGTGTTCATGTGAATCTGATGTCACGTCAACTCTGCAGGGAGATGTTTCCATTTCCCAGAAAGATAAATTCCAGAAAACAGAAGTGACTTCTCAGTAGCTTAAAAAAATAATAAAATACTGGAAGGACCACTGATAACTTCTGTATCTCACGGTTCTCAGCACTAGTATCTCATTTCAATGTGTGCGTGTAAAAATAAGACACAAGTTTTGCAAATGCATCCTGTGTATTTTACCATAGCTTTTATGCCTGTGCAGAATGGTCTTTTACATTTTCACTCCTTTATGAAAGCAAAAATTTGCAAATAGTGTCTTAAGAGCTTTGGGTTTTGTTACCTTGCATATGGATACCTGAGAATATTCTTCAAATATTGGGGAATTGATCCTCCTTTGCATACTGTTGGACACCTGCATTATGCAGACGGACAAATAAAGGTGTTGATGAAACGCCAAAGTTCTCAAAGTAGGAGCAGAGCAAAGCTGAGGAAGAAGACATCTGACGCTGTGCTGAGCCATAATTGCAAAAGTTTTCTTCCATTCTGCAGAAGATGAGAAGCTAAAAAAGTCTGTAGTGCTTTGAGACTTGGTAGATATGTTGAAAGTAATGAATGAGGAAATCCCTAGCTGGCAACCTAAGCCCAGTCATTAGTCTGAAGATATTACGCAGACATAGTTGATTAGTCTGTTGTGCTGTACTGTCTGGAAGAAGTTAAAGTATAAAATGGCTGTCATTTGTATCCCCTGTGAGAATGCAGGCCCTTCTGCAGCTTTCAGATGATAGATCGTTTTTTAATTAATTTTTCTTACTGCTCTATTTTTTCTTTTTGCTTTAAAATTTTCTATTAACTTTAATTAACTTTGCCAGCCTTGCAAACATATTTATAAATCAGCAAAAGGCATGCTGGTTCAGAGAGCAAGCTTCCTCCAACTTGGATATATTCGGATCAGTAGTTCTGACACGGATTGTTTCCAAGGGCTCTCTCTGTAAAATATGAATATCATAGGCCTGCAGCAGGGGAAAAAAAGGCCTCAAACCAAACCCCTGAAACCAGGGATTTGCCAACCAGCACAAGAAGAAAGTCTTGTAGATACCTGTATAGCTCCCTGGTTAGTGTTAGTGGTTTTCCTGCTTTAATATTTGTTTAGATCAAAGTATTGATTTTTGGGGAATGGAAGGAGGACATGGAGAAATCATAGCCAAAAGAAGTCAATCTGCCTGCTTAGTTTGTCATGAAATGAGGAGGAATGTTTGGTGTTTTTTTGTTTTTGTTTTTTTGTTGTTTTTCTTTTTTGTGGTGGTGGTGGTTGTTTTTTTTTTTTTGCTTTGGAGCACTAAAATCTGTATGAAGCTTTCAGAATTTATTCATTACCCCAGAGGTTCATGTTGATGGGGCAAATACCCTTGTACGAGTTGGTTTCCAATAGGAAAAGTGAAGTGCTTTACCATAAATTTTGCTAGTCTTACATTTTCCCAAGACAAATTGCTGAGAACTGTTCAAATTATCCTTTTGTTCAATGCATGGTGAATGTTTCCCCAGGAAATGAAGCAGCATGATGCAGCATTCCCTTGACAAGCATACAAGTTTGTGGTTTGGCTGAGCTATGTTGATACGACTCTAATTTTCAATTTGCCACAGTTTACCATCCTTGGGCTGATGTTTTCTGGGTAGATCATACACCAGAAAAATCTTAAGTGAGGGCAATTCAAGCAGTCATTAAAAAAAAATATCGAACAGAGGTAAATAAAATAGAAACTACACCAACTTTTCAGGAGCCTGAAAATGTTTCTTTATATAATTTTGAGGGCTTTGCCTGTTTTGACATAAAGGTTGAGTCTTACAAGCAGCAAAATGTTAATACAGGTCTCTAGGATAAAACTTTGAATAATTGGTACAGTGTTACAACAGCTTTTTTATTAGCCACTACTCATATGATTATTAGCCAGTCATATTTTATTAGCCACTACTCATTTACTCCATAGGTTGTGTGTTTCATAAAGAGATGTGTATGGTACATGGAATAATAATAATATGAATACAATACTTAGCAGCAAAAAAAGAAAAAGAAAATACGTATTTCCTTTGTAATCCTAATGGAGCATTTTTTTTTACAGAGCATCAGGGAGCATATACTCACAATGCGTATAACAGAAGCTACATTTTGCCATTAATTATTTTGTAACTGAGTTTCTTTCAACATCAGACATAAAAGTGAAGGGCTTTTTGTTTTTGCATTAATTGGTGTCTGTGATAAAGCACTTTTTGCTCCTGTGGCTGATAAAATAATCAGCATTAGCGCATGTATGTGAATGTTCCCTGAGGATTCACTTCAAGGACTATAAATGAGGCAGATATTCATACGCATGAAGAATTGGTTTAGAACTGTATAACGTTGTTTGATAAACACTTCTGAGGCAAACCTGTATGTTCTTTTAAATTAGATTTTTTTTTTTTTAATCAGAAAAGCATTTTTTATCAGTACATCACAATGAAAGATTACTACAGCCTAGACATTTTAGACCTTCTGCAGGTTTGTATATTCTGTTTAAGTTCAGAAGGCAAAGATGTGATTTAATTTTTTTTGTAAACTCACAAACATATAGATTCTAAATCACATTTGTATATTACCACTTAAATACAGGGGAGCGTCAGTGTAGACTGAGATCAGAAAAGAGCCAAACCTGATATCCTTAGCCAAAAGCTGCTTATTACTTATAATCTCAGAAATACTGGTCTGGGAACATTGTTTTGAAAATGAGTATTCAAGCTTATAAAATTTGGCCTCTTTGTTTATGATTTTGGTGACCAGGCTGAACTTTGCATACAGAAAAGCATTAATAAAATATGTTTGAGCCTTCAATACATTCAGAAATATGACTTGGGATGTTTGCAGATAGATGAAAACTTTCACTGATGCTCTTAATCACCTAGTACCAATTAAGTGTTGATAGATGTTACTAATGCAATAACATGTAGCAATTGTAGTTACATTGGAACAAAAGATCACATGGGATTATGTTAATCAGAAAGCAAATTAACTATCCGCAGTCCTTTACCCTTACAGCATGTGCAGAAAAATTGGTAAAATCATCAGAGTTTGTAGGAAAAAGCCCAACAGAGATTATCTACTGCGTCTAAATCCTTACACTTTGCCCTTTAAAAGCCTTTATTTTTACGGAACTGATGGAGAGCTCATGGAATAGAAAGGAATGTGAAAGGTCACTAAGAGCAGCTACCTACTTGCATCGTGGACTTTTTACCTGCTAAATAGTGACCTAAAGGATCTGTTAGGCTTGAGAATCACCCTTTTTTAGTTTGTTTGTTTTTGGTTTTGTTCTGGGTTTGGTTTTGTTTGTTTGTTTGTTTGTTTGTTTGTTTTTGGTTTTTCTTAAGGAGAGGTGACACGACCAAGTTATGAAGCTTACTCCTGGCTATATCAGCGGAACATACAACTGCATGTAGGTTAGGACTTTTATGTGTGTACCTACAACTTTTCATTTTCAAGTTCCTCCTTGCTCACCACAGCAAAGGGATTTTTGATGGTGACAATTTGTGTGGTTAGATCTTGTTGAATTCCTATACATGGTAGTGTTGATTGCTGTTCTTAATTTGAGGATGGCAAGGAGGAGGAAACCAATTCCTGAGTATCTGACCAAGACTTGGGTTCACATTTGTGATCTTCTGCATTCTTTTATAGCTTGATCAAGTAATTTAGAGATACAAAGTACATAAATTTAGATTGCCCACAGGAATGAAAATCCAGCAGAGGAGTTTTGTCTCTGCACTACTTAGGGAGATGGTACATTGGTTTGAGTGTGCTTTATTGTAGTACAGCTGTCATGCTTCTGTCTTTCTCACAAGAGTGCTTTGATTTATACAGATCTTGGTATTATGTTTGTAACTTTTTTCATTTTTTTCCCATCAAACCTGATGTGTCCTCTTTTGAAGATATGACCAAAGTAACTTGTTTGGTATATACTGATAGACAGTTTGCATGAAAACTTGCAGACTGTGTTCTTATTTCACTAGGCTTTTGTAATTTTCTTGCTTGGTCCTGCTGTGTACTGTAATGCCACTAAGGATGAGTTTGATTCCAGTCACTTCTGTTAGTCTTACATGTACGGATTTCTGAAACAGTTTTGGTTCAAAAGGGCATCTAAACTCAAAGGGATGCTTTTTTCAAGTAATGCTACAATATTTAGTTGGGTGTTTTGCTAGTATTTATAATAAATTGCAAGTATGTGATACGCATTGGTGACAGAAAGCCTATAGAAGACAGAATTTGGGACTGATAGGTTTTCATGTTCCAGTATGGAACAGTGCCTCAGTGTTTTCCTTTACAGTCTAATTGCTGAATTAAATCATCCTGGTAATCCTTCCATCTTTTTAACACTGCTGAACTGTGCTATACTGTGGAGTTCTTTATCTGCCTTAGATCTTCTTGTTAATCTTCGGTGCATGATCCCCAGTACATCTCAATCATACGGTATTTGCACTCTGTATAATATCCCAGAAGACATGCTATGCATTCAAACATATCAAAGCACACTGTTCTAGTCTCTCCCTCCTTAATTTTCTCTACTGTGACATATTCTAAAACTTATATAAATGATTTTTTTATCAATTTAGCAAGCTTTTAATATCTTAATTTTTTTTTGTTGTTGAAGTATTTTACTACTTAGAAAAAGACAAATATATACCTGACATTTTAAACTTTGTGCTAGAATTTTTAAATTTCCTTTTCTCACTTTGTAAAGACTGTATGGGGAAGATTCACAGTGAATCATCCCATGGCTTTTTCTCACAGCTTATTCCAGAAGGTCAAACAGCTGCACCTTACCAGTTCTGGCCTTGAGCGTAGGCAGCTAAATTTTAGTAAGGGCCCTGATACTGAGGGTGCAGTTTTCCTTATCTCCAGGTCATTGATAAAGCAAGATAGGCCCCAAGATGGGCCCCTCGGGAACCCAACTTCAAGACACAGTGTGAACAGTTAATTGCTACTCTGTTGATTTTAGTGGGAATCCTTTGTGAATGATTTGACATTTAGTAGGAGAAAACTTAAAGTCTGGACAAAAGAAGTTTCCCTTACATTTGAAGAAATTTTTGAGGCAAAATGAAATTTATGGAAAATGAAAGCTTTTCATCATCTTTTCACCTGGATTACTCGGCTTTTTACATTATATCACAGTCCTTTCTATTAATGCTCGGCAATTAGACAATTAACATTTCTGTCCAGTGTTCTGCATGCGCCTTATAGAAACAGGCTCATCTAAATGAAAAAGCAGTTTAAGGCAGAACTAGGGTACTGTAAGTATTTTTGGTTCAGTTGAAATGACTTAAGCAACTTTGTGCAGTCTCTAGCTATTGCACTACACATAACAAGAAAATATCTTAGTATTATATGATGAATAATTAAGGCTAAGATACTGAGGTTTTTCCACCTATGAAGGTGTGTTTTTTTCTAATCCTAAGGATTGGCATGGTGATTTACACAAATATTTATACTTGGTGTATTCACAATTTCATTCTCAAATACTGTTTATTATCTCTTGTTTACTATATTCAGCTCAGGAGTCCTATGTTTCTGATGCAGTAGAGTTGGTCTGGAGAACAGTAATTTAAGGAGTGAATGGCTGATCACCTTTGTTTCTCTTCTGTGGTGAGCACAGCTACAAAGGATGGTTTGCTGGTGTATTGCTTTGATTCCCCTGGCAGGAGTATGTTATCTTGCAGCTTCTAAGTTCCTTAATGCAATGGGCTGATTACATTAGGGCATTGGAGGGGCAGGAAATGGTTCTGTTATTATCATGTATTCTTTGTTCTGAGATGTGAATTTATGACAAAATATAAACATAAAAATTTTACTAAGTTCAGCATGCTTTCTTGACATTTCTAATTCTCAGTCTCAAATATAGATGGAAATAGACACTATTGATTGCTGATGTAATTTGAACAACTCAAACAGGATTGGAGTCAGTGAGAGGATAATGTGAGTTATGCTGACATCCTTTGTCCATTTTTTCACTGTAGTGAATCTGCAAGGTCTAACCTGTAGTACTGCCTGATAGCCCTAGACCTTGTGCAGTTCATCTAGCCAAAGCATTACATCCCTTCTGTTTGGAGAGTCCTGGAACTCTGTCACTGGTTGGGAGGAAACCGAAACAAGCAGACAGTATCTCAACACTTGTCCTCTTCTGCTCACTATTGAGAGGGCCAGTCTCTGCCTTATCTTGACCTGGTACTGTTTTTCTTCTCTGGTATTGCCTTTTACATAGGAAAGTGCTCCATGGAAGTATTTGTAGTCACCAAGCAATCATCTTACCTTCCTTCAGCTGCTATCTTTTCCCAAGATGCTCCTGGTAAATTGAAACCTGATAATATGAAGGCAAGTGGAAGAGTGTAGTCTGATTTTTTTTTTTATTTTTTTGAGGGTTCTGTATACCCTGAGCTTTGTTTTGCCATACTCATCTCATTTGTTTTTCTTTATCTTTCATTCCATGTTCAGCACCAACAAAACAAAGTCTTTAGGAGAGTTCTATTGCATTTGATCTGTTCCTGTGAAAAGGAACTCAACCTGGTTAAGGTCACCAGATACTTAAAAAAAAAATAAAACATAAGTAATAGGCATGTTAACAATGGTAATACTCTTCATGGTGTAGAAGAATAGCAGAGCATCTCTCTGGGAGCACTGGTAGAGAAATTATGCCAGATTTCTCTGTAAGGACTATATTATATTGCTCTCTTCAGAGAAAAGGTCTGCCTAAAAAGAATTATCAAACACTTCAATGTATAATTTCTTCTGCAGTTTTTTCTTCTGCTGCTTTTAATTTTACTTGATGGCAGACCTTTTTGTAGCAATTACTATTGCTGTAGTAGGCTTCTGTATATCGCTTTTATCTATTCTTGATGCTGAAGCTTTGAAACTGAGCCCCAGTAATGTTGCATACAAAGTCTGATATGAGCTTCCTCCCTCTCAGATTGCTGTTCTCAAATGTGGTAGGTGCAGATACTGAAGTTTCTTGTATATTCTCCTTTATTTTGTCACTTTCCCTCAGTAATATAAATTTCTCTCATGTTCCTTGTGCTCGCTTTTCCCTTTAAATTTTGCACTTTTTGGCTCTCTTTTTGCTGTAAAAGTCTACTTTGTTGTTTTACCAGCAGACCCCAGCCTTTACAAACAACGGCGCTTTGCTTTATCCCAGTTAATTCTCCAGCTGTATCCTCAGCATCCCACACTTATCCCTTTTATGGTTAAGCTGAATTCACGTCTAGTCTGAAGCACCTTTCCTCAGCCTTTATCTTTGGCCCTCTCTATTCAGTGGTTTCATTTCCTGAGGTTAAATTTTGCTGAAGTTGTCTTTAACTTCTTCCTAGCCAAGTCTGGTCCTCCATAACGTATCAGCCACTTTCAGCATAACTTCCAGAAGGATTAAACTATTTGAATTTTGAATGTTCAGTCACTTGGTTCTCAAGGTCATTGTTACATGCAGTTGCCTGCAAGTGGTTACTTGCTCATTTGCTCTATATGGATTTTTTTTTTTCCCTACCAAAAAAAGCTCTTTTGAGAGAGCTTTTATCAGCAAGTAGGAAATTATCTAGTGAATATTAATAAGCATATTTAGTGCCTGATGCTTGAAAGTAAAGCTTTAAGTGTTTGATCCTTAACTGCATTGCAGTCAGCTTGAGCAACTCAAGTAGATACCATGAATAAAACAGAAAGAGAAGGAAAAACAAGAAGGGGGGTACTGGGGATCATTGCTTGAAACAAGTGGCTTTATATGCTGGAGGTGAAATGTTTTATTCTCAGTTTTCAGATTATTGACGATCCAATCTATTTATTCCCAGAGCACAAAATACGTGCCACAAGGTAAGATGCAACCTTGGTATGAAGGCCTTGACTCCTGACTTCTCATGCGACATAGTTGAACTGGCTATACGACTGAGCGTTATCCTGGCAAGAGGAGGGAGAGGCTTCCATTTCCATGATAATGAAGATTCTGTGTTCTTGACCACATAGGGTGAAAGAAAAAATGCAGCTTTTCTACCTGCTCATGAATAGAACCTTACCTTGTGGCAGATATGTTGTGCTCTAGCAAATAAACAGGGTGGATCTTTGATAATTCGAAACCTGAGAACGAAACATTTCACTTCCATCATATAAAGCTACTTGTTTCAAGTAATGATCCCCAATAATCCCTTTCTTGTTTTTCCTCCTCTTTCTCAGTTTTATTCATGATATCTGCTTGCTCTCATCTCATCAGTGCTCTGAGGGCTTTGCAACAGCTCTTTTATCATGTGCACGGCTGGGACGGATGGCTGCCATTGCCACAATGCCTACTCAGGGCACCACACTTGATCCTCAGCATGGTGCAGGGATGGGTGCATTTCACCTTGAAGGGTTTAAGGTTACTGACTGGTATCTGTGATTACATTTGCAATTCAAGTTCATCTGTTTTCTGCTTTTTAGCTTTTATTCAACTGAATTTAGTGCTTGTGAAAGACATTTGATTGTTATTTCTGGAGACTGAAATCTTTCATTTATCCATGAAACAGATACACCTTAAGTAGAGGCGATGTAATCTTCCCTCTGTTCAACACTACCCCTGCCCATGTTCCTGATGCTGAAGAAATATTTCTTAGGAGTGAGAATAATGTTTAGTTTTCATGTAGCTGTAGCAGTATTAATGAGCAGCTTTGTATGGATGAACTTGAGAGAAATCTGGACCTATCCATGTTATGGAGTACTAGCAAATAAACGATAGCAACCGTCACCTGTTAGAATCAATACTGATTTAAAATGTTCTACATTAAAATTGTGATAATAAAAATTGGTGGGATACAGAATATCTGTCTCTAAACTTGACTTTGTGAATATCTCAGAAGCAAAGTAGTGTATCTCAAGATACTTGGAAAAAAAGGGTAAATCAGCAGGAGTGTTTCTTTTGGTTTTTCACAGACACACATTCCTGGCACATAATGTAGTGCCATCCAGATAAAAAAAAAAATAGTGGAACAGTTAATTATTGGAATAATTTAAAGATCATAACTATAATAAAGATAAATTCATATGTCCAGATGCAGAAAGTATAATATTAATATGGGAATAATAAAATATGATGATGTTGTCTAAGAAAGGGCTGAAGTACAGAGGCAGTCAGTGATGTGGTACCTCAGGTAAGCATCTGCCAACCTGAAGCTGACATTCGTGGTTCCCATTAGTTGTGTTAAAATAAGGGCAGACAATGAAAACTGCACACAACTCTTGTGCAGGAAGATTCCCAAGACCCCTATCTGAATTACAAAGTGTTGTGTACATTTTAAGTCATTCCAGCTGCTTGAGATTTAGATAAATTGTTCAGTGATATCAGGAGAATATTCTCTGTTCTCAGGCTTCTAGGATGGTAAAATGACAGATTCATTGGGCTAGAGAGAAAGTGATCACAACCATGCATCTCTAAATTAGGAAGCCCATCTGAAAGCTGTGTCTTGGGTGTCTTCCTAATGCAAGAAATTATGAACAAGGTAGTCCATAAAGTATCTCAGAATCCTTGGAGAAGGAATAAGGTAAGAATCATGATCCTTAAGAAATAAAAACATCAGGTACCTAATGGAACATTTCCTAGAAGTGTTTATAGAGTGTTCCTTCATCTCCCTCTATAATTCATACACATATCTGTCTATATATATATATACATACTGAAGGTTAACCTATACAGTAAAGGTATTGCAGATGTATTTGAATTTTTTTCTGCAAAGAGAAAGGATTAAGTCTAAGTGTTTCACATCTTTGGTGGGTTAACTGATCTATAAATAAAAAGGGGATACCATATCCTCCAGCTGTGTTTGTAAGGAATCAAAATTCTGCTGCAGTTCAGCTATATTTGTAGTGAAAGATGCATAGAGGTTTTCAACCTTGCTAGGAGTTAAGCGTGAAATAAATGTCAAGTTCCTCATCTGTGTCAGAACCAGAAGCACTATTAGTCTTCTCCACAAGAATTCTGGGAATCATAAGGAACCTGAGTTTTGAAAGCCGATAGGCTTATGAAATTTAGATCTTTCTAGGCTAATGTAACTGCACAAAGATCACAATTTCAAATTTGTGAGCCATCTGTAAATCTCACTTTCAAACTTAATGTATGGATTTGGAATTTTACAGTGCCTGTCTTAGTCAAATGAATGTGAACTTCACTAAAACCTGGAAGCTAGATCTGTGAAATATGATAAAAGTTCAGAATAGGAAGGCTCAGTTATTTCGCTGTTTGATATTACTAAGGGTAGTGCTAGGCTACTGTTTTGGGATTCTCTTTTCAGCCCAGAATTTTGATAGACTTGTGGAAAAGTTGAGTAAGGTTTCAGAAAAAGATTTACAAAAATGAGTCTGGCAATAAAAAGTTTTGTGTGGTAAGAAAACTTTGAAGCTACATTACCAAAATTTAGGAACAGAAATGATTTGAATACTGTTTACAAGTGTGTTCATGGGGTTGAGATATCCAGCAACTAGCAGTTCTTCATGGCACAGGAATAATAGCGCAAGATCCCGTTGTCTGAAGTTAGGTAAATTAAAATTAGAATTAAATGTGTTTTTAACTTAATGTACTTAAGCTATCGAAAGGCTTTTTTGAAGATGTGGTGAAGTTGCTAGATCTAATTTATTATTTGAAGTCTGCAGGGTTAAGACTGGATGTCTTCCCAAAGCTGAGTTGTAGATCAAATAGAATTTTGTGGACTGGATATAAAGGTTAACATAGACTCTTTGTTTTGTCGTGCAGGAAACAGTCCTAAATTCAGCTAACAGCAAGCTATTGCAGGAAATACTGTTGGTGAAATACTGCTTGACACTTTACATTTAGTAAGCTGCTAAAGACGATGCTGGAAGATGTTAATTCTCTTTCTTCCAACATCAGCATGCTAGGAGTGTGTGTAAGCAGCTCTCTTGTGGTGCATGTGAAGAAAACTCTCAGGGGAACCCGATTCCCCTTTATTTTTCGCCTCTCATTGTGACGCTTTACTCATGGAATAGGTAAGCCCTCAGACTCTGGTGACATGAGTAGGGAGCCCTGACTAACTTGAATTACACGCAGCAGGAAAAAAGAAAAAAAAAAAAAAGAAAACGTCATCTAGTAATCCCTGGCTTTTACATTGGCTGTACTACCAAGCTAGGGAGAAGAGCAGTGAAATTGTTTCAGCTAAGCTATCCAGACATCTATGAAAGTCGAGACAGTCTTTTCCAGATGCAGGTGATCTATACCGCAAATGCAGCATGTAGGCTTCCAGCAGTTGATTCATATTGTTTTGGTAGAACTGTAGTTTATTAATTATGTATTTAATTTAACATAGATGTTTTCTCCTCTAACTATACATAACATATAACCATTTTTAATGTTTTAAAATGTTTTGTAGCAGAAAAAAAGCAATTCCATGAGATTTAAGCAATCCAGAAATATTCATGAACAGTAACTGCTCATTTCAACCCACAGACAGAAATTGCTGAGTTGTGTTATGAGAGTAATAGATACATTCAACTGAAATCAGAATTGTTCCATGAAAAAATACCAGAAAGAATACATTTGCATTGATTACAGTTAGTGTCAAACTGATATCCTTGAAAGTGTAATCTTAATTACAGTGCCAATTTAGGAAATACTTAAGCGCATTCTTAAGTGTACTTAAGCATATGCTTAGTCCTTCATTGACTTGGGGCGACTTCACTGAAATACATGTACAGGGCTGGCAGCCTCACTGGTAAGTTCTTCAAAGTATGTAACTGCTGGGCTCAGATTCTGATTCGTTTCAGTGTTAGAAGAGAAACTGTAATTCATTATGCAGTTACTTAGTCAAGGGTTGCAGTTCCTGCTGGCTGTGACTGTGTCTAAAACACACATGAAAGCACATGAGGAATTCCCTTAAGTAAAAAAAAAATCGCTGAGTATTTAAATACGATGACAGTAATTTTCTTCTGTAGAGGGTTAGGTCCTAATTCAAGTCAGGAAAAAAATATCAGGAGGCCTTTGCTTTGCAATTGTCATGATTTATGTAGTGCTCTGTTGTTCAACTTTAGGATTTCTGTGTGAATAATCACAGCAGCAAGCAGATGGAGTGCTCCTGTAGCGCTAGAATCTTGATTTGATGGGCAGTGTTTTTTAAATTCAGCTACAATACTGTTTTAGTGTTTTACGAATCTTGCACATTTCTCTCTTTTATAATGTTATGTCATATTTATAATGTGCATGATAAGAATCCTGAATAAATATACATTTATTTTTAAGGTGTTGCTCATAAAATCTGGCATAGTATGGATACTTACATTACAAGGAAAGAAACAACTGTCTTCGGTTTAAAAAAAAAAACAAACAAACCATACACCGTTGAACACAGGGATCTTACTGCTAATGGTCACCACATATTGCAACTTCACTGAGTTTCTTCACTTCTTAAAGCAAAATGTTAATTTTGATTTCATTTACTTGCATCTTTAAGGTTGGATTTTCAAGGCAATGTCTTTATTTTCAGCATATGGCTGAAAAGTCTGTGAATGAAGTTAAGATTAGAGGCTATCTCAATATATTTACTTTTCTATTGATGCCTTCTAGATTTTGCTATTATATATCTTGGGGTTTCTTTAACATTCTCTGGTGTGATACCTTTCCTGGTAACAATTTTTTATCCAATACCTTTCCTGGTAACAATTCTTCATCCTCAACAAATGACTTCTGTTGATGACCCTGGCCCTTGTGAATATGGAATTAATGAGTTCCTTTACTTTCATTCATACCTGTGTTGTCAGCACATTTTTGCCATTTTCCTGAATCTGAGCTGTCTTCTTTCCAATGTTTTTAATGTATTTTGGGGAAAAAAATCTTATCTCAGCTTCTTGTACAGTTTACGTCCATTTTCCATGTTTGAGTTACCTTTCCTTTCCTCATTTCAGCTTCTCCCTGTTTCATATTATATCTGATGTATAATACTTTCTTATTCTTGATTACATTATGCAGGTCTGATTTCATCTAGGCTGGGATCCTGCTTTTTTTCCCACATATTCAGCCAAATGAAATGCAGAAAGATTGAGCATATTATGCAGAAATACCCTATGAACAAACATTGCTTCTTTGCTTTCACAAACTCTTCACCTTCTTTAAAACTTATTTCAAACTTTTTTCCTTGGGTTGGTTTATTTGGTTTTGTTTGGTTTTGTTTGTTTGGTTTTGTTTTTTAAATTTCTGCTTTAAAAGTTTAAGCTTTACGAAACTCAGGCCCTTTGATGCTTAATCTCCTTTGGGTGCATATTGTTACTTGTATCTCCCTATGTTACTACAGAATAAGCCAGTAATTTGATTTCCAGACTACTTTCTTAATTAGGAAATTGCTTTCCATCTTCTCTTAAGTCTAGGAATGGTGTAATTTCTAATACCTCTTTATTATGCATTGATTGATATCACAGTAGCTAAAACCCAGCTAAATATATAAAGGAAACTTTCCCTTTCATAGACCTGTCTCACTGATGGAGCAGGCTGTATGCTGCATGCAAATGATCAGCTTGCTTGTTTTGTTATTTAATGTATAACGGATATTAATCAGTGTTTGAAGAAAATTGCTTTAATTGATGTGATCAATGAGATGACTTTTATCTGTTTTACTTCTGTGCCACTGAAACACCACTGATTTCTAAAGTAATCATTTTCATACATTGATCTAAGTCTGATGGAAACATCCAGGCAGACAAAGAATTTTACAGGTAACATGAAAAAATATTTGGGAGTCTGATGACATTGAAAAGTAGAATTTAGGTGGATGAAGGGTGCGAAAGAATCTCACCCTTAAGATCAGAGCTTTACTTAGCTCATCTCTGAATATCTCTTTGTATCCTAAATTATTTGATAATGTCTCAGGTGGACAACGTGACGTCCTGTTTCTGATCAGAACCTAACTGGGGTTGGTTTGAAAAATCATGGCAGTCAGGTGAAGTTACTGACAACTGGAAAAAGGGAAATTTAGCCCCTGTTTTCAAGAAGGGAAAGATAGATGACCCAGGAAACTACAGACCAGTCAGTCCCACTTCTGTGCCTGGCAAAATCTTGGGGAAGGCATGCTAAGGCGCATGAAAAACAACAAGGTGCTTGGTGGCATTTGGTTGATGAGAAACTGAACATGAGCTGGCAGTGTGTGCTCACAGCCCAGAAAGCCAACTGTATCCTGGGCTGCATCAAAAGGAGCGTGACCAGGAGGTCGAAGGAGGTGATCCTGCCCCTCTACTCTGCTCTTGTGAGACCTCACCTGGAGTATTGTGCTCAGTTCTGGTGTCCTCAACATAAAAAGGACATGGAACTGTTGAAACAAGTCCAGAGAAAGGCCATGAGGATGATCAGGGGACTGGAGCACTTCCCATATGGAGAGAGGCTGAGGAAGTTGGGGCTGTTCAGCCTGGAGAAGGCTGCGTGGAGACCTCATAGCAGCCTTCCAGTATCTGAAGGGGGCCTATAGGGATGCTGGGGAGGGACTCTTCATTAGGGACTGTAGTGACATGACAAGGGGTAACGGGTTAAAACTTAAACAGGGGAAGTTTAGATTGGGTATAAGGAAGAAATTCTTTCCTGTGAGGGTGGTGAGGCACTAGAATGGGTTGCCCAGGGAAGTTGTGCATGCTCCACCCCCGGAGGTGTTCAAGGCCAGGTTGGACAGAGCCTTGAGTGACATGGTTTAGTGTGAGGTGTCCCAGGGGGGTTGGAACTAGATGATCTTAAGGCTCTTTCCAACCCTAACTATTCTATGATCCTATGATAACCAGCATGGCTTCAGTAAGGGGAAATTCTGCCTGACCAATTTGATGGCCTTCCATGATGGGGCTACGGAACCGATGGACAGGGGCAGAGCAGCTGACATCATCTACCAGGACTTGTGCAAAGTGTTTGACTAACGTCTAATCTATATATCCCCTCTTTAAGATTAAAGCCATTGCCCCTTTGTCATATCCTCTTGTGAAATGTCCCTCTCCAGCTTTCTTGCAAGGTCTGCTTTAGGTACTGAAAGCTTCTCTAAGGTCTCCCTGGAGTCACAGGGAGACAGCTTGGTGTTAGCAAACTTGCTGAGTGTGTGTCCAATCCCACTGTCCATCTCAAAGACAGAGATGTGAGACAGTGTCAGTCCCAATACCAATCCCCAAAGAACACCACCTGCACTGCTCTCCACTTGGACATCAAGCCATTGACTGCATCTCTTTAGGTGCTATCATCCAGCCAATACCTTATCAACTGAGTAGTCCATATGTCAAATCCATGCCTCTCCATTTAGAGACATGTCATGTGAGGCAGTGTGAAATGCTTTGCGCAAGTCCAGGTAGATGATATCAGTTGCTCTTCCCTTATCTTACCTGCAGTGTAACCCTGCCATAGAAGGCCACCAAACTTGTCAGGCATGATTTGCTGGTAGTGAAGCCATGTTGGCTGTCACCAGTCACCTACTTGTTTTCCATGTTCCATTTCCTTAGAATAGTTTCCAGGAGGATCTGCTCCATGATGCTGTTGGGCACCTGGGTGAGGTTGACTGGCCTGTATTTCCCTGGGCCTTCTGGGCCTTTTTTTTTTAACCTTTCTAAAAATGGGGGTTATTTTTCCCTTTTCCATCCAGCAGGAACTTCAAAGACTGACACAACTGCTTAAATGTGATGGCTAGCTGCTTTGCCACCTCGCCCACCAGTTCCGTCAGGACCTGATGTATCTCATTAGGTTTCAAGCAGATTGATATGCTGATTTTGCTTTTCCTTAGCGTCCGCATTTCATGTGCATCTCTGGCACCTGAATTTTTCTGGGAATCTGAAAGAAGGTGCTCTTATGCATAGAGAATAGACTGATGCTACTTTGTATGTCAGTAACATGTTGAGACTGCACAGGAGAAAAAGAATAACAGTCCCCCACTAAAAAACCCAAACCCCAATATGCTGTATTTAGACAGTAGCTTTCTGGTGATACTAACAGGTTGTAACATTGCAGTCTAATCAAGAAAACCCAAGTTTTCAAATCTCATCAGCATCAGCTGAGTCAGCATCATTAAAAAGCAATGTCATGAGTAAACCATACTTGATTTTAATGGCTGATATTTATAAACTGAGGGGGGCAGACAGAACAGTGAACTTTGTTAATCTGCTAACTCTGAACCATAAACCATTCATTTTTACTCTTGAGTACACTGTTTTATCATTTACAAGTTAGCATTTTTCTAGCTCTTTTTCAGAATCTCAGTGTAAGCAAATTAGGTCTCCAGTATAACTCTATAGGAACGTATGACTGAGAATAGTGTTGCTAATAGAAGCATGCAGGAGTGTTTCCAGAGATACTGAGATTGGCACAAAACAAGACCATGTTTTTCATTTCCTCCATTAAGCATTTAACTTGAAAGGACTGGAAAGTTTTAACGCATTTCTGTTCAGTTGTGCCTAGTGAGTGCATATGTGAAGTTGGGGGTCCCCTGTGACGACAATGTTTCCTTACTTGTAGTGTGAAAGAAAAATTACAAAATTACATTTGGCTGCTAACCTGAAAACTCCTGAAAGTTGGCTTCAAGGCACAGTTATCAGTTGTGCTATTTTCAGGAGAATATTAATTTTATATGTTTAACTTAAACGATTAGAGAATAAATGGTATCCTATCATCTGCACATTGTAATACACTTCGCAAATGACTTTTTTTCATTGGAGTGATGGGTGACATTTTCCTTGTGTGTTTATGAGTCTGTCTAGCTAAAGAGGTGGCTTTTACTTTTGTGAAGACTATTAGTAAATACATGAAAATTTAAAATGTAACTCTTGGGTTTTGGTTTGAAAGAGTATTTTAAAATAAAGCTGACAAAGGCTGGGCAAACCCAATACTGTATAAAGTATCAGTTTGCTCTCATGGACTACTCTAGTATGAATATGAGTATAATATTTAATGTTCATATTTTGAATTGTTCTTGGTCTTGTGGGTTTGAAAAGAACCTCGTCTGTGTTTCTCATTGCCCCTAGTGAGACCAGTCCTTCTCACTCCAGTAATACTTTTTTTCTGACACATCATAATTACCATGATACATATTGCAAATACAGGCACTGAGTAAAAATACCATCCTTTAGTATGTGTGTAAAGGGATTTCTCAAAAGTGGGTGTGACTTTAGCCTTTTTTGAAACTTTGAAAATATCCATTCAGCTGTAAGGCTTTCTTCCAAGGGCACACTTAAGGAAGGATCTTCACTTATGGAAGAGGATATTTAGGAATATTTTTATAACTGTTAGCCCTGATGCCATAGTCTTGGCCACAGACAATAGCAGACCAGCTGTGTTAGATCACAGTATCACAGTATGCTAGAGATTGGAAGGGACCTCAAAAGATCATCTAGTCCAATCCCCCTGCTGGAGCAGGAACACCTAGATAAGGTTGCAAAATCCTACTGAAGGTTACAGATCCTACTGAATGATGTGGTTGTTAGACCCTACTGAATGATATGGTTGGTAGGGGTTGTTACAAACTTTTACAAAATTCTCCAGGCAGTCATCAAAAGTATAACAAGGAACAATCTGTAAAATTCTGGCTGAAAACTTTAAAGTAAGCAAGAAGAATATGAATATCTGAAAGAAGTTTTGCAGGCTGAGATTGAGCAAAAATTACTATCTGATACTAGTAGATTTTTGCTCTTTTCAAAGGGACTTTGGTAAGATTGCACGATCAAGGCATCTCTTTTAAGATTAAATGTTAAAAACTGAAATGGAATAGCAGGCAAAGGAAAAATATATTTTAACATATAAAACTGAAATGTAAATGATTATACTTCTGACAAAACAGCCTACAATATAAAATGTGTGTTTGTTCCAATTTCATTTCACATCAGCTAAATAAAGTTGCAAGGTTCACACTTTCTTTAGATCATTTTATGCTGACGTATCAGTTTTGTAAAGAGCTGTACTCAAGTAGAGAAAATGTTGCACTCATTCAAAGCTAATAATTGTTCATCCTGACATGGCATTAGTGAAAAGGATTCTATTCCAATTACAAATATATTTGAAATAATAGTGTGGCACTAAAGCCCTCAAAACTGAAAAGATCAGGTGAATTTTCCATAGCAGCTGAAGTTTTACATCACAGGCTTGTTCTGCTTATTGCATTGACAAATTTAATTATGTGTAAACTAAATATATTTAGTTAATTCATTACTGAAGTGATAACTGTTAAATGGGTTAAAAGACCTTTGAGTAATGCTTTCAAGTTATAGCAGTATGTGCTAGCTTTGGTGATTATTTTGTTTTTTTGACCAGTTATTGAAGAAAATAGGAAAGGGCGAAACTTAAGACAAATTTCATATGTTTTGATTGAAAAGTAAGTTTTCCTTGTTGCTCTTCCTCTTTCTCAAGAACTTCCCCTGGATTTTGCTGCATGTGAAGTTGATCCTTAGGGACTGAGTATGAGCTGATGTATTCTGGGACACTGAAGCCAGATCTTTACCATCGCAAAAGCTAGACGCATAAAGTTGCATGACAGCTTGTGTGGATGGCAACCCTTCAAGTAACAGAGTACTGACTTCCTCCCTCCCACTGACATTTCTACTGTGCTCACTTGCAGTCCATAACTAGTTTGGGTTGTAGAACAGTAGCTCAAATTTGTAACAAAAACTGCAGCCACCAAAGGAGGAGAGCTTGATCTATGAGTATTTAGACTCATATAAGCTTGAGAATATTTGTAAATGTATACATATATGTATATTCCAAGTGGCCTGAACTAAGTCTCATAAGGCTGGTGCCTTAAGGATAAAAATATGGAGGTCACTTAATATGATTGATGTGTAATTAAGCTTTGTTGCAATAGTGCGCGGTGAAAAGTATAGTATCTTAGATAGTCTGTTCAACTGGCATCTTCTGCCCTTTTCTCTGTGCTTAAGATCTGACCAGATTTCCCGTTTGGTTGCAAGGGGCAGTGGTGGTGGCTTGACCCTGGCTGGATACAGATGCCTACAAATGCTGCTCTGTCACAGACCTTTTGAAATAACTCTGATTTATTTGGCTCATCTACCCCAATTGCATCCACCTTCATCTGATTTCTCCAGTTCCTTGCTTCATGCATCTGTCTCAGCAGAAACTGCACAGAACTGCAGAAGTGGCAGCCCAGGATGGTTCTTATTCCTTAAAGGCACTTGTAGCCTTAAAATTTCCATATAGGGGAGAAAAGAAAATTCCTTTACATCTGTCAGCAAGTCAGTCATTCAGATACTGCAAGTTTCTTCATCATTTTGACAATGTGCAGGGTATTACTCTATTAATGTTCTTCCCAGAACGTTAGAAAAATAATAGATATCTTCAATTAGTAAAGCAAATCAGCAGGCAAGACTTCTCTATAGTTTAATCTGTCTTCTAAAATATGGGTGATGTTGATCTGTTATTCACCTATTAAAAGAAAAATCAGCTTAGCAATATGTAAGACAAAAGACCTGTTACTGGGTCGTAAATATACTCAGATTTGAACATTCCAAACTGAATATTCCGTCTGTCTTTGGCAGAAAAAGAATTTTGCTTGGGAGCAAGAAATAGTTGAAGACAGTAAAAGATCACTGACATGTATAGGAATCTTTCTAATCAAGGTCAGAGTGTAGAATGGTTGGTAGAGCTGTGCTTTGCAGGTTTGACAGCTGTAGTTTGTTTGAGTTGAAAGAGATCCTCAAGGCGTATACCAACTAGGAGCAGTAGAGGAGAACAGGGGTTATAACTACTGCAGATTACAGACTGCCACAGTGCCTGATGTAAACAAACCCGAACCAGTCTTCTCAGTGGGTCTGAAAGAAAAATAGCCAGTGCAGACCACATAGCAAAATCAAAGCAGTCACACAGGGGCAGAAATTGTCAGATGCTGTATACATTAAACCAAAACAAAACAGACTGATACAAGAAGCACATTGTATTGTTGGGTAAAACAGAAAGATACTTGACCTTATAAACGATAAAGGGATGTGTTTAAGGATAGTTGATGCTTCTTAGTGATTAGTTTATCACCATGAGAAATGCATTTTTCAAGTACAGAAACGTCAGTTTTATGATGATTTTAATTTCAGCAATTCTCAGGGCTCTGATCACATGATAATGACTAATAAAATCTTAAGAGTTCAATTTCAATTGAAGATGCACAGGTGGTAAGAAATCTTCATATTGAAATAACAACGGATTCTTTTACAATACATTATTTTGAAATTTGGACAGTATTTCTGTTTAGTCTTTGTCATGAGGTGTTCATCCTTTGTCTGTTTTTCCTGTGTGCTGTTGCAGCATCATATACATAGTGTTTTATGGGGAAATTGGTGGTATAGAGCCTGTTTATAAACAGATGTAAAAAACCCTGTAGGAAGCCTTATTTACGGTGAATAAGCATGCTTGGGTTAAATTCATCTGTCATTAAATTCATCATAGCCTCTGTGGTATTGCAGAGATAAAACAGCATAAGTGCTTTGTTTTGAAGGACTACAATGGCTGTCTAGCAAATTATATATAAAAAAAAAATTAAATAAAGAGAATTTTCTAGTGGCAAAAAAAAAAAAAACAAACCCAAACCTCAAAGTTCCTTTAGACATCAAACTGTCCTTCCCTGGGAGGAATGGTATTATCAAAGAGCTTGTCATAGCTGAAGGGAGCCTGCTTCTTAGAAACACACAGCAGGATGGGCTCACTAAAACATTTGCATTTGTTGAGCAGAAAGCTGATTTTCCACAAGTAAAAGAGATTGCATGATACAGCAATTGGATTTTTCCACAAAGAAGAGATGCAGACAGAATTGGTAACCTACTCCTCTAGTGACTGTAAATTTTCTCACAGTGCAGGAGCCACTGAGGCAGCACAATTAAATATTGAGTTCCCAGTTGTGAAGTCTAGATCAAAAATAACATGTAGATATAGTCTTTCCTTTCTCTATGCGACTGAAATCGTAAAAGTGTATGGGATTCAGACAGACACCTGCAATGAGGCTGGCTGCAGTCAGTCCCAAACACGGGCACTGGGACTGTTGCTTTCTGGATGCTATAGAAGGATCCAAGTCTGGCAGTCATGGATTGTAGGAAGTCTTAACTCTACTTTCTCAGTAGTCTTGCGCCTGGACACTGTAGTATGTGTCTTATCAGAGCATGGGAGAACTGGCAAGTGTTACAATGCACTTTTACATGATGCAGCAAAAATCAGGTAAAAATACCAAAAAAGTATTAAGTAGGACAATAAATTTCAGTAATTGCCAATACAAAAGTAAAACATTAAAAAAAAAGTGATTAAAGCAATGGAACATTTGCCATGTTTAACTAGCATGACTGTTGCCAAACAGAAATGTTGAGGACTGAACCCGGAGCAGGAAACACAGTCTTAAAAGTAAGTTTATTTCCTCTCTTCTCATGTTTTAGAAGGGTTCCTGAGTATCTACTCAAATCTCCTTATAGACAAGTGCTTGTGAAAGCACCATCAATATAGTAGTTTTAAATATGAATTATAACTAATAAATTATTAGAGCTTATTCTTGACTGACTTGTTTGAAGTCAGATGATGCCCAACAACTGGCTGGTGCTGGCACTCACAGTCTGCTCATCTCAAAGGTTCTCTGGAGTTTTGGAATTTTAAGAGTAATTATAAGAGGTGGCTTAGTCAGAAGTTACTTTACTTGTAACTAGTTTATAAGGGTTAACCCTTATCTTGCAAGGTTAATTCAAGCTCATTGACATATGTTAATGTTAATTGTCAGGCTAGCAATAAGTTAAATTGTACAGTTGTAATTGCAAACATAGTTGAGGTTGGAAGGGACTTCTGGAGGCCATCTGGTTCATTCCCCATTTCTCACTCCCCCTCTCTCCCCCCCCCCCCCCACTTCTGGCATTTTAGAACTCACTTGGTAGACTGAGCAGGACTGGAGTGGGAATCCAGATCTTATTTCTAGTTCTGTCACGTTCTGTTTACAGAATTATAAGTGTTTCCATCTGGACAGTGTGTGATTTTCACTTTTTGTTGGATTTCATATTTTGCTTGGATTTTTTTTTTTTATTATTTTTATTTTAGCCTTTTTTTTAAAAAAGCAACAAAAGCACACATTTCCCTTAGTGAAAATCACCAAAGCCCAGAAGGTAAGTCCTGTTTAAATAGATCTTTAGCTTTTTCCTATGGACTTAACTTTTCCACAGCTTAGGTGATAGAGGAGGAGAGGTGATTATATTTGGAAAGTAACGTGGTTTTTATTCCAATTTATAAACTAATTTTAAGCTGGATTGTTCTACACATTTCTCGTTTTCACATATTTCTTTATGCAAATTGTAGCGCTACTGTGCAATGCTTGCTACACAGTGAAACTAAAAAAATTATATTCTCTTAGCTCAAAAGAAGAAGGAAAAAATGGCTTCATCTGCTTTAGCTGACTGAGTCTAAACTCTGCATGAAAGATGCGAATAAAATGCGTTAGAGTGAATTAGCTGTGATAATGCTGTACTGGAAGAAATTATGAAAAGTCAAGGTCAAGGACAGAAAGAAAACTCCTCAAACTCAGCAAAGGAAAACAAGCATTTAACAGGCAAGTAGAGAAAAGACCAGCAATACTCAATCCTGGAGAAGTGTCATGAAGGTAGAGTATAAGTTGAGATTTTAAATTACCAGTTTTCAGACCCTGCATGGTTTGGAACAGGTCCAGGATCAGAAAATAAACTAAACAATACATAGATGCAACAGGCAACTCTGTAATGTTGTGATGCAGCCTATGCTAGAGATACTCTGGTGTGACAAAGATGTCTCTTGAACAGCCATTTTGACTTTGGTGAGGAATTCTTCTTGTCTTCTTAGGGATCTGAACTCTACTAACTTTTAAACTCAGCTTGCTCATTCTGTGGCTTTTGCCTGCTTCCAGTAGTAAGAATTTGGAGAGGTCTCTCCTAAGAAGACAGACACTAATATACATGAAAGGTTACAAATGTATAAGCATAATTGTCCTTTCATCTTTCACACACTGTCATGCTAACACAATTTCACTGGAATTTTAGCAGCTCTTGTTTTGAGCAGATATTGTCAGGCGTTTAGAGCAAATCAGAATCTTAAAACTGCTAGATTGCAAATATAATCACAGCTGCTTTTCTCTTCATAAAAATTTTAACATACTGATTTCAAAACATCACCGACAGCTCTGTGTATTTTCTATATAAAATAAAGTTTAACATAGTTAAACTGGAGATGTAGTGTTGGCATTAGTTCAGATTGCATCGTTAACCACACCTTCAGTGTGCGGTGTACTTTGGTTGTCTTGGATATGCTCACCAGAACCTGAAGTGTATAGGGAACAAATTTGGTGGTGAAGTTTATGTAGCATGTAGCGGTGTTTCTTTAGACGCTAGGTGGCACCACAACTTTCAACAAAGTTTAAATAGTTAAGTAGTACAGGGAATTTACACGCAAAAAAAACCAGATTAAGCACATGGAAAATATTTCAAGAGCTAGTAAGAAAGAAACTTAATTACATTTTTAGATCAGACTTGTTTCAGGTAACTATAATGTAGAGTGCAAAAAACTGAACAATACCACTTCTGTTGTATGAGTTTTATAATGCTTATGACAGAATGAGGGCAAGAAGGATAATGCCTTTTCAGGTCAGTTAAACAACGAAACAAAGGTGAGGAGTCAATGACTGCAAAACCCATGTACTGCAAATATATACTATTACAACCATTAGATTACTGCATAAACAAACAAACAAACACACAAAACAAAAAGCCCATAAAAATTCTGATCTGTATGTGGGCTGCTAAAACATTTTTTTTACTTTGATACGTATTTGCCATTAATAATATTATGGATTAAGGAGTTAAATGTTTTAAGAAGGGTAAGTCAGCATGCTGGGTGCAATTTAAGCTCAAATGGAACTCGAGCATTAGATAGTCTGTATGACATATTTTTTGAAAAGGGAATGATGTAGTAACTCCTTGCTTCAAAATTGTAAGCTCCCAAAAGTCAAGAGATTTATCCTGGATAAATGTGAAGCAATGTGACCAGACTTGTTTGGCCCAGTACCTTCTCTCTCTCATCTTTTCTTTTTTCTTTTCTTTTCTTTTCTTTTCTTTTCTTTTCTTTTCTTTTCTTTTCTTTTCTTTTCTTTTCTTTTCTTTTCTTTTCTTTTCTTTTCTTTTCTTTTCTTTTCTTTTCTTTTCTTTTCTTTTCTTTTCTTTTCTTTTGTTTTCTTTTCTTTTCTTTTCTTTTCTTTTCTTTTCTTTTCTTTTCTTTTCTTTTCTTTTCTTTTCTTTTCTTTTCTTTTCTTTTTTTCTTTTCTTTTCTTTTCTTTTTTTTTCTTTTCTTTTCTTTTCTTTTCTTTTCTTCTTTTCTTTTCTTTTTTCTTTTCTTTTCTTTTTTTTCTTTTTTTAAATATGTGTGCTGAAGAGAGCACAGGGAAATATCACCTTTTAGCTTCAGTATCACAGGGATGTTTCTAGTATAAATACTTGATTGTTAGCTAGATAAATGGAAATTAACATTCAGACACAGAGTTCCATTTCACACTGTCCCAGTCAAAGAAGGATAGGCAGGCAGGTAACAACTAGACGTGTCCAAAGGTACTTCAGTAAAAAATGCCCAGGGCAGAGATAAAGATACTCTGAAGGAGAGTGGAAGAATTGTGTTTACACTGAAAATTTGATGCGTAGGATAGAAAAAAAAAAAATAGCCTTTAGTTATGGAAATACTTCTGCAAAATATTCAGTAAGGAATAATCTGCTGGAATTAGCACTGTGTGAGCAAAGAAAACTTCCTACTCTACTATGTAGTACTCTCCAAATTGTTATGCTCTGCTAACGTTTGCTCTAGGTTATGTAAGCTTTTGATAAATACATAACCATGTAGGATTTATATGAAAATTCGTGCTTATAAGAATGTTTTTGTACCCTGCTGACAACTTGTCTGAAAAGTGTTCTTAAGCAAACAGCAAAACCTAATCTGAACAGTAAGTGCTGCCATTCATAACTGGTGGCAAACTAGATATGAACAAGGACTGAGTAATTTAGCCCTGTGCATTCATACAGCAAGAAAACTAGTCCCTCATGACATTTTATGTCTAATTTTTCTTTGAAGTGGTGGTTATATGCTTGTGATACCCTGATACCTAGGATGCCTTCATTTGGCCATTGTCAGCTTGAATTCTTACTATGAACTTACGCTATTGTGGCATTAGGCTATTTTGATTGAAATAGGTCACAATCTTGTCAGCTTTATGTATAAAATATTATCATGTAATATTTCACAAATATTCTTTCAGCCTGCTGTGTTTCAACCACCATCTCTAAAACACAGCCTGTTAGAAAAAAAAAAGTCAGATTTGAAACTGCATTTTGTCTTAAATCTGTTCATAGTGCTAAGAGTCTTGGCTTGAGGATTTGGCCTCCATGAAGGATGTTGGAAGTGGGACCTTGTTGGGTAGCCATGTCATTTTTCTGATTCCCCTAATGTTACAGTCTGTACGTACACCATTTATAATTCTTTTTTTGTTTGTTTTTCAGCAGTAGAAATACAATTCACAAAACTATAACCGTACTGTGCAGTTAGTGTAATTTCACTGTATAGTGAATACTAAGGAAAATGTATTTTTTTACAGTACAATCTCATGACACTTGGAAAGATGGTGTCCTTACTACAGCTGCTGTTGATATCATGGAAGTGGAGCAACTGCTGACCACCAAGCTCAGTAAGGATGTCCTGGGTTCATCAGTAGCAGTCATTTTTTCTCCTTCTTAGTAGCTGGTGCATTGCTGTGTTTTTGACTTTCAGCCTGGGAACAGCGTTGATAACACTGATATTTTTAGTTGGTGCTAAGTAATGTTTACTCTGACGAAGGACTTTGTGAGTCTCATGCTCTGCCAGGGAGGAGGGGGAGTCAGGGGGAAGCAGAGACTGGACACCTGACCCAAACTAGCCAAAGAGGTATTCCATACCACAGCACTTCATGCCCAGTATATAAACTGGGGGCAGTTACCTGGGAGGGCTAGATCACTGGTCAGGTCAGGCTGGGTATCGGTTGGTGGGTGGTGAGTGATTGTATTCTCTCCCCTTGTTATTTCCCTTATCATTATTATTATTAGTAGTAGCAAGAGTGGTTTGTGTTATACCTTAATTACTGGGCTGGTTTTATCTCAACCCGTAGGAGTTACATTATTTTGATTCTCCTCCCCATCCCTCCGGGAATGGGCAGAAGAAGTTGGGGGATGTGAGCAAGCAGCTGTGTGGTTCTGAGTTACCGTCTGGGCTTAAACCACAACAAAGGAGCTCAGAATTAACATGAATAACAGTAGTGCTTCTGACTTGCTGTTTTGAGAATAGTTTGTGTCTGCAGTTGCTCAAACATCTAAACGAATGCTTGGACATGTTAACAAGGTCAGGTTTCTACACATTTTTAAAAACCACTGATTTTGGTTCCATTAGAGGGTAATCCATTTTTTTGGGGTGCATTTATTCTGACCTGGTTTCAGCAAAGAACACGCTTATGATTAAGATCATATCTGTTTTTATTTAAATCAATTTACCTTACAGTTTCTGTTAAAAGTAACTGTGTGCTTAGAGATTGTCAGTTTAACTTATTTTATGTTAAGGAAGGGAATGTCTTTCTCCTCCTTCTCGTGGAATTTCTGTATAGTCAGGAAAACTATAAAGTTGCGCTACTGACTAGGGTACTCTCTAGTTTTAGAATTTTTATGAGATTATTTTTGCACTGATTATTTTTGTATTTGGAAGCAGAGCAAGTTTGCTGGTAATTGTAATTGCTCCTAATGCTGGTCTGGGAACTGAATCATATACGTTTCTCACGCTCCAGCAGTCTTTTCCCTTCCATCTTAAAACCAAGAACATTGGCTGTCACAATGTGGTTCTTTAAACACACGTACACAAGAATTAAGACATGAAGCAATGAATTGTTTGCTGATGGAAAAGCATTGAGTGTGAGAGGGAGAATGGGCATTCTAATAGTTGGGTTTTTTCACTGTGGTTAAAGGATACTTTTTTAAATGTGTTTTTATCAGCACAGACTGATCAATATATTATTTTTGTTTTGGTCTTTTGGAAATGAACTTTGCAGGGCCCAACTTAATTCCTAGTTGGATATTTGTTAACATTAAAAAGGATACAGTCTGGCACCATTCAATATGATGGATATTTATACATAAATTTATAAGATGTTATAATTGTAATATTTAAGCTCTGCATAGATAATTAAAATGTTTATTCTGGAGTAGGAAAGTAGTTTCTATTTCAGATCACATTGTTCCATTAACCCACTAGGAAAAAAATAATGCCAGTGCTTATAGAGTATTAGGATTGCAAGCATTTTTTCTGAATAATGTATCTACACAAAATACACTGTTAAATCAATGCACTGTCTTCTGCCCAGAGACTGCTAAATTTTGCAGCAGCTTCAGCTCTTTGAGGTTTTTAAAAGGTGGAGAAGATGATCATTTGATGATAGAAAAATAGAGCTGGAGAACACCTGAAAAACTCAGCTGGTCCATACTTTCTCCCAGGGTAGATTTAACCACATGTAAATTTCTGTTAAGAAGTTTTATTCTTGGAGACCTTTACAGGTAGCTTTCTGTTCCAGTTTGTAACTAATTGCCTCTAAGAACCAAGTCCTAATAATTTTTCCTTCTTTCAATTTTATTCCTCCTTTCCTCCCCATTAAATAGATGAGATAGAAATATTTATTGCACAATTTGTTCATTCTCATTCTTGCAATCTGCTTGTTTGAAGGCTGTTACTATATCATCCTACAGATTTTTTTTGTATGCCTGATGCATACTTTCTAGAAATTCATCTGGAGTTTTTATAATTTTTTTTCTTTTGGTAAAAGTTCAATACTGTGGACATTTGCATCATTTACAGATACCCTATAAATGTGTTATTTCATATGAATTTTTAACTTATATAATACTTTATTTCCACTTTATTCCATTTGTTTTCTGTGAAGTCAATAAAGATGTAATTATTTGGAGTCTTCCCCTCTGGACACATTCAGAGCCTGCGTGGTCACATCCCTGTGTAACCTGCTCTTGCAGTGGGATTGGACTAGATGTCTCCAGAGGTCACTTCCAACCCTAATGATTTCAGGTTAGGTATAAGGAAGAACTTCTTTCCTGTGAGGGTGGTGAGGCACTGGAACAGTTTGCCCAAAGAAGTGGTAAATGCTCCATCCCTGGCAGTGTTCAAGGCCCGGCTGGACAGAGCCTTGGGTGACATGGTCTAGGATGAAGTGTCCCTGACCATGGCAGGGGGTTGGAACTGAATGATCTTAAGGTCCTTTCCAACCCAAACCATTCTACGATTCTGTAATTGTAAACAGATTTAAGGAAAGAGATCCAAATATAAAATTACTGTTAAAATGTCCTTCTATACATGCTGTGCTTTCTTTTTGACTGTCGCTATGATGGCTGTGACAGTCACAGGTCTGTGCCATTCTCCCCTCAATACCACCTTCTTTTTACGGATGTTGGTGATGCTCCCTACTTGATTACTTGCCACACCCAGTGATGTTGCTTTGACAATGAGTGACAGTCTCTGTGACAAACTAAGGATCTTAATTCTTATTGGAATGATCTTTTATATAAAACGATTTTCTTTCTTAGAATATAATGCATAAAGTGACTCAGTGAGTTAAGTAATTGTTTTCACCTGAAGAGGGGGGAAAAAGGGAAATACTTTGAAGAAGCTTCTAGGTTTAGTTACAGGAGGGAGTTCACTGTTGTTTCAGAGAATCCTCGTTTTCCTTTCCTGCAGAAAATAGCTCTTCAAAAGGCTTGTTAGTTCTCTTAAAATGCCTGACATTAGTCCTATTAGATCTACATATTCTAAGCAGAACAACCAGTTTACATTTTGCTTAGAATTCCATATGCCCCTTTTGTCATAAGAAGTCTGAAAAGTCTATAATATAGTTTTTGTTTGTTTTTTTTTTTTCTCTCCCAAGAGTGTTTATCCATTTTGAAGATCCCAAATTTTCATGGAACGGATTTTGCAGAAGAGAGCATACTAAAAAAATACATTGAGACTTTGGAAAAGAAATGAAGTATTAAAACCCTGTCTGGAATTCCCCTCCGAAAATAGAATTTGTCATTTACGTGTTTTATTTGATATTTTAACAATTGTCTTTCTAAGTAAATTGACATTTTAATTTACTAGCTTTGCTGACTTCAAATTTTAGCCGTCATATTGAGTTATATAATTGCATCCTAGATTAAGGAAATGTTTCTATTGTATACAAAGATCGGGGAGGGCGAGGACCTATGTATAGAGAGTGTCTCTTGTATTTGGTGACGAGAACTAGTTTGATGGATGGGGAGCATTGGTTTGTAACTGAGCTACTGACCTAGGGAAAAGTGAACATAAACAGAAGACACTTACACACTTATGTGTGCTTGTATCAGCCTTGTTTTGGAGTAACATTCTGAAGTTTAAACAAGATGATTCTAGAGAAAAAAGCATAAAGAGGTGCATCTTGAGCAATACTGTCATATAGCTGATGGCTGTCATGATTCATATCCTCTGTAAAGTAATACAGGTTCCTCTCTTCTACCTGGATACCTAGGGATGTGCACATAATTATGTATTTACATCTGACAAAGTGAATTGCATCATGTTCAGTAAGTTTAGCTAGATTGGAGCATTTCTGCTGTTCTTGTTCCGTTTCATTGTTGTGTTGCTTTTTTCCCATGGTATAATTGAGAGTAAGTGTACTTTTTGTATTAGAACAGTGTTTGTATCTTTTCTCTTAAAGGACTTAAAGCTTTTGGACTGTGAAGCAGTTTTTAGTATTAGTGCAATCTATTGCTGTATATATTGCTATATATAGTCATCTCTAAGTCATAGAATCATAAAACAGTTAGGGTTGGAAAGGACCTTAACATCATCTAGTTCAGCCTCCTGATAATTCCCGTGGCCCTCCTCTGGACTTGTTCCAACAGTTCCGTGTCCTTTTTATGTTGAGGACACCAGAACTGCACACAATACTCCAGGTGAGGTCTCACAAGAGCAGAGTAGAGGGGCAGGATCACCTCCTTCGACCTGCTGGTCACACTCCTTTTGATGCAGCCCAGGATACGGTTGGCTTTCTGGCTGTGAGCGCACACTGACACCAGCTCATGTTAAATTTCTCGTCAACCAGCACCCCCAAGTCCTTCTCCACAGGGCTGCTCTGAATCTCTTCTCTGCCCAACCTATAGATGTGCCTGGGATTGCTCCGATCCAGGTGTAGGACCTTGCACTTGGCTTTGAAATTCATAAAGTTGGCATTGGCCCATCTCACAAGTGTATCAAGGTCAAGTCTTGGCTCATTGTAATAGTCAAATGATGTGCAGGTATGGCCTCTGATTAATGCCACTCAGTTTTTCAAATACATCACTACAAGCTAGTGTGAAGTTATCTTTACATGTGAATTATTACCACTATTTCAAGCATGTATAAAATAGATTTTAAGTATTCAAAAGGATTTTGATCCTTTCTTTTGCATTAGTCAGCAAGTAACATTGCAGGTAGATTGCATCACTGGGAGAAAATGATTGACGTTTCTTTGAAAAAAAAATCTTACTTGCATATAAGGAATAAAAATGCTTGTTTTCCTTCACACCAGGACTTCTCTATTTTGACTTCTAGACAACATTTAAATCTCCTTTCTCAGTTTTCTGAATGCCATCTGTCCAGGCCTTGACTCTTCTCTCCATCTCAAACATAGAGACAAGGGGTTGTACCAACTGTAATTCTAGTTTAGGTATTTGTTACACCAGTACCTGAAAAACTCTGTGGTTCTTGGGTACGTGCTGCCCAGGCTTGTCAGGCTAGTCCCTTTGTTTGGAGGGGCTTTTAACTGTTTTCCCACTTGAATGAAAGGATTGCTGAGGTTATATGCAGTTTCCATGATCTAACCCAGATCATAAAAAGGAAAGGAGGTTTTTAATACTGTTTTTCACTCATAAATAAAGCAGCATTGATATATTATCAAATTCTGGTTTATTTCTGGATTGGCTTTTATATCATGTCAGGTGTCAAGGCAAACCTTTCCTCTCAGCAGTGTACTCTGTGCAATGTTTTGCCTTTAAAGTTGTGACGAATAGCAAATAGATACTCCATAAATCTGTTATCAACATAGATAAAGTGCCCGTGGCTTGTACTGGTTTTGTGTGTGTTGTTTCCAATACATTTCTGCTGAAATACCTCTTGCAGTCTATACTCTGTGATGTATCTTACAGAAAAGTTCAGACTGTTTGTTTAAAGCATTTCAGTATAGGTTGCAGGGAATCTTCCAGTGGTCTTCTGTTTCATCTTCTAATCAAGCTGTTCATAGTTCTTAAAAATGGTTCAAAGTTTTGTTTTGTTTTTTCTCCATTCAAAAAGTAAAAAAGAGATTAAGTTAATTATTCAAGATATAGTTTATGCTTCCGTAAACTATATTGGTTTCTTCTCTGAAATGGAGCTGCAGAGTTAGTCAGAAATGTTAGCTTATCTTTGAGACAAACACAGTTAATAAACAGAAGATATTATATAGATGATAGCAGGTAATCAGAGGAATAGATTTAGAAATAGTTTTTGTAGGTAAATACATGTACACATACATGTATGAATGCACATATTCTAAGTGTATGGTGATCCAGTTAAAAGTGGACTAGGAATGAAAGGCAATATAAATGACAGAAGGTAGTGTTTCTGTATTTAGAAGATGATTGTGAAATTTAAAATTTGAACCAAATAAAGAATGTCTTAAATAATTTAGCAACTTTTTTTCCATTAACCAATGTAGCAGTTATTAAATCTCCCAATAACGTACAAAATGAGAACAGCTTAATGTTTCTTTTATTCATTCTTGTCAAAGAAATATTTATCTTCTATACTTTTTTGGAAAGGTAATTAGATGTAATAATCTGTCATTCAAGTGCATATTTATTGTCTTCTGTCAAGCAGCGTGGTGTTCTGTTGGTGCCTCCTACGTATCTAAGCGTAATAATGGACTTTTAATAGTCTTAATATCTATTGCATGAGGTATAGTTCATATTCTTCCCTAGATTTTCGGGCGTAAAGAAGACTCTTGTTCAATAATGAGGGGAACTGTTTTTAAACACATAGATTGAGATGTGATTTGAAGTGACTGCCGTGACTTTGGTTGACAGTGGTGAAGAGATCTGCAGATAGTTTTCCATTGCCTCAACTGATCCATTGTGTTTGTTGACCAGCTGTATACTGACAGTATACTACCAACAGTATACTGACTGTGAGCTGGAAATTATGGCTTCAGCTTCTGAAAGAATCCTGGATCCCTTATTGCTTTAGTTAAAAGACTTTATTTTGTAGGCTTGATTTACAATTTTATATTTTGCAGCCAGTAAAGGCCTTATAAAAGCCTTTGTGGTCTAGCCACAAGAGGACAAAAAGCCACACTGGTATCAATGTGGGTTAGAGAGGAATTGAGGTTTAGTTAGAGGACTTGTGATTACGGTTTTTGAAGTGTAATTACTTGAACTAGCCTATTTGATTATGCTGATGAATTTGTGCTTTGATATTATGGATGTTAATATCCTTTAGCTCTCTGTGGAAGTGACCTAAAATAATTCTGGTCCCTTTTAATGACTATGACTTCATCAAGCTATTGTGTTCTCTAGAAATTACAACTATGAACCTCAAAGGGACAACTTTGAAAAGAGTGCTTTTTCCCGCAACCAGTCATGAGTTTCACTGCAGAGGAGATGAAAAGTGCAAAATGCCTGATATGATTCATCTTACCTCCAGTTAACAAAGGATAGGAGAGAAAAGGAAAAAGAAAACAGAGAAACAAAAAAATAAATTATAATCTGTGTATGGAGAAAGTGATTTACTTTCTTCTTATTTTCAAAGCATTGTCACAGTCACAGGCTCTACTATTTGAACTGAGATAAAAAACAAAATGCAGAGCCTACTTAGTTAACTTAAATGGATTGTAATTTTCATATCCAATCTCAGTAGTAGAGAACAAAATTTTATCAAGATGTTTTTTATGAGATTAGTCCTACACTTCAATTGCAGTAAGCCTAACCTACGTACAGATTGTTTAAAGTTTTGTCTTTTTTCACTCTGGGCCAAACAATGTCTGCTACTTACCATTTAAATGCTTGCTTATTTGGTAAAAAAATCTTCATCTTATCTGGCTTCATACTGAACTTTTGTCCTCACTACAAAAGCGGATGTACTGTTAACATGTAAATACTCTTTCAAGGTATGAGTAAAGATAACGTAAGTGTGCTCATGCCATGTCATGCAAATTTTCCTCTCAGGGTTCTGAAAGCCTGATGCAGAGTAGCTTGTATAAACTATACAGAGTGTCTCAGAACTGCAGGAGAATATTAATAAAAGGCTGCAAAAATTCTAAGATGCCACTGTCCAAAACTTACCACTGAATTCTGAATCCCCTTAACAGATGATGCATAATAACAGTACAAATTTGAATGGAAACAACAGCTCTGCACTGTGGCTGGCAACATACGCTCTGTTTTTGTTGAGCTATCTGGTTTGTCCTAAAGCTTCTTTAAGCAAAGGCTGCAGATCTTGGTCTTGAATTCTGAACTGGCTTGCTCAATATATGTTTTTTTTCCAGCTTTGGTTTTCATTAAAGTTGTACATTTTATGAGTATGAGTGGGAGAGTTTGCTCTGCATTTGAGGGTGGGGTGTTTGCTCTTGTTCCTTTGTTGGGTTGGTAGTGCTCACTCAACTGTGGCATAGGCAAGGGGATGAGAATACATGCATCTTTTGTAGACAGTGTCCATGCACAGCTGAATTTGCTATTCCCTCTAGTAATTTCTTTTTTTTTCAGTGTACTAATAGCATCAGTATGTTCATATTTATGTATTGCATTTTAAATTACTGTCATAGAGTGATAGAATAGCTTGGGTTGAAAGGGACCTTCAGAGGTCATATAGTTCAACTACCCTCAGTGACCACTTGATGGCTTTTACATTGTAATGTGGGGTTGACACAGATGTACCCAAGATCTCTGTTTCTTACTAATATAGTTGGCCATTTTTATCTTTTGCATTCTTCATTCATTGTAAAGGTGAGCTAGGAGAGGGTTTGAAGTAAGCTAGGCTTTCACAGAATGCAGTGGTGTCCTGGGCTCAGCAGTAGCAGTAGCAGTAGAACTGTCATAGTTTAAACCCTAGCCAGACACTTGTTCACTCACTCCCAGTAAGTGGTGCTGGGCTGACAACAATCGAGGGCCCCCCCACCCTGGGGCTCTCCCCTTCCCCGCTCCCGGAGGAACGGGGAAGAGGATCGAAAGAGTGCAACTCCCACAGGTTGAGACAAGAACAGTCCAGCAACCAATGTACAACACAAATCACCACTGCCACCACCAATGACGACAATGATAAGAGAAAATAACAAGGGAAGAGAATACAATACCACCGGCCAAGAAACGAGTCCCATCCGGAAGCCCGTGTCCTTCTGCGTAACTCCCAGTTACCCCCCACCCCGGGCATGATGTGCTGTGGTATGGAATACCTCATTGGCTAGCCTGGGTCAGGCACCCCCTCTCTGCTTCCTCATGGCTTCCCCTCCTCCCTGGCAGAGCATGAGCCTCACAAAGTCCTTGGTCAGGGTAAACATCACTTAGCAACAACCTAAAACATCGGTATCACCAGCACTGTTCCCAGGCTGGAAGTCAAAACACAGCACTGCACCAGCTACCACAAAGGAGAAACATGACTGCTACTGCTGAACCCAGGACAAGTGGCAATGCTAGAATGGTTCTAAACTTTTTCCAGTAAGAAAGGCAAAAAGTACAAAGTATTTAGAAGGCTGGATTCATTATTTGTGGTGTTACTCTGGATAGCTAAGGATGTACGCCTAATTTAAAAAAAAAAAATAAGGAAAAAATGTGAAGCTTCTCAATATGAAGGGTAAGATTCTGAAACATTTTCCTGATGAAAAATGTTTTAATTCTAATTTAGTCTCTTTCAAGTTAATAGGCTTACTCACACAGTGAAAAGTAGTTGAATGTGAGTAAGGGTACGAAAATCTACTTCTCCTTGCTGTAAAGTGTGAATCTCTTCAATATGTAATCTTCAGGGGCCCTGTAGAACTTCCTGGAATACAAAGAAAAGCCAAAAATCCAAACACCAAAAAAATCCACACAACCCCACCCCCCACCCCCCAAAAAAACAACCCAAAACAAAAACAAAAAAAAAAAACCGCCAAAATCCCAAACCCCTGTGACATTTTGCATTATTTTTAAATGTAGTCTCTTTAAAACAAACAGAAACCCAAAACCTGAAAACAAAACAAAAAACAAAAAAAAACCCTCCAGGAGATCATCATTTGAGTTTTGAGAAGGTACGTTTGAGATTCAAATCTGCCATCTGCCAGTATAAGTGAATGTGCATTAACACTTAGGAAATGCTGTGAGACAGCCTTTCAGTAGCACCCACTTAAAGATGGTGCCTTAAGGCTATCATGCTTATTTAATACTACTCAGACTTCTATGATCTGGAAATTAAGCTAGAGCTCTTGTAAAGAACGGATTTCATTGTGATGACTCTTCTGGTTTTGCTTTGCTAGAAGAATAACACCTTCTTGCAGGTTTTTTTATAGTGCTTTCCCATGCTTACCCTCAGAATAGTGCGGTGAAGTAGTAAGCAGTGTTTGCTTTGTTCTTTAACAGACATCAAAATAGATCAAATAGACTTTTAAAGTCATAGTTTTTAAAGTCACGTTTAATCTTTATGTAATGGAATCATGAGAAATTCTAAATTAAGTGTTAGAAATCCTAAATTGAAGGACTTGGAAGTTTCATTGAAACTCTTCTACACTGTCCAGGCAAAATATATGTATACTGCTTGCTTGTATTGAGAGCTCAGACACTAAACGAAGAGAGTAGACATTGGAAGAGATTTGTAGTAATCATGGCTTCTTGCACATTTAGCTCAGAACTGTTAATCAGACTGTAACAAAGCAATTTATAGAAATCATTAACAGAAGAAGGCTATAAATTCATCAACTGGATAATTCCTGCAAGCTATTCTCCGTAACCTCTTGTCATATTTTAGTTTTCTCGTCAGCTCTGTTTATGTACACACATTTTTAAAAATCAACAAAACAACCCAAAACAAAACCACAAAACACACATGCATATAAAACTGTGTGTAGTCTTTCAAGTCTGTTTGCGTTGAAGAAATTAATCTAAAGCACCAACAGAACTTTTCACAAGCTCATGTGAATGGTTGTACAAACTGGTCTCCAGGAAAGAGTTCTGCTTATTTCCACTGAGAGATTTCCCATGTTTCTTTGTAGTGTGAAAACAGTAAGGTTTTCAGACCAGAGCCTGTCCCCAGAGACAGTGGGACATTGCTTTGTATTCTCTTCATGTCTGAGATGCAAAGTGTTCGCTTTTTCTTAAGTCAGTGAAGGTTTGCTTGCTGTAATAGGCATCAGACCAACTGCTTTGTTTTTAATTCAGCTCCAAACACTTGTGTATGAAAATTAGAGCTTTAAAGTGTCTTAGTATGATTCCATAGCTCAGTGGCCATTATGCCATTTGGAAGAAAACCCTTAAAAAAAAAACAAAGGCAACAAGGATAGTCAGAGTTGTGATATAGCTGATATAGGAGGAGTAAACAGCTTAGGAATTCTGAGTTTGGAAAGGATGTGTTTAAGCAGCAGTGTGATAGGGGTATCTTAGACTACAGATGCCACAGAGGTTATGACAAGGAAAGGCATACTTTTCTATTTTTTTTTTTTCAGCATTTCAGAAAATAACTGGTTTATCCAGTGAAATTGTGCACTATGTTTGATGGTCACTCAGTGTTTAAGCAAAAACCCTCTTGTATTCTCTAATTCAGAACTGGTGCTGTGGCAACATTTAGACTTCTCTTCGAGAAACTAAAAACCAAGACATGCAATACTCAATACAGCCCTTACTGTGTTTGTATACATATGTAACTGAGTTAAGGAGTATTTATCAAAATTCTAGCTGATGGAATCACAAAAGGAAGTCGCAGGAAAGGCATTCTGAATCCAAATTGCAGATTGTTCTAGGGTCGTCTTCTTACTTTTCTGTCTGTTTATTCCTGCAATCAAAATTGTTCATGCCCCTCACCAGTTTGCTATTTACAGAGCTTCTGTTCCCTCTCCCCTCTCCCCCCGCCATTGATAATTCAACCTCTGTAGCATAGGATAAGTTTCAAAAATGGAAAGAACTCAATTAGTAAAACTATCCTCATTCACAATTTAATAATTTTTTTTTTCCTTAAATTTCTACTGTAAAATATTACTGGCCTTACATGATTTACATGGGTGAGACTTGAAGGCATCATTTGGCACTTAATTAGACTGTGTGTTTGGACTGTGGTTCATTTCCTGTAATGCACTTAATATGCATTAAATCCAGTTTCCCTGAGACAGCTTTGGGACTTTATGAAGAATAGCAGGGATGTCCGAAAGCAGATTTGTTAATTTCTGTGTACAACTGAAGTGGAATTAAAATGCAAAGCAATTTAAAAGTGCTTGCTATTGTAAAGTTTTCTTTTCAGTTTTAAGTATTTTGATATCCATACATTTGTTCTCAGCAGTGCAGTAGAGCTTTGCTTTGATAAAAATACCTGCTATGAAAGTTTGGTTTCAGTGCAGCTGAGTTTGAACACAGTGGAAAGAGGATATGTATACATCTTTACCTGATTCCATATAAGCTTTATTCATTTTTAATGCCAGGTTGTCCCAATGCTTTCATGCATGAAAATCTCGGGGTTCTTTCATTGGTGTTGTCTTGTGTAACAGAGGTGTACCCTTGTATTGAAGAGGGCTTCTCAGTAAACTGAACTGTATGGTATGACATACAACAGTCCAATGATAATTATTTAACATCTCTATTGCACTATTGATTAGGAGTTAACTAGGTCAGGCCCTATTGTACTAGGTGCTGTAGAACCATATAAAACGTGACAGCCCTTGCTTCAAAGAGCCTATATGTTCAGCTTGTGAGTGTGAACCTAGGTTATCAAGAGGGATGAATAGGAAAGGGCCAAGTTGTAAAACAACAGCACGGTGAGAGTTGGCAGAAATTGTGTCAATCCTGTTCTTATAATTATTTGCGTCTTGCAGGAGAAAACCCTATGAATGAAGAAATTGGAAAGACAAGGGAAGGGAAAAAAAGACTGAAGGAAAAAAGCTCTAAAAGGAAATCTGAATGTTTTGGCAGAATGACCCTGGGAATAAGAGACTTGTGAGAAGGGCTGGAGACACTGAGAGTAAATAGACAACCACTGAGTGGAAAATATGATTGAGAAAAGAATTTTGTCCAGCTGTTCTCTTTATATTTGACTGATTTAAGGCAGGCTCACTCTGTTAAGCCACACTGTATGCAAACCACTGCATGCGGTTGGTTACCATTTCTTTCTATAAAATGTGAATTGATTTATGTTATTTGCAGTGCTGCAGCCTAGCACTTATGAAAAAAACCAACCCACTAATGTGAATAGTAAACAGTTTTTCTTCTTAACCTTTCAATGTACCTTTATTTTCTTTCTGTAGTTCCTTTCATAAGCTGTCTGATGAAGAAATTCAGGTATTTTATACTAATTTCCTTTCTCTATTGCTGTTAATTGGTAATTAGTGACTGAAAAAGTCTGTCCTTGTTGAATTTATTCAGTATCAACAGCTTTCTTCGTTAGAACCATGCTTGTTAATAAATTCTTTCTTTCAATTTTAAGGTATGTGTTTTCTCAATAGAAGTTTCAGGAATTTGGCTCGATGAAGTTGGGTTTTTTTTTTGGTTGTTGGTTTTTTGGTTTCTTTGATTTTTTTAGGGCTTGTTTGTTTGTTTTTGTTTGTTTTTTTTTTGTATGATATCATCATAAACCAGTTTGCAGCATTTTAGTTCACAAAAAGTACACCTTCACTCAGACAACAGAACATTTCTAGTGCATGTCTAATAGTTTTATATCCCAGGCATGTCACCCATATTAAATTAACTTTAGTTAGGATAGTTTGCAGTGGTTCAGTATGAAAGTAAAAGTTTATAAAGGGGCATTGGTGCAAAAGTTTTGCGTTAATCAATGGTATTACTAGGCTGGTTTAGAAATTAAACAGATAAAAATAATATTTTTAATAAGTAAAAAATCAGCACAGTACAGAACCAGATTCCCTACTAATTGTTTAAATCCCATATGAAGTTCTGGTAGAACCTTGCCCTAGTTAATTTAAAAATAAAAAAATAAAAAAAAAATGAGAACAAGCCCACATTCTTAATTCCCTTTTAATAATTTCTAAGTTTACTGTGGGATTTCCTTGAATTAATATATTCCATCAATTTTTTTAACTCTTCCATTTTATGATAGAATTTATGATACAAATTTCCAAAATACCAAATTCAAGATTATGCCTTACAATGAATAAGGTTTTTTCTTTCAATGCAGAATCTTGTGCTTTCAGCTACTTAGGTTTGACTCCATGGTTTATAGAAATCTAGGTTTGTAAGAGGCAAAATATTTTCTTAGGAAAAATAATCCTGGAAATACCTAAATATCAAAATGATGGGTAAAAATGTTCTAGAAGGAAGTTCTTAGAAAAGGATCTTCACATCTCTTGGTTTTTTTGTGTTGTTTTATTTTTCCCTCAGGGTGTAAAAGGAGACAAGGTTCATGATTCATATGCTCTTGATTATGTTTTGTATAATGTGCCATCAAAATGAAAGGAGTTATTCTATGAACTCTAATATCCTTAAATAGAAAATCAGATTTTCATTGTAATTAACAGAGAATCATGTTTTGTCTAACTGAATGTGATACCAAATTAAATTAGTATTTCACTGAATATAGAGACTTAGGGCTACAAGGATGCTTAAACTAGAATTTTGCTTTGTATACGAGCTATGGAGACTGCATAAAGGTTATAGAGATAAGGAAGGCAAGCAACAAGAGAACCAGATTTCTTCTCTCAAACCAATATAGGCCTTCCTCCGTGTTGATAAGGCCTGAGAAATAGGTAAATGGCTGCGAAAAAAAAACAGCTCGAGGAGCCTCTTATGGTCATAAATTGGACTGAAAAAGGACATGTAGTTAATTGGAAAGACTAAAAACACACTCCATTGTCCTTAACTAACAGATTTCCATAAAATAATAAAATGAATAGGGATATTTCTCCCCAAACAACCATCCTGACCCCTAGAGATCACTCCTCAAAATTCACAAAGCCTTATCTACCCAAATTACCATACATGAGTAATGAGATTTGGGTAGCCATTTCATGGAATTACAGCGAATGTGTATGTAATGAAGATACATAAGCTGTAAACTGTCTTTTCTCTGTGTGTCTTACAGGTGGAGTGATTTCCCATGCACCCGGTACCGTAATAATGTCACCTTTTTAACCTGCCATTCTGGTTAGAGAGTTTCTTTCCCAGATTTCGGTGACAAAAGCTCTTTTTTTTTTTCCAGAAATCAGTCAGTAATTGGGAAATATCTTTAGGCAGAGACATTTCTGCATACCATGCAGAACATACAGTTTATACATTTACCTTTGACTTTCTACTGCATAAAAAGCAAAAACAAAGGTCAGATATTTTCAAAACTACTCATACTGCATCTATTTATCTGCCTTTGTCTCTTTCATGTGTGTTAGGTATGTAAGTCATATAATGCTATGCCTTAGCAATGAGATTGACAACTAGTAATGTCTCCATCTGCATGCAAATTTTCAATTGAAGGCTTAGATTTTTAGATATATGAGAGATCTGACCTAGTTTCCGAGGGGTTTGTCTCTCAAATAATATTAAAGTAGGAACAGCATGGTGTTGATATAAAGACAGATGTTGAGATGTAGTTATTTTTAAACACTTGGTGTGATTTTAGAATTTAGAGAATTTCCTGGCTGTATTAAAAGAACTGACCCACATTTTTTTTATTACAGTCTATCAACCAAAATCAAATAAATAAATTTAATCTATTAGGGGTGTGTGTGAAACCAAGCCTTTTTTTTTTCATGTTTCAGTATCATTGCCACTTCTGCTTTGTGGCTTTTAACTCAGGGTTTTTTTTGAGCATTGTTAAAATATTCACTGTGTTGTGATTGGTATTCCTAATGCTATTATATCATTGTGCTCAATGTTTAATATATCTTATGTATGCACATGCATCTGTACATTGTCTTTCTAAAGAACTACCTTGATTATGGTTAATGAGAAATATGAATTTTGGTATTTAGCATGCTGACCATGGGCATTTACATTTTATTTCATGGCCTTAACAGTGTTACAGGTAACTCAGGTGCTCTGCTTGTGGTCAAAAAATAGCCTCTACCTATTGGCAGCATTATTTAGCTGCTTCAGACAGACCAAAGATATTCTCTATATTCTAGTGAAAATATACATGCTTCTTTCAATGTAGAATAAGTTATTTAAGAGTGACTTCACAGACAGTGCAGATGAAGTCTAAACTTGAGTATCTGTGCTGGAAACAACTGATGATATTGTAATCTTTGAATGAAAACATACCATATACATGTCTGAGCTGAACAGATGTTTCAGATATGCTTAATGACTATCCCACAGACTTTAAATATTTGCCAATCTTCCTTGGAAGCCATTTCATTCAACATAAATGTAAATAAAAGCAGGCTTTTAGAGACTGATCTGTAGATGCAGATATCTGATAAGATGTTTTGGAGAAACAGCTCCCTTATGGGTGTTACTTTAATTAAGTAGAGACAATAGTAACTACTTAATGGACAATTCATTAGCTGAAATAGGATAAAATTGATCCCATGATTTACTGTGAACCATATACTAAGCTTTAAAAACAGGCTGAATTTAAGAGTTATTATGATGATACCACTCATAACAACATATTCTAGCTACAGAGGATAACTGAAATAGTTTCTTCATGAAAATTTACCAATTTAGATCTAAGTCAGTCAGTTCAGATGTATATGACTCTGAAAACTGATGTAATGTCTGTATCTGTCGTACTTATAACAGCATGAATTCAGATCTAACATGCACTTTAAAATTTAATTTTATTATTTGACCAGGTGAACACAATTCAATCACTTTGGGCTTTTTAGAGCACTAAGAGCAGGAAGGAGCTTATTTGTTTCCTTACAAAAAGATGCTGTTGCTTAAATTTCATTATAATACAAAAAAATTTAACACTTCATTTAGATGCAGACTTCCTCATGACTGTGAGAAAAAAAAAAAGAGTACAGAATTATTCAGGAAATTCATTTCCTTGTCAGATCACATTTGGCTTTCTGTACATTCTTGTAAAACTTTCATACCAGCTTGGGTAAACTTTTTATATCCCTGATCAACACTTACACTGAGACTACTTTACATCCCAGTGCCAATATGAAGTAGGTCTGAAACTGTGCATAAATTATTTTACAGCAACAGAAATGATGTAAGGTGCCATTATTTTTAAAATGAGAACTAGATTCTTCTCTCTCTCTGCGAATACATTGATGTTTTGATATTACCAGAAAGAAAACCAACAAAAATATGCTCATTCCTAGCATATTTTTCAGGTTTAAAAAATATTCTGAAAAGTTTCATAAAATCTCAATATTTTATCTTTGTTGCTTCTTCAGTCAAAATGTGAAGATATTTCAGTAACTTTAACTGTTATGCCTTCTGATCTTCAAAATATTATCGTGTTCATAGTTCATGGTGTTTGCAGTGCATCTGCTAAATTTTGTGAGTTTAATTCCCCCTGCTGAACATGTATTTGTTTTGTAGTGATATTTTATTTTGTGGTGTTTCTCATTTACTGAGACTGAAATTATTCTCACTTTCTCTTATTTCTTTTTTTCCTTCTGTTACTGAACAGTCACTTAGCATTCTCTTAAAACAGTGGGGCACAATTCTCAGAAGGAAAAGTATATTCAAGGGAAAGTTTTCTGTTAACTCAGTCTGGACTACTTTGAGTAACTTGGGAGTAGGTATGTACTAAGGCATTTAAGGAAAAACAAGTTTTGATCCATTTGCCATCCAGTCTCATTGGAAGGCTGATCTATTTGCAGTGACAACGGCTGCAGGGATGATGATAATAACATCTGCAACATCACCAAAGATTTTAAATTTTCACATTCAGAGTTCTGAGATAATCTTACAGATGTCTTTACCTCATTACATGGCTACTGGGGGATTGTCTCATCTGGTGTACTTTGCAGACGGATGTACCTTTAACAAGCAATCTGGCATTAGCCTTCTGTTTCTGCCACTGGAAAGCACAGAATTGCTGTATATCACTGGTACTGTTAATTACACTGCTGTGCTAGGCATCATTAAAGCTCAGAATGCTGAAAGGCATATCAGGAGGATTCATTTTTACTTAAGTGAATCTGTATTAAGCAACTCATGAAGACTGTTGTAAGTAATAACCAGCTTTCTTTTTCCCCCACAACCAGTGATACAGGATGAAAGGTGTTTACTTCAAACCTCCTGGTCTGAGTGAATTTAATTTAGGAAAAGCTTTCTTCATTTTTTATAACTTGTTACTTTGTTATGCTAAGAAGCTTCTAGAGATAATAGCATATTACATAGCTCAAAAGCTGAGGGCTTTTCTTTCATTTCAACCCTGGAAGACCAAGATCATTAAAAAAGAGGAGACACAAGACCTTGACATACATACAACAATGATTTGACATCTCTGATAGCATGTCTAAGTGAAAGATTTGTCAGTTACAGTGCACTTCCTCATGCTCTACTTTGCAGCTTCATTGGTATGAGTACTACTGAAAGTAAGTAGGCGGGAAATCTTTTTCTTGCCCACTGAATCTTTAGTGGGGCAGATGTGCTACCTCTTCTTGGAAGAGTTTAAGGGGCTTTTCTGTTTTTTTTTTGCTGAGCAGTGATACAAAGTCTTCTTTTTGTCTGAAAACAGATTTATACTCTAGAAAGGGGGAAGATTAGATTGGATATAAGGAAGAAATTCTTTACTGTGAGGGTGGTGAGGCACTGGAAGGGGTTGCCCAAGGAATTTGTGAGCACTCCATCCCTGGCAGTGTTCAAGGCCAGATTGGACAGAGCCTTGGGTGACGTGGTTTAGTGTGAGATGTCCCTGCCCATGGCAGGGGGGTTGGAACTAGGTGATCTTAAGGTCCTTTCCAACCCTAACTATTCTAGAATTCTATGATTCTAAGTGTCACTTGTATCACAGACTCTTGAAAAGACAGACTGTGAGATGCCCTAATGTCCTTTCCTTCTCTGATTTGCCATTGTATATTATCATGGGCTTGCGCTGAATCAGCATTTACTGTATGTTTGGACATGCATCTATCCCACCTTCCCCTGTTTTTCCTTCCTTGCCCCTTCCCCTTCCTTCTCCAGACAGAAATGTCCTCAAAGAAGGGACTGGGGCTTTCCTGTCTTAAGGATATTTTAAAACTTTTAAGTTTGGTTCAATTCAGAGGTGAAATTTTCCATGTAAATCTTATACATAGTCTGAGGTGGATTAGTAAGAGACTTCTCTTTAGAGTCAGAATAGGTGGGCCCATAGTAGATCTTGTATACTTCATAGGTAGGGATGGTTTTATAGCTTCACTGTGCCTCAGCAACTTTCTAGATTAGAAAATGTGAAATTCCCTGTAATAGAGGGAAGTAGGACATTTGAGCAAGAACCAGCTAGAAAACCCAAAGAAAGATGTATAAAGATATCTAAGAGTTATTTTCATTTTTTTGTATTCTACAGTGTACATTTCATCCAGTGTACTTTTTTCTGATACATGGATTTGAAAAAAATTGTGCAGTTTTTTGTTTGTTTATTTTGTTTTGGTTTTTTTTTTGTTTTAAGTCTCTGCTAGAAGATGGAGTAAGAAAAATAAACTTTTTGCAGTATAGGCTTTTTTTTTTTTTTCCTCTCTGGAAAATTCAGTGCTTGGTATAATTTATATGCCAGGCTATTCCCAAGTACAGTAAAAACATTTTATTATGTTGCAGTGAACAAGGCAAAATTCTCTTTTTAATGCAGTCTGTGCTTTGCTAAGAATTTTGCCCCAAATGCGTATTAATTGCATTAAATAGAAAAAAAGAACAGCATGAATCCAATTAAATGACAAAGAAAAAGCTTTGGGGTGAAAATCCAACAGAATTTCCTTATTTAATGAGAATAAAACCAGGCTGTAAATACCATGGTCAAAAGGAACTATGCAGTTCTGTTTTAAACTCCAGAGTTTAACAACCTGGAGCAGTTACTGTTCTGTGACAAAAGTACCTTACCTGACAGTAACATGCTCACGTGAACTTTGAATTAGTAGCATTACAGGCCTGCTGTTTCTTCTTACCACTTTTATCAGCCTCCTTGACCAGCAAACATAACTAAAATAAGTATTTTATGTAAAAATTATACCATACAAGTTCTTTAAATCTAAAGGAATACTCTAAAAGTGAAGTGAGATTTGTAAAAAAAAGTATTTTAATACTTGATTGGGGATTTAGGGTGTTTCTCTAAATTTTCTAAAGAGGTATACATGTTCTTGGTCATTACCAGCCAAATGGGTATTTACCAAACTAGAATAGTCGTGTCAAAATATGTCTTGATAGCCCTTGTTTTTTAAAATGATATGTATATATAGGCAAATTTGCATCACTTTGTTTTTTTCCTTTTATTTTTCATAATGAAATAAAAAATACTTTAAGGTTACATAAAATTTTGGTAGAACAATAAACTGATAGAAACAAATTTTTATTTCATTATAGAACCTGTATTCTTTTAAAATGAAAAACTTAAAGAATCAGAACATATTCACAGAGCTTCAACTGTTAAAACTTTTATATTTACATTTTTTTAAAAACAAAAAGTAGTAACTGAGTTTTACTTAAAATTAATGGCCAATGATGGAATTTTATTATTTTAGGGAATAAAGTAGACCAAAATAAAATAGAGAATATACTGTAAATGCATGTAATCTCAGATTCATGTGAATAAAAAGGACTTGCTGCATGTATTTTTGAAACAGATTTCAGGAGGGGAGGAAAAGGGAAAAGCAAAAACTTGGAGCCAGTCACTTCAAATTGACTATCCCTATAATTTTAACTGCAACAGGTTTCTCAGAAACAAGCATTTGTCATTGCCTGAATGCGTACTAGAGTATGCCGGGACTGTATTTATTATAGCATCTGGTACCTCTAGAATGTGTAACAGAATTACATGAGAGTTGGTAACTAGTTCTTATGTATGTAGGTACACAGATTTTTGTTACACATCTTCTATTTTTAATCAGAATTTTGTATTTATAACAACTAAAATCTTGTCCCAAAAGTAGATTGCCTACTGAGATTTTTTTTTTTTTTTTAAACCACCATAAATTATATTTCTAGGGTTCAAAATTTTATTGAAGTGCAGATCTTTCATTACTAAATCATTACGTGAAATGGATGATATCTTATGGTTCTGTAGCATTCATGCTTGAAGACTATCTATGATTAATGATCAGTTTAACAAATTGTGGGTTCTCCTGACAAGAGAATTTTGGGAAGGGGTATATATTGAGATGCGTGGGGGCAATTTTTACATGTATTCTGTTAACATTTTGTGTTTTGCTGTGAGAAAATTGCCCTGAGAAATCAAATAACTGAAGTATGTATGTTCCATATTTAGCAGAGAATTAAATTACTGAGAATTACAGAGAATTAAACTGCTATTCTCTCCCTTTGTTTTTTAACAAACTAGGCATAGTTCAATGATACTTAAGCCTGTACACTAGTTGCAGTACTCTGTCCTTATTAATCTATATTGACCTTGATCTAGAGAGTACTATTTTTTGATCATAGTAGAAGGAAGTGTGGAGTGGCAGCATGAAAACAAAAGTCAGAAGTTGCATGTCTTTAAGAAGCTGCACTTCTCGTAATACCTTGTAATGAAATATTATACATAGAAAATGCTTAAGAATGAAAGCCAAGGTCAATAATTCTTGATATTTACACGACATTTGCAGTTATTGCATAGTTCACTAGGTTTGCGTATAAAGTTGTTCCCTCAGCCTAAATCTGACTTTTAATTTAGGTGGTGTGCCCTTAGATTATACACTTGAAGAGCATGACTTTCACAAATGCCTTGCAACCAAACAGCTACACTAACAGCTGCTTATAGACCAAATGCTGTAACAATAAACTAATTTTTACAGTAACAGTGCATAAGACCTGATCCAGGTCATTAATATTAAATATTAATTAAAGTCCTAGTTAATTGAAATTTCTACTATCTTATGGATTATTACGTGCTTAAATTACTCAAAGATTCTTATAACAAAGCACCAGCTTTTAAAGTTTCTGAATATTAGAAGAGACCAACATATGTAAATTTCATCCTGTTCTCTCCAATGGAGAAATACCTGAGTTTATCAATCACCTTATTATCTTCAGATTTTTGTGGTTTTATTTTTTCAAAAGGTTATATGTCAAGGAGGTGGAATGTATTTTGTTATATTGAATTGGGCATTTTTAAAGAGCATAAAGTTGAAGGAGCTGATATACTAAAGTCTTGCACGGTGAGTAGCCGTTTTTCAAGTTTGAGTATCTAGAAAATAAACAGAGATAACTGATTCATTGCTTCTGCTTTTTCTTTTGATTACAGCTTTAAATCTGAGAGGTCAACATTATCAGAAATCAGTGAGTTTTTTTTTTTTGCCCTGCCTTACTTATGCGAGGTGAAATTCTAGCACTGTTGGAATCTGACAAAACTACCGTTGCCTTCCGTTTGGACATTTTCATGTACCTATATAACAATTTTAACTTTGGGTTAGTCTGCTGGGGATGATGCTCAGAACACGGAGGTAAAGATTTGGAGTTCTTAGTTTTATTCTTACATCTGGTAAAATATCTGAAGTATTTCACATTGCAGTAATATTTTTTATTTGTACTTTAAGAGATTTTTTCTGAGTAATTAATAACCAGATTTTGTTCACAATAATTGCTTTAATAACCTCAATGAAGGTTTCTTTGCTAACCATTGAAAGTAATAGGACATTCATTATAACAATACTCCAGCCTGTATTAATAAGTTTTTTCCATGATACAATTGGACTGGGCACCCTGTCATTGAATCTAATCTGCTCCCATCACAGGCAACTGTGTAGTCCACTAATTGCAAGTCAAAGAACACTTCTAGCATATAAAATGGTTCAGACCAAAGAAGAGATTGGAATCCACAGGTAGAGATCAGAAGTCATCAAGGATGTGTTCAGTAATCTAGAGCATTGTGACAGCTTGGGAGTTAGTAAAGCTCTGGCACAGTCCTAAGAGATTGATCAAATCCAGAGTTTATAGAGAAAACCAAAAAAGCCTCATCTGACTCTGTCTTCCTGTCCTTAGTTGGGCTGAAATCAAATAATCTAGTTACTGATTCAACCTTACTGTAGAAGGACAATGAACCAGTGAGACACTTAAATATGTTTATACATTAATGATTTTTAATGTCTTTAGAAATGCCCATGTACACACGCCATGTCCCAGCTCTGGTACACCTGTTTTTTCAGTAAATAGGAGAAAGTGAATTGAAGAAGTATATAAAAAAATCCAACAATCATATTACGCATCAAAGAAAATAAACTATTCCTGAAAACTACTCCTGCCAGCAGTCAATGAACGCCTTGAAGCACATAAATTCATGCAAGGATTTAATATTTTGAAGAAAACCTTTTGTTCTTAATTAAGAATATCATATTACTTGCAACTTTTTATTTCCTTTATCATCTTTTCTTTTTTGAAACATGTAATGTAAGCTACTCAAACTTTTTTACAAAAGTCTTGACAAATACTTAATGAATATTTGTCAGTTGCTTCTCATCTATTGCCACGTATGTCTGGTGACTATCAATAAGCGTGGAAAGTATTGCTTCGTTATTATAACCTGTTGGATTTAAGTGAGAATAAAAATGAGTAAGACTGAAATTTCTTTCTTTTTCTGTCAATTCCCTGGCAATAATTTGCAAATAGTATCTTGTTAATACCAGAGTAGCCAATGTGATAATTCATAAAAGTAGAAAGGTGACCATATGACAATGTAATGTAATTTCAAAAAAATCTAAATCTCTTCTATGGAACTTTAATTATATTTTACTGAGAAGAGCTAATATACAGGACTAACCTATTATTGACCGATTTTGTAAGCAGTGTGGTTTAAGTATTTTCTGGCATACTGTTCTGAACTCCAAAGATTAGCAACAATAAAAAATCATGAATCAAATCTCCCTAACCATAAAAAATGATAAAAATATACAAGTAGCTTTAAAAAAAAAAACAAACAACTTTAACTTTTCGAAATAATACCTACATATTTCTGTCTCTTATTTCTGAATTGCATAGATGGACTTGATCTTTTCAAGCCTGTCTCGGAAATCATGCAGTGGTGGGATCTCTACCATTAGAAATTTTCATTCCAAAAACTATTCTCATGTTCAAAATGGAATAAATTTAGGGATATCATACAGTGATATGCAGGAGTTGTAAATGATCACACAGGTCCCTCCTGGTTTTCTAGTCTATGAATCTTGAGATCTGAAAACTTACCTTAGAAATAAAAGCTGAGGGCCTCACAAATCATGTAACTCCTGGAGTTGATACTTTAGTAAAGCCCCCAAATACAACACTGATGCAAAATTGTCAGAGTGATTGTATTATTAGCAGATTGCTGATGAGAGTCCTAGGTGAGTGTTTTTGAGGATTTTTCAGCTGATTGCTCTGATATGAGATTGTGAATAACAGAGAAGGTAACTAGTTTCAGCTGAATTAAGTTATGATTTTTCAAGATAAAAGACCTTCCACATTCCATGATCTGATGCTTTTGGTGTTTTCCTGAGTTATGGGAGAATATGCTGGGAGAATATGCTAGTAATAGATTCAGTGATGTCCATTCTTTTCATGGTTATATAGAATGGTGTTTCCGTGTTTGAAGAAGGAAAAATGGTTCCCTTTTTCTAATAGACTTTTTTGTTACCTTTATTTCTCTGTTACTTGCAATGATAGATGAAACTGCCTAGAAGTTGGTTTTATCAAAAGAATCTAGGTTATAGGCAGAAGACGCATGAAGTAAAGCTCAGTATGAGTATGCCAAGTTCCACATAGGTAAAATGACAGAGTGTGCTGTACGATACAACAGAAGATGCTTTATATTCCAGAACACTCGGGCATGGGAAAAATGCACCAGACTGAAGATATGCTTGTTGAAATACTGGCACAATTATTTCTGGTAGAATTAAGCTGTTCAAAGAAACTAAGACTGTAATGTCAATCCTGTTTTACAGAGTTCACAGAACTCTGTCTCTTACTTTCAGTATGCTATTCTTATTGTAAATGCATGCCACAACAGGAAGACAAAAACAATGGTAGTAAGAAAAATAACTTAAATCTTGTTCATCGCACTGGGAGTTGAGTTTTGCAATGGTGCTTTAACAACTGCTATTTATCTTCTATAGTTTGTTGATTTGACTGTGAGATTAGGTGATCCATCTGTTATACTGATATTTCTGTAAGTTGAAGTGCCTTTTTTATTTTTTCAATAGTATTCAGAGTACTGTGCTCCCTTTCATTGTACTGTATTTTTGTTGTGTTCTCTGGTCAGTGTATTCTTAATTTCATCATCATCGCATTATAGGTGTTTCATTCCAGTCATACTCAAAAATATTACAGGAAAAAAGAAGGGTGTTTATATCACACCAAGGAAAAGAAAGGAAAGCTCTTCAATGAGGACAGATGAAAAACATGATCAATACAAAATTCTGGTACTGTCTTTGACTTGAACATCCAGTTAGGAGCCGAAATCTGTGCAAGGGATTAGACACACCCTTCAAGGGGATTGAGGTTAAACTGCTTCACAGCACAGTGATTAGGTGATTGCTGATGGAGGCTATTAATAGGATCATTGCCAAAAATTAATTTCAGTTAACCTTCAGTGTGAAGATACAAAAGGGACAACCCTTCACCAGAAGGGCAGTCACAGGCTGATGGTTCTTTCTAAAAGCAGCTTAATCATATTGCCACATCTTAAAAACAGTGCTCATGGGGAACATATTTCTGCTTTCAGGAAATAACATCTATTCCTTCAGCCACACTTCTATAGGGGAAAAATGGGATAAGTAATAAAATTTGAGTGTTTTATTGAATGAACATTAAAATTCAACTGCTATTTCAGTAAATGGTTTGCAACCAGTGAAAATTTATGTAAAAAGGTAATTATATGCTAATTATAAAAACATAAATTGATTATGTATATGATTTATATGGTCATTATAAAATATGCTAACCTTAGTTTGTGTTCATAATGTGATCTATATTTTAATTGTAGAATTAAAAGCTACTTTGAAAAACCTAAAAACTTCAAGCTGTGAAAACACGGTCAAGTTGATTTGTGTTAGTAACCTTTTAACATCTATAGTAGATGCAATATGATTTGAGTTACTGCATGCCTTTTAGTCTGATTCTGGTATTATGCAAGCCTGAAAAATGAATTTTAATGGAAAGTATAATTAATAACATGAAGATTGGATAACATTCTCTGGGCTTGACTGGTTGCAGCCAGCATCTCAGTGAGAAAAATAAACAAATCAAGATGGCTCTGAGTTACTAATGTGATGTGACCACAAAAAAGTCAAATGCAAACTTAGGAAACTATTTTTCACAGACACGGATGGCTTTTAATACCAAATTCATGTGAATGTAATCAGAAAATTTCCATTTCCTGTTTTGGAGTACTTCTTGTAGGTCCATCTGTGCCTCAAAAGTGAAAGGCACAAACCCCAAATTACGTGCTCAATTATTCAATTATTTCATCCAGTAAGAGGGTAAGATGAAAACAGTTTGCATTAAATGCCAGTCATAAAGCAGGACCTAAAGATTATAGAAAGTCTCAGGAGATGTGAAAAATAGCATTAAATTGGGCAAAGAAAAATTTAGATGGAATATAGGGGCACAAGTTTCAATAGAAATTTTTTTCTTTTGTAGTAGTTTGGTAGCATCTCTTTCCCTCCAGTCATTCAGAACAAAGCACTGAGTTATTTGCTGTAGAGAGCAATTTTATATTGCCAAGGAGATGTACAATATGATCTAATAAGCTTTTTCTCATCACTAATTTCTTTTTGTGGTACTCTAATCTGGTGATTTGGAAAATTGAAAGTGGAATTGCAATACTAAGATTAATACTTAGTTTGAATTTGATTCATATTTTTGCTATTACTGCTCATGGCTCATCTATAATTATGTTCTTAAGCATTTGCTGAGATTGTACCACTCTTTTGTCAAGTACATTAAGACATTGACCTGTATCACAAAGTGTTCAGTCAGTTGTTTAAAGCTGAAGCTGAAGTACCTTAAAGAAAGAAGTCTCTCACCACTGTCAAGAAACTGCAGTCAGGTGGCAAAATGCTTTCTAAGGTAAAGAGTATTTGTCAATACATCTGCTCAAGGAGTACAGCTTCTCTGTCCTTGTGTGCCTGGATATATTCAAGACAGAAGGAAAAGACATTTACTGTACTTAATGCAACTGCTTTTCTTTCATCACAGTAACTGCTGTTGCATGTGGAAAGAGCTTCTTGTGCCATGTTTCATTTAATACCTGTCTTGCATGCGTACAGTGATTCAGCTGCAGTGGTACAGAATCTCCTGTGTTCTGTGTTGGTTCAGTGTACTGCAGGTTTTCGGTAAGTAAAGTCTCAGCACTTCTTTTGTGGTCCATCTTTAGCACTGATCTTTGCCAGGATACAAAACTTTAATGGAAGACTGCACAAGTGAAAAAGGCTTGAAGGAACTGTAATGCTTTTGCAAGAAAGTTTAACTTCGTCTCCACTCGTGTGTTTCATAGATTCTTTTGTTTCTGCTAAAATCACATGTAGAAGTGTGGTCTACAGGCCTGTTTTCTTCTTGTGAGAACAGGGGTGGGTTTTTTTTGGGCCTCAGTCCTTTGTCAGCTCCAGCAACTTGCCCTCATCTGCAAAACTATTTTCCAGTGAGACTTCAACTTGGAGGATAGTATCTATGTTCACCTTCAGAAGGAGACAAGTCCTTCCATATATTCTTTTCCAGTTCAAATTTCTGAAGCAAGGTTGACCTTTGCAGCAGTGTTCCTATTGGGTACAGAATGGGAGTGGGCTCTACAGAGCCTACTTTGAATCTCCAAGTAGTTCTTATACTTCTTTAATGGCTGGTAGTTACAAAGTTTCTGAAAAGAAAACACACAGCTATTGGTTAAAAATGTTTGTGTCTGTCCTGAAGCATCTTAAAAAAGTCTTAATTTCAAGAAAGAGGCTGCTTAATGCTTTTTGACACTCAGGACTGTTGAAGGATTTTCAAATTAGCATCCCATAAAGCAAAACAGTCCTAATCAGTTGTCGCTTTAGAAAATCCTTGTGTATGTGTTATTTTAGGGTCTGTGTAATAAAGAATGCATTTAAATGTGCTAAGCTTTTAGGACAGGCAAAGTAATAATTTTCTTGTAGACACTGTGGAAGCATCCTCAGAATATAGATGGCACTATATGCTCAGAAAAAGAAAGCTGCAAATAGACTTTTTTTTTTTTTTTTTTTTAATCTGGGATGAGAGCAGAAAACAACCTTAGTTGGATTTTGGTGTTTTTTTTTTTGGTGAGTTTCTTTTTGGGTTTTTTGTTTTTTTTTTTCCCTTGCAGAACCGATAAAAACAAAGCTTAGGGATGAATGCAGTAGCAGCATCAAGAGCAATGGTTAGAGAAATAAGTACCTCAATCAGTTTGTTTGTGAGTTATAAAAATGCATTCTTCAGAACTAAGGAAAAGTTCTGTGCTTTTTGTCATGTACAGACTTCTTCATTTTGCACGCAAGGTCTTACATTTCATGTATTCACATGTATATAAGACTCAGTCTGATTCTGTACTCATCGTTGTCTTTTATATTCCATAAATCAAAATACTTTGTCACTGTTACTGAAAAATACAGTTCTAGCTTCTTTTATGGTGACCACTGCTTCTCAAGAATCTTTGTCAACTGTCTTGCTTGTTCAACCTTCACGTGGCTTCTGTCAGAACTTAAAAAATTAGCAATGCTTATAAATGAGGATTTTATCCTTAGTCAAAGCATTCCATACTAACCATCTGTCACTTCTGATTGAAGAGGTGATGTTTCACAGATACAACATCTGAGGACCACTGGGCTTTGAGAGGAACTCCCTTTTCTTCTTTTAGTATAAAGCAGTATAAATCATCCAGTGGCTAGGAACAGGTCATTTGCCTTATAGTCAGAACTGTCATGGTTCTTAATGGTATTTTGGTCCTCTTGTCCCTTTTGAAGATGGAGTATTCTTTTTTACAAGTTCTCATGGAAAAATAAAGACACCTTCAACTGTGGGTATTTGTCAGCATTCTGATTCATGTCTCATCTTACAGGTCCACTTTCATGCGGTCATCTGCCTCATTTTTCTAAATGCTCAGCTGTATTTTTGTAAGGGTATTTCATATATATGCAGGAGGGGCTGGGATAGGTAGAGAAAATGTGAATGGGTTCTGAAAAAAACTGGGCAATTTCTTAATCCTATCTAGGTATATTTTTCTTCTTAAAAATACTAGCTTTTTCATTTTAAGATACAGAAAGTTTATTCTAGTTCCAGAAATAATTAGGATCCAACTATCCTGTCAATAGCATCAGTGACTGAAATATCCGCAGGTTGCTAATGGTTCTTGATTGTCTCCGTTGGCATCTGGAGACAGGTCTTTTTGTGTCTCTGGTCAAAGTCCCTCCTTAGAATACAAATGGAATTTCAACATATGTTAGCCAACTCTACAGGCCCTGAAGTTCTTTCATCAAGGCAGGTTGATAGTTTTGAAACATTTGTGAATTACTATAAATCTTGATATGGTGATACAGATTTATTTCAGGTAAATCTTTACTGAGTTAAAAATTTCAGTTTATTTTCACCCATGTTTATACATCTCAAAAAAAAAAAAAAATGATTGAAGCTCAGTAGATTCAAGTACTTTAAGTTAATTATGGTAATATAAATTAGCAAGCAAAATCTGTAGAGAGTATAGGCAATTCTCTGGTTGCTTATCGTTGAAGTTCATGCCTCTGAAGCTCCTGCTACTTAGCTGTCTAGAAAAGATATTGCACAGATGTGTACAGTTTTCTAATCCCATTTCTTGTCATACTGTGACATGATTTTAGCACTTTTTTTAACATGTTTTAAGCTAATTCTTGTTTATTTGTTTTTTTTTTAAATGCCATTACTGATGAAGGTAGCTAATTCACTCCTCTTGAAACTGTAAAATACATGAAACAAAAAGCCTACGCACTGCATTTCTCTTTAACTTCCAAACAATGATTAATACAGGTTCTCAAATTACTGTATATTGCAGTTCATCATACTTCATCATACTAGCTGTCATGGATGTGAAGAGAACCATGAGAGAGAGATCTAGTTGTAAATGAACAGTGGTACCTTCATGCATTTACAAAGAGAAGAAAAGAAGCTGTTAGAATTCTCTTGCATTTGAATATTTTCTTGTGTTGGGTTCCCAAAGCTAGATTTTATGAATTCCACAATTTCTGTGTATGGAGGTCACTGCTGTATTCTAGCAATGCTGAAGGAAACACTTCGTCTACATGTTGAAACAAACAAACCATGTAAGCATTAGAGTTGCATTGGCATGTACAGTGGCACAAAGTGAGATGAGTAGAATAATCAGCATGTCATGTCCTTTGATTTCAGTAGGTGAGCTAGATTTTTCTTGTGCTGTTTCCCATATTTTCAAATGTCAGCAAAACATTAAACTTCACTGTAGAATTTGTCAGGTGGGTTAAATAATGGATGACAACTAATTGGCAAGTGGGAAGACAGAGAGGGCAGTTTGCTGTTGTAGGACGTGCATTTTCGCCTTGATGAAGCTACGTAGTGGAAAAATTGATATTTAATGTTTTTCATTAACTTTCACAGTAAACAATTTGTTGTTATACCCAGAGGTTTGGTGTAATTGTGAAGTTACAGTTCATGGAAGGCAAAACTGTCAAGGATGAGTACAATAAATTAAACAGTGTGCACATCTGGGCAGACAGATTTCAAGGACTATGTTGCTTTTTGAATGTATGTAGGGAAGCCTAAGGTTTGATTTTACTACATTGTAGCTGACATAGGTTCCACCATTACCTTTAGGAAGGCCTTCAACAAAGCTACTAGATAGGAAAGGTGTTTAAGGATGACACTTGACTGTGGTTTGTTGTAGCTTTTCTAAGCAGGTGATGCATTAACTGAATAGGTCACTTAATTGACTGTCTATTGTAAGTGGGAATAATCATACTATTTGCTTGCCACAGCCTGTCAGTGTTCTTTGTCTATATCATGTGAGTTGTTTTAATGCAGATGTATGAATGCGATAAAGATCAGTTCCTAGGTTGATATACCCAACTATTTCTGGCTGTGTAAATGTGTGTGTAAAATCTTGTCTCCTTAATTCTTCTGACAAGTGCGAAGAGGATGAAGTCAAACTCTTCTTGGTGGTATCCAGTGAAAGGATAAGGGGCAAAGGGCACAAACTGAAATATAAGAACCATTTAAACATCAGTAAAAACGCCTCCTATGAGGGTAGTCAAATACTGGAGCAAGTTTCGCAGAGAGGCTGTGGACATTCAAAACTGAACTGGAGATGGTCCTGAGCAAACTGTTCTAGTTGGCTCTGGATTGAGCAGTGCGGGATGGACAAGGCTCCTTCCAGTCTCAACCCCTCTGAGATTCTGCATCATCCTTTCTTAGTACTGTTTTATTTTATTACAGCTGATATTTCAACAGTGTAACAGAAAACCTTAGTGAAAGCACTGTGTTTTATTTCAAAGATACATATTTATTTGCATGCCTGGTTTGCTGTATACAAGTTAATGTCATTGCATATGTGGAGTGTTGTGCCAGTAATCTTTAATGAAGCTGACAGCTGATTTTGTTTTCATGCAATTTCACTTAATCTACACGTGATCCTTTCCCTGGATATTACATCTGAATGTTCAGAAACTGAACATTCTATGGCCTTTCAGTCTGAAATGATTTTTTAATATACCACCCAGTGATCTTGAAAAACCTATCAGAAAACTTTTCAAAAGCTGCTATTAGTATTAATGAGAGCTTAAAACTTTTGTCAAGGGGAAGAAAGATCTTTACTCAATGTGTGCAGATAGGTTACAAAAATATTTATTAAAGACATATTTAACACCTGTGCTAAATACAGGTAATACTTGCACTGGTCACATTTCGAAGGCATCATTAAGGTGCTAATAAATATAGGTAAGCATAAGAAGAAATGATATTTAAAAAACCTGCAAGTGCTGGTTACTATAGCAAACTCTGTCCCTGTTAGCCACTCTCTGTGCTATAACAGCATATATAATTTGATGACATGGAAAAACAGGATACCATTTCAAAAGAATTTTGTCATCTTGTACAGACTTCAGAGAAATGTTATACTACCGTTTTTCCTTCTCTAGCAGTTGGAAATGCAGGATGTTTTATGCTCTGTGTGTTACTTCAACATGAAAAAAGAAAAAATCCAGGATTGTGGTAATCTTTTGCTTTTTAATTTTTAATTTTATTTTTTAATTTTGTCACAATCATACAAACCATACCAGTATAGGATAGAAAGGCTTGTCTATCCCACTCCAGAAAGTGTTAAGCATAATCTAATTTCTAACTGTAACCCTAACCCTACCAAATGTCTGTCCAGTCTGTTCTTAACACCTCTAAATAAGGATAGCTTGCTGTAATCCCAAACTATGTCGCAGTTAGGGTATGTTCCTAATGTCATTTTCCTAATTGTACATAGAACACATTTTTTCTTTTCCTCCAGGTGCTGTGGAGAACAATTAAACTGCAGTTTTTATAATAGTCTTTTAATGGTGGAAAATTGTTGCAGGTCCTCCTTTTATAGTGTGTTTCTCTAGACCAAACAAAAAAATGTCCTTCAGCATTTTCTTCGTATGTGATTGAAAACCATACAGCTTTTATTGATTTCATTGTATTCTTGAAGACACTTGCTTGTGTCTTGTTTGCTATTTTTTTTTTCTGAAATGCAGTACCCAGCTTAAGCACAGTCATCTAGGTAGGATTAAAAGACCTGAGTTGCAGAAATATATTACCTGTGATATTCCTGCTAATACATTCTATTATGACTCCTCATTTCCTGTGGGAGCAGTTTATTACTCACTCATAATCCATTTATTTTCAACTGTAAAATGGAGACTATTTCGTTATTTCTAATTTTGTATTTGTGCATTTGTGGTTTGTTTTTTTTCCCCAGCTCACTAGTTTTTCTTCTGAGCTACAATAAAGTGAAATGGGAAACCTCAACAGAAAGATTAGTTTACTGTAGTTAAAAGCATCATATGAGTATATTAAAGTACTTGAATGTGTCTGGTGGAGAGCAACAGAGCTGGTGAAATAGCTGGCAGGGATGTCCAGTGAGGCTGAGGACACTGGGCTTGTCTAGTTTTGAGAAAAGGAAGCTAAGGGGGAACCTCATTGCTTTCTCCAGCTTCCAGAAGAGGGGAAGTGGAGAGGGAGGTACCGATCTACTTTCCATAGTACTCAGTGATGGGATTTGTGAGGATGGTTCAAAACTGTTTTGGGGATGTTTAGACTGGACATTAGCAAGTATTTCTTTAGCTAGAGAGTGGTCAAACCCTGGAACAGGCTTCCTAGAGAGGCAGTGGATGCCCCAAAGCCATCAGTGTTGAAGAGTCATTTGGACAGTACCTTTAACAACATGCTTTAACTTTTGATCAGCCCTTAACTGGTCAGGCACTTGGACTAGATGATTTTTGCAGGCACTTTCCAGCTGGAACTCTTTTATTCTGTGTAATGAATGTTCTTTAAAAACATTAAAATAAATTAAAGCAGAGGGTAACAGTTTTGCATGTAATGTTAGGGTAAGCTCATGTAGATTTTCTGAGCTTCTTTTTTTTTTTTTTTCCTTAAAAATCACTTTTCACAATGGCAACAACAAGTAGTTTTTAAGCCTGACAGAGTGATTATGAATGTTTATCATAATGGTTGCAACCAGACATAAATATTTTAAGCCAAACAGTGAGACAAATAATTATTAATGTCATGACTGAATTTGAGTTTATTCTAAAATGAATTTTAAACAGATTAAATAATTAAATTATTAAAAAACATTAAAACCTGGGAGTTTATCATCCATGCCAAAATTATGTTAATGGTGTCTTGCTTAGGGCTCCTAAGTACTGGGGAACAAATGTCATCTGGGGAATTGCCACTGAAGACCTTTCTGCTACTTTCAGTAAATGACTAAAAGAAGTCACATGAATCAAACAGGACTGGAGGATTTAGTATAGATATTAATAAATAATATCATAAATGTAGATTTATTTTTTGATACAAGTTTAAATTCATTGGAGAGGTTTAATTTCTCAGTGAGGGTTTACACCCCTATTGCTTTGCTTTCGGTGAAGTTTGTACAGTTCACAGAGGCAGATACCTTATTTTGGGAAGATTGTCTTTGACGATTCAGGCAAGGACCAAGTGTTTTAGAAACAACTTCTTGTAGGCAATTTTAAGATTCGATGTCTTTTGTTCACCCTGCTAGTTTCTGTCCTCCTTTCTTATTTTTTGACCCTTTGAAGGTGACGTTCTCTCACTGTCCATGCTGGGAATACAGGGGGCATTTTAGTTTCCTTGGAACTGTGCATGAGCCCAGGAGTAGGGAATGAGGGGCTTTTGTGCATGGCATAAGATGAGTTAAATTCAAACAGGAATACTTCTGTGTGCCTAGTTTAGCTGTGAAACACAGTACGAGCTTGGTAACAGCTACTGCAACATTTTACAGATATATTTTAGATTGTTTTAACTAAAAATGTTTTAAATGTGGAATGTTGTTGTTGTAATAAGCTCAGCAAGAAATCTCAGCTATAAGTTGGATAAAATTTATTTGAACAGTAATGGATAATATCACCTAATTTAGTTCATCAGGAATAGGTAGAGCTTTTATTGCATTCATAATCACACATACAACAGAAATTAATGTAGCTTTCACATATATACTCTTCTTATCAAATGTCAGTATATTTCATGTTGTATTACAATTACATCTGAATAGAGAGTCTACTGTGGTCAGAACTCACCCTCTGGTGCCCTCAGTGGACTTGTTTAAAATCTGTGGGTTTAGATTAAGGAATATTCAGGCTACCACCTGTTGGGATCAGTGGCGAGAAGAGATCACAGTACTAAAGTTGGATACATGTATTAGACATTTGTGATTGCTTATTCTGCCTTCTATAAAGTACAATTCAAGGATAGGCATTTTATTCCCTGTAGATTAATCTTGCATCTAGTGAATAGTGCCATTGCTGGAAGTTTGAGATACTTCTTGCAGAAAGTTTCCAGCTCCATAAATATCCAAAGCAGGATAAGGCGGGACATAGATGCATATGAACAAAGTAGATAAACAGGCATTTGCATGTTCAGCTTGCGTACCTCTTTGCTAGACTACTGACTGCTAATGAACACAAGGATAATGAAAAGGGATTCTGAAAACGATTTGCTGGTTAAATATAGACATGAATCTGACCCTGACCATATACACACTTTACAGGAACTTCCTTAATAGATTAACTTTAAAACCCAGGGGTTTTAATTAATGCAAATTTTGTAGCTGGAGCCACAGCTGTTTCTGTAAGTATGAAAAAGCTTCCACCTAGCTGTTATTGTATCCCTGTTACCACATGATCAAATATAATTCATTTAAATGAATCCTTAAACTGCCATAAGATACAAAAGGGGGATCTCAGACAGCCTGGAAGGCAAAATGTGGATAGTATTTATTCTTTTGTTGTGCAGTTCTGAAGTAGATCTACCCTTCTGGAGCAGACTGAAATTTCCGTGTTGCCAGAACTGAGACAACTTTTTTTTACACTTTTTTTCCTTCTTGAAGACATTACCTGAAGAAAGTTTATTGACATTGTTTCAATTTATCCGTAAGCATAGTTGCTGGCATGGATGGTTTCTCAGCAGAATTACTTACTAGCTTTCAGAGCTATGCTTTCTTTTTCACCCAGCTGAGTATTTAGAGATCACAGCCAATCGCAGGCAGAAGGAAAGTTCTCTTAAACACTTTACTAGTGTTGGAAGAAAACTAATAGATAAATTTGGGGCAAGCATAACATCAATTTGCAGAGAGCAAAGGATGAAGAAGCATGATACTGGAATGCAAAACATATGATCAATAGTTTGGAGCTCAGAAGTGGCAAGAGATCAATCCATTGAGGGAAGCTGAATGGATGCCAGATGATCAGTAGAAGCTGGGATGATCATTTGGTAGATGTTTTTAGCTAAGAAAATGTCAGACAATGTGGTTTGTAAGAGGCAGAGGCTGACATGTAAAGAAGCAAGAGAGAAATGAGAACTACAGCTAGGAGCACAGAAGGGGGGAAAAAGGCTTTAAAGGCATTGGGAAGATACAATGGTAATTTTTGCATCTAGACAAAAATATTTCTAAATGCATATAACATTAAGAATGAAAGACAGATGTGTGAAAAATATCTTCTCTCTTATTTTTTTATACCAGCAAATTACTCTTTATAACACTGCAAGATATGTAAAGTTACCAAACAAGGTCATGGAGCCTTTATTCTGTGATGTCAGTAAAGTAAAGAAGCATGCTGTCGGATTTGAATACTGCAGCAACAGTAAAGATAGGCTGACATCACAGAAAACCTACATAATTTGGTACTTGACTCTGGGGAAAAAAAAAAAAGGAACATTTTTTTTTATTACCTTGGTAAAAAGCAGTAAAACTTACTGAGGTGGTGATAATGTATTGGAATGTTTGATATTATATGAATGGGAAATTTTGGTAAGATGTTTGCAAGTTTGGACTATTTTGACATGAATAATTTAGTGAAGATGCTTGTAATATCACTGTTTTACAGATGATGCTGTGAATTTGCAAGTGATTTAAGTGAATCATTATTTCATCACTGGAATAAGACATCATGAATAAATTGTAGGCATAGGTAAGAGGCTATGTTTATGAGGTTTTCAGGTGGGCCATTTTAAGAAGGCCTTTTTGGACGTGATACTTTCAACATCTGTTGGTCACTTTTTTCTGCCGAGCTATGGGTCTTTTGACCATTAAATGGATGACAAATTGCTAAGAATATTTTATGTGGTAAAAATGCTTCCTTGTTTTAGAAATAAGTATTCTTAAATTTTTCACATGCTGCTTAAAAAAACCCAGAAGTTTCTATCCATAGAAAAAGTTTCTAAAAAGTACTGGTACATTGGTCAATCAAAAGTAGTGTTTGTCAAATGCACCATTTCTCATAAGTATCTAACCTGATACTGTAAGACTGCAAACAGATAAATATACAGATATGTCTATAAATAAAATATAAAAATATAATAATAGAGAAATAATAAATAAAATATAATAAATATAAATAAATATACAGTACTGGCTAAAACATGTTATAGGTGATCAGATATCAGCTATCTAAAACTTACAAACACTGCACTCATTAAAGTGAGCAAATGTGATGCTGAGCCTGAGTAATCTGAAATATGCCTACCTCTTCTGATTAGTCACTTGGGTACACTTGATGAAAATTAGCCTCCATTTATTCTTTGTGGTCTTTGTGTGTCTTTTTTGATGTATTGATTCCCTATTTAATTTTAAAATGTCTATTGTATTTACTAGGAAACTAATCAGATTTTCACTTTAGACATTATAAGAAAAGAATCAGGAGTTGCAGAAGATGTAAAAATAATTAGTGCAAAAGCTACTAGGCTGTGACAGAAAATACATAATACAGAAGCACAATATATAGTCTGCTGCATAAATATGAAATTTTATATTGGCATCTGACCAACTTTCTAAATTCAGCTAAACTTATAATGCTATAAAATCTAACATCAACATAATATAAAACTAAGCTTGCATCATCTTGGATCTAAAGAGCAGAAATGAGACAAAAGGGATGGTATGTCCTTCAGTTCTTGTAAGTGATAACTGGATAAACGGAACAAAAATGTAGGTGGTTCTTTCTTGACTGCCTGATCTACTGTGTCATCATAAAGTTTTCAGACCACTATTTTAAAGCAACTGTGAGGATACATGATTGATGGTCTTCTTAAAGCGCTAGTTGAAGAATAAATATGTCAAATGCTAGTAACTTTATGTAAATAGAGAGTGTTGTGTGTTATGAGAGCTGCTGACATTCCGTGGCACGTTGCAGAAGACCTTGTGCTGGGGGGGGCTGTGTACATTCTCCTTTGTACTCAGAGGATGGTGTTAGGTGCAGTATGTGTGAATCCAGGTTTTGGTGCTTTAAGATTAGCTCTTACTTTTATGGTGTTGGTTCTTTCCCTGGTGGCTACCAAACAAAATCACACAAAGGCGGGTCCTTGGTGTGAGGGAACAGTTACTGCAGTAGCATGTGTGTAAGCAAATATGCGTAATCCAGTTGTCTTAAACCAGAGGGAGATGATTGACAGCAAGTCACAATTTATACTGTTGCAGTGTGACAGGAATACACTAAAGTAATAATACTAATGGATGACAGTGCACTCTGTGTGAAGCCTGAGGAAGTACCTGATCCAGGAAATTTGTTTTGAAATGTGTACAGCTTCAGAGATCCACTTAATGATCTCTATGGGAGATCCTCCTCCTCGACATATCCTTTTATTTTTTTTTTTTTTTTTTTAATTAAGCTTCACTTAAAAACTGAGATTCTATTAACAAAATTCAAATACAGGTTATGCATATCCAACACAGCATTTTCTATCAGCTCCTTCACAGAGGTGCTCAGGAGCTGATAGTGCAAAATTTATGGCAAGAGCCAGTTGCTTCCTCCTACTTTGCCTCCAGCTGTGTCAGAGATAATTTAAGTGAAGCACCTAATTATCTATTAGCCAAGGTTATAAAATAAAATTAGTCACAGACCTATATGAAAACTGTCTAACAACTTTCTTCTCATTAAAAATCAAAGCATATACTTACCCATTTTTGATACAAAATGACTGGAATATTTCTGAGTACATGGGTGGAGCAATACTTCATTTCTCACTAAACATCAACAAATTCATTAAAATACATCTTGATCTTCAATTGTAGAATAAAATATCTTTTTGAAAAGCAGTATGGTACACGTTATTATGAGAGATACTGTCCTGGGTTCAGCAGTAGCAGTCATTTTTTCTCCTTCTTGGTAGCTGGTGCAGTGCAGTGTTTTGACTTTCAGCTCGGGAACAGAGCTGATAACAAGGATGTTTTGGTTTGGCCAAGGACTTTGTGAGCCTCATGCTCTGCTAGGGAGGAGGGGAAGCCGGGAGGAAGCAGAGACAGGACACCTGACCCAAACTGACCAAAGAGGTATTCCATACCACAGCACGTCATGCCCAGGATGTGACTGGGAGTTAGCCGGAAGGGCTGGGAGTCTGCAGGGTTGGAGGAGGTATGGGTCGGAGCTTGGTTGGGCTGAGGGGGGCAAGTTATCGGTCGGCTGGTGCTGAGGTGTTGTATTCTCTTCCCTTGTTATTTCCTTTATCATTATTATCACTGGTGGTAGCAGTAGCGATTTGTGTTATACCTTAGTTACTAAACTGTTCTTATCTCAACCCGTGGGAGTTGCATTCTTTTTGATTCTCCTCTCCGTCCCTCCGGGAGTAGGGGGAGGGAAAGAAGGGGGGGGGGGGGGGTGAGTGAACAAATTACCTGACTGGGTTTAAACCACGACAGTTCCTTTTGGCGCCCAACGTGGGGCACGAAGGGTTGAGATAACGACAGATTTGACTGGATTAATAGTCACTCATCACAATGCCGATTTATTGGCTGTCAAAGTTGTTTCTCTTGATCTCACAGCTTCAGAATGTTGTAACTTACTTAGAGCCGGTATTTGCTGTGTTAGTGTTTATCAAGTGTGGGGCCTGGGCTAAGGTTCTTGTCTCACTGTGCTTTATGGCAATGGCTTGTACTACGGGCGGGCTCCAGCAGCAGGGCGGGACGGACGTGGCCGTGGACTTGTACCTGGCCGTCCGGCTGCTCTTCACCGTCCTGGCCCTCGCCCTCGCCTCCGTCTTCGTGAGGCCGCGGGGAGCCGAGGGGGAGCGGCCCCGGGAGCCGGCGGCAGCCGAACCGGCCCGGGAGAGCGGCCCCGGGGACCAAGCGGCGGCGGGAGCGGGGCCGGAGGCCGCGAGGGGACGGCTGCCGGTGGAGGAGGCCGGGGCGGTCAAGGAGCAGAAGGAGGCGGCTGCCGAGCAGCGGGATAAGGCGGCGGAGGAGCCGAGCCCCGCGGAGGAGCCGAGCCCCGCGGAGGAGCCCAGCCCCGCGACGGCCGAGAGCATTCCCCGGCAGCCACCCGCCGAGCCCCAGGAGGATGCAGGAGACCACGCAGCATTTCCCAGCAAGGCAGAGGAGGAAGAGCTGGACTCAGAAAAAGAGAAGCTGGTGGTGGGAGAGCCGGCAAGCACAGCAGCTACACCAGCCCCAGTGACAAGTACAGCAGCATCGTCTGAGAGTTCTGAAGGCTCTGAATGGCCTTTGGGTACCCTTGGGACCTGCCTGCTGATTGTGATGGGGATCGGCATGTTGGCACACACACAGACTGTGTTCTACCCACAACCATTTTGTCTGATCTCAAAAGTTAAGCAGAGTCAGGTTTGGGTCTTGTCTGGGGTTAGACGACAATATAGGGAGACCAAGAGATTTTCCCCAAGGCTGGACAGTCATGAGTGGCAGGGTGTGTGGGACAGTATGGGCAAGTATCTAGTCCACTGGGCCCCTCCAGTGCTTTGGAAGCATTGGAGATGGAAGGCAGCTGTACGGAGTCCCCAGCAACAAGCTGCAGAAACTGCTGAAGAGAACAGTGAATTATTTTGAGCCTGGTGGGCCCATGGCACTTCAGGCCATCAGAGCAGAGATGCAACATAGAGATGGACTCATGATCGAGGGGTGGACTTAGCAATGGACATTATTGCCCAGGTTATTCACAAGTGTGAACACTGCACACAATCTCTCCTGCTCTGGAAGACTGTTACAAGAGATGAAGCCTGACATCATGGACCAGATGGACTCAGCAGCTTTATAGGGACTGGTCCATGCACTAAGATAAGAGTGCACTGAGATAAGAGTGATGGTATATTGAAAATGTGGGAACTGAGCATGACGTGAATGGTATGGAATAAGGGGTGGATAATGTCCTGGGTTCAGCAGTAGCAGTCATTTTTTCTCCTTCTTGGTAGCTGGTGCAGTGCAGTGTTTTGACTTTCAGCTCGGGAACAGAGCTGATAACAAGGATGTTTTGGTTTGGCCAAGGACTTTGTGAGCCTCATGCTCTGCTAGGGAGGAGGGGAAGCCGGGAGGAAGCAGAGACAGGACACCTGACCCAAACTGACCAAAGAGGTATTCCATACCACAGCACGTCATGCCCAGGATGTGACTGGGAGTTAGCCGGAAGGGCTGGGAGTCTGCAGGGTTGGAGGAGGTATGGGTCGGAGCTTGGTTGGGCTGAGGGGGGCAAGTTATCGGTCAGCTGGTGCTGAGGTGTTGTATTCTCTTCCCTTGTTATTTCCTTTATCATTATTATCACTGGTGGTAGCAGTAGTGGTTTGTGTTATACCTTAGTTACTAAACTGTTCTTATCTCAACCCGTGGGAGTTGCATTCTTTTCGATTCTCCTCTCCGTCCCTCCGGGAGTAGGGGGAGGGAAAGAAGGGGGGGGGGGTGAGTGAACAAATTACCTGACTGGGTTTAAACCACGACAGATACTTATTTAGCTTTGACGTCAGTAAAATTTGTGGAAGAAGAGGAATCACCAAGTTCAAAAAGGGATTTTGCAAATTCATGAGCAGCAGTTACTAAGGGGAATAGGTGTGTAGAAACCCTTTGACATCTCAAATCCAGCAGCTATGACACCAGGGAAATGTACAACAGAAAGTGATTGAGATTGTGTGAAATTCATAAACAGGCTCTTACATTGCTTCTGTCTTGATGAGCCACTGATCTTAGTGGGACATTTCTTATTTTGTTTGTTTGTTAAAAAAAATATTTTTTCTTCATATATTAGAAAATACAGAGATCTTAATGTGTGTCAGTTTTGTGCAGTTCTTTGGTTAATGTAATTAATCCTTGAGAGCTAACAGATTGCAGTAAGAAGGCAAGGGATAAAGACACATAAAGGCATAATGGCTGTGCATGTTCCTCATATATATCAGCCTTTGTGTGTTTCTCGTGTTGTGAAATATCTGTTAATCTGTAATATACAGGGCATCACAATGAAAACAAGTCTTGAAATCCCAAATATGTTGCTTAATTCAGTGCCCAAGGGTTTCTTGAAATGCCTTAGCTTCAGCTGATACTTGGTAGCATCATTTAGTGAGAGCTTTTTTCAGGGTCACTTACCACTGTGGACCTAGGAGACAGTTTCAGTCAGGCAAAGAAGGAACCCACTGAGTGAATGACGGGAGCATTACCTAGCAAACCAAGAGAGAATGCCATTTAACAGCTTTCAGGTGAGATAACGTGGCAGGTAAATACTGAAATTGACATCCAGTGCATGAGTGGAAAAAGCTTGGCCCTCATGATTGGGTAAATGAAATAAAAGACTTACTGCATGATTTAAACAAGCTGAGCTTGTGTACCGTTGGGTCAGGGAAATTTTGTCTTCTTTTATGCTGCTAGTTTGTATTCTTTGGCTTTTTTTTTATTTTTCCCCTTTTCTGATAAAAAAATCTATGCTTTATTGGAATTAGCTTACTACTTTGACTTTGTTAAGGATTTTTCCTCTCATGTGAGCAGTGTTAGTTTTCCTCTTCTCTCCATAATACCCTGCTTTTGCCATTGCATTAATACAACCCAGCAGCAAGTAAAATCACATTATTGCTGATTGCATTCAAAAAGACAGCACATTCATTTCATCTCTCTTACTACATGTGCGAAGTTCCCATGTACCAGGTGGTTGTAATTAGTCTGGAATACAGTTTGGTTGGCAAATTCCTTCCTGTTCATTGGATAATTTCACTGTTCTAGTCCAAAAAACAGAGGTCAGTAATCGTGAGAGAAGTCTTATAACTGTTAGGTCCCCTAGTATATCTTTAAGAATTCCACTTGCTTACTGCTAATGCAAGCTGGTACTCTGAAAACTAAAATAATGCAATTTTGGAGATCCCTGACACTTCAAGTGGCTTAATTTAGTGTTAGAAAGGAAGATTTCAGTAAACACAGTGAACAAAATGCAAAAGTACCTTGTGTTTTAGCTGAGCTAAAGGAACATGTAGGGCTGATGAACACATAAAGAAGTCTGACATCTCTAGCTTTCAAGTGGGAATTACATAAGCCAAACTTCTGTCCTTCCTTTTGAGGTATGTTCCATGATGGTCTACATAGGTGGCTGACAAAGAAAACAGATACCAAGAATCAGCTGAAATAGTAGCAGAAGTAATTTTGAAGATTCTTGGGAATGTAGCTGCCTGTGCACTATAATGAAGAGATGTGTTACACTCATGCATAAAGAGGTGTACATGCTTATGTTGCATTGATGCTTAAGTCTTGCAGAATGATTAAAGGTGGGCTTTCCTCAAGGACTAATACTCTGGAGGCTTTCTGAGGTTTGTTGACCTTGCCGATGAAATTATATTAAAATCACAGCAATGCTAATGCACTAAAATAGAAGACAGCATTTCTGAAAACTGAAACACTGGGGAAGGCACACATTTAGTGTTCTACTTCAATCAGTCTGCTTTATTATTCAAATAGCTAAATGTTGCTAAACTGTACAACTGTAGTGTACATTCAAAGCCTGTATTTTCAAGTGAATATTGAATGTATTTTTTAAGCCATTCAGTGACATGTTTGAGAAGTTCAGGCTAGTTATGCATTCATTAGGTGACTGCGTGTCTACTATGAAAAACATCACAATGCAACATTAATTGAATCAGTGAATGACAGAAATGCAGTACTTTTCTTTCCCCCAAAACTATTAATTCTTCATTCATAACCTCTGTAGTTGAACCAAGGATATTTAAGAACACGTGTAAGTCTTTCTAAAAAGTTTTTTACGAGCTATCAGTAGAGCTGAGTAAAAAAAATTCTCAAATTTCTCAATAGAAAATGCTGCTTTATCACAAGTTCAAAACTTTTCATGGGGAATGCCCTGCTTTTGCTGAAGCTGGCCTTGCAAGTCCCTCAAAAGCTGGTGTTTTGTCTGCGCACCAAGTTCATATTGTTTAGTATGGCATCTGTATAAATGACAAGTGCAGGGGAGGGGAAATGTGTTTACATACTTCATGTTCACCTTACAGTGCAGGCAAATTTCAGTGGCTGTAAATGATTGAATAACTTGAATGACTGATTCAAATACCATGACTGTCAACCCACATCTTAAACAGTAGCATTATTCACATGCACACAAAAATTCTCCCGTAGCTTCTGACTGCGTATGTGGATTAAAATTCATCTGTCTTGTGCCTTGTGAAGTGTTTTGTTCTTCATTCCCTTGCACTTTGCATAGTCATGCACATACCTTATTTTGTATATGCATGGTTGTGGTTGTGCTGCTATCCAGTAATTCCTTCTTATTGGTAGAAAAAAATGGAAAACCCTAGGAAGAAAAATGATTTGCAATCCTGAAACCCTGTTTTCTAAACTGAAATGTGCTTTCAAAAGTGAGATCATGAGTTACCTCAGTAATAATTGCCAATGATATTCGTACTGTTGATATTTAACTGGAGAAGAAATTTAACCAAAAGCCTTAGGGAAAATTGCTCTTTTCCTTACTTTCCTCCTAATTGGACAATTTTATGTGAACTAATATTTGTCATCTGATAATGCTTTCAAGGGAACCAATTGCATATTGTCTGTAATAAGTATTGTGGTGTTACAGGCTCTTTCTGAGACCTTCTGTAGCTTACTTGTAAATATTGATTTAGGAGTTGCTCTTTGGGAGACAGCATTTATAGTTGAGCTGTAGTTATGACAATTACTTCTGCTGATAGAGTCTGTCAGAAGAAATAATTTAAATAAAGCTTCAAGGAAATGTACTCCAAGTAAGATTAGTGCCTGAGAAATTCATCTGGCAGAGTAACCATGATGTGAGACACATCTCTGTAATTATGATCCTTCTGACAAATTAACTGTAGGACAGTTTCTGTAAGAGATCAAATATGTTAAATACGAATTTTACTAAATCATCTGTTGATGACTTTGTGGCACTGGAAGGGTCAAGCTGTATGTGAGTCCGATAACATCCATGGGTGGGTATGTTTGCAGGTGTTTTAGGGGTTACTAAAAAAAGAAAATCTGCTGGTTTGTGGTGAATTTTTATTCTATATCCTTCATCTTGGTATCTGAGCACCTTTCCTCAGTAGTACAAATGACAACAATCTTGTATGCAGGTTTCCTTCCATCCATCCTTCCTTCATCCCTTACCTGCTCTTTTTCCCTCCAGGGACTAAGAATTCCACACTGGTTTGGCTCTGCATTTCAGTTATGTACAATGCATGACTGTGTAGTTCCACAAAAGAAGTGTCAAAAAGTGTTTCTTGATTTTGGAACAGAAAGTGATGAAGCTTGTGGTAGTTCTTAGGTGTTGTATGAGTTTTTCTAGACCAGCCCCAGGGTCACTTTGGAGCTTTACTCTTGTCATGAACAGTTGCATTTTTCTGATATATAGAGTTCTTGATACTAATCCTCAGCTTACTGCTTCACCATTTAAATTATTCTCAGTCTAAATCCTGAAGTCTTTTGAAGATACACTCAGAAATTATACTAAAGAATGTGTGGTTATTTTTCCTGCCTCCATCACAAATTGAAAATGAGGCTTTTCTCCATTCCTTCTGAACAGGGGGAAAAAAAAAAGTGTATGAATAAATAATCCTAGTTTCACTAAACACGTATTCTTAAACTAATAAAATATTCTATAATTGTTTTCCTTTTTTTTTTTCCTTGGGGGGGGGGAGCGGTGTTGGGGTTTTGGGGTTTTTTTTGGTTTGTTTTCCTATTTTCTTGTGTTTTTCCTCTTTTAAGAGGTTGCATGAATTCAGGTTGCAAAAAGAATATCTATAACCTTTCTAAGATGCAGAAATGATAATTGCTATCTTATGGCTTTTAAAAATTCAGTAGAATAGAGATAAGGGTAATACTTCTATTTCTGTGAAACACCTTCACTCATAAGTAGCTGGATTATTTTTCTTGGTTGACTTCAAATGTAGCTGTCTATATAAAGAAACAAATATTGTTTTTTTTTTGCATAGTTTTTTCCCAGCTAATTTTGCTAATGAGATCTGAGGTCATAAATGTCTTCCTTTTTTTTAATATTTAAGCTATTTTTCATTATTTTTCTATTTATTTTGTGCATTATTTTTCAATACCATTTTGTTTTCACAAGTTCCAGATTGTGTAGAAATTCAACTAAAGATGGAATTCTCTAGAGTTTTCTAGGGTAGCAGAGAACTTTGTCATTGTCTTTGAATTGCAAAAGAAATTTATCAGTAGTAAAATGGATAATTGAAAGAATAATGTGCTGCTACTTTCATTTAAAATTATTTATTAACTGTTTTTCATCTAAAAAAGCTGCCCACCAAACAAAACAAACATTGCTACTCTTCTGCTATATAGTATTATGCTGGCAAAGAGCAGAGTAAATGATAACATTTTTTTTACTTAATCTGATATGATGAAAGACATGCTTTAGTTTGAGAATAAGAAAGGTAAATTAGTAACAACAAAACCGAAAGGATCCCTTGGAAATCCTTCCTGTTACTGACAAGAACAAAGTGCTGTAGTTCCAGAGTCAGGTCAGCCTTTCATGTAGGGAGCCAGTGCAACCTGTGAACTGTTGCTTTTTATGCCAGATTTGTATTTCCCCAGCACAGGTAAAATACAAAATGACCAGGCAATAACTAGTTATTATAGTATGTAATAGCATACTTTAGCTGTGTTTTGTCAGGTGCAGATAGCAGCATGGAAAAGTTTATGGTGTTGTTTTAAATTGTATTTCAGTAGAACGTATCTGCCATGTAGAACCCAAAGTCCTTTAGTTTGACTAGGTGAGGATTTCCACCATAACCTATTGTAATGACCCAGTCCAAATGCACTCTGCACAGTCAGAGAAAACATGAGAGGGAAAAAAATCAGAGCACTTTGAAGAATGACTTATGAACTTAAATCAAGCAGACAACTCCTTCTTTGCTGATACCATTCAAACATTGTCCTGGGTTCAGCAGTAGCAGTCATGTTTTTTTCCTTTGTGTTAACTGGTGCAGTGCTGTGTTTTGACTTCTAGTTTGAGAACAGTGTTGGTGAAGCCGATGTTTTCGGTTGTTGCTAAGTGATGTTTACCCTGACCAAGGACTCTGTGAGGCTCATGCTCTGCCAGGGAGGAGGGGAAGCTGTGAGGAAGCAGAGACGGGGCGCCTGACCCGGGCTAGCCGGGGAGGTATTCCATACCACAGCACGTCATGCCCGGGGTGGGGGTAACTGGGAGTTACCCGGAAGGACAGGGGCTTCCGGGTGGAACTCGTTTTCTTGGCCAGTGGTATCGTATTCTCTTCCCTTGTTATTTTCCCTTATCATTGTTTTAGCTGATAGTAGCGGTGGTGATTTGTTGCTGGACTGTTCTTGTCTCAACCCGTAGGAGTTGCACTCTCTCGATCCTCCTCCCCGTTCCTCCGGGAGCGGGGAAGGGGAGAGCCCCGGTGCGGGGGGGGGGGGAGACGGACACGGACCTCGATTGTTGTCAGCTCGGCACCACTCACTGGAAGTGAGCGAACGAGTTACCTGACTGGGTTTAAACCACGACAGTTCTTTTTGGCGCCCAACGTGGGGCACAAGGGGTTGAGATAAGAACAGATCTGACTGGATTGATAGTCACTCGTCACAATGCTGATTTATTGGCTCTCAAGGTTTTTCCTCTTGATCTCACAGTTTCAGTATATCATATCTTACGTAGAGCCGGTATTCGCTGTGTTAGTGTTTATTAAGTGTGGGGCTTGGGCTAAGGTTTTTATCCCATTGTACTTTATGGTAATGACTTGTAATACAATAGAATCATTGATCATGAAACTGATCTGGCTTATGTTCCCAGTGTGGTCACCACCTTTATACTTTGGGAGGTATATGATGGAGGTGCTTAGCAATTACACATCTTTTTTCTCCTTCTCAGGTGCTCAACCTGTGAAGGAGACATCCTTTTACCCTCCTAGTCGTCCCCCCAGACCATTTACATTTGAGAGTTTTGAATTTTTTGAATGGCCTTTTAATGCTGTTGAGACTTGTTTGCTGATGGTGATGGGAATCACCATGCTAACACGCATACAGAGTGTGTTTTGCCCACTACTGATTTCAAGAGTTAAGCAGATTCAGGTTTGGGTCTTGTCTGGGGTCAAACGACGATGTAGGAGGACCGAGAGATTTTCCCAGAGGCTGGACAGCCATGAGTGGCAGGGTGTGTGGGATAGTATGGGCAAGTATCTAGGTCAGTGGGCCCCTCCAGTATTTTGGAATTTCACTACCGAACAACTGCAAAATCCAGAAGAATTAGTAAAACACTTAAATGAGGTGTGTGGTCATTCTGGCCATACCAGAGATGGACAAATCACGGCAACGTGCTGGGGCTTGGCCTATGCTTACAGGGCCTTGTTCAACACTATCCAGCACCTTCAAAAGGAAAAGAATGTCGGCGGATTTGAGGGCAAAGTGACAGTCGCTACTCAAACTTTGGCTGCAATGAACTGCGCAGCTACCCCAGTGGCAAGTACAGCAGCTGCTCAAACTTCAACTGCAACAGACAGCGCGGTTACCCCAGCTCCAAGCACGGTAGCTACACCACCCCCAGCAACAAGTACAGTCGCTACTCAAACCACAGTGATAATCACTGCAGCCAAACCAGAGGACCAATTCGTACCAATATCAGTTGCCCCTGTACGCAAGAGAACAAGCAAAAAGGAGGCAAAAAGGGTGAAGCGAGATGAAGAACCAATGAATTCACCACCCGGTCCAGAATCTGATCAGGAGTCATCATCACATGACGAAGAAGAAGAAGAAGAGGTAACTTCTCGACCTCGGACCTCAACCGAGCTGCGGAATATGCGAAAAGATTTTACCCGTCAACCAGGGGAGCACATCATCACCTGGTTACTCCGATGCTGGGACAATGGGGCCGATGGTCACGAACTAGAAGATACAGAAGCCAAGCAGCTGGGATCACTTGCTAGAGAAGGGGGAATTGACAAAGCAATTGCAAGAGAGAAAAAGTCCCTCAGCCTTTGGAGGAGGCTCTTGGCAGCTGTGAAAGAAAGGTTTCCGTACAAGGACGATGTTACGAGTCGTTCGGCCAAGTGGACTACTATAGACAAAGGCATCCAGTCTCTGAGGGAATCGGCCATTGTAGAGATGATCTATCACATCAAGCCGAATAACGGGGATACACCTATAGATCCAGATGAAGTTGAATGTACACGACCCATGTGGTGAAAACTTACATGGAATGCACCGTCATCATATGCCCATTCATTGGCAACAGTGACCTGGAATGACATAGTACCACTAACAGTGGATGAAATGGTTCATAAACTCCGAGAGTTCAAAGACAATCTCACTCCTTCCATCATCTCAGCTGTGAATCTCACTCCTTCCATCATCTCAGCTGTGAAAAAACTGTCCCAGGACCTTGACAAATTGAGGGACGATGTATCTGATTTATCCAGCTCCTCACGTGTACCAACACACGTCTCAGCTATTAACAAAAGACGTCCTATTGTTCGAGAGAGGAGATACAGCGACCACAACAGTGCACCGGCGGCAATATCGCACCAACCGAGACTCCCTGATTCCCATCCATCAGCTGATCCGTAGACTGGAGAGTCAGGGAGTGATCAGCAGGACCCGCTCACCCTTCAATAGCCCCATATGGCCAGTGCGAAAGTCTAATGGAGAATGGAGACTAACAGTAGACTATCGTGGCCTGAATGAAGTCACACCACCATTGAGTGCTGCCGTACCGGACATGCTAGAACTTCAGTATGAACTAGAGTCAAAGGCAGCCAAGTGGTATGCCACGATTGATATTGCCAATGCATTTTTCTCCATTCCTTTGGCAGCAGAGTGCAGGCCACAGTTTGCTTTTACTTGGAGGGGTGTCCAGTTCACTTGGAACCGACTGCCCCAGGGGTGGAAACACAGCCCTACCATTTGCCATGGACTGATCCAGACTGCACTGGAACAGGGGCAAGCTCCAGAACACCTGCAATACATTGATGACATTATTGTGTGGGGCGATACAGCGGAAGAAGTCTTTGAGAAAGGGAGGAAAATAATCCAAATCCTGCTGCTGAAAGCCGGTTTTGCCATAAAACGGAGTAAGGTCAAGGGACCTGCACAGGAGATTCAATTTTTGGGAATAAAATGGCAAGATGGATGTAGACAGATCCCCACAGATGTGATCAACAAGATAACAGCAATGTCTCCACCAACTAATAAGAAAGAAACGCAAGCTTTCTTGGGTGCAGTGGGGTTCTGGAGAATGCACATCCCAAATTACAGTTCGATTGTAAGCCCTCTCTAGCATGTGACCCGGAAGAAGAATGATTTTAAATGGGGCCCTGAGCAGCAACAAGCCTTTGAGCAAATTAAACGCGAGATAGTTCATGCAGTAGCCCTTGGACCAGTCCGGACCAGGCCAGATGTAAAAAATGTGCTGTACACTGCAGCTGGGGAGAACGGTCCTACCTGGAGCCTCTGGCAGAAAGCTCCAGGGGAGACTCGAGGTCGACCCCTCGGCTTTTGGAGTCAGGGATACAAAGGATCTGAGGCCAGCTATACCCCAACTGAGAAAGAGATACTGGCAGCGTATGAAGGGGTTCGAGCTGCTTCGGAAGTGATTGGCACTGAAGCACAGCTCCTCCTAGCACCCCAGCTGCCCGTGCTGGGCTGGATGTTCAAAGGCAGGGTCTCCTCTACACATCATGCAACTGATGCTACATGGAGTAAATGGGCTGCACTAATTACACAACGAACTCGAATAGGAAATCCCAGTCATCCAGGCATTCTAGAAGTCATCATGGACTGGCCAGAGGGCAAAGATTTCGGAATGTCACCAGAGGAGGAGGTGGTGCGTGCTGAAGAGGCCCCACCATATAATAAACTGTCAGAAAGTGAAAAGCAGTATGCCTTGTTTACTGATGGCTTTTGCCGTATTGTGGGAAAGCATCGGAGATGGAAGGCAGCTGTATGGAGTCCTGGACGACAAGTTGCAGAAACTGCTGAAGGAGAGGGGGTGAATCGAGTCAGTTTGCCGAGGTGAAAGCCATCCAGCTGGCCCTGGACATTGCTGAACGAGAAAAGTGGCCAGTACTTTATCTTTATACTGACTCATGGATGGTGGCAAATGCCCTGTGGGGGTGGTTGAAGCAATGGAAGCAGAGCAACTGGCAACGCAGAGGTAAACCCATCTGGGCTGCTGCACTGTGGAAAGATATTGCTGCCAGGGTGCAGAACCTGGTGGTGAAGGTACGTCATGTAGATGCCCATGTACCCAAGAGTCGGGCCACTGAGGAACACCAGAACAACCAACAAGTGGATAAAGCGGCTAAGATTGAAGTGGCTCAGATGGACTTAGATTGGCAACATAAAGGTGAATTATTTTTGGCCCTGTGGGCCCATGACACTTCAGGCCATCAGGGCAGAGATGCAACATATAGATGGGCCCGTGACCGAGGGGTGGACTTAACAATGGACACTATTGCCCAGGTTATTCATGAGTGTGAAACATGTGCTGCAATTAAACAAGCCAAGCGGTTAAAGCCTCTTTGGTATGGAGGACGATGGTTGAAGTATAAATATGGGGAGGCCTGGCAGATTGACTATATCACACTGCCACCAACCCGCCAAGGCAAGCGCCATGTGCTTACCATGGTGGAAGCAACCACCGGGTGGCTGGAAACATACGCTGTGCCCCATGCCACTGCCCGGAACACCATCCTGGGCCTTGAGAAACAGATTTTGTGGCGACACGGCACCCCAGAGAGAATTGAGTCAGACAATGGGACTCATTTCCGAAATAACCTTATAGATATTTGGGCCAAAGAGCATGGCATTGAGTGGGTATATCACATCCCCTACCATGCACCAGCCTCTGGGAAAATCGAACGGTACAATGGGCTGTTAAAAACTACACTGAGAGCGATGGGTGGGGGAACTTTCAAGCATTGGGATACACATTTACCAAAGGCCACCTGGTTGGTCAACACCAGAGGATCTGCCAACAGGGCTGGCCCAGCCCAGTCAGAACTTTTACATATTGTAGAGGGGGACAAAGTTCCCGTGGTGCATATGAAGAATTTGCTGGGGAAGACAGTCTGGGTTATTCCTGCTTCAGGTAAAGGCAAACCCACTCGTGGGATTGCTTTTGCTCAGGGACCTGGATGTACTTGGTGGGTAATGCGGGAAGATGGGGAAGTCCGATGTATACCTCAAGGGGATTTGATTTTAGGGGAAAACAGCCAGTGAACTCAATTGTATGCCGTTGCCTGCTGTGTAATGCTTTTATAGCCCATCAACTAGATGTCTCCAGGTCACCAGCGACTGGCCCTGACTTCCCTCCAGCCATCATCCCAACAGAGAATGAACTTGGAACATCATGGACCGAATGGACTCGGCAGCATTATAGGGATTGGTCCATGCACTAAGAAAATGATTTTTTCCTCTTGGTCTGTATGTATATGGATGTATATATGTGGGAGAGCGATGGTGTATTGAAAATGTGGGATCTGAGCACGACGTGAATGGTATGGAATAAGGGGTGGATAATGTCCTGGGTTCAGCAGTAGCAGTCATGTTTTTTCCTTTGTGTTAACTGGTGCAGTGCTGTGTTTTGACTTCTAGTTTGAGAACAGTGTTGGTGAAGCCGATGTTTTCGGTTGTTGCTAAGTGATGTTTACCCTGACCAAGAACTCTGTGAGGCTCATGCTCTGCCAGGGAGGAGGGGAAGCTGTGAGGAAGCAGAGACGGGGCGCCTGACCCGGGCTAGCCGGGGAGGTATTCCATACCACAGCACGTCATGCCCGGGGTGGGGGGTGACTGGGAGTTACCCGGAAGGACAGGGGCTTCCGGGTGGAACTCGCTTTCTTGGCCGGTGGTATTGTATTCTCTTCCCTTGTTATTTTCCCTTATCATTGTTTTAGCTGATAGTAGCGGTGGTGATTTGTTGCTGGACTGTTCTTGTCTCAACCCGTAGGAGTTGCACTCTCTCGATCCTCCTCCCCGTTCCTCCGGGAGCGGGGAAGGGGAGAGCCCCGGTGCGGGGGGGGGGAGACAGACACGGACCTCGATTGTTGTCAGCTCGGCACCACTCACTGGAAGTGAGCGAACGAGTTACCTGACTGGGTTTAAACCACGACAAACATGAAGGGAGGTACATTTGCTATTTGAGTGGAAGAGCTCCTGCAGCACAAGGTATGACTGATAAAGTTTAGCACATTCATCATGGAGTTAAGGTCAGTGAATTAGTTGCCGCATGCTTTATGAATGAGTTTGAGAGAATATTTAAAGCGTATGAATTTGGTGAACTGGTTATAAGTTCATTTTTAAATATTAAAAGATGCACATTTCACTAAAACTTGGGAAAGGGAGAAGACTGGCTTTTCTTTTTTTCTTTTTTTTTAATTTATTTTTTTCTTCTCAGGAGAGATTCTGTGAAGTATCATTTCCAGAAAGTCAGTGTCATATAGCATTCAGAGAACAGGACAGAAAGAAAAATTGGTACTTACCTAGCTTTGCTGATAACTTGCCCTTTTATCCAAGTTTTGCACTTCATTTTTCTGTACTTAAATGTACCTGTCTATTAAACTGCCATAATCTCCTTTTTGCAGAAAAGTTGTGAAAAGCAGATTTATAAAAGTGCTTTTACACCTTCTCATGAACTCAATATTTGAGCAAATAATCCTGCTTCTTGCCCATTCATAAAAAATTTACCAGTTAGTTGCAATTCTTTGATAAAGCATTTGAGTAAACAGATATTTCACATGCAGGTCCTTGCAGAAAGGTCGCAATCCATAGCTTTTTCTTCAGTGGATGCATAGGAGTACTTTGTTCCCTATTCAGATAACATGGTCATGCTGTGATGATTTTTTCTTGCTGTTTACAAATTATCTACAAACAACTGGCAATCCTTGAGAAATGTTAGCCTTTCTGGGCAAGAATTCATTTTAGTGAATGTAGATGTCAGTATAAACATCAGCGTCTGGGATGATAATGCTATGTTTTCCTTAGAGTGAAAGGAGAGATACAGGCACTTTAAGGGCACGGCTTATCTGAGACATCTGCTAGAAAAAGATTAATTGGTGGAAGTGTCTTTCTGTTTCTATTGCCTACCAAAGAACCTGGGGTTCAGATCTAGGCATCTGTACTACACATGCCCAAGATTAACTGAAACTAGCCTATCTTGAGCATGTGGTAAGCCAACATAACTGTCATGAGAAAACTTTTAATGTGATTTTTATTGAAAGCATTTATTTGATCCAGTGTTCTGGGAAACCTGTGAGATACCTGGAAATAGAAGTCCTTGCAGGCTTGCAAGTAGTCATACTGTGGATATTAGAGAGCACCATATTTTAATGGCAAAGATACACGTGTTTAAAATGTTCAGTTTTGGTTTTGTGCTATTTATGCAATTTCTTATTACCTAGAAAGTTGGAATACTTATTACAATAGCACCTGAGGGTCTGTGGTCAGGCATTAGGAGCCTGCTGTGTCTGTAACTTTGGAAGTGATAAAATATGAAAACTACCTGTCCCAACAGTCGTTGGCTCTTATTTGTGGATAAAAAGTTGCAGTAAGTGAAAGCAGTCAAGAGAAGAGGTGATTTAAGAGACAAATGACTGACCAAGCACATACTTGGAATAATATTCTTGACTTCTGTACAGTTTATTTATAGTCTTAAGTGCTTGGACTTCAGGAGGTTCTTTCTGGTTTTGTCTTTCATATTTAGCTAATGCTTCCACTTCTTATTTTCAGCCTTAAATTTCTTTTTCTGGGAGATGTGACAGTTTCTTTCCTCCTTTTTAAAATTCCTTTAAGTGTAATATAGTTTGCTGTTCTTATTAAGCCCTTTGGGGGGGCATGTTTTTTGCTATTTACTATCACTCTCTAGTCTTCATGTTACAGGGACAGTAACAGAAAGAAAAATAACAAGCCACATGCACAAAAGAATTAGATAGGAAAGTAAAAAGTGAGCTTTAGTTTAAATCCATTTGGAACTATTAGCACATATAATTTCTTTGTTGCAGAAGTGGGTAGGCAAAATAAAATTGAGTAGAAACATGAGCTGTAAAAGTTACGGTGTTCGGGTGTCCTTTCCTGCACCCCATTCCCCACCCCAGAAAAGAGAAGACACCAAAGATAAGGAAGAAAACCAATTCCACTCAATTAAGGGTAGCAGTATTGCACGAAGGCTTAATCTTGAAAATGTCTTCTCCGTTAATTAATGAACTAGTGCTATTTGTGTGTGTATATATATATATATATTTATATATATATATCTGTCTCAAAGGCATAGACAAACCCAGTTTTAACCTGTAGACAGGAGAAAATCTTAGGATCCATGCTTGAAATCAAAGCTTGCTAATGAAAAGAAAAATTATTTTCAGTGGACTTAAAATTCATTATGATCAGGTGTCCCCACTTCCACTGAAAAACACTGAGAATTTCATAGAAGATTGAAAATTTTGCTTCTAGAAGAATTTATCTGGAGCAAAGCCCAAGTCAGCCACTAAGTGAGCTGTCATGACCCTTACACTGAGGCAACGTGTGACAGTTGGTTTGCTTGACAGAACCAGGATGAGTACTTGCAGAAAAGAAATGTAGACCCTATTTAAGAACAGGAACTGTCCTATAATATGTTTTGAGACCTCAAGTACTGTGGTGATCAAACGTCTTTATCTTTTATTTAGAAAAATAACCACCTGAGGATTTTTTTTGTTGTTTTAATGATCTCATAAAAAACATTTTAAATGAATGAAGTGATTACCTTGCTGTCACTGCTGAAAACATCATTAGCTTTCTTTTCAATAGCAACTCTGCATTAACAAATCAAAAGTATTCTACAGTGTAGCCATCAAAACTCCCTTGCAGTAGCTCCTAGACAGATGTAGTTGAGAGTAAATTTGAAACCTCTCCTTCAATAAAGTATGTAATTTATCCCTTTAAATCACAGGTGGAATAATTTAGAGGACAAGCAGAGGATTTTTTTTTTTTTTTTTTTTTTTGTAAATGATATGTGTAAACCTCTTTTGACTTTGTAATTTTTCTGCACAAAATGTGATGAGATTAAAAGACCACAAACAGGTTTCTGGTCATCCACTTCTGATTCCAAAATACTGTTTGGTATTGGCAGTAAGCAGTGTGAGCTTGCTGTGAATGAAAGCATGTTCCCATCGTAGTACTTTACTGCCATTTCCTGTATGCTGAACAGTGGAGAGGGTACTTTGAATACACCAGACTTGGACCTTAGTGGTCTGTATGTCTGAATTTTCATTGTCTGTTGACTGAAAGAAGACCACCTTCACACTAATATTATTTATCCATTAAGGTTCCATTTGCTTTTCTAATTATTTTATATTGTCTCAGTCAGGAAATGATCCCTCCTTATAGTTACTCCTTTTCAAACTGTTGAGATCTTTCTTTCCTAATTGTGTTATATGATAGACTGTATACAGTAGCTTATACTGAAGCAGAAGGCTGATCAGTTGATGCAGGTTTATAAAGAGCTCTGTATTATTTTATCTTCCACAAAAAGAGGTTGCTTACTGTCACTCCATAAATAGTCGTTAACGATAACATAACCACGGGGTATCTACAGTGTGCATTCTTTAGATAAAGTCCTCATTAGGTTAATGTAAGATCGTTGGCTTTAGCCTGCATTTTATTTTATATAATGAGTTCTTTTTTGTACAATAAAGAAGAAATTGTCGGCTCATAGGGAAGAGATGGATGAATATAATAAAGCTTCTGTTGGAGGGATTTATGATGTATATTTAGCATTGCAGACAACATAGTAAATCACTGCCACAGCCAACGTGAAAGATACATTAGTTGCCATTTGTTTTTTACCAGCCTAAGTCCTTTTCAGATGTCATTCTAGAGATTTATAAATCTGTCTCATTTCATATTATTAAAAAGTTTATTATGCATTATAATGCAGCTCTAAAACATGGCAAATTATTTCACTTTCATTGTTGTTGTTACCATTAATATCTCCTACGTATACTATGATATTTAACCTAGATAGAGGTACTGGTGCCAATATTATGAAAACAAAACAGTAAATAGAAAGGCAGATAAAATGTTTGTGAGAAATGTAGTAGTCAGAAGTTTTCTGCAATTTCCTGGGTTGTCCGTGTAAGGTGATGGTCAGTAAGATGTAAGGTTCTTTGGTCAGATGCTTAAAACATCTTAAAACACTGAAAAGAAAGAGTTCATTTGGAAATAGCTTAAAAGAGCAGATTCAGTATTGTGTTGCGTGAACTGTTGTCCATAATGTTAACTAAGGCAATATCCATACCAGAGGAATGCACACAGTTGGATTTTTCCATTGAAACTTCATAGGAGCATCTGTGGGCCACACACTGAAATCAGTGTTTGCTCACAGGTAGACATGTCACAGAACCCTGAATACTGTTTTTTACACTGTCCAGCACAATGAGATTCAATGAAATCATTCAGGTGTTTAAACGGTGAAAACTAATGGAAGAAAGTTAAAAACTCAAAAGAAGGGAAAAGATGATATTTAAGTAAGTATTCATTACTTACGTTTTTCAGCTTCTATGGCTTCTAGTAAATAAACATGGTACTTCAAAATGGTCCTTTGATCAAGAGTAAATGTAAATGTACCCATTGGAGGCAGATTTTGTATCTTGTAAAAAAAGATTTGAAAATTAATTAGAATTGGTTTTTGTTTTTTGTTTTTGTTTTTTTTTTTATGTAACGTATAGCAATATCTTCCATATACCTCAGAGGGCTGTGACATTAGCAGTGGTCTCTGTCAAGAGGGTAGACAGGTTGTATGGGAAGAGGGTGTGCACTGATCTTGAATTGTGAAAAAACATTAAATGAAAGTTTCTTTTGTAGCTCTCAGAGGAAAAAGTGGAGAGCACCATCACTACCAGGTTTGTGTTTTCCTCAGTAATAATTTGCTTGATCTCTACCAGTTCAAGTGGGATCCAGTTTACTCAGGCACATGGATATAAAGATGGCTGGTTAATAATGGAAGGTTTCTATTATTTGTGCGTACCACCTTAAATTCTTTTCCAGCATGATTGAACAAGTTATACCTTATTTTCTTTATAATATTACTCTTTGGAATTACTTTTTTCTACATTTACCCCATCTCTATATCAGAACGTTCAACTTGATTATTTTACCCTCTGACTGGTTTATTGTCTGTTTTTCAAGATTATTCCTTTGGATCATTTTAATCCCACCTTGTCTAACTACCTTGTGTGATGTCTATATATATATATATACACACAGATATATATATGGGTTTTTCTGTGATAACTTTTTGTAGTCCTGAAATATTTTGAAGTATTACAGTTTAGGGGGGAAAGTGTTCTGTTTACTTGCTGTTTATTTTACACATTATCTTAGTTTTTAACCTAAGGGTATTTAAAAAATGAAAATACATGGCTGTATTATTGTGTAGATAACCCCAGTGAGCCTGAATGTGAAGCAATTTGTATATTTTGTTGCATTATATGAATATGTTTATAAATAATTAACTAAATAGAAGGTGTTCATTCTTTTATCTTCCTTTTGAAAAAATCTCTGTTTTATAAAACTGGAGGAACTAAAGTATAGACCATGTATTTACACTTTTATACTCAATATGATCTATCAATGATCAATATGATCTGTCACACATATATGTGAATATGTGTATGTACATTCACCAAGCTGTGGCTTCCTTATGAAACTCTTAAATTCTGCACAGCAACTGTGAGTACAAAGCATGCTCAAACATTCCTTGATTTGCTTTTTAATACCACTCTTATTTCTATAGTGTACCTTTGTGGGAAAAAAAGTAATCTTTATGAAATTTCAGTAGCTGCCATTTTAAACTACTATAGCATCCTGTCTTCAGTTTCACAGGCTACGAATTTCAGAGATTTCATATGTGGAAACTTATAATTGAGATCAGGTAATGTGGGTTTAAAAAGTCTTTCTACCTGTGATCTGGAAAAATGGCGTCACTGGGACAGAAGCCATTGGAACCCTGATAATTCTGCTTATTCCTTTGGGAAAGATCGCAAGAGGTAGAAAAGCTGCCTAGTGTGAAACATGCAGTTTGTTGTTTTTATCCCTCCTATTCACTCAAACCTGTGAAACTACTGGAAGAGTTCAAGGAATAATACATTTTTGTTCATGTTAGGGGTAGTTGCTACCAGTGCTTCCTTCACATCTATTGCCTACCTAACCCAGTTTCAGTGCCCCGAAATACAAGTACTACCTCAGATTTCCTAAGTGAGGAGTATGTTGTTCTAGGTCTTTCTGTAGGTGGACATGCTTCTTTAGGAGTTACTGGCACTTCTATTCCAGAGATTGAATTTATTGGTCAGTTTTTATCCACACCCAAGTGGTTGTCAGATCTTTGTTATTCATGGTATTTTTCCCATTTTAAATTTAGCATAGAAAAAATTGAAGCTCTGTTAATTGCCAAGGAGAAATATTTGAAATGGCTGGCAAAGTGCTATATTGCACAATACTTGTCACTGTGGTGAAAAAATTTGAGGGCAACAGCAATTGTAAGAACAGATTTATTTGTCTGTTTTACTGTCACCTAGCCAAAAAAAATTGCACTTCTTAAATGTGAATTGTTCCACAGTTGCTGTTGCTATTCTCTGGCAGTCACAATCTGTACAACAGCATCTCTGTGGGCTTAAACATGTAGATTAGTGTGAAGCTTAGCGTAAATGCATAACAGAGTTACTACTCTTCTGACTGCTAGCAGGAGAAAATGGCAAGCATCTTTTTATCTGAGCTCTTCTTTGAATACTGAGTTTGTTCAGCGCTCAGAATGCAACAGGTCTGTTTGCCATCTGTAGTGAAAGTCTCCCCAGGAAGGGTTTGATAAGTGTGTTTCTGTTTGTAGTCCATTGGGCTCTTTGTGCTGATATGGAATACTGACAATATACCCAAGCACAATGAAAAAAGTGAAGGAGAAAAACTAGTAGTCAGTCTTCAAATCTTGAAAACATGGGGTTTCTTGCATTTACTTTTAAGTTTCAAAAAATAGGCACAGACATTATGGTGATAGGCACTTTGTGCATGCTTTTGCAATAGCATCATCACCATTGGTAGCTTCCTTTTTACAGGAACAGTGCCATCTGAGTACCAAAATACCTCTTTATCTTGATTGCCTGAGGACAGAAACCTCCAGGATAAGCAAGATAATAGCAACTAAAATAGCTGCAAGTCCCATTAACGCTAGCCGTCATAAAGCACAAGTAATGCACACTCAAACCAATCATTATTTATAATGAATTCTGAAAATATGACATAAAGACTGAAGCCAAACTCAGATTAAAATCAATATGATGCCACATCAGTACTGCTGTATCTTTTGGAGTCGGCATGTGAAACAGAAAATTATTGTAAAAGAATATATTATTCATAATATATGAATTTTTATTTTTTAAAAAATACTGATTAGCAATTGTGTTACTCAAAGAACATCTATGTTTATGATCTGGTGATAAACCCTTTGAGCTTTTCTATGATTTACAATGTGTCCAGGACACGTTGGAAAAATAAAAATAAAAATCCTTGCATCTCATTACTCCTTTTAAATCTGCATTAGTATTTTTTTAATAACTTTTTGACTATATTAATATAAGTTCATTGTTCATAACATTGGTTGAGGTAAATACTTATTTTGCTTAGGAAGGTGACAAACACTGCCATGTCATTGTTGAGGGACAAAGCAATGGTGCTGATAGGATGTTCAGCTTAATCAGCACTGAAAGAGGAAGAATCATCTTCCCTTCAGTCCCTTCTCCTTGTGTCACAAGGCTTCCTTTCTAGGAGTGTACAAATGCTGTCATTGTCCTCTGTTTGAATGGAAAGTAGTCAGATGAAATAATTCCTGGTCACAAACATGTTGTATGTCAAAATACAATCTAAATATCAGAATCCAGATCAGTATCTCCAAATTTTTTTTCTTCACATCTACTTCTCTATGGCTATTACTTCAATTGATTTGTTTATTTCTATTAAGCACCATTTATTTTTAGTCCCTGTAGTAATTTGAAGGACTACTTATCTATATTTTGTATTTAAATTTATTAGAGCATGTAGATTCCCCAAGGAAGCGGTCACAGCACCAACCCTGTCAGAGTCCAGAGCGTCTCTGGATGACGTTCTTAGTCATATGGTTTAGTTTTAGGCAGTCCTGTGAGGAGAACGGAGTTGGATTCGATGATCCTTATGGGTTCCTTACAACTTGAGATATTTTATGATTCTGTGTTGATAACCTATATTAGGTTTTCTTTCTTCTAATGAAATAAGAAATCTTGCCCATCCATGGTTCCTGCAGTAGCAAAAGAAAAACAAAAGAAAATTTGTGTGTCTTTTTCAGTGACAGTGCTCAGAAAGCCCAGAGAAGTGACAGTTTTCTGTCCAAATCCTAGAATTATCTAATCTTCCCCACTTACCATGCACATCGTCTTCAAGGGGATAAAATAAGACTCGGAGATGAAGTGTAGCTGTTTAGGTTGGGGTGTTGCTACTGGAGTAATATTGTGCATCTAAGCTTTTTTTTCTTTACTAGCTGCTGCATGTATGCATGAAAATTAAAGCAGTTGGTACTTCCAAAGAATAAGCTGTTATGACAGCCATTACTGAAGAATGGCATTGTCAAATATGCATAAAAAGTATGACCTCATTAGAAAACTATTTGTCTCTATAGATTTTGATTAAAATACCGTGAAGTTGTGAGTTTAGAACATTATTACTTTTACAGTTTTATATGTAGATATGCAGAATACTTGTGGCGCTGTAGCCTTATGTATAAACAAGACAGATCTAGAGAGAGAAACATTTATAAGCAGAAAGAGAGGAGGGTGTGCAAACCAGAGAGATCATCAGCAATGTGCTGACTCTGAAAATTTTCTAGATGACTTTTCAGGTCAGTATAAGTCTATCATGTGCATAAAGCAAAAAATTACTACATGTATTAATATGATACATGTGTATCCATGCAATATTCTGTTTGATCTAGATATAACAGAATAAAAGAAAATGCAGAAAAAATCCATTATGGGTGGCAGAAGGCTTGTTACTGACCTCATCTGAGCTATAAACGTTACTTTTTTTTTTTCCTTTCCTGTTTTGTGCTAGCTGCATCAATTGAAAACAGTCTATTAAAGCTGCTTATTGCCATCCATTGTGAATATTTCAATTACTTTAAATTGTGTGTTATACTGCCCCAGTCGTTCCCTTTCTAGGCTAACCTGTACTTGGCATGCATCCTTTTTTCTGGCCTACAGCTCTTCAGACATACATAAATAACAAAGAAAACCAACACTAACCATGATAAGTATTGTACTGGTAGTAAAAATGTGGATTTTTCTTGTTGGGGGGGGCTGAAAAAATAATTTGGCTTCTCTGTAATCAGCTTATGCTTGGAATAAATAAGGGTTATTTATAATGAAACATAATTCCATTTATCAGTTCTTGACAAATAATCATTCTGAAACAAATTACACATAGAAAATTTGGTTTATGTCTAGTATAGACTCTGAAAATACAGTTTGAGTATTTTAGTATATGCTTGGTGTATGTAGTTTAAAAATATATGGATTGTTACTCACAATTTGTTTCCCTCTGACTGGCAGCTGCTGGTTCTGTCAGGTTACCAGTGATATTTTATATTCCAGCTGTTAAGATTCCATTAAATGATATTTGAGCATTTTGCTTGCAAGATGGTGTCTGTAGGATCCTGTTTCCATAGCATGGTATCAATCAAATAATAATTTCTCTATGAAAAGTATACTGCATATACTCAGGGCTGAAACATAATGCATAGCAGTAACATATCTGTTACTTGGAAAGCAGGAGGAATGGAAAGCAGGAGGAATGTAGCAGTATTTTAATTTGTTGCATTTATTTGTCATAGTTGCCTCTTAAATTTATTTGGTAAATTTTGTTGCATTTTCCTTTTAATTTAGAGTTTAACTGCATTGGAGTGCAGTTAGGAATACCTTTTTCAAGAATGCTGATTTTATAGTTTTGATCTCAAGGTCAGAGGTTGCATAAGGGGCAATTTAAAGGAAAAATGTTTTAGACCCGTGCATAAAGAAATCTTTGTTCTTTACCGATCATTCTGGAAAATAGGCAGTAGTAATTTCACATCAAATAGGCTATCTTGATATTTCAGAAACACACACAAAAAAAAAAAGGCAGGAGAAAAAAAAGTCATGCCTTATGCCTAAGCCTAGTTTATAGGAGCAGCAGAGTTGTTTACTTTGGGGTCAGGGATCTTCTGAATTGCCATTTAATTTCAGCTACAGTTTTTTAATGAGCATAGGAAAAGCTGTATTGATTGTAAAGTTCATATATGGACCTAATAAAGCTCTTATGCTAATACCTGACATGAATCTCTGAGCAGATTGTCAAAATGCAAAAAAATGGTTTTGTGTCAACATCTGAATTTTGTGTCTCTTGTATGCGAGTGGAGGCTTCCCTCCACAGTGTTTTGTGAAGGCACACAGTGGTGTTTGCTGTGGAAATACTGAAAAATGGAGAATGCAGGAGAAAGTTGATAAAAATTTCACTGTTCACAAATGTGGATATTTATTCCTGTATAGCAAATTGTTATTTTAAAAGTGTTAACTTATTGGTTTTGCTTTATTTGTGGAATGTTTTTTTAGTTGCTTGTGTATAGGTGTGTGTCAGGCATACGTAATGAATGCCTCTGATCAAGACGACAGTTTTAGCATTTGCATGGGTTTTACAAATGAATGTCAATTTCTGAAGTCCCTATTGATGAAGGATCCTGTTTGCTTTTAGTTCTGGAAAGAGAATGCTTTTTTTTTCTCTCCCTGCTCTCTATGTATACGCAAACAGGGTAAGAAAAGTTCAAGAGTATTTCTAGGGCTGTGTGGAAAGTGTCACACTGAATGCAGCAAGGAATTGGGGGGTGATTTTTATTTTATTTTATTTTATTTTATTTTATTTTATTTTATTTTATTTTATTTATTTTGTTTTGTTTTGTTTTGTTTTGTTTCCTGTTTTGATTTATTTTGGTATGCACAGTGGGTTTTGATTAAAAGACTAGTGTCTGCATTCCCGTTTGGAATAAAGAAGTCTGGTCACTCACTTCTTAGCGGTTGGTCAAAAAGCTGTAGTTGAAGAGAGGATTAATTGGTTCTTTTCAGATTTCATTGGGACCTAAAGGTGACTTCCTCCTGCTATTTAGAAACAGAGAAAGCTGATTTTCCATTCTTAAATAATAGAAGTCCATTGCTGGCACTTGAGGGATTTTCTAGCTTGTGAAAATCTGAACTTTATTTTTCTTTCTGTTGTTTCTGATGCATCCCATGGTGGGAACAACCTGGCCTAAGAAAATGAGTGCTGAGAGTGTTGCTCTTTCTTCTTCTTCTCCAGCTTCCATCATCTAGAAGATACAGTTTGTAACAATATCTTCTAGAAGTGGTGCTGTGTGAGTTCATAGTCACAGGTCTTCAGGCATAGTACAGGGCTCCAGCTGCTTGCTCAACACTCCACCAAATTATGCACTAGAGCAATTTCTGGCAGGGTTGAGATTGTTTTCTAGAAGTACACACATCAGACAAGATATCATAGTTGGGGTTTAGCCAACATGCTCCTCTCAGGTCTCTTTGTCCCGTGCCAGCAGTGTATTGTGTCCCTTCTGTGCACAGGTGAATTTTAATAGCATAATTGCTTTTCTTATTGCAACATAAAAAATTGTGTTTAATACACCAAGACATGTGTGAATCATAAAGAGGATGATCTCATTCCTGTGAACCGGTTTGTTTTACAAAAGTGAAAACTTGAAAACGTGATTTTGCATTCCCTCTTTTGCTTTTTTGTTAGTGTTTTATCATCTGTTTCAACAGATCTGTTACATCTGTTTTATTATCTGTAATGTTTTAACATCATTTTTGTTTCTCTTTGGTGTTCAATTCTTTAAAAAGACCCATTTCCTGACAAGGAGTCAATTTTTCAATTTTTAGTTCAGAAAGGGAGCCTACTATTGTAGGAATTTGAACTGAAAAAAAAAATGACTTAGATATGAAGAAAAGTGATTTGGATTTTCGCGTGTATTAAATGGGGTCTGAGAAAACAAATGTTTAAAACGTGTGCTGTAATTGTTGTTTGAATAAAGAATTTTCTTGGCCTGTTAGCTGTAACAGGCAGTGACTGTACACAGTTGGGCTAGCTGAGCACTGCAGGTCACTTCCAACTGAATTATTCTACTCTATTCTACTCCCTGGACTGCTGTTTGTGTGCTGACTTATGGCAAACTGACTATGTGAAACACTTTATTCATGCAAATGCCCTTAGCCAGAAGGTCAAGGAGAAAGGTGGTCTTGCGGTTAATGCAGTAAACTGGGGTTCAGGACTACTAGATTCTAATTGAATGTAGGACTTATTTGTTGATAACTTGCTATCATACCTGCAGGTCTATTTAGGAATGGGTATCAGAACATGGGATTTATGTGCTGTTACATATGTACATGTCTTTTTAATGAGGACACAACACTCAACAAGCCAATGAAGCTGAGTAACTTGTAAGGAAATACCAGATCATTAGCTTTTAAAACCACAAAATTTGTATTTTCAGATAAAACAAAAATGAAATATATTATATGGATTTAGGATATTTTAAGAAATTTGGAAATAGCAGATGGTTGCTTGGCCTGTTGTCAGTAGAATCCCAGGTAAATATTTATGTTCATTTGCTGTATAAGTGTTTAATAGGCCTGAAGACACTATTTTTTTTTTCATTGCTTTACAGAGGTGTGGTAACGTAGCAGATGCAAAAAAGTCTGCAGGGTAAACCATGCAGGGGCATGTGTTCAAATAACCTTAGAAAGTTACCTTTGGCAGTGGGAGTATGTGTGATTCCTTCACAGGAGAGAGGAGACAACTTCACATGTGTGTAGAAAATACTACTAATTTAAGTGTTCTCAAAATGTCTATTTCTAAAATGTGAATACCTCAGAAAATTTTGTATGATACACTGATTCACGTCCGTGTGACTTACCGGTAGAAACATACTTTGAAATGTGCTATGGTAGTTTTGAGTACATGATACTTACATGTCAGGGTTCTATTTGCTAAGCTTAGACTTTTTTATTTGAGGATGAGTACATCCTTTTTTATTTTATTTTCCCTTCATTGAAAAAGATTATAAAAGGCTGTGTGGGGGTGAAATGACTTGTTTGAAGAACTAGAGCTTTCTCAATGTTGTCCAAATGAACACCAATATATTTTCTCAAATTTAAATTTCTGTTCTCATCGTTGCTGGAAACTACTTTTCTGCAAATGTTCCTGCTTTAATTTTGGATAATTTCTAGTTCACCATTCAGCCAGGCAGCACAGCTTTAGAAATAATGGAAGTTCTGATGTCACCCTGCTCGTCCATTTGTTTTTAGTTATATTATGTACAATCTGTGCTCTGTATGAGCCTATCATGTTTTATCTTGTCTACAGCAGTTTTTCCATCACTGATTAAATCATAAGTTTTATTTCAAATATAAATCCCCACAATTAGAAGGGGGAAACCCCCCCAGCATTGTCTTATAAAGAATTAGAAATGGATACTAAGATGAATGGGTTAGCAACTGAAAAGTTCCTTTTAAAATTTACACTGATGGGCAGTAAACACAGGAGTACGTTAGTCCTGTCCTCTTCTTTAATTATAAATCTGTATGTCCAAAACCATAAGGATTTCATGTTCACCTTTGGAAATGTACCAAGATGTACGTGAGTGCTGTCTACTATTGATGATGTTGGTGAATGATGTTAAGATGCAAAGATGCGCCTGCTTCTGTTTTTTTTTTCCCTCCCACCTAGTCATTCCCATTATTGTCTTACATTCCCACTAAAGAATCCCTCTCATCATAGAAGACATTTCTGAGGACTTCATTATTTGGAGGAGTATCCATTTTGCCCTTCTTCAGATCTATGACTAAGTCTAGTATCTGTAATCACCTAACACAAAAAAGTTTCTCCTAAGTTAGGCTTATGCTATGAATTGCTTCCTGGAGGAGTGTGTTCTATATTCTTAAGTCAAGATACACACAAGGATGTAATATAAATGATGCATAAAATTAGTATGTGTTGAGGCTTTGCAATATGTTGCATTTCCTATTAAAATTATCTGTTGCAGATGACCACTTAATTTGTGGCTTACTATTGAGTATGACTTTAGACAATGAAAGTTGGTGAAGGTTGTTGTACGTAGCTTGGCATCCTAAAAAATCATTATAAGAAGCCAATACTGAAACTACAGTGTATGTTACAAAATTATTACTAGAAAGATACACTAGAAAAAGTTTGCACATTTTCCTTAAAAAACATTCAGTCTGACAGAAGTGCAGGGGATGGATTAAAAAGAAAAAAAAGTGTGTGTGGGGGTGAGAATAGGAGAAAGAAGAGAATCACAGAGCAGTCAAATACGATTCTTCATCTATGAACATTCAGTGCACTTTGCTTCAACACAATTGAAAATGATTCTGTGGGTGAAGCTGTTAAGAATGGAGTGGGTGTTTCCAAGTGCCAGTCAACAGAAAAATGATGAAATGTTGCAGAACTGAATGCTAGTGTGAAGAACTAGAAAGTGAAATGGCAGCGTACTTTGTATCCACCTCAGATGTCTCCTGAAGTATTTTAAGTACTTATATATTTTTAAGAAGTTCAGTGGGGACAAAATGTTGAAGTCCAGAAGAGATCAATATTTTATTCTATCTAACTACATAACTCCAAGAAAATTGTGAATTGTCTTTTATACAGTCATCACTGCAAGCATCTTCCTGTGTATCTGGTATGGTAGCAGTATCATCTGCTCCTCTGTCAAAGGAATTTTTATAAACTTACATATTTCTAAAGTCTCAGTTCTTATTTGAATTAATAAACCTGAATGTCATGTAAAAAACTTAAAGCATATTGTTGTCATTAGGGAAAATAATTTGAAGATCAAGTGAATATTATTGCACCTATTTCATTAAAGGATATTAAATGATTGCAATAAATTAATATCTTTTAATTTTGGAAAAGAGATGGTTTTTGACTTTCTGCAGAATTAGTGAGTGGTAGTTTCATGACTTACGAAGTTTCTTCTGCCCACCCTGCTCCAGCTCTCCCTTGAAGGACTGCTTCTACATTGCTGCATATCAGAAATGGCTAACACAATCTGGTTAACAACCCCTTGAGTCCAGCATTGGGGAAGGAGAATATAATTTCATAAAAATTCAGTTAGTTTTGTTTATCCTTCGTGTTATTTCTTTTCCTTCGGGGTTAGCCATGGTAGCACTTCTCTCCCTTCTGTTAGCAGTAATATTTGGAAATCAGTAAAAATTGCTCAGTTGGCGTCAGTTTCTGCTGCTAGATAGAGTTGAGATTCCTTATGCCTTAAAAAGCTCTTACAGCCACCTGGAAGGCATCAGAAATGAGACATCAAAGGACTAGTAAGTTCTCTCAAGCTAGACCTCAAGAGACCTGTGATTAGTTTGCGTCTTTACAGATCCGAGGTGCAATTACACAGCTAAAAAAGGGGAGGTGAAGAGAGGGTTATGTGGATAAAATGTTTAAGAGTTTTAAAACTCACTTCAAATAAATTGTTTTGATTAGGCTGAGATACACACTTATATTTGGGATGCTCCATAAGTTTAAGTACATGCATAAATAACAAATCATGTGAGAGAGCATAGAGGATTCTGATGCAAGTGAGGTAAAATGAAAAACTAAGAAAAGAATTTTATCCTGGTTGACAAAAAAAAAATAAAATTGTAAGCTTGTAGAATCCCATTAACAATATGCTGCTTTCTTAAGAGTCATTTCAAAGGCAGAGTTTCTTTAAAGGCTTCCCAGTAAATCTTGATCTAGGTAGGGCTAATTTATAGTGGTATAATAATTATTTAAGGAAACTTTCTAGCTTACCTATCACTACCAGGCAATCTTGAATAATAGAAGATACTAGTTTTAGTATCTTTTTCCTTGTTGGGAGCAACTCTTTGAATGTCAGCATTATTATCAGAATTCTTGACACCAGATGAAGTCTGGTATTATTTTGCAGGAGGGGAAAAATAATGCTTTCTTATGCTAAAAATACTTTCTGTTGTCTTGTGTTAATTTTGAATGAGTGAAAAAGTACTGCAGTAACATGTGGGTGCACAGGTAGTTAAAACTGTATTTGGGAATGTAGACATGAAATTTTAATAAATTTGAGTACCCATCCTGTTTAAAACAGGTGTATTCAGTGGCTTAACAGTGGGAAATTCAATTCAATAGCGAACAGGAATATAAATTCAAAATATTTTAAAAGTTTTTAACTACTGGGTGTACTGGTGAGTTTTTGAATGCACATTTCTTCATTTTTTCAGTCTGCTTTGCATGGCTTTTGGAGCATTTTTTGTCTGGAAATAAGCAGAAGAAAAATCTTTGTTATGTGGTTTTGATGTGAAAGCTCTCCAAAGCTCCTGTGGTTTTCTTATATAGCATTATTCTCTGCCTTTCTTTACAGACAGAAAGCTATTGCTTTCTCCTTTTAGGTTTTATACTGTTTTCCCTATGTTTCCATCAATGTCTTTCATGCATACTTGCAACACAGACAGATAATGGCTCTCTTCATCCTCTCCAGATCTCTAATCTTTTGTTCCCTTGTTGTCCTGTTCCCATGTGGCTCTCATTAGCTTTTGCTCCTGCCTTCTTCATTTGATATCCAGATAACTATACTCCCTACACCTCTGTCTTCTGAACTGGATTTCCCTCTTCTAGGTCAAAGACAGGCCCACAAAAATGTGTGTATTTTAACTTCTGCTCACAAGTGTGCTCAGCCCATAATCACAGCCTGTACTCCACGCTGTGCACTCATGAGCTACAGTTGGCTTTATGTTATTAAGGAAGAGATCTTGACAGACATAGGAGTTGTTAAGATGCATAGTGAAAGAAAGAGAAGGGCTGAAAATTTGAGTTCTACATAAAATAATTCTGTAGGAAGCACTCGGGCATAAAGAAGAAGGAAAACTCCACACGATCATGAGGGGATGGTAAAAATTGCAGTAGTGTGGAGTTATACTCTTGGGCATTACTGTTTGTTATAGTGAGAACTGTTTATGTGAACAGTTGTCAGTTGTGGTAATTGTACAGGAGCAGATAGTCCCAAACAGTCACCGTTGTTCCAACAGTATGAAACAGTCAGCAGTTAAACATGAGTGATATTCAGGTAAAGATGTCTCAGTCACTTTAATTGCATGGCCACAACCACTTCTAACTAGTTTTTCTGCAGGGGAAAAAAAAGATAATTAAAGCATTTGAAAGACAAAATATTAAATTTTTTATATTTACTGTGCTTCTGGTTCCTTTTTGTGTAGAGAACCTAGAAGAATTTATTATTATTTTTTTCCTTTTTTTAAGGAATATAAGTCTGCTTGGCAGTTAAAGAGATATTTGAGGACAGGACATAACAAAGATTTTTCTTCTGCTTATTTCCAGACAAAAAATGCTCCAAAAGCCATGCAAAGCAGACTGAAAAAATGAAGAAATGTGCATTCAAAAACTCACCAGTACACCCAGTAGTTAAAAACTTTTAAAATATTTGAGGAAAGGTGACATTTTAATAGAGACAAATCTAGAAATGCTCCTGCTGTTGTAAGTTTAATCCTATTTCTTTGAATGCAAGCACTTTTAAAAGCAGCTCCTCTGGTAGCTTTGGGTGAGAAACTTCATTTCTTTAAAAAGGTGGCTTCTGCACACAGTCCATTTTAGGATTTTGAGGGCATTCAGCTTATCAATTCAGGGAGTTTGGGGATGTGAAGACAGCTTTTTCTTATGTTGAGATTAAAAAAAGAAGAGAAGGAAACAACAGGGAATAAAGTAGAAAGAGAGAAGAATGTGCAGAAGACAGAGATGACAGCAGAAAACCAGGGTTCATAGATACTGTTCAAGTGTTAGCTCAAATTGGCAGGTAGACCCTCTGTACAGTTCAGAATTGTCAGGATATAATTTAAGTTCACAGAAATGAACGGTCAGTAATTATCCCTATGGGCATCAGGCCCAGAGATGAAGTGGTGAGGCAGGCAGTCATAATTCTACAATTTTGCTCTCATGATATAGCTTTCGGATTATTCCATCTTCTTTGTGGATAGATTATAAAAAAGGAGGCAATGGCTGCAACAGCAGAGATTCTTGATACCTTCTACGTTAAATTGCCACATCTTATATATGTAACTTTGATTTGCGGCATTAATTTCAAGTCCCATGCGCTTTTCACTGTTATTCTGGATTTTTGATCTTGATGTAATCTTTCTCTTCTTAACTGTTGTAGACCATTAAAAATAAAAAACTGCAGTATAAAGTGTCCTAGAATAGGTGACTTAGCATTCTTAGTGTTGTGGAATAGCTTAAAATGTATGCTACTGTGTCATAATACTTCACAGCTTGAAGTATAGTTTCCTAATAGCTATAGTTTTCATATTACACTACAAGTGTTTTAACCACCAGCCAAAAATATACCTAGTAGGCATAACTCAGGAGGTAAACAATATTCTGTTAATAGTTTGGTCCTTTGTCTCCGTATGACTTCATGCTTCACACGGTCTTCTGTATGTTCAGTTTTAAGAATATTTTGCTTTAGAATTACATTACAAAATGGTCACTTTCGGCTTGATAAAGTCAGTCTAATACAAATATAATATTTAAAATTACAAAGAAATGTGTAGGTATTAAATATTCATCAAAACACATCTGATTATGACATTTATGTTATTTGTGTTGTGTATATGGACACTCAATTAGAAAACAAAAGTGAATGCCCACAGTCACCCAGAAATTGGGCCACATAGCATTAGAACTCAAGACCTCTTCCTCTGCCATCTACACAATTCAGTTTGTTTTATTTTGTGAACTATAATTAACAGGAAAATAGTCCTTTCCGCCTCCAACTACCTGTAGAATATTTTAATCCATGTATACATTCAGGATATTTGCTGTCAGAGTGCTGATTTCTGCAGATTTTTCATTTCTTTTCACATTCTATAAGTCTTTTACTGTTATCTGTTTCTCTCGCTCTTTCTTTTTTTTTAGTTCCCCCCCCCACTCTTTAATCACCTAGGAAACAGAACGTTGATATGTTCCCTCCATTACAACATATCCCTCTCCTGTCTTTGTTCAAGAGATAAAAAGGCATTGCTCCCTCTAAGCAAGTCATGCCCCTTCTGATATGCAGGTTTCCAGGTCCCCTTCTAAATCTAAACACAAACTGAAAACAGAATTTTCTTTCCTTCATTCTTTTCTTCCTTCGTTCCTCCCTTCCTTCATTCCTCCCTGACCACCCACCCACCCAGAACAACTTAATAATTGATTTTCTAGCGGAATTAAAACTTTCATTAGCAGTAGTGAAGGGAATGGCAGTAGTGAAGGGATTGGCAGAACACTAGTGCCTGTTTCAGTTTATCAGCTAGCCTTTAGGATTTTTATGAAGTCTTGCTGTATGCAGAGTTCAGCTCTTTTGTTATCAGAGGTGCAGCCCATGGCAGCAGACAAGACACCACACACGCTGAACAATTTTGTTCTGCCTGTTTATGCTGAAAGAGTATGGTTCCTCTCCTTATGTGAAAAGATGCGAGCTATTGTGTGAATGCTCATCAATGAAACTAGACTTGCTACTGTGTTGACTGTTCTGTTTTACTTTAGAGACAAGTTTATCTTAGTACTCAAACATACCTCCATGAAGTCCCTCTTAGCACCTAGCTATTGGGTTCATGTTTCTGTAGCAATGTGAATATTTTTTTTTGCCTTTTTTCATCATTTTGAAACTCCTTCTACTTCATCTTCCTTATGTGGCTTGGACCCACTGCAGCTGATAATGTGAACCATTTTCTTAGCAGTTGCATGAAGTCTTCAGGAGAATCTGAATGGAGTGATACTGCTTTCATTTAGCATCATCACTTTTGCAAGAGTGTATGCAAATGTTGACCATCTAAAGACAAGAGTAACAAGCAAGACACATTATTTTTCTCCACATTTTTACAGGGCAAAGTAAATTTCATAGTGAGTGCAAGTTGTGTGTGGTTTCAAAAAACAAAACAGAAACTCATGCAGCGTTTTTGCTATAATGGAGGAATCTAAAATAACTTCAGATTTTATTTGCACCATAGAATTTTCCTATAAATACTATTCTTTCAAGTTTTAACACAATACAAATGGGGAAAATAATATTCAAAGGCACACTCATGAAACCATGAACTACTTCTACACGAGTTTTATCTTGTGTTTTCCAGGCTTAGTCAATGCCAGTGGCAGGTAAACAATGTAGGTACTAAACCAGAGTTTCAGTCTAAGACTGATTCTCAATCCTGCTATGCAACCCCTTCACAATAATAGTCAAGATTCTGGGCATGCTGTGAAATGCCTCTCTATCAGAAATACGTAAGAATTCCAGTGGAAGAGTCCTGGAGCTGCATTCAGTCGTGAACTCTCCAAGAGCCCATCTAAATGTTACTTTCAGATCCTTGTTCTATAGCTCATGGGAGCTTTTTTGCAAATAAGTACTGCATAGTTCAGAGCCTTTCAGGTATGTATATTTTCCAGTTGATGCAGCCTGCAAGAAATAAAAGTACGAAAATGCTGGGTAAACAGATGAGAGAAGCATGTGGAGTGGGGAGGGAGTGGAGCTTGCAATTGTCTTGCCTTAGACACTGCCCCTCACCCTGAATGAGAATGCGCCCTCAATGCTAGTCAAGCAGATCTACTACTGTTTCTGAGCTGTGTTTACATAATGATATGCCATAGAAAGAATTCTCACCAGGAGGAGTTATCAGGTGCAGTGCACTGTATGACTGTCATTGAGAGCTTCCATCAGCCTCCCCCGGCTAGCTGTGAGGGAGAGAGGATGTGCCATAAGTGAGAGATTTGCCTAGGACTGCAAATGCCAATCTGCAGGAAAAATGAATATTTCACTCACAGGGTAGCTGGTGTGTACATGTGTATACCAAAGATCTAGCCTGCAGCATTTACTGCCAGTGGGGGAAAAATAACTGGCCTACTGAAAGAGACTATCTCTTTGATGTTATATTTTGGATTGAATTCCAGATGGATTTGAAATCCCTAAATACAATTTTTTGCTAATTTATGGAGGCACACTGAATAAACTTGTGTCTCCAGCTCATTTAACCTTCTACAGGCTTTTGTAAATGAGTTTATCAAATATGACATGGTGTCTAAATGCTTTTAAAACATTTTTAAAAGTTATGGCAGTAGCAAATATGTTTTAAAAAGTGAGATTGGGAAATCAAGTTCTCCAGAGTTAGGAAATGACAGAATTTAAATTTGGTGCAACCTGAATTTTAACACTTTAAACTGTATGCATGTTTAATGTCTCAGACTCTCAGATTTAGTCCTGCAGTCCTTGTATCACTGATTCCTAGCAGTCTATGTTCTTCTCTGTTTATGTCTGGAGGCGGTGATGGAGCCTTTCAGGTGACCTCCAGCAACAATTTTCAGTGTACTTTACGTATATTTTCTTTCATTGTACTATTGCAGACATTTTTAAAAAAGAACACCTGCTCCATCTCATGAGGTAGCTATTTATTAAATTCTTTTCATCTTACACAGTCATGACTGGGGCACAAAAATAGCAGGCTATTGTTCATCTAAAATTATAAATTACAGCGTAAAACTCACACACATGAGGATCAAACACTGGCAACATCAGTTCTCTCCAATTTTGAGTGTTTGATTTCCAACAAAATAATATAGACAGTTTTTTAAGAAATCTGATATCCTTGTGGAGATTTTAGATGTAAAATGTCACTAGTGTGTATGTATTACCTTTTGTTGTAAAATAAGACATGGATTCTGTTTCTAACCTTGGCAAGCACTGTGCAAGCACTTGGTCAGATCAATAAAGCTGTCTCTGATTTTTAGAATCATAGAATAGTTAGGGTTGGAAAGGACCTTAAGATCATCAAGTTCCAACCCCCCTGACATGGGCAGGGACACCTCACACTAAACCATCTCACCCAAGGCCTCGTCCAACCTGGTCTTGAACACTGCCAGGAATGGAGCATTCACAGCCTCCCTGGCCAACCTATTCCAGTGCCTCACCACCCTCACAGGAAAGAATTTCCTCCTTACATCCAATCTAAACTTCCCCTGTTTAAGTTTTAACCTGTTACCCCTTGTCCTGTCACTACAGTCTCTAATAAACAGTCCATCCCCAGCATCCCTATAGGCCCCCTTCAGATACTGGAAGGCTGCTATGAGGTTTTCATGCAGCCTTCTCTTCTCCAGGCTGAACAGCCCCAACTTCCTCAGCCTATCTTCATATGGGAGGTGCTCCAGTCCCCTGATCATCCTCGTGGCCCTTCTCTGGACTTGTTCCAACAGTTCCATGTCCTTTTCATGTTGAGGACACCAGAACTATACACAATACTCCAAGTGAGGTCTCATGAGAGCAGAGTAGAGGGGCAGGATGACCTCCTTCGACCTGCTGGTCACGCTCCTTTTGATGCAGCCCGGGATACGGTTGCCTTTCTGGGCTGCAAGCGCACACTGAAGCTGGCTTATGTTCATTTTCTCATCAACCAACACCCCCAAGTCTTTCTCCGCAGGGCTGCTCTGAATCTCTTCTTTGCCCAGCCTGTAGCTGTGCCTGGGATTGCTCCAACCCAGGTGTAGGACCTTGCACTTCTCATGGTTAAACTTCATAAGGTTGGCATCAGCCCACAACACAAGCGTGTTGAGGTCCCTCTGGGTGACATTCCTTCCCTCCAGGGTATCAAGTGAATCACACAGCTTGGTGTCATAGGCAAACTTGCTGGGGGTGCACTCAATCCCACTGTCCATGTCAGCAACAAAGATGTTAAACAAGACTGGTCCCAACATCGATCCCTGAGGGACACCACTCGTTACCGGTCTCCAGCCAGACACTGAGTCATTGACCACAGCTCTTTGTGTGTGGCCATCCAGCCAGTTCTTTATCCACCAAGTGGTCCATCCATCAAATTGATGTTGCTCCAATTTAGAGACAAGGATGCTGTGGGGGGCAGAGTCGAACGCTTTGCACAAGTCCAGGTAGATGACATCAAATGCTCTACCCCTGTTCCATCAGTTCTGTAGCCCCATCATAAAAGGCCACCAAATTGGTCAGGCAGGATTTCCCCTTAGTGAAGCCATGCTGGCTGTCACCAAGCACCTTGTTGTTTTTCATGGGCCTTAGCATGCCATCCAGGAGAATCTGCTCCCAGATTTTGCCAGGCACAGAGGTGAGACTGACTGGTGTGTAATTCCCTGGGTCATCCATTTTCCCCTTCTTGAAAATGGGGGTTATATTTCCCTTTTTCCAGTCATCGGGAACTTCACCTGACTGCCATGATTTCTCAAATATGATGGCCAGTGGCTTAGCAACTTCATTGGCCAGCTCCTTCAGGACCTGCGGATGGATTTCATCAGGACCCATGGACTTGTGCATGTTCAGATTTTTAAGATGGTCTCAAACCAGATCCTCTCCTACGGTGGGCACAAGGTCTTCATTCTCACAGTCCCTGTATCTGCCTTCCAAGACTTGGGTGGTTTGGTCAGAGCCTTTGCCAGTGAAGACCGAGGCAAAGAATTCATTCAGAACCTCAGCCTTCTCAAAATCCTGTGTAGCCAGTTCTCCTGAGAGCTTCCTGAAGGGGCCTATATTCTCCCTAGTCTGTTTTTCATTTGCTATGTACTTGTAGAATCCCTTCCTGTTATCTTTAATACCTCTAGCTAAGTTTAATTCTAACTGGCCTAAAAAAAGTAATACTGCTCTCTGACCATCCTTTTTAAGTACTCCAGAACTTTAAAAATATCTCTTGATGGAAATATGAGCTCTTAATATTTGAATTGAGATATGATCTGCTTAATGGGAATAAACTGAGGAATCCAGTAGGATAACATTATCTTTTTCAAATTCCCTGGTAGGTTTATTTTGGTTAATTCTTCTTTCTAGTGATTGTGTTCTGTGAGGGCATTGTTTAGATAATGTGGTTTCCTTTCAGAGAGGAGAAAAATCACCAAGTGAGATTAAATTAATGGCTTCATCCTTTTGCACAAAAGTTGATCGATGTTTTGCCGTTTTCATGTGTTGTTTCATTCCTTGTCATGTGAATGAATTATCAGCATTTTAATGTCTTCAGTAATCTGTAAATTATAGCATAGGTACTCCCACCTTGTTTATATGCAGAATTTTGATGGATTTATCCATATTATCTTTCTTTAATTTGTAACTTTAGTAACTACTTTAGAAGTGAAATATATGACTAACCAAACTTCAACATATTTAAAACAAAGCAATGACTTAATCTGTAGTGTTTTATAGGTGGCATGAAGTACTATATGACAGTCCTGTTTTGACATTGTGAAGATTTATATGAATGTATTTATCTGCTAGGTTTTTTTTGGTTGTTTGTTTGTTTGTGTTTTTTTTTTTCACTAGACCATTTTAAATGAGTGCCTTCTCACTGAGGTGAGACTGTCTTTCCAATGTGTACTGTTCTGCTTCTCTGTCCACGGGATAAAGTAGATCAAAATGAGAAGTGAGAGTACGAAGAAGAGCAACCATGCCCATGACCTGATCGAAGGGTTACTGGGGCAAAAAGGGAGGTGGTGCAAGCTGACAGTGTCAGTGATGTGGAGCTGGATTGCTGGTCTGTGTGTAGGAGAGGGAGGAGGAACAAAGGAAAAATAAGGGAGGAAGAGAAGTGAGAGAATGTGAGTGGATGGAAGAGATTTTCCCTTTATTGAGACTACTCCTGCTAAAATGCTTTTCTCTTATTATAAGGCAGTTTTACTCCTCTGCTTCCCTTCTGCCTTTGGAGGTGGCATAAAAAGAAAAGAAAAGGGAAAAAAAAAAAAAAAAGCACTGGGGAGAAAGCAGTAAAATGTAATTTTCTTCATTGGCTCCAGGGCTGCATAGGTTGCTTCCCCTTTTTCACACGGTGTGGAGTGTTTAGTGATGTTGAGGAATTGCCCACCTGTCTGCATTTTTGAGCTTGTCTGTAGCTGTGATGAGATAAAACTGGAAAGACATGCATGACTGGTTTGAATTCTGTCTGTAAGTCATCATGTTTCTTGTATGTGCAGATATATTTTGTGTAAATCAAAATTATCAGGGGAAGAAGTTGGCAGGCAGGAATCAATGTGTACAGAAACTGGTTTGATCATTAAAGCAGTTCAGGGTTAGAAATTGTTCATGTATGCCAAGAATGAAACGTTTCTGAATGCGTGGCCTGGCTTTCTTTTATCAGAACATTATTACTTTTTTTTTTTATTCATAAGCATTCTCATTCACTTTTCAGTACATCTTGTGCAAGGTTTTTGTTTTTTTCCTTTTTCTTTTTTGTTAATTTTTTTTATTATCAGTGCAGAGCAAGTTGAAAAGTTGTTGAATCTAAATAGCAGTATATTAGGCTTAGCTGAAGCAGACAGCTACAAAAGGCATTACGGGATGGAGACTCAAACCTGAAATATTAAATAAGCATGCCTCTTAAAGGTGAATTTTTTAAGGTGAAGATAATCTTTGAAACATAGGACAGTAGCAAATACACGATTTAGTTTAATAATCTCACAGCTGCAGGTTAGGTGGAGAAGGACTTGGGGGTTTTGGTCAATGAGAAAATGAATATGAGCCAGGTTCAGTGTGCACTCGCAGCCCAGAAAGCCAACTGTATCCTGGGCTGCACCAAAGGGATCATGACCAGCAGGTCGAAGGTGATCCTGCCCCTCTACTCTGCTCTCATGAGACCTCACTTGGAGTATTGTGTACAGTTCTGGTGTCCTCAACATAAAAAGGACATGGAGCTGTTGGAACAAGTCCAGAGGAGGGGCACAAATATGATCAGGGGACTGGAGCACCTCCCGTGTGAAGATAGGCTGAGAAAGTTGGGGCTGTTCTGCCTGGAGAAGAGAAGGCTGCGTGGAGACTTCATAGCAGCCTTCCAGTATCTGAAGGGGGCCTATAGGGATGCTGGGGAGGGACTCTTCATCAGGGACTGTAGAGACAGGACAAGGAGTAACGGGTTAAAACTTAAACAGGGGAAGTTTAGGTTAGATATGAGGAAGAACTTTCCTGTGAGGGTGGTGAGGCACTGGAATGTGTTGCCCAAAGAAGTAGTAAATGCTCCATCCCTGGCAGTGTTCAAGGTGATGGGAGGTGTCACTGCTCATCGCAGGGGGGTTGGAACTAGATGATCTTAAGGTCCTTTCCAGCCCAAACCATTCTACAATTATTAAGAAAATCAAGTTCACCTAAAAGTTGCAGGTTTTTTAGAAATGAATCAACAAAATAAACAAGTTGGAATTATTTTTCATTATTTCCCTATTTCTGTCATTTTCACTCTGTGTATCTGTGTAGGCTCTCACTGTGGCTCTGCCCTACTTCAGGAGTCAGGTGGTTGATTTTTTTTCTTCTGCATCTTTGATTACACCGCCATAAAAATGAAAAGAGCTTCATCAGATTTTGGTTTTGGTCTGGGGACTTTTCCTAGCTCTAAAGCCTGAATGAATATTTAAGCAACTCATAATGCAACAATTGTTATTCTGAGGGAAAAATAGAAAGAGAGACTCTACTGAGCATCACACTGGCCTGATGAAAAGATAATGGCACCTCTGCAGAACAGAATAAAATCAAATCCTAATTGTTTTGGTCAATTTGACTTGCCAGCAAGTCGTGCTTTAAACTCTGCATAAATTAGAAGCGTTTTCTCTGTTCAAATTCCTGTGGGGTTGCTGTCTTTGGCTTCTGTCTACTTAATTCAGCTCAGATAGCAAATACTTTTGGATAATGTCATGATATTTCCATTAAAGAATTCAAAGTTGGTGAGAAGAAAGGTGTTGAACTGCTATTATTCAGTTGAGATGAGTTTCAGAGATAACCCTGCTGTTTGGCAGACTCCTCACTGTAAAGGATGTTAGGCAATATATTGGGGTGCAGCATTGAAGGGCAAGGCTCTTTGCCCAGTGTACCTGTGGTAATGGTAAACTGTAATTCACATTACAGCAAATGAATCTTCCAGTGCTGGTGGCTGATGAAGAAGGGTATGCCAGCAATTGCACTGGCTTTTGGGAAGGATTTGGGCACTGAAGGAAAAGGAGGATTAACATTGATTATTTCTTTCTGAAAGTCAGTTAAGTCATGGGATTAGTGCCAATTCATGAAGTTGTGGTCTTAGTCTCTCTTGATAAGCATGTCCTGCTCCTCCCTTTTTTCTACTCCCAAATACAGGGTATAAAAGCATTCCCTATAGTAAGGCTGTTAAATATTGTGTCTGGCACCCAGTTTACTGGGAGCATGATTCTGTCAATGGAGCACTACTGTTTTGGTTTACTTTTTATGGAATGAAAGATACATTAGGGTTAAGAAGATAATTCTATTGCTAAAAAAGGGTTGATAATTGCCATAATTTCTGAACAATGGAATGTCATGAAAATAAAAAAGATGAAATCCTTCAAATACTTTTAGAGTTGTGTAGTTGAAACAGTTAGTTTCAAGTACAGACCAGAAGAAGTAATGTCCAACAGTCTTATGTGCAGATTGTTAATTGGTTTGTTCAGTCTAAAGGTTGCAAAGATTGTAGTTAATAAAAAGAGCTTTATATAAAGTGTTTCTTGCCACGTTTTGTAAAAATCCCACTGAATATATTTAGGAACCCTAAAATTCACATCGTACTATTTATCAATACATTTGTATGGCCTTGAGATGCTCTCATCCTGACTCCAATCAAGAAGAGAGCAGGGATATTCAGGGTGGATTTGGGACAAGAGGGGGAAGGGGAGAAGCTGGAGGGGGTGCAGTGGAAAACGCATAAGAAGAATAAAAAAAAAAAAAAATGTTCTTTTCTTGGAAGCTTGAGTTATAAGATTAGATTATACCTAGCAGAATCAAGGGCACATAGGCATGGCACATGATGATTATGATTTATGGGAGCATTAAAAAGGAAGAAAATCAATATATGTTCTAGAAGTTCTGTTTTGCTCAGATTAATCTAAACCTCTTTCTTGGGTTTGTGATGATAGGGAAGTCTGTAGTGATGAGAACTTTTTTTTCCCCTAACAGTAGTTTCCATAACTGTTAATGTACAAATCCAACTTTAGAAAATGAACATTTTGTATCCTTTCATTTTAAAAAATAAAAGCCAGTAGGTACAGTTTGCAATAAATTTGAGGTCAAATGTGACACTAGATAGGGATCTGTTACTAATTAACAAAGTCATAATACAGTACATGAAGGTTCCATTAGGAGGATGCAAAACCCGAAAGATTATTCTCCCCACAAAAAATACTGCCACTTCAACTCTTTCTGCCAGTTATTTTCTTTGTTTTGGTGCCTGTAGCAAAGTAGTATCTTCATCTGACTATCTATGCTGGTTTTACTTTTATAATATTCTGCATCTTAGATCTAATCAGAAGTTTGTAGCCTGTTAAGTGATGTATTATACTTTTTTGTCTAATGATTGCTATGTGTTAATTTGATGCAGTTTTCTTATGGGAAAATATTTCTTGGGAAACTTAGCTTTTTTAAAAATATATATACACAAATACTTTTTTTCCTAATTGTATTAAATCTAATATTTCTAGGTATTATAGAAAAGAAAAAAGAAGTAATAAGATAAATGCAGCCACATAGCCAAATACCTGCCTCCATCTTCCCAATCATTTAAATGTCATACGAAGCAGCAGTCAATATCCAGGACTAGGGCAGGTAAAGACACAATTAAGACTTATGTCACATACTGACTGTAATGCTTTTTGACTAGAAATGGTAAATGCATCATATACTTTCACTTAAGTGTCTGTGTAGTCCTTGCTGGTACTCTGATAATTTAAAATACTGCCTTTGAGGTGGTTTTCTTTAAACAGCCCCCTTTAAAAACACTGCAGAATATTAACAAAAATATGAACTACAAAATATCATTACTAGCTTTTCTTTGCCATTTCTCTATATTTGTATTTATTACTAGTATTTAAAATGCAAATATTTTAAGATTTCTATTTAAAGATACCTATAAGTGGCACTAAAAAAGTGTCACTAAAACTTGTGTTAGAAGAGTAGTAATGAGGGTAAAGTCTCATGAGCTGAGACGCTGGATAAGATACTAAGATACTGGGAAACTGCCATTGGAAAGAAATGCTTAGTAGGTATCAGTCAGTGAAGCTTCACAGTATATATGTAGAATAGATACTGGCTACTTAGTATAAGGTTTGTCTGATGGAGGCAGTTACAATATATGGAACAGAAATACAAGGTCCATAGAAGCATAGAATAGTTAGGAAAGGACCTTAAGATCATCTAGTTCCAACCCCCTGGCCATGGGCAGGGACACCTTATGCTAAATCATATCACCCAAGGCCTCGTCCAACCTGGTCTTGAACACCGCCAGGGATGGAGCATTCACAACCTCCCTGGCCAACCTATTCCAGTGCCTCACCACCCTCACAGGAAAGAATTTCCTTCTTGTATCCAACCTAAACCTCCCTTGTTTAAGTTTTAACCAGTTACTCCTTGTCCTGTCACTACAGTCCCTAATGAAGAGTCCCTCCCCAGCATCCCTATAGGCCCCCTTCAGATACTGGAAGGCTGCTATGAGGTTTTCATGCAGCCTTCTTTTCTCCAGGCTGAACAGCCCCAACTTCCTCAGCCTATCTTCATATGGGAGGTGCTCCAGTCCCCTGATCATCCTCGTGGCCCTTCTCTGGACTTGTTCCAACAGTTCCATGTCCTTTTTATGTTGAGGACACCAGAACTGAACACAATACTCCAGGTGAGGTCTCATGAGAGCAGAGTAGAGGGGCAGGATCACCTCCTTTGACCTGCTGGTCACGCTCCTTTTGATACAGCCCAGGATACAGTTGGCTTTCTGGGATGCGAGTGGACGCTGAACATGGCTCATGTTCATTTTCTCATCAACCAACACCCCCAAGTCCTTCTCCACAGGGCTGCTCAAAATATTGGTGAGCGAAAATGTGTGTGAAAGGTGAGTGAAAAAGGTGAGTGAAAAGGTCCAGTCTTCAAACAACACTGTTTACATAATGACAGTTTGATTCTGTTCATTAAAGTTATTTAGATCCTAACTTGTAAAATTAAATCTCACTTCTCTCTTTATACAATCATTTCTGAAGAGTTCATGTATATCTTTGCAATTAAACTAGACTTCATGGACAGGGTACGTTAAGGTTGAAAATTGTATGTTGAACAATAATATAGTTAAGGTGAAAACAAAGGACAGTTTATGTTATAATGCCTCTCCAGACAAACAATGTAGTTATTAAAAGATGTCTGGAAGCAAAAATATAGAAGACTCTCATATTTCACAATAAATGTGTAGCGGACTTCACAGCGTGCTGGAATCCATGGAAAAATAGGCAAAGGGTAGAGGCTGAACACAAGAGTGTGCCTTTCTCTAAGTTCCTTCGCAACAAAATAATACAGCTCCTGTGTAAGAGAGCCTAGAAGATAAGTCATGACCCCAGTGTATAACCAGTATTTGGAACCTTGTACAACTCATGAACAGGTGGATGAGTGCTTGCTTGAGATCACTGAATGGGAGGCAATTCAAATAAATTGTGTTATTACAAGTGTGTACCATGTATGATCCTGCTCAAAAAAGTTATTGTATTTATCCTCAAAACACAGAGGAATACTGTACCTAGATATAAGTAGTGAACTATGAAACTAGGTAAATATTTTGAACACTAATTAAGTGGGCTCTTTTCCAAAGGTAAGTCTCTTTTTAATGTTCAGTCCTGATGATGGCAGTACTTCTGTCAGGCACCAAAGCAGAATCCTAAAAATAGGTAAGGTGTAAGTGATGGACAGTGTTTTTTTTTTCCTAATGGATGCGTCAGAGACTCCTTGTTTCCCTCAGTAAGCATTTTTGTCTTATATAAAATTTCCTCTTATAAAACTCTCATTTTATTTGTCATAAGTATCTGTTTATTTTTAAGTCATACTTAGGAACTATAATATGATTCTATATCTTTTCATTTTTTAGAAGTGAATGTAAGTGATTCTTTTAAGTTTTGGGTCAAAGCTCAGTCTTAATGAATGTAATAGCAAAATCTTGTAAATTGTCCAAGAATGATTATTCAACAGCTGTGTGGGAATTATTGGGGCAGACTGGTTATAATTAATTCCACAAACTTTGAGAAATGAAGAGACTAGGATTACAAGGAAGATCATGAAATAATTTTGCTATGTGCAATATGCACACTCTTCAACATTCCTGGTATACATATTTCTGTTACAGTTATTCTCATTCTGTTTAGCTTTTGTCAAGTTTAAAATTTTTATTAAAGATTACAGTTTCCTAAGGAATGACACTTTTAAGAGCATCAGAATCAAGACAGTTTTCTTTGCTGAAATTAATAACTGATGTTAGGTATTTGAAAGCTAATGTATAACAATGAATAATAACTTCTTCTATATTACCAGCTTATCTGTTCTTAATTTTGGTAGAATTTATACATATGAGCAACTAGTTATCATCATTAATTCTTTCACATAAATTAGTGTTTAATGTTTATTATGTTTACAAGTTTTGATGCAAATAAAGTTTAAGACTAAGAATAAATGAAACTCTTAGACTGTGGAAGAAATACAGGTTTGTTCTGGGTTCATCAGTAGCAGTCATTTTTCTGCTTCTTAGTAGCTGGTGCAGTGCTGTGTTTTTGACTTTCAGCCTGGGAACAACGCTGATAACACCGATGTTTTTAGTTGTTGCTCAGTAATGTTTACTCTGACCAAGGACTTTCTGCTCCCATGCTCTGCCAGGGAGGAGGGGGAGTCAGGAGGAAGCAGAGACAGGACACCTGACCCAAACTAGCCAAAGAGGTATTCCATACCACAGCACATCATGCCCAGTATATAAATTGGGGGCAGTTACCTGAAAGGGTGAAATCACTGCTCGTTTCAGGCTGGATATTGGTTGGCGGGTGGTGAGTGGTTGTATTCTCTTCCCTTATTTCCTTTATCATTATTATTATTAGTGGTAGCAGTAGTGTTTTGTGTTATACCTTAGTTACTGGACTGTTCCTATCTCAACCTGTGGGAGCTACATTCTTTCGATTCTCCTTCCCATCCCTCCAGGAGTGGGGGGAAGAAGGGTGGGGGTGGGGGGTGTGTGAGCGAGTGGCTGCATGGTTCTGGGTTGCCAGCTGGGCTTAAACCACGACAAGATTATTTTCAGTCACTGAATATATTTGCATCTACTCATTTTATCATTAACGCAATCACTATTAAAGAGAAAGCACAGGAAAACCCCATACTACATTCTTCAGCATTTCTGTCTATTTGAGACTGACAAATTGAAAAACCTCTTGCAATTTTGAACACTTGTCAGATAAGGGAGAATAACTGCAACTGTCTCTTACAGAACCTTCAAGATCAAATAGTGACGTATTCAGAGTGTATTTTGTTTTCTCACACCATAGGATGACCTCAGTGATAACATTAAAGAAAACATCCATTCTGATTTTCTCTTAATTTTTTGGCACAAAATGTTGCTTCCTCTGAGTTCTACTGTCATCAGCTGGAAATAACCAGGTATTTCCAAGTTTTAAGTCATTCAATTAATATTTTACATAATTCAGATCACTTGCCTCAGATTTAGTAATGCAAATTTTATATTTTCAATATTTCTAAATCTGTTTCATTGATAAATTGAAAATAATCCACTAAACAATTAATTACTCCATTTTGAACTCTGAAATAACAAGAAACTATTCCAAATGCTTGAATGTTTTCACTTGTTAAGGAATATGTGGCCAGATAAAATTATGACCAATACCAGTCCTGCTATAATAACACTAAATGGTGATTTCATGAAAGTCGAGCAGCCAAGTATTACCATAGATATTCCTTTCTTACTGTTCTCCAAGCACAGTTGAAAACACAGAGGAAGAAATTGAGAATTTATCACAGAAAATGTGTTACTGAAATACTAATTATTGAGTAAAAAGCTTTGGCACCAGAATGCTAAGCAGACTTACGTGTAAGCATGCATGTGGTCCTACGATTCTATGTAAATGATTACTTAAGTGTAAGATTAAATTTCTAGGTCTTCCAGGCCTCTCATTTCTAAGAGTTTTACTTGGACTATGAATGAAACTAAGTAGGTTTACTACAAAGTGTAATGCTCAATTACAAGTTGAGCCTGGTCTGTTTTGGGGAGAAGGGGACCGTCTGCTTGGTTTGTTTTTTTTTTTTTTTTTTTCTTTTTTTTTTGTTTTGTTGGACTTTATTTTGTTTGGGTTTTTCTTACTATCTTGAAACTAGTATTGCTCAAGACAGCAAATAATATAATGCAGAATTCAGAACTGCTTCAATGCGCTTGTCACATTTATCACTGTACATTGATAGGTACCTTCTAAGAAAAATATGGAAAATGTGAATAAAGATTTGCTTTAGAAACAAGCTACCAACTCTGGTGAAACAAAGACTTTAATAAACCTGTGGCTTTGTACACTATGAAAAGTCATGACTCTTCTAATATTTATATTACACGTGTTTTGTTTGTACTTTGTACATGATACTGTGTTATATTTCTCTTTTTTTCAATTCTCTCTTCTGTAAACTGAGGTAGCCTGAAAGAAAACACTTTAGTCTTGTCTAATTAATTTTTCAGTGCCAGTTTGCATAAACTGTGTGCTAAATATTTCATTTGCTGCAATAATAAGAACAGGCAATGACATGACAAAAACCCTCTTACATAAGTTATACTTCTTGAATATCACAGAAGTTGACCTACATTTTGAATGCTGGTAATGCTTGTGAGAGCTGCAGGGTTAACATGCTTGGATACCACTACAGCTTTTTGCCAGAGAATGACAGTGGTTAATCACAAGAAGACAGCATCAGGAGAAGCAGAGGGGGCCTTCCAGTTTCACTGAACACTGCTTTAATTATGTTTTAGGGTAAGAGAGTCTATGTGCAAGATCAATCTTTTGTCTGATGTGTTTGTATCGGTTACTAGAATGCTTTTGATTTTCAAGGCCTCAGATTAATTCAAATAGGACAGATACTACATATTCATTTCAAAGGCATTTGGGCTAGAGGGAGAAAGAAACATTGGCTTATTCTGTCTTTCAGGGAACACAGACTTTCCTGTGATGGGTTTTAGCCCCCACCAAGCTGGACCAAAAAATGAACTAGTGACAGAAATTCTTTCAGTTCTACATTTTGTTACCAGTCTCTTCTTTGAATTACGTAAGTGCTGAGCTTTTTTATTTAAATGGCAGAGGAAAAGAATGAAGATTGCTGCCAGATTGAAACAGAAAACTAAAAGTTTCAGAATACTTAAAACTAATATATTAGTTTTAGGAAAGTTACTGTCTCCTCACACATTTAAAGGAAAAAAAAAATATTCCCCCCCCCCCAAAAAAAAAACAAACAACAAAAACTCACACCAAAACTCCAAACAAACAAAAACCCCAGAATCAGTGAAAAGTGTCAAGAATGTTGACAGTGTTTTCCTACCACTTTAATGTATACTGCTGTGTCAGCTTCTGGATTCCCAGTAAGTGCAAAACAAAGGAGATGAAGAATAGATCAAAAAAACTCCAGAAAATTAATCGTAATCTGTTTCTTCACTGAAGCTAAGGTAGGATGCCAACAGTGATGATTTCGTTTACTGTACTTCATCGAAGACATACCAGTATTGCTGATGTGGCATGGATCTCAATGCAGTGACCATGCTGATGTCAGCTCTCATTTTTTTGTTCCTGCTTTGTATTTACGTAAAGGCAGCATAAACATTAAAGGTGAGGCTGGACACGGCTCTGGGCAATCTAACCTAGTGGATGATGTCCCTACACATTGCAGGGGAGTTGGACTAGATGGCCTTTAAAAGCTGCTTTTAACCCAAACTGTTTTATGAGTCTATAATAACTTCCCACATGGAAACAGAACAAAACAGAAGCAGAGGCTTGAGTCACTGGCATAATCACACTGTCACCTTGCACTGGTTTATCGAGATGTTTTACATTACTGGGGAAGATCTCCTTGAGAAGAAAAGTTGGAGAGTTAGCAGATCAGTTAAAAATCATATTACACTTTCCAAATAAGCAAGTGATACTTCCGGGGTTCTGGCCAACATTAGCTTTACAAATACAGCAAGTAGTGACAGATTGTGTGCAAGCCATTGCGAAGGATGCTGTATTACAACAGTTGCTTTTACGACCCTAATTATTGTACTGCAGGCACAAAAGGTATACATGAATATGCAGAGAACAATACTTTATGTTGTCAGCATACACTTCTGATGATGGTAAACTCGATAAAACTTATTTTCCCTTCCCATGGCAGGGGGCTGGAACTAGATGATCTTAAGGTCCTTTCCAACCCTCACTATTCTATGATTCTATGATTCTGTTTTCTTACTATTTTCTTTTATGCTGTGTGTGGAGCTAAGTAGGGTCCTGTGTTCTGCTATTCTGATATCTTCTAAATACAGTGGACCACTAAGAAAATGCTAACTCATGCAAAACGTAATGGTTAGGCAGAACAGGCACAGCCTATTGTGCTGTGATTTGACACCTATATAATGGCTAATTCCTGCATAGGCTTAACCCAGTAAGGCACTGTCGTGGTTTAAACCCAGCCAGACAGCTTGTTCACTCGCTCCCCCCCTTTTCTCCCTCTTTCTTTCCTTCCCCCTACCCCTGGAGGGACAGAGAGGAGAATCAAAAAGAATGCAACTCCCACGGGTTGAGGTAAGAACAGTTTAGTAACTAAGGTATAACACAAATCACTGCTGCTACCACCAATAATAATGATAAAGGGAATAACAAGGGAAGAGAATACAACACCTCAGCACCAGCCGACCGATAACTCGCCCCACCAGCCCGACCAAGCATCGACCCATACCTCCTCCAACCCTACAGTCCTCTAGCCCTTTTGGGTCACTCTCAGTTACATCCTGGGCATGACATGCTGTGGTATGGAATGCCTCTTTGGTCAGTTTGGGCTTGTGTCCTGTCTCTGCTTCCTCCTGGCTTCCCCTCCTCCCTGGCAGAGCATGAGGCTCACAAAGTCCTTGGCCAGACCAAAACATTGGTGTTATCAGCTCTGTTCCCAGGCCGAAAATCAAAACAAAGCTCTGCACCAGCTACCAAGGAGAAAAATGACTGCTACTGCAGGACAGGCACCAAAACTTGTGAAAAGTGTTAAATATCTCCAATGTTTAGTAGCTCACTAAAAGTTTAAGATAATCCTCAATTTGGGTGTTAGCCTCTTAATGCATTGAGAAGAAACAGGCATGCTACCTTTAGTTAAAAATAACTATACAGAAAGTTCATTATGATTCAAATAGCTCTCCTGATAAAAAAGAAAAAACATATTTCTTATAGGCTGTAATTGTTTTGATACTTGTTTTCTTACTTTGCTTTTCTTTTCCCAGTCCCTTTTGTTGTCTCCATCAGATCCTTCCTCATTGCAAGATACATAGCGGCAGATGAATCCAGGCAAAAAAATAATTCCAGTTTTTCTGTGCCAATATCTGTGAAACTTCCTGGGTGTTTTTTTGTTGTTTGTTTGTGTGTGTGTGCATTTTGTTTGTTTGCTTGTTTTTGTTTTGTTAGTTGTTGGATTTGGGGTTTTGGGGGGAAGTTTGTTTTTTGTTTTTTTTTTTTCAAGGTAATTTGGCAGAAATAGTATTAATTTACAAAGTAAAAAGAAATAATTAGGCTGTATAGCTAAGGGGATTACATAACTTAGCAGTGAATCCCTTAGAAAATTTTCATGGACCAAGCACAGTGTGATGTAGTTTTAAAATGTTATGTCATGCTCTGATAAGCCTTCCAGGTTTGTTTTGATGGGTGTACAGGACCTACAATTTTAAAACACGCTCAGATGAATCTGATTTCATCGTGATCAATACATCTGTTAAAACAGGTCAAGCTTCAGCTCCTTTGTTATTTTGAGTGCTCACTGTAAGATATGCACAGTGGATCTGAAAGGAGGGCCGAGCTCCATCTCTGCAGTGATGCCACTCTGCTTTTACAGATACAAGTTCTTCCTTTTAAGGCTGTTACATTCATGTAAGTAAAACGGAGTGCCCAACAGAAAAAGTTTTAAATAATGAAGGGAATAAAATATACTGTTCTGTACTATTAGAAGATAATTGGATGAGATAGCTTATTCATACTGAAGTCTGTCTGCATTGAGTGGAAAAAACCATTTTTTTCCAAAAGTTAGACTTCAGTCACACATGAAAATCTCAGCCAATCAAGGCAATACATGTTACAGTGTAGTCTCAATTCCCATGTAGGTTGTATTTTGGTACTAGAAGTCAAGAAGCTCTGTGGACATTTTGTGAATATGAACAAGACTCAAATAAGCAATTTGTAGTTGCAGACAAAACTGTATGTAAAGTGAACTTAGTTTACTGAATTTCATAATTAAATTCAGCAATCTGCTTAGATCTAGGTGTAAAATCATGTCTGTGGATTTATTCCTGGACCCTGAATTTTTCAGTTTCAAATGTTGTATTTGACTTATAATTGCATTCTACTCATCATAAAAGCAGTATATCTCATAAATAGTGCAGGTATTAAATACAACTATATAAAAGGCTTTTTGGTCTGCTGCTACAAAATGCCTGAGAGAAATACAACTTAGCAGATACCTCCAGTTGTTTGATGCACTTTAGTAAGCTAACCCATGGGTCAGAAGAAGCAAAGGCATGTCTTAGGTCACTAGTCTGAGTTAATAAATATTATCTGTTCTTGGCTTCATTAGCATAAGTGAGCATTGCAGGGATGAAATTCTAAGTAATGCTGTTGTCATCAGATTTGGACCAGGAAGGCAGATAGAGGTGAGCAGCATCCAGTTCTAGTTAGGAAGAATAAGGAACTTCAGGATTTTAGGAAACTGTGGTATTGATCAATCCCAGGCAGCTGGAACTGCTGGTTGATAACCATTTAGATGAATATAGTGTAATAGTGCCCAATAATTTTTAATTACATGGAACAAAGTATTGAACAAAATTCGATAGAGCAGCTTGACAAGGTTGATTTGGGTTACCTGAGTACGTGGCAAGTTGTATTTCAAATGCCATGAATGTGTTAGCATCTCTTCAGAGATGAAATTGATAACTCTATTAGTAATTTGTAGGGATTTATTGTTGTATTTAGTAAAATTTATTACTTTTATTTATATATCTGGATTATACATATCTGTTCTTTTTCTCCAGATTAGGTCTGATGATCTAAATACCAAACATTAGCTTCTGGGCAGCCTGCAAAAGTTATAGTTGGATACTCATATTAATGTGTAGGCACACAGGTAGAGCTTTTGCATGTCTGCAGACCCTTTAGGAATCAGGCATTTTTGATAGACAGCTTGAAATTGTATTTTTTTTCAGGGCATTTAAGGCAGATCTTATAATCACATTAAAAACTTTTTGAATGTTTGATCCTTTGGCATTTGTTGTCTAATAGTAAACAAATGGTCAAATATAATTTCTTGTTCAGGCTCTAATCCTTTTTTCTATCTATATATCTTTTTTTTTCCCAAGTGTTTCATTACAGGTATGCTTTTCAGGGGTATTTTTATCATGTCATTGGCGCATTTCAATGATCAGCCCTAGGTTCATTTCATTTCATTCTTCATGACAACCAGTTTCTTGGCAAATGAGTGATTCCTAACATGTCTATGTATGCAAATGTTGCTAGTCCTCTCTTTACCTCAGATGATGCTCTCATACTCCCTAGTACACTTTTCTCTGGAATACACGATACGCTTGCATATAATCACTTTTTTTTTTTTTTCAATTTTAGAAAGTTTCCAATCTTGTGCCCAGTATCAAATGCACTGTAGTAGTAGTCAGTGTTTGTAACGACAAGGTATGTGTTAGACTTCAGAAGGTTTGCGACTGCGTGCTACTCAAGTGAAATACTGAGGACTTCATGAGACCAAAAATATAGGATCAGATGGCCCATTTCTGATTGTTTCTATTTACTGAAAGAACCCAGTATAAAAATATTAATTTTATTTCCAATTCTTATGACATCCAAATTTTCTATATTTGAGAAAATTCAGAGGATAAATTATTAAAACAATGTTCTTTGTTAAGAAATCAAACAAAAATATGCTTAATGTTGGCTTTTTATTAAACCATGTATCTTGATTATACCTCAATAATGTTACCATTTCCACCTGGCACAGTTTAAGAATGTTAATTGAACTTTATTAGTTTCCTAAGATAATACTGAACATAAAACTAATCCTGATGATTGACTATTTTGGCGAGTTGTATTGAAAACTGGAGACTTTTTTTACTTAACATGACAAACATTAGGCCGTTCATGTTTATGGACTGCTGAACTTTTAAAGACAAATTATTTCTTGTCTTTTAAATTCCAAAACACAAAGTAAAGCCTAAAGCAAATCCAGTACCTTATCTCTGAAGATTTCACAGTATGCATACATGGAAAATTATCTTCTGTTCAAGCTGCAAAATTTCAACAAATTCCCTTAGGAAAAGTTGAAGCTGAATGGGACTTTATTATAAATTCTAAGTATATTTATACATGTTAACGTGCTGGCAATTTATCTGTGTGACTTTTGTTTTGTTTTAGTCTTAGGGCATCTTTCAATCTATCATAATTAAATTATCAAGCATATACACAAGGCTTAATGCATTATCATAATTTGGGGGTTTCTTAATTTTTAGAGCTTGGTAATTTTGCTTAAAATTTATTTTACAATTTAACAAATAATGGTTCCAGAAATATTCTTCTATTGCTGTGGGCTTGCTATCTTTTTTTCTATGTGCAGAAGATCCCTTCCACATCTAAAGTAGCCTTTTTTTCAGACCGTGCATAGGTGAAGTTTCTCTGTTCATACTGGTCATAGAAGCATAGAATCATAGAATAGTTAGGGTTGGAAAGGACCTTGAGATCATCTAGTTCCAACTCCCCTGCCATGGGCAGGGACACCTCACACTAAACCACGTCACACAAGGCTCTGTCCAATCTGGCCTTGAACACTGCCAGGAATGGAGCATTCACAACTTCCTCGGGCAACCCATTCCAGTGCCTCAACACCCTTACAGTAAAGAACGTCTTCCTTATATCCAATCTAAACTTCCCCTGTTTAAGTTTTAACCCGTTACTCCTTGTCCTATCACTACAGCCCCTGATGAAGAGTCCCTCTCCTGTATCCTTATAAGCCCCCTTCAGAAACTGGAGGACTGCTATGAGGTCTCCACACAGCCTTCTCTTCTCCTGCCTGAACAGCCCCAACTTTCTCAACCTATCTTCATACGGGAGGTGCTCCAGTCCCCTGATCATCCTTGTGGCCCTTCTCTGAACTTGTTCCAATGTCCTATGTTGAGGACACCAGAGCTGTACACAATACTCCAAGTGAGGTCTTCGACCTGCTGGTCACACTCCTTTTGATGCAGCCCAGGACACGGGTGACTTTCTGGGCTGCGAGCCAAACTGAGGCCGGCTCATGTTCAGTTTTTCATCAACCAACACTCCCAAGTCCTTCTCCGCAGGGCTGCTCTGAACCTGTTCTCTGCCCAGCCTGGGATTGCTCTGACCCAGGTGTAGGACCTTGGTCAGACTCCTGAGTTGTTCTTAGCTTAAAGGAGAAACAAATTTAGCTATCTCCTATGGTTTTCTGAAATACTGTGTGGTGTCTTAACCAACTAATCTTGGTAAGACAGTCTATCCAGAGCAATACAAAGACATTAAATTGTCTCAGTGTTACATGGAAAAATACAGGATAAAATGGAATGTTTCTCTGTTGGTCATATACTTATTTTTACTTTTTCTCTGTTACAACCAATATAGTCGTGGATAAAATAAAATCACATCTTTTTTGTGTTCTTGGTACTCTGGTACTGGTTAAAATGTGATTAATATACTTTTGGAAGCAAATTTAATGGACCAATGTCCATACACGGTCATCCATGGTCTTGTAGCAAACGATGGTATCAACTGGGGCCAATGCACGAGGAAGGCTTAGCATAGAATCATGGTGACAAAGTCTGGGGTATGAATCAAGATCCTTTTTTAATTTAAATAATAATAGTTGAATATTCTCTACATTACTTTTTCTTAAAATACTGCTATGTATTAATGAAATGCAGGTTTTATTAAATTGAAGAACATCAAGTTATTGCAATACTTTTACATTTCATATTTTTCTTATAGTGAGAGCTCAGAACAAATACAAATTCTTCTGCTTCTGGTCAAAATTTCACAACATTTCTATAAGGGAAAAATAGAATGTTTACAAGAGTGTGCTACATAATACTTGTGAATGCTTTGGATTTAGGTGTTACATAGACCACATTCCCCTTTGACCTCTCACTGAAGTGTAAATATATGTGTGCCTTACTGGACATACAGTTGTCGTGGTTTAAACCCTAGCCAGACAGCTTGTTCACATTCTAAATGTGCTAAAACACCTGTATTTTATGGAATACAGAATGACTGAGGTGTTTCAATGTATGAGGTTTAAATAGCTGTTTCCATATGGCATATGATAACAAGCTGTTGTAGCCATACTTGATAAACTTACTGCTTTTATCCCAGATGGTCCAATGTGTGCATCGGCATTAATATTAAAAATTTAAGTGTTTTCTTTGAAAATCAGCTGAACAGCATCCTGGGACAATGTCTCTTCTGGGCTGATTTTCCTACTGCAGTTCTCCTTCTGTCCCAATGTCTTCTTTTTTTTTTTTTTTTTTTTTTTTTTTTATTTTTACATGCGTCCTCATAGTGTTTAAGTTGGGGAACTGTTGTGAAGAGATATTGGAACAAGAAATTTGCATACAGTTTACATACAGATTTTGAGTAAAGTTGCATTTTAGATAAGTTTAACCTACTTTATTTCTAGCCAAAAGGAAACATAAAAGCTGAATAAATATTTAAGTGAATTCAGCCTGAGTATATAGAAAACAGATGTAAATTGCTAAGACAAATTGCCTTTGTATTAAATTTTTCTTGCACAAAAATCTTTTTGAGTAGCTCATCAAAAATACCTTGTGGGTAAATTTTCTTATAAAACAATAATCTACAGAGAAGCTAAAGTAGTAAGTATTTGAAGTTTCTTTTTTTTTCTTGTCAAGCAAAACCTTCATTCTCAGAATAAGAGCTTGTATCTCTCTAGTTGGATAAATTTTTATATTTACTTAGTATGCTAGGAATAAAATGCAGTTGATTGAGATGCTGTGAATTCTTTAGAACCACCTGAAGTTATTGTCTGGCTCTTTCTAAAGCCTATAAAAGTGTAGGATGTTTATCTCTAAGCAAAACCAGTATGCAAAACAGATACTGAAGTAATACCCATAATAAAGGGAAAATATCTGGATTATTTTTAATTTTTAGTAAGAGTTGATGGCAGCAGGCTGTTCATATGACCATCCTGGTTCATCTCGTCTACAGAAGAAATATGTTACTGTTATTGTTATGCACGACTTAAAGCAGGAAACATATAAAGTCATCTTCCCCTATGTGTTTTTCTGAATATCCCACTGTTTTGCCCTGCAGCATTTTCTGAAATAACACTTGTCCCATTTGTGCTTCCAACTGCAATTAGTACTAGACACAATTTGAATAACTGTATGTAATTGTTCTTTTTCATGCATTGCCTTGAAAAAAATGCCTAACATACTTGAAATTATTGTCAGAGAGGTTATGATATTCATTTTTGGAAGTTAAGCTCATTAACTAACAAGCTTTTCTTCCACCATCTACTCATTTTCCTTGTACTCTTCTTCACACAGGTAATTGGAGGCTAGAGGAGATTATAGCCAACTGGGAATCTTCCATCAAAATGGCTCTGCATCAGAAAAGGTAAATTTGCCTATATTAAACATTTTTGCAGCAATAAACACCTTTTTGAAGGGGTAGTTTCTTACGCTTGGGGTGTATTTGTTGATGAGGAGCTTTAACCTATAGAGCAAAGTCTGTAAAATCTGCACATACTCAGGGGTTTTTATCTTTATATCTCGGTGCTTGTTTGTGAAATCTTAACCTATATGAAATGTCTCTGGAGAAGCTTGCAGCTTCTTTGAGAAAAGCAGCTATAGTTCCTGACACTTGCAAACTCCCTTTGCACAACCAGCAGTGTATGTGTTCTGTGAGAAAGACAGAGCTGTGCTCCTTGAACTTTTGGGTTCTGACAGTATAGATTCCAGCACAGCTGGTGCAGCCCATATAACCTTTGCAAGAACAATATGGTGTTGTGTGCTTGCAGTTTGACACTGCTGTTTGTATGACATTACTTAAGAACAGCATTTCTGGATGTGTGAAGAAAATTATAACCTTTATTTTGGAGCATTTGTGTAAGTTATAACTGATAACAGAAGATCCTGCAGGGGGAAAAGACTTACTTCTTACCATTCGTAGACCTACATAAAATTCATATGCTCAAAGATGGTGAAAAGGCTAAATCCTGTTCACTGTGAACTAAGTCATTGAGGCTTCTTACAGAAAAGAGGCCAGCCTTATCTATGCCACAGTAAAATGTATGCAAATAAGAATGGAAGGTCAAAATGGTGCAAAAATATCAAACCAGAAGGTTCTAGAAAAGCAATCTTGGAAAAAAGTGACATCATATTTCTAATATCTTCCCATTTCAACGGAAAAGTCAACCACACACACACACACTCCACCGAAGAAAGCTAGGAAAAGGGATTTTTCTGGTGCTTTGAATGCAGTTAATTCTGTTCTACTTTCTTATTGGAAACTTAAAACTTGAGGGTTATTCCCTATTTAATGCAAAATTAAAATTTCTGTCTAGGTAAACAAGGGCAATCTGCTTGCATTATTACGAGATTTGCATAGTTCACTAAGTACCAACTACATTCCCCAAAGCTGTCAACATTAACCCTGAATATGTGTTAGAAGAGGTACAGATAAAGTGCAGACAAATAAGGAGAGCAACTCTCTAATACTCTTGCCAAGTAGAAGGGTAGGCTGGATAATCTCTTGAATGCATTAACATATACTTGTGATGTGAATGCACAAGGCTAGCAGTCTAAAGCATGTAAAACGGAGACTTCTGTTAAAATAGTGTAGGTGGAGTAGTAGGTGAAAAATTGTCCCTTGTGGTGACATATTAAGATACAGTGAGGTGATTATTATAATAAAATGCCAATGTAAACCTAAAAGACTTCTGATTTAAATTTCTAGTGTTTCAATTTTCTAACTCCCTTGAGAAGAGAAACAGCAAAGCCTGTGTTTATTTGATTGTGCAGCATAATAAAAAAGACATTATATTTAGAGGAGTGGTATTTGCAAACTCCATGCCTGATATTGATCAAAAAGCTTTAGAAACAATGAGTCTGACAGTTTTATTTCTTTTCTGAGTGTATCATGCATCCCTCTAAATGGATTGTAATATGATTGGAAAGCACTGACCCATAATGCACAAAAATAGCCTAAATGACACATTCCAGTTTAGTGAATCTTGTCTGGAGACAAGCTATAGTGATAATATATGAATGGTCTTACTCTATGCTCTCCATTACCCTGTCAGTAGATGTGGCAAGACACTGCAGATCTTCACAGTTCCAAAGCACTACCTACAATATTATGGTTATAGATGTCTGGCTTCTTAAGTGTTTCAACTTCTTAGCTCATTCACAAAACTGGTGTTCATCATATTTTATTTTTTTTAATTTAAATAATCACAGAGCATAAACCTGACAGACTAGTGTGAAACAGCATTTGTAAAGCTACAGACATTTTCTGATGATCTGTCTTCATCTGTCTGTTACTTGTTCCATTCAATGAAAAGTTGTCTTGTTAATGAAAGCCATTAGAATAGAATAACTCCATACAGAGCAGGGTGAGAAGCATACTTTCTGACATTCATTTAGTTTTCTCCTTGCTTCTCATTTTACTGCAGTTCAGATTTCAGGATGACTTCTGCAAGGCTAATGTTTTCCTATAAACGTATGAAAGTGACAGTGTAATGACAAATATAACAAAAATCAAACAGGTATAATAAGCCCATTGTTAACTTCACTGGCACTGTATCATGAAAATATTATTTCAGAACAAGACAGCACTGCAAAGTACTATTGTTCTTCCATGCCACACTGCAAAGTACTATTGTTCTTCCATGCCAGAAATACTGTATTTCAGATGTCTTGCCTCCACCCCCCACCCCACCATGTGCACTGCACTGTGCAAGGTACAACATTACTTTTATTATACTTCTACACAAAATATGTTTGCCCTAGAAAAAAGTTATCATTCCTGGGTGAGATAACTAATTATTTTAAAAAGTTAAGATACTCTCTCAAAGCTCTGAAGTGGTAAAAAAAAAAAAAAAAAAGACTTTTCTTCACTTCTAACCAAAAACTTCATAAAACTTTCAAAGATATACAGAACAGTAATTAATTATGGTGCCTCTGGGTTTTAAAAATACTGTAATTTTCTAATTACAGAGCTTCCAAAGTCATATATTCTGATTTGCTCTCAGATACATGCATATAACTTCACTAAGGTTAAGAGAGGTAATACGGAACTTCAGGAGAGGGAAAATATACCCTAAAAGACTTTCATGTTGTACACATAACAGATCATAATGTATAATCAAAAATATATTCATTTTTGTAAGATATTGGAATGAAAGCCCTGTCTAGGCTTTGGGAAAAGCTCTAGTGAATATATCTAAGGAAGGAAAAAGGAAGAGAAAAGGAGGGTTAGAATATGATCATCTATCTTAAATATAATTAAAACAGTTTCAGTTCCCTGAAGCTGTATTGCTGTAATTGCTGAAATAAGGACACCTTCTTGGGCAAGTCATTCTGTTTTCCCTCACAGTTGTTACAGGTACCACGTTCATGATTGTCATGGTTTAAACCCAGTCAGGTAACTTGTTCACTCACTCCCCCCCTTCTTTCCCTCCCACTACTACCGGAGGGACGGAGAGGAGAATCAAAAAGAATGCAACTCCCACGGGTTGAGATAAGAACAGTTTAGTAACTAAGGTATGACACAAATCACTACTGCTACTACCAATAATTACAATGATAAAGGAAATAACAAGGGAAGAGAATACATCCCCTCACCACCAGCCAACCGATAACTCCCCCCCCCCCCCCAACCCAACCAAGCACCGACCCATACCTCCTCCAACCCTGCAGTCTCCCAGCCCTTCCGGCTAACTCCCAGTTACCTCCTGGGCATGACGTGCTGCGGTATGGAATACCTCTTTGGTCAGTTTGGGTCAGGTGTCCTGTCTCTGCTTCCTCCTGGCTTCCCCTCCTCCCTGGCAGAGCATGAGGCTCACAAAGTCCTTGGGCCAAATCAAAACATCATTGTTATCAGCTCTGTTCCCGAGCTGAAAGTCATAACACTGCACTGCCCCAGCTACCAAGAAGGAGAAAAATGACTGCTACTGCTGAACCCAGGACATTATCCACGCCTTATTCCATACCATTCACGTCATGCTCAGATCCCACATTTTCAATATACCATCACTCTTATCTTAGTGCATGGACCAGTCCCTATAAAGCTGCTGAATCCATCTGGTCCATGATGTCAGGCTCCATCTCTTGTAACAGTCTTGCAGAGCAGGAGAGGCTGTATGCAGTGTTCACACTCGTGAATAACCTGGGCAATAGTGTCAATTGCTAAGTCCACCCCTCGATCATGAGTCCATCTCTGTGTTGCATCTCTGCTCTGATGGCCTGAAGTGCCATGGGCCCACCAGGCTCAAAATAATTCACTGTCCCCTTCAGCAGTTTCTGCAGCTTGCTGCTGGGGACTCCACACAGCTGCCTTCCATCTCCGATGCTTCCAAAGCACTGGAGGGGCCCAGTGGACTAGATACTTGCCCATACTGTCCCACACACCCTGCCACTCATGACTCTCCAGCTTTGGGGAAAATCTCCTGGTCCCCCTATATCATCGTCTAACCCCAGACAAGACCCAAACCTGACTCTGCTTAACTGTTGAGATCAGACAAAATGGTTGTGGGTAGAACACAGTCTGTGTGTGTGCCAACATGCTGATCCCCATCACAATCAGCAGGCAGGTCCCAAGGATACCCAAAGGCCATTCAAAACCTTCAGAACTCTCAGACGATGCTGCTGTACTTGTCACTGGGGCTGGTGTAGCTGCTGTGCTTGCCGGCTCTCCCACCGCCAGCTTCTCTTTTCCCGAGTCCAGCTCTTCCTCCTCTGCCTTGCTGGGAAATGCTGCGTGGTCTCCTGCATCCTCCTGGGGCTCGGCGGGCGGCTTCCGGGGAATGCTCTCGGCCATCGCGGGGCTGGGCTCGGCCGCGGGGCTCAGCTCCTCCGCGGGGCTCGGCTCCTCCGCCGCCTTCTCCCGCTGCTCAGCAGCCGCCTCCTTCCTCTCCTCGACCGCCCCGACCTCCTCCACCGGCAGCCGTCCCCTCGCGGCCTCCGGGTCAAAACACTGCACTGCACCAGCTACCAAGAAGGAGAAAAATGACTGCTGCTGCTGAACCCAGGACAATGATTAATTGCTCTGGGCAGTTTTGTGGGGAGGGGACTGAAGGCCAAAAAAGTCTCACCATTATTCAGAGTTTATGTTTTGAAAGCCGCTGTATTTGATATTTTTTCTTCTGTTGTGGCAAGAAGGATTATGAATTGTGACTCTGAAAAATGCAGTGGTGCGAGTAGTCTGTATAAGAGATTTTGTAGCTTTAAGTGATATCTGATGGATTCTTTTGGTTAAAAAAAAAAAGAAAAGAAAAAAGAAGTATATTTAATGTCCTTCCAATCTGTGATACTGATGTAGTAAGATAGAATTAATGCAAAAAAAAAAAAAAGGCTTTTTTTTTAATAACAGTGTCCTAATATTTTTTTTAGGTATTTTGTCTGTAGTGTTGTTAACTAATCTTACATTTGCACCTCAGAACTACTCAAAATTATTCCCAGATTTCAATTTATTTTAGTGATTGTATAAGGATCTACTCACAGACCCACTTATGCAGTATCTTGTTTGTGTCCTGACTTTGACAATATCTATATGAGTTACTGAAATACAAAATAAAAATAATTAAAAATGATGGTTCTGATCTTAAAGGTTAAGATTGCTATTAAAAAGGATGAGTTTTAGCTTATAATATCAAATTATGTTCATTGCAGAAATTCATAAACTCTAGGACTATTGATTAAACATATTAGACTGTACTGAGTAGAGGGTTATCTATTTATGTAGTGTACAATGCTTCTTTTGTTAGAAAAGGTTAGTTGGAAGAAGGAACTGTTTTTTCCCCTCTTTCTGAGACCCCAGATAACAGTTCAGACCAGTTGACGTGATCTAAGAAGGTTAGATCATCTCTAAGAGAGTTGATCTAACATGTTCCTTTAGACTAAAACATGTACCTTTTCAGTTTCCCATCAATAATAAATACTAGAGAATATGTCAGATACTGAGGTTCTTTTCTCAAGGCATGAGTAACACGCATCACAGAATGGGATCCAAAAGTAGCCACTAGGGAAGTTATGATCTGTCAAAAATCTCTAAAAGAGCTTTAAATTGGTAGACAATGCCTCCTGCAGAAGAGGAGGGGACCCTTCTATGTGTGAGGTCTTGGTGTAGCTAGACCTTAGGCTATACTAATATCTACCATCTGAGTAGTCATGAGCAAGACTAAGTATGTAGGTAGGGAGATGATAGCTCAAACCCCTTTTTAGATGATATGCTAACTTCTTCTGTGGAGTCATGGAGATGTGCTATGAAAGTGTATTTGATCAAGTTCCTTCCGTTTACAGGGAGAACAGCTAAACTGTGGCAGAAGAGAAGGCTGTGTGGAGACCTCATAGCAGCCTTCCTGTGTCTGAAGGGGGCCTATAAGGAGGCAGGGGAGGGACTCTTCATCAGGGACTGTAGTTATAGGACAAGGAGTAACGGGTTAAAACTTAGGGGAAGTTTAGATTGGATTTAAGGAAGAAGTTCTTTACTGTAAGGGTAGTGAAGCACTGGAATGGGTTGCCCAGGGAAGTTGTGAATGCTCCATTCCTGGCAGTGTTCAAGGTGAGGTTTCACAGAGCCTTGGGTGAGATGGTTTAGTGTGAGGTGTCCCTGCCCATGGCAGGGGCGTTGGAACTAGATGATCTTCAGGTCCTTTTCGACCCTAATTATTCTATGATTCTATAAGATTAGTTACATGCACAAAACCAATGCTGTAGGCATCCTACTTTAGAATGTAGCATTTAAAACATCAGTGCTAAATCATGATCTTCTCCATGTGATAGTTTGGTTCTCCAATGACTCCTGCTGTTTTGAAGCTTCCTCAAGAATCCGTCAAGAGAAGTCTAAGAAACCTGACTACAATACTTACTTAAAAGGTGTTTTCTGAATTTGGTGTTTTGTTAAATGTTTATGAACTTCTCACATTTCATCAGGATCACAGTCTGTGGTAAATACTTGCAGGACTAGTTGCATTTTTAAAGTTTATAAATGGATGACACCTCTGTGATACTCATACCACTAATTACCCACTGGAGAATGGATGTTTCTGACTTCACTATAAATGGATGACACTGCTTTGCTGGTATTCAAATGTCTATGATCTGTTTCTTAAATTTAGAAGACACTTATGCAGGCATGCTTGATTTCATTCACTGATGAGTTTCACATGAGGAATTGCAGTGTATGAAGTTCTATAAACTGAAAAAGTAAGCAAGAGCCAATAAGGAAATCAGATGTATTCAATGAAAAATGCTCATTTATTGCTCAGTAACAGAGGTAAAACTCATTGCTAGATGAGCTGGTCAAACTTGTAATGAAGCTGTCTGTCATATATCTGTCTGATTCTCTTAGAAGCTGATTTTTGTTAGTGTGTTGTCTCAATACATTAGTGGAGGTGAAATGCCACAAGGTAGTGATAATATCCAATTACTTGTTTGGCTGAAAATAATTTCTGTTCAAGTTGGAACAAAAAGCATAAGAAGTGCCACATCATCTTTAATAAATCTTACAATATTACAAAGAACATTGGGATGCTGTGAACCAGCTTTTAATGTGTGCTTCTCCATTAAGGCAGAAAATTGCACTGGGGAAAAAAATACCCAACTTGTTTCTGCTCCATTGCAACAGTTTCACAGATGATGCTTTGCTTTGAATTTGCATTGGAAAAAATTTAACATTGCTAACACTTTGACTGTATATGAATTCTGGTATAGTATGCTAATTAAAACTCAGTTGGGTTCCATATGTATATATGTTCAAGAGGAGTCTGATGTCTTTGTAAATTACTATTCTCAGACATTTCTGCTTCTTACCAGCATCAGTGATTTCTTTGCATATCAGTCAGGGAGCATAAGTGTAATCTTTAGAATACAAGAATAGGGGAAAATTACTTTTTCCCCCTCTCCTTTCTCTATTACAATCACCATCATAACATTTTCCTGGTTTACCAATCCTGTTCTTGTTACAGTCTCTGTCACAGAAATAAGAATGGAATTTTAATGACAATGCAGTCTGTGAAATGGTAAATGGCTGCGTGACTGAGTTACTGGAATGTGATGTATTAGGTCCAGAATGCACTTACAGTTCTCCAATGTAGAACAAAAAAGAAGAATGGCAATCAAACGAGCAACACTGAATAGGGCAGAATGATAGGTTTAACAGTTGGTAGTGGGGAGCTGAGAAATTCATCTTTTGGTTGGGAAGGTTTCCTTGATCTCTTCCTCTTCTGTCTTCCCTGTTGATCACATTATGCAAGCTAATACATTTACCAACAGGTCTCCTTAAGAACGGTAGCTATAACCTTGCTACTGGTATTCAAGCAACAACAGCTAAAACCAAAAATAAATTCATACCCGATGCAATTCTTTTTCAGTTATAGTAATGAATAGATTTTCTGATGAAAGGAATTAAGCTAGTGCATTCATATCATTCCCTAATCTCTTCTCAGTATCATTAGAATAATTTTATTTTATATTTTAACTCTTGCTGTGTGTTGAGAGATATATTCAATTAGATAGCATTGCTAATCAAGCACTTGTAGTTAGTTACTGCTCAATTATATGTATGTAATTACAGTAACTGGGATTACTTGGGTTATAAGGGTTACTTCAGTTTTACAGAATCATAATTCAGATACAAATTTGACTGTTTAGTGGAATCCTGTTTGTACTCAGTTGATAACACCCAATAATTTTTATGACGGTATTATTTTGTTCTAGGTGCCATAAGCAATTGCTTAATCTAATGTAATGTGTTTAAATGGATGAAATAGTTCTGGAAGTGTTCCTTGCCTTATACTTGTCTGTTCTACATTTTATTTAATGCTGTTCCTCCAGGTTATATCATGACATGGTCTCAGAGTGTTTCATATAATATTGCCTTGTCTTGGACATTCTGAATGATCTTACACTGTCAGCAGTTGCTCTTCCTCATATTTTCTGTCTTGCCTTCGTGAAGTATACTTTATTAACTGTCCATTTTGAAGCACGTCAAAAGAACAGCCTACTATAATCTTAATCTTTAGGAACAAATTTCACTTTGTCCTGGCCTAGTTCTCCATAATTTGGGTGTTTAAAAGAATTAGCTGCCAAAGCACTATTGATATTATGTACAGGGTATTATCAGCTTTGGTCATGTAACTGTCACAAGGGCAATGGTTGCAGCAAACGTACTATTCTTCAGCACTTGTAAAAGAAAGGAAAAAGCATGCACTTAGAAGAGTCCCGTGAGATGAGTTATCTGTAGATGAACCCTCTGTGATTTCCCCATTCTAATCTCAGATGAAGACTAAAAAAAATGAATGACACTTTTGCTGTGCAATTCAGTACTTCAGTGAAGGTGATCTGACAGCTTTCTCTATGAAAGAGCAGATGGTGGAAAAATACTCTGAGGTGTGGGTTCTTTTCTTTCTTTCCAGTAGATTCTTTCATTCCAGTGAATAATTGATGCAGAAGGGAAATTCATAGCATAAACGGCTCACTAGAAACATCAAAATTGTTTGAGTGGAAAACAAAGCTTTATTTTTTTCAGAGGGAGCTGAAAACTATTTAAAAAGTGTTTATTATAAGCCATCTTAAAGAACATAGGGGCAAAAGAATAAAAGCCACTGATATTTATGATTGTGGGCTCTTTAACGTTCGCAAAAGGTGACAACCCATACATATGTGTGTGTGTATATATATATGGAACTCAGAGTTTATTGTTTGTCCAGGTAATATGTTAAAAATTAATAGCAGTCCAGAGGAGGCAATGGTCATGTGCCTGTTATCACAGCTAAACCTGCCTGGGGCCATGGCAAGTCCGACCTGGTCCTGGGACCTGGTATGGTTGGGTCAGGTCATCACAAAGCCTGTGGCCATCTGCTAGGATTGGCAAAATTTGTATTTACAGGGCTATGCCTCACATGAGTCTGTGCCTAACTGACCAGTTCTGTGGTCTGGAGGAGCTGTGCCCACACAGAGAAAAGAATTAGATTCCGGCACTGAGGACACTAATCAGGTAACTGTGTTTATGTCTTTTTAATTTTTACTTAACCATTTGGTTTTGTGCTATCTAAAAAGAGATGATGTACTCAAATGTGGAAATCTACGCAGCTGTTTAATTCCTCTTTTATGTCTCCTTCTCCTACCTCATTCTTGAATGATGCTTTGAAATAGAAAATTGAGACTTAGGGGTTGTTTAAATCTGAGGAGTCAACAGCAGTGTTAGGAAAGCAGTAGGCAAGTGGGTGAGCCAGGGTTACCCCCTCTAATGAGCAGGCATTAGAGTGGGGGATAAGGGAAATACTCGATCATCGCCAGGAGAATATACGGTGCTAGATTCTGCAGTAATCAAGAGACACCTAGTTTGTGAGACCCAATCACAGCAGCTCAAGGATGTGTCGAAACAAGGATGTCCCTATCAGACGCTCAAATAGACTGCTTTTACACAGCTGGGTTTTATGCTCTGAATTCATATAACATTCACAACTGAATATTTTAATGCTAACATACACCTCTGTAATTACTCAGCCAAATTTGGCCACTCTGAATTTTAAAACGCATTGCATTCTTTTATCTAAAACTTCGGTAGTAATCCTTCTTCAAACTGTGTAGCTTTATATCACTAAGGATAGATCATTTTACAAAAGAAACAATTAATTTTAGGAAAAAAAAGCCACAAACTGTAAAACTTTAGCAAGTTATATTAATTAGTTAGAACATGAAAGAATGATCAAATTATTCTTCTCTAAAATTAAAATATATGGAAATGAAATTTAATGATGAGTTAAAACAGCAACTATACAAAATCTACTGCTCCAAATTAAATGAATTTGATGAAACAGAATCACTAAATGCCTAGACCATTTTGAGAATGGAAAAAAGAAAGATATTTTCTGGATCACTTAAATGAATGAGTGAAAAACATTCTGTGTCTGAACAAGGGGAAAAAGATACTTTTTGCAATGAAGCAGCAAATCAGATAAACATTCAGTTGTCTTGAATGTTGATGTATGGTTTCCCATGGTACCAAAAAGATATATTTGATGATTGTTATCAGATATAAGATATAGTTTTTGTTCAATGTACAAATATATGACACTTTTAAGGCTAATATATAAAAAGAAGTAACCTGTCGGATGAATATGTGAAACTTTATTTCAGGAAAAAAGGAAATCACTGAGTATAATAATAGCAAAAGTATTCTCACTGTCTTTCATGTGTCTGAATTGGGATCAGAGTTTTATAGCTGGAGAAAAGAACATCTTTCAGCTCTTTTGGTTTTGGGCTTTTGGGGGGATTTTTTTGGCATCCAGCTTGAAAGAATTTTTATTTTTATTATTTTTTTCCCCTTTTCCACAGTGAATTGCCAGTGAATTTTCTGCCTTGTTACACAAAGTGTTTTTTAAAATGCTGAAAATGGGATGGCTTTTCAGAGTGTACACCCTGCTGCTTTCTGAGGAGGAGGGTAAAGTTCCATTCTTAATGCCTCTGAAATTCAGCTGGAGCCAGTGCTTTTTGCAATGTTCCTGCAGGCATGGGGCACTGCTGTGTAACTATTAATTCTGAACAGCTGCAGGTTACTACCAATCAGAACTATACTACTATTTTGTTAATGCCAAGCTGATGTTTTTTTTCACTCAATGTCTGTATCATTCTAGCCTTTAGGCTGCAGTTAGATCTCAGTTTAGACCAAATGTCATGACCTGTGATGCCACAGTGTGGTTAAGATACGCAAATATTGACTTTTTAAATGAGGTCACTTTATTGACATAAAAATATTTATGTGTTTGATTATTCATTTATCCTCCTGGAGTAGGTCTTGTTTAGACAAAGCTGTACAGATTTAATTATTGCAAGTTTGCTTGATAAATCAGTCACTCCAAACCAGTAATTAATTTAGATGGCGTTCTCTGAACTCTGAACTCCTTGCAATATATCATCTTTTTGCTGCTGCACTGCGCAGGAAAGTTGAGTTTTGGCAATGCCACATGAACAAAACCCATTAATTATCCCTGTGTGAAGCCTGTGTATATGCATCCAAATCTAACAGTAGCTTTGCTGCATCCAATATCATAGAGTAAATGTTAGAAACAAAAGGGTTAAACTCAACTGAAATCTAAAGTATTTTGTCTAAAAATAATTAGTCATGTTTTCTAAAAAAATTACCCTTAAAAATGTGAGGCTCTGCTTACTTATGGGAGTTTTATCTGAAAAGGGTAGTGGTCTGAAGAATAGAGAGTTTCCAAAGGGTTCATTAAAAATGTGCCCTGATTCAGGCTAAACTGTGATTTTGGCTCCTGCACATTCTAGTGTATCTGTCTGTATGAAAGAAAGAGACTGAGAATCCCAGCAACAGGAAAAAAACCCAAAGCTTTCATTCACTTAACATCTGACTAAAGAAGTCCATCAGCCCTTCTGGCTGGGTAAACATCACCTAGCAACAACTGAAAACATCGGTATCACCAGCACTGTTCCCAGGCTGGAAGTCAAAATGCAGCACTGCACCAGCTACCACGAAGGAGAAAAATGACTGCTACTGCTGAAACCAGGACAACCTTTAAAAGTCCTACAAGAACAGAAATTTCACCATTCCCTCATGTGCTTCACTGTTTCTCAAATGTCAAAAACTTTAACACAGACACCATGATTTCTATTGCTCATAGAGGTTCTCTGATAAGCATTTTGGTAATTTTATCTTCCTGTCAGTCACTCTTCAAATACAAGGAATACAGTATTTCTTTTTCTTCCCCACTATGAACCTCTGATGTTCTTTCTGGCTTTTTTGTGTGAACAAAAGCTAGCAGAACACGACAGATAAAAGGAGCCTGGAAGAAACTTTTCCTTCTGTAATAGCTATCTCCAAGAAAATAAAGAAGCAATTTTACAGTTGCAGGTGGATGCTAGATTCTGTGACCTGAAAAGGGGTGAAATGGAAGCAAGGGTTATCAGTTCCCTCTTCACAAGTCTGTCTTCTAAGTCTGATGAGGAAATTAATTGGAAATGCAAGGAGACGGAGCTTGTAGTTTCCTGCATGGCATCATGTATCCTGTGATGTACCAGTAAAAACATTCGCTCTCAGATTTTTGTGGTCTGCTAGAAAACTACAACATTTTGTGCAAAGGGTTCTTCTAAAAACATTGGTTTCTTGATGTATTTTAGTTTACATTACAATACCACTGAAAACTTAGTTTTGTATTGTATTTTTTAGAGTATATATTGTATATATTGTTTTTATACGTTGTTTTTATACATACATTTTATATTTATATTTATATTTTATATTTATGGCTGCCGAATGTGCAGCCAAAGCTTATATTTTTATTGTGAACATTTGACTCAGGGCAGAACTTGCAATCTCTTGCTCCACAACAGACATACAGGAAGTACTGTTGCCATTTTGTACACAGTGAACTGAAGATACTAAACAAAAGATACCTAGCCATCAAAGCAAAAATGAGAAGACTTAAACATTTATTTTTTTTTAACAGTGCAGTGAAGTCCTTGTAGCACAAGACCACTCTTTTTGCATTTATGTCATCTGTCTAAAGATGCAGAGAAATGCATTATCACTTTATGTTTACCATTTCCATCCACGTATGAGTCTTATTACAAGCTAGATGAGAAATAAAGCTACTGTTTTGCAATCAGTTTACCTGGCACTTTTATTGACACTGTGCCAATAATACTTTGAATATATTTTCCAGCTGTTTCATACTTTTATCTCTTTACACTCGAGGAGTGAGAAATCCCACTGTTCTTGGTGTTATCTTGACTGGTTATAATGCTCAGTAGAGGATATTGTTCTTTCATGAATTATGAAACTCTAATGCAGCTTGCTGTATTGTGAGACTTTTTATAAAACCTGCCAGGTGGCTGTTCTGTTCTTGTCTTAAAGAGTTTTGGTTATCTTTCCAAGAACTTGTAAGTGTCTAAAGATATCTAGACTTCAGTAAATAAAATCACAGCGCCTTATCACTGGGATAATCTGTACAACGCTGCATGATCTCTTGTGACCCATAAACATTCATACTGTAAAATAACGCTTTACTGTTTGTTCTCAGTGCGGGTTTCCCTGCATTTGTATTTTGGAAGTGAGGTTTCATTTCATATGTATGTGAGTGTCAGCCTGCACAGATGAATGTGTATGAATAGCAAAGCCATAGAATGAATGAAATAATATTTATCATGTACTTTCAATTGATTTGCTTCCAATTTGCACTTTAATACATTTAGAGAAGTACCTCTGAGACACTTTTTAAAACTATGTATTAACATGCAGATTTTCTTATGGATGTAAGGCATCCTGTAACTGCATATACATTCAGATGTGTGACTGAGGACAAGAAAGAAATGGTAGTGAATCAGGCTGTGCCTTGATTTTCCAGTGAGATGTTGTCGGACTTTGAGAATGCACTTGTGCATTTTGGGCAGTAAAAGAGAAATAAACTGTATGAACTTTTCTGGGATCAGTATTGGTTTGAATATTAAAACATTTGACATGGGGACCCAAACCCACAACAACCGCAAAACCTGAGGCATGTTGGAGGAGCTTGAACAGCAATTGCCTTGAAAAGCATGCTAAAAATGGCTTAATTATATTGCCCTCTGCTGGGATTACAAAAGATTGCAGACTGATGCCTGAAACGTAGAGGAAAAATGTCGATCTGCAGGAAGACCTGTGACCTAGAATTAAGTTGTTGCACAATGCTCAGCACAATGTTTCTGGGTTTGGAATCTAAAGGAAGGCTTGTGGTTTCTTCTGCCACACAAAGGGGGTCTTTATTTCCTTAGTGAAAAATCTGTATAGACAGGGGCCAGTTAAAATTGCAATTAATACGGACTTTACAGTGTATTCTTGAACTTACGGGAGCAGAAAAAAGATCGCTCGCAGAGTTACGCAGGCAGATGGGTTTATGGCTGAGGAGAGAACTGTTGTGTGAAATTGTGAGGAAGACATCTGTTGGGATCCTGTGCCATAGATTTTTTGTTTGTTTCAAAATGAATACATACATTAAAAAAGTTTTCTCTCCACTGAAATATATTGTGATTTTTCTTCCAGTATTGTCCAGGATTTCACTCAGATCATTTTGGCCTTTAAAGTTTCAGGCCACTATTCCATGCACACTTCAGGCTACTCAAATTAATGGAAGAAATGAATCCTGGTTTTATATATTCATATCTTAAAATGAGGCAGGAATTTAAACTTTTGGCTGATCTTGTATCCACGTAAAATCTTCAGAATTTCTCCAGTCAAATTTAAGTGCCTAAATTCTGCCGCTGTTATGTTGGCTAGATGAATCTGAAGGCACAGATAACAACTGATAGGGTACCGAAGGCACAAGAAAATTATGTGGAAGGAGGGTTGTCTGACCCCAAGTGGGACATTGTGTACCAAATGGCACTTCCTTTCTCTTTCTACCATCATCTGTTTTGCATTCCTAGAAAGAACTCAGGCTCAGAGCAAGACCAAATGCACTCTTATCAGCTCTTTGGCAGTGTAATTGCCTACCTACTGTCTTCTATCTGTTCCTCAATTCTCTGGCTTCAAAGTATCGCAGCATAATAATATAAGTCTGAGTAGTGAATGGGGCTATTGTGTACCACAACACTGACAGCAGCTTCTCACAGTAGTTCTGTATGTATATGCGATTCATACACTGTGGGTGAAATTCTGATCCTGCTAGTGCATATGGAAATTTAACAGTGTCTTCTATAGCTTCCTTAGAGCTGGATAGAACAGCAGAAAAATTCAGCAGGAAGGTAGCTAGCAACTCAGTAGCCAGTGGATAATGCAATCATATATTTAAAAAAAAAACAACAAACCCAAACCAACAAACAAAAAACCCACAAACAACTATAATAATAGTTGTTTATTATATATATATATATAGTATATTATTAATATAATAATAAATTGGGTATTTATTTGTCTTTTTAGAACCTGTGTTAGAACAACAGGTGATGCTGCAGCCAAGCTAGAGCTTTGATGGTTTTCTTATGTATCAGTTTTAGCAGAAGAAACAGTTTAATGATCTTAGCATAAGCAATGTGAATGTAACAGGCTGTGTGTGGGCATGGCAAGTTTGATTGCACCAAGCAACTAAGAAAAATGACACAGACTTGAGAAAAGGTGGACAGGAAGAGAGCACTCAGAGCAAAACAAATGGACCTTGTCATATGTTCAGTACCAGGCAAAACTCAGTGATACAGTGCAGCAAAAGTGCATAGTGAAAGTGATCAGCAAACTAACAGATAGTTTCCATGACCCTGAGGCTAGGTACTCCTGTTGTTACAGCTTTGGTTGAATGAGTTTTATTTTTAACCTAAAATATCAGTCAGGAAATAACAGTCAGAAATGTACTAAGATGCTAATTTTGTTGATGTAGTTCTGGCGTGGACAAATTGACCTAATGTGTTGATTAAGGAATGTTTTGAGTGCAGTTTTGAAAGGAATTGATTACTGTATGATTGAGTTCACAGATTTTTTCATGCTGGCATAGTTCCTAGGAGGAAACTTTCTTTCTGTAAAAAGAATTGGAGTATGTATGAATTATTCAAGGTAGCAAGTTAAAGATCAGGTTCATTTTGTGTACAAGATTAAAGATAGGTCAGGAATTCTTGGTGCTGTAAGATGCACTGGCATTAGTTTTATTCCAGTGACTTCATTCGTAGTTTTCATGTTCTCCTTTAAAAAGGTCATTCACACTTTGAAAATCACAAGGAAAAAATTGAAGTAGTGGTTCTCACGAACTAAGCTGATACCCCAAGTTAGTTACTTTATTTACTGAATATTTACAAGTGAAAAAAATTTAACTTTCTTCCTAAAAGTATTTAGTTGTCCTATGCTTTCATTCATAGTGGCTTTGTTTTCATAAACTTAACGTAACTATTGAAAGTCAGAGAGGTTTTTGAGTAAATAAATCTGCTTGGTTATTATTCAGTAGCTTTCAATTCTAGGACCATTCCTGAGAAGGAAGGAAAAGATAACTAAAAAACACCCAGGGGTTTTCATGATCCTGAATTTAGAAGGAGCTATGCTTCTGGCGAACATGCAGGGAGTTTGCAAATTGAGAAGCTGAAGCCCACTGTTCTGATTGTACCTATTTTCCTCCCTTCTCACTGTGGAGTGCTATGGCTTCAGTTTGCCTTCTGGATTATGAGGACCTCTCTTTGGTAGCTGCTCTGCCATTTCTCACCAGTGAGGGTTCATTTTGGTTAAAGCATTGAACTCTGCCTTTTATGATTTTGAATGAATGAGGTAGGAGATTAGGAGGAATCACCTGTGTTTTTAAAGGAAACTGTACTGATACTGTTTTTATCTTAACATTTCATACAGCATATTTTGATTGCTGTGATACCACTGTCGATAAAATGTGTTAATATACAATACATATTTGTGTAATGTGTCAGAACCGCAAATGTATTTTTAAAGTTCTTCAAATACTTCTGCCATTACAGCAATGTGAAAAGACACATTACAAAATTTACTAAAGTGAGCTGTTCATAAAAACACCAAAGATTCCTCCAAGACTGTGATTTGAAGCAAAAGTACATAGCTAGTTAGATATCCCTAATTATATAGTTAGAGGTTTTCATAGTCATCTTGTCTTCTAAACTGGGGGCAATGGAGAAATAAAAGGATATATTCTTTCTCTGCTATGAGAAACTGATGTGGAAAAGACCAATGACTTCAACTGACTAACAGGTAAAGTTACTTAAATTTTGTGTTCTTATGTAAAGAAAGAAAAAATATTAGCAAGCAAAATATGTATTTGATGTGATATGTTAACAAAATCCTATTCTTCTTTCCTATTCATTTCTGAAGCAAGTTAAGTAAGTTTGCTGCAAAAGTATTTTGTATATTTCATAAAAATGTTAAACTTTGTTTGTAATTCAGTTTATTTTTTGGAAAATGATGCATAGTCCTGTTCATAAGTCTTTCACTTCAGTAGCTTTACAATGATATAAAGGTTTTCTATGGATAACTATATTCATATGTGCCTTAAAAAAAACCCACAACAAAACAAAACAACAACACCCCCCCCCGAAACCAAACCAAACCAAACCAACAAAAAAAAACCCACAGAAAACAAAACAAAAACCAAGCAAACAAACAAACCCCAAAACCAACAAAAAACCCACAACCATACATTTAGTATGCATTGAGTAGAGGACTGCATAATATATCTATGCAGAGCTGGAGAAATCTGCAGTGAATTCCAGCATCAAAGGTCACTTTTTCTTCTGATAGCCTAGTAACCTTTACATTAATTTTCTATTTTATGGATTTTCATAAATTACTTAGAAAGCAAAGTTGATATAAAATAGGAGGTTTTGTAAAATAAGTCTTTGTTGGTAGGAACTAACAAAGGTGGTTTTGAAATGTCTACTACTTATGTTCCCAGAAAATAAAATTTGGCATCTTTTAATTTGTTGCATACAAGTACAGAGCATACACCCAGTTATATTTTAAATACTGTTTAATTATTAATAAACAGCAAAATATATTATTATAAACAGGAATAAACCCAAAGTAGTTGCTCTTCACTATTGTTCTGATTTTTTTTTTTTTCTCAGCAGTTTTAGGTGCCTCTTTTAGAAGTGATGAGCTAAATTTGCAATAATTTGAACAGTCTAACAGAGCTTGTGTAGGCACAGCTGAGGAAAATTTGGTGGGTTTTTCATATGCTTGAGAATAATCTGTGCTTCATCTGATGCCATATGTACTGTGATCCATAGTTTGTTCATGATGCCATTGATGTTATTCATTGATGATTCACAATCATCATCTTGTATCTGAACTTGATTCCAAATTCGTAGAAGTCAGCAATAGCCTTTCCATGCAGTTGAAAAACATTTTCTTATAATCTGTTTCTAGGATATAATTCTTATTCATTTATTAGTATGGGAAAAAAGTTACATTGTTATTGTCTATAATATATATGAGAGGGAGGTGATTATTTTATGAGAAAAGTAATTAGAGGTATTTGTAACCTTTTTTTTTTTTTTTTGCCACAAGTGTGGTAATTCTTGGTTTTCAACAACATAAGTAAGTGGGAAATAAGATGCAACAATTCTTTCTATCATAAATGTTATGGCTGTAGGTTATACATATCTTCAGAGATATACTGAAAGACAGCTGAATGATCTTCAATGTAGAGGCAGCAAACTTCAGACTACAGCTGGTTAGATATATTTCACCACAAAAAAATTGCAGATGAAAAATGTTTTACCAAAATAATTTGCTTCTTTTTTATTCTTCTTTGTTGTCAATTTGTAAAAATATATGTCTTGAAACAGCTTTCACCAGAAAGAATTCTTAATCCAAGGTAATAATTTCTCATCTAAATGATAGCGAGGAGCCACCCAAAATCAATCAGTCTCAGACAGGCACTTGAGGCTCTGGCACTTGCATCCAAGATGAGGAATATAGCCTGGCTAATCTGAAGTAACAGGCTAAGGAAATTTTTGAAGCGTTAGCCCCATCTCGTCTACGCCACCCCCACCCCTGGTGGTGATGGAACCACACGACTCTTCTAAGGAGATTCTGAGAACAGGATAGAAAAAAGAAAACTCAAAACACTAATAGAACTGCTTCCCCTAATTCACCTCTAAAATGGGTTTTCAGTGATAAAACAAGCTTTCATTAAAAGAAATACTTAGAAAAGGCTCCTCCTCCCCCTGTCTTCCACCCCACCACACACACTCTAGCAACAGGACATTTCCTGAAGGCAACAGTGGGAACTGCACCCAGGACCATTTTTTTTGATAGAAATCAAAAAGGCTGCATGCTAATGAGTTCTTTTATCTGAAAATGAGCTCATTACTCTTAATTTTCCTCTCTTTTAATCTGTTCTTTAAGTATGTGTCGTCTTTAAAATTTTGAAAAGGCATTTCATGAATCTGTAACAAAAGCAAAGTTAAAAATAATAGACTTGCTCTAATGAAAACATAGTTGTGCTTCAGTCATGAAGGCAGAGATTTAATTATTGAAGAAGGGAAAGCAGGGATGGGCCGTGGATCAGAGAAGTGAACTGGGGAAACAAGTTTGAAATTATATAAAGTGAGAGAAAAAGGAAAATCAAGAAGCCACAGATAGTAAATCTGTGAAATGAAATGTACAACAAACTGCAATCTGGTATAAATTACGAAAATGTGTATTTTCTCGACATAGTGCATTCTGACTGGGCTGAGATTATTCCTGTTATGTTATAATTTATAGATAAATAATGTAATTCAGGAGAATTGAAGGATAATTTCTAAAGAAATCTGAACTTTAAATATTTCAGATTTTTTGGTCTGACTGCGTCTCTGCTGTCCACCAGGTTTTATATTGATGGAAATACATTTTATTTATTTGTGTACAGATAAATAGGATTTGACGGAATTCAGTTTGCTCATCAAATAATGTTAAGTTTTAAATTATTCTATATATAACACAGTACAAACTTTATTCTCTTTTTTGTTTTGAATATTTCTTAGTTTTTACATATTTTCTTAACATTTGGTTTTTACTTTCTGTCAAGCAGTGCACGTTAAGATGTGAATTCTGAACTTTCTGCTTTCTTACATGAATTAAGATTTTCTTTTGCAGCAGTGTATAAGACTTCAGAAATAAACATTTCTGCTAGTATTCCCTTTTTTGATGTGCAACATTCCTTTGTATTATTACAGATGACTCAGCATGAGTCATTCCTATGACACTGAAAGCACCGTTTGTAACTGAAAAATGGTCCCTGAATCTGTGCAGTTAGCAAAAATGATGGCCTTAAAAAGGTATCAGAGCCCTTTAAAAGTGTTAAAATCGGTGCTCTCCGATAAGGCTTTTTGACTGCATTGTACCTTAGCATATAAAATTAGTATAATGGAAACAGTTCAGTAGGTATTTAGATGTATTCTTATGTAAGAACAACTTCACAAGTCTCTGCTAGAAACAATTTCTTTCCTGTTGTTTTATTTACATAGCATGTTTTTTATATTGTTTTCAATACACTTTAAAGGGAATTTCATTTATCGGATGGTCATAAATAGTGACTAGTATGCTTTTGGTATTCATGGAAATGGATTACTGCTAACCCATCTAATAAGAAGTGCTGTGTGAGCTATATGTAGTAGCTAGGTAGGTAAATATCCTTACAATAAAAGGTAAGGGCCATAGTACCTGGGGGTCAGGAATTTCATGCACAAGTGTGTGAATTAATTTTGCATCTGTGATGTCTGCCAAAAATCTGAGCTTACTGGTGATTCTCAAGGGTCCCCTCTGTGCAGTTTTGAGCAGAAGAGTATGATAAATTGCTCGGCTTCACTTGCATACTGGATGTTTTATATACTTGAAGGCTCATTTCCATGTGTGTTACAATATAGTTGTACAAAGTGATGTGAGTACTCCCAGGAATTAGGGTTCTGATTTCTCAATTATTTTAATTTCTAAAATTTTGGATACCTTATTTTTTATCCTTTTAAAAACAATTTTTTAAAAATGCCTGCTCTATTTTCAACACAGAAACTGATCTTTTAATTTGAAAATCATGTCAGATGACATCTAGCCCTGTAAATGTCTAGAAAATACAAAAAAAAAAATCATCTCACTTGCACTTTCATGTGCAGATTAGCTGCCATTGCTGCCTTTTAGCTCATCTTAATATTAGGGCTTCTGCATAGTAAGTATCCACTCAGTTACTGATTACTGCAGGAGCCTGGAAGTAATGGTGATCTTCCTGTTGGAGAACTGCATAGGGACATATATCCTACATCATCTAAGTATTTTGATAGCTTCTGTGTTTTCAAAGTGCTAAAATAAAGTCTTAACTCATACTTATTCAAGGGCAATGTGACTTCTCAACACCCTCTATTAAAAATCATGATGTAATTGAACATTATAGTGATAAAATAGGACAGCATGGCCTTTGACAGGGCAATACAGAGGGCACAGAGCTTCATTTAAAAACTGCATTCTAATAGGATCTTTGGGAGTCAATGATTCTATATGATGTATGTGATTAAGTGTAAACACATTTTACATTCTTTTACTTTAAATGGAAAAGCATGGTTTGCATCCATTCTGCTACAGGTGAGTATGCAGAATGTTGCAGACAAACTTCCCATGGCCTGGAATAGTGAAACTAATCTGAGAGCTCTGTCATCAACCACAAAAATGAATGTCATTGAAATGATTTTTCTGAAGGGGATAAATTCAATCCTCCACTTTGGCTTCTAAAGAGAAGTGAAGTTGTCAGCTTTACAATGGGTCAATAAACCAAAATAGCAATTCAGTTTAAAATGGATATTTTGAGAAAGTGACTTCTTGTCTTGAACCTTTCAAGCTCAGTATTGAAAGAGGGATAAATGTAGATAAAGTCAAATATGAAACAGCTGGGAGGATTTATTAGGCATTGTTTTGTAAAATTTGAAGAAAGGAGAAAATCTCATATTACCATTAGCTTTCATAAAGTGAGAAATGTTAATAAGGAAACCTTAACACTCATAATTTTCTGAAGAATTGTGTGTATTCTTTTAAATAAATGTTTAAAGAAATCTTAATTTGTGACAAAAAAGGTTATGGACTGATTCCAGTCCATTTAAAACAAAGATTACAATAAACATGCACACGTGTGGTTTTCAGGCTCCGTGCTTAAAGGTGAACTTCTAGTTTACAATTTTCCAACAGCTATGTTATCCTTACTGCTTTTTTAAAATCAAGCCTGTATTATTTGAGATCATAAAATACTGTAAAATACACATTTAACCTCTAAGCATGCTCTTACTTTTGATGGTGATCTGATTTATTTAAATGACTTAGGCGCCTAGTTTGATGTTAGTCTTCCCATTTCCTTTTCTTGTTTTAGGATCTGTTTTTGATGTCAAGTGATTTTGGCACCCAGGTTGAAATATTTGATGCATACTGCTAGGCTGAGCAAAATAGATCTGGGTAGTAGAGGAGATGTTTTCTTCCTTATGTAAATCTGCTGAGCTGAGCCATAGTGGTGCTTTCTTCTGAGATTTTCCATTTGGTGGTGCAGCTGATTTCCAGCCATTACTCTTTTTCACACACGATGAGCTCAGTTCTGAGCTCATACATCACTGACCACATACTAAAAATGGAATTCCATTTACATTTAATATATCTTCATCCCATTTCTTCTTTCTGGAAGACCTGTTAAGCTCACATCCTCCTCTCTAGTACTCCTTCTCCTTTATTGGCTCAGGGTGCATTTTAAGAGCATGGACTTAATTCTTGATGGAACGCTTTTTCTCCCCTCAGTGTATAATTATGTGGAGAGACTTAATAGCCCTCTCAATGTACAGATAAATACTTTAGAGGAAAGATATATATGCCTAATTAAAATGTTCAGCATCATGTATCATCTGAGCATCACCCAACTAAAAATAACACAAAAAAGACATGAACTGTGATGTCATCTACCTAATCTTCATCTGGGTGATTTTGACATTGGCACAAGGAGTTGTCTTTTGGTATTTGAAGCTTGTTTTAAAAGCATAAAAGAAATGGGGGGAGGGGGAGAAAATCTGGCACTTTAAACATTGCGTATATTTTAAAGACATAAACATGAGAATATTGAGAAACTTTACACAGGTTCACTTTTAATTTTTCTTTTTAAATTTTTATGATGTGTATCAGTGTGTTTTATTGGAGTTTTGTCTTCTGGAGCATTACTGGGCTATAGCTGTTTGGTAGGAAAATAATGGATCACACATGGTAATCAAAAGTAAGAGGACAATCCCTGGTATTCTGTCAAAAGCCATCTCTCAAAGTTCATTTTACCTATAAACTTGTATTTATTTACTGTAATGAGTACTTACACTTAAAGCAGTCAAGATTTAGTCAAATACTAGGTATGCTTGGTAGGTGATATGTGGCATGTTCAGTTTTGCATGGACAGTATGCTTTGAGCCAGAGGTGAAACTTTTTAGACTTACTTATGCTTAATTATGAAGATCATCACTACAGTGATGTGCAGTTTTGGAAATAGAGATAGTTGAAGGATCAGTGGCATAAACTGAAGTGGGGCTAGATGCTGGCTGTCATTTGCTTGCCCCAGACCCTGCACCTTCTGGGCTACTGCAGCTATAACCCATGACAGCATCTTAGATTCTGTGAAACTGGAAAAAAATGTTGTTCTCTGTCCATTCATACATATGTTTGAGCTCCTGTTTTGCTTGCATTGTAATACCTAGTTTTGACAAAAAAAAAACAACAACAACAACAAAAAAACCAAAAAGCAAACAAAACAGACAAAAAACCCAAACAGAAACCCCAACCCACAAACAAAACAGAAGAAAATAAAAACAGAAAACCACAAACAAACACAAAAAACCAATCTAGCAAAAAATCCCTCTTGCTTGGGTAATCATTTATGTGCTGTGATTTTGCTCCTATCAGAACAGTTGTTTTCTTTATTCCACAATTTCAGGGATGGGACGGGAACTTTCTAAAAATCCAGCGGTTTTGAAAATAGTGATGTTTAGAAAGATTATTGCGCAGAAGTAAAAGTAATCAGTTTTGTCTGAAGGATAATGGAATGAACTTAGTTAACTAGAACTGTGTTGTGACGGTATTTATAGAAATTTATGTCTGTGTACTGTTTTGGGGATTTATTATGGATTTTTGGCTTGACAAGTTTACTAAAACCCAGTACAAATCATATGAACAATTGCAAAATATGAATAAGCCTGTATGACCATCATAGGCAAGTTCAGTTCAGACTGAAAATACTCTAAATGGATTGTGCTGAGAATTCTGAAGCTGTCATCTGCCAAATGCACAAACCAGCTCCATATTACAGGGGTTTGGCCAAAGGTAGGTGTTTTCAGGGGTTTTGAGCAGAAGAAAGATTTGACTGGAGCAAACACAATTTGGATCATGGAGGTAGTTCATGAAGTATTGAGGAATGTGGAAGAAAAGGAGTTATTTTTCAATTTGCCTTCTTTGTAAATTATGCTGTTATACAGAGCATTGTACTTGCACCAGAGGAAAAGGGGTGATAGCCTCATTAGATGTTTTCTCTTCCCAGCATTAAGATAAGAATGGGGAGACTTAAGGCTCTCCACTCAGAACATGAAAAGAAAACCAAAGGCACTTCAATATGTGTTACAGAAGTCACTCAGAGTCTTTACTGTGATCTTGAGAAGTAGTAATCCAGGCCTTGCAGGTATCTTTTGAGGGATGGAACCTGTTGCTTACTCTAAAGTTGTTTCTTAGATCAAGGTATACTAAAGAGGCTTTTTACAGTCTTAAAAGTTCAGTTCACCGTTGCCGTATCTAGTGGTGAATCTTTCTTTTCCAAGCAGCTTTTTTGTGAGGGCCATGAAAAACACTATTAATTAGCTGTTGATCATACTCTCTGTGTGCACTCATGCTTGTTCACATTGAGCCATTTCTGTTTATGCTAGGAAATACAGTTTTCTGTGACATGCATTAAACATTTTAGGAAGTATCCCTTAGGCACTACGTGTAATAAGGATCAGGATTTTAGCCAAATGAATAAACTGCTCAGAAATATGAAAGAGCCATTGCTGTGACTGCAGCCTGTTGATTGGCTCATTTGAAATCTCCTTTAAAGAAGTCATACTGAAAAACAATTTTTTTCAGTCCCAGTTTTATGTCTCAATTCCACCCGATTTTGAATTTGAAACAGATGGGACAATTTTTCAAAAATAACAGCTTTAAATATTTGCTTGTCCTGAAGTTCAGCAGATTTTGTCTTGGCTAACAAAGGCACAATAATTTGTTTCTTAGGAAAGTATGCTTTATATGTTCTGAAAGCACACAGAATTTATTGATCTAAACATTAGTAACTAAAATCTATACTGGTATTTGAAGTTCTACGCAAAATCAGTTTACTTAACCCATGTATTTTTCAACTCTGTTTTCTGTTGCAGTGGCTCATCATACTTGACAAAAATTGACTTAACAGAAAAAAACGTGAATTGTGGGAAAAGGCTGGATCAGAATCAGAAGCATCAGTCTTTCTGGTGAGTACTTGCCATTAAGACACTCATACTTCAGATTTTTGCTTTTTTCATGTTCCTGGAAAGGGTATTAGTTTGTTACATAAAAGTGAAAGGTGTCTGTGAGAGACTGCAGATTTCCTGATGCATGCCACAAGAAAGCATAGTTTTGCTAGCTGTTGCCATGTTAGTGTGCATCATGTATTCTCTGAAAGAAAAGTATATTCACCCCGGAAGTAAAAAGACAAATGCTCATCTATATATTAAAAAAAAAAACAACAAAAAAAAAACCCACCTTAAAATAAAATATATAGTGATTTTTACAGGTTTATGGATGGTGGAATTCATTTCTAATGAGCAAAATGAAACCACACTAATGAGAGCTACTATGAATTTATGACATAGCGTTTACATTTTCAGCTCAGTCTTGTTTCACAAAATAGGTGTCTTCTCCAGAACCATATATAATTTAATCTGGGATATGCATTTGTGCATTAAAGCATGGGAAACTTCGTGATGACTGGAAGTCTCCAGTGGTGAAGTATGTTCATCTGGCGAGGTATGCAGCTCAGCAAGCACATAAGAGGCATCCAACTCCTGAAATAGGCATTCTGTTAAATAAAGCTTTGTAAAATGTCGGTGGTTAACGTATGTACAGTAACTCATCTTGGAAGGTGCAGTCAATTGAAACTCTAAAAGCAGAAATAGATCAACAAAACGCGGATCATTGCAGACAAAATATGAAACTAAAGTAGTAAATTATGCACCCTGATTATTAAAACATGCAAATTGATCTATCATATGCATAACAATTTGACTAGAAAGATATGTACATAAGTCAATGAAGAATCAGCGAGCTTTGCAATTTGATGTATGCATTATGTAACTTGATCTCAAAAGTAAATTAAATATTAAATGGCAAAATACATTATTTAGAGGAATCATTAAAGAATGCTGAAAAGATGGGATATCTGATCCTTTAGAGGCACTGATATTCTTGGTGGCATGATAATTTTTGTGGAGACCCAAAATCTCACACCTGGTCACATTTACTTCCATTGCCATTACTAGAAGCACTGTTTCATTCTGTACCTGTGTAGGAGTGTCAGAACCTGGAATTGACAAACTTGATGAAGACAAATAGCATGCCTCTGAGATTTAACACCGGAGCTCTTGTTGGCTTTGCTTTCCTGTTCATTTTTGTTCATTTGTCTGCTTTTGTCATGTGCAACAGCAGTCTGTGAGGGCTCTATGTATGCTTACAAAAACCAGCTGAGTGACTTGGGAAACTTCTGAAAATAGAATCAACACTCAATCACAAAAGCAAGATTTCTCTGGCCTTGGTTTGAGGAAGCAAAATACAATGTCTTTTCTTTTCCATTTAGCTGGGGTCACACCATGTGGTTTTCAATGCCTTTTTGATTTCTACACAGTCTGCCGGTTGGATTTTTCTCCCTTAGAAGTGAAAAAAGCCAGTACAATAGTAGTAAGCCTACTTTTGGGAGATTGTCAGTCCCTCCCATTTGAGAGGAAGGCCTCTCAAATTCCTCAAAAGGGCTGTTTGCCATTTACCAAACTGTTTGAAGAATTTTCTAGGGGAAGAGACAAGGTTAGCAAGATTTGCAAATCTCAGATTTCCTTGCTGCTCTTTGGTTTGGTTTTTGTTCTGTGAATGATACGGATTTATTAGATTTATATCCGAGTGATAGGAGATTATATCCAGGCCTTCTATGAGCTTCTCTGATACCATTGCCGCCTTCTGTTAGGAATATTGGTTTTGTATCTTTGCAGATTGTTCTTTTGTTGGGAGTCTCGAACATCACTTCTTTGCAAAATGTGCACCATCATAGCTCTGGGGTGAAAAGTATATCAGCAGTCTCGTAAAGATGCTGGGCCAACTCTGATTTTGTATTATACACTTGCTTTTCTCAGATGCTGGGCTGGGTGATTTGTGCATAGGATATCTTTATGTTCCAAAGTGTCCATTCAGAAAATGTGATATAAGGAGGCAAGAAAGAGCTGTTACCTTCTCAGGGCACTTGTTTTGCTATAGAAGAAGGTTATTACTCTCAAATGTGTAAAACATAATGAGTTAATTTCACTGAATTTCAAGCATGAGAACAGCACATGGGATCAGTGACCTCCTAGGCCATTCGATTTCTTACAGTAACTGCTAGCTCTTCAGGAAGCTTAGGGAAGACTGTAATGACAAGGCAAGCATGTAGTGATTCTCATAGAACATTCTGTCATCTTAAAGGCTTCTGGAGTCAGAGGGGATGGCGTTGTGTTAAACACCCTTCCCTGGATAACTGTTTTGTTGGTTTGTCTAATTGCTTTCTGAACCTCTGCCTACTCCAAAACTAAGTTCCACAGTGTGTAATACATACTGCCTGATCAAACAGCTCATTTTGTTTGTTTTGAACCTACCCCATGTTAGTTTGTTACATGCCTCTCATTTATTCTGGTGGAAAAGATAGTGAGCAGTCCTGGTGGTATATTTCTTTTCTGTCGTCTCGTCTCTGAGTTACAGTTATTTCTTGTGTGGCAAGTATTCAAAATTCAATATTGTAATTTCTTGTATCTACATCTAATTTTAATATATCCTTTTTTGAATGTTGGGAGTGAAAGTGAGTCACTCAAGGGAGCTTCTGGCAGTAGGGATCATTTCAAAGGCTTTTATTGATAATCCCCGCAGACCTGCCTCATATCACTGTTCTCAGAAGGGAGTCTAGGAGTGCATTGTACTTTATGCCCTCTGCTCCTGCTCACAGCTGGAGCTGTGAAATATGGGATTTACATTTTGCATTTCTTACATAGAGACCAGTATGCAGGGAACTGGCTTTGAAATACTTTACTAAATTCCAACCTTTTGAGCTTTTTCTCTGTCTGAATGAATTCTTAATTCTTCTCTTCAGCCTTCCTCCCCATCTACCCTGCAGAACAGTTAGGATGGGAGATCCCTCCTGGGGATGGGAGATGCTATTTCTGAAGTCTCTGTGCAGTACAGCCTCAGTCTAGTTGCTATTGTGCTATTTGTCAAATGTAAGAGGAGACTACTTCAAAGGTGAGTGATAGTCTGAGGAAGCTTTTTGAGTCCCATGATACAGGTTCATTTGCTTCCAGGAGTGACTAGGACAGATCCTGCATATCCAGTGAGGATGGATGTGTGGATGGGTTTGGTTGGGATGGCCATTAGCACAAGTAGTCAGTCAGCATATCAGCACCATCTGACATCTGGCCAGACATATCAGAAGTACTGATGGAGGATATTGTGGAATATATTGGACAAAGGAATGAGGGAAAGTAAGGGCTGAATAGTGAAACAGTAGAGAAGTAGATTACTGAGGATAAGTAGGTACAGGTAAAGTAAGAGGGTGAGGCGAGAAAGGCACAGCAGGAGAAAGTACAGTGCTTCGTAGGAAGCTGAGAATGGTAGTGAGATTGTCACTTAATTTTCTGTACTGAGCAGTCAATCTAGTGCCAAATACCTAGCTGTGAGGAAGAATACCTCCCAAACATGCTGAAAATGGTTTGGTCCTAACTAGGTGATATATGCAACTTTAGAGAGCCACAGATAAGGTTAATATATAAATCTTCCCTTCTGGGGGATGAGACAGAACTCTGCCAGCCCAGAGTCCACCTTTGGCTGTAATAAAAACTCTGTACCTCTGTAATAGTGACTTGCAGAGGGTGATTTTCATGTGTGGGCTTTTTTCAGGCTGACTTCTTGGGATGCTGATCTTGCAGTTGCTTCCACACAGATCTATACTTAAAATACAGGACTAAATCTTTTCTATGTCTTTATACAGAGTAGCATGTTTCTAGCCCTAAATGATTAGTGTGGTATGTTTAAGAATATAAACCCCATTTTCTATATTTGGAACTAGATCAGAATAAATAGAAAACAGAATATTCCTTGTGCTGCATAGTTTATAATTGAGTTTGCTTCTTTTTTTCACTCTTGAACTTACAGCTTATAAATTAAGTGAGGCAGCAGAGTGAAACAGAGTGTAAAATATTGCAATAAAACTGAACACTTTGTTTCTTCTCTCACAGTTATGATCATTACAGAAAATAGTTATTAAATCTCAAAAGATTGCTTTAATTGAATTGCTTGTGTAATGGTATCTTACTGTTTCTAGAGTCCATCTGATTTAAAAAGCTGTTACACTCCATTCAGAAAGAAGCTGCAGTGTTGAATTTTCACACAAACCTTTTCTCCGTTAAGTACAAAATATCTGTATCTTATATGCAATTCATTTAAAATTTGTTACATATCTGTTATATATCTATAAGTTTAATGCTATTTTGTATTTTACGTCTATTAATGAAGTTGACATTTTCTTGATGATAGTTTTGAGCTTTGCCAAATAGTTTAAAAGCAGCAAAACCCACCAAAAAAAGTCATCATGCTTGATATTTGAAAGGTAACTAGAGAGAGTGTTACAGTCTTGATCTTTTCTCCCTTACATATTAATGCATCATAACTCTTTTGTCAACCACAGGTGGCTCTTGACCTGCTGGTTTCTCAGGCATGCTCACAGGTAAAGATACTTTTCTCTTCTTTAGCGTTATAGATTGACCAGACAGATACCCTAGTGCTTACAGCTATTATTTTGGTTATCTTTACCTCTAGTTGCTTATACATATTTTCTGTAAATATCGTGTCCATATATGTCCTAACAGTTACTGCCTCTGAGACCTTTTGCAGTTGCCATAAAGTCTTAACTCCCTCAGGCAGCAAGTCTCTGGCAAGCTAGTGGAAAAGGTATCCTGACATGAAGTGATGCTCTAGTGTCCGTGCTGGACCTGTGGTTCATATTTGGTGTATTTCAGTCTTTAGCAGAATCTATTTACAAACCACTGGTGACAGTCAGAACTCTGGCTCTTAGCTGGCTTTTACTTCCCATCATCAACCACAGCACTTCAGTGTCATGCAGAGCCCTAGTGCCTCCAGTTGACCTTAAGATAACTGTCACCTTATCTGGTGTTTTTGTGTGAGTTCATGAAAACCTGAACAACGTTTGGAATGTGTTTTCTGTCCAAGTTGGCATGTTTTAAAATTCCTCTTCTATCTAATTAAAACAGCAGTAGATGAGAAAATAATAGATTAACAGCAGCACATATGACATAACTAATCAGACACTTAGTTAATGAACCATTGCAAATATGATCTATAGACATTTTATTGGCATATAAACTGGGCACAGCAAGGATTTTAATGAGATTTGATAGGTTACTTAAATCAGATTCTTGACAAGATTATCCAAATGTGTTCAAGCAGGGAAAAAAAAACCAACAAAACCAACCAACCAAACAAACAAACAAAAAAAAATCCACCCCAAAACATAAATCGGAAAATAAAGTAATTGCAACATTGTGGTAGAAAATACTTAAAATCTGTAAAAGATAAAAATACTAAACCACATTGCTACCAGAGCAGTTTTCTGTAATGGGGATAACATTCTCAATAGGGAAGGGTTCTATAAAAATTGTATCTCCTGTGATGAATATGAGGTCTGCAGTAAACGATTTAGCAGCAAAAGAGAGGAACTAAAATGTTTTGGGTATCTTTATGCATCAGTCAGTCCTTAGTAAGAAGGCATTTTAGACAAAGGTACAATAACAAATAATAATAATATCAAGAGCAATCATTGCTGTAAGTGATGGTGCTTTCCTTTCCTTAAAGGAAAAATCGCTACTACTATAGCTTTTTTCCAACCGGCAAAAATCTTGAAATTGGAGTCACTTTAGTAACAGTGTTTTAGTATTCAAATCCAATTAATTTCATTTATGGTGTCCTCTATTTTTTGCCTCTCAACTGACACCAATAATTGCTTTCACTGTCACAACTGGCATGGGGTTCTTTAACTGTTCTGGTTTTCTGTACCAGTCCAATATCCAAAGTAAGGCATTTAGTCATCCATCTTTCCTCATTTCTGTAAGTCATACTCACAACTTGTTTCACTCCGTTAACACCTGCTCTCTATTTTCTAATGTTGGAAGTCCCAGATATTGAGCATTTAAAAATGAGTGTTGCTAAGTTATAGTCTATGAGTTTTTCAAGTTAAGTTGGAATAAAATGTCAAACTGTAGATCCTTGTTTTTGCTAGCAGCAAAGCTTTCCACTGTTTACATTTTTGTGGACAGTGTATATTATAATTCTGTATAATTACCAGGGGAGAAAGATAAAACAGATATACATCTCTCAGAGAAATATGTGCTGTTTCATCTAATAGGGACAGAGACAAAATCATCATCATTCTGTTTTGGAAGTCTCCCTCAAAAAATGTTAGTATTTTTGTCAAGTGAATAGTTTGCCTGAATATGATTTGTTCATGGTCATCATATTCACTCAGGAAAGGAAGTTAAGTGTCTTTATTCTGTCCAGTTGAGGTCTTCAAAAGATTTCTGGCAGGATTATCAAAATTTGTTCAAGATGAAAATAAACCTCATGTAAAAAAAGGTCTTGCAACATTTATGGCAGCACACAACCGGAACTGGTAGAACAGAAAAATACAAAATCAGTGGCTTACCAGAACTGTTTACTGAGCAAAACAGTCCCAGTAGAATTGTTTAATTTGAAAGAAGTAAAAAAAGAATTTACCAAAATTGGCAGTCAGATTGAAGGTACAGGCTATGCAGTGGTCTCCTCTGCTTTTATTTTTGCCTTGGTTGTGTTGCGGTATTATTACTAAAAGGTGCAGCCTATTTACGTAATTTGGGGACTAAGTCAATTGTTTCTCCCTTATTTTAAGCAGCTAGAATTTGTGTTGTACTAGTAATACTAGTATTTCTGATTTTCCAACAGTTGAATCAAGTACTCTATTTCTCCTGCTTTTCTGCAGGTTAGTTTTTTATGCTATTTTATCACAGTCTTTTTGTAGAGTGTAGTGCTCTGTCTCCATGTATTTAAGAGAGGAAGATGATGTCTGTGCGCCTTTTCCATACTCAAAACATTTGAGTTACAAAGTTACTCATATTCGTAATTTATGAAAAGTCTAGAAGGCAAAAAATAATATTTTTCTTTACAGCTTATCCTAAAATGGATGCTACGCATTTATTGAAACTGTTGTAGCATTTGGCAATCTATTTGGTGAAAGTATGTTGAAAGTATGAACTCTTTTTTCATGAGTACACTCTTGCTTCTGCAAGATGGAGTTCACCTTTTTGACATTTTATCTAAAAAAATGAACTTGTACTCATTTGGTTTTCAGTTGTAACAGCTTTTGACTCATACTTTAGGCAAAGTACATATCCGTAGTGTTTGTTTTTTCTTCTACCATTTCAGTTGTGAAAATGAAAGTCACTCCAAAGCAGATTAAACTTTCAACCTCCATCTCTCCTAACATTCACAGTAGAATAATTTGAGGTCTTAAATTTCGAATGAGTATTTAGAATTTTGGAGACAAAATGCTTTTCTGCTATTTACATGTTATGAATGATAGATAAATTTAAAGACTACATATATATTCTTTTATACTTAAAGATATAATGCCTGCTCTTGCTTTCATTCACTTACTTTCTGAAGGTCATAATCCTTAATTTCATGTAGCACAGTTAAACAAAATGTTAGAAAACTGGGATATCTGGAGCCACATATAGTGCTATCTTCTAGACATATTTTTAAGTCTATTTTAAGGATGAATGTAAAGAGGCATTATATTTCTAGTACTTGTTTAATGCCTTCAGAATAAAATACAGCATGGAGATTGTATATAAATACAAACAATAAAAAAATTAGACTTTTTTAAGATTAAACAGAGCAACATAATGTCCCAGTATGTGTAGAAGAGTTTGATGTCATAGTTTGTAACAGAAAAGTGCTTTTGGTTTTGTTGTTTTTTTTTAATATGTATTGAAGGGCTAGACAAAGCTGAAATAAATGATATTCCAGTTTGAAATTTTAACAGGGTGAATACTTTCACTTTATTCTGTTGAAGCTTTTGTGGAGTCCAGCTGAATATGAAAGTCAATTTTTTTTCCTTGAAATTAAATACTTCACCTGCACTGGGGATGGAGATCTTAGGATTTTGGCTTAATCAATGCCCCATTGAGCTCACTAAGAAATTTCCTCCTTTACCTGCTTCTTATAATTAGTCAAGAAGTTTAATGTCTCTTAATGGAATATCAAGCATTGCCTCCTGCTGCAGGTAAATTGACCATTCATCTTTTGCTTTTGTGGTAATTCCTGTTTTACTCGTATCTATTTCCAACTCCTTCCCTCAAAATATATTACTTAATTAGTATTTATAACAATGACTTACTTTAAGATGGGGTTCAAAGGTTTGAGAGTAGTTCAGTGAAATATTTCAACTGTTGACTGCTAAAGCCATTATTGCTCTCCAGAGGGGAGCTGTAGACGTTATATGATTCACTTAAGAAAATGGACCAGAGGTGAGTGTGAGGTGAACCTTAGCAGGGTTTTTTGGTAAGATTGTACTGAAGAGAGCGTATCCAGGAAATAGGATTGTCTACAGGATAACGAGATTATCCTGTGCCAAAATCAGCCTGTAAAGAAACCGGTGTAATATGTAATAGAGGAAATGAACGGGACTGCTAGAGATTTGAAGCGGTCTTTGATTGTAGCAGTGCTGCCTTTTGAGAAAGGTGGGATTTGAAAAAGTTAGGGAGTAAGCAGTTGGAGAAGTTTTAAAGTGTCTAATAAGATTAATAGAAAAAAGAGGTTACTATATGTCAGGTAAAATGCAGTTTAGTATTAACCCTTATCCAGCAATATTTTTTTTTAATGCTTTCAGCAATCTCAGATGAGGTTTTTAGTCATGTGGTCAAGTGTACTTGTCAGACATAGCATTTTAGATATAACACTTTTTTTTAATCGACTACCTTCATCAGATAGACTAATGTCTTTCTGGCTCCAGTTTTCTTTGGTTCTATAAGACCATCTCAGGGTCATTTATACCACTGGGTATAAATTACTGTAAATCATTCTGCTGCCATTTATCTCAATACACAAATGCAAATAAATTCGTTAATGCATGTCGTCAGACACAGTCATTCCTGACTTCAAATCATAGAATAGAATCATAGAATAGTTAGGGTTGGAAAGGACCTTAAGATCATCAAATTCCAACCCCCCCCCTGCCATGGGCAGGGACACCTCACGCTAAACCACATATCACCCAAGGCCTCATCCAACCTTGTCTTAAACACTGCCATTCACAACCTCCCTGGCCAACCTATTCCAATGCCTCACCACCCTAACAGGAATGAATTTCCTCCTTATATCCAATCTAAACTTCCCCTGTGGAAGTTTTAACCTGTTACCCCTTGTCCTATCACTACAGTCCCTAATGAAGAGTCCCTCCCCAGCATCTCTATAGGCCCCCTTCAGATACTGGAAGGCTGCGATGAGGTCTCAACGCAGCCTTCTCTTCTCCAGGCTGAACAGCCACAACTTTCTCAGCCTCTCTTCATGTGGGAGGTGCTCCAGTGCCCTGATCATCCTTGTGGCCCTCCTCTGGACTTGTTCCACAACATTCCATGTCCTTTTTATGTTGAAGACACCAGAACTGTACACAGTGCTCCAAGTGAAGTCTCACGATAGCAGAGTAGAGGGGCAGGGTCACTTCCTTCGACCTGCTGGTCACGTTCCTTTTGATGCAGCCCAGGATACGGTTGGCTTTCTGGGATGTGAGTGGATGCTGAACATGGCTCATGTTCATTTTCTCATCAACCAACACCCCCAAGTCCTTCTCCACAGGTCTGCTCTGAATCTCTTCTTTGCCCAACCTGTAGCTGTGCCTGGGATTGCTCTGACACAGGTGTAGGACCTTGTACTTGACATGGTTAAACTTCATAAGGTTGGCATCAGCCCACCTCACAAGTTTGTCAAGGTCCCTCTGCATGGCATTCTTTCCCTCCAGCACATCAACTGAACCACACAGTTTGATGTCGTCAGCAAACTTGCTGAGGGTGCACTCAATCCCACTGTCCATGTCAGCGACGAAGATCTTAAACAAGACTGGTCCCAATACTGATCCCTGTGGGACACCACTCATTACTGGTCTCCAGCTCGACATCGAGCCATTGACCTCAACTCTCTGCGTGTGGCCATCCAGCCAGTTCTTTATCCACCAAGTGGTCCATCCATCAAATTGATGTTGCTCCAATTTAGAGACAAGGATGTTGTGTGGGACAGTGTCGAACGCTTTGCAGAAGTCCAGGCAGATGACATCAACTGCTCTACCCCTGTCCATCAGTTCTGTAGCCCCATCATAGAAGGCCACCAAGTTGGTCAGGCAGGATTTCCCCTTAGTGAAGCCATGCTGGCTGTCACCAAGCACCTTGTTGATTTTCATGTGCCTTAGCATGCCTTCCAGGAGAATCTGCTCCCAGATTTTGCCAGGCACAGAGGTGAGACTGACTGGTCTGTAATTCCCCGGGTCATCCTTTTTCCCCTTCTTGAAAATGGGGGTTATATTTCCCTTTTTCCAGTCATCGGGAACTTCACCTGACTGCCATGATTTCTCAAATATGATGGCCAGTGGCTTAGCAACTTCATTGGCCAGCTCCTTCAGGACCCGCGGATGGATCTCATCAGGACCCATGGACTTGTGCATGTTCAGATTTTTAAGATGGTCTCGAACCAGTTCCTCTCCTACAGTGGGTGCAAGTTCTTCATTCTCACAGTCCCTGCATCTGGCTTCCAAGACTTGGGTGGTGTGGTCAGAGCCTTTGCCAGTGAAGACCGAGGCAAAGAAGTCATTCAGAACCTCAGCCTTCTCCAAATGCTGTGTAGCCAGTTCTCCCGAGAGCTTCCTGAGGGGGCCTACATTCTCCCTAGTCTGTTTTTTATTTGCTGTGTACCTGTAGAATCCCTTTGTGTTATCCTTAAAATCCCTAGCCAAGTTTAATTCTAACTGGGCCTTAGCTTTCCTAACCTGGTCCCTAGCTTCTCAGACAACATCCCTGTACTCTTCCCATGCCACCTGTCCTTGCTTCCACTTTTTATGAGCCTCTTTTTTTCATTTGAATTTTCCTCAGGAGCTCCTTATCCATCCAAGGAGGTCTCCTGGCCCTCCTGCTGCACTTCCTTCTAGTTGGGATGCAACACTCCTGAGCTTGTAGCAGGTGATCATTGAATATCAACCAAGAGTCTTGGGCCCCCCTGCCCTCTAGGGCTATATCCCATGGAACCTTACTAAGCAGGCTCCTGAAGAGGCCAAAGTCTGCTCTTCTGAAGTCCAGGGCAGTGAGCTTGCTGCATGCTCTTCTCACTGTCCTGAGGATCTCAAATTCGACCATCTCGTGATCGCTGCATCCAAGGCTGCCCTGGAGCGTCACATTTCCAACAAGCCCTTCCCTCTTGGTGAGCACGAGGTCAAGCACGGCACCTCTCCTTGTCAGCTCCTCTATTACTTGCAGAAGGAAGTTGTTTTCTACACAATCGAGGGACCTCCTGGATTGCTTGTGCCGGGCTGTACCGTCCATTGCTTGTGCCGGGCTGTACCGTCCTTCCAACAGATGTCAGGGTGGTTGAAGTCCCCCATGAGAACAAGGGCCTGTTAGCATGAGGCTGTTCCTATCTGTCTGTAGAGTGCTTCATCCAGAGGTTCTCCTTGATCAGGCAGTCTGTAACAGATCCCCACAGTAATGTCTCCGATAGCTGTTCTCCCTTTAACCCTGACCCACAAACTCTCTGTGGACTGCTCACCTGTCCCCAGACAGAGTTCCATACTCTCCAGCCTATCCCTAACATAAAGGGCAACTCCCCCTCCCCGCCTGCCAGGCCTGTCATTTCTAAAGAGCCCGTAACCTTCCATTCCAACACTGCAGTCATAGGAGCCATCCCACCATGTTTCTGCAATGCCTATTATATCATACCCCCTGTAGACGTGTACACATCTCTAATTCCTCTTGTTTTTTCCCCATGCTACGGGTGTTTTGTAGAGGTATCTGAGCCAAGCTCCAAATGAATTTGGCTCATTGGCTGGAACGGCTGGGATATCTCTACTTTGCTCCGAGCATTTTTTATAGGTTCTGGCAACTGACTGGGTGTGTTGGGACGGAATGATGTCCCCTCCCCCAACACATCCAGTTTAAAGCCTCCTTGACCAGTCTGTCAAGCCTCCTACCAAAACTGCTCTTTCCCTTCTTTATCATCAGACCATCTCCACCAGCCTCAACTAGACCTGGGCTATAAGCTTGGGTCTCGTGTTCAAGACACCCAAACCCCTGACTATGGCACCACCCTTTTAACCAGGTATTAACCTGGCCGATCCTCCTAGCTTTTTTTAGGTCCTCCCCTGTATCCTGGAGAATTAAGAAAAAGACCACCTGAGCTCCAGAGCCCCTAACCACCTCCCCCAGGGCTCTGTAGTCCCTCTTTATGTTCCCCAGGCTACTACTATCTATATCCCTAGCACCCACATGTATCGCCAGGAGTGGGTAATAGTCCGTGGGACTTACTACAGCAGGCAGTCTCTCTGCCACGTCCTTGATCCGTGCCCCAGGTAGGCAACACACCTCCCTTGAGATGGGGTCAGGCTGACAGATGAGTGCTTCTGTCCCTTTCAAAGTAGAGTCCCCTACTACTATGACCCGCCACTTCTTCCTGGCAGCACCAGTAGAGATCTTCTTTACCAGGGCACCAGCCGGCTGTTTCTGGCTCGAGTGCGTTTCCTCATTAGCCCCCTGCAGGACAGCAAAGCGGTTCTGTGGGGGACAGGGGATTTAGGGGGAAGCCCCTTGCTTTTAATTGTCCTCTTCCTCCTATTTTTGTTGCTTTTTTTGTCACTAATTCCCAGCTTCCCGGGTTAATGGCCTCCTACTTTCCCACATAAGCTAGAGGGGAAGCTTGAGGCCCCTGGACAGTTTGGGCCGGGAGCAAGCATTCCTGCTTTCTCTCAGCTTCCCTGACATCTCTCAGTCTATTAACAGCATCCCTCAGCTCAGCCCCTGCTGCAGGAGGACCTCCACCAGGGAGCACCGAGTGCAGCCCTGCCCACTGTGCACCCTCCCCTCACCAGACCAGTGCAGGCACTCTCTACACCCCGAGCTCTGCACTGCAGCCTCCCCTCTTGTCTGCTCTGTCTGGGTGCCTACACTGGCCACCACTGGGGCAGCCAGAGCAGAGCTCCCAGACTGGGCCCTGGTCAAACAGCGAGTGCTCACCATCCCGCTCACCTGCCAGCTCAAACTGCCACGCAAACTGCCTCAATCCCCTCTGTTTCTTCTAACTTCTTCCTAAACAGTCACTAAGCCTCTTACTTCATTAGAGAATGTACTGTATAATTAGCTCCATGCTTTCAAGGAGTGTTTTTTTTTTCACAGTGGTTTCTGCTTTGAGTTTGTCGTTGCCAAACAAAAGCTTTTGTGATGCTGTCTTGATGCGTTACAGGGACACATTCCTAAGGATTGATGGTCTTACATGTGGTAATCCTGGTGAACTGCCATGGCCAGGACTCGGGGATAAGATATTAATGGGTTTGGATACGTGAGGTATGTGTCTTCATTTTGTTGACTATTTGAACTGTCCCAGAAGCAGCTCTAGGTGTCCCCTCACAGGTTTCTGTTCCCTGTGCCTTCCTCATGAGGTACAGAGAGGGGTAGGTTTGATACAGGGAGAGCACAGAGTGCAAATACAGCTTTGTGCACAACAAAATTTGCCCATGCATCTCTCTTAATACATCGGTATAAGTTCCAGCTACCATAGAGTTCTCCTTCCAGACAGTATTTATCTTTTTGAATACCATCATTCTCACCAGTACAGTTTCCTCTTGAGCTGTATTTAATGTTATCGATAGAGGCAGACCACTCAAATACACTTATTCTTGGCTGATTCGTCCCACTTCAGCACTGGACAGTTTGGTCTAATGAAAGAAACCAAGGCACCTGCAGTCACTGTCTTCAGAAATCAAATAATGGTGCCCTTTTTTAATTGCAGAGGACTGCAAAGGGATTCAGTCATCAGTGCAAGAGAAACACAGATCTGAATGCAAGATTAAAAAAATTACATGTCCAACACTTAATACATGTCTTCATTTCTCCATGGGCCAAACACTGGGACTAGGGTCAGATTAATCTGTGTACTGGGACAAGTGAGTGGTGAGGGAAGAATAATAACACATGGAGCTGGTCAAGGCCATGGTGAGAAAGTCGTGAAGGTATTGACAAGGTAAATCAGGTAAGGAAAACAAAAATTGTGAGAAATGAGCTGCTAGGATGGAGCTGAAGGGGTTATTTAAATGAACCAAGGGAGCACCAAAACCAAGAGACTAATGATTGTGTTGGGCAGGCATACATGGGCACACCTAACCATGTTCCTCCCACCATCACCGACTTAAAACAAGAGTGACCTAAACCAGTTTTTAAACTAACAGGAGTTCTAGCCTGAAGGCTTTGGTGGCCCGTATCTTTTATATTGAATCATTTACAAGGGGAAGAATCACTTAAGCTGATCCAGATCTAAAAGTATTTAGAAATGGGGAAAAGAAATCCTCCTCGCTTTGACCACTGGTCAGAGATACTGTCAAATGACAAGCTATACAGCAACATACTGACAACTGGAGCTGTTGCCAGTGGAAGGCATGGTAGCTCAGAGATGTGCAACTCCCTCCTCAGAGGAAGATTTGTGTTGCCACAGGACTAGAAAGAGACTCTTGTCCAAATGTAGAAATGGTACAAGGCTCTTCAGTTCAGACATGGTCCATGTGGGTAGGGAGCTGGCAGAGCATGAGTTGCCATGATCTTTACACTTCCAAATCGTGCCAAGCTCCTACTGCCTATTCGTTAAGGAGTGAGTCCTCTTTGTTTCTGGTGAGGTAAATACCTTTTGTGTAACTCAAGAGCCTCTTTCAGCTGTTTGTCTGGGATTTTCCTCCTACAATTATGGACATCTGACTGGGAATTAATCCTGTGTTTTTGATTAGGCATCTTTGTTTTTTTCTTTTTTTTTCTTTTTTTTTAAATCCTCATTCTTCTTCAGTCTTGTTTTTAGAAGATGGAGAAGAAAACTCACAGCAGAGCCCACCCAAACCTTGTAAATCCTCAGTGAACCCTAAACAGAGAATCATTTTGCTTAGCAATATAAATGAGCTTTAGATGCAATAGAAATTATATTCAACTATATCATTAAGCTTTTCACATGTGAAAGAACATTGAAAAGGGCAGAAGATAAGGCTGTTGTCTTACAGTTCTTTTATAATTAATTACATGAGTGAAACAAACAGAAGGCTTGTCAATTCCCAATTATGTTATTGCCCCCATTTGGGTTATAAACACTCTTCAGGATTAACTAATTTATAGGCCATATCTTCTGCAGTAGTTGCACATGTCCATACCTTCATTATGGGCAGTGTAACTGGGACAATTTACAAGGATGGAAGATCTGATCTGATGTCAATGCAGTAGAAGAAATGATATTTTATTCTCATTATCCTGTCAGCACATATGGCATGTCTGTGTGATATAATTCCCTTAACACACAGCAAGTATCTACCAAGCTTCTCTCTTTGCTTGTGCTGGACTAGAGATAACCAGCTGTCATCATCAATCAGTTCATCAACTGAGATGATTTGATCCTTACTTTATACGAGCTCTGATCAAATAGTTTTCTTCCTGAGACACTGTCCAAATCCAACAAACTGATTCTTATGCCACTTTTAGTACTCGGTGCTAATATTTTAGATCTCTTGGAAAACCTCTGTTGTCTTATTTCTTGCTGCCACAAAGCCTATTAAGAATTTTAGTTTATTTTCAGGGGAGAAACCGTGCTGACGGGTATCTTATTGTAAGCAAGGTCTATATGCTTTCAAATGTTAATGTAAAAAGCATTATTGCTTGTATTTCTATTTGAAATAAATAGTGAGTGCCAAGCATACAAAGGTGCTATTACTGAGGTATGACACCCTCCATTTTGACGACCATAATAAAGGCTATTCTTAAACCTGAAAGGCTTAATGACTTGAAATATTAATCCTTCCAGATTTTTGTTTTATAAAACATATAAAGGCACTGGATGGTGAAGCTGCTGTGGCAAATTACAAGAGTTATTAAAAATTCTCTTTCAAGCTAATAACAAGTCATCAAAAAATTGAATACACCTGACCCTTTTACCAAAGTGTGAATTAGCAGTCTAATGGTAATATTCAAATGGGCAAAAGAAATATAAGCTCATTTTGATAAAAATATAAGAAAATGCTTCCCTAGTGTGAATCATCTTAACAGGTGAAATAGCATTTTGGTACAGTGATCTCTGCAAAGCGCACAGCAAGCTGGCAAATGTGAAAACAGAGGATGAAAGCAATTTTGTGCATCTCTTGCCAGTGTTTAATTGCCTTTTTAGTTGTTATATAAAATCTGAACATCTCAAAGCACCTCTGTATGTTACTTTAAAAACAAAATTACTAGCCCACTGAATAAACTGTTTTCCTTTAAACCCTAGTTTCAGATGTAAATTAAAGCTGAAGCATATAATACACTGACCATGTTTAAGAATGTTTCTCGTAAATATTTTCATCTACCAACAATAGCTGCTTTTATTGCAGCATTAACATTTACATGTTTTAAAAACCAAAAAGGTATGCATTTTAAACAGGATTGTTACACAATTGTAGAGATGTTATATTTTTCTTCCCTAATTGTAGGAAAACAAAACCCTTAAGAAATTCAAGCATATATTAGGGTAGAGAAAGCAGATTATTTAACTCTGCACACCAATCCATGCTATTTGCTAAGACCACTCATAGAAAAGGTTGTATAAAATTAGTAGTGGGAAACCCTTCTTCTGTAGTAAAAATTTTATTTTATTATGCTAGTCACTTTTGCTGTATGATGGAAATTGGTCTACTCTTTGTCATATGTGTTAGTCTTAATATCTTCCGTGGGCACGTAGATAGTTTCCACGTATAAAGCAGACAGCTGTGCCCTTCCCACCATTAATTTAACTTGCTTTCTTTCATTCTCTTTTGGTGGATACAGCTTATGTAGAGCCATTCTGCCCATAGGCATTAATCCAAGAAAACACTTGGATGTTTTGTTGGATTAAGTGTGTGCTTAATGTTAAGCAGATGATTACAGTCATTTGAATGGTGCTGTCCTACTTATGAACTAAGGTGCTGTAATGAATCAGAGCTATAGATTCTGGTCCAGCTTGCATGGAAATCAGTGACATGAGCATCATTCACATCACTGAGAACCTTGAACTAACTGCAAAGATCCAAGCCACGTGATGAAGATAGCTCTATTCTCATATTCAGTGCTTTTTCAACTATGCACTTCATACTGTAAAATACTGAAACATAACAATAAAAAATTATTAATTGAAGTGCATTCTACTTTTGAAACAATTGAAGTAATTGCTAAAATTTATTGTTTTTATCATATGTGGTCCCAGGTTGTCTTCCAAGATTGCTGGTGATCTTGAAAAGAAATATTGTAAACAAAAAATGAATATTCATTTTACATCTTTATGTTGGCAATCCCGAGCGAGAGGTGTGTATATTGTTCACGATGATTCATTTAATTACCTCTGAAGAATCTTGATCTGTGGATGGATTTTTAGCAAAGAATGGCCACGTTCCCACGTCAGCAAGTGCTTACCTGGAGCTCGACATGAACTGAGGATGAAGGAGGACGTGAGTGAGGAAGCAAAAGTAATGGTGCAGGCAAGATAAGAAGAAACTGGACTGTGCTAAGATACAAAATAGTGAACTGTTAGCAAGTTTTAAAGGTTAAGTTCCCATACACTTATTTGATTAATTGTATACTAGTTGCTGTATGCTGCAAGAATATGTATCAAAGTATAATATACTAAGCTATTGTATATGTATCCAATTATTATACAGCAAGCTATTGTCTATGTTTCCAGTGATACTACAGCAAGCTCTTGTATATGTATCCAAATACAATACAGCAAGCTATTGTATATGTAGCTGTAGTTGCTGTGTGCTACAAGAATATGTATCCGATTATAATACAGCAAGCTATTGTAAGCAGATGCAGGCAACAGTGTAAAAAGGATAGATGGTTTCTATTAAACGGCTTTTTTCTGATCACACTGATCTCTGACTGAGTGCATATTTTTTTCTGCGGCGTTGATCTAACTTAAAATCTTGTTCTTCTGAGGACAGATCTTTCCACCCACAAATCTCCACTCAAAAGTGCTCCTGAAGTCAAGGGGATTCTGCTTTGAGCTGAAACTCTCTTTATTACTGCTAAAGCAGGAACCTTACATAGTTGTTGGGGTAATATGGATTGTTAAAAATGGGAGTTTACAGTGATGAAGAGCATATGTGTTGGTTGTCACTGAAAGCTATTTTATAGCTCTTAAAATCTCCCATGTTTTTTGGTCTGATATATTCTATACAACAGCATTTGGGGGGCGAGGTGGGGGACAGGGCTGTAATTAGCTACAGACTGCAGTCCACCATAAAAGCAAAGAATTTGGAGCCAAAAGACCAGTTAGCTGAGAACTTGAACTTGCAATCAGCCAGACTTCAGTCACTGGCAAATGGAAGTAACTTAAGACAGATGCTTAATTGAACTGATATTTCTGCTCTTCACCTTATGTTATTGTGCTCATTGTTATATATTCCAGCTGAAGTGCCCTAGTAGTCCAGCAAATCACTAAGAGGTATTAGATGATATGAACTCAACTCCAAGCTCAGTAAGAAAGGTAGAGTCTTTAAAGCCTTAACCACTCTTTCATGTTGAGAACAACCCTTCAGAAAAGCCCTAAGCTCTATCTACACTGGTGATCTGCATACATACATGGTTGAGTAAGTAATCTCTTTGACCTTTGTAACAGGGAGTAAACACATTTTTCAAATTGAATCTTAGATCTCTCTTAGCCATGATGTTTCAGTACACTTTAATGATGGTTATGCTGCTTGCACAGAGATGTTATGGGATATGGTAAACACATATTGTAAGATAAGGGCACTGTGGATGTTTAAACATTAATTTGCTGTGCATTAAAGTTATGTGTGATTGGCTGCATTAGTAGATTTTCTTATGATTTAGTACATTGGTAATCAAAACATCTTTTGAGTTGTAAAGATTACTAATGATCGTGTTTCCCAGAGATCTATAATTTAGCCTCATACTAAAGATAACTGGCTACCTATCATGTATTTTGTGTTGTCCTTGTAAGAAGGCTAAGCCATAAATAAATTCTGTGAGAATACAAAGAGGGGTGAGAAAACCTGAAAAGATGTGCAAGCAGAATCTAGGCCCAGATTTTAAAGTGATTAGTTCAAAACCAGGCATATTGACATACGTCTGGCTGTCACTTTCAATATTACAATCATTCTCCTTCCTTCTCTTATAAAACAGCTTCTTTCACAGAATTGCCTCTTCAGCCTTCATGATCAATCTGATCTTTCTCATATTTAGTGCAACTTTTGTTATGACTTAAAGCTCATTTGTAGTTAAAGGACATCTCTTATATATTACAAATAACAATTATTTTCACCTACAGTGGGAACATATCAGTCACAGGGCTTTAGAGAACAGGTTCACCTTTACTGTAGTACAAGATAGGAGGGCAAAGTCCAGAGAGAGGCATCCTGCTCTAAACCCTTTCCTGCATCAGTTCATTGGTCATTGTGACAATTAGATCATTTGTCTAAATAGGGTCCATATGGTGATTTTTCTGTAAATGTTTTCTTTATTTGTACACAGTGTATTAATCTATTTACAGCTCCACGTTGAAATTAACCTTGGAGACTGGATAATTAGAATCTGAGCTGAGTAGCAGAACAGTTTTTTTTATTACTTAGGGCAGGGGTGATGGAAATATTAAACATCTCTGATTTGAAAGTCTAGGAAACAAGTTAGAAATAAATGGCATGAACCTGGCAATGGAGTCATATTTTTGGATTTGTTCTATTTTATTTTTTCTGAGTACAGCAAAGGAAAACATAAGTTAATATGGGTTATCATCCTTTATTAAACCTACATACTTTTCTTTCTGGAAAAGACAGTTGTGTTTGAGCGGTAGTATGAACCTAAGAAAAAAAAAGTTACAATTTCAGCTTGAAAAGATACTGGTATTGCTTCATTTTTTCAATTCTTTTTGTTTATCTGTTCTTAATGGCAGATTTTTATGGCTTTGATACTGAACAAAATATTTTGAACGTAGAAGCAGAAATATGGTAAAAGTGGATTCTGATTTTTCCTGTATTTGATTCTTTGTGACGTATTTTTTGCTGCTCCTCCTGTGGCACACATAGCACGTATATCAATGAGGTTGCACTGAAATGTTTGGACACAAACAAATTATTTAGTATAATGGACCAGATTTTCAAAATATTGCCTGTAAAAATATGTCAGAATTTTCTGCACCTAAATGCTCTGCTCAACTACAGCCTTCATTTGCATAACGAATGACTGTGTTTGCAGTGTCGGACTTGCACAAATAATTGTGCAGCTAATACTCCAGCTGGTTCCCACAGAAAAGATACCATGGTAATGGGTGTAATGTGACTGCCTCAGTAGATGAGGATGGTTTCTGAAGATGGAGTCCCTGATGACAGCCAGCACCAGTCCTACCTCAAAGCCAAGACACAGGACAACAGAGGAACGTACATTTTGTAATGGAAACAGAGGTTTTAGAAGTGCCTCCCTGATAGCTTCTCCTGCTGGTAAGGGAAAATCAGGTAGCTTGGTGCTTTCCTGCCAGGACAGTCCCTGAAGGACGGGCATGTGCACATTAGCTTGGAGAGACCAGTACTGGTAAATCCTCGAGAGGTTTGCTAGTGATACCACATTTTGTTTAAAAGCGCAGGAAATCACCAAAATGCCCATGTCCATTAGTCCAGGTGCCATAGAATGTGCAAATCTTAATTATGGCTTTGTACAAGCAGCTGGCTAGAATGCAGGAGCAGGGTGTTTAAATGTGAATCCCACAAAATAACAACATCTTGCCTCAATGTCAGTGGGGAGTGTTTTAATGAAATTGTTATTAATAGTCATCACTTTATAAGTAATCAGAACATAAAACTCAGAGAGGAATCTTCTTCATTTGCCCTCAAGACAATCATAGTGTATGTAGTGGAAGTGTTCAGAGGTCATTCAGGAACTAAGTATCCTAGCACCAGTCTGTTGCATGGATTGTCTGTGGCTGCCATTGTGTCCCTGTCAGGCATGACGAGCTACAGGCACTGAGAGCTTCCCTGTGGGAGCTCCCAAGGGTGGTCTGCACTGCTTGTCTGGGGCACCAATTAACAACCAGGAATTTCATCTTTGTTGTCAGTGGGTTAATGAAGATAATAGTCTTTTGCTCACTGGCAAGAAGGCTGAGACTTGGAGACATCTGCCCCACTACTGGAGGGGTGAATTGAGTCAATGAGGATGCAGAGCTTCTGTGGGTAATAACTAATGATTTCAGGGACAATGGATAGGAAGAATCTGCTGGCACATCTCAGCACAAGACCACTTTAAGGGGCTGAGCTGCTGGATTAGGTTCTTATTTCTTTATGTATTTCATCATTTGAAAGTTTTGCATGCTTTCCTTGCCCAAGGTAGCCATATTTATGATGATTTCAGGTTACTATGCACTTGACTATATTAACTTCTCTGCATGGTTTTGGTGAATTTAAGACATTTTCTTTTTTAAAAAGAAGTTTAGGCCTGCAGTCTAGCTCCTTCCGGACTTGTTAAAACTTCCATTCAAGCTTTTCTATTGTTTCTCAAAATACCTTGTATCTTACATTCTTCTCCTTTTTCTTTTTTTTTTTTTTTTACTAAAGTCTGCTGAGTAATTGTACCATCTGCTCAATAGAGAACTGATTACATCTCCTTCAGCTCTTGCTTATGATAATGATTTCTTCAAGAGAATCAAAAAACTGTATGATATAAATTCTTCCATAGGAAAGGTCAAAGTAAAAATTCCTCACAAGTGCAGTTTATGTCTGTGTCTAAATCCAGCACTTGAACAGCTCTGTGATACACTGCTAAAATGTCTGTAGTGGAAAAACATGGATATCAGGAATAACCCAAGTTTTAGCCTGAGTTAAATTTACTTCACATAGTTTTGAATGTACGTTAATGTAATTAGCACCCCTCTGCTACAAAAGAAGCATTCAACAAAAGTGGCTGCTGTCTTCTGTCTCTCCCAGATGCCTGAGACTGGCACTTAAGTAAAGATTCAATATTTTATCTTTCCCTCCTTTCTGGAAAGACCGGTGCTGGTTGCTTCTCTCTCCTTGTGACTTCCAGAGGTGGGAGCTTCTCCAGCTTCTGCATTATCATCTAGGCTATTCTCCAGAAGGGCAGGATGTACAGCAGGATAGATGGGAAATTCCATTAAGAAATATTTTATGCAAGTGAAGATGTTCTCCAATGTTGCCATCTCTCTTCTGACCCTCTGCTTGATTGTTAAGGTTAGGAATATGAAACCAAGAATATGCTCTGTATTTTCCACCCAGGAGTACTTTTCTGCTTAAGTATACTGTGTTATTTGTTTAGCTAAAATGTATTTTCATCTTCTCTTAAAAGGAATTAGCACTTTTGGTTCACTAAATAGTGCTGTAGTTTTCTTCTTTTTATATTCTTGGCTGCTGGTTTCCTGAGCTTTTCTTCCATGGAAGGAGAAGACAGGAAAATTCTTTAGTAGCTGAGCAATCAACACTATTGCTATATATACGTATAAAGTCCTGAATGTCACCATTTACTGTCTACTTTTGTGGCCTTCCATTGTTTCTGCTACTACTTTGGCTTATGCCCCAGGGTCCAAATACCTTGAAGATTTAAATATACATTTACTTCCAGAGTAATAGCTAAATCTTCCATTATAGCTGATGACTGTGCTTCTATGACAAAACTCCTCTGAACGAATGATCACCCTTTTTGTCCATATTGTTTTATCCTGGCCTTTGCAAACTCTTGCAAATAAATAGTTCAGCAAAGCTCCTGGATTTTTTTTTTTTCTTTTTTTTAATTCCCTCTTTTTTCTCCATATGTGCCAGAAGTTGTCTGCATTTCTTGAAGACTCAGGCCTTTTTTTGTGTCATATTAAAATACTCTGTAAGATCAGGAGTATGAAAGCGCTGTTAGTTTGGACTGGGTGATACTGTATGGTAAAGTCAATATAGTAAAGTCAGTTTTCACTCAGATATTAGTAACGCATCTTTCAGTAGCCTAAGTATTTTGTCCTAGACTCCTAGGGAGTCTTTACTTTCTTACTAGGAATTAATTCCCCCCCAGATTTAAAGACTTTCTCTCAAATCTGAAATTCAGCAATTTCAGATTTCTGCATGTTTTCCATTTTAAGGGCATATTTTTCATATGTGCTGTTTTAATCTATACTACTGAGTGAGAAGTTTCAAAGTTTACCTCCTCTGCATGGATCAGCTCAAAAAAAATATACGAGGAAATTCAGATCTTCAGAAGAGCCTAGTGCCAGAAACACGTCACCATACATGGTTAGTATTGCACTGCCTCTTTGTGATGAGCACTTGGTTCCAGCTTGAGTCCCTTCACTCTTTGCCTTTGCAGTCCACTGTGATTTTAGTTGCTGTGCAAGTCTTCTCCCATTTGCTCGTTTTATTTGTCAGGGACATTTTGAAATTTATTACATCTGTTCTTTCTAAATGAAATTGCCTTTCCACACCCTATTCTTTTCTTATGAAAACTTTCATATTCAGATCAGGTTTCTCTGTAATTTTCTGTTCCTTAATAATATTTAGTAAAATGTTACTGCTGTACAAGAGGTCAGAAGCCACTTCTGTGTCTGTGGTGGACCTTAATCTCCCAAAGGATATTAAATAGAGTCAGTTGTAAATGGGAAAAAAAGAGCCGTGAAGATTTTTAGAGTAAAGGTAACTCCTACTTTTGTGGCTGAGACTGAATGAAAGAGTGGCAGAGATATTCCAGATGGACCAAAATAAAATTAAATAGCTCAACTCTGAAGAGTGGAGATATGGGGGAATAAATGGAAAGAAGAGAATAGTGAAGAGCAGGGAGAAAATTACCCATTTTGCATATAAATGATGTAATTACCCCCTCAGCTTCTCAGGCAGAAGTTGACATCCCTAATTAAAATAATTTTGTGATCTTCTAGGGACAGATATACAAAAGCATAAAAAGGAGGAAAAAAATAACAAACACAAAACTAACCGACATCAGCAGCCATTTTAACAAAATAATTTTGCAGCAGGACTGACGGGTGTGCATGCAGTCTCAGCTTTATAACAAATTATCAGGCTTGTATTTTACTTCACATGATTCACAGGGTTTGATATAAAAAGGCAGAGGCTGAATAAAACCTTTTCAGAGACGAGAATGATGATACCACAGTACAAGGACAGGGAATTGAAAGCCTGGACTGAATTTGATGATTGTTTTCTTCTGATTAATAATGGAAATTGAAAGCCACTGTGTTCAACCTGTGCTGATGCTACAGTTGCTGTAAATAAGCATGAGAATATGATCTTACAGCTTGTGCATGCTGATTGTTTTATGCAAAGCACTTGGCAAATTAGCCAGTGCATACACTATTAAATCTACAACAGAGGTGTCTGGCCACCAAAGGCTGCCATTGTTATTTGTTTAATTGATCTACAGTATTTTACCACATCTTCACTTCCCATTTACCAGGCAAGAAAGCAGTTATGGAGCCTTTCCCAGACTGCAAGGTGTTGTTTTAATCATGTGGGAAGGAAGGAGTTGTGCTACAAAGTGAGATAAAACCCAGCAAGTGTAACAAATCTGGAAAATTCCATTATCATATGCCTCGTCTTATCACTGGTACCATCTAGCTGACTGATTTAATGTTGCTAAGAGACTTGACAGACCAACTTGTTAGCATTACATACTGCAGAGTAGTGATTGATAAATCAGTTGTTACCACTAATTTCACTCCAGCAGGGTGATATTTCAGTAGTCAGAAGTTGGCTGAAGGATATGTTTGTGTACACACCATTTTTTTTTATTTCACACACACACACAGCTGGTTCTCTTTTGCATTTTATAAGTATTTTTGGTAATTTCACGGTAAGGTGACAAGCTGGAAGCCAAGAGAATAACATTACCCTCAGGCACAAATGTAGAAAACCATGCTAGAAATCTCACAAGAACTGATGTTCGTGTCCTATAACTGCTACTCACAGTAGTGACTAAGTTCTGAATAATTTAGATCTTCCTTGAGTTATTTTCATGTCTAGTCCTGATTGATTAATTAAAAAAAAAAAAACAAACAAAGCATTTTAAGCCCCAGAAAAGCTTTGGGTCTGGTTCTGGGCAGAGGATGGGTGGGTGTCAAGTCCATTAGTTCTGAGCTGATTCATCCTGCCCTAATTAATAAGAGTCACTCATGGACCACAGAATATGGAATAACCAGTGCAGTTTATGAGCTAATTAAATACCATCCAGTGCACCATGTGCTTAGTTATTCAGCTCTATTTACATGGATGGTAAGGGAAAACATATTGAAGTTATTTTATCAGGCAAATAAGTCTCAAATGTCATAAAGATAAATCTTTCCCTTCTCAAATTGTGTGATTTTCTGTTTGTGTTTGTTTTGCAACCCAAAGGATGGGATAAAGTGACAGCAGTAGTGTGAAGCGTGTCTCATGGGATGGTTTTGTGTAGGGGGCTCTGCAGCAGGCACTGGTGGGGTGGGCAGTAGAGCATAGGGGTCCTCTCTGTTACACCAGCATGAGTGGTGGCTGTTCTGAATAGTGGCATCTCCTGAATTTCTGGCTATTGAGGCTGAGAACACAAATTATTTCCCAGACAAGCAGAATGGTCTGTGAGTGTTCCCAAGTGAGAAACCCCTTTGCACAACACCCTTCTGTGCAGGACAGTCAGAGAGTTCAGCAAAGGTGTCAGGCAGCAGAAAAAAAAAAAAAAAAGTAGCATGTTTACAGGCAAACAGTGCCCTTTAGTTTTTGTGATGTGAATGACAGAATAATGCAGCTCTTCTCTTCTGTGAGAGAAGCAGAAAATCAAAGGCAGAACAGAATAATGTACTGTATACAAATTATATATTGCACCAGTACAGTATATAAGAAAGCTGGCAAAAAGGAGCTTCTGTGGGTACTATGGATATCATAATCCTGAAAACACCTGAGGGTAAGGAAGTGATTCTTGAAAAAAGGCCGTGGCTCTGAAAAACGCATGGAATGATCTGTCCTTGATTCAGTTTCTGTCAGCAAGGGAAGGGTTCTCAATGTTGTACCTTCCTGACAGAGTTCCTTTCACTCAGAGAATCGAGATTTATTCCTGGAATATTTGACTTGAAAGCAAATGTACAGTTTCCAAACTTCTTCTTTTGTAAAGATGTTTATACATCCTACCAAAAGTAGTATGCAGTCTGCAACAGATAGACATTTTGTTTATTTCTGGATTTTAGCTTGTGTATAAATTAATCTGTCTTTATCGCTGTTTCTCAACAGGGACGTATGGATGTATCTGTCCATATACCAGCATTTATCTTTCTGGTTAGCGCCACAGTGTGGATAATACATCACTAGAGCAGTGGTGCTAGTTATGATGTATGACACCAACATATCTTAAAGCATTGACACTTCTGTGATGTATTATTCAAAACACGGAATTAAACAGAAAGATAAATATAATATGGGCCCTTAATTTTTTAATGGGGGTTACAAGGTTTGAGATTAAAGAATATAGGCTCCAGAGGGCTTACACAGAGGCTGAGTATATAACAGAAACAAATGAGAGTAACTGTTATTTCATATGTGATCCGTTTTATACCAAAATAGATTCATTCTGTGGCCTTCGAAACTTTACAAGTCTTGTTCCCTACATGTTTCCTCTCTGTCTTTAGCTGCAAAGCATCCAGCTTCCTACCACTTTCTTGCAGAATATCTTCCACGAAATACTGTCTTCTCAGCCAACTCCCTGGGCTGCCTCTCACATCCCTAGAACACCACCCGGCAGCTCCTACTGTGCCGAGCTCTGAACTGCCCTAGGATAACTGCTTGCCTCATCCTGTAGATTGGCTACCTGGCGTGCTGAGCAGAGCAGATAATGGTGCATTTATTCTCCTGCTTTTTGCACAGTGAGGGCACTTACTTAACTCTCTTCTCTACTTGGCTGCTGATTACTACTAAACTCATTGAAATTCAGTTCCTATTGAAGGTCTACCTCTTCATGAAATTTAGTTGGAATTATCACATATTTTCAAAAGTTACTAGGGAGATGATGGGGTAGGGGACAAAAAAGAAACACAGACATCCATCTTATTTCCTTGGTGGCTGACTTAAGTTCCTTTTCTATTATTTTCATTAGCATTTACTGTTTTCATTAATTTACACAGATAAAAACTGTATTTAGGATCATTCATTTGCTTTTCCAATGCTGCTAATCTATGTGTTCAAGAATCATAGCATGGGCAGAATTTGAATAAGAAATGTTTTTTGCTATGTGTTTCTAATTTTATTGAAGTTCTGCAGGTCCTTCCAATGTCCTTAGACAGTATTTTCCTCCTTTTTCTAAGAAAGGTGAAATGGCAAAAGAGGCTGCCAGGTCTTCACATACAAAAACTTTTAAGAGAAACTCTAGATATTGCAAAATGCAATTGAAACAGTAACAGTTGGCATTTCAGGGCTTTATATCTCACATAAAGAAAAACAATTCCACAGCAAGCCGGAAAAAATTTCTTCAGTTCAGAAGGCCCTGCTTCTAAACAGAATAAAACCTGGGCATTAGTCTCATTTCCCTGCTCTTTGCAGGCTTTTTTTTAGTGCAGAGTTGCAAGCGGTTTTTACATTGTTCTGTTTTCTCATGGTCACAATGCATCCGCCTCCCTTGTCTTCTCTGTTTGAATATTCCATTTATTAATCTCATTAGCCATTTTTTTCTGCTTTCTAATCAAAACTTTCTTTTTATAGTTTTGGAATAGTAAATTTATTAACCTTTCTTAGGTAATGTACAAAATCCTTTTCCTGCATCAATATTATTTCCTGAATCCTCGAAGATGCTTATACAGTTTTATATCCCCTTAATCTCTTTTATTCTAAACTGTGTAAATTAAGTTCCCTTGCTTGCTCTTCCTCTGTCATATCCTCTAATCCTTGAATCATTCCAGTGTCCAAACTACCGCAAAACCAGCATACACGTTTTCTAGATTTCAGAATGTAAAAAGAAATATAAGAGTCCCTGGTCTGCTGTAACATGCTTCTGTGAGCATACCTCTTATGGACAGTTTTAGCCAAAGAGAATTGCAATTCTGCTTCCTCAGCATGGGCAGTTCTATTTATTATATATATTTTATTGTGTTTTGGAACTATTCACAGCATGCAAGACACTGTTTATGCATTATGTGCTGTTTATCACAGCCCAAACAGCTTAAAATTGAAGATTTTGTGTGTGAGAACCTTCTAGCAGAGACCCCTACAAAGAGAACTACATGTTAAAATCTCTGTGCTATTTCAGTTCCTTTAGCATCAGCATTTATGACATAAAATGTTACATGATAAATGTGGCTTACCTTTTCAGTCTGTTTTGTCCTAAGAATAGTGTTTCAATAAGACCATTTCTGGGACAGCGAGAGAGGAAGGAAATAGTTCACATTGTGCAACATCCAAACCTATTGCAGTGTATGGAGGCCATGACAATTTACATCTGTTATTTCCAGATAATACAGTCAAGTTCATGCAGATCATTCAGATATAGATATAAATAATTTTATCTAAGTCAGAACAAGATTGTAATATCAGTCCCCTAGCCAGTGATTTACAGTAACTCTCTGATGTGAGATACTAAATCTGCCCAAAATGTTTCTGTCTGCCTTCGGATTTTAGTCTAAACAAATACACACATATGGTCAAAGTACTAGTGATGTCAAAGAGTGTCGTGGTTTAAACTCTGTCAGCCACGGAGTCTCACTTGCTCATTTCCCCCCCCCTTCCTTCCCCCTGCCCACACTCCTGGCGAGATGGGGAGGAGAATCAAAAGAATGTAACTCCCATGGGTTGAGATAAGAACAGCCCAGTAACTAAGGTGTAACACAAACCACTGCTGCTATCACCAATAATAATAATGATACGGGAAATAACAAGGGAAGAGAATACAATACCAAGCACTGATACCCAGCCAGACCCAGCAGTGAACCAGCCCTTCCGGGTAACTCTCAGTTACATCCTGGGCATGACATGCTGTGGTTAGTTTGGGTCGGGTGTCCTGTCTCTGCTTCCTCCTGGCTTCCCCTCCTCCCTGGCAGAGCATGAGACTCAGAAAGTCCTTGGTCAGACTAAACATTACTGTGCAGTAACTAAAAACATCGGTGTTATCAGCGCTGTTCCCAGGCCGAAAGACAAAAACATAGCACTGCACCAGCTACTAAGAAGGAGAAAAAATGACTGCTACTGCTGAACCCAGGACAAAGAAAAATATATATAGATAGGTAGCTGAATGTCGTGGTTTAAACCCAGTCAGGTAACTTGTTCACTCACTCCCAGTGAGTGGTGCCGAGCTGACAACAATCGAGGTCCGTGTCCATCTCCCCCCTTCCCCCCCCCCGCAGCGGGGCTCTCCCCTTCCACGCTCCCGGGGGAACGGGGAGGAGGATCGAGAGAGTGCAACTCCCACGGGTTGAGACAAGAACAGTCCAGCAACAAATCACCACCGCTACTATCAGCTAAAACAATGATAAGGGAAAATAACAAGGGAAGAGAATACAATACCACCGGCCAAGAAAGCGAGTTCCACCCGGAAGCCCCTGTCCTTCCGGGTAACTCCCAGTTACCCCTCACCCCGGGCATGACGTGCTGTGGTATGGAATACCTCCCCGGCTAGCCCGGGTCAGGCGCCCCATCTCTGCTTCCTCACAGCTTCCCCTCCTCCCTGGCAGAGCATGAGCCTCACAGAGTCCTTGGTCAGGGTAAACATCACTTAGCAACAACCGAAAACATCGGCTTCACCAACACTGTTCTCAAGCTAGAAGTCAAAACACAGCACTGCACCAGTTAACACAAAGGAAAAACATGACTGCTACTGCTGAACCCAGGACACTGAAGATGCACATCTCTCTTCCAACTTCCTCTTCTGTCTCAGTGTTGTCATTGTAAGCAAATTAGCACAATGGACTGAATGACATCTTTGGTTACATTCATTTTTTGTGATATCACAGGAATTCAGTGTACACATATGTAGAATTTCTCAAAAAAAGGTCTGTAAAAACCATGCTAGTTTGGACAGAGAACATAATCCTATATTGCTATAGTGAAAGGTGATTTGTTAGGGCTGATTATTCTATTTAGTATGTATATATATAAATACAAATATAAATAACCAGTATAATTCATTGACACTTATTTTGATGTTTCCTCAAAAAGCGTATATAGTAATTTATATGCTTGTGTACTCAACAGGACCACCAGCTCCAGAACAAGCTAGTCTTTGGAAGCCTGTTGAAAAACGTCTTGTGCAGTTATTTCTGCACAATGTAGCACCTTCTTTAAAAGTAGGTAATTTATCTCAACATTAATCTGTGACTTTATTTAGTGTATTAGCAACAAGTTTAGAATAGTGGGGAGTTCACAGAATTGTAGAATCATGATATGGTTTGGGTTGGAAGGGACTAGCTCCAACCCCCTGCCATGGGCAGGGACACCTTGTGCTAGACCATGTTGCCCAAGGCTCTGTCCAGCCTGGCCTTGAACATTGCCAGGGATGGAGCATTTACACTTCTTTGGGCAACCTGTTCCAGTGCTTCAGCAACCTCAGTAAAGAACTTCTTCCTTATGTCTAATCTAAACTTCCCCTGTTTAAGTTTGATCCTATCATCCGTTGTCCTACCGCTGCAGTCCCTTATGGAGAGTCCCTCTCTAGCATCCTTGTAGGCCCCTTCTATGATAGTAAAGAAACACTAACTTTTTGGTGTTGTTGAGTGCAAAGTGTCTCTGTAACATCATGCGTCTGTCCCTCTACCTAATCTTAGTCCTCATCATTCTTTCCTGTGAGGGTGGTGAGGCACTGGCACGGGCTGCCCAGAGAAGATGTGGCTGCCCCATCCCTGGCAGTGTTCAAGGCCAGGTTGGGTGGGGCTTAGAGCAACCTGGTCTAATGGAAGGTGTCCATACCCATGAAGAGGAGTTTGAACTAGATGAGCTTTAGGGTCCCTTCCAACCCAAACTGTACTATGATTCTATGATCATCCCCTTTTTCTACAGTTATGAAGAGCCTATCTCCTACTCAGCTGTAATGCAATGACCAGCAGTTGCTTCTAATATAACCTTCCTTTTGAGGATCCATGTAGGTTTTAGTTTGATATATACTAGGTACTAGTATGATACTTTACAGCGAAGAAGTTACTTATGGTAAAGCCAGGAGCATTCCAAATCATAGATTTTTAAGATAAATATAAATATGTATGTATTATGTCTAGAAATATTGAATGTAGTGAAAGCTGGATGTTGCAATTATTGGAAGAAGCACATAAAAAGATACAAAGAGAGATGAATGCAGTTCAACTGACAATCATAAGTAGAAAACATAATTTAACCTCATTTTTTAGAGCTGTCTTGAAGGTAAAAAGCTAGATGGGAGCCATTAGCTTTTAACGATTTATAATGCTTTTAAGAGCTTCCATACAATGAGCAAAGAAAAGAGGAAAAGTATTGGTCTGTAATTCAGAGAAGGTCATTTCCATTTAGGCATAGAAAAAGTAACCTCTGTGGTGTTTGCATGTAAACTTTTCACAACACAAATAGAGCTTTGATCAAAGGAGCAAAATCATGCAGCAATTATGGGAGGTATACAGCTAATTCCTGTGTTTGTCTTAAAAACAAAACAAAACAACAAACAACCACCAAAAGACAACAAAAAAATCAGTAAATATCAGAATGTTTATGTGCAGAAAGTCATTTTTAGAAAGACTCAAGGGGTTCTTTTCAGAATTCTTTCATTAACACCTAGTGCTATCAAATTAAGCCGAATGTAAATTAACATAATACATACATTGTTAAATTTCGAAAGAACAACTAAGTCCATGAATATATAAAGAGAAGGCTAAACCTGAAATCGATATATCCCACTTCAGCCTAACTCAGAACAAAACTTCAGATATAATATTCTCTGGTAAAGTCAGCATGAGTGCTAGGAATTGATGCTAGGCTTTTAAAATACTATTATTTCCTTTAAATTATTCTTGCACCCAAATAATGTCATTATCTAAGGTCATGAGACAAAAGGATGATGAGTGTGCATTTGATTGCATGTATTAGTTTTTATACATCCATACTATCCAGAGAATGCCTAAAGGAATTTCGGAAACCAGGCCAGCTCTGGTTAGGTTTTCTTATTAGCAGTTAAAGAGAGAGCTAGAATCATCTAATAACACGTTCGATGTGCAGCCATCAGCACCAAGGTCAACCATTGCAGCCTGTGGTTTGAGCAGCAAGGAGCACAAAGAGTGGCAGCCTGGCTCTCCTCTTCCCAAGAGGACTTGACTGCAAGTAGGAGTGACCCACTGCACCCAAAGAGTATTTTATGCCCTTCCTTTTGAGCTGGGGAATTGGGTAGCTGGGAAAGACAGCATCAAATGCTGTTCAGGTAAGGAAGGGTTTGAGAGCTGGGGCACTTGAGCATTCCCAAGGGTAAGAACAGGCTAGAATTGGGCTTCAACTGTAGTCAGAAGAACTTGAACCTGGTTTTATTCCACTTGCTACTAAGAATGGTTTTTATTTGTGTTGTAATTTATAAATATTTCTACTTTATTTGTGAAAGAGGAAAAACTAGTGGCTAGCCCTCCAAAAAGGCTGGAAAAGTTCTTGTTTTAGCTAGATGCTGTTCATTATTAAGCCAGTAGCCTGAATGAACTAAACACAGGTCTTTTTCCATTCCTCACAAATGTTTTCCACTAAGATTGTATGAAAGACATTATTTTGATAAGTGTTACTCTTCTGCTAGGTCTTGATGGGTGGCAAGAGCAATAGTTTCAAATTTCAAAATAAAACTCTCTCGGGACCTCCTTACCCGGAGACTCTGGAAAGAATAACATTTATAAACTCTGCAGTGCTCAGGATGAGGCTTCATTAGCATTTTAACTCAAAACAGGCATGAAGTTTGGAAGTGAATCTCCCTTCCACATACTGCATTTACTTTGAAGAGCTCAGAGCATTTCAGGACATTTCTTTTTGAGTGTAAGTAAACTCAAAGCTGTGCTCAGACATTCACCTGTGTGCCCCAATGCTTAATGAATGAATTCATGGAACCAGGCTAAAGCTTGTCCAAAGTAAAATCCTTGAAACAGGTGGGTATCACCTAGACATGGGGTCCTTGGCATCAACTACTCCACCCTTCAGTTCTGCCACACTACTTACTAATGTAGATGCAGCAAGTAAGTATGCATTTGGTTAATAACATTTTATTACAGGGTAAAAGAAAAGCATGGTTAACAGTATACAGCAAGGTGACATAAATACTTAATTCCTGAATTATAATTGTTTCATAGTCTTTGTTTTCACTTAGGCAAATGCTAGGACAGCTGGTGCTTCTCCTCTTGCATACTGAGGCTCAGTGATAGCAAGATTCAAGAGCTTTGTAATCTATCCTAATGGGTAACAGAGCCCAACTTAAGACGCCTTTGATTTTGTGACCTTGCATGCTTTTTCTCATGCTCTCTTGCCAGCTCTGTTCTCAGTCTGCTACCATTTCTACCTGAATATTTGCTGGTGGTTCGTGTTATTTCAGCTATTGCATAAAGTAATTATTAACTTTTATAGGATAGATTCTGCAGTTCTCACAGTTCATAGGTAATTCTGAGAGAAGTTTTTCACTTCATAGTGTACAGTAGACTACTGAATTGTATTCCTAAAAAAACACCCAAAACTTTTGTATCTCATTAGTGGAAGCAGACTGTAAAGTGTAATTGGCCCAGAAACACACTACACTGCTGAAACTCATACTCTTCTCCACTCTGTCCTTTTCAGTGGAAATGGCTTTTAAACATAATGAAAAACCACACAGAAACAAACATTACAGGTGCTCCCATGAGGTCTGTTCAGTTTGCTTTCTCACAGCTAGTTCTTTACAGCCTCCTTTTCCCTGTAAATAGCATCCGTGAACACGACAGTAAGCCCTAGATTGCCATCTAAAAGGTGAATCGCATTTCCACAGATGTCATCATCTTACATTTTGTCCTATTAACTAGGACAGGTTGCCTGTATTTAAAAGCTCAAGACGCTTCAGGCTGCTTTGGCCAGTATTCAGGTGCATGCCAGTCTGTTCCAAATGTACATGATTTTGGGGGGCAAGTAGATCAGGCTAGGATGCTTATAAGAGTGCAAAGAAATTCTTGCTACATTTGTGGTGATTTGTTCAGACTTTGCTTGTCCAGTTTTGGATATCGGTCAGCCCACTTGGATGTGGATAACTGCTTTCCAAGGAGATGGGTTTGGTTCTGTAACATGCAATTTAGTTATTGCCTTTTGATTCACAATTTCCCTTAGTCTGTCTGGTTTTGGTGTCCCAGCAGGCTGGCTATTGTAAGCACCACTCTTAGGTATCTAATTCTCTATGTTTAATCTGGATGATTTAAGGGCCTTATTCTGTGTTGTCAGTTTTAGCACTGAAGCACTGATCTGGTTCTCATTCTTCTCTGAAGTTAGGTATTTATTATCAGACTGAGAGGCTGTCAATGAGTTTTATGTTAAGGAATGCAATTCAGATCTGGAAAACAGCATAATGTGGTGCCATGCACCTTGAAGAAACCTATTACATGACTTTGGGTGGAGTCCTGGAATTTGACAAGTATATGGACCTGTTCCAAACAATTAAATGAATCTCTCTTCAGAGCATATGGTGTAGAGAACATATCATGTTTGAGAAATATGGTTGGCTTCTAATCTTGATTTTTAATTTTGCGACAGAACAATAATTTGGCACAGCATATAAGCCTGTCCGTTCCTCCCCCCTCGCCCCCCAGTTAAGTACAAATGTGTTTTCTTCAAAGACAGAAAAAAATCTTTTCAGGAAAATCCAGTTTTCTCTTGCATATCTCATACATCTTACTTTCAGTCTCAGTTATTTTGAACTCCAGTTTGGAATTAGTGTGGCTGGTTTTATTTCTTATTGATACTAAAAGTCTATGGTGGAAATTAAAAACACAGAGAATCAGCTATTCAAGATTTACCTGTTGGTCTACACAAAGGATCTGGCTGGTATAATTGTTACTAAAAAGATGATGCTAGAGAGAAAGGATTCATTGTTTGATACACCAGAAATTCAGCAACCTATCCAGTTCCCCTGTCTGAGTTGCATACTGATGTTTATAACCACACCAGGGTCCAGGCTGGATGGCAGGGAGCATCATAGAATTATCACAGAGTGGTCTGGTTTGGAAGGGACCTTAAAGCTCATCCACTTCCAACCCCCTTGCCATGGGCATGGACACCTTCCACTAGACCAGGTTGCTCAAGGCCCCTTCCAACCTGTGTCAGAGGTATGGTACTGTTTGAGCTGCAAACAAGCAGTCTTGCTGTTCAGGCTTCTGGAAGCATCTTGGGTGAGATCATGAATTCCACCATACCAGGAGGGATCTGCCGTCAGGTTTGGTGGGTTGCCCCTCCATGTGCTGAGCAGAGATCAGTGGCATTATACTTGATGCTTAGTCAGCCAGAGAAGGACCTCCTCCTGCCCCTTTATGCTCTTCCTGACAAACAGACCCATTATGGGTGAGTCCTTGAGCTGGGCTTGATGAGGTGAGGAGCAGGAGGCTCCTGCCCACCTGGTGCTCTGTCCAGCCAGGCTGCTCAGGTCTGCTGGATGCTGTGCCACAGCCTCACTGAGCCAGGGGTTTTCTCTAAGGAACTAAAGGGATTAGGCTTTTAAGGGGAAATCCAAGAGGAGTGCAGATTTAAGAGATGGCCAAAGGGGCACATTTACAGCTTTTTAATTAAAAGATATTTTGTCTTGAAGGCCAAACAGATTAAGGAATCAGTAAAACCAAGTTAAATGTCAAACGCAGGGTTAGAGCACAAATTAGGCATATTTTTAATGGATTTTTAGCTTCTATTTTTTTTTTTTTTCTGGTATTAAGCAATCCGTAAAGCTTATTAAGGTCATTTTCTATCAATCTTCTTTCACCACTCCTTCTCTCCTGCCCATATTTATGGCATTACAAATACATTTAAATTCAACAGAAGAATTTGGATGGCTCGTAGTATAAAAAGGATGACCTTTAACAGACAATGTCATGCTCACTTTTTTTAAGAAAAAGCTTGTATTTTATGGGAGTAATAACTGAATCTATATTTTTCAAGCGTAACCATGTTTGTTTTTTTAAATGGGATGGTCTTTTCTTTATTCCTCTTATGTCTACTTATTTTAAGTGATCCACAGTGTATGAAAGTCAAAGTGAGAAAGAAGCAAAGTATTGATCAGATTATACAACAGAAATTCTCACAGGCCTAATGCAAAAAAACTGTTCCTAATTTTCTCCATAAGCTCCTTGTCATTATACTTTCGAGTCATGTAGTACTATTTTGAACTGAAAGTGGTGTTAAGTCAAAAAAAGCAATTTTAAGTTTTTAATTATTCTACAAGTTATGCCCTACAGCACATTTTCTTAAATTTTCACCTTTTGTTCAGCACTGAACTGCATGAATTACTTACAAGTCAGGCAGATCAATATCTTAGAATGTCTTACAAATAATAATTTAATTCAGCTGGGATTTTTTCTGTTGTTGCTGTCCATTAACCAACATTTTATTCTCACAGTATTAATAGCAAAAAAAATCAGCTAGTGAAAGGTCTCTTATCAAATGAATCTGTGAGTTCAAGGACACAGCTAATTGTGGTGTGTTGATACTGCCACGCAGACATTTCCTAGCACAGCAGCCAGGACTGTCTCGAGTTGTGTTGTGTGTTTGATGCCTAGAGTCACTGGAGACGACACATTATTTCTTACCAGCTGCACTGGTCATCAGCTGCAGGAATAACCATTCCCACATCGGGGCTACACACCCTAGACCTGCTCTGCAGCTCAGCAGCGATAAAACCAGTAACAGGATTCTACCTACTAGAGATGTGCATAATGCATTGAGGAAATTTGAACTGTTTTCAGTATTACAGAATGGTGGAGAAACTTCTGGTCAATATGCTGAATGTATTGACAGGCATGTCAGGTGCTTGGCCATACATGCACAGATGCACTGTTTTGACTTCAGAGTTGCTAGCTGTATGACCTGACTGAGAAAACTATCTTCAATACCCAATACCTCTTCATTTGCCATCTTACTTACTACAGTCCAATTTTCTCTTTGCAATGAAGGCTATCAGAAACCTGAAGAAAAGTTATTTAAAATAATATTTAAGAGCTGCTAAAATCTTGACATGTCCAAACCATGAAGTAGGATAGATGAATAATTCTGAAAATTAATATTTCAGGTATACCATTGGCAAAAATTCACAGGAAAAGTGTTTTATGCATGGTAGATGTCTCTATCTGCTTGTGGTTTCAGTAAACTATATTATATTGTGTTAAGGTGAATTTATTAAGCTGTGCTCAGTCAGAAGCATCTGTAAAATGATCTGCTTTGAATATCTTTTGAAAGTAGCAGCAAAGTTTAAAATGATAAAAACAACCACCAGCAGCAGAGGAGGTAAAATGCTGGTTTGGCAGTCCCCAGAGCCTCTGTTTTTCTGAAGTCTAAGCAGAAGATATAGTGTCACTTGTGTCATTAAATTTCCACCAAAGGATTTCTGTCAGGACAGCACTGTACCTTTAGTGCTCTGCTGTATGCATGTCATTTGACCCAGTGCTTTCATCAGCTACCTGAAACTGAATCTGAACTAATCCATGCAGCCCCATTGCTCACTGGGTGTCTGAGAGTAAGTCAGTCAGAGCTGGGCAGGGCTCTGCTCTTCACTTTATGATACTGTTGCTATATCCTGAGCAATGCTAGGATTTACCTTGCTGTAAAAGACAATGGCTTCTGACCCTATCTCTCCATATTCTTTGATTTGTAGGATTCTCATATCAGTCCTAAAGCAAAAATACTGTCAGACCCCTTTATTTGTGAAATTTGTTGACCTGATGCAATGAAAAACATCTGAAAATATGTTCATCCATTGTTTGCTGCTTTCTGATGTTTTAAATAGATGGTGCAGTCAGGTTGGCTGTATTTTGCTTTCCATTTTAATGCAATGTTCAGGTTGGTGTTTACTGCTAGCAGTCAAAGGTTTTGGCATTTCAAACGCAAGTGTTCCTACTGTTTTAGTATCAGCACTTCTGTGTGTAGTCTAAGGATAGAGCTGGGATGAAATGGTGTTGAAATTTTGAAATGCTTGTGTTATTAATCTCAAAGGTGGGGATCCCCGTGAGTTGCCTGCCCAGCCTCCATGACTTTAATTAGAAATACGGTGTCTACCTGATGGGTTGCCTGGGCTTGGGGGTTTCTGTCCCTTACAACGTCTGGAGAAAAGACTTCCAGCCCCACCTTTTCTGAACGTGCATCTTGGATACTTGTAGTCTCTCACCTGGGTTGTAATTTTGACGCTTCCTTATTTTCCAGAAGAATCCCATTACTCACCAGCAGCCCAGTCTGTTGTGTCCCAAAGCATTTTTCTTCTTAAAAGAAATGATAACAGAAGAGTATTCCCCGGGTGCCAAATTGCTCATCCTGCTCTCCAGTCCATCAGGAACTTGGGAGGCCCAAATCTTGCCTCAAGTTGTGTTTGTAGTTACACAAGTTTAAATCTCTATTCAATTGGGATTACTTCATATTTACATTGGTACAGCTGTGCAGTACAAAACTGAAATTTGCATATTTTCCCTTTATCAACGTGTTAGGGTGCTTCTTTGTTCTTCCGGGATGTTTATTTCCATTAGCTCCTGATACTCTTTTCGAAGAATAATTCCTGCCAATATGTGGGAGGATAATTTCTTGCTGATTCCTGATTACAGTTTTTCTCTTTATTTTCTTCTGTTACATCTATATTTATGACATGCTATATATAAGGGAAAGTCATATTATCCTCCTATTTTATTTAATAATTTCACCCTGCATTGTCAGCTATTATTTTTGTATTGATCTATAACAGGCTGACATTAGTTACAGTATAATTATTTAATACCAATAACATCAGCCTATAAAACAGTCAAGTAGAACAACCTAAACCACATAAAAACACCTGCTTAACATTTTTACAACACTTTCTTCCGTAACAAACAGACCATGCTAGATTTCAACATCTGGTCTCCAACAATTCTTCTCTTTGCAAATGCTGGCCATTTTTTCATCATCATTTTTATCAGGGCACAGCTGTTACTACAGAGCACCACATACATCTGAAACATGGCTGATGCTCGCTTCTGTCTACTTCTACCTGGCATTGTTTTCCATTGGGTACAATTCATGAAGACAAATGTCTTCACTTTAAAAAGGCATCTCATCGCCATTTAAAAATCAACCTTTTCTTTGTGCTTATATAATAACCACAAAAATATGCTTCAGCACTTTGTCTCCTGAACAGAAATCTGGAGCAACTTCTTTCCTTGAAGGGATGGACAGTGGAGCAAACTCCCTTTGTATGGACTTGTGCTTTCAGGCATTATGGTGGGTTTTTTTAAACCAAGCCTTCAACTTCCCAGGGTAACTGCATTTACTTAAATTGGTCAAAAGAGCCCAGTCCACAACCATTCACAAAATACTGTGGTGATGTTTTTTTTAAAGCACCCCAAATACCTTGCATTTTTAGAGTACCAACTATACTTACTTTCACTTAGAAATGAGAATCTTTGTTCATCAAAAAATATGCTACAAAACCTTGATCTAAAAGAAATTTTTCTTTTTTTTGTCTGAAACAGTAGCTGTCACCATTTAATGTTGACTTTTGAACAACATTTCAGTAACCGTTTGAAAGACAGTTGCAGTTTTCAAAGGTTGAGCAGTTTTCATGGTTTTGAGAGTATTTTTTGTTTTGAAACTAGTAGAGTGGAGAATTATATATATAGTTCCAGTTTCCCAGCTCTGCATACCTGCAGCCCGGTAGTTTTTACGTATATCGATACCGTCATTTATGAAAAGTTGAACTTCAGTATTCTAAGGCTTAGTGCCTTAAACAAATAAGAGCTGTATGTTTTTGATAATTCTGAGTTGGCGTTGTGCAAAGCCATCAAAAACCTGAACTGTGCTGCAGTGAGTTAGCATCAGGTGAACAGTTCGATTCATTTTTCTCATATGCATGAGATTGCAGTTTAGGTGTCAGATTTTGTTATACCTGCTTCTTCCCAGCAGACAGCAACACATTTCATAGAATCATAGAATCATAGAATAGTTCGGGTAAGAAAGAACCTTAAGATCATCTAGTACCAACCCCCTGCCATGGGCAGGGACACCTCACACTAAACCATATCACCCAAGGCCTCGTCCAATCTGGTCTTGAACACCGCCAGGGACGGAGCATTCACAACCTCCCTGGGCAACCTATTCCAGTGCCTCACCACCCTAACAGGAAAGAATTTCCTTCTTATATCCAATCTAAACTTCCCCTGTTTAAGTTTTAACCCCTTACCCCTTGTCCTATCACAACAGTCCCTAATGAAGAGTCCCTCTCCAGCATCCCTATAGCCCTCTTTCAGATATTGGAAGGCTGCTATGAGATCTCCATGCAGCCTTCTCTTCTCCAGGCTGAACAGCTCCAACTTTCTCTAGCTAGTTCTCCTGATTGATATCTTCTGGAGGGGGCCTATGTCGTCCCTAATCTTTCTTTTATTTGGTACATACCTAGCGAATCCCTTCCTGTTTTCTTTAAAATCCCTAGCCGAGTTTAGTTCTAACTGGGCCTTAGCTTTCCTAACCTGGTCCCTAGCTTCTCAGACAACATCCCTGTGTTCTTCCCAGGCCACCTGTCCTTGCTTCCAGCTTTTATAAGCCTCTCTTTTCCCTCAAGGTTTCCTCAGGAGCTCCTTATCCATTCAAGGAGGTCTCCTGGCCCTCCTGCTGCACTTCCTTCTAGCTGGGATGCAACACTCCTGAGCTTGTTGCAGGTGATCCTTGAATATCAACCAACAGCCTTGGGCCCCCCGGCTCTCTAGGGCTGTATACCATGGAACCTTCCTAAGCAGGTTCCTGAAGAAGCCAAAGCCTGCTCTCTTGAAGTCCAGGGCAGTGAGCTTGCTGCACGCTCTTCTCACTGTCCTGAGGATCTCAAATTCGACCATCTTGTGATCGCTGCATCCAAGGCTGCCCTGGAGCGTCACATTTCCAACGAGCCCTTCCCTCTTGGTGAGCACGAGGTCAAGCATGGCACCTCTCCTTGTCAGCTCCTCTATTACTTGCAGAAGGAAGTTGTCTTCTACACAATCGAGGAACCTCCTGGATTGCTTGTGCCGGGCCATACCCTCCTTCCAACAGATGTCAGGGTGGTTGAAGTCACCCATGAGAACAAGGGCCTGTTAGCATGAGGCTGTTCCTATCTGTCTGTAGAGTGCTTCATCCAGAGGTTCTCCTTGATCAGGCGGTCTGTAACAGATCCCCACAGTAATGTCTCCGATAGCTGTTCTCCCTTTAACCCTGACCCACAAACTCTCTGTGGACTGCTCACCTGTCCCCAGACAGAGTTCCATACTCTCCAGCCTATCCCTAACATAAAGGGCAACTCCCCCTCCCCGCCTGCCAGGCCTGTCATTTCTAAAGAGCCCGTAACCTTCCATTCCAACACTGCAGTCATAGGAGCCATCCCACCATGTTTCTGCAATGCCTATTATATCATACCCCCGTAGACGTGTACACATCTCTAATTCCTCTTCTTTGTTCCCCATGTTACTGGTGTTTGTATAGAGGTATCTGAGCCGAGCTACAAATGAAGTTGGGTCATCGTCTGGAGAGGCTGGAATATCTCTACATTGCTCCAAGCATTTATTATAGGTGCTGACAACTGCCTGGGTCTGTTGGGATGGAATGATGCCTCCCTCCCCCAGCACATCTAGTTTAAAGCCTCCTTGACCAGTCTGTCAAGCCTCCTACCAAAACCTCTCTTCCCCTTTCCCCTACCTCTTCTCTCTTTTCCTGCAGTCAGTCTTAAAGAAAAAAAAAACCGAGGAATTCGTGCAGCATGGGCCTAACTTGTACAAATATGGTGTCCTGGGTTCAGCAGTAGCAGTCATGTTTCTCCTCCTTGGTAGCTGGTGCAGTGCTGTGTTTTGACTTTCGGCCTGGGAACAGAACTGATAGAGATTGGTTTGGCCAAGGACTTTGTGAGGCTCATGCTCTGCCAGGGAGGAGGGGAAGCCGGGAGGAAGCAGAGACAGGACACCTGACCCAAACTGACCAAAGAGGTATTCCATACCACAGCACGTCATGCCCGGGGTGGGGGGTAACTGGGAGTTAGCCGGAAGGGCTGGGAGACTGCAGGGTTGGAGGAGGTATGGGTCGGAGCTTGGTCGGGCTTGGGGGCCGAGTTATCGGTCAGCTGGTGCTGAGGTGTTGTATTCTCTTCCCTTGTTATTTCCTTTATCATTATTATCATTGGTGGTAGCAGTAGTGATTTGTGTTATACCTTAGTTACTAAACTGTTCTTATCTCAACCCGTGGGAGTTGCATTCTTTTGATTCTCCTCTCCATCCCTCCGAGAGCAGGGGGAGGGCAAGAAAGGGGGGGAAGTGAGTGAACGAATTACCTGACTGGGTTTAAACCACGACATATGGAGAGGAAAATAGTAAGAGGGACCCATTTCTGTAGTAACCAATTCTGCTTGAATGCCTTCCAGGTCTCTGAGGAATAACGTGTGTTTAATGGACATGGAAAATGTGGGAATCCTTGGGATTTTTGGCTCATACTGTGGACTGACTTTTAGCCATTGCCTGTGGTGTATTATCTTTTTATGGCAGACACCACCTGAATGCATTGGAAGGTGTAAAGGTATTTTACTTAGTTTTGTCTAATTTGTAAAATAAGGCTTTTTGGCCAAAACGGACTAAATCCTGTCTCCATTACCACTTTCCCCAGGTAAGTGTTTGGATATCTAAATTCTCTCCTTATCTCATTAGTGGAGAAGGAGGAGGTTGGGGATTTTTCAAGGAAACTTTCCCAGTATTCTCAATCGAGTGAGTTTCCACAGTGTTATGGGAAGTTTTTTCCACTCATTTTATAGTGTAGCATGGTTTTAAGTAAATTGTAATATAGCATTTAGCTATTCTGCCAACCTAAAAGCTCAGCATCTTCATGCTGTCTTTCAGCAGAAGATCTTAAAGTACTTTGATGAGTATTAATTAAACTGCAGAACATGCCATGTACTTTTATTCCAATTTTACAGAAGAAAAAACAAGCTATCAGTAAAATTTGCACAATGAATTCAAGTAAAAATGCCTACATGCAACCTGCTAGATACGTTAGTGGGTATTCCTCCACTGGGAGAGCTTTTAATAATGTATCTGTAAATGTTCTGGGCAGAGGCAAGGGAACACTGACAGCAATAAAAGGATTCAGAATTATATTTGATAAGGTTTATGGTGTTTATCGGTTTATGTTTTGTTTTTGTATATAAGTATTCATCTGTTCTATTTTTCTGGCAATTCAAATTAATTATTTTTCATAGATTCCCAAGATGCACTACACTCCATTTATTTGTTATACTGCTGACCATATTTAATGACCAACCACCGTTTGAACATCTCATTTTTAATGATCATGATAAATTGTAGCCTATCATGGTAATTTAGTATGCTTATCATGCAAGATCTAAGCCAGAAAACTTAAAATTATATTATAATGAGGAAGCACATCTTAGTTGGGAAGCACAAGAATAATTTGCCATTTTAAAACTTGCAGTACCATTCTTTCCCTGGAAGGGTTTTGTAGCACATCAACCTAGCAGTTCTGTTCCGTTCTTGCAGGAATATAGGTCATAATCTTTTCCATATTGCATCTCATACTGCAGGTATGTCTTTTTGCAAATTCTTTAATTGCAGTTTCCTTTTGAACCTAGTTTATGATTGATGGGGATAAGAGGAGTTCATCAGACAGGTCAGATGAAAGACTCTGTCAGGTAGCAAGATGAAACTTGAGAAGATTCTTCACAGGGCCTCTAGATTGAACAAGATACGTAACGGTCAGACTACTGTTTGCTTATAGCTATATACAATATGGTGCTGCATTCCCCAGTGTCCAGCATGCCCGAACTCCATATCATACTGAGAGGGGGTGAATGGTATCACTCCCATTTTTACCTCCTTTGATTTCACACAAGTAGGCTAGAGAGGAGCTGCAGCACATATGCACTGTGATATGGGTCAATGAGATATCAGGCATCACCCCATCAAGTAATCTAAATTCAGCCTTTTTGAGTGTCACATTCAGTATCATGCTTTCTCATACTTAGCTTCTCCCTACTGTGATGCCTTCCCTCATTCTGCTGTTTTTCATCATCCTTGGGATGACAGTGGAAGATGAGAGCACAGAACCATCAATCCCAGCCCAGTATCACCTGAGGCTACACTTGTGCTAAAGTTAATATTTAGCATAACCTTTGCAGTTTACCACTTGGTTTTAGTTTTTATGACAAACACCAAGCTCAGTAATGAAGATGGTAATTCGTATTTTCAGTGATTTTTTTTTTAAATTGCCACTATAACATTTATGGTTTCTCTAAACACATTTGTCAAATCATCTTTGAGATGGTGTCTTGCACTTGGCAAAATGTTATTTTGGAATGGTCACTGTGTTTGTATTTCACATCAAATAACATCATGTACTATACTGACTCAAGAGAAGCATGATCAGCAGTCAGTAGAACTAAAATTGGCTATAAGAAAAAACAATCAATTAACAGGATTTTTAAAATGCAGTATTAATTTTGTCAGCAGTCATGGGAGGGTAGTTCTTTAAGTCTTAAACTGCTCTCTTCCCGTCCCTGCTCTTAGTGGGGCCAGGAGAAGAAAAATCATAATATTCCTTCATCACACAACAGGTAGATTCTGTGAAGTGGTGGTGGGAAGAAGCTGGAGGGACAAGAGTTGGACCTCTCTGCTGTCACTGACAAAACAGCTCTATCAGGCGAGCTTTTCTTAATTTAGTAGTCAATACAGTAGTCAATACTTTGATCCTTAAAAAGGAGATGACAGAAATGACAAAGGTTGTGTAAAAGACATCTTAATAATGGTGGGAATTGGCAGAATAGCTTAAAGTGGACATCATTTAATCACAAAAAAACCCACCATGATTTAAAAAAGATTATTTTAAAAGTTAAAAATGGTTTTGCCAATGGAGATAGCAACATCATCTTATGCGATGATATGCAGAGAGCCCAAAACTCATTTCAGATGCATATTTTTTAAGACTAATTTATGGGGTCATTTTTAAAATACTCACTTTCAGTGCCGTCAGTGTTGTCTTAATGTTTTGTAATCATAATGTGAATTTGTAGTGCTCTTAGAACTTTAATTACAAAGCTAAATTGTACTAATATCCATTAGGTACTTCCTAATTGAAGCTACATCATATGTCTGATGTGGTAGTACTAATTGGTATAATTAAATTCTAATATGCACCAGTAGACTATTGGAAAGAGAGTTAAGAATAGAAGGAGGAATAAGCACAGCCACAGAGAAAACAACATGGATCTGAAAGTCACACCCAAGAGCATCCTGAAGAATGTCCATTTCAGAGATGGTGTGGAAGAGGCAGAGGCACCAGCCTCTCCTGGAATCAGCAGGCAGGCTGCAGCAGGACAAGCACAGTGTTGGGCACGTGCCCTGCACAGCCACAGAGAAAACAACATGGATGGGAAGGTCACACCCAAGAGCATCCTGAAGAATGTCTGTTTTGGAGATGGTGTGGAGGAGGTAGAGGCAGCCAGAGATATGCAGAGAGTGTCTCCTGTCCCAGCCGTTCCAATGGACACCAAACTGGCAGCTTCTACACTGGGTGGAGCTGCAGAGGAAGTGGAGCACCGCACACCTCTCACACCAGTGTCACCAGTGGAGGAAGTACTGGCACCAGCTTCTCCCGTCTGTGGCAAGCAGGAGGCAGCACCACAGGCACAGAGCAAGGTACGTGCTCTGCTCAGCCCAGATGCCTACGAGATGGTTGTAGAAGAAATGGCCAAGAACGTCACTGAAGAGGTCCTGATTACGTCTCTGGCTGTGGTCCAGGGAGCCAGCCAGCAGCTGGTGAAACATCAGGACATGAGGCAAAACTTATATGTGGTGATGGTAGTAATGACATCTGCAGGAACTGTGGACACTGAGTCTCTCATTTGTGGAGACCATCAAGGAAAGGCTGAAACAGCCATTATCCCACCACAAGCACACCAAGAGTAAGTGGAAGCTTCATGGACTGAGATCCCTGTGGCAGAGGCTGGATCATCCCACTCTACCCCAAAAGCAGCTGACAAAGGAGCTGCAGGAGTTTCTTCCTTTGCTCCTGACTCTCAGCACCCAGTGAGCAAGGCACGTATGGCTAGCATCAGAGATACTGAGGAGATTCAGGCAGGAGTCTTGCAGGGGCTACATGTGGCAGGGAGATTCCTGCTGCTCCCTATGCCAGAGCCTCTGGAAGAGCTGGAGAGGAGCAGCATGGCCCACACCAGGCACAGGCTCAACATGCAAAGGAGAACCAGCTTGCGTTGGTTGCTGGGCAGCTCTGTGAAAAGGGAGCCCCAGCAGCAGAGGAACAAGCGGCCTCATCTGTCCTTCTGGCACAGATGGATGCCCAGTCACAAGCAGATGAGTGCCAAGGACAGGATGGGACAGGACAGGGGAATGAGCCTCTGCCTGTGGCCAGCCACTGCTCCACCCAACTACAGCACACTCACCTCCTGCAACCTTATTGTGTGATTACAGGTGGTGCCAGGGACCTTGGGCAAGGAAGCTGATGATGAGGACTTGGACAAAAAGGAAGAGGAGGAGTGGGAAGAGACCACAGACAAAGAGCTGTCTGAAGGGGAAGAGATCAGCACCTCCAACATCTTGGTCAACCCCTTGGTCCAGGACCTCTTCCAGGACTCCCACGCAGATCCCCAGGAGGGATCCAGGTGCCCCACCAGCATGGCATGGATGCGACAGCGGAGGCTACTGGAGATCTGCAGAGAATGTCTCCTGTCCCAGCCATTGGACCCATGGGCACCAAACTGGCAGCTTCTACACTGGGTAGAGCTGCAGAGGAAGAGGAGGACCACGAACCTCTCACTCCAGTGTAACAAGAGGAGGAAGCACTGACACCAGCTTCTCTTGGTGTTGGTGAGCAGGAGGCAGCACCACAGGCACAGAGTCAGGCACTTGCCCTGATCAGCCCAAATGTGTATGAGGCGGTTCCACAGGAAACAGCCATGCTTATCACAAGGGAGCCTCTGGTCCAGGCTGTGGGTCAGGGAACCAGCCAACAGCTGGTGGAATATCAAGACACAACCCAAATCCTGAATGTGACAATGGCAGCATTGCCATCTGCAGCACTTGAGGACACTGAGTCTGCTGTGGCTTCAGAGCTTCAGGGAGAGGCCAGCGAAGCCGTTGCCTCCCCAACAGCACTTGAGGATGAAGTGGCTGCTTCATTGACTCAGATCCCTGCAGCAGAGGCTGGAACATCCCACGTTCCTCCAGGAGCAGATGACAGTGGAGATGCGGCAGCTTCTCCCTTGTCTCAGGACTCTCAGCGCCAGGTGAGTGAGGAGCGTGTGGCTGGCACTGGAGATCCCAAGGCCCTGGATCACAGCTCCCAGGGTGTTTGTGACAGGGGTATTTCTGGTGCTCCCTGTGTCATTCCACTGACATTGTCTCCATCCCCTGCCTGTGCTCTTGCTACCCTTCAGGGAATGGTCAGATGCTTTGTGAGGAAATAGGCTGGGCAAGGCTGTTACTGTCATCCAGGGAACCAGAAAGCAGCAGGTTGAAGAGCCAGACATGGCACAAATCCTGGATGTGGAGTCACCATCAGTGTCGCCCACTGTAGTTCAGGACACTGAGGACAAGCCAGGTACTTCTCTGAGTTGGGTGGCACCCAGGCCAGGCCAGCAGCAGTGTGTGCATGAGTTTAGGAGTGCCCCAGCCTACCCTCCATGGGTGGAAAGGGCCACAAGGATGATCGGGGACAGGGGCACCTCCCATATGAAGACAGGCTGAGAAAGTTGAGGCTGTTCAGCCTAGAGAAGAGAAGGCTGTGTGGAGACCTCATAGCAGCCTTCCAGTATCTGAAGGAGGCCTATAAGGATGCTGGGGAGGGACTCTTCATTAGGGACTGTAGTGATAGGACAAGTGGTAACGGGCGACTGTGAGGGTGGTGAGGCACTGGAATGAGTTGCCCAGGGAGGTTGTCAATGCTCCATGCCTGGCAGTGTTCAAGGCCAGGCTGGACAGAGCCTTGAGTGACATGGTTTAGTGTGAGGTGTCCCTGCCGATGGCAGGGGGGCATTGGAACTTGATGATCTTAAGGTCCTTTCCAACCCTAACTATTCTGTGATTCCATGATTCAGTGAATGCCCCTAGGGAAAGCACAGGCATGTGGTCTGGGCAGAGCAGGTGCACGGCTATGTGCCTGTGGTGCTGCTTCCTGCTTGCCACAGGCAGGAGAAGCTGGTGCTGGTGCCGCCTCCTCTTGTGACACTGGAGTGAGAGGTGCGCGGTCCTCCTCTTCCTGCAGCTTCACCCAATGTAGAACCTGCCAGGCTGTAAATCAGAATCACCCCCCCCCCCCCCCCCCCCCCCCCCGCTCCCAGAAGGACGCAGAGGAGAATTGAATTGAAAGAACGCAACTCCCATGGGTTTAGATAAGAACAGTCCAGTGACTAAGGTGTAGCACAAACCACTACTGCTGCCACCAATAATAATAATGATAAGCGAAATAACAAGGAAAGAGAATACAATACCACCTGTCGACATGTAGCCCGATTCAGCAGCTAGCCAGCCCTTCCAGGTAACTCCCAGTTACATCCCGGGCATGACATGCTGTGGTATGGAATACCTCTTTGGCTAGTTTGGGTCAGGTGTCCTGTCTCTGCTTCCTCCTGGCTTCCCCTCCTCCCTGGCAGAGTATGAGACTCACAAAGTCCTTGGTCAGACTAAACATTACAGAGCACTAACTAAAAACATCTGTGTTATCAGCACTGTTCCCAGGCCAAAAGTCAAAAAAACACAGCCCTGCACCAGCTACTAAGGAGAAAAAATGAGTGTTACTGCTGAACCCAGGACAAGGAGCTGCTAGGCAGAATTGTAGTAGACAATTGGAGTAGACAGAGTCTTGGTGACATGGTTTCGTGGGAGGTGTCCCTGCCCATGGCAGGGGGGTTGGAACTAGATGATCTTAAGGTCCTTTCCAACCCTAACTTTTGTATGATTCTATGCTTCTATGTGTGTGAAAAGGGAAGGAAGGCTGAGATGTGGTCACTTTAAGATGAATGTGGGATGAGGAGGAGAGGGAGAGTGCCATGAGCTGTAACTGGTAGCGCAGCTGATGTGTCTTGGCCACAGAACCTTGGCACCAGGTTCATCCATTTGTAAGGGTGAAACTGATGCTAGTCCTCAGAGTCAAACTGCAGTGGAAAAGGCAACAGAGAAGGTCTGGTGTCAGCTGAAAGAGCTGCTAAAGCTTACCAAAGGGGGAATAGCATATTAACAATAAATAATGTATGGAGAAGAATTTGGGATGTCAACCTATGAAAATTTCCCCTCCTACTATTTATAATGCTGTTTCCATTTCTCTCACTTTTATTAATTTTCTCCTTTTTATTTTCTGTTGTTAAAAAATCTAGTTTTTCCTTTTCATTCAGGGTGAACACGAAAAAGGCATGTTTGTCCTAGCATAAGAAATCAAAATCAGTGTCCATAAGAAATAAAAATCAAGGCCAAAAATATGTCAGTTCAGCAATGTTGAAGATAATAGGCAAAATTTTTACAATTATGGGAGATTTAATAATTGAAATACCAAGCTGATTTTTTCCTGAGAGCCTCATTTTCTGAAGATGTTCTGGCTGGAAAATATTGTAGATCTCACTGGAGTCAATGAGAAAAACTGGGAGAGAGAGCTGGCAAATAGAGATCCTTCAGCACAATTGCATGCTGCTGGAGCAGTCCCACTGCCAGGCCTGACAGAAGATGGGTAGAAGGGATAGGACTTCTATAGACATAGAGTTTCCTCTCTTCAGAATGCCTCTGAAAAGTATTTAGTAAAGCAGAAAGCAAGTCCTACAAGTCCAAGGAAATGATTTGTAGGGGAGAGATTTTTTTCCATTCTCCTTAGTAGCCTGAGTTTTCTGTGTTCAAAGAGCCTATGATGATCAGGTTTCTTCTTTCTTTATGTAATCTGAAAAAACAACAACAACCTGTTTTTGAATTTTAAAGCCTTTTGGCATGTCTCCTTACAAAAGGTGTTCTATCTCAAAGCTTCTGCCAACTCAGGATCCCACCAGAGAAATCTTCGAAGAATTTACAAGTTGAAGGTAACTCCACAGAAGATCCGTTGTTTATCAAATTTTCTTTGCCCAAGGTCTTTCCTTGCCCTTATAAAAAGAAATTCAAGAAGTACTCAGTTTTCTTAATCCTACTATTAGCAGATTTCTGAAAACAGATTTTAAAAGTAATTAGCAAAGTAACTTATAGATCCTTTGAACATCAGGGAAAACAACCTCTCTCTTGGGACTCCTTATTTAAACGGTGAATATTGAATTTGGGTATTTGACAGCCCAATACGTTTAACATTTAGTTAATCCTGCTCTGTGCTAAAAAGCTGCCCACTCCATTTTAATTCAAATTAATGGAACAAAAGCATTCATAGGATGCCTTGGAGCTCCCAAACATTAGATGCTAGAAGGAAGTGAAATGAAGTTTTTATGTACAAGGGACTGGATGGATTACATCACTTTCAAATATTCATGAATGAACTATGTTTGGCTAATTCAAGAGGAGTAAAAATAAGTGGTTTTATTCATCTTCTCATTATTTCACATTATAATCTCATTATGCATAAGCCAATTGCTTTTATGTCTTTTTAATTTACTTTTTTTTTTAAAGTTCTTGCAGGAGGAGTTCTAAGGCCTCTGTAAGCGGCTGTGCTGCTGTTAAATTTAATGGGCTCCAGCTGTGCAAAGGGTATTGTCAGGAAGAATGAACAAAACTCCTGGAAGAACAAACAAGAAAACAGGATACTTTTAATGGATTATTTGTTCATTGGGAGGAAATGATACATATGTGTGGGTTTGTTAAGCAGAACTGAAATCATAGTTACATATGTGTGCAGAATAACTTTGTTAAACAGGAGGACTCTGGTGATGTGATTAAGGATCTACAATAGAGTAACTTTTAACAGCTAAATATCCTTTCACGTATTCTTTGCCTAAAAGGGAATTCAGAATCATGTTTCCCTGCATGTTAGCCAGCTGCTTTAAGCTGGTTCAAACAGAAAGCCCTTCTGCCCTTTCCCATGGAGCTACAAGCAATCTCCTCTGCCACCCTTGACACCACCACCTCTTACTTGCTTCAGTATATGCACAGAGCTGCATCGCTAGCTGTGTTGCAGTGGCACTGACAGCTACCTAAGAGGACAAATACCAAATTCTGTCTCCTGTTACTCCCTGTGCTGCCTTATTTCTGGGATAGTTTGGGATGGGTGAAAAATGATTTGGCTACTGTTGTTGCTGTGTGCCCCTTTCCCCCTCCCTTCCCTATGACCTGCCATGTGTTGCATTTCTTGCAGTGTTTTGGTGAGGCAGCTGTTGGAGGTGACTGTGCCAGCAACTGTTCAGCAGAGGGTGATCACCATCACCCACACTGGACACCATTTTCTTGCTGAGGGGCTGCTGTTGCCTGATGATGACATCTGCCATGGACAAGATATTTGTGATGTTTAAGTGTGTCCATCATTCTCACATTCCAGACAGTGTCTTCCTTGCATCCTCATCCTTGCTTGTATTACAACACATAGCTGGTTCAAGCCAGTAGAGCATGAAGAGTGCAGTTAAAATAGTGTATAGGAGAGAGCAAGGAAGATTTAAAATTTGTATTTGCCTAACTCCAGGGACTAAAAATCTGATGCCATTAAAGAAGGTACTGATTGCCAATCTTATGAAAAATCAGACCTTTCTAGCCTTTTAATAATAACCCAGAATGCAAGCTACTTTCCTTAGTGCCTCCTCTCTAAACATGATTCATTTCTTCTACCTTACTGATTGAATAAGCTGATCTTGCACAAGCTGAATATGATTGAGAGAATAAGGCCTGAGTGCTCCTTGTTTACAAGTTAACTTGGAAATACTGTGAAATATATACCTTTGATTCCACCACCACCATCACACACACACACACACACACACACACACCAAACTATTACATAAGTATTTGAAATGAAATACAGAAAGCAAAGCACTCTGCCTCCAGAAGCATTTCCAACACTGGATGGAAAGTGGCATTGCAAGGCAGAATTGGTTAGACCAGCAGTTTCTTCTGTAGCTGGGCAAGGCCAAATACATACTTCTGCACCTCTGCCTGACCAGGTACTTTAGGTCATGAGTTAGAGACATCATACGTACATACCTGCACATGACATCCCCAGACTGGTATCTGGTGTTTTGCACTTGCCCACATCTTATGCAGTGCCATTTTTGTCTCCCCCATTGTTTATCGTCTAAGTCTGTTCCAGTTTTAAAACACTACATTAATGAGATATGAGACTAAGACTAGCAAGCACATTAAACTTACATTTAAAAATTGATTTTGCTGGAATTATCTAGTGCACTAACCGAAGTACCACAAATTTAACTATTATCTTTTGTGTGTAATGATGTGAGTTTGAATTTGCTTTTTAAGAAATACTCACCATGAATACAAAATGTTAACCTTCAAACATCATCACAAAAAGATCCATTTTTTCAGTATGTTTTTTGTCTTTCAGCTACGCTTTCAGGTTATTTTTAATGCTTAATCCATCATTTTGTGACCTCCACCATGGGAAAGGTAAATGTAAATCTTTCCAATACCAAAGAAACAAATGGAATGAAAAATAAAACTGTTTTGTGTTGCCAGAAATGCTAAAAATTAAAGCATAGAATGCAAGGGTAAAGCTCTGCTCTTCAGAGGACTGTCTGCAGACTTCATAGTAATTACTTGTTTTATGTGCTTGTATTTAGGATAGATAAACAAGACCACCTTCAGATTTTTAAACTGAGTCAAGGGAAAGGTTGCAAACCTGTAGGAAACTTGTGTGATTTATTGCTTTTGCTACATACTTAACCTAATGTTTATTTTTTTGTGTAACGCAGGCAGAAGCAGATGATTGCCAGGGTGCAAGGAGAGAGCAGCAAAGACTTGTGATCATCTCAACAATCCACCTCTACAGTCTCAACAGATCAGGCACTACTCCCTTTTGCTGTGTTCATCTTTTGCTTCCATACTACCTTCATTAATTGTGTTTCTCGATGCTTCTTCTCCCAGCTCCCCACGCTGTGAGGTAAGGAATGGTGGATGTCTTAACGCTGCCTCGACTGGTAAAGCCTGTTTCATTAGACCTGTCCTATCAGGGATCAGAAATGTCTAACTGAGGATAGATGACTGAGCCTGCATGATGTTTTTTAAGAGCTGATAATTTGTTGTCTGGATCTCTCTGTGTCTGGTCAACACAGGCTCTATATTTCATTCCCACCCATACCTTAATTATTGTTGGAAATCTCAGTTGTTAACTTTGGGACATAAATGAGATGCTACCTCCTACAACAAAGCTGGTAAACAGCTGTTTTCTTTTTCCCCTTCCACGTCACATCCAGGAAATGCGACACAGGGCTTTTAGTCATGAATATATTGTTGGCAGATTTTATCTGACTGCTGGACTTCTAAATCACTGAATGGTTTGGCCACTGCACAGTGAAGAGGCATGCCTCTATGATTTGCACAGATTTGTGGCAACAGAAGTGGTAAAGCTTACACATGGTTTTCAGACTAAAGCTCTTCTCACCTTTGGTGTGATCTGGATACCAGTTTTTCAGCACTGACCTTAGCCAATCAGGGTTAGCAAGGATATGTTCTCCACACTCATACTGTAGTTATCAGTGATGGTGAGTGCCACTTGAATGTAATGCTGCATCAGCATTGCTATGTTAGTAGTAGTTGTTGCCCCAATTACACAATATTTTCTAAGTGATTTCTAATTAGACGTTATTCGTTTTCTGTACATGTGGAAAAGGAAAGATACGATTTTCAGATAAAATCTAAGATGGCACAGCTTTTTTTTTTTTTTTATTTTTAAGACCTGTCAGAAATGTTTCCTTCTGGCTTTTCTTTTGTGTTTTATAAGTCTGGTTCATCTGACAGTAGGTACTTGTGTTGTTCTCTGACAGGGGTGCAGAAGGAGTGTGGTCATCATCCTGCTTACTCGCAGCAGAATTGTTTCACTGAAACAGCCTCAGTTGCAGAGATCTTTCTAAATTTGTGCTTAGCTTTGTAGAGTACTCAGGGAATCATACCAGACCTTAAACAAAAATAATGAATTACCTGCTATTCCTCTTATGATTGATTTTGTTCTTATCTTCAATTTATTGAATTAGTACCAGTTATTCCAAATAAGGAGACTGACAGAAAACTGGGAAAAGTGACAAGCCTGTTGACTTTTTTGTGCGTGTTTGAAGGACATTAGTATATAAAAAGGGACATGTTTCTCAGCAAGCTTGCTCTATAAGAGGAATTCTCTTTGTCTAACAGGAATAACTTCACTTAGTTTTAGATGTGTGAAGATGCTGATGTCTCAGATGAAATCCACTCAGACTAGTGTACTCAGCTAACGGTGAATTCAGGCTAAGACTAGCTAATACAATACAAGACATGCCTAACATGAAACCAAAGAAATTGCATCACAAAAGTCAACAGAGTGTTGTCACTGAAGTTTAAATGGTGTTCATCGCTTTTGAAGCAGGGAAAAACAAGAATATAGCTGCAGTGGTAGTTGGGCAGTGTCCATTATTTCTAATGTCCTTACAGAAATGTCCGTTCTGGTATTTACTCTTTTTTTTTTTCCCAGAGGACAGAACATGGCCTTTGTGGAAGTTCATGTCATAAGTAATGTTATACAAGGCTTTCTAGTGCCTGTTCCCTGGTTCTTACTCTTTCTCATTTTAGCATGTTAACGTGATTGGATGGAGAAAATGTATTATCTATATATTTTCCAAAGTCTCTGATTACTGTAATAAGTGGGCTTTTTTATGTTACTTATTTTTTAAACCACTTTAAGTATCTATTTATTTAATTACTTTGCTTTTCTTTTTTTTTAATTCCCTAAATACTGTCACAGGTGGAAATGAGATAACATTGTGGTTTATCTCAGGTGGAAGTTAGATGATATTATGGTTCTTAGCACTCTTATGGGTTCAGAGTATGAGTTAATCACTCTCATCATCTCTGAAATAACGGTAGGAAGTGTGAAAGTCCAAATTAGTTATGTACTAATAATTTTTTTAAAAGAGAAGGCAGAGGGGAGAGCTAGGTTGAAACAAGTATTTTATGACACTTCACTGAGTAGCTAGTAATCTGAAAGAGGACGAAAACAAGAAATCAGGTAAGGGTCAAGTAGAGACTTCAGGTAGAAAACTAGAATACCCACAACCATTGTAACCTGGTGGGAAAAAAAAAAAAAAACAAACAACAAAAACCTAAAACATTTAAGCACTTAGGGTACAAATCAATTTCCACCTACACAGTTAGGTATATAAAATTCTGATACTTCCTATACTCAGTGTTTCCCACATTTGTTGAAGCAAAATATCTTATAATATAGGAAGGTTTAGCTAAAAATTATTTGGATTAATCTGTTTTAGCTTACATCAAATTATTTTAGGTGTGCTCACAGCGGCATTGAAAATATCTTGGCTATGGGAGGAATAACTTCAAATTTTAAATATTTCACCTTCATTTGCCAAATTGTCTCCATTATCAGCTCCTATATTCCTAGCATACCAAGAGCACTGCAGCACAAGAGTTTTTGTACCAAACCATGAAGTATGATGGTCTACCTTTAGATAACAGTTTAGTGATGTTATGCACTCATTGGGCAGTATAACTCTTCAGATGCAAGTGGCTGAAGAAGGCATCAAACTACGATAGATGCTTTCCATGCTTAGCCAGATGCTCACAAATTAGGGCAGAGATAACACTGAATAGCATTATCTCTGTAAACTCAATTTAGATTAGAGCCTTTAGTCTACATATTCTACATTTGTGAGTCTGTAAGCTTGCTGGAGGTATGGGTTCTTGCATGTCGTCTCACAAATAAGCTTTTCCTTCCTGGAATACATTTAATGGTTCATATTTCCGTGTCTGAAATAGCAAATGTTCAGTAGTGCTTAATCTTAGCCACATCATGGGTCTTTCTGGTTGTACCCACAGAAGCAGCAAACTCTTGTTTCCAGATATTTAAATGGATAGAACAACTCTCACTTCCAGCCATTGACAATTCTGTAACATTTGCATGGGAATACACTTTCATGTATTATGAAAATTACATTAAAATCTCAAAAATCTCTTAGAGTACTGAGGGTTTGTTTTTGCAGGGGGGGTCAATGGCAGGCCATATGCACTTCCTCCTATCATTTGTGATTTTACAAACCTTCAGTTGTCATCCTTTCCAGGATGATGATTCTTGGCCAACTGTAGTTTAACTTAATATAGAAGTCATACCACTCCTCTCTCCATGCTGTAGGCAATCTCCTTCACATGGACTGAGCTGGTGCAGAACAGCAGCTAAAAATCATTATTGTTACAGGGGCTGAAAGAAAAAAATATGTCACTTTGATGCACTTAAAGAAATACCTAGCTCTTGTCCCTCTCCTCTCTTCGACCAAGAGCCCTTGGTTATGAACCTACACTTGCAGAATATCAAGTAGTGTGCATTCAGCTGTCTTCTTAAAAAAATGCTGGCAGGGACTCAAGTCAAATCTTGTCAGCATTCATTTACAATCCAACATTTAAAGGAGACAAGATTAAAATCATTTTCCCCCACTGCACAAAGCACCAGATAAAAGAATCTTTTCAGTAATAGTATTTCATTTTGAGTTTCACCAGTCCGTTTAGTTTTCATATTACAAGAAGCCTATTAGCTTTATATCCTTGTGCTGAATGTTGATGGATTCTGACAGCTGTCACTGAGAAACTGAAAGAGATGAGATTTTCAAGCGGAATACAAATTCTACTGAATAAAGGTGAAATTTGCTTCACTCACATAAATCATGAGAATCAAGCTATGGATGGATGGAGTATGGATGGCATGAAGTACATGCCCTTGCCTCTACATCTTGTCTCCCCCATATTATGTCACAGTCACTCCACAGTGGGGGAAAAATAAGCCCAAAGCAGGTACTTGGGGGGTGGGGAGGGTGGCATATGAGAATTCAATAACCCTTAGCAGGCCTGGTCTTGTTTTCTCATACTAGACAAGTCATCTGGAAAATACTTTTCATAACGATGAAGGGATGTGACAGTAACAGAATCTAATTCCCAACAACCTATTGCAGTATTTTATGTAGTGTGAAGGGCTCCTTTGGACTTTCTGTTATCCGTGGTATCACCCTCACAGACTACAGAAATAACAAAAAAAATCCCATTTGTTATATCTCATATATGGTCTAGAGAGAGCATGCTTCTGCCATTGACCACAAATTTGTTCACCTGAATTTACTGTTATCTAAAGAGCTGTCTTTTGTTGTTGTTGTTGTTTTAAGCATAAATATATACTTTTTATATTTATTTGGCACTAAAGAAGAATTTATAAAACTTGATCCTTCTCCTGATATTTTTTTACAATGATGGTCTCAGATGAGGTTTCAGAATATTTTGCTTTTTCATTTTTCTTTTTTTTTTTGTTTTAATGGGACAGTAAGAATGAGTAATTTGTAATCACCTTGCAAAAGAGATACATAGACTGGTGGAGAGATGAGTTGATGAGTTTTGGTAACTTGTTTAAAGCTAGTTCCCTTATGAATTCACCAGTTACAAACCGAGTTATTTAGCAGGATATTGCAATGCTGAATCTTTCTGCTGCTTTACCATGGAATCTCAAGCATATTTTATTTGAATTTTTGTTTCAGTAGTTGGTTTACTGCAAAGCAGATAATATCAGTAAACAATACAGTCAAATATTTAATAGTATGGCATTTTCAAAAATAAAATTAGTTTCTTTGTATTCTCTGTATAAATATGTTTTCAGAAGGATTTCTATGGTTCACTTTCATTATATTCTGTTTGGCTTATGCCTTTTGAGGCAACAGTTCCATTCCTGCAGAGCTACATTTAAAAGGCTGTCATTATTTAGAATGGATCATCTAATTAAGCTACCACAGGGTCTGTAAGTAAAATTAATCAGTGTAGGTATATTGCCTGTATGAGTCACAATTACTAGGCAAACAGCTTACTGCCCAATAGAGTTGCTGTAATCCAACTGTAAATAGCCTTGTAGAATTTAGGGAAAGGTTTTGTTTACTCTTAATTATACCTAATGCCATTTACTTCAGCTAGGCTGTAGCCTTTGTTGCTACTAATTAATTTATGTAGTTGATAAAATACTTTGGTTTAATACCAGTATGTGACACAATCTGGGATGAAACTGCCTGTCCTATAACTGGAGGGAATAATTACAAAGAAAATATATCAATTAAAATGAGCTTTATTAAACTATATTTATGTCACGAACATGGTTACCAAAACCTCCAAAGATCTGATCTGTATTCTTGGCCTTGGGGCACTTACTTAATAAAAACTTAATAGAACATCTTCAGTGATTCATACATTATGGAGCAATTGAATCATCAGGAAAACAAAGCAGATTGATCTTTCGTGTCATGATCTAAGCTCACTTGAGCTGTAGTAGACCAGGACTCAGTTTAGCTGCTGTTTCAAGAGTTGCTAAAGGTTCTCTAAGACAATTCAATTTTAGAGTGCTGAATTTAATATAGCAAATGGTGCGACCTCAAGATGAAAAGCACTGGTAGAGTATAAATTCATGCTACCAATGCAACTTTTTTCCAAAATGTGTGGAATATGACTTTGAGCTCTACCCAGAAATTATCCTAGCATTGTCAATCTCTGTACGCTTGTTGCAGGAACCAGCAAGCTTTCCCAGCATACCCAGCTGCTGTGTAGAATGGTCAGATATTTAATGCTAGTAGATTTAAGAATATTAGCAATGTGGCAATTCACTAAAAATCATATACAGGAAAAAATGCACTCAAAGAAGGTCTCAAAATCACATTTCTTGAGGCTTAAACTACTGTCCTAACTAGTGACTGATGTTCTTGTTTCTCTTACATCAGTATAGGAGGGTAGCTTCAGGGTCACTGTACTACTTGGAATAGGAGCAATACCTATAGGCGAGTAAGGGATTCTACACATACTGCTGGCAATTACAGTGCACATAGGGAGTTGGGATTACAAACCTGAAGATCTTAATGTGCTGGGTTTATGCAGCTATACTTGAGAACCACTTTTTGTGTCTGAATACTATGAGACAAAAGCATGAATTAACAAGGTACAGTTCAGTATGATTTTTTTTGAGTCTGAAAGTTAACATCAGCCTCTAGATATTGTGCGTGCATTTATCTTATAACTGCTAATGTCTAGTTTTATATGTCACATCTTTGCTGGTGAGAGAGTGAAGCCCTGAGGCTTTTGGTTAATAAAGGCATTTATGCTGGAATGAAAAATGGTAACATGGTAAGTATCCTTCAGACTCAATCATCTAAAATTTGCAAGCTCAGCAAAGAAAATCTGTTTAGATGTCTGGGGTTCACATAACTCTGTGAACCACAGTGAAAACAAATGTGGTTTTTGACAGTTCAAAATAGACGCTAGATGTTACAGAATTTATGGCTAAGACGATGCTTCAGAATGTTTCAATAATGTCTGGTAAGCATTTGCTTTTGCTTTCCTGTTTAATGATTTATAATTTGCCATGCTTTTCTGAATTCAGAATTGCGCCAAAGAAAAGTCTTCATGGTTTAGATCTTATTAGTGTTGGCACTAGCCAAGTTATGATAACTAGATGGCTAAAAATTAAGAGAGGTGATTTGTCAGTGAAGATTTCTGATAAATAGGATGGGCTTATCCTGATGTATGAAATTCTGTGTGGCTTTTCTGACAGGCCTGCATAAACTTTTAACTGATACCTAAGATACATACACCACATTGTTTCTCCTTTTTATTGCAACAGGTATGTCATATAAATTGATACAATTAAAAATGGGTATCTACAATAGAGTATTTTCAGGAAATAATTCATTTTCATGCATAGACTAACAGTCAAATTTTGTGGTGACATTTTCTAAAACAACAGTTACATTATATGGGGTGCTTCAATCTTCTGACTAGGGATTTATCACTAAATAACAGTATGCTTAGGGGAAAAGTGACATACTACACAGGAAGAAAAAGCACATACTTAAAGCAAGTAAACAAATTGTTCATTTGTTAGAATTTCATTGATTTTTAGTTGTAATCAACTGAAAATGCTGTATATGACTAAGAGAAAATAACCATTTTATTTGACAACTTACATTTTTAATCTCTACACCATTTACAGAGAACATCTATTGTTTTTACAATATTACCATATTTGGGGACATTACATTGTTCACATAAATTACATTATTTTTCCTATATTGCTTTATATCTCAGGCAATCCAGAAGTCCTCTACAATTACTTGTAATGTTTACTTAATCAAATAGTTTATAGTGAATTAATAAAGATGTATTTCAAAAGGATTAGCAGCTAATTTTAGCTAAAACCAGCTGGCTACATAAAGCCATTACTAAATTTAAACAATAATTTTAAAGAGTTCATAAAATACCATTTGTTTTCTCTTAGTCTGTGCAGGTATTTTGCTGGAATTACAAGTTTTTTAAGTTTAGTTTTTAAGAATGTCCATAAAATGTTTTTGTGTCCTTAGAAGTTTGTATATACATTTGTGGTGGATGCAGAAGACATCCATGCTGGTGACATCACTCATCTGGCAGTAGTGGGCAGCTTGCTCTGGCAGCACAGGAAGGCACGGCTGGGTACTCCATCCTGCAGCCACAACCAGGTCACAGGGGTCTGTGGGTGCTCCGGAGCTTTGTCCTGACTCAGTTTGTAAGGCCTCACGGCACAGTACCATGTTTTGTGGACTTCATCGAGTCTCAGTACAGGGTAATTGGGTATACACTATCAATGGGCTGATATCAGTGTAAAAAGCTACAACTTAATATGTGGTTTTTGTTTTGGTGGGAATTTTTGTTGGGTCGGGGTTTTAGTTTTGTTTTGGTTTGTTTTTTGTGTTTTTTTTTGTTGTTATTGTTAGTTTGGGGTTTTTTGGTTGGTATTTTTTTGTGTTTGATTTTTTGTTGTTGCTTGTTTGGAGTTTTTTTGATTGGTGGGGTTTTTGTGGTCTTTTGCTTTTTTTTTTTTGTTTGGTCACTTTTGGGGGTTTTGGTGGGTTTTGTGGTGATTTTTTTGTGTGGATGGTTTTGGAGGGGGATATGTGTTTGCTTGCTTTTTGTTTTTTGGGGGGTGGTGATTTTTTTTTTCTTTTTTTGTGGTGAGGGTTGTTTGTTTTTCTTTTATTTTTCCATCGAAATAGTATCCTGTTGGTGAAAGCTCAAGTAGGCAATGTAGAACTGAACCAAGACAAGCCTCAAAACCAGGCAACATACTATCTATTTAAGAGATTTAGTTATGAACTGGGTTTAAAAAGAATACTGTAAATTCAGATTTCTGCTAGAAAAAAAGTGAAAAGTTTAAGTAGCACTTATAAAATATATACACTCCTGCTCCTTATGTGTTTAGATTTTAACAAATCCTTCATCCCAAGCAAAGTACAAAGAACCCTAAATGAACAAACCAGCCAACCCAAAAATCAACTGTTAAACCTTAAGTTTTCAGATAAATTATTCCATGCAATGATCTGTAACATTGTTTAGTGGATATTTTTCTTCACTGTTGAAATTGTTATCTTAGAATTTATGCAATTTAAGTTGGAATTATCTAAAACCAGAACTCCAGTTCTAATTTTATATTGTCATTTTCTTCACTTCTGTATCTTATTGTTAGCTCATGTTCTACTTTGCTAGATTCAAAGATCTTCCTAAGTAGCGATTCACAAAGCAGTTATCCTCTTAACTTGAGGACTAACATAATTTCCAGAGTTTGGCTTATTCTTGAAGCATGTTTCTGAAACATCTTCAGTTTTATCCTGCTCTGTCTGAAGTGCAAAGAGCAGAAATGTACACAGCAGTTTTCTCATCACTGCTGGACAAGAGACAGCTCACAGAACAGCTTGTATATCTGGAAAACATGAGGGTCACAGAGTCACATTAGAAATTCATAGTGACTCTTTATGAAGGTATTCTTTTCAAAAATATCCTTGTTTAACATGACGGGATGACCATGAATTTCTCATCTTGCTTAAAATTAATGCGCACTCACCCATTTTCCTAAAATGTGGAATAGACTTAAGCAGCACAATAAAAAGCCTTCTCTTATCCCACCTTACCATCTTAGGCAGGGATTTATGCAGTGAGTGAAAGAATTCTGCTTTCAGGGCCATCAAAAAAAAGTAGTTTAGTAAAAGGTTGTGGAAAGAAATTGTTAAGTTTGTACTTCAAAGATGTGTTTTCTTGTTCTTTATCTCTATCACTGTTCTTTTTCTTGGATCAAACTAGATCCAATAACTGACAATGGAGAGAACAGCATTGTGTCCTTAGCACCACTATGGAAATAAAATGAATCAAGAAAATATTTTCTTCAGGCCAAAGAAAAATGATAAGTACATTAGTTTCCACTTAAATCACAACATAAAATCTATTAGCTTCAAACAATTGCTGCAGGAGCCAAATAGTTTTTTCAGGCACAATCCACTTAATGTTATAGTAATCGTTGCAACCTACAGCAAGATTGCTTGCAATATACAGCAAGACTTTAAAAAGGTTTTAGTATATAAAAAAGCATTACATAGACTGACACTGGAAACTAAATGACTGAGTCAACTATCAGGTATAACCAGAAGTAGCTGCAGGAAGAGATTCATAGAAAGAAGTGTATATGCTGCAGACTATAGCATAGGCTTTTGGTGTTCTAAGACTACTGAGGTGATGTCAATGCTGAAATCAACTCCTGTGGGAACAGAAAAACTAGAGTTCCTCCTGTAAGACTGGATACAAATTTCATACATTTGAATACAATTTTCAAGCAGTTCAAATGCAGTTGCTGAGATAGGATTGTTATTATGTGACCAGCTCTGCAGATGTGCTTCCTGGAAGACACTGATCTCTTGCCAGGCTATAGAGCGCTAGAGACCACACGCTGCTGTTCTCAGTGCTGTGACCTAAGTCATCAGTCCCATGGTGTGGCAGTAGCAGAATGGCTTGGAAATGAGGCTGGAGGTCAGCCATTATCTGCTTTCAATGTTTCCTCTTTGCTCCCTCTTGCATGTGTTCTGTGGCTCCTGATTAGAGGAAGATCCTGGTAGGGTAAAGGAAGGTTGACCACCCTGAAACGGTCAGAACAAAGAAAGGGCTCCCCTTATGTTCTCTGGGGTGGTTTGGTTTGGTTTTTTTTGTTTGTTTGTTTGTTTGGGGGGGGGTGTTCTGTTTGGTTCTTGGCTCTTTGGTTTTTTTTCGGGGGGGTGATTTGGGTTTTGGTTTTTGGTGTTTTTTTGTGGGGTTTGTTTTGGATTTCTTTGGTTGTTTGGTTTTGGGGTTTTTTGTTTGTTTGTTTTTGGTTGGGTTGGGGTTTTGTTTTTTTATTTCTTAATTGTTCATTATTGTTTGGATTTTTTTCCAAACATTTTCCATGATGGTACAATAAGGTATTTATAAAATGTGCAGCATTCTAGTATTTAATAGACTGTATTCAAAGAATTATGTTTAATATTAAAAAGTGTATTTCAAATGATATCCAGTGCAATCTAGAAACACAGAAAATTTGTTTATATAAACAAAATGGAAAATGCAAATGTAGAAGTAACATTTAATTATACCATTCCAAAAAACAAAACCAAACAGACACCAGAAACCAAATTCTGTGATACTTTGGGAGATAATGGAATTCCTAAACTAACCACGGTTTATGATGTTAGAAGTTTCATCTGTTGTCAGGTAGTATGATCAGAATAGCTGGATGCTACAGTATCCTTATCATTTTTACATTTTTCAAGCAAGTTAGAATCTAATGAATTTGAAGAGTAACTCTACTGTTACTTCACTTATATGTAAATACTGATAACATAGGAGGCTGCATTAATCTTCAGAAAAACTTGTCTGGCAAAAAAATTTCCTTCTTTTCCTTGCTTTCATTTTTACTTTCATTTTTCTTGAAATTTTTAATTTTGCAACCTAAAATACACACATTTTAAGAGGCATAAATTGCAGCATAAAAATATTTATGCTGTCAAATTGTATTTTTTCTTGTTTAGGAACTGAAATTCCTGTAATCCCTATACTAAAGGATACAAAATATAAAAGCTAATCTGTTCTAAGATTTAAGATGCTTTATTTATTTGGGGGAAAGCTGACTGGCATCTTCTACTTAAGTATGAAATACCCACCAAGAGTGCTATTTGTTTTTGTTTATTTGCTTATAGCTCACATTCTATTGCTGTGGAATTCAGAAGAAAATTGACACAGAATTCTTTGGGCATCAAACATGAGATGAACTTCACCTTTAACAGTAAGGTAGCTGGAAGAGGATTATCTCCAGTAACATTTTCTCACCCTCAGGAATTAGTTCAGGTTGAAGAAGCCTGTATATTCACAGTTATGAAAGGATCATTCTGATAATCTCATACAACTCCTCAGCATAGTCCAACAATTTATTCATCACACCAGTAGCAGGTGGCTGAGCTATGACATTATTTTAAGTACTTATCTACTGTGTGGGATAAGAAAGAGAACTGACTGAAATCTTCTGAGTAAACCAAAATATACAGTTGTAAATTCTGTTTTTTTAATGAATATTTAGTCCTGTGCCTAAATAGTTTAAAGCATCCCAGAAACATTCAGAAGTCCTATAGCTTCAAGAAAGGATAACATCACAGAAAATAGACCTGAATGATTTGTTAAGGTAAATAATTTCTAATTCCAGTAGCTTGTACTCTGGAAAGCAAACATGTCCAGAAGATATTGCTTGAGCTTTTGCTAGGGTGTTTCGTCAGGTTGGTGAGAAATGGCTGATTTTTGATGGCCTGCCAGAAGGCCACCTGAAATTGCACAGAGTGACTGTAAGGTCAAATGTAGAGGTAGAATAAAAGAAGAAAAACACCCTCAACAATGAGAAGTGTCCAAATAAAGGAAGATGATAAAGGTCATAACTCAGAAATCACCGCTGCCCTTAAGTCAGCCACTGTCAAAAAAATTTCCCTTTGCCAGGATCATGCTTTGCATTTGTCAGTGCCCAATACACATGGGCCAAATACATGTCAGAGAAAGGAGCAACCAGAAGCCTGAGATACTCCAAAGCAGAAGCTGTGAGAAAGAAGGCACAATTATTTTGTCTGTGGAACTTAGCTCAAATAATGTTTTAAAGCTATCCACTTAGGACTGGCTGCATCTTTCCATTATTTTTTTTTTTTTATCCCTAAGTAATAATGTGATACACTGATTTGTTCAGGGTGTCCCAAATCATCCCGTTCAATGGAATTTTCTATGAATTCAGGAGCAGCAGACCATTGTCAGAGAGTTCACCTTCCTGTCATTGACAGAATAGAGAAAGGTAAGTACAGGTGTGGTGCTTCTGTCTTCTAGAAAATGGTAACAAATCCTTAGCATATTTTGTCCCAGGAAAACACACAATAACCTGTGGCTCTTCAGGTTTGTGTTGGGGTCTAGAGCAATGTATGGTCACAGCTATTTTATTTGCCCTCCAGGGGGATGCCACTGAGAAGAATGAACCATTGGAGCTGAAATAGAGTACAAGTTGTTTAGCAAAATCACAGTGGTTTGCTTGTTTGTTTGTTTGTTTGGGGGGGAGGTGTTTGGGCTTTTGGTTGGTTGGTTTTCTTGGTTTGTTTTTTTTTTTTGCCAATTGGGAATCTTGAGATGCTTTACAGGAAGAGCAATGGTCCTGTGAAAAGCATGGAGGCATTACATAACCTCCACAGGCCTCATCACACTTCTGTAGGGAGCTCTCTTGCAATATACTGCCCATTACTGCTTTTAAAGCATGCTGCTTCCAGCCCCAGTCTCCTGTTAATCTTTTCCTTCAGTTTTTAATGCATGTAAGAGGGTGTCAAGTTAGAGGCTGCTGCTTGTTGGCTGCCATCTGAATGAGCTTCACAGATCATTCCTTTTCTTCACAGATCAAGATCTGTGAGAAGATTCAAGCAACTACTAAGATCCTTTCAATTTGCCTTAGTCTCAACAGGATTTTCTCTTGTTGCCTCTTAAGTTCAGCGGAGCAAGGAAGGAATGGGAAGCACACTGTGCGCTTGAAGGCACAAGATATGTGGAAGGGAGGAGAAAAAAACTATAGGATGCATGCTTCAGAGGCAGGCTTCTTGTACAACACAAGAGAGAGATACATCCAAACGTTTAATTCATATGTAACTGGTGAGCTACTGCTGCCCTGTTGTGTCTTTCTCGTCATAGAAGTTATGTTCTTTTTATCCATGATGCCTTTGAAGCACTAACTGTCCTCCAGCTGACCAGTCTACTATGCTATCTGCACTGAAGTCAACTGCAACTGCAGCTCAAGTTTTGCAAGAGCACTGTGGAACTTGAAGCAAGCATCTAGTCTTTATTTAGACACTAGAAGCAGTGCAGCCTGTAAGGTTTGTAGAACCAAATCTTTTACAAGAATACATTATGGAGAAGAAAAATCCCTCCCTCCTCCCCCCTGCCCCTCCCTCAGTTACTTCTGTTCTTTTTCATATAATCTTGCTTCTTTCAAAACAAAAATTTTACTAATGGAAGTAAAAGATAATATCCAGAATGCAGAATTTTAACATTTAAAGAAGATTCCCAAAATAACCTTTCTAACATTATTGAAAGACAAGGACTTAAGATCTGCTGCAATCTTATTTTTTTTTATTAATATACATTTTCCTCAGAATGTTGAATTCACTATGGAAACATATTTTTCTGAAATGTATGTGAAGGCAACTTCACTAAAACTGGCTATCAAGGAGTTATGTGTAATTTGCACCAAAATATAATGTATCTCTGAATCAAACCCCTTGAGATATTTGGAAAGATTATCATCACCTAGAGTGTGTTTGAGCCAGCCCCTTTGTTAAGTACCTGAAGGTAAATCTCTTTCTGACTTTTCATGTTACTTCACTGCAGTAACAAACAAAATCCTCTCCTGCACTGCATAGGAGCCTCCCATTGTAACAGGACAAAGCACTCAGGCAGGATATGGTAATATAACTCACTAGTCTTCAAGTTCAGCAATAGATTATTTACTGTGCTGTAAGTATTTACAGACACTGTATCTGATTTATATAAATCTCAAAATCTACACTTTATGATTTTTTTTTATTACATATTCCTCTCATTGTGTTTTCATTTCTAATTTACTACATCCCCCCAAAGGCTTTCCTTTAACTAGTTTGCTTGTTGTAAATTCAGCAGTGATATTCTTTAAATAAACAGAAGCACAGAACATAATTTCCTGGCAACATTGCTTAGAAAATGGATCAGAATAAGGCCCCAAAGCTATTCTGATGATGAATTAATTATAAGATTCCAGGAAAAACACAACATTGACATTTTACAAATTTCTGCATGCCGCCTTGCATAATGGTGCACACTTAATAAAGTTGTTTTGATGCTTACAGTATGAATAAAAGCTTAACTCTCCAAGAATCACAACGTATTTCAGCATAATATAAACTTAAACAGTAACCTTCTCCACCTATTTCTCCATTTAAAATGTATTTTTATTGTGCTAACAGAACAGTAGAGTGGATCTTAAAATGCTGGGCCTATGGTAAAATATCTTGGCTGGCCTTTTCTCTTGTGCGTCAACTTTCAGCAGCTTTTGCTTTACCAGGAGAAGTTTTCTGGTCTTTTATCATTAAAATGATCAAGGTGAAAAATTATACAGTAGTACATGTTTTTTCCTCACGCTATTTCAGTAGCAGTTTGATCCTTTTCTGTTGTACATTTACGCATTTTTATGTAGCCTGTCTATAATACTCATACACTTGTGTCTTCAACTCAGCTGCTCTTCAGTAATTAAAACTCTCCAAATTCTTGTTAAACCAAGGTATGTTATACCTGTTTTGCAGTTTGGGAATGGAATTTAATCTACCCAAACCCAGAATACCCATCAGAATGCAATTCTTTTTGAATAAAAAATGGATTTCTAATGCACCTTTTGCTGTTTCATTTGAAGAAATAAATCTACTGGCAGTTCTTGGCAAGGGCAACAAAAAATGCAGGTGAGAACTGCATGTAATGAAAGTAAAGCCCTTTAGTACTTCTAAAATTTTTACTAGCTGCTTAAGTTCTTTTGATACATCTTCACAACTCCTTCCACGTTTCTTAGATGTCTGCCTCCATATCTCTCACCGTAGGAAAAGTTACTTGAATACTGAAAAAGTTTCTATTCCTACTTTCAGAACACTGTGCTAGAAACTCCTGTGTTATGTGCAGGCAAACACAAGCACCCCTCTCTTTCAATGTTCCCTCACTGACTGGAGACTTGTGGCCAGCACTGACCGCTACTGCTCCACGGAGCGACAACCTCAGCGGGCGGCAGCCAATACCTGTGGCACAGCCGGTCACATACCCGCGGCTGCCTTACAGGTACCCGCGGTTGCCACACAGGGGCGCCGGAGCCAATCGGAACGCCGCACTCTGAGGGGCGGGGCGCCATGGCTGACGGTGGGGCCGCGCTTGTGAGAGGTGGGAGGCTGCGTCCGTGCGTTGTGGGCTCGGGCCGCGGGTGATAGGGCAGTCTGTGCGAGGAGCGACAGTGCAGGGCGAGCTGGGGTTGTGGCCGCAGCCTCCTTGTGCCATCCTTCTGAGCCCCATCTGTAGTCTCTAAGTAACCTGCCCAGCCCAGCAGTGCTGGGTGACAGGATCCTCAGAGGCTCTTGGCAGTCTGAGGAACTGCAGTGGTGCCAATAGGAAAATTTGAGCAAGTTTATGACTGAAGAGAAACCTGACTTAAGAGTTTCCGTGAGGAAGCAAGCTAAAGTTTATCACACAGTGGCTGCATTGTTTGTTTGCTCTTGCTTTTTTCCTTTCTTTGAAGAGAGTAAGATGGAGTAGTCACAGCTATTTTTGCCACCTTTGTTAATGTAGGAAACCTTTCTCAAGTTCTCACAAGTTGTAGGCGCTGCAGAGGTTCATTATCATTATGCTTTGCCGAACCTGATTAGCTCTTTTGAGAGCAAGGATGTACTATACCAGGAAGACTGCTCTGTTACGCTGCAGTTATCATGTTTATTTGATTAGTCCTAGCTTGGTTGTCTGTGAATTATTTGTGTGGCTTATAGCCTAGGAATTTTGACAATGTGGGGATTGCTAGAGAAACCTCATTAAAGTCTTTGTGAGATAATGGAGTGGAATCACTTGGGTGTGAAAGTATAACACACCTGTCTGATCCTTGATCCTATTCACCACCTTGGAAAAAGGGGCTTTGTACCTCTGTGTTGTGGTGTTTATGCATCTAGCTGTGGCCAAGAGGGTGCCATAGTCTGTGAGAAATAAAATGAACCTTCTGAATTGTTTAATAATCTCATAAAACCCAAATGATGTAGTGACGGGCCATGTAATTAGTCCTTGTTCTAATTTGTCTGCCTTTTCTGACTTTGGTATTACTTAGCCTTGGAAATTGCCTTTATTTGGATGATACTGATTTTTCAGTTATAATGCTTCCTACACAAAGCCAATATACTACATTATGTATTGAACTGTTACCCAATCTATCTGGACAGAGGACCTCCTTGCAGACAGAGACATAGGTTGTGGTAGCCTGTGCAGGAATTAATAATTAGGTATTTTCTTCTCCCTCTTGAACTTTGGGTAACTTGGGCTTCAGGTCAGAGTAGTAAAAACCCACATAGGCCAAGGATGCAGATATTTTTGCTTTCTTGGCAGCAAGTTGCTTATAATATTATCTCAGAGTACACTGTGAATTTCTGAAGCTCTTTTTACCTGTGCTGCCTGTGGGGTAGCTTGGCAGGGGCTGAGTATTTAGACTTCAGAGTCTAAATCAGTAGTAATATGTTAATTGCAGGTTTTTCTGATTATGCTGTCAAGATACAACGTTTCACAACTCTGCTGTTGCTTTTTTGATGATACTGTAAATAAGAGCGAAGAAAATTCTCTGAGCCGCAGTCAACCCTCTAAGAAGTAAATATAAGAAAATGAGCCTTTTTTTCTGCTACTTACAGTACAGTTGAATTAATATCAAACATCAGTGCAAACAATCCATTACTGCCATCATACACCTGTTAAACTCTCATTAAAATTTATGCTCTTTTTCTTTACTGTGGGGTTAGAGTCCAACCATTACATCACCGTTACAAGCATTTATGCCGGTGAGAATTCCATAAACTGACTACCACACTTTTGTCCTTACTTGCTACCTTCTGACATCTTCGTATTTTAAAAAACTTCATTTCCATATTTTTCAGTGTCTTATTGTTTCTTGCTACTGTTTATCAATAATATCAGAAGGAATGTTATTTCTTAAATGAATTCTTCAAGTAGAGAAGTTTTGGTCTCCTATTTGGTCTCAATGTTTACTCTTTTTAGCATGCTTAAGCACACATATATATGCAGAGGTACATTGTGTCTCTTTAATGCCTTAGGGTTTTCTGATGATCTTCTTTTTTCCTTCCACATGTTATTTGATACCACACAGCACTGGCCTTGGCCTAGGAGAAAATGGGGAGTCTGTTGGTTAAATGACTACGAGTAATCTGTAATTCTGGATGTGGTTCCAGGCAGTGTTACACAGATGATAGGTGTAACTCCGAGCAAGCCACTGCGATTGCAACTTAGGCTTTCTGGGATAGCTGTAAGCAAACATCCCAGTTTATCTTCCATGTTTATGATTTTCCTAAATGCTGAATATAAATGCTGAGTACAAGACTAATGGTGTTATCAGATTAATTAAAAAATTGGCTAAACATTTTCTTTTTTAGGAAATTAGTATTATTAAGAAGATATCCATATATTTCTACTAATTAAAACCAATATTGCACTGCTGTCAGCTATTAGTTCTAATAAAAGAATAAAAAGGAAACAGCTCTAAGGGTCTGGGCAGTACATTTACTTCTTAGTCTATTCTCTCAGCATGTTCCATTACACAAGAGAAAACCCTTCAATTATAAGATCCTTAATTTACCCAGGAAATTTCATAAGGAAAATGATTAATTACTTTAAGCAATCAGTTTTACAGATAATCACAGTTCTTTATTTAAACTGAAAAAGCAAAAGGGGATCTTATGAATAAAACATAAAGGAAAAAAGAAAAAAAAAAGCTTTTAGTTTAATAAATATGAAGTCACCATTGAAATATTTCTTCAAATAGAAAAATCTTATTAAAATTATACCTCTCTTCATATTAACTGTCAGTTATGGAATTATTTTGTGTTAATACAGTTGGAACATGGGCTTTAGCATGAGGTGTAAGTATAGTTTCTGTTAAAATGTCCCATTCCTACATATTCTTAAATATTTTTAATTCAGTTCTGTTAACCCTAACAGTCAGAAACACACAGAACATATGAAACCGGTACTGAAAAGCAGAAGAGTATTCTTGTGGTTGGACATGCTTGACATTTATTCAGTGACCTGTTGTTTTTTTATATTTTCCAGAGCAGTGGTGGGAAAGCCTTAACTTTCCTGGAGAACCATGATCAGAAAGTGAGAGGTGTAAGTAAGTTGCATCCACTGAAGCTACTTTGTAGCTCTCAAACCAGCGCTGCTTTCAGAGTTTGCATACTAGAGCAAGCTTATACAAGCAGGTAGACGAATTCCTGCATCAGCTTTTGTTTGTTGGCTGCTGCTCAGGTCACTCAAGAGCTTTGTGTTATGAGCACAACCATAAATATCCAAGTAATTTTACTGTGAAACCCCAAGGCACTTGTGCTGGTAAATGGCAAGTAGGCATCCTGCTTCAGAAGTGCTATTTTGTACTTAAGTCCTAAATTCTGCAGGCCTTTCACACTGGTAGCGTGAATAACATTTGGGTGAAGTGTTCTAAACACTACAAGAAAATAAAGAAGGAAAAATTTCCAGAAATTCTCATATTATCAGCTTTTACCTGATGTAGCTAAGTAATTTGTCCAGTATAGGGTATATTTGGTACTGTTATTATAGCGGACCAGGAATCTGCATGGCCAGAGACAGAATAAAATGATGTGCTTTTCAGCACAGTTACACTGCTCTTACTGGAACAGAGGTGTAAGTAATATCAGCTGAGAGGTTGCTACTTGTTTACGTTGAGTTATACGAAATAAAAAAATGCTTTCAAGTGTATGTAGAAGTACTTCACAGGGGTAAATTGGAAGAAATGTGTAGGTTATTAGGTTCTTCTAATGTTAGGGGAAATATGTGTCATAGCTATCCAGATCATGTTTATGCATCTTGGATTAAGCATATAGGGCTCTTGTTTTGGTAGATAACAGAAGGAAAATTGGCTATTTGAAGTGGTAGAGGCCATTGCCATTCTTCTGCAGTGGCATCCTGCTCTAAAGCTTTCTGAATGTCTCATTAAAGCAGTTAGGTTTCAGCTGAGAGGCATCTCATTTGTGGCATGGGCATTTGTCATCCTATACCTCTGATGGACAGATAATGTTTGCTGTTATTTAAAATTTTCCTCTGCAGTGCAATTTTGTCAATTGATAGGATTTCTTTCTGGAACTGTGGACTCAGGGTTTTTATTTTAGTAAGAATTGATTATTCTTATAGCTTTTCTTAGAAGGAAATACTTAAAGCATTTCTTATCAGAGTGGATATCTCCTCTAAGGAATACTCTGAGGTACTTTGGTTTTCAGGTTTTCTATTGACTCAGCCCCTGAGAATAACACAGCTGTTTTGAACTGTGGCTTGAGTGGCTTTGTAGGCTCGATGTAAACACCAGATTTGAGTCATGGGGCATGACAATGAAGAGACTGGCAAAAGAAAAAAAAACAAAACTACCTGCATTCCTTAAAAAACCTCCAAAAACACATGGGGGAGGGGTGGAAAACACCACCACCACTGTATTCCATGACTTATGCACAATTTTGCATCTGTCCATTACCTTTTCCATTCTGGGAACGTATGACATGTGTTGATAGAAAGCATGCTATTGATTTCTTAACTGTGTGCATAGTTGCCATACCTAGCAGCCCCTAGCTCACAGAATGCATTTGGTCATTCAGTGCTCCCTCTTCTTTCTGTTCTAGTTTGAGAAATCCTTTATGCATGCTAGGGAAGAAAAAGGTGCTTGGTGAGGGCATATCTGTCTTGATCCTAAGGGAAAGAACAGAACTACTTTGCAAGGAAGTGGTCTGCAAGCACATTTTTGGTGGGAACTCTTTTAGTCCTTGCACTGCTTATCTTTCAGTTTGCCTGTGACCTTGAGTCAAGCAATTTAATTTTCTTGCCAGCACAAGTGCCCATTTGTCACACAGCTGCAGAAGAACTGAGGTTGGAAACATGCAATGCTACTTCTAGATGCCTGAAGAAGACCGCTTCTTCCTGATGAGGCAGTTTGTACCAGACATGCATATCCATATCTCCTCCGTATCCTGTCTTCCCACATTCGCCAAAGATGTGGTATGGAACCTGAGTCTTGCTCACCAAAGCCTAGTTCATATTAGCTTCAGCCAGCTGAGCTGTGCTGATACTGATGTGCTCCATCTAGATACATGCTGTGTGCCCTTACCCTTGCATCACTGCCTTAAGAACTGCTTTGTCCAGACCAATGGTTTTGCCAGTACAACTTCTGCCTAGAGAAATTCTTGCAAAGCAATGGGTACATATATCGCATGTTGGGACCGGTCTTGTTTAACATCTTTGTCGCTGACATGGACAGTGGGATTGAGTGCGCCCTCAGCAAGTTTGCCGATGACACCAAGCTGCGTGATTCGGTTGATACGCTGGAGGGAGGGAATGGCATCCAGAGGGACCTTGACAAACTTGTGAGGTGGGCTGATGCCAACCTCATGAAGTTTAACCATGCCAAGTGCAAGGTCCTACACCTGGGTTGGAGCAATCCCAGGCACAGCTACAGGCTGGGCAGAGAAGAGATTCAGAGCAGCCCTGTGGAGAAAGACTTGGGGGTGCTGGTTGATGAGAAATTTAACATGGGCCGGCAGTGTGCGCTTGCAGCCCAGAAAGCCAACCATATCCTGGGCTGCATCAAAAGGAGCGTGACCAGCAGGTCGAAGGAGGTGATCCTGCCCCTCTACTCTGCTCTTGTGAGACCTCACTTGGAGGGACTGTAGTGATAGGACAAGGGGTAACGGGTTAAAACTTAAACAGGGGAAGTTTAGATTGAATATAAGGAGGAAATTCATTCCTGTTAGGGTGGTGAGGCACTGGAATAGGTTGGCCATGGAGGTTGTGAATGCTCCATCCCTGGCAGTGTTCAAGACCAGGTTGGATGAGGCCTTGGGTGATATGGTTTAGTGTGAGGTGTCCCTGCCCATGGCAGGGGGTTGGAACTTGATGATCTTAAGGTCCTTTCCAACCCTCACTATTCTATGATTCTATGATGTTTTTGAAATGGGAAGTGTAAAGCTTAATGCTTCTGCATCATCTCTTTGCTGAGTTCTTGGTTTTTGTTACTGGTGCTCTAAAATGTTGCTTTATATTTAATAAAAAACCAAAACCAACCAACCAAACAAACAAAAACCCAAACCAACAAAACCCAGAAACACACACCAAAAAATAACCAAGCCTCAAACACAGGAGTGACTCCTAATGATTTGATCTAGATTTTTGTCACTTGGGTCTGGGTGATACTGCTAAAACCAAAATGAGATGCTAGACAGCATAGACTTAAATTTATATTTTGCCTTCTACTACTGTGTACTTTTATTACTGGAGGAAGTCTAAGATGAAAGATCTGAAGGCTTGTATACTAACATTTTAATTTAAAGTGCTTGCATACTGAGCATAGTCTGAAAATATAGTCTGAGACACAGTTTTGTATGTTCTATGTGTTAACACACCATCTGCTTTCCGTGCAAGAAAAGGGGACAAGAGGCTTTTCTGTAGCCATCATCTTTCTAAACAGAATAAAACATACTTTATATTGGCTTAGTAGTTTGAGAAAAGATGCAGCATTAATTGAATAAAACACCTTAGCCAATTATTGCTTCAGAATTTTTAGAAGCATTTGAACCTTATTTGGTGCAAGCCATTGAAAAAAAATGCTGGAATAAATGGAACTACATGGAGACCCATTATTATGCTCCACCAATTCTTTTCCTTCTTACCTGTTCCACAGGATAGGAAAGAGTTTTTTTCAACTGCTGAAAAATCTGCCCTAGAAAATTTTTGGGGAAAAAGGTAAGGTAAATGTGCCAGGAACACTTGAACGAACGTAAACAAAGTAAGCCTATTTAATGTACAAATCTGGTACCTTGCAAGTATTCTACCTGGAAGCTTTGGGATGCTGAACTCCCAAACGATTTTATGAAAAGCCACACCCAAGTGAGGATGTTGTAGGAATGCATAGAATAACTATGCGCCAGGTTAGAGCAGCAGATGGAGTGTAACATTGTTATTTTTGAATACCAGAATCAGGAACTCTGCAATTCTCATGTCATTATATATGATTAGCACTTTATATGAGGCATTAAATACTTCATTAAAAGAAAAATCTCAGTTGTAGCTTATGTGTAATAGCTTCCTTAAAGTTTTGATTTCGGTTTACAGTTTGTTGTAGCTTGCACAACTCTATTGTCATAGTTTCCAAAACAGGCAGACTATAATAAGAGGGGAGCAGTAGTTGACCACATTTATCATGTTCTCATGTATGGACATTAAAAAACAAACAAAAAAAAAGTAGAAATAAGCCATTGTGAAAAGGAAATATGAGAAGATTATGTATTAAAAAAAAAAGTAATTATGAATAAAGCTTTTCTTAGGGTGTTATGCCAACTGACTAAGTGTTGTGAAATATGGGCAGACAAAGAAGAATGAATTAGGGATTCACTGGTAATTGGAACTGTTGATAAGGAACTGTCATTAAGGTCCAGAGGATAATCTGATAGCAGAGGAGCTATTCATACAGTTTATCACACTCAATTCATTAGTAAACAAAATACCAATCCAGGGAACTGCTCAGAGCCAAAAAAAGCCCAAAACCAAAACACCCTTCCCACCCACCCCACCCCCCGACAAAAATTAAAAAAAAAAACAAACCACACACAGAAAGAAACCAACAAAAAAAACGCAAACAAAAAGCAAAATGAAAAAACAAAATACACATACACACACACACACAAAAAACCAACAAAACACCAAACAACAAAACACCTAAACCAACCAAACAAAAAAAGCCAGTCCAGTAAAATAATGGAGTTAGCAGAGCAGTGTGTGTAGTGTAAAAAAACAAGTGTGCTTTTATCCACCCAGCCCAGAGAGGAGAAGAGTCCAGCATACAACAGAAAATGCAGCAAGCAATTTGCTGTTTGTCAGCCAAAATGCAAGAAAAAAAAAAAAGTAAAAAAAACCCCAAACTTTAAAATGTTTAATTATGCATGAAAATTTGCATGAGACTACAGCAGCATGCAAGGCAACAAAATGCCAAGATTAAAATCATGATGCTATAACCTCAATTTGACTTCAGTGGAGCTATGGTAGTTTTCACAGTCTGTAGCCTGACATTTTACATGGTGATCTGAAACCTATCCCAGAATTTTAAGACAGCTTTACAGGAGCACACGTTTGCTGCTCTTACTGTCATGTCTTACATAAAAGTGTATCATTCATAGATCTGTAAAACTTAATGCTAACTGAAGATTTGCCACTACCCCCACCACCACCTTTTGCATCACCTCTGCACTGTAAATGCTTCAGAGCAAAGTAACTGGGAAGATGCAAGAATAGGACTAATGCTGTTATAGGAGAAGACAAAAGAAATGTACAGAACATATTTAAAATATAATTTCTATTAAAAATCAAGAAAAAAATAAGTGCATTGTGTTGTGGGTTCAGCAGTAGCAGTCATTTTTCTCCTTCTTGGTAGCTGGTGCAGTGCTGTGTTTTGACTTTTGGCCTGGGAACAGAGCATCAGCATCATTGTTATCAAACAATGATGTTTTGGTTTGGCCAAGGACTTTGTGAGCCTCATGCTCTGCCAGGGAGGACGGGAAGACGGGAGGAAGCAGAGACAGGACACCTGACCCAAGCTAGCCAAAGAGGTATTCCATACCACAGCACATCATGCCCAGGATGTAACAGAGTTACCCAGAAGGGCTAGGAACTGTGGGGTTGGACAAGTTATCGGTGGATGCTTGGTCTGGTGAGGTGGGGCGAGTTATCTCTCAGCTGGTGCTGAGGTGCAGTCTTCTCTTCCTTTGTTATTTCCTTTATCGTTATTATTAGTGGTGGTAGCAGTAGTGATTTGTGTTATACCTTAGTTACTAAACTGTTCTTATCTCAACCTGTGGGAGTTGCATTCTTTTCGATTCTCCTTCTCATCCCTCAAGGAGCAGGGGGAGGCCAAAAAAAAGGCAGCGCGGAGAGTGACTGCTTGATTTGTGGCTGACTTTGTTTAAACCACGACACATTGCTAGATAAACAAAAAACTACCAATGACATAGACATGGTTCTTTGTTAGGAAGTAATTTATCCACAACTTTCAAGGTTATTATATGTCATTAAATAAAGCATATTGCATTTATCAAATCTTTGTCTGACTATTTCAGATAATAAGAGTAGTGACTCTGCCTATACAGATTTCTACCAAAATAAGTAATTGTGATCTAGCTTATAAAAAAAAGCAACCTGTTATTCAATGTTTGTTGGTAATTAAATCCCTAAATTCCAGAAAGATTCTAAAGCTTTATGCTACCAAATATGGTGCTTCAGGTTTTGCATTCTCATGAGCAGATTTTTAACCTAGTCATTACTAGTGAAAACGTTATTTAGATCAGTGTGTGCAATCTGAATACCAAATGCACAAACACATTAATATGTATGGCATGCAAACCATGAAAGTGTGCATTTAATCTTTTTGCTTTCAAGCAATAACTTAGTTAAGAAAGAAGCATGATGTTGAAAACTAACTTCACACAAAGGTATGATTTTGTGAAGAACACAATCCTAATCTGACAAATTAGAATTCTTTGATTGGTAAAATGCCTGTAAGCACAAAGTTAAACATTTTTATATCAGTACCTTTGGTGAGATTTGAGATTTATCTGATAATGTTAACTAGCATGTCCAGAGAATGCTTTCCAAACATACTTGCACAAAACAGCTAGATGAGGCTGTGAAGCCCTGCTGCTCTGTCCCTCACATGCCCATGAGTTGTAGGGCTACAGTGAAGAGCTTGGAAACCCTCCTGGCTCGTGTTTTTCTGCCCATGCGCTGTCAGTGTCCTGGCCTCATGTTGCCTAACCACCAGTTCTCCCACCCCCAGAGACAGCAGTTCATTTGTCGTGGTTTAAACCCAGTCAAGTAACTTGTTCACTCACTCCCAGTGACTGGTGCCGAGCTGACAACAATCGAGGTCCATGTCCGTCTCCCCCCCCCCCCCCCCCCCCCCCCCCGCACAGGGGCTCTCCCCTTCCCCGCTTCCGGGGGAACGGGGAGGAGGATCGAGAGAGTGCAACTCCTACGGGTTGAGACAAGAACAGTCCAGCAACAAATCACCACCGCTACTATCAGCTAAAACAATGATAAGGGAAAATAACAAGGGAAGAGAATACGATACCACCGGCCAAGAAAGAGAGTTCCACCCGGAAGCCCGTGTCCTTCCGGGTAACTCCCAGTTACCCCCCACCCCGAGCATGACGTGCTGTGGTATGGAATACCTCCCCGGCTAGCCCGGGTCAGGCGCCCCGTCTCTGCTTCCTCACAGCTTCCCCTCCTCCTTGGCAGAGCATGAGCCTCACAGAGTCCTTGGTCAGGGTAAACATCACTTAGCAACAACCGACAACATCGGCTTCACCAACACTGTTCTCAAGCTAGAAGTCAAAACACAGCACTGCACCAGTTAACACAAAGGAAAAACATGACTGCTACTGCTGAACCCAGGACATTATCCACCCCTTATTCCATACCATTCACGTCGTGCTCAGATCCCACATTTTCAATACACCATCGCTCTCCCACATATATACATCCATATACATACAGACCAAGAGGAAAAAATCATTTTCTCAGTGCATGGACCAATCCCTATAATGCTGCCGAGTCCATTCGGTCCATGATGTTCCAAGTTCATTCTCTGTTGGGATGATGGCTGGAGGGAAGTCAGGGCCAGTCGCTGGTGACCTGGAGACATCTAGTTGATGGGCTATAAAAGCATTACACAGCAGGCAACAGCATACAGTTGAGTTCACTGGCTGTTTTCCCCTAAAATCAAATCCCCTTGAGGTATACATCGGACTTCCCCATCTTCCCGCATTACCCACCAAGTATATCCAGGTCCCTGAGCAAAAGCAATCCCACGAGTGGGTTTGCCTTTACCTGAAGCAGGAATTACCCAGACTGTCTTCCCCAGCAAATTCTTCATATGCACCACGGGAACTTTGTCCCCCTCTACAATATGTAAAAGTTCTGACTGGGCTGGGCCGGCCCTGTTGGCAGATCCTCTGGTGTTGACCAACCAGGTGGCCTTTGGTAAGTGTGTATCCCAATGCTTGAAAGTTCCCCCACCCATTGCTCTCAGTGTAGTTTTTAACAGCCCATTGTACCATTTGATTTTCCCAGAGGCTGGTGCATGGTAGGGGATGTGATATACCCACTCAATGCCATGCTCTTTGGCCCAAATATCTGTTAGGTTATTCCGGAAATGAGTCCCATTGTCTGACTCAATTCTCTCTGGGGTGTCGTGTCGCCACAAAATCTGTTTCTCAAGGCCCAGGATGGTGTTCCAGGCAGTGGCATGGGGCACAGCGTATGTTTCCAGCCACCCGGTGATTGCTTCCACCATGGTAAGCACATGGCGCTTGCCTTGGCGGGTTGGTGGCAGTGTGATATAGTCAATCTGCCAGGCCTCCCCATATTTATACTTCAACCATCGTCCTCCATACCAAAGAGGCTTTAACCGCTTGGCTTGTTTAATTGCAGCACATGTTTCATGATCAATGATTCTATTGTATTACAAGTCATTACCATAAAGTACAATGGGATAAAAACCTTAGCCCAAGCCCCACACTTGAAAAACACTAATACAGCAAATACCGGATGGACGTAAGATATGATATACTGAAACTGTGAGATCAAGAGGAACAACCTTGAGAGCCAATAAATCAGCATTGTGATGAGTGACTATCAATCCAGTCAGATCTGTTCTTATCTCAACCCCTCGCGCCCCACGTTGGGCGCCAAAAAAGAACTGTCGTGGTTTAAACCCAGTCAGGTAACTTGTTCACTCACTCCCAGTGAGTGGTGCCGAGCTGACAACAATCGAGGTCTGTGTCCGTCTCCCCCCCCCGCACCGGGGCTCTCCCCTTCCCCGCTCCCGGGGGAACGGGGAGGAGGATCGAGAGAGTGCAACTCCTACGGGTTGAGACAAGAACAGTCCAGCAACAAATCACCACCGCTACTATCAGCTAAAACAATGATAAGGGAAAATAACAAGGGAAGAGAATACAATACCACCGGCCAAGAAAGCGAGTTCCACCCGGAAGCCCGTGTCCTTCCGGGTAACTCCCAGTTACCCCCCACCCCGGGCATGACGTGCTGTGGTATGGAATACCTCCCCGGCTAGCCCGGGTCAGGCGCCCCGTCTCTGCTTCCTCACAGCTTCCCCTCCTCCCTGGCAGAGCATGAGCCTCACAGAGTCCTTGGTCAGGGTAAACATCACTTAGCAACAACCGAAAACATCGGCTTCACCAACACTGTTCTCAAGCTAGAAGTCAAAACACAGCACTGCACCAGTCAACACAAAGGAAAAACATGACTGCTACTGCTGAACCCAGGACATCATTGAAACAGAAAGAGGTCCTTTCGTGAATGACTGGGAGATCGGCTTTGGGGTTGGCCATGGTGTCCCCGAGGAGGTGGTGGGCCTGCTAAAGGACAGTGACAGGAAGAGATGTGCCAGGGCTCTGTTTCCCTCTCATCCAACCCCATGCACCTGATACTAAAGACCCTATGATGGGATGGAAGCACATTTGGCTTCCTAATAGCTCCTGAATTGCAATGAGCTACAGAAATCCAAAATTCATAATGTTTTTCTTCTTGGCTTTGGTTAAACAGAAGTGAAAACTACCTTAATATTTGCTTACGTAGGTATTTCTGAATAATTTAATACTTGTGTGTGGTAACATTGGGAGGGCAGAGTTCAGTCATTGTTAATTCTATTTAGATTCTGCAAGTTATCTATGTCATACCTTGGGGAGATGGCTGGTTATTAGATAGCTGGTTCAGTCAGCAGGGGCGGGATTCTTATTGTTAAACATTAAATTATCAGAAAATGCTATATAGGTGTTCATACTACAAAGATACAAAGAATAGGATATAATCCCATTTCTTGTGTTTAAGTACTAACCTCGTTTGTGTCAAGTCGTTGAAGTTACATGCATTACTATATTGATGGCATTCTCTTAAATTACATTTTATATATGGTTTTGTGTTTTAAAATAGATGGTAAGGGATTTAAATTAGTCATGCCAATCTAGATTAAGGCAGACACCTACAAAGGTGCTTTGGGTTTGTGCATCCCAAGAAAAACTCATTACAATTTGAAGTAACTACAGATTTCCTAAGGGCCAAGCTGCAAGTTTTTATTCATTTATTCATTTATTTAGGCTTAAGAACTCCACACCAAAAAGGTGCCCCTCCAGTGCTCAGAGGCCCTGTGAAGAAACAGAATAAAGGTGAGCTGCACAATTGATCACTGTTACCTGAGCAGTACCAGATATTTAGGAGTTTCCTTGTTTGATTAAAAGACAGCTGTTTTGACAAAATTTCTGTTGCTGATCATTGTTCTTATTCACCTTTCTCCTGTTTGCACTTAAATTGCTATTCTGAAGTAAAGAAAACGACACTTAAAGCTGTCGTGGTTTAAGCTCAGTCAGCCACACAGTCTCACTTGCTCACTCCACCTCTTCCTTGCCTCCCTGCTTCTGGTGGGATGGGGAGGAGAATCGAAAGAATGTAACTCCCACGGGTTGAGATAAGAACAGTCCAGTAACTAAGGTATAACACAAACCACTACTGCTACCACCAATGATAATAATGATAAGGGAAATAACAAGGGAAGAGAATACAATACCACCAGCCTACTGATACCTATCCCAGCAGTGAACCACTCCTTCCGGGTTACTCTCAGTTACATCCTGGGCATGATGTGCTGTGGTATGGAATACCTCTTTGGCTAGTTTGGGTCAGGTGTCCTGTCTCTGCTTTCTCCCAGCTTCCCCTCCTCCCTGGCAGAGCATGAGACTCAGAAAGTCCTTGGTCAGATTAAACATTACTTAGCAACAGCTAAAAGCATCAGTGTTATCAGTGCTTTTCCCAGGCTGAAAGTCAAAAACACCAGCTACTAAGAAGGAGAAAAAATGACTGCTACTGCTGAACCCAGGACAAAAGCATGAAAACTACTGCCATTGTTTTCCATTACACTGTAGATGTTACCTAGTGTGTAAAAGTTATAAAGGGAATAATTACACAATTTATATTCTTTCTGGGTCCAAATTAGCAGGTGCTTTGAGGTAAAACATGGATGAATTTCCCATAACTGGACTGATGGTGCAAACAAGATAGCTAAAAAGTGCCTGCAGTTATCTTCAAATGAAGTTATATTAGAATTGTGTCCAATGTTCTTTATTACAAGGTGAAGACACTCAGAGCAAATAGAAAGTGATGGGTTTTTTTTTCATTCTCCATAGCTTCTGTTCAAGCTTTGCTTTATAATGTTATTTATACTTAGTTTTTGTTTTATAAAAATTAACTTTTGAGAGTGACATTTTAAACTGCTTGCAACCTCTTATTTCCTAACAGAGTTAGTCCACATATTAAAAATGCAGAGACTATGTGTGGTTCAGTTTTTCAGCTCTGAGTTCATGGCAGCAGCCAGCTGTGTCATGACTACCATGATGTTTTTAGCTATCAGCAAATGACCTTGTGAGCAGAGCCAGCCCTCACACTGCCTCCCCTTGTACATCGTCCACTCTGGTTTCCCCTGCATTTTTCCCTTGGATGGTGATGTGGCTATTCTTGCTTCACAGTGCAACAGTTTGAGAAGGTCAGGTCAGATTTACATTCGCACACTTTCTCTAACAGTTGTTTACGAGGAAGAATAATACCCAATAAGTCCCTACTTTCTGTTTGTGGTCCCTATGGTAAGTCAAACTGTATTGCACATCATTCATGTCTTATAGGCTGTATCTATAATTAGGTGCTTGATTGTACTTTGCAGGTTCCCAGGATTCAGGTCAGCTGCTTATACTGTGTTCTCAGTTTCTTTTCCATAAGGAACATGGGGCTGTTTATTCTCTTAGGGTCTTTTTTATCTTGTTCTAAGGATATCATGATCAAGCCAAATAGTTGGTTTACAAAACAGAGATTAGTGAATTACTTTGACCACTGTTTACCTAGAATAATTGTATTTTTAAACTTTATACTTTTAGAAACTTTATTGTATGTTTTTAATGTATCTTTTTTATATTTTTTTGTATATGTATGTATGGTTTTTTATATATGTTTTTATACTATCCATATGGGTGTCTTATATTCCATACCAGATTTATTGGTTCTTTCAAAATGTTTTACATTACCCCTTTCATTTTACTTTGTTATAAATGTTTGAAACACACTTGGGATTGAGTCTCATGGTTCAGTTTCACACAACTGCTCCAATGAGTGGATCAGATGCTTACCAAATATAAGAGTAAAATAAACTGAATATGAAATATGTTTAGAATGTCACCCTTTTCTACCTGAAAATAACAGAAACATCAATTAAAAGCAAGTTAGATGTGAGTGTATCATGCATACTGTGGTCTCTATGCAAAATTATTTAAAAAAAAATGTGGAAATACATAGTATGTCTACATTAGGCAAAGGCAAAACGATTAGCTTTTCCTCGAAATTTTCAAGAACATGAGAGCATAGGAGCTCTCTCTGAAAGTGATAATTCCTGTTAGGAAAAGAGTAATGCTGACATGCGGCATAATGTGAAATAGGGATGGGCTCTCCCCATTTGGATGCTTAGATGAGAAATGTCATCCTCAAGATGGCCTCACTTTTCAATCTTACTGGTAAAAATGGCTTGGCATCATAAAGGACAAGGGAATAGAATAAAAACTGTTTCAGTAGCTCCTGAACTATTTCTGTGAAAGTTAACCTGGCACCAGAGGCATTGTTTCAGTTTCTGGTAGCAATTACATGACCAATCTGCAGTCTCAATGCTGCCTAGCATTCTGACTTCTGTGTATCTTGGCTGTTCGTTTTATGGTGTAATGTATGTTTGAGGAGGGTGAGAAAAAGTGGGCAAATGAGAAGGAAGTAATTGCTTGTATAAAGAAGCCTTGGTATATGAAAAAGAAAAATTAGTCATTTTCTGTGTAATTCTGTATGTTTCATTTGTTGAGGTATACAGAACTTAAATAGGTATAAGCTGAAATCATAACCTAAATACAGACATGTAAACATATAATTTTATTGTTTGATTCACTGATTTACATATTTTAAAGAAATAACAATGCTATCAGTAAAATCACATCAGAAATATGCTAAAACCTCTAAATACCTTTAAGTACCAATGTAAAAAAGGAGGACAGAGGGAAACTCATGAAAGTGGAAAATATTTATTATAAAGAAATAAATCTTATGCTTCAGGGGATGAAAATGAAGCCCCAAAGTGATTTTTTTTTATGATGTCCCTTCTTTTCCTTGTTACTGTTTAGCTACAAAGTGTGCTGAAAATGAAATTAACTCTGACATACCCACCGCTTATCATCTAAATGTAGGCTGACATGAAATAGCCAATAGAATCAATTGAATCAATAGTCGCTGCATTTAAAATTCTATTTAGAAAAGCACTTGAAGAAAACTGAGAAACTGAATTATGAAAAGGAATATCAGCATTGGAGTATAAAGCCTGTTTCTGACTGAAGTCTGAAAAGGCTTCATTATGTGTTTCATCTGATTATTTTTCAGATGTTTATTCATAGTTATGTTTGCTATGAAGGAAAACTCCCATTTAATTACAATTAGTGTAGTACTTTCAAGACAGAGAAATTGTATTACCAGAAGTTGGAGGTCATGCTGAGATGCTGCAGTGATTGGCAGCAGCGTAATCCACAAATAGATGTAAGATGGCCATTCCTTCTCCTCTCCTAGCCTGTAATAGTCCTGTAAGCTATTTTGCCATCTCATCTTATTCTGGTGTTCACAAGGATGTTGGGTGAAGCAGCCATACCAAAATGAAAGGAGAAAAGTAGATTGTAAAATGTGTACATAAAATTATGGTATTTTTCATAGCTAGTTCATCTAGCAGCAGAAAACCACCCTTGAACTGTCTAGAAAAAAAAAAAAAGATAGGTATAAAGAAGCATTAGATCAGAATTCAATGTCACATAATAGCCTAAGTTACATTTCACTACTTAAAAATACTTTTTTTTTTTTCTTTTCCCCCAAAACAAAGATTTGAGAATGTATTCACACTTTCATGTATTGTGGTGGCTACACGCATTCTAAATTTTCATTACATTCTATAAAGTTTCTGTTTAATCTTAATTCTTTTTCTTTGATCCATTTTTGCAAAGTTACTTTCTTTTAGATAAGATCTTTTTCAATGTAGAGGCAAATTACTGCTAAAGATTGATCAAAAATCATTATTCTTACTATGCTTATTATGTTTTTCTGTATTTTAGGAATAAGTCTGTTCATGGCCTTTAAAAAAGCTTTATGTGTTTTAAAAAACTACATATTTCAGGAAAGGGGAAATGAACAGAAGTTCTTCATATTAATTCCTTTTTAAAGTCTGATCTTGTTAATTCTTGTGTATGGTCTCACTAAAAATATCATGCCTTTTTGACTGTAAAACAAAGGATATTTGCATAGTTGTCTAAAGCGTTTAATGATTCTTTCCTTCCCTGTGAAATTAAGCTGAGCTGATTTTGATTGAAGACAAGTTTGAGTATGTTGTTATTCTGAATGACAGTATTTGTCCTTTCAGAGAGCCAGACAAAGTGGTCAAAAGAGGAAGCAGGCTCAGACCCGCACTGCTCACCACTGGTATTGTGGCTGCTCTGAGCTGATGGGTATTTTTACTCTTTTATCCAGGTCACCTTGTTTCCTTTTAGAGTTTTTTGTGTGTATTGTCAAAAAAAAAAACAAAAAACAAACAAAAAACAACCCAAAGCCAAAAGACACATTAAGTTTCAGGTAAATTAATAGGAAGCATTACCATTTTATTTTTGGGTTAAAAATAAGCAAAACACCCCAAACACCTAGTAATACTCCTGGTTAGTTTTTTCACATATGCTAGAGAATTGTTTGATTGTAACAGAAGATCCAAAGAGAATGGCAACAAGCACTTTTTTCCTGAATGCTGTGACACAGATGACATCTGTTATTATTAAGATCTAGCCGTAACCTATCCATCTGTTCATCTTCTTGCATATGCCATAGCAGGTTATTTGCAACTAATGGCTGAGTCAAAAAAAGATTTTATGTCTTTATGATAATCTTCTACCAACACAGGATAGTCTGTTTATTATCTTTTCTTTTGAAAATGAGAGGTTTTGAACATTTATGTGACACAGTCTTGTACTTTCAATGGCTTTTTTCACTTACTGGTTCCTAGGAGAATTTAGTCAAAATGAAGCAGCATACTTAATGTCTGTAACATGCGTCCTTTAAAATTCATTTTCGTAACTTTAAATTAATGCATCTCAGGCATCTGAGGAGAGAAGAAAACAAGTCATGAGCAACAAGCCATAATCTTTCAACATATTTTGCATCCCATTCAGGCAGATGTCTGGCCTCAAGACATGTAAAGTGGATAGATCTGATTCTCTCTTGATCTCCTGAAACTTGAACAGGGGAGATGAGAGAAGCTTACAGGAAATGCTAAATAAAGTAACTAGATAAGCAAAAGCAAAATGCTGGAGAATGTTGTGATACATAAATCAAAGACTAAATATATTTTTTTTCCAATTGTATAAATTCTACTAAAACATGGGCATGCTAGTATAGTAGTAGCTTGTCTCTGAAAGGGCGTGATAACCCTATTAGGGTATAATAATACTTCTACTGATAGATGAGGCTTTGTTTTCTTTGTCTATAAATCTAAGACTAGAGTCTAGTCCTAGACTGGTCTGAAGAACAAAAGTCCTTTCTTCCATGTTGTAGTGTACTGGATATGCTGTTTGATTACAGAATGATTTTTATTACGTTAATGAAGACCAACTGTATTAAACATTCAGTTGACCCTGACAGCCAGTTTGCAGACCCAGGGCAAAATCTGGAGCATCTTAATTAATTCCCTCAACTTGATTGTTGCAATGCCTTAAGTCACACTATCTGCATTAGGCACCCACTGTGCCAGGACAGACAGTGGAGGTGGTCAAGTACCTCAGAACGATAATCCAAACATCCCAGACGAGATGTGGAGCAAATCAGTTTGGAAATACCAGGCACAATTTTTGCCTGGCACAATTTTGCAGGCACATAATTTCTGACCTCTGTGTAAATCTTAGATGTGCCCGCAGCTGGTCGTTAACTGTCTCAGCCGTGTGAAAGCCGAAAACAAGGGCTGTGCACACACACTATTCTCTCTGTAGCAGTGGTTAACCAAGCTTGGCTCCTCCTTACTAAAATACAGCCACAGGAAAAAACCCAAACTGTTCATTTTAAGTATAATCACAAAATGTTTAAATTATCTACTCGAAACACAGGATATTTGAATTAATTTCTCACTGTTGGGGTAAGAACCAAAGATTTTTTTGTCCTTCTTCCAACTTTCAAATGATCAAATACATGGATCAAATAACAGTCTTGTTTTGGTCTTTCATATTTATTTTAACAACTATTTGTAATGTAAAATTATCGATATATTTTTAATACAACTTTTGGGGTATATTTTATTTATTTAATAGCAGCAATAGAGAAACCTGGAAGACAAATTAAAAGCACTATACAAGGTGAGAAGGGAATTGCCTTTCTCTGGCAAAACAGCCATGAATGGCACACAGACCATGAAAGTTGCCAGCAGAGCCCATCTGTTAAGCAGCAGAGTAAATCAGATGCTGCAAGTTTCCAGTGATTTCAGCAACAGAAAACACTGAGAAGATATGAATACAGGCAGGAAGGTAATTTTCACCTCAAAGGTCTAACAGGGATTTTTCTCTCTATAATCTGTGCTTAAGTTGGTCCTTTCCTGCACAGCACTGTAGTTGGTCAGTCTGCTTCAAATGGACCTATCTTTGTGTCCCTGGCTACATCTGGTCAAGAGTTCTGAAAGTTGAAGTGCAATATGGTCTAAGGTGCAAACGCACCACTCTTCACTGGCATGTGATTCTTGAAAGATTTCGGTGTCTGGGATCCTCTGAATGCTTCTCATTCACAAGCACAAACACTGCTTTGGGACTCTGAGGAGCTAGAAATGTCAGGTCTTTAGTTTGCTTATTTAGACAGAAATTATAAGTCCTGAGGAAGCATTGCTTGCAGTGATTCTTTTGTTAATCCAGGCTCTATTACTTTCACATGCTGCGCTTACAGTAAGTGTTTTATGTGAATAATGATTGAAGATTCAAACTCTTGTTGGGCTTTTCTGTCTCTGTTAGGTATGTCGTGTGTATTCAGTTGCTTTAGCAGGGAAAGACCTTTGTAAAATACTCATGTTCCATGGAACTAGGTCATTAGTTAAGGGATAATTTAAAACAGTGATTTAAACTGGTCTTGATAATTTCTCAGTAAGGCATTTGGCAAGGAGTCCTGTACATTCCCCTGATCTGACCAGTGCTTGCCTTGGAAGATCTGACTGCAGCTTGGCCTGCAGGAGATTTTTCCACTCAGAGGGGAAACAGTGATATAAGTGGATATTCTGTCACACCATTTTTTTTTCTACAAATGTAACCACTGCTTTATTTCAGGTTAGGACATATGCAGAAAGTGTTGAGTGGGAGATAGGCTGCTGTATCCTACAGTGCTGCATTGCTTCTGGTACCTCTTTTTAACTTTGATATGACTCACACCATTTTGTACATTTTAAGACAATATCCCATGCTCTTTCTAATGTACGACTGCACACTGGAGTCTGTTATCAGGCCCATGATGGCAAGCCTTTTGGAGAATTTTACAGAAGCTTGTTTGTAAGAGTGATAATTGCTACCTAGTTGTTTTGTTCTGACACCACTTACCCAAAGCACACACATCTAGTGTCAAAAGAATGCAAGATTTTGCATTGTCAAGACTTTACTGTTGGACTTCATAAGTTTTTCCTGATACGCACTTTAGGTATTAATTGTCATGAAGAGTTGAAGCCCAAAGTAGCTTTTTTATTAGGATAATTTAAAAAAAAAAACAAAAAGCAAAAATCAGCCCTGCTTGATTGAGCCACAGAAAAGAACCAAGCAGAAAATTTCAGTGCAAAAAAGAAAGTGAACTGAAACTAATTACACTAAATAAGTGTAATTCCCCCAGTGCAATGCGTATCTGAGCTTCAAGAAATCTTAGAGTTATAGTTAGAATTAGATTCCTTATCCTAATACCTACCAGATTTCAAAAGCTGTATTACTGTCTTTTGCATGAAAAATATTAACAAGGAAAAAATACGATGCATATGTCATCTCCCGAATGGAGAAAAAAGTAATAATACAGTAGAGCCCTTTTCTATTGAATTGTCTGACACTGTAAATGTTTCTAAATCCCTGACTACCTTTATTTAGCTTTTTTTTTTCTGTCTTTCAACAGAAAAGAAAGAAAAACCTATTGCATAGTGTGAACAATAATGTTACAAAGCTTATTCTAAAGGACATACATTCTATGCATTCATAACCTTCTAATGCTCATTGAAGATGACCATAATTCACTACTGCATCAAGCAAAACATAGAAGTAGAAATGTGTGTTCTATATGTATATGTTATCTGTACAATAAAGCATTCATCTTCCATTTTCACTGCAAACGTGTAGCATTTTTTTTTCTCCTATTGCATGTCTTTCTCACTTCATCATAAACTATGCTGACATGTACTTGTCCTGGACCAGGCTGTAAGAAAATGGTAACCAGAAAGAAGTGGTGCAGCTGGAATGTGGAAATGCTTATAAATTACTCTGGGTTTACTAATATAAAGTTGAGGAAATGAGAAAGAAAACATGACCAGCTTTTTACAGAAATAACGAAACTGTTGATTCATTCACTCGATTAAATTGAATTATTAGGATGAGTTCTTTTCTGTGAATACTTTATGAAACGCGACTGTCTAGTTTCAGCCCTTCTGAAGGGACCACAGATGTCAAAGCTCAATTCAGCATCTCTCTGGCACATTTATTTTTATCTATGTTGAGAGCCCACAGCACAGAGTACAATGTGGTTATCAAATGTCTGGCAGAATATTGACAGTCTTTACCTTGGTTTTGCTTTTTGGATAAAAATTAGAAGTTTTATTTAGCTCACAAAATGTGTATTGATCCCACACTGCTTGCGTACCTTGAGTATACTGGCATCAAATACTGAAGTATTATTAAGGGATGGTCATGATGCCACATGCACAGTGGCCATGTTGTTTTGTGTAGCTTTTGTAATTCAATAAATGTACAATATCAACATACAGTATCAACTGTCTTACAATTCAAAATTAGGTTTTGCAGAGAGAGTAGAAATTCAGTTACTAGCCACACTTGTCAAAGTTAACCACTCTAGAAGCTTACAGCGCACCTACCGTCTTTCTCTGTGCCTATGAAGTGTCACTTTCAGCTGTTTATCAGGAATGTGTACACAGCATACATGTAGAAAATTGCTAATGGAGTGGGGTTCAAGCTCAAATAGTTTGACATTGAGTTTATAATTAAGGTGTTTGTACGAAATTTAGAAATTGCCTTCGCCTAAAAGATCTGGAGCAGCTGCTTTTATGTGTCTGGCAGTAATGATAGTTAGAAATTGCATAAGTTTATGAGGAAATGTTTTGAGTAAATGAAAGATGAAATTAAAAGAGAATTGTTTTGACTGTATCCACTATATTGAAGTGTGTAAGTCTGGATTAGCACTGTTTGTTACCAGTCTCTGTTCATATTATTTGACATTTTGCTAGAAAATGAGTTTTCAGTCTTAAATCACTTAAGTAATCATTTAATGGTGAGATACTGAAGGATATTGTAGAAAAAAAAGATAAATATTTAAAATCTTTTTGGTAAGCAAATGGATTTATGAATTTTTCATAGAGCTGACAAAGTTTCTGTTAAACAATAAACTGATTTTAATTAAAATACACTACAATAAAACCAGAAAGGCTCTATGCATATAACTTCATTTAAAATATGAATAAAAAATATATGTACTTTACAATGAACCTAGAAAAGGCAAATATTCACTCATATCATATATATTTAAGTTAATAAAAAATAACATCTCTGAAGTTTTAGGCTGCCTTCTTTTCATGGACAGCTGTTGGGCTTCAGCTGAACAATCAGTAAAAGCAGGAGGAAAAGTGAGCAGTGCAGCTCCACTGAAAGTATGGCTTTCATACCTTTTCCAGGTACATGCCTTTTGTTCCTCTGTAGCAATTTGCAACTCTTCTATGAGGTGCCAGTGGCTTGTATGGCAGAGACTTCTTCTGGAGTGAAGGGTATAGCTCTCATATCTCTGCCTGGAAGATTCAAATAAAATTTCCTGATTAGCTGTCGCTTTGCATCTCTCATTCACAAACACTGAGAATTCTTTGAGAAGCTGGAACCACAGCATGTGTGGTTTTGAGGGAAACACTTTGTAATCTCTATGGTAGCAAACTGAGGTGGTTAAGTACAGCCGTGCATAATGTTGTACTGTAAATATACTTATAATTGTCTTAAGTATCCAAGGATGCATGGAGATCCTTGTATGGCAACAGGCATGACTCAGTGCTGTTACACATATTTACAAGTTCTTCCTCTTACTAAGGAATCTCAAAGACAATTAGTTTGAATGCTGCTAGTTTTATGCCACTGTGTTTTATTAGAAATGGTTGGAAATTGGCTCTTGTGTGCATTCCCAGCCTCACCCCTCTGAACAGCACCTGTGTCACTACTGCTCTGTCTCATGAATTCAGACTGAACTGCAGAACTGGAGTGCCCAGCATGAGGTGCTGCTTACCTTGGCCTGGGTTCACACTTATGAACATGACAACAATAACAGGAGTCCTGTCAATGTGTCTGCCCTTAGAAGCCCATACAAGTGAGAGTAAATAGTTTGCTGTTAAAACCAAAATTATGTGAGTTTAATAAAGAAAAGGACCGACTACGAGTAATTGTAAAGGAACAAAAAAAACCCCAACAGACTGGGTGATAAAATGGCTGATGAAAATAATAGTATGTAATGCAAAGCAATAGAAGGAAAATATTTTAACTTTATATATGCAGTGATGAGTTCTGAGCTGACTATTATTATTCAGGGATGGGATTATGTGACTGCAGCAGATAAAGCTATCCACATCACAATAAATGTTTTCTGAGAAAGCAGCATTTCAATGTAAAGTGTTACAGAAAAGCAAACACTGTCAAAAAGGAGCAAGCAGAAATTAAACCACATTCTGCTCCTCTCTAAAACTATGGTATCCCCTTCCTTTGGAAACTGCACAGTGCTCTGGTTCATCTTCTTGAAAGGGATAGAGAAGACCTGCATGGCAACGTGTGACAAGGATACAACAAGATTTAGGGCTTGCTTGAGCATTTGGTCTTGCAAGTTGTGACTTCTGAGAAGCCTTCAAGGATTTGCATATTTTCATGGCGGATTCCCACATCTTGTTGGCCTGCAAAAAATTCCTTCCCTGAAGCAAGACTTATGTAGAGTGATGACTTCACCATCTAGTAATTTTTGCATGTGTAACAATGAATCTTGAGGGAAGGCAGTGCATATGACTCATAACCATAACACCTTTAAACATAAATATCCATGGAAAATAAAGCTAACAATTAAATCCCCATAACACTTTCTCACTCTGAAATGCACCTAGCAAATATATGTCCCTGTGGTTGATTATCTGTCTGTGGCTTTTATTTCATTATTAAAATTAAAAGCAGGGTAGCTTTCAGTAGTAGTTAAGATTTTACAATACACTTAACTTTACATCATCACACTTCTGCATTCTAAATCACACCATCATGCTCCCTCAGTCCGAACAGTTTTACTTGAGGGCATAAAGATGATCAGCTTGTGTCTTCCTAGTGCATATGATTGATCAAAGTAAACCGTTAATCAAATAGATATGCAAATTAGAAATAATAATATGAGGTGTTAGATAACACAATCTGCATGCAATAGCAGCTTGATCTCTCAGGAAATTAAAATAATTCAACAGAAAATGCCATATTTAACAGACTGCATGATGGAATTAAGAATGAAAATCTAGCCTATTAATCATGCAAGAAATTGCAATTAAATTGTATTTGTTGATTTCGTAGTGAAGTTTTTAAATTAAATATTAACCATTTGCTTGAATCTTTACTTCTACGCAATTATAATTCAGATGTAACTAAAATGCAGTTTTTAAGGGTTAAAAATGGTTTTCTATACAATTGAGTTAATTGCCTATAAAATAGGTTCTTTGGGAAAAAAAAAAAAAGAAAAGAGGTACAGATCTCAAATTGTGTATCAGTTTGTCTCCCCAGTATTTGTCTCTTGGTTCTTTTGGTTCTTTGTATCTCATTTAGCCCAAGCAGCACAGTAGTTTTATCTTATTCAATATGCTTTTATTTCAAATACAGAAAAAAAAAGCATTGTCCAGATTCTGACTCTTTTGCAGTGAAAGTATTTTAATAGTCTATGTGTATTTGGAAGCAAGTTTTTTAACATATGAAATGAAGACAGTGAAGAGTGCTGTATTTGTAAAGGCAATGGTCCTCTGTAGCAAGTCCCACTAGTTCCTCGGCATTTTTAAAGCATCAGTGTTTCTTTTACACTTTACCACTACAGCCTGAACATGGCAAATGTAAACTGGAAAACTGCCCTAAATTACATCTCATCTTTGAATATAAAATGAAACAAAAATTGGAGAATAAGCATCTAATATCAATATTTCTGCTGAAATGTTCAGTGTTATCACTATTGCTAACAAGTAAGTAGTCTTCAGTCTTTAGGGAGAGCTGTGAAACCCCATCCCTACTAACTGGAGATAAAGATTACACAGATGAGACCAGACAGATGTATATTTCTGATGAGGAATTAAGTTACTGTATGATCTCTAAAAACTTTAAGATTAGCTCAGATTTTTTGATATCCACAAAAATCTGAATTCAGCCTTTGGAAGGAATTTGTCCCCTTGTTTTCACAAAATATGTAGGAACTGATTATCTCTGAAACCTCAGTCTCACTAGTGTTTTGTTTGATTGAGCTTGGACACTGCTTTTAAAAGTAATTTTGAGAGAGAAGGATGAAGAGGCAGAAACTCAGTTGCGATTATATATGTCTCATTTACTTAGGAAATAAAGCTTAAAATCCATACTCCAGGGACTACCAGTCCATTGTAAATTATACGGAATGTTCATATCTTTTGGTTGGTAGTAACTAAGGAGAAAGATCTAGATATTCACAAAAGAAGTAGAAGAATCTGATGTTGTGCTGTAAAAATCACAATAACAATCACTCTCATCTGTGTGAGGAGGTTTTCCCCAGTAAAGTTGTGCAAATAGAGGCCCAGGAGACAACCACAGTTTGTGTCATCAGTACGTAATTCAGGCCAGAAGAGACACCTGAGGTGGGATGGTAGATTGATTCATAAAAGCTTGATGTACTTCACAAAACAAAGGCTGCTGGAGGATGCATTTGTTTCATAAATATAGCCTTGTAATAAATACTTTCCCTCTCTGATCTCTTCCTATTCACAATAGGAGGTTTTTATATTTTAAATATACTGATTATATAGTGTACTTGTTATGAGTCAGTGTGAATTTAGTCTTTACTAACTTTAGCTGCTGTGAAATTGTGAGTCTGAATATCTGATTATGTACTTTATCTAGATAATATCTTAAGAAACAGATTCTTCTCTATATAAAGTGCTCTAACTTCTTATGTGTTTGGTTTTAGGGTGAGAGAGATTGTTTCTGAGGTGCTTATGTCTCACTTCTACAAAAAGAGAGACTAGTAAGTAAAAGAAGGTGCTTAAGGTTTTATTTAGAAGAAATTTCATGTGCTGACTGTTTCTCTTAAGAAGCCTTTGAAAATGAAAAAAAAGAAAGTTCTCAAGGCCAGAATCGGACCCAACTTCCATATTAATTTATGGTTTACCTTGGATTTACCAGTTTTGTCTGGATTAACTTCTGCCTTGGAAATACATGCATCTTCCACATACTAATGGAATCTAATGGGGGAAAAAAACCTCATTGAATTGCAATATTAAGATGATACTTCCCTGGAAAGTGAATTTTAATATAGTGTATGAAGTTTTATTCTTGTATAATGAGTGTAACTTTGTGGCTGTTGTGAGGGTTTTCTTTGTCTGCCTTCCAAACCAGTTGCCAAATCTTCACAGTTCTTATTCGTCATAGTATTAGGAAGTCCAGTATTATTTGTGTAATAAAATATATTTGTTCCTTCCTATCAATCATGTCATTTTAAAGCATGGTAATATTTTTTATTTGTTTCTAATGGCAAATGGTCTTATTGAAGAAGTCTCAGAGCTCTGATTTCATACTTAGAAAACAAAAGTAAGTTACAACATGTATTTTTAAGGTAGACAGTTTCTAAAGCTACACCTTACTTTCCTACTTAGTGTTCTCCAATGAGTCTTGATTTAGAGAAACTCTTTATGACTAAGTGATTTCTTGTTTTAGTACTGGAATGTGAAGATTAGGTTTCATAGCATTCTCAAATATCTTCTGTCTGGATCCTGTTTAAGGAGTATTCTCAGTTTTCTCAGCACCACCATAATTTACACATTTTTGTTATGCTAATAGGATTGTAGCATTATGCATTGTGTCCTTTATCCTGGTGGATTTTGTTCCATCCATTTTGTCTGTTTCTAATCTGATAACAGAATATATTAAAAACATCTGTCCTTGTGTTACAAGTATTTGTTATTTGTACGAGATAGGAAATAGAAATACGAAATTAATTTTCATTATGAATTGTACTTGCCCTCAGAAGAAGTTGCTAGAGATTTCATGTTTTTCTGCTTTAGAGTAAGAAATGAGATTATATCATATTATGTTGTTTAGAAATCCACTGTTAATATGAAACCTGTACTTACTGGGAAAAAAAAAAAACAAAAACACCCGTTTGTTTTTCTTCACTGAAAGACTGGATTTCTGTCTCTCTGAAGGCAAGTACAGTCAGGATTTCAATCAATTTTATCATATATGACAATTGAAGTGTGTCACAAGTTATATGAAACAACTCAGACAATGATTTGCTTTATTGGATTAAATTTATGCATCAGTTATATTTGTATGTGTCTGGAATCTTTTAACATAAGAAGTTAAAGCAAGTTTAGGTAAGCCTATGTCAAAAGACTGTTTTTTTGTCTGAATGAAGAGGTCCTTCTTATTTGTGTTATTTGCTTGCAAAGATTAATACCAGGTGAGTTTCTGTGACAAAATTTGGGAATTCAAGGCACAATCAAGCCTAGAAATACCTTTGCTAAAGGTTTTTATACTGGTCAAACTCTTCAGTTCTCCTCAACAGGCTGGTTGAAAATGTTTCTGAGTTGTAGGGGATTTTTAATTGTAAAGAAGTAATTGAAGATCAAAGACTCTTATGAGATTTGGAAGACCGTTTCAGTTTTCAAGTTTTCCTGTGGGTTTTGATTTTTCTTCTTTTTCAGTTCCTGAATTCTATAGCTTTTCTTGAGGAAAGAAACATTTCCAGTATCCTGAGAAAGTCTGAGAAACCATCAGATCCTAATCGTAAACTGACTGTACTTATCCTATGGGCTTTTTAGGTGTTTGGGGTTTTATTGCTGTAGAAGGAAATATGTTAAAATGGATTAGCTCCAACATGGCATTTTTTAAATCATCACAGGCCTCCTGAAATGGCAGTTGTGGAAAGTGGGAAATAAATTAACATTTAATTCTTCTGTAGGAGAACATAAGATTCTTTTTCTAGCAAAAAGGATTCTTTATTTCTCTCCCTCTTAAAACTTTTAATTTCCATATTTAATTTATATGTGGCAGCAGTGCCACATGAATAGTTTTCTAACTCAAGAAGTCATGAAATTCAAGCTGTGGGTTTTTGGGTTGTTTTTTTTTTTTTCCCCAAGAATTTTGTTGTGCTAGAATAAATGGATATTCAAGACTTTTTCCATTGAAGGCTTCTTGTCTAAGAGTCAAAATTTGTTGGTTTTATCTGACCCCAAAAGATAACTCAGAGTATACTAAATCCTAAAACACTGAAGTAGTAAAAATGGCAGCTATGCTGCCTGATCAATAGTGCAAATTCTAGCACTAAAATGTTTTAAAATGCTTTAAAATTCCAAATTACCTTAACCTCCATATCATTTGATTTAATAAAGTTTATTGCTTGGGCTTTCACACTTAAGGATCACCCTTCATGCACACCATCATGCAATAGGAATAACATCTTAGAAATCTTGTAATACAAATCTTTAATTCGTATAAGTGATACTTGCAATGAGCTAGTGGGCTAGTGGGTGGGTAGGAACGAGGTTGAAGTTGAGATCATATCTGAAGAGGAAGAGAATTTTATGCACAGTGAAGTATGGATGTCCTGACACATTTACCAAAAATATATGAGCTGGTGTTCTGAATAAAACTGCTGTAATTAAAAGCAAAATTTTATGGATAAAAACATTTAATTGCATGATTAATTGGAAAAAAAAATCTGATTTAAAGTAAGCAAAACTGTATAAATAAATCTAAAGCACATTTCAGATATAAGATATTGCTTTCTTACTCTGGCATTTCCAATTTACTGAATATTTCATAACAGCAATATTTTCATAATAAACTGTAGCCTGTTCTTATTGTCTCAGCTAAAGGTCAGATGTTTTACATGACTTGAGTATTTTAATAGTGTTGAAAGCATAAGAAAACATTCAATATATAAATAACAGAAGTATCTTTATATAAGCCCAAGTGAGTGCAGGAACAAAGGAAGATGAATATACTGACAAGACTACAAATGATGGATCTTAGCACATGGTAAGAAAATACATGGCTCAGTCCTGCAGTTTTAAGATACAAATCTAGTACTTTTAGAAATTGAAATATCAGAGAAAAATATTACAACAGTTGATCATTTATTAGCTGTTAACTGATGCAAATGGAAAATACCTAAGGGTTATTTTATTCTTCAAATATAAAGTGAACTACTAATAAAAATACTCAACTTTCATTAAGAAATATGACAATATATCAGCTTTTAGTTCAGTCTACAGAATTTTTCTGGGGAATTACAAGTTTGAATGCTTATAATGAGGTTAATTTCAATCCAGTGTGTGTACATTGTGAAGTATGCTTCGATATATGACACAAGTGAGGGACCGAAGAGCCAGCTCCCAGATGTGGCTAACTGACCATTACTATTTGGGATATAAGGTTTCACTCACAGCAGAAAAACGCAGCTGCCAGGAAGACTGAGAACTGCCTTGAGGGTGAGCATAAGCAGGAAACTGGCAGAAAGATGGCTGAGGCCAGAAATAGGGCAGAAGAAAAGCTGCTTTCATAAGCTTTGCACATCTCTCTAAAATGCATCTCATTTTAGATGCAATATGGGCTTGGTAGCCCTACTGAAGATCTTCCCATTAGGATGTTCTTTTTGTTCCAAAGACAGTTGGCTATGGGACACAGCCAAAACAGGCTACCAAAGAACAGCAGCAGGAATAACAGATGAAAACACTATTGCTGGATACCAAATCAGCCAAGTCAGGCAGACACAAAACAATGCAATGTGGACAAACCTTTTGTCCCATTACGAGAACAGTACTACAGAAAGTGGTGTGATGGCAGTATAACACTGAGCAATGAAATAGCTGACCTGTGGTCAGAAGGGCTGAGGACAGTTTGAAAACTCTGTTCTGAGGGATCTGTAGTAGCCCGGCTGTAGTCCTGTGCTTTTCTTGGAGGCTTTCCTGGTTTTCCTTCATCACCAGTTCTATCCTGCATTATGGACTATTCATTTGATTACAGAAATGGAGACAAAGATGTGAAAACACAGGCAGATGTTATTGATGTTTTGAAAGAAAAAATATAGGCTTACCGATAATCTCAGGATAAATAGAGGCATGTATAAATAGTGTATATTCAAACTAATGAAATAACAACCTCTAATGGGTTCATTACTGTGCAATTTCAAAGATTTTTAGACCTCAGTGCAGCTGAACTTAAATGGGGTCTTGTTTAAGAGCAGAAGTGATTCCTGTTCTTTTAACAGACTCCAAGGTTCCCTATGAAAATTTAATCACTAATCACTGGAGTTTGATTATGTCAAAGTGAGGTTGTTAATGTAGTTGTTCGCCCTTTTCTTTTTTTTTTTTTCTTAAATCAACTCTATTTCTTAAAAAGTGTTGTTAAAAGCTACAAAAGTTCTTTTTGAGGGATCTTTTGTTCCTATTAATAGAGTTCCATCCCTTTCCTTAGCTGAATCGCAGGAGAAAAAGAGAAGGGGGGGAAAAAAATAGAGAAAAGCTAATGGATATCAAGATTATTTTGGGTGACAGACACTTACAAAGCTGCTGTGGAATTCAGACTGCAGAATTCTTTTCCAGCATCTTGATTCTTCATCAAGATCATGTCAGCTCTTCAAGGTAGAAGCAGAAGACAGTAAAACAGCACAGCAGCAGAATAAAGAATTTTGCCAATGAACATAGTCGGATGGAAAACAGCTTTCATGACTAGAGAAGTGGTCTTCCTCACTTTGCCCTGGAAATTTCCCTGCTTAAATTTAAGACAGACCTTCTTGTTAAACAGTTAAACCAATCTAGTTCCCAAACTTTGAAGGTTTTTTTTGAAAGGAATTTGTGGCATTAGCTTACCAAACTTCTATGCCAGGACATTTAAGGTTAGAAAACTTGCTTCCCTGTTTACTTTTTTCAAGAGTTTGGGAAGGTGATTAGTTTTTTTTACTGTCTTCGGGATTTGCTGGGGAAGCTGTTGCTGGTATCTACAAGGATGTCTGTGATTTCTTAGTAAACAGGTGATAGAATAAAAGTCCCAATGGCTGCCTTCTTCCCGCTTCCTATAATACAGAAAGCCCTATGCACAAGAGATCTGAAGTGTGAAAGTAGTGGGGTTTATTTTGACAGAATAAGGAACACCAGAGAATCAAAGATGTTTGCCTTATTCTGACACTGGAGAACATTAAGGTTTTGTGGAAGATTCAGAGTTTTTAGTCTCTACCTTCTAATTCCCATAGCAAGCTAACAGATTTAAACAAGTTATTAACCTTTCCTAGTAGGTCTGACTGAGATGGAGTTAACTTTTTTTTCAGAGCAGCCTGTACAGTTCTGTGATTTGTATTTGTGGCTAAAATAGTGTGATAACACAGCAGTGTTTTGGCTATTAAACACTACTTGTACAGTGTCAACAAGGTGTTCTCTCCCTGCTCCCTACGCCCAGAGAATAGGCTGGGGGTGAGCAGAAGGTTGAGTGGGGACATAGCTGGGACAGCTGGTACAAATTGACTGAAGGGATATTCCATACCATGATGATTTGCTCAGTAGTAAAATATCAAGGAAAGGAAGAGAAAGAGAGGATGTTTGTGGTTATGGTGTTTGTCTTCCCACATAACCATTGCATACACTGAGGCTGTGCTTTCCTGGATGTGGTAAATATCTGCCTGGCACTAGGAAGCATCAGATTAATTTCTCTGCTTTGTTTTGCTTTCATACACAGTTTTTGTTTTCTGAATTAAATTGTCATTTTCTTGTTTTGTGAACTTTCTTGCCTGTCTTCTGTTTTCTCCCCCTCCCACAGGAAGTGCAAGTGTGAGAGAAGCTGGATGGGTGTTTGCTGTTGGCTGAGGTCACTGACCACACCTTTTTAAGCATTGGAGGAGGAGGAAAGAGAAACCGAAACAAAGTCTCTGAAATGTAGAGCTTTAAGTGATATTTCCATTGTAATAGCAGTCCTGATTGCAGATGGTGTTCACTGTCATGCAGAGGTAAAAGTGGTGGAGCTGAGACAGCTGATGTGCTAGAGATGATGTTACTGCTGCTGTTGTTCCAGTTTTGCTTTCTTGAAAATGTAACAAACCAAAGGGTTTGCATGTGGGTAGGAAGACTGAGGGGTGACCTGGAGGATACACAGCTTCTGTGTCTAGACTCATGCTGATAGCCTGATACGATACTGAAACAGCATAGGAGGTACTGTTACAAGACAGTCAAAGACCTGGCAAACTCACAGGAGCATCAAGGTGCTTCAGGTGTTGATTTTTAGCCTCAGTGGCAGATTCACATCAGCAATGCAAAGGATAATTCTTTGCTGGCTAAACCTGATTGTCTTAAAAAAGAAGGCAGAGAAGGAAGAAGAAATAATATAAAAAGAGTAAGTTTGGGTAATAGAAAAGAGCAGAAATCCAATTCTGTCAGTATAAGCCCACAAACCTTGTGGAAATTTGGTAATCTTTCTCTCTGGTCCAGTAAGATGAGGTTACTCCTGAAGAATAGGAGGGATGAGTTTCAATCACAGTGTATTAAAGAAAATTTAATAAAGCTACCTTTTTCTTACTGGTTTCCTCGGTTTGTCTTGAAATTAAGAATGCAAAATTGCATACAGTTTTTTGACCGAGTAATTGTCCTTTCAACTTCAGTGTTTCATTTCATTGCTTCATTGTTTTTGTTTACTGTAGTCTTAAACTATCGTTGAATGCTTCGTTATAGTTATGGCCTCAGTTTCAGTATTTGGTTTGTTTGAATGCTTTTTCTTTCTGAATTTTACAGACAATTGAAGGTAGCAGAGTGAATTTTGAATCTTTTTGCTTTGAGCAACTTAAGGTGTACATTACCTAACAGAAAGCTACACTGACAACTAATATTCCCTTGTTACCATCTATTTCTTGTCACCTTTGGCTACATCACAGGAATTAAATTGGTAATCATTTTTTCTGAGGAAGTGAGAGGAAGAGTAGACCCTGAGACTCTCATTCAATGTACTATTTGGTTTTATGTAAAACTGGGAGAACTGAGGAATTCTTTTGTTTCTTAGTCTGGGGAAAGCTTAATAAAATAAAGACAGCCAATGAATGGAAAATATCTCTTATTTAGGGATTACAAATGAGAAATTGTTAATGTGGGTAAACTATTAATGTTGTCAGATAATCTGGGGAGATGAGCTGAAATTGCCTGGAAACAGAGTCAGGCCAACAAGACTCTCAGTCTGCTATGTGTCTGGACACTTTGATACACAAGCCAGAAGAATATGCACTTGTTGTTGCCTATATGTGTATCTTACAGCATAAATCTCAAACTGTTTCGGTGAGACAGGAAGAGGAGCAAGTTATTTACTATTTCCTTACAGAGAAGTTTTGACATGTCTCTTCTGAAGCATCTTGGGTTAGTAACTCTCAAAAACATGGTCTTCAATTAGAAGAATGAGGATGACAAATCCATTAATGTGTAATATATTATTGCATAAGTGGGATTCGTCTTGTGTTATCACTTTAATATATTAATCATTATTAAAGATTTGAAATTATTTTCCATCATTAAGCAAAGGGGATGTCTTGTGAAAGTACAAAAAATAACTATATAAAAAAAAGTCTTTCCTTCAGTTATGCTTTCATTTCACGGAGTGCCAGTTACTGCAGAGTAGTTCTTACTTTAATCAGCAGTGAAACCCCGTTACTGAGTTTAAGCTTAATATGCCTAGGAAACAAGATTTTTTTTTTAGAATGAGTGACTGATCAATATTTATCCATATGATCTTTAATCACTCTGCAAAGAATTGTGAATGATAAAAGAGCTTAAAATAATATAATTTATATCAATGTTCCTTAATAGAATGAATCAAGTATTATACAATATAGAAGTTGTTTTCAAAATTCTGTGAAGACATAGTAAACACAAAACCATATTTATAAAACATAAATTGTAAAGCCAGTGTAGTAACATTATCAGGTTAATTTAGTCTGTGTGTAAATGTCCAAACATCAGTATTTAGCAAGGATGCACATAGCCTTCTTACGTGGAAATTGGATTTTCTCTAATATTGTTTATGTAGCTCCAGGGAATGCACAAATCTGAAGTCATAGTCTACAATCTTAACTCAACCTCCTAAACCAGAATGAGTTTAGAAGGTGCCTCATGTGGAAAACTCAATATTAATGCAATTGTGTGCTGTTGGTACAACCTTCTTACTGGGTATAAACAATCAGTAGAAGTAATGTTTTTAATTTACTCCATGTGTTTTGATATTCTTTAATGGAAGAACTTAGTTCTTCCTTTAGTGCAGATTTCCTTCTTAGAAAAAGTATTGTTTCATCAGGTTGAGAGAAGATGGTTCTTAGTATCCAGTTAAAGTAGGATGGGAGTGCACAGTGTAGAAGCAGCTGATTAAGAAAGATTAATAGGTAGTTCTGCTCTTCCTTGTTCATTCATCAGGAAAAGCCCTCACTTCGAGCCCTGGTAGTTTTTTGTCTTCCTTTCTGCCATGCGCTTTGGAGAATATTTGAAGTCCGGGGATCCAAATCTTTCTTGAAAACAGAAAACTTTCTTTCTGAGACAAGTTTATCAGGGGCTGCTTTTTAGTATCTGAGAGATGGAATGTGTGATAAGGTAAAGTATAATGAGGCAACTTCACAAGATTTTAACTTAGCAAGTGGAGTCTGAAGTACAGACGTAACTCGCAAGTGATATCTAGTGCTGAAAAAAAATGACTCACAACATAAACATTAAGTGGTAGTGCTGAGAAGGAACTAATAGATCCTATATGTCTTCAATGTGTGTGTATATATATATATATATATATATGTATATTTCCTTGCCTTCCATGTGGTTAGAGAATGAAGTAATCCAGATGCAGAGTAACTCCAGATCACTGTCTGAAGGAAACCCAATACCAGTATCATTAGTACACTGGAATACTCTGTTCAACCCAAGAAATACTGAGGCCAGGGAAAGGATTTTAAAGCATTTTAAAATAAATTCTATACCACATTAATGGATTACTGTATGGTATTTTATTTTAATCTAAAAGACTCTGGTATTAAGGGCAAGACAATTTGTCTAGAGCTTAGACAAGGTGAGATATAGTCTGATTTCAGGCAAGAATCTAAGACTGGAAAAGTCTTTAATTGACTTAAAATAATTTAGAATAAATGAGTACATGACATCAGTCAACATGAGAAGTTTAGAGGTGAATGAGCACAGACTTGGAAATAGCCTGAAAAACAATTTGGTTTCTCATTATGGTGAATAATAGCAATGTAATATCATGCACAAAACCTAAATGGAATAACAGTAGTCTTTAATGAGAAGATATGAGAAGGGATGATCTCAAGGCAATTTATGTCCCTTGCATTTCTAAGTGCTGCTGTTACAAAGTGAATTTCGAAAGTGGGACTTTGGGTTGTGACCATTTTTTTTTTTAGTGGAGAGTAGGACTTTATAATTCAATGTACTAAAAGAAAATCAGAGACAGTGGTGCTTTATGGCTTTCCTTCACAAGGAAGAAGATGTGGAAGTGATCGTGTTTAGTTCTTTGGATGTGTTTAATCTACTCAGTACTGAAAAGAGAAATGATATTATTTGCCTTTCATTGGATCTAAACATGTTGGCACTTTGCATGGGTTGTTTTGGTTTCTAAGTTCAGAGAAGTAATGTGATTCAAGATATATGAGAATGAAGACCTTGGGCCCACTGTAGGAGAGGATCTGGTTCAAGACCATCTTAAAAACCTCAACGTGCACAAGTCCATGGGACCTGATGAAATCCATCCACAGATCCTGAAAGAGCTGGCAAATGAAGGGGCTAAGCCACTGGCCATCATATTTGAAAAATCATGGCAGTCAGGTGAAGTTCCCGATGACTGGAAAAAGGGAAATATAACCCCCATTTTCAAGAAAGGGAAAATGGATGACCGAGGGAACTACAGACCAGTCAGTCTCACCTCTGTGCCTGGCAAAATCTTGGAGCAGATTCTCCTGGAAGGCATGCTAAGGCACATGAAAAACAACAAGGTGCTTGGTGACAGCCAGCATGGCTTCACTAAGGGAAAATCTTGCCTGACCAATTTAGTGGCCTTCTATGATGGGGCTACAGAACTGATGGACAGGGGTAGAGCAGTTGATGTCATCTACCTGGACTTATGCAAAGCGTTTGACACTGTCCCGCACGACATCCTTGTCTCTAAATTGGAGAGACATCAATTTGATGGATGGACCACTGGGTGGATAAAGAACTGGCTGGATGGCCGCACACAAAGAGTTGTGGTCAATGGCTCAATGTCGGGCTGGAGACCAGTAACGAGTGGTGTCCCTCAGGGATCGGTCTTGTTCAACGTCTTCATTGCTGACATGGACAGTGGGATTGAGTGCACCCTCAGCAAGTTTGCCAATGACACCAAGCTGTGTGGTTCGGTTGATACCCTGGAGGGAAGGAATGCCATCCAGAGGGACCTTGACACGCTTGTGTTGTGGGCTGATGCCAACCACATGAAGTTTAACCATGCCAAGTACAAGGTCCTACACCTGGGTTAGAGCAATCCCAGGCACAGCTACAGGTTGGGCAGAGAAGAGATTCAGAGTAGCTCTGTGGAGAAGGACTTGGGGGTGTTGGTTGATGAGAAAATGAACATGACTTAGCTTCAGTGTGCACTCGCAGCCCAGAAAGCCAACCGTATCCTGGGCTGCATAAAAAGGAGTGTGACCAGCAGGTCGAAGGAGGTGATCCTGCCCCTCTACTCTGCTCTTGTGAGACCTCACTTGGAGCATTGTGTGCAGTTCTGGTGTCCTCAACATAAAAAGGACATGGAACTGTTGGAACAAGTCCAGAGGAGGGCCACGAGCATCATCAGGGGACTGGAGCACCTCCCGTATAAAGATAGGCTGAGAAGGTTGGGGCTGTTCAGCCTGGAGAAGAGAAGGCTGTGTGGAGACCTCATAGCAGCCTTCCAGTATCTGAAGGGGGTCTATAGGGATGCTGGAGAGGGACTCTTCATTAGGGACTGTTGTGATAAGACAAGAGGTAACGGGTTAAAACTTAACCAGGGAAAGTTTAGATTGAATATAAGGAGGAAATTCTTTCCTGTTAGGGTGGTGAGGCACTGGAATGGGTTGGCCAGGGAGGCTGTGAATGCTCCACCCCTGGCATTCTTCAAGGCCAGGCTGGACGAAGCCTTGGGTAAGATTGTTTAGTGTGAGGTGTCCCTGCCCATGGCAGGGGGGTTGGAACTAGAGTATCTTAAGGTCCTTTCCAACTCTAACTATTCTATCATTCTATATTTAAGTCCACTATTGTAAATGTGTGCTTGAAAGTTTTGATCACTAAATGAGGTCAGTTGTTTAGTCTTTTAGATTGATGTTTTTTATTTATTTTGTTTTGGTATTCATATCATGTGAGGTTTTTATTATTTTTATGATCCATTGGCCAGTTTATTTTGACTGTTTAAATGCAAATTCTGAATAACAGGATTATTTCCCTGTATTCAATTTGATGTCTTAAGTCTTTACTGCGATTTTCATTTTATAGCAGTTTTGAGAACTGGTGTTTTTTTTTTGAGTGAATGTTCATACTAGCAGATCATGAATCTGGACCTGAGAAAGTTTTTGTTATTCATTTTGATAACTAATTACTTGTTATTTTGTTATTGATAAATGATCTTAAAATAATTACTGAAAGATGACCTGTGGATTTTTATCCCTGTACTTCTATGCTAACTAGCATTTTTCATATGGAATGCTGTTGAGTAATTGAGGTTTACGATTGCAGTTCAGGAGTCCATGGAAAGATTTTTCATCTGATTCCTCTCTTTTCTTAGGTTTCACTATATGAAGTGGCATGCAGATTTTTAAGCCTATGTTGCAAACATGGATATGAACAAAAGCCTTAGTTTTTGTTATAGATTTTATTATGTGTTTTGCCTTTTTATTTTTTGAAAACTTATTTTATCATAGTGATATAGCAGTGATTCAAATTTAAGAAGAATTTATTTGTAATGAGTTATAACAAAACCATTCTAAATTACTTCTCATTTTTCGGTGCGGTCATTGGGAAGAAAAATATAGGAGTGAAAAGGTGTTAATTGGAATTTTTGTACTGTACTTGATGCCATTGCAGTCCATCTGTATCTTTGTGGAGAAAGAAAGGCTTGCTTCTTTGCTGGACTAAAACCATGTTATTGTGTCTGTCTTTATTGCCCAAAAGTCATAGGGTGCATAACATACTTCTGCAAGAATTCATTACATAGGAAGTAAGGGTTGTAACCTTCATTTGCTCCCAATGAAACTGTGTTTAAGGACATAGGACTAAGACAGGAAGGAGTCCTTGTCAAATGTGAATGTTCCCATTCTTATTTCAGTAGGTAACATTTCACTGCCACTGCTTACATGCAAAATGTGGTAGGAAAACTGTATTCTTCCATTTTTGTAAAAAAAAAAAAGGTCTCTTTAATTCTGACATACTTTACATAACATAGAGAGGGAGACAAGACCAATACTATATTTATGAAGACATCAAGCTCACTAAAATATGTTTTTATTTACACACTGGCTAATGTAGAAATCTTCCATTGTTTTCACGTGTGAAAACTGAGAAGGAGCAAAACAGTAAATCTGAATTCTCTTACAACCAAATATATACATAAATAAAATCCGTCTCAGTTAAATGACACTGAAGTAACTCTATAGCATTTTAATTTCAAATGCAAAGGAAACAAAAGTATTTGTCACAAGTGCATTTTGATAAGAAAACCAGCTGGTCCCTGGTTTCTCTCTTGATAACTAAAATCCTAATTATCTTTAAGTATATCTAAATTATTAAGACCTGACCAATGGGCAGTAAAAATAGCCTCATACCTGTCAGATTTGTTTCAGATTCTAATTCCATATATGAGTTTTTAGGATTAGTTTTATTGTAGCCTTGTACTATTGAACCATTTGCCTATTTTTGTTTTCTGATGTTGTGGATAGGTAGGATCATAATTTGTGTGTGTGTGTGTGTTTAACCTGTAGGGCTTTCTCAGTTTCTCAAGAAAGAACAGAGTTAAAAAGTCCAAGCGCAGACTTCCATTAATCTCTGACTAGGAAAAGCACCAGCCACTGCTTCCCTATTATTTTTCTATGTTAAGATTTCTAAGCCTTCAATAAATCCCCAAGATTAATAAGTGAAAGAACGAATACAAAATGTTTTATTGCACTCTGCCACTAGCCTTCCACACTTTTATCAGTGTTTTAAGTCATATTGCTACCAATAAACATGCACTATTTTGTCACCATTCTACTTACAAATTTGAAGAGGGGTTATTCAATAAAAATCTGTAATGTAGTATATTATTTGGAGATGTGATTTTGCTACTGTGGTCAACATTATCGTCTGAAAAGGCATACTAAAAAGTGTTTTGGAGAACAGTTAAGAACAGCTTCACAATTTCCTTTTACATTCCTTGATTTTATAAACAGCCTAGCTCAATGCTTGAAGCAATTAAGCAAATATATTACTGAAGGCATTTTTCTTTTTTTTTTTTTTAACTATGAGAACATGTTGCAGGAGAAGACATGATACTTCCCACTCATTTTAGAAGTGAAATGAGTGGGAAGTATCATGTGGTAACTTAGCAGTGTGGTACAGTGGTGTGCACACTCAGGCAACCCACTTCAACCTGATGGCGCATGAGACCATCCCCTTCAGACTGGGGTAAGGTTTTATGTTTTATCTATAGCAGAGCATACACAACAGAAAACCTGGGAAACTGGGGCATTGAGAACAGTCATTCTGCTTTGTTATACTTCTATATGCTTCTATTAGCATAGGATAGACAGTTACAGCAAAGTAAACTGAAGATGATAAAACATTAACTGGCTCACTGTTCTGTAAGGCACATTGATGTAGGTACTGTAAGCTTGAACCAGAAAATCCTCTTGAAGTTTCGGTTTCCTTTTTGTTTCTTCCTTTGTACTTCAAGCATTTTGCTAATTAATTACTAAACAGACTCCTACCCGCAAAATCTTATCAAAAGAACAAATGGCTCTGCATTGTGTTGTTTACATTTTGTAATTAGTTAAAGATGTTATAACCTTCACTATTGGATTACAGGGCAATCTGAGCCAGGGTGGTTATACTAAAAGTGAAGAGATTTTTCTATTTTTATCTTACCTCGTTTACCTGCTGTCTGATGTTAAATCGAGTAAGTGAAACTGGTAATACCCTTGTGATAAGAAGGCATGCTTAAACACCTTGTTTTGAAGAGATTTATGTTATGTTATGGGGAGCATCTTGTTCCCCAGCTTCACAGAGGATAAATGACATGTTGGAAGGATACTATTTTCACTATTGTTTCTTCCCTCCTACACCACTTTACTTTCTACATAGTTAAAAAGAACCTTACACCATGTGAATAAGTATAGCTTATGCATTTATTCTTTCTGAGTATGCGAAAATGAACACACATTTATTTTTTCAGTGTTCTTTAAATGAGTTCTGGGTGGAGTCAAAATAATAATTTTGGCCCAGTTACAAAATAATATAGATTGCTATAGAAAACCTTTATGTGCTACCCTGTGTCTGATAATAAAATGGGGGGGGGGGGTTAACTGTTGAGTAGTCTAACAATGTAGGCCATCACATCCATGCAAAGATGCTTTGGGATGTTTTCTCAAAGGCTTTGTTGAAGTGAAACTAGCAGTAGAAATCTACTGCTATCCCCTCATCCACAGATCTAGTCATTTTGTTATAAAAGGCAGGTTAGACAGAATCTTCAGAGACATTTTCTCTGAAGGAGTGATGGTGGTACCAAAGTTCAAGAACAGGATCGTGGTGAAACACTTCAGTTCTTAGTGTTAAATCTCCCAGCCAAGTAAAATTATGAATTATTAAATAATTTCTAGAAAATTGGAAGAGCTTAAACTCTTCATACATAGTATAGACTGTTAATAAGACATTCCTACGGAAAATGAAAAATGCTACTTTGAAAAAATGAAGCATCTGTCTTTTGTCTGATAAGTGCTGTGTGTAGTGGACCGTATTATTTGTATAACCTTGTGAATCGCCAAAGCAGATATTTCCAGTTGATTTTTAGGTCTAAAAAAATATGAAATCCAAGTTTTCAAAATTCCCCTACTGATTGCCTTTCAAGTTTCCTTGAAGAGTGTTCTCCTGGTAAGCAGGTTTCTATCTGTTTACTTGACAAGTTGTGATCCAGGCATGACCCATTCTCCAGTTGCTGGGATTCTGATTTCCTCTCTGGGTGCTGGATGCTGGAAATATATATGTTGCAATAGCCAGCATTTTATGTCTAAGTCATATTTTGGAAAGAGGCCTATATTCCTGATATATGTAATAGCTGAAATGATTTTTTCAACATTCCTAACAGCCTTTCTGTGTAGCTCAGATAAAAACCTGAAGGCATTTAAAAAAGAATAATCAGTTCTAAGTTTTTCATGACAACCTTGTGAAGCTATTAGTACCATGATTTGTTAAGCTTTGAGCTTGCAAACATATATAACTTGGAAAATGCAATTCACGACTAGAGTTCGATAAATGATGTTTTATAGTGAATACAAAACCTGTATAAATCTTCAGTGGATTTGCTTGTACAGGCTTAAAAATTGCAAAGATACTCATTCAGACCTTCAGTGGTGTGATGCTTGTGGTAGTGAAAAAGATAAGAACCTCTTGATGATGCTACAGAGAATGGCTGAATGTCAACTGCATGCATCTGAATGTGTGACAGCAGCCCTGGGGTGAAATATGGTGGCATTTATTAAACATTAGATACAATACTCAATATATTTATATATTAAGCATAGATTTTCGGCTAGTGCTTTGAAAATCACTGACAAAATTGTAGTAGGTGCTTGTTACGTTCTTAAAGAATTTTTACAGTTTTTCTCAAGTAGGCTCTCAACATGGAATGTCATACACGTGGAAGCAATGGTGTTTTAACTTAAATATCTGAATTGCTTTTATAGTCATACAGAAGGACACAAATATTTAATAATGTAAAAAAAAAAAATGAAAGGGAATGAAGAAGACAGTTCGTTTGAGCTCTTGGGACTTAAAATGTGCAAAAAACCAACACTGACCAATTTTTTAGGGGAGGAATTACAAGTAGACTGAGGTCTGTATGGTAAATCTCATCCTGAAAACCTCAGATGGATGAGTCATAAGCCTCTGAAAATGAGATTTCTAATGGAAACACCAAATCAACTTATACTATACTGTCAGGAATATGACATTATTATAAAGTACACTGATGTATCTGTATTTGCCTTTTGCAAATATAATGAAACTGACTTCAGCCTAGAAGCTGCCAGGGTATTCCATCCACATCTGCTATTTTACAGTATAATATAACAATATTCAGACATATAATGCTAGGTGTCATGTATTTGCACTAGTGTGGAAGACGATCAATGGAATTTTTTTTAATCATGACTAGAATAACAACTCTGCAAGTTGCTCTGTGGAATATGGCATCTAGTGTTGTCCACATGGGGACAAGTGGAAGTCATCAGTACTTTTTATAGCAAATATTAATGAGCACCTCAGAGGTATATACTGGCGCAGTGTTGGCTCATCTCCTGTCTGACCTAGCACAGACACAGCATGAACCTATCCACCCGCCATGCTGTTTTGTTGCTGGCATTTACTTTTGAATGTCTGTCACTGCTCTTGGCAGGACTTGGGATTTTTGTTGTCCCATGTTCCCAGCTAGAGAGTGCAGTTTCAGGAACCTGAATCCAGGAGTTGGGTGAATGCACATGAACATCCATGTTGGTCCCACTAATCTGGAATATGGGCAGAGGACAGGAACTAAAATGCCATATTTGCCCAGTGCAATCTTCTCATCCTTTACTGATCTGTGCCCCAAGAACTTCCAGTGACATCTTTCTGTTGGATAGTTTTTGATATTTTATTTTTTTTCTTCTATCTAACCATATTTTATTTGCTGATGGAAGGTCTTGGAGCTGTGCCCAGAAGGCATGGGGAGAGCCAGTGCCCCATGAAACGAGGGCACCACAGAGGGTGTGTGGCTCCAGACTGGCTCCTTGGAGAGCTCAGTGCTCTTCAAAACTGTCTGCAAGAAGAGCAGCCTCACTCCTGCTGCCCCACAGTGGGAGTCCCTTCATCAGCACAGCCAGCAACGCTCATGCAAAAGAAGAGGCACCACACAGGAATCACCTCTTATGGTGGGAAGTACAGGAGTTGCTCTGCAGATGCCTTTTCCAGGCAAAGTGGGGTAAATTTGTCAGGAGGGGCCTTCACTCCATATTTGTCTCCTTGGGGCCAGCCCGCTGGTGCAACCTCAGGAGATAGCTGAGTCTGTCCAAATTTGTTATAAAAAGATGTTGGGATATTGGTTACCTTTGTTTTATTTATGAGTCAGTTCCTTAAAGAGAATCTAATTACAGATTACTAGACTAAGTCACTTCTTGCTGCTGCCATCTCCATACTTACTCTGGCTGTTCCTCCCTTTGAAATGTAACAAATTATAGATTTAACTTTCATTCTTTATTTTCATTTTCTGTGATGAACTTTGTTTTGTTTTTTTTTTTGCAGAGAAATAGAGGATTCCTATTACATGTCTGAAATGGTACTTTAGTACATAAAATCAACAAAAAAATGGACTAAACAATAGCTAAAAACATCTGCAATTATGGATATCTGAAAAATTTGGAAATTATAGAATCATAGAACAGTTTGGGTTGGAAGGGACCTTAATCTTGTAAAATGAGAAATAAATAAAAACTTGACTGTAATATTTTAGCAAAGAGAGGAATATACTTACATTATTACACTGAAAATAAGTTTAGGCCAGGTGATGATTTACACCAGAAGGTGCTAGTCCATTACAATCCCAGTAAGAAAGGCACTTGGGCTCTGTGAGGTATCATTTAAAATGCTGTTTATCAGAGCTAGCTTATAAATTTGGTAAAAATCTGGTTTCCATTCATAACTCCATCTGTATAAAGGTTATAAGGGGCTTAATCCATTGCCTATTGATTGTATGGTTGTTGGATTGTGTCTTGAAGTGGTTGCACTTTTTTTTTGTGATTTTTACAATTAGCCTAATCTTTACACAGCAGTGATCCAGGTAAAAAATTCCTATCGGTTAAATAAAAAAATCTTTTGAAAAAAGTTAGATATGTTAAAGGCCCTTATCTGTGATGTTTCCTCCTATAAACAGAGAATTATAAGAGCTGCCTCCTCATTCCCTTTTCGTTAATGTGTACTGAGTTTGCTTTTCAAAGAATTTATTTATATATGCATAAGCATAAAAATGCTACCAGAGAACAAAATGCCAAAAGAAATATTTTCCCTATGCACACAAACATGCAGAGCCATTTCTTGAATTCAGATCCACTTGAGATCCAATAAAAGATATCTGGAAGGCAGCAAATGCAATTACTTCTTAACACCCCTTCCTCTGGCTCCAAATGTCAAAGATACATAGAGACAAATGTTTAAATTAACTGAGAAATATTTTCACTTGTTCTGAAATATTAACTTTTAGACCTTTACTCATTCTCTTCTGATATTATTATTTTATTTGTTTGGAAGCTCTGGAAAAGACAATTTTATGATCAAAAGTTTCAGATCTTAAGTAATATATTCTAAGCAAGAGCTGTGACAATGTATTAGCCTAAGACAATGTTATTCAACTCGTGATCTGAAGCATGATGATATTCAACTTCTTTCCTACTAGTAAATTTAATTGTGCCCAAAATCATGAGGCATTTGGGTAATTCAGGCACTTTGAGAATGCTGTAGAATAATTTGTATTTTATTCTAATTTTATGGCTTCACTTTGGATATAATTGCCTTATATAGTTGTTCAAAGCATGGAATTTCTATTTTGCAGGAACTTTTTGATATCAAAACCAGAAATCCCTTTTACAAATATAAAAGTAACATTTTTTTTTTTCCTTGAAGAAGCAAAACTGAGGAATTAATTAGGTATAAATTTAATAAAACCACACGTGTGCTGTTCTTCCATACTAAGATTTCATTTCCCATATGCAGCACACATGCATCAGTTCTGTTCCTCTGCAGTAACTAGTTCCATGGATCAGTAGCAGTAGCTGTTTCCAGCACACTGGGGGTAATTTACCATATATATACCACAGCTCTGGGGAGAAAGAATGCTTAGATGCAGAGGCAGGCTGTTGACTTGCAATCCTCATCTGCACATCAGTACATCTCGAAAAGTGGTAGTGGTGAAAGTGCAAGAATTAGCAACAAATTAATTGCTTAGGTGTTTGACCAGCCAGACATTAAGCTTTTGGTCCACCTTCTGGATATGCTTTGGTGTCATTAAAGAACTGTAAAAACCAGGTAACCCTCTCCATGACAGTAACCCCTGACTCAAGGAATCATGTTATAGGGTTCTCTGTGATGCTTCTGCATCTGCTTCTTCCCAGGCTCAACTGGAGTCTGCATTTGGGTGGAGGGGCTTCTGGGGCCACCATCGTTTTAGACTACAACCTGGATGGGAAGATGCAACGCTGCACATGGCTTTTATTTCCACAACCCCCAGAGCTCCTGAGGAGGGTAAGTTATAAATACGGGTTGTTCTTACGAATAAACCAAGCTAAAGAAGTTATGCTTGTATGATTCTGCTGCCTCTGGATTGCTATCTTTTAAAGTTTTGAAGGTAATACTTCACAATTTAGGCTTAAGAAGAGTTGCAATAACTGTACTTTTCATTTGATTACTGTGCCACATAATAATGAGGTTTATAATAACTTTTGTGCCCTGTGAATATAACTTATAAACATAGATTCCTTACTTCTATTCCATCCTCAGTGCTATCATGCCTTGATAAATTTGACATGCCTGCTCTTGCTAAAATAATGGAATTTCTACTTTTTCTAGTAGAATGAACTTTAGAAAGTGTTTAATCATAGATGCTGTGCTCTGGAGGACCTTCAGAACTCAACTAATTTGGAAAGTTGATATTCTGAAGACAAAATAGTGTCTTAGTTATTAAAGGAAATTATCTGAACAGGAGGAAAAAAGCTTTAAGTCTTTTTCTTCCAAATCGCAAGTGGTTAATGCATGACTCTGCATGAATCAGAAGGATTCATTTGATTCCCATGCTGACCTCTTCCAGAAAATTTAATTTCTCCATCTCAAACATATTATTTTTCTCTAATACAAAAGAGCACTAACCTGAACCTTACTGTGCCCTTCTGCAATTAGTCACCCTTTTGTTGCCTTAATCTATTAGAGTAAATGGAAGGATTAGTGTTTGAACACAATACAAAGCAAAGTCTGAATACAAAATAATTGTAGACACTCTTTTTATTTTAGTTTGCATTATAGTGGGCTACTGATAAGTTTTTAACTTCATTTAATCTCTGATTTTGGTTTGATCCCAAGGGTCAAGAATTAAAACAAGAATTCTGTTAATAGACTTAGTAGAGATCAGGGGTATATTGTAATTACTTCTGAGAATAGGAGATAAGCTTTTATTCTTAATAAGGCTGATTACTGAAAGGATGCATGGGGCTAATTCACTAATGATAATTCTGAAATACAAGTGTCAGCTTAAAGTGAAGACTGGGATACCTTCAGCTTTGGTTCCTTCCAGAAAGGTCCAAAGTAGCAGTTCACTTACATAAATCGCTCCAGAGGCAAACTGGTATAGTTGATGTCAGAATCTTCTTCATTTGGCTCTTAAAAAAATGGACCTAAAATGAAAATCTAGAAATTAAGATAGAAATATTTTAAAAACTGTAAATGGCCAGTCATGTCTCTGTACACCTTTGTGAAACAAATTCCAAACAGCAACCTTTGTTAATTATATCCAAGAAAGAAGGAATTTTAAAACATGGCTGATGGCACTAGATTTTTGATTCTTACCTGGTTGACTGCATTTGGGATACTAGTTGATAGGAAACTGTAGATTGTAAGAACTTGTGTATAGGCCTATTTTTGCTTGACTGTAAATGGATTTCTCTTCCTGGTATAACGAAGCATCTGAAAATAATCTATGTGATTTCAAAGTGTTTTACGATTTCAAACTGGGAAAGTGAGTCCATAATTAAACCAATTCCATTTCCATTATGATTTTAATAGATGTTAGCTGATGGCACCTTAGAGGAAGCATAAAGAAACTTTATTAGAATTTTGAAAATCTGCTTTTTATACATTACAATTTATTTACAAGGTTGCAGTTTTCTGTATATAGTACAATGGAGTACCTGCAAGAAACTGAGTGAAATTCAGCTGAACTTTCCATGAATATGGTGAGCAGATCTTCCAAGAATTTCAGCAGATCTTCAGTCTGATGAAGAGATACCACAAAAATTTCTTTGAGTTTGTTTAAATTCAGCCTCAGCCATTCCTGTAATATTTGAGGGTAAATTTACCTCATAAGGTTAATTAGGGTTGAATTTTGTCTGTTAAAGAGGTGCCTTTCTGTTCCCTAGAGTGCTGGAGAGAGCTTCTCCATTCAAACTAGTATAACACAGTTTATATTAGAATATCCATTTATAGTAAAAGCTATAAATGTTAACTTATATGGGGACACAATGAGTTGCTGCATCATGATCAAAGTAAAACTTTGGATTGTAGAAAAATAACAAAAAAAGATCAGGAGAAATCAATAGGATGAAATTTCTTTACTCAGAGTAGTAGAAAGATTGATAATTGTGAACTAAAAGCTGTGTACTGTTTATAGAAAATTAAGAAATGAAAAGATAGCATTCATCAAATAAATCATTTGGTGAATCTGTTTCCAAAGAATGTGTATTGTTAGAAGAAATGAATGAATCCATGAATACAATGCAGACATATAGAAATTATAAATAGTGACATGGGTTTATCATCTTAATAAACTGTATAGAATATATTTCTATAAATTACATTGTTTGACTTAGCAGCAATAATACAGCAGAATATGGTTGTTATTGATACATGCATCTGAAAGACAGGGAAAAGATATCAAAAAATAGTAGTCTTCACTGAAGTGTAGAAAGTACAGTTCCTGCCAGTCCAATTGGTGATAATGTCTGTCTGTTGAAGAAATATTTTATTTTTGTATTAGAGGACAACTTAATAGATAAAAGCTAGAGGCAAATTTTCAGAACCATTTTTAGGTAACAAGAGACATTGAGTGTTGCAGTCAGTTGTGAACCTGCTAAGGTAAAGTTTGAATACTAAAAGTAATGTGAATTCCAGTGTCACATTTATCACTATTAAGAATTAGCAAAGACCTTTTTCATTCATTTGGTTGGTTGAAATCTGGAACAGATACTAAGAATGTTAACATCTATTTTATCTAATGAGGTTCAATTTGTGGAGCCTAGTCTCTCAAACCTGTTAAAAGGACTATGTAAGTTTAAAAGAAATCTATGAATGTCTGAGCACACAAATATGCTTGAATTCATACCTGATTCTTTAGGCAATATTATTACTGGAAAGGGCACTCGTACTTAGATAAATGATGCAATTTTCTGTATTAATATATACTAAACTCTCTACAAGATAAGATGGTGGATGAAATGGTCACTTCTCTGTTCCAAACCCAGAACAATCCATCTGTAATAAATTATTATTTCTAAATAACTGTCCCTGAGTTCAGCTGTGGAGGAATAAACAAGCTAAAGAAACACTAACTTGTTTCCAGGAAAAGAGGGAATTGCTCTGTTACATTTAACTTGTCTAAATAAACAACCACTTCAGGCATGTTCAGAGCAATTGGCTATCATGACTATAACCTCCCAAGAATGAGGGTGAGATCTGTGATCACTGCACACTCTTAATCACCTAGTCTGCTCTCTCTCCTTTGGATAATCATATTATACTAGTTTCATCTCAGCTGGCTAGATCATTGCAAAACTCCAGAAGGCAGTGCTGGGATAACTGTTCTGTTGCCTTCCAAACTTGAGAGAAGTTTAAAAAATAAAGTAAATAAATAAATGTAGTCAAAGTTTTCAGGAGAATAGATGTATTTTTGATTCTGAAGAGAAAATTTAGGGTGGATTCTAGCTGTTCGGTGTAATAACCCTTAACACCAAAGGGCTGCAAGGAGAGTTGAGATGGTGGATTCATTTCCGAAGATGAGGATTTTCAGGTTTGGAAGTGTTAACCTCTGTGTTGGGGCTCAAAGTCTCCTGCTAAAACTCTCAAAGAAACACTGCAAATATATATTTAATTTTGCTAAGGCTTTTGACAGGGGGCAAAAGAAAGGCCAGAAGCACTGACCTTCCTGATGAGATTGCTGCTTCTTTTCGTCACCCCTCAAGCTCTGTGTTACACAATATGTAGAATGAGCAAGGCACACCTACCTCCAATCCCAGATCCACCTGTTTGAATGTAAATCACTACCAAAAGCAATACCTTCTAATAGCAGATGATCCCTCACTACTGGCAGAGGTGATCTGATAGTGAAGCATTTTCTTCTACAGCTGTCCAAACAGTATTGTGTGACAAAACCGGACAAGTTACAATTCAGACATTAGGGATCTGGCCTGAGTTTTCACTAAGGAAAAAAAAAAAAACAACAAACAATTGAAGGAGATTTGATTCTGTAGCAAAATGCATGCTCTCATTTCTCTTTGACTTATGAGTACCATGTTCTGAACTTTCCCCAGTATTAGTTCTCTCTCCAACTAAGGAGTTTTCTGAGGACTGCTATTCCTGGGTCCTTCTATGAAAGGCAATATGTTAACTTTATAGCTCTACATTTCAATAACTCACAGGAATGCCCCGAGAAAGTCTAGGATCTACTGAAACAAGCTGCTCTGATTATATTTGTCCCTTCACTTTACCATTACTAAGGATGTTTTAGCAACATGATAACTTATAGAATAGAATGGTCAGTTGATAAAAATCCACTTTACATGAAATACGAAAGAATTTGCATATAAATAGGGTTTTATATTTAAATGCCCTGTGGGTGAATGTGGTCCAATATCCCTCAGAAATCAAAATCCCAAACTGTCTCATTTAAAGTTTGCCTGCTAAAAATAAGGTGAAGTTGGGCAGCTTTTGATTAGCATGTCATTCCTTTCTGGAGAGTGCTTACAAGACCAACAAATCACAATTCAATTAAACTGTGCCCTGTATAGCACTTTTAATGTATTCTTTGTGGTTTCTTTTTCCGGTGTTCACACTTTCCCTATTTTTTTTCTTGATTCATTTGGCAAGACTTTACATGTAAAGTCCCATAAGAGAGACAAATGAGGAACATTCTAAAAACCTGATTGAAGATCTTGCAGCTTAAGACACAGTCATTGCCCATGTCTGCCATTGTGTCAGCTGGCTCTTTAACAATGAAATAAAGAAGTAATAATTAGGCTGTATTTACAATTCTCTAGTGACATTGTTTGCTCCCATATAATTAAAGAATCTGCCAGCTTTTCAATTATGAACTCCTATTTTTAGGGCGGTGAATCTTAACACACAAATCCACACCAGGGCTTTTCAGGCAGTGAAACCCATCCCACTTTGTGCAGATGATAAACACCACTGCCCCATTCTTGCTGCAGCTTCAGGCTGTTCATGGCTCAGACCCCCACTGTGGAATGTAATGTTGGGTGGTATCATTCTCACTCTTCAGTACCTTATGCTTTCTTAACATCAACTATCCCTCATGTAGCTTGTACCTTTCCAGATTAAACTGCAAACTCTTCAGTTTATTCTGTATATGCATATGTGCACTCACCTGTGCACCCTGAATTATATATGCCGTAATGCAGTCTCCTTAAAGAGTCACCTTTGCAGCAGCTGCCCAGTCCCCATCCAGAAGCACTGTAGACATGCCCCAGGAAGCCCCAGCACGCTGAGCTGCTGCATGTTCTCTGGGACCTTCTATTAAACATCTGAAGATAATTTGAGGAAAAATTACAATGAAAAAATTGACTTCTCTAGAGCAAGTAGTTTAGCGTGGCATAACAATTGCATTTAAATTTTAACACTAAACAAAGCTTTATCAGTTGGGTTAATACCCTGAACATTTTACAGTATCACAAAGTAAATCTAAATGGAAAGCCAGCAGCCAAGGAGAGATCCTAGGATATTTCCACAGAGATGCTTTCTGAGAGGAACCATACTCAGTGTTTTGGTTGTTATCTTGAGAATGCATGCTTTTCCAGTGAGCAGGTGAGACATGTATTTCCTATATGACTGTCCGTACATGGGGATGCAGGGAGCTGGGTCTCCCTGAAGCTCTGGTTTTGAGAGCTCTTCTCACTAGCTCCAGGGCACACTGATGCCCAAAAACAGTGTTAGTGCTCACCACAGGGAAATAAAATTGGTGAGACTCAGCAGAAGAAAACACCCTTTCTTCTGCTGACTAAACTGTCAAATACACTGGAAATTACCTTAGGGCAGATAAAGTGGAAAAAGACACAGGAGCAAGAGCTGAGGGCTTACTGCCATCTCTGTCAGTAGCCTAGCAAAAGTCAGCAGGACCAGGGGGAAGCATCTCCCCCAGCACGTGTTTGTCTCTGGGAGGAGTGCTTGCAGAAAGAAGGCAGTAGAGTAATGTATATTCATTTGCAAATTAATAAATTACATATAATTATTTTTCGTTCAATTCCATTAGGCTGTTAGGTGCTAGGGTTTTGGGTGCAGCTTGCATGGACTCCTTTAAATGGATGCAAAGTGTGACATACATCTTTAATCTCTGAGTCTATATTAATGCTTTCTTTCAATAGGTATGTGCTGTGTATACTGGGAGCACTCAAGCTTTGATTAAATTAAATTCAATCCCCAAGTCTTTCTAATGAACTGTAAAAACTCACTCTAGTTTACATTCAAACATCACTATGCTCTCCATACTGTAATTATATTAGCAATGATCTATCTGAAGGCTTCTTAAGTTTTATAAGACTTTTACTTGCAATTATAAAAATATGGAAAAGAGATAAGGGAGGCAAAATAAGGAAGGAAAGAAAAAGAAGACAGCTAGGAGGGAAGAACAGAATTGAATCTGGAGAGACAGCAAGAGCAGAAGAAACTGTAATAACGTGGCAGTGTAATTGTATAGCCATGTCAGAATCACTTTCTTGCATAAATAAATCAAAACATCAGAAGAAAAACACGCTATTGTTTTATGAAACTAGTAGTCTTTCCATTTAAAGTTCAGGTCATCAGAGAATAAATATATTTAGTGTTTTTTCGTCCTCTTTTGTGAGCAGTATGAGAGCTCCTATTTGGACTCTACAAAGAGTTAAATTCTAGCTGGCTATGAAATTACCTCAATCATAAGTCAAGCTCCTGGGACAGGTTTAAAATGCTAATCCTTTTTTTTTTTTTTTTTTTTCTTATCCTCTCTGCTCTTGATGAGCAGTTTCTCAGGTTCATTTCAATGAGAAATAGTGTCAAAGTGTTCAAAAAACCAAGCATTTCAATTATAAGCCTATCCCTGGAGATAGCACTGATATAAAAGTAATTTTTTATCCGGTTAGGATTTAAATTGTAACTCTTTGTGTTTTTTAAATCAAAAGTTGAAAACACATGATGATATTTATTGTGGTATCCTGGCAGACTAATGTAGTGTGTCATACCGTATTTGTGTCCTGTGGTATGATATACAATACACACTGAATTTCATTGTTATTTAAAAATGTTCTGGTGCTGTGTGATGTGCATTACATTGCAGAAATGGGAGTTAACATTAATAGAATTCAAGAATATGACTTTTCTGGCTCATGGTAAAGCAATACAATAAAAATTCAAAACATAGTATTATTTTCTTACTTTTGGGTTGTTTGTTTTTTGTTTTTTTTTTTCTCAGTAGAATGTTCTCTTTCTTAATGTTTATTTAAGAATACACAAAGATAGATTAGGCTTTAGTCTAAAATGGATTTCCTTCTTCTGCACATCCCTCCTTCTCTTTCTCAAGTAGGTGTTTGAAAATTCTGAGTTAAAATTTGGGGTTTGTTTGCCTGAAAGCACTTTGCAAGCGTGACATGAATAGTGCCATGCCAAGGAAAAAAATGGTGAAAGAAATAAAATTATCTTGGTTTGATAACATTTCTTTTTTCTAAGGGATTATGCAAAGCTTTCATTATCATTGATATTATTGTGCTTCCAGTGATTTGCCCTGCCATTTTAATTCCTGTTACCAGTTACTAAGAGACAAAGCAGCTCTTGAGGATCAACACAGCATACATTCCCAAATTATTAGTCATATTTTCTTCTTTATTGCATTTTTGTTCTCCTAAACCTTGCAGTGAAAAGGGTTATTATTGTTGTGACAATAAGATAGGGTAAGAAAAAAATATTCCAAGTAGCAGCAAGGATTTAAGGAGAGGTTGTCACAATCAAAGGCACTGACAAGGGAAATTGCATAGTTAGAGTGGTGGATGGATGGAAAGATGAAAGTAAGAAATGAGAAGACTACATAAATAATTACAATAATAACTTATGTAAATAATGTGTGACTGAAACATAAGACAGGTCTCTACCCTCAGGCACTTACAAGCTTTTACACATAAGACAGCAAATAATGGTAAATAACTTGCTGTTCAGGGAGAATTATTATCACCATGTGATGTCTAACAAGAGGCTGGCATGTTGAAAATATCCTGTTTTGGTTTTAGCTGCATTTAAGAAATAAGAACTGAATAAAATGTGAATAAATGTGAAAAGATGGGAGGCAGATGGCAATGTTATAAGGCCAGCCATAAGTGCATGCAGGAAAGAGGGTTTCAGTGATAGCCAAGGAAGGTAGTTCCATCTGAGGCTGCCCAAGAAATTTGTTCAGTTTAGGGATTTTTTGGATTATGGAAAGAAGATGTAGAATGTAACAAAACTGTATGCATAGAAGAAAATTAGTTGGTGGGGTGTGTAGAAAAAATAAAAAAGCAAGAGCTCACTGAAGGGTTGATATATCAAAAAGACTGTAAAAGTGTGCGTTGCAGCAAAGAAATGGTTAAGCTTCAGTTGAAGAATTGTTATGTGAACTAAGAGATGGCCAAGAATGGAGAAGAGCAGAATTAGTATTTAGAAAGGGGGGATTTGGAAAGCAGTGGACCTTTTTCAGGTCTCTCTGCAAGTCCAGGATATCTTCAGTGTTATCGGAAACAGTGAGGTCAAATAAGTATTGCACAGTGATAAGGGAATCTGATTCAAAATATTTGTACAATGCTGCTTCTATGAATAATTAAGTGAAAAAAGAGAGAAAGAACAGTCATTCTGTTATGTTCTGAGTATACATTTCTGCTTCATGGATAGTTAAAAAGTATATTGAAGTTATATTTATATATAAAATATTATAATAAAAAATTCTGGTATGTTAGTTTAACTTAGTGTTGGGATTTTACCTGTTAAATTGAGGTACATACAAGACTAAAGCAGTAGAGACTTCAACTCTGCTGAATTTACAGCTGTCTCTGCAATTGGCTTCATTTCTTTAAGATCACAGAGTGTCCTTTTTATAACTGTTATCATACATCATTATGCAAATTCACAATGCCATATAGAAAGCTAAATCACAACATGCAGTTTCATTTAAGCCAAAACAAATACTAGTTATTGGCAAATGCGTTGTGTTCATCACTGATCTCAGCTCTAGGAATAAAGAAAAGATGAGAATACTTGTCTAAACAGTTAATAAATAATTTAAAAGCAGAGTAGCAAGAACATTATCCTAAAAGCCACATACAAATAGAAATCAAATTCATCTACAAATACAAATTAACTTTTGAGACACCCGTATTTCATGAACAAATACCAGTGTTTGTTTATACTGCCATGTAGTGATTTGTACTTTGAATTATATGAGCAGAAAAATAATCTGCATTGGCAATAACAAATTCTGCCTTTAGCTTGGGTGGATTTGGTAAAGCCTCAATGTCAAGTTATGATTGTCTTGAGATCTTAGAGGCATTGCCTAAGACTCCAAGAACAGACATCAAGACTTAACAAACTATTTGGTGGACCAAGAATAGCTCAATGGAAAACAAAACCACACGTTAAGTTGTTACATTTTGTGGGGAGCAAAGCTCACATATAGCTTAGGAGAATGTGGTCCAGCCCAGGCTGGATAACCTCAAATTTGGTCTTGACAGCAGCTTTCAGGGTGCTTGTTCTTGTCCGTGTGGGCTTATGCACATAGAGCAACGCCTGCTCAAGCAGTTCTTAAGTACTTCTGTGATAGTCACTTCTTTAGAAATGTATAATTTTCGGTAGTGCTGCATAATCAAAACAGTGCTCTAAGCATAGCTGGCATGACTTTGAGTTAAATAAAGACGTTTAAGTCACTCTTGAGATCATAGCAATCACAATAAACAATAATCTAATTTTACATTTTCAATTCTAAGCATTTTTCTGCCATTTCCTTCTGTTTAATGGTGGCTGCCTGTGTATTTAAAACTGAGGTTTTTCATGTTCAGTACTGGGAAACCTCAGGGAGACTGCTTCCCTTTATTCAGAAACTGAGCTAACAAAAGTCTTCTTTTCAGTACTTAGGCAGGTATCTTTATGCCAAAATCTGAGACTGGCCACACAATGAAGCCAGAAAGACTTATTCCCCAGTAAGATACAATACCACTGAGACTGCCGCTGTGTTTTAATGGCATCTCTCAGGATTGCTGGTGGGACAAATGGATGATACTGTGGGTTTTATGCATTCTTTTGTCAGTTTATGGATTTGTTCTGCAGCAAAGCTACCCATACTATAAGTCAAATTATCAGTCTAACAGAGACCACCAAATAGCTCTGAAAGACAAGGTTTGAATAAGATTCTCATATAACCTAGATATTATAGTCTAGTTGCAACACATATTGCAAGGATCCTGCCTTCGAGATTTGATTTTGTAGATTAAAGCTAAAGTAAATTCTGTGTATAATAAAGTTGGTGTGTAATAAATAGTGTAATATTTGTGTACTTTTCACATCTTCAGTTTCAGATATTATGTGAATTCTTTGCCCTAGCTTAAAACTAATTACAAAACCCTGCAGAAGTGGTAGCAAGAGTAGTTTAAAATCAAAAAGACATTCTATCTGTATCTGTGCAGCAGTGAGTGAATAACAGCACAGAAGGTATAAAATCAGAAAGACATTACATCTTTGCAGGTTAAATGTTACTAACATCTCTCTGTGACTAATTTGATGTGACTCAGATTCCTCATAAAAAGATTTGTCATTCTGTCAATTGCATTTCAGCTGCATTAAGTGACAAAGCTAGTAAGCTGTCTGTTAATGGTTGGAAAGAACATGTTGTGATTGCGTGATTGAATTCTGGAAATACTGACTAAACATTTTCTCATATCTTCATAGCTGGTTAAATGGAGTGACAAATGTCTGTAATTTCAAAACTGCAGTTTCAGGAAGATTAAAAACATAGCAATACTCCATCAGTTATCAATTACAACATAAGCTGTATGCAGGATGACTTTGTGACCTGAAGCCTGGAAAACTGAATGCAGAATAATTTTAGGTACTATCTTCTTCAAATCAGAAGGCATGCAAAAGACAAGAAATTAGATGACAGCTAGTTTAGTTGAGGCTATTTTCAGATAATTTGTTTTTAACCAAATTTCCACTGAAACAGTTCACGGTAGAAATGATCTTTAAAGTCAAAGCTTTGTTTTTATGTATCTTTTTCAATTCAAGTTAAAAACATTATAATGAAACTACTTTTTTTCTACAGTGATTGCTAGTTCCATAACGTTTAGCTGGAATAACTGAATAACTGAATTTTAATGTATGAAAAAAAAGTTTTACAGTATGGGATAGGTGGGAGAGATCTAACCTAAAATGCAGAAAGACTGTGGCTTTTTAATGCATAAGTTAAGTACTTCTTTAGAATCGTAATAATTGTACAATACCAATAAAAATTATTCAAGCTGAAAATACCATAACACTGAAAATGCGGGTGTGATCAGGCAAAAATGGGGAAATGACTGAGTTCTCACAACTAATGTACCTGCTGTCTAAAAATAAACCCCTAATCCTAGAGGAATTAATTCTATGATTTCCTTCCATATTGTGAGTTAGACACTACTTTGGTCAGGAGGCCTAATCAAGGCCAGTCCAGTGATTAAAAGGATGCTTTCACATGAAGGGTTCATGATGACTTGTTCAGGAGGTAAGTCACTGTCTTTAGGAGCCATGGTAGAAGTCAATGTAATTTGAATTATAGCACAGCAAATTAAGCCTATGCCTTCATGTAAGCAGTTGGGAAATTCAGTAGGGAAAAGGAACATGTGATACAAAAATCAAGGCTTGGCTGGGAAGGGGAGCAAAGTTCTGTTTGAGATCTGGGGGGCTACTTAGAGGGTTAAAGAGTGATTTAAATCTCTGGGTTTGAGAAAAATAAATGCTGTCAAGGAAGAGTCTCCCCATTAGTTTCCATGAATATGAGGAAGACCTATTTTTAGATATCATTCTGAGTACAAACAGGAGCCTATGTTTTAAACATTCATTTGTGTATACCTGACAAGGACTTTGTCTTAGCTGCCATTTGCAAAATTCTAGTGCTTTGGAATAGATAGAAGAGAAAAAAAGACTAAGTCCTTGATGGTAAAAGCAACTAACTACCAATGTAGCTTTACTTTCTTTAAAAGTAACTAAGAAGCTTAAGAATTTTACAAGCTGGTGCATTATTTTAGAACATGTGATATACAAAAATGCTTATTAACATTGAAAAAAAAACTGAATTATTTATTAAAAGCAATAAGGATATTTTGTGCAATAAGGAGAAAGAACATTTTTCCTCTTGTTCATCTTCAATACATCTGTAGCAATTTTACCATGCTTGTGGTGGGATAGGACCTTGAGTCTGAATCTATACTGCTTTGCTCTAATATGACAAGAAAGTCTCTGCATTGTTAAATGAAAGATTTTCATGGCTTTTGACAGTTAATGGGCTTTTTTTGCCATCACTTCTTCATCTAGCAATGTTAAATATATTCCCTAATTTTATAGGTTTTTTTAATGTCTGTGAGTTGAGCTGTTGTTCAAGACTTCTGCTTGTGCTCACTCACTAATTGCAGTACCCATAAAAAGCTCTTACTAACTGTAAATTACCTATCATTGTACTCAGTTGTTTGAAATTACTGAAGCATTTATCAATTTATGAGATCTGCAAGGATATAAAATCTAATACTTTAAAGAAGTTATAACCAATCCAATAGCATTCATTATAACTTGCTCATCAGGTGGCTTATTGCACCACCTGTTATATTTATTATACTTTAATGAATCTACATAAATAATTATCATGTCTTTATACTGTGGCAGGTACCATTTCAGAGCAGCTCATTTCTCTTGAAAAACCTAATAGTATCAGGCTTTAACATTCACACTGTTCCAAGACCATAAGTGCTATAGATCTGAATTTATGATTTATAACTTCAGTCCTTTCAAACTCTGGCAGTGATGGCATTATAGTTCAATTAAAAGTCACCTTTCAAAACAAAACCTGGCATATCACATATGACAAAAGCTTGTCCTGACAACATGAACTGCATGGCAAAATGATGAATTGCTGCTCTGTGAGGTGCAGAGTTACAGCCTAGATTTCACTGTCCACAGTTTAATTAGGCAGGCAGATTTGGATTATGTTGAAGGCAACTTATCTCAGGTCACTGGTAGATGTGAGGGTTTGGTGGAGAGGGGAGGGTTGGTTTGTTCCCCTTCCCTGGGCAAAGGATTAATTCAGAAAGTTTGGAAGGGTTTATTACAATGCACAGGAGAGAAATGGATAAAAAGAGTTGGGAGAAACTGCCCTTTACTGTCTTAATGACTGCATAAGAAAGATGAAAGCTTCTCTGCTGTAAGACTTTGCATTAGGGAGACTAAAGTATTTGAATCTGTAAGAAACATGAAAACCAGTAAGTCAACAAATATATCAGAAACATGGAAACTGGACCTCTGTATTGTTACACGGTTGGTTTTAATGACAAGGGGATGATACGTCATAAGGTGGGGTTAGCACAGGCTTGAAATTGCTGCTAATGACAGGCTTAAGTGGTTTCTGGTATAAAAATGCTTGAGTTTAAACAAGACTTTGGACCTCCAGCTTTAAAGTATTTCAAAGTTCTTTCCAGAGCAATTGCTGAAGGAGATGACAATCTATATCTTAGCAACACTGAACTCTGTTTCATCTAAAGGCCCTTTGCCTTTAATGCCACTGTAATGTACAGTGTGGGCAGAGAAAGAAAATACCACCAAAAGTTGTGAAAACTAAATGAAGATACTCCTTGCAGGGTGTATTTTAAAGTAAGAATTGTAAAAGAATGTAGTTGCCCATTTGCTGAGATCTGAAAGCATGTTTACAGTTGTTGCTGATTTACTTCTGCTCTTTGGTAGTTGTCCATGTAGAAAGTTCCTCCACACTTGTCAGCTGAGCCAACAGCTCAGCAGGACAAGTCACATTCTGGGGAAGGCTTTTTAGTGGTGCTGAATCTTCGTTGCAAGTACAGAGATGCTTCTCCCTGCCAGCCCCTTTGATTTGGTGCTGTTCATCTTAAGGCTCTTCCAAGTGTCTTATTTTTTGGTGACAAAGGAGGGGAGTGGGACACTGAAATGACAGGTGATGAGTGGAACACAGACAGTGGCTGGGAAGCCTGGCTCAGCTGCAGTACTGCTGGCTGCTTGATGTAGCACACTATAGTGATGTGATTTGATGCCAATTCCCATTAAATAGTTAGAAGATTTTCTCGCTTGTCATTTTCAGTAAAGCTGGCCAGAATTTTTCTGATGGAGTATTTCTCAGTTAGAAAATGCTGATTCATTTAAAGTGAAATCTTTTGCAGAAATGTGACAACCTGAAGAGAATTTCATTAAAAAATGGGAATACTTCATTTTCACTTTTTAGAAAGGAGCAGTAGAATTTTCCATTTAAAAAAAAAAATTGCCCTTTTGCATTTTTTCTAAACTTTGCAGGTATGTATAAGGTTCTGTTGTTTGCAAATATAAAAACTGAAGCAGTATGAAATACTTTGTTAACCAAAACGAACTATTCTGAATAATCAAAATATTGCGAGCATTTTATTGAACTGAAAAAAAAAATCTGCTTTTTGGCATTTTTCTTTTTAAAACTGGTTTTGGTAGAATTGTATTAAAAATTAAGACTCATAATTACTCTTAGAACAGAAAATAAACTCACCATTCTTTTATTAAGCCTTGCATTTGATCCTTGAAAATATTATTACTTTTTGCTATTTATTACATTTCATGTTTCTTAGTGTGTACAACAAAGATGATTTTGTTCAAGAGGTGCTTTCATGGCTAATTTTGTATTTTTTTGCCTTTAATGGTTATCTGAAAAATGGTCTGTGGTTATTTTTATAATATCCAGGGGCAACCTCTTAAATGAAATGAGTTCATAGTAGTTTCACATCAGAAGTTACTTTTCAGTTTATTTTCATTTCCATGAGTTTCTCCTCACAGGAGTTCTGTTGAAGCTCTAGCATGTCTCACCCTGGGTCTTACTGTATTTAGCAAGATGCTTTTAGAGGTGAGAATCTCAATTAGACTTAGTGTGACTGCATGTTAAAAGTATTTTCTCCAGAAACAGCAAAATTAGGGGTGTATTTACTGAAAACAGAAGGGAATGTTCAGCTTATTGAGCACACACTATGGTCTCAACTAAAAAGCTATAACAAAGTCATTGCAAAGTCAGTGTTTGCTGGTTGTTACTGCATACCAGACAGCCTCAGTAGCTGACCTTATGGTGAACAATGAATATAAACTAAATCACAGTCTATCCATGGTATAAAGATCTGAAAGGACAACATGAATATTTTTTCTTGCATGAGAAAAAAGTTGCAATCTAAGGTACTGATACTTCTCACTTCCTGCCCTTACAGTAGCATATTGCTCCAAGGACACTAGAGAGATGGGCTCTGTGAGCCATGATACCAAACACCAGGCATGCTGTGGAAGAATTGGATGCATCATTTGCTTTCTTCTGGCACCTATTTGGATGCCTGGGGAGGAGCTGTGCTGTTTCCAGTTTTCTCAGGGGAACCGTAGATCTGTTACTCTCTGAGCAGTGTAGTGAAGCACTGGCTTAAACATATGAAAACTCTTTCTAAAAAATCATAAATAATTAAAAGACTCTCATAATTGGAGATTATGCTAATCTCAAATACACCTATTTCTCTTAATCCAAGAATTTTAAAAGGGAATTCTGGTTTTAGCTATACATACAAATTCTTGTAATCAATTTTAACTTTGAGCGAAGTATAGATGAAAACAAGAAATATCCTTATTTAAATACTAGTGTTCAAGGATTGGTGGACTTTTCAACATTTTCATTCATTTGTGAGATAAATTTGTTTGACTGGCAGTATTTCAGAATAGCATATCTAGCTTTTTCCACAACAATCTATATAATCTACACGCTTACTTCCCATGGTATTTTTCTGAATGCAATAATAACTAGAACAGAACTGACATATTTAGCTAAAGTTTGCTTTTCAAATATGAGTTCTGAGTTTCTTTTCTTTACCTTCCCCTTTGCATGTCCTACCTTCTCCTGATTTTTTTGAACAACTGTATGGTACCATTGCTGTTCATTCTTCTCAAAAACAATATCTTGATGGACTTCCCATTGGTCAGGTACTAAAAGGAAATACTTTAATTTTATCTTTAAGTTTAGGGAGATACTTAAAGTACCATTATTATTTCTTCTTACGTCTAAGTAGAGAGGCAAACAAGTTAGTTGAAAGAATGGCTAGGCTAATGTAGCCATATTGATATAATGCTAAAGGCTGGAAATGTTCAATCAGAATGTGCAAAATACTTTTTCACAAATTTAGACTATGAGAATATGGCCTGTGGTTGTGTTTGTAAGTGTTCGGAAGAACTGGTTCTGATCTTCTAGGTTCATGGTGGCATTTTGATTTCTATTAAGAATTATGAGAATGTTTAATTCTATTTCTCTTACTACATTTCTGGAATATTTATAAAATGTTATTTTGTGTTTGCTTTTGTTTAATACTGCTGGGGTGCATGAGGCTGGATCATGCAACATAAGACAGCATTTGCTTTGAATTGGAATATCATAGATGAGAGAGTGCAGGTTTTCTGTGCAGGTTTGAATCAAAGAAAATACGTTTCCCTGTATTAAAGGATTAAATTGATTGCAAAGATAGTATCTTCTAAAGTGGCATTTACGATCTTATCCTTTTATCACTTTCAAACATATTTGTACCACTACCTTTTGTTGTATAGTTATAATCCATGCAATGGAATTGAATTAGGAAATTAATAAGGCCATTCCCCTTCAATTAAATCTGCAGTGAATCAAATGTATAATGAATTGTGTTTCGCAAGGAGGTGGTGTTTTAAAGTCCGGAGAAAAGCAACTTTGCTAATGCTGTTCAATTCAAGATGTGGGAGTTATAGGATACATTTTTTAATATCTTTATTAAATGAACTATTTCAGAGACCCTGGAAGACAATAAATGAAATACATTTATTTAAATCTATTTACTTATATATATATATATATTCTGCACTGCTTAAATATGAATTAATAACTTTCCATGTTATACCATGGGGTTTGTTCTTTTAGATGAAGTGAAAGAAATTAGTTCCTTGAACTGGATGCAGAGCTTAAGTACAATTCAAATACTCATGGATAAAGGTAAATCACTTATTATAAGAAATACTAGAAATGCTGCCTTCAAAATAACTTTTACAGTGATATTATGAAGGAATAATGAAGTATATGAAATAAAATTAACAGTAAAATAATACATAAAATTTCTAAATATCAGGAAATATTTTTTAAGACTAACAAAGCACGTAAATTGCTTTGTTTTCTTTGCATCAAGCTATTTCGCATTTATTTGGGAGTCCATTTTCTATCATGTTTGCTAGTAACATTGTTATGTTCTTTGGCATGGCTATGCAATCCTTTCTTTAGTGGGAACTTACAGAATAAACTTAACATTACCCTTGGAATGAGTGAGTATAAATCTGAGCAGCCCTGCTTTTCCTCTATATTTTTGTCTTGTTTTTCTGGAGGTAGACCTAAAAAGTAGTAAAACATGGAATCGGTCACGGGCAAATGAAGATACCAACCTGTCTGGAATACAGGCAAATCTGGGCAAGGTTTGTTTGTTAGCCCTTCTCTGGACATCTTCCTACCAATAGAAAAAAAATCTTCCAGTAGTTTCTTCTGTATTAGTGCCCGTTGTTTGATCACAATATGAGTGAGGAAGTGCTTTTGCTCTGATACAGAAAGATTAGACATGGCATTACCTACATAGCCTTACCAAATTCTGCAAGCACTTAGTCGTGTGAAGACTATTGATAGTCTTCAGTTCATTGTAACAAAGCAATTGCATGCTTAAATTTTGTGTGTTAACTTAGTGGACCCAGGTCTGCAAGCTTCAGGACAATTATCAGTTCCCTTGTTTATATTTTCTAAATCCTTATTGTAAAGCACAACGAAAATACTTTAGTTACTCTGGAAGTAGGAACTGAGTGGGGGTAGATGTTGAGTATGGAGTACCTTCCCCAGAATTCACATTCAGCACTCGTCAAGCTAAGCTCTGGGTAAAAATTATACCAGGAAATCCCTTTGCTTGATTAAAAAAAAAAAAAAATTAAAAACTGTGCCAGTTCTCCCTTTCTTAAGTCTTTACTTCACGAGATATTAAAGTTTTAATACTATTAAAGTTTTAAAACTGCTAGTGTACATGATATGGTGTAAACAATATGCTGTAGTCATTATTTCAGTTGTTTGATAGGCATTGGTGTGTCATTTGTTGCTGTTATTTTCTCTTTATTTTTTGCTTTATTCTCTGTGATGCTTTTGATTCTGTTTCTCCATAGATTCTGAGTAGTTTGTTCTCCAGTGTGAATTTTATGCGGCCTAGTTTGTGATGGCCCAAATATTACTGCCATAGCACATCTGGGTGATTAAAGCTGAGTATGTGCTTTAGTACCTTGTGAATCAGGACCCGTGTAGATAGAATTTGCCATAGAGCATGGCAGAAAAAATTGGACAGCTGAACTATATGAACCTAGTGTGATTTAATCACAGTTCAGTTACGAGAAGTTGTTCTTAGCAGACTACTGTGCTCATCGGTGGATCTGAATTTGTCTGTAAACTGGTACAGATGCTCTTGTTTTGGAAATCCAGGTAGCAGTAAGCAGTTGTTCAGGCCCTCCTGCAATTACCAACAAAACACACAGGACTTTATTGTTCTTTCAAGATGTCTCAGCTGGATGAATTTATGCCATAAATTAATAACTGCAGGCATCCATGCTTGTACTACAGTCACTGTGAATAATTGATAGTGCTTACAAGTTTTGATGATTTAGTATCTGGGCAGGCAAAATATGCAGAATGTCGTATGTTTTTAGGCAAAGATTTAAGGACTGAAATTTATCTGGATCTTCAAAATGATAAAATCAGTACCAAAATAGTTTTACAAATCTTCATTGTTTGTCCTTCTCTGTATCAAGTGTGGTATCATATTCTAAAAACCCAGTCATTCCAGTAGCAGAAAGCACTTTAAACACTATAAAAATAATATCATCTTGTAAGACGATGCCTTGTGTACTAGCTCTAGGCTTCAATTGGGTATACTGGGGTTTAAGGTCCAAGCAGTTTGTGTTGCTTTCTAGTTGGCTTTCCACAAACCATATGCCATTTGATGTGCATTACTTCTACTTATTGGTTCTCTTATCTGAAAAAATACATACTCAGGTAAAAGTGCCATGCAGTTATTCTCCTAGGAAGGACAATTCTTTCAATGATTCAATAGTCACCAACTCTTTGGAGCACACCCAGATGGCTGTTACTAATCTTAAGGGGTTTTATTCACAGTTTAAACATAAACTTGACCCATTGATCAGAGATATCTGTTTAGTATTGCCCAATAAGAGTGAGGTCAGTTTGGGGAACAATAGTATCTGTTAATACTGTTAGGATTCACCTAAGCTGCATCTACCACAATTTCCTCATGCGTCCTCTGTGTCAGGCTCCAGTGCTGGTTTTCCTACAGGAATGGTCTCTTTAAAAATAACATTATTTATGTGCCTTGCATGTAAATGTCTCTGAAGATGAACGGGGGTGGTTTTCTCCATGTAGTTTTTGATGGTATGCAGAAAATACTTGGAGAGGTTTCTTGGTCTGCTTCCTCTTATCTGAGCTAAATCTAGTTCAACCCATAAGTTTCCTGAGACAGAGTGAGTATTTGTTTTCCCCTCTCAGCTTTTTATTCCCAGTCTTAGCCATGATTCCACTAGCAGTAGTCTAAGACATTGAAAGCACCACATCACAAAAAATATGTTGGGTAAAGTCCAAAGGTTAGTTGTACACTTACGCTTCAGTACTTTTTCTGATGAAAAAAGCTAATGAAACATTAACTTTAAAATAGAAAGTTTCCTTTTGACAAATGATAATATAGTTTCAGAGAGAAGAAATTACTGTTCTCTGTCAGCATTTCTACTCGAAAAAGGTTATGGCAATCAGTGTTTCCTGTATCCACCACCCATCATGGTTTTGAGAATGTGAATATTCTGCAGCTAAGATGATTCCATGTAATGTTTACTTTGGTTTGCAGCTGTGGTACAAAAGGCAGCTTGAAAAATGTCTTCCTTTTGAGGTTTATTTTAATTTCTTTTGTTTATGTTTTTTTAATAGTACTAAATTTACGGGGGGGGGGGAGTTGTTTTTGTGGGTTTGTTTTCCTACTGCTTTCCAAAGAGAAAAATCTTGTGTTGGGGATGTGTTTTCAGCTCTTATTTCTTAGAGAGCTGGAGAAAGAAAATAAGAAAATGTCCTGTTTTGGTAATCAGAATGGTGCTTGCTTTGATGAAGCAACAGAGACTACTTATGCCTACTTATGCTAAATGATTAAAACAGGTTTTAAAAGCAAACAAAAGGAAAGCTGAAAAAAAAACAAAATGTTCTTGTCATTAGGTAGCCTAAGTTCAATTTGTTAAAATCCCTTCTAGCACAAGGAAAGTGCAGAGAAACTGAGTTAATGTTCTAATTAAAGTCTTGTCAGTTAGCTGGGAAAAATCATCTTTTACTTGAAAGGTGATTTCATGACCAGAAGCTAAACCCAGGTTAAAAGCCACCTCGATTGACAGAACAGACGCTTTGCTTCTGCTTACAGGCTTGGTGCTGTTTGAGCAATTGATGAGACCAACATTAATAAGCAATTCTTTTCACTGGAAACTGCACAGCAAGTTATTTAGGGCAAGTTGAGATCTGGTTTATATGAAAACATTGAAGAATAATTTTTAAATGGTAGCAAGAAACCCCACCAAAATTTAACCTGAGTAATACGAGTGTCCTCCTGTTTCCTGGTTCTCATGAATTGTTCTAATAATGTTTTTAGGAATCAATAGGTATCTCTGCCTACTGACAGCCAGAATTGAAAGGGAGAAGAGTATTTACTTCTACTGCTATTAGCCCAGGACTTTGACATAGCATTTCAGGGTTGCATGTCCTTCTGTAACAGCCATCATTAGAGCATGGGTGTATTGCAGAATCACATAGTGGTTTAGGTTGGAAGGAACTTTTAAAGATCAGCTAGTCCAACCCTGTGCCATGTGCAGGGACATCTCTCACTAGATAAGGTTGCTGAAAGCCCCATCTAACCTTACCTTTAACACTTGCAATGATTGAGGCATCCACAACTTCTCTGGGCAACCTGTTCCACCTGTATCTCACCATGCTCATAAAAAAATGTCATCTTTATATCCAATCTAAATCTACCCTATTTCAAACAGTTGCTCCTTTACCTCTCACCTTGGTAAAAAATCTCTTGGCCTGTCTTCATCAGAGAAGTGTTCCAGCCCTCTGTCCATCTTTGTGACCTGCCTCTGGAGCTGCTCTAGCAAGTCCATGCCTGTCTTGCATTGGGGGACCTAGAGCTGTACACAGCACTCCAGGGTGTAGTCTCAGGAGAGCAGAGTGGATAGGGAGAATCACATATTTAGAGAAGTGTTAGAAGTAGAACTGAGATAGGATGTTGATTGTATCTTTATATATGTCATGGTTGAACAGAGAGAAACAGAGAGAAACAGAATAGAGAAACTGAGTAGAATTGGGGATTATCTGCAATAATGAAGAAATCTGGCTGTCTTGTCATACAATTGTTACTCTCAGATATTCCTCAGAAACCTTAGGGAGCCAGTATGTTTGGAAGGGGTGATACCAGATATAACTCATTCTCCTGATCACCCACTTTTCCTCATCCTCTCAATGGTTATATTAGAGACTTGATTTAAAAAAAAAAAAAAGGAATATTGAAGAATGCTATAATGAATATAAAGTATATATGCTAATGCAGAGCTGTAATAGTGTGAGACTCAAAATGGAAATAAAGGTTTGGAGAAATGGTTTAAAAGAGCAACTTACACTGTGGCTACTTGGGCTGTGTCTCCACAGCCAAGTCAGCAAAAGCAGTGGAACAGTGTCTGGAGAAGGCAGAACATTTTGAAATAAATCTACTTTGTGGATATCACAAAGAGCTCGCTTATGTTTATGGACTGAAGAAAGGATCTCAGTTTGAACTGATCAAGCGCTAATCAGATCAATGAACCAGTCCAGGAATAGCGTACTGAATTGAACTGACCGCTCAAGCAAGCAGCTGTGTGCATTGTAGTACAAGAGCTACATGCTTCAGTAAAAGCCTTTCCAACATAATATAAAGATAGCTGAGTACCTAATTTCAAGAGAAGAGTCTGTATCTGCAATCCAGAGAGAGAAAAGAGTTAGCTCTGTTGCTTGCAGTGAATAGACTGCAACACTTACACGGGCACCTGGCACAGACAGTGAATCATATTTTCTTATCAAAAGTGGGAAATAACCTTTTTCTGGTCACAAACTGATACCCCAGTGTTCAGATACTTGTGTTTCGTTGTTTGTCAAAGTACATAAAGCTCTCTGACTCAGTCAAACTGAGAACCTTTTTTAATCATCTATTAATGTAAGAAAACTCTTACAATAAAATCACTGACAGTTTTGTAAAGATGATTAAGTAAGTATGTGTCATCTGTAATAAAGTGTTGCAGAGGGTTATTCCCATGAGGTAATTTTTACTATCTTTATTTCACTGGTTACTGAAAAGATTATATGATATGTTCTTTGGGTCAAGGTCTTCAAACTGCAAGATTTCAAGGTACTCAGGGCACTCTCCAATACTTGTGAAATTCAAGATAAAAACCCCTTACTTCTGATGAAGCTGAAGGGTTATAGATGATAGATAATTCTTGATACATGAAGGTGTCATATTAGTGTTACTGGAAAAGAAGAAAAGCGTGTGGTTTGTGTGTATCTATGTGAGTAAAGATGCACATGCCTGTTGTTGTTTGGATCTTTGAAGAAAGAATGGTTGCTGAAAGTAGAAGTTTGATATGTGTCTAGTATGTATTCCTAAAGAAAAGCAGACAGAAGCCAGATACCTGCATTGCATGTATACTAATATGATTTAGTTTGCAGTGACACTCTGAAATTGACCTGGCCTTCTTCCTTAACAAGGATATGATGAATATTGTGTTACCTGAATCTGTCATTGTTTTTCAGCAAGTGCAGCAGTGAGTGGTTTATTCAGTGGGAATCCTAAGAAGGTGTTTATGAGGCAAACAGTATAGCTACAACCTTTTGCATTCCTCCCTGGTTAGGATATGATGCTCAAAGAAGTCTGGTATCCCAGTACCTCTCCCACTTTGGAAATAATCCACCAGACAGGTGAGGGAAATGAGCTTTCTATTATTCTGGTGGAATACATGCAATGACATGTAAAGCAGTGAATCCTGAGAACTGAGATGTAAAGCAGTGGATTTTGAAGCTGTGTAAATAACTGCTGCTGTCACCTGAATTACCAGTTACAATCAAAGTTTTTAATATACTTAACCCAGTACCCTAAAAAGATCTTTCCTGCAAAGGGGGGTCTGTGTCAAATGACACTTAAGATTCTGGGGTAACTTTGAGATTACCCCAAAAGGGTTTTCTTTCCCTCTTCAATCAGTATGAATTTGCCTGTAGAAGCTAAACAGAGACTTAAGGAGTGACATCACTAGTCATAGTAATAATTTTCACAAACAGCCACATTTGGTAGCTCTATCTAGGAAATCTCTTCAACATGCAACTCTCTGTTCAGATTGCTCATTCGACATTTTAAGACATTATCCATGTGCAAGAGTCATTTTAGTATTTTTTATCACCTCATTCTCTGCTCCTGTCTGGACCCCTCCATGGCTGATTTCCCAGTGCTCTCAATACTTTTGGTGCCAGCATACAGTAAAGCTGTGTCCATAATCATCATAAAAGTAAATCAAAGATGAGATAGATGAATATCAGCTATTTCCATCTGAATTATCCATATTATATACAGACCATTTAATTTAAAATAGATTAATGTTCTATTGAATACATTTTTATTCATTGTTTCTCTTCTTAATTACTGTCTGAAAAAGGAACAAAAAGAGTATCAAATGAATTATGGCTAGAGATGCATGTATATGTTTCAGTTAAGATCTGTCAGGTCTGTTAAGATTCTGCTTTTTATTATCCAGTATGTGGATAATGAACATGTATTTGCATCAATGAAACAGTGCTGAAAGATTTAATACTCTATTTAATATTTTTTTCAAGATCTTTGCACATAGCCATATCCTACAGAATAGAAGGGAAGAGTTTGATCTCTAACTCTGGTTTGCAATATGGCATCGATGAAATCTGGGTGGGAAACAAAAATTAAATATTAGGGACTTCAGTACAGGAATAGATCTTTTAAAAATCCTGAAATTCTATGCAAAAGCTACCTTGGAAGAGGGGAGCCCATGCAATTCTCCATACAGTCTGCCAGAGAGAAGGTAGGCTGATTAACAGTAAGTCAGGATGCATTGGGATCAGAGAGATACCTGCTTTCCAAATTGAATTTAACATCTGGCAGGGGCATCTGTTTAGAATGTATCTCTACCAATGACTCTGGTTCAGTTTAGCTGTGCATTCTTACAGTGTATCTCAATCACACCTGCTTAAGCATGCTTTGGTTAAGTATCTAGGAGTGGTCTTTGAAAGCACAGGGTGTATTTTTGGCATATGGCAGTAAAGTAAAAGATGTGCTCTGCAAGTGCACCTTGTAACTGTCAGCCCCTACAAGGCAGCCATTCTGCTTAACCAAGCTGTCCAGAAGTAAAATCTGTTAAAAAGCTTGAAGCAAGGCCTTGCACAATGACTTTTTTGCTCTAGAGATCTACTTCTGTATGTGAACTGTGCAGATACCCTCTTCCTTCACTGGACACTACTATAAGCCCGTGCCAGAGCAGACAGTGTCCTGCTAGTGAGGCTGTGTGATGCAGTATGGCTGGAGTGTTTGTCGCTGTTCTATTTACTCTGCCATGGATGGAGCCACTAAACAAAGCAACCAGGGACACATTTGGCTCTGTATACAGTTTTTACAGGCAAAGTCCAACACAATATTGAAATAAGTTCAAATAAATTCCTATTCAGATTCCACTAATCAGACTGAGAAAAACTGATGTATACCAATATAGCATACCAGGAGGATAGATACTATTTATGTTTCACCTTCTTTAATGCCAAGATATTGGAAAAAATAAGAATACTTATTTTATTTAGGATGTACCAAAAAATGCATATCAATAGGAAATTATTTTTAAAATGTGTTTGGGGTTTTTAATTAATTTTAATTAATTTTATAATGTTGGTTGAAGCTTTCTTTTTTTCCAGTTACCTTCTCATAACACTCACCAAGCTTGATCAAGCACACACATACAAATCTAGTTAGTTTTGTTAGAAATTTTCCTATGCAAGTAAACATTCTAAAAATCTTTTAAGAAAAAGTAGTTATGAACCTTCTGTGGTATACAATGTGAAACTGTTTCATTCTTAAGTAATGTATTGTAGTATGAATTAATGGAAAATCAGTTCAATTTTTAGAAATGGGCAAAAACTCTGTAAAGCTTCTGTTCTTAAGTGTAGTTTGCAAGTCTACATTTATAAAATTTTCTAATGAATTATCAGATTAGAATTTTGGGAAATACAGGTTTTCAAATGTTAAAACCCAGCAGAAGACATTTTTTACTAAGTCAATCCAAGTTGCAGTGCAGAAAAGAATAGGGGAAGTTAATATATTTCCACAAAGATATAATACTTAGAAAGAATAATTACCTGAAGAAGAGGTTTCTAGGACAGTGTGTGTGAACCTTTCAAGATAAGCACTTCCTCCTTCAGGAACTTCAAATATAATAATTAAATTAAAAATCCAGTTACAGAGGGAAGCTCTCTTCCTCTCAGAAAGCTCTTTAAAAGACCTACCAACTTTTCTCTCCTATCTGGATAGCTTTAAATCTTTTCCTTTGACTGAAAAAAAATCCCACAAAAAACTCCAGCCTGTTCACGGGTGTTTAAAAGAGCCTTTGCTAAGCCAGAATGTCTTAAATGAGTCTTTTTTTAGTGGCTCTGAACATTATCTAGGTAGTCTCTCTTTTGGCTGCATTTTTCTCTAATGAAAGTTCATATTATGTTGGGTTAACTTGGATAGTTCATACTTGACAATGTTCACCCTGCCAGTACTGCTGAGCTGGGGAGTTTAGGTTACTCTGTGAAAGCAGCATTCTAGAATGAAATTATTATACTACTATGCCTTTTTTTGTAAAATAGTAAAATACTGGCAAAAATATCAGGGGCTTTGCAGAAGGAAGTAATACTTGCACAAATGTTAATGGAGACAATACTTTCAATACTTAATGAACAATTAAAAAAAAATAAGCAAGAAAGAAATAGAGCTGCACCATTTGGGAAATATACTAGCATTTATTTACAAAACTCTATCCTAAGGAAGAAATAAATCATTCTATTTGGGATAAAAAAAATCTAGTAGTTTTCACACGCTTGGTTCAACTCAGGTTAATCTTTTTAGCAAGATGTGTTATTTTTCAGACACTGAGAGTATTGTAGCTATGTCATAAGCCATGTTACCTTAGCAATTACATTACAGAATGGTAGTATGTACTTCCCTGGGTTTTGAAGAAGACCTCAGCAAGGCATCCACAATGGGGAAAAAATACTCAATACTGTAATTGCAATGGAGTCACAGGTAGTGACACTCCAGTATGAACTGTGGCTTGTCTGTTTGCCTCAGCCTTTAAAGCAAGTACCCGTCTTCAGAGCTAAATCAATTCCCTATGAAATGCATGAGCACCTACTTCTGAAGTCCTGAATGCAAAGGCACAATGTTTATGGGTCTGGTTTTGAGATCTCAAACCTACCGTGGAGGCTGCAGGCAGCAGAACAGCAGGTCTCTGAGGCATGTTTTCAGTGACAAGACACTGCTTTGTGGCTCAGGTTCCCATTAGGTTTGTGAAAGGGAAGGAAAAGGCACTTGTGTTTACACCAATTTATATCAATACAGAGATGGCTTTTGAGTGATCTCGGATACTGTATCGTGTCCCCTGAGGTACTGAAAACACAGCGATAGCTCTGAATGAAAGTGTGGATTTCTGAAAAAAACTGTTTATAGAAAAAGGAAGTGAAATTACTTCAAAACCAGCTTGATATTTGGGGTTTCTCATCTTCATTTGCTCTGCTTTTGCATGTATTGAAACCCTTACTCGAAGTTAATGCTTGTGTTAACAGTTTGAATCCCTTCACAGAAAAACTGATTTTCCATCAATGTTCACTTCCTTCCAGTCTCACTGTTACGTGGTCAAGGTCAGCCCTTGTCCTCATCCCCATTTAGGTTTCTGTTATCCAGTGAATGTCATTTCATATTTTTCACTGTGCAGTGCAGTATCACATATTCTTACTGTCAACTTTTCTCTCTCATCATTGGGCTTAGCTCACACAGGTTATGTTTCTGAAATGAAGCCTTCAGCATTTCCCTGACTTTAAGCTGTGACTACTCAGATGAGCTTTCTAAGGAGCTCTGAAGCTAATACTATGTCTAGGTAACTGTGTGCTTTCTGATCTGAATGTCCTCTAAATTTGTTTTTCCACTGCTTGATTCTGTCCCTCTGTAATTTCTAGTTAAGTGATTTTTAGTCCTAGTGCACGCACCAGCCATGATGGGGACAAGGTTCTATAAGACCCAGAGGAGGGGTTCTGGCTTTTGTTGCGTACAGAAACTCTGATCTGGGTTTTTCCTGCTTGGCTTTGCGAAAACTGTCATGGAAAACTTCATGATAGGAAACTAGGTCTGAATTACAGACATACACTCAAGTGAGCCTAACTCACTTCATTTTCACTATTTTAGGGACCACCCCCCCCACCCCCCACCCCCTACCCCCAGTTTGTGTTGAGGATCAGCAGTCTTCACTTTAAAGGCATGAAATAATGATTACTAAGCTGCTTAATAGAGGATGCCTTTCTGTAGGGCTTTTAAATCAAATATGGAACAATCACCAAAATGACACAGCATTTCTAATAAATAATATTTTAGTTCCATGTACTAACTGTGACTAGTATTTTTGTTTTAATAATGGACTTTTCACCTGTTAGCAAATAAATCAGAGATTCACTCTAGAGTTCCTTTTTCACTCATTTTAACTGCAGGTTGCAGACATGTAAAAATAATTGGCTGCAAATTTGTCGTGGTTTAAACCCTAGCCAGACAGCTTGTTCACTCACTCCCAGTGAGTGGTGCCAGGCTGACAACAATCGAGGCCCGCCCCCACCCCCCCGGGGGCTCTCCCCTTCCCCACTCCCCGCAGGATGGGGAGGAGGATCAAAAGAGTGCAACTCCCATGGGTTGAGACAAGAACAGTCCAGCAACCAATGTACAACACAAATCACCACTGCTACCACCAATGACAACAAGGATAAGGGAAAATAACAAGGGAAGAGACTACGATAACACCGGCCAAGAAACGAGTCCCACCCGGAAGCCCGTGTCCTTCCGGGTAACTCCCAGTTACCCCCCACCCCGGGCATGACGTGCTGTGGTATGGAATACCTCCTTGGCTAGCCTGGGTCAGGCACCCCGTCTCTGCTTCCTCACAGCTTCCCCTCCTCCCTGGCAGAGCATGAGCCTCACAAAGTCCTTGGTCAGGGTAAACATCACTTAGCAACAACTGAAAACGTTGGTATTACCAGCACTGTTCCCAGGCTGGAAGTCAAAACACAGCACTGCACCAGCCACCACGAAGGAGAAACATGACTGCTACTGCTGAACCCAGGACATTATCCACTCCTTATTCCATACCATTCACATCATGCTCAGATCCCACATTTTCCATATGCCATCTCTCTCCCACATACATACATCCATATACACACAGACCAAGAGAAAGAGATCATTTTCTTAGTGCATGGACCCAATCCCTATAAGGCTGCCGAGTCCATTTGGTCCATGATGTCAGGTTCCATCTCTTGTACCAATCTTTCAGGGCAGGAAAGGCTGTGTGCAGTATTGGATCGTTGCCTGCTGATGCTGGTTATTCCTTTACTGCGGAACTCATCTGATTCATCAAAGTTCATTCTCTGTTGGGATAATGGTTGGAGGGAAGTCAGGGCCAGTCGCTGGTGACCTGGAGACATCTAGTTGATGGGCTATAAAGGTATTACAATTAAGTTCATTGGCTGTTTTCCCCTAAAATCAAGTCCCCTTGAGGTATACATCGGACTTCCCCATCTTCCTGCATTACCCACCAAGTATATCCAGGTCCCTGAGCAAAAGCAATCCCACGAGTGGGTTTGCCTTTACCTGAAGCAGGAATTACCCAGACTGTGTTCCCCAGCAAATTCTTCATATGCACCACGGGAACTTTGTCCCCCTCTACAATATGTAAAAGTTCTGACTGGGCCGGGCCGGCCCTGTTGGCAGATCCTCTGGTGTTGACCAACCAGGTGGCCTTTGGTAAGTGTGTATCCCAATGCTTGAAAGTTCCCCCACCCATTGCTCTCAGTGTAGTTTTTAACAGCCCATTGTACCGTTCGATTTTCCCAGAGGCTGGTGCATGGTAGGGGATGTGATATACCCACTCAATGCCATGCTCTTTGGCCCAAATGTCTATAAGGTTATTCCGGAAATGAGTCCCATTGTCTGACTCAATTCTCTCTGGGGTGCCGTGTCGCCACAAAATCTGTTTCTCAAGGCCCAGGATAGTGTTCCGGGCAGTGGCATGGGGCACAGCGCATGTTTCCAGCCACCCGGTGGTTGCTTCCACCATGGTAAGCACATGGTGTTTGCCTTGGCAGGTTGGTGGCAGTGTGATATAATCAATCTGCCAGGCTTCCCCATATTTATACTTCAACCATTGTCCTCCATACCAAAGAGACTTTAACCGTTTGGCTTGTTTAATTGGAGCACATGTTTCACACTCATGAATAACCTGGGCAATAGCGTCCATTGTTAAGTCCCCCCCTCGATCACCGGCCCATCTATATGTTGCATCTCTGCCCTGATGGCCTGAAATGTCATGGGCCCACCGGGCCAAAAATAATTCACCTTTATTTGCCAATCTAAGTCCATCTGAGCCACTTCAATCTTAGCCGCTTTATCCACTTGTTGGTTGTTCTGGTGTTCCTCAGTGGCCTGACTGAGGGGCAGTCAACATGGCTTCACCAAGGGGGAAATCGTGTTTGACCAATCTCTTAGCCTTTTATGAGGAAATAACACGGTGGATGGATGATGGCAGAGTGGTGGATGTGGTTTACCTTGACTTCAGCAAAGCATTTGACACAGTCTCCCACAGCATCCTCACAGCTAAATTGAGGAAGTGTGGTCTGGATGATCAGGTAGTGAGGTGGACTGCGAACTGGCTGAAGAAGAGAAGCCAGAGAGTTGTAGTCTATGGGGCTGAGTCTAGTTGGAGGCCTGTAACTAGTGGAGTGCCTCAAGGGTCAGTACTGGGACCGGTATTATTTAATATATTCATCAATGATTTAGATGAGGGAATTGAGCGTACTATCGGCAAGTTTGCTGATGACACTAAGCTGGGAGGAGTGGCTGACACGCCAGAAGGCTGTGCTGCCATCCAGCGAGACCTGGACAGGCTGGAGAGTTGGGCAGGGAATAACTTGATGAAATATAACAAGGGAAAGTGTAGAGTCCTGCATCTGGGCAGGAACAACCCCAGGTTCCAGTATAGGTTGGGAAACGACCTGTTAGAGAGCAGTGTAGGGGAGAGGGACCTGGGGGTCCTAGTGGACGACAGGATGACCATGAGCCAACACTGTGCCCTTGTGGCTAAGAAGGCCAATGGCATCCTGGGGTGTATTAGAAGGGCAGTGGTTAGTAGGTCGAGAGAGGTCCTCCTTCCCCTCTACTCTGCCCTGGTGAGACCCCATCTGGAATATTGTGTCCAGTTCTTGGCCCCTCAGTTCAAGAAGGACAGGGAGCTGCTGGAGAGAGTCCAGCGCAGGGCAACTAAGATGATTAAGGGAGTGGAGCATCTCCCTTATGAGGAAAGACTGAGGGAGCTGGGTCTCTATAGTTTGGAGAAGAGGAGACTGAGGGGTGACCTTATTAGTGTCTATAAATATATAAAGGGGGAGTGTCACAAGGATGGAGCCAGGCTCTACTCAGTGGCAAACAATGATAGGACAAGGGGTAATGGGTACAAACTGGAACACAAGAGGTTCCGCTTAAACTTGAGAAGAAACTTCTTCTCGGTGAGGGTGACGGAACACTGGAACAGGCTGCCCAGGGTGGTTGTGGAGTCTCCTTCCCTGGAGACATTCAAAACCCGCCTGGACACATTCCTGTGTAACATTATCTAGGTGTTCCTGCTCCGGCAGGGGGATTGGACTAGATGATCTTTCGAGGTCCCTTCCAATCTCTAGCATACTGTGATACTGTGATACTGTGACTCTTGGGTACATGGGCATCTACATGACGTTCCTTCACCACCAGGTTCTGCACCCGGGCAGCAATATCTTTCCACAGTGCAGCAGCCCAGATGGGTTTACCTCTACGTTGCCAGTTGCTCTGCTTCCATTGCTGCAACCACTCCCACAGGGCATTTGCCGCCATCCAAGAGTCAGTATAAAGATAAAGTACTGGCCACTTTTCTCGTTCAGCAATGTCCAGGGCCAGCTGGATGGCTTTCACCTCGGCAAATTGACTCGATTCACCCTCTCCTTCAGCAGTTTCTGCAACTTGTCGTCCAGGACTCCATACAGCTGCCTTCCATCTCCGATGCTTTCCCACAATACGGCAAGAGCCATCAGTAAACAAGGCATACTGCTTTTCACTTTCTGACAGTTTATTATATGGTGGGGCCTCTTCAGCACGCACCACCTCCTCCTCTGGTGACATTGTGAAATCTTTGCCCTCTGGCCAGTCCATGATGACTTCTAGAATTCTTGGATGACTGAGATTTCCTATTCGAGTTTGTTGTGTAATTAGTGCAGCCCATTTACTCCATGTAGCATCAGTTGCATGATGTGTAGAGGAGACCCTGCCTTTGAACATCCAGCCCAGCACGGGCAGCCGGGGTGCCAGGAGGAGCTGTGCTTCAGTGCCAATCACTTCCGAAGCAGCTTGAACCCCTTCATAGGCTGCCAGTATCTCTTTCTCAGTTGGGGTATAGCTGGCCTCAGATCATTTGTATCCCCGACTCCAAAAGCCGAGGGGTCGACCTCGAGTCTCCCCTGGAGCTTTCTGCCAGAGGCTCCAGGTAGGACCGTTCTCCCCAGCTGCAGTGTACAGTACATTTTTTACATCTGGCCCGGTCCGGACTGGTCCAAGGGCTACTGCATGAACTATCTCGCATTTAATTTGCTCAAAGGGTTGTTGCTGCTCAGGGCCCCATTTAAAATCATTCTTCTTCCGGGTCACATGATAGAGAGGGCTTACAATCAAACTGTATTTTGGGATGTGCATTCTCCAGAACCCCACTGCACCCAAGAAAGCTTGCGTTTCTTTCTTATTAGCTGGGGGAGACATTGCTGTTATCTTGTTGATCACATCTGTTGGGATCTGTCTACATGCATCTTGCCATTTTATTCCAAAAATTGAATCTCCTGTGCAGGTCCCTTGACCTTACTCCGTGTTATGGCAAAACCGGCTTTCAGCAGCAGGATTTGGATTATTTTCCTCCCTTTCTCAAAGACTTCTTCTGCTGTATCGCCCCACACAATAATGTCATCAATGTATTGCAGGTGTTCTGGAGCTTGCCCCTGTTCCAGTGCAGTCTGGATCAGTCCATGGCAAATGGTAGGCCTGTGTTTCCACCCCTGGGGCAGTCGGTTCCAAGTGAACTGGACACCCCTCCAAGTAAAAGCAAACTGTGGCCTGCACTCTGCTGCCAAAGGAATGGAGAAAAATGCATTGGTAATATCAATCGTGGCATAACACTTGGCTGCCTTTGACTCTAACTCATACTGAAGTTCTAGCATTTCCAGTACGGCAGCACTAAATGGTGGTGTGACTTCATTCAGGCCACGATAGTCTACTGTTAGTCCCCATTCTCCATTAGGCTTTCGCACTGGCCATATGGGGCTATTAAAGGGCGAGTGGGTCCTGCTGATCACCCCCTGACTCTCCAGTCTACGGATCAGCTGATGGATGGGAATCAGGGAGTCTCGGTTGGTGCGATATTGCCGCCGGTGCACTGTTGTGGTCGCAATTGGCACTTGGTGTTCTTCAACTTTCAGCAACCCCACAGCAGAGGGATCTTCTGAGAGACCAGGCAAGGTGGACAGCTGCTCAATTTCCTCAGTCTCCAAAGCAGCAATACCAAAAGCCCACCGGTACCCTTTTGGGTCTTTGAAGTACCCTCTCTTGAGGTAGTCTATGCTGAGGATGCATGGAGCCTCTGGACCAGTCACAATAGGGTGCTTTTGCCATTCCCTCCCAGTCAGGCTGATTTCAGCCTCCAGCACAGTCAACTCTTGGGATCCTCCTGTTACTCCAGAAATATAGATGGGTTCCACCCCTTGACAGCTTGATGGCATCAGGGTACCCTGTGCACCGGTATCTACTAGAGCCTTATGCTTCTGTGGGACTGATGTGCAGGCCATCTGATCCACACAGTCCAGTAAATACGATTGTCCCCTACCTCTACCTGGCTGGAGGCAGGGCCCCTCTAATGGTCATCACAGCGTTGGACACTTAAGTCGTGTTGAAAGGTATTGTTCTTCATTATCACAGGAGCTGGAGTAAAATCAGCTCTTCCACTCCATCTGGGAAACTGCTCGCCAGAGACTGAAGCCGTAGCTCTCATGGGACGATCAGTCTTGGCCCTTGCTCCCCTCTTCAGTTCACTCGCACGTTCCTCCAAAGCTGAAGTAGGTTTTCCATCCCACTTTGTCATGTCTTCTCCGTGATCCAGCAGGTAAAACCATAGGGTACCCCGTGGCGTATACCTCCTGTATCTCCTCTCTTGAACAATAGGACGCCTTTTGTTAATAGGTGAGACGTGTGTTGGTACACGTGAGGAGCTGGATAAATCAGATACATCGTCCCTCAATTTGTCGAGGTCCTGGGACAGTTTTTCCACGGCTGAGATGATGGAAGGGGTGATATTGTCTTCGAACTCTCAGAGTTTATGAACCATTTCATCCACTGTTAGTGGTACTGTGTCATTCCAGGTTACTGTTGGCAATGAATGGGCATATGATGACGGTGCATTCCGTGTAAGTTTTCGCCACATGGGTTGTGTACATTCAACTTCATCTGGATCTATGGGTATATCCCCGTTATTCATCTTGATGTGATAGATCATCTCTACGATGGCTGATTCTCTCAGAGACTGGATGCCTTTGTCTATAGTAGTCCACTTGGCCGAACGACTCATAACATCATCTTCTATGGCAACCTTTCTTTCACAGCTGCCAAGAGCCACCTCCAAAGACTGAGGGACTTTTTCTCTCTTGTAATTGCTTTGTCAATTCCCCCTTCTCTAGCAAGTGATCCCAGCTCCTTGGCTTCTGTACCTTCTAGTTCGTGACCATCGGCCCCATTGTCCCAGCATCGGAGTAACCAGGTGATGATGTGCTCCCCTGGTTGACGGGTAAAATCTTTTCGCATATTCCGCAGCTCAGTTGAGGTCCGAGGTTGAGAAGTCACCTCTTCTTCTTCTTCTTCGTCATGTGATGGTGACTCCTGATCAGATTCTGGACCGGGTGGTGAATTCATTGTTTCTTCACCCTTCTTGCCTCTTTTTTGCTTGTTCTCTTGCGTACAGGGGCAACCAATATTGGTACGAATTGGTCCTCTGGTTTGACTGCAGTGATTATCACTGTGGTTTGAGTAGTGACTGTACTTGTTGCTGGGGGTGGTGTAGCTGCTGTGCTTGGAGCTGGGGTAGCAGCGCTGTCTGATGCAGTCGAAGTTTGAGCATCTGCTGTACTTGCCACTGGGGTAGCTGCGCTGTTCATTGCAGCCAAAGTTTGAGTAGCAACTGTACTTCTTGCTGGGGGTGGTGAAGCTGCCGTGCTTGGAGTTGGAGTAGCTGTGCTGACTGTTGCTTTTTCCTCAGATCCACCCACATTCTCTTCCTTTTGAAGGTGCTGGATAGTGTTGAACAAGGCCCTGTAAGCATAGGCCAAACCCCAGCATGTTGCCACGATTTGTCCGTCTCTGGTACGGCCAGAATGACCCCACACCTCATTTAAGTGTTTTACTAATTCTTCTGGATTTTGCAGTTTTTCAGTGGTGAAATTCCAAAGTACTGGAGGGGCCCACTGACCTAGATACTTGCCCATACTATCCCACACACCCTGCCACTCATGACTGTCCAGTCTCAGGGAAAATCTCTTGGTCCTCCTACATCGTCGTTTGACCCCAGACAAGACCCAAACCTGACTGCTTAACTCTTGAAATCAGTCGTGGGCAAAACACACTCTGTATGGGTGCCAACATGGTGATCCCCATCACAATCAGCAAACAAGTCTCAACAGCATTAAAAGGCCATTCAAAAAATTCAAAACTCTCAAATGTAAATGGTCTGGGGGCAGGACTGGGAGGGTAAAAGAATGTCTCCTTCACAGGTTGAGCCCCTGAGAAGGTGAAAAAAGATGTGTAATTGCTAAGCACTCCTATTATATACCTCCCAAAGTATAAAGGTGGTGACCACACTGGGAACATAAGACAGATCAGTTTCATGATCAATGATTCTATTGTATTACAAGTCATTACCATAAAGTACAAAGAGACAAAAACCTTAGCCCAAGCCCCACACTTGAAAACCACTAATACAGCAAATACCAACTGGAACTAAGGTATGATATAATGAAACTGTGAGATCAAGAGGAACAACCTTGAGAGCCAATAAATCAGCATTGTGATGAGTGGCTATTAATCCAGTCAGATCTGTCGTTACCTCAACCCCTCGTGCCCCACGCTGGGCGCCAAAAGAGATGTCGTGGTTTAAACCCTAGCCAGACAGCTTGTTCACTCACTCCCAGTGAGTGGTGCCAGGCTGAGAGCAATCGAGGCCCATCCCCCTCCCCCAGGGCTCTCCCCTTCCCCACTCCCAGCAGGATAGGGAGGAGGATCAAAAGAGTGCAACTCCCGTGGGTTGAGACAAGAACAGTCCAGCAACCAATGTACAATACAAATCACCACCGCCACCACCACCACCAACAATGATAAGAGAAAATAACAAGGGAAGAGAATACGATACCACCGGCCAAGAAACGAGTCCCACCCGGAAGCCCGTGTCCTTCCAGGTAACTCCCAGTTACCCCCCCACCCCGGGCATGACGTGCTGTGGTATGGAATACCTCCTTGGCTAGCCTGGGTCAGGCGCCCCATCTCTGCTTCCTCATGGCTTCCCCTCCTCCCTGGCAGAGCATGAGCCTCACAAAGTCCTTGGTCAGGGTAAACATCACTTAGCAACAACCGAAAACATCGGTTTCACCAACATTGTTCCCAGGCTGGAAGTCAAAACACAGCACTGCACCAGCTACCACGAAGGAGAAACATGACTGCTACTGCTGAACCCAGGACAATATACCCTGGTTTTTCTTTTCAAGGAAAGCATTGTTATACGAAAGAAAAGCCACTGATTATTTTTTGTTAGTCACATTGTAAAAGCAGCTCCTAACAGTGAATCTCTTGCTGCTGTCATTAAGGGAAGACAAATGTAAGTATGAACACTGCTATGCTATGACTCATCAACACCATTCGGGAAAAAACTCCCAAGACCTGCTGTTCTAGTGTCATTTAGTTCATTTCATCAAATCGTGGAAATTCGGATACATAACAGTACTCACAGCGAACATATTTGGTAAAACACCGCTACAGCCTGTTCGAAATGTTTTAAGCAGTTAAACACACAAAGGGTATATAAAAGGGCATATACTTAAATGGGTACATAATTTAAATTTAAGAACATGCAGCTCTACAGATTTTGGAATGCTTGTTAAACTGCTTCTTTCTCTGTTAATGAAAAGCTTATATTGCCAGTTGTGTCCCCATTTCATTAAAGTCCTTTAGTGATTGGAGCCTCTCCATGAACAAATAAATATAATGTTCACTGTTTGCATATAAAAATCTGGGCCTATATATATTGCACATATACATCTATTAAAAATATCTTCTGGTAAGATAATTCTTTGCTCAGTAATCTGCCACCAAGTACTAATCTATTGGAATACAGTTGTTTCTGAAATGTTTCTGCTCATAAATTGCTTTCTTATACAATCTCCATAGTATAGGTGGAGGATTATCTCTACAGATATAAGGCTACACAGGTATTTTATAACTGAAATGTGTCTAAAACATTTTTGAAGTGTACATAATTTGTATATCACAATTATAAGTAATTTTCTTGTTTTCCTACAGAGTATTGAAGAAAGGTAGACTGTTACAATAACAAGCCCCTGTGTTATACACAAACTCTGTAGGTTCCAGCCCTCATCTTTCCAGTTACATTCCTAAAAGTATGATAGCTATGGGTCTGATTTATACTTAGCAAAACACACTAAGACATCTAGACTTTTCTGCAGTGTGTGTGATTTGTGTTTCATATTAAAAAAAAAAAACAGGAAAACATTTGTTGCTGAGCAGAGGCTTATGGTGCATTGTGCTTCACAGGTGATGATAAAAGGTGATCAAAAGATGATATTTATTGTAACGTGGTGTTATTTATGAATACTAGACCTCTCGTCTCATTTTGTGTGTGTGTGGTTTGTTGGTTTGTTTTATTTTCCCCAGGTGTCTCAGGTAGAAGATGAAGAGATGGGCTTGTGCTGGGAGTTAGTGGAGAAAATCAGAACAGTGATACCATGGATATGTACTGAGGTGTTAGATAAAAACATGCTGTATACTTAGGTCTGTCCTTGTAGTTAAGTTTCACCAATGGTGCTAGACGAGCCTATGTAAACATGCTGATCCTGATGCCATGTTATCTGCTTTACAATTAGTATATTTTAATGCTTTTAGAATTTATTAAAAAAAAAAAAATAAAAGGTATAGTAACATCTTCCTGCACTTCCAGAATTCCTTACCCCTGTGAGGAACTGTAGTTTCAGTGATTACAACACTGTTTACAATTCAAAAGCTGAATTAAGGAGGTCTCTGTCAAAATATGTGGAATATGATCTGAACAGCACAGTGGCACCTCCTCAGACTTAATAGAAGACACTTTACACGGTTACCTTAATACAATGACATAGAGATTATCTGGGAATTTTTTGTTTCTCTGGTGAAATTCACCTTCCACATTTAACATTTTAAACTGAGGATTTTGACTTTTCCAGGGTTGTTCTTTGACCAAGTAAGTAATTTATTACCTGGGTCTTCCAAAAACTGAAATCACCAGGATTTTTCATTAGTGGAATTACCATCTGATTTTCTTTCTTTCAAAATTTCTTCATAAATCCAGCAAACTAATTTAAGGCAACAGATCAATCTCAGTTTCACTTCAAGAAAAATGTTACAATTTTGATAGCTGAGTACAATAAAGTCTGGTTCTGTCCTAATATATTCAAACATGCATATAGAAGTGCAATTTCTGGGAGCTGGACATACGTAATCAAGAGCAGAGCTTGCTTCCATATATTTTAAGATAGAGTTTCCAAAAGTAACTCTGGGATTTTCCATCTGCTTGCTATTACTGAGCACAGAATCCTGTCCCTCTAAGCTTTGGTCTGTCAGCTATGTTTGCATTTTATTTAATGGTATCCTGAAAGGCTCAGTTACCTTAATGTTGACTGAGGTATGTCTGTATGGGTAAGTGGGAGATAAAAGACATCCTTTGTTTTGCTGTTTTAGCCCTAATATGCTCAGAACATTGTTGAACATGCTAAGTCAAATATTATGACATGGACAAAAGTAAAATTGCCTTAAAAATTCAGAAATTTTTAAACAATAAGACATACATTTCCTCATACAAGAATTTGAGAAAATACCTCAAAATTGAAAAAAAAAATATCCATTTGTTGGAAAAGTTACAACCCACTCCTTTTAATTTCAAGTTATATTAAAAACAATTTTCCTCCCTTTTTCAGTGTCCATCAACAGTCTCCTATTGCATCCCAAACCCTGTTCTCACACTTCAAGTAGAATCTAGCCCTATTCCCAACCATCAAGGTGACACCTGGGCTGCAGGTATGTCATAAGAGTGTCAGAAGACTGTAATAAAGGGCTTCCTGAAAGAAGAAAAATAAAGGTTTTGAAGTAGCTGTGGAAGTAATTTTAACAGGATGAGGAAATCGGTGGGAGAAAACCAAGAAATTTTCTTATGTGGAGGCATTTTTGCTCTCACACTGCTTTCTCAAATTTCCCCAAGTCATATCTTTCATAAGAAAGAGTGGGGAGGTGTATTTTTGCAAGGATTAGGTATTTAGAAAACTGAGTCCACTTAATAAAAATGTGATAGGCAGTCCTAGTAGCATAGCTGTTTCAGATGGCTCTACAAATAATTTCTTTTCTTTGCATACGTTCCCCATGTTCTATTTTCCTTTTTCACTGACTTTGATGTAAGAAGTTTTGATCAGCTCCACAGTTCTCATTACAATTAAACTTACTAGGATTTTTTGTACAAAAAAAAAACAAACCAAACAAAAAACCAGAGATCATCACAAATCCAACATAGGAATCATAAAAAATCCCTCCACAACCGAGCCCAAATTTCCACAAGGGTTTTGGCTGAACAAAGCATAGAAAAAAGAGCTTTATTTATGAGAAATTTATAATCTTCTGGGACCCGAGGTTCCTTTTACATGTACTGTACCTTGGTTTACACATTTCTTGACAATTAATGTTGAGAAGTGTTTATGTAAAGTATTAGCATAATTACTGTCTTCTCATAAAAATGGCACTTTTTAATTGTATAGTATGTGAGACAGACTTTTAATCATAACTGGAAAGGCCTTGGAAAAGACTTTAATGAAAATCTGAGCTGTCAGGAAGTATTGTCAATCTCTGACTGACTTGTGTCGCATCTGATTAGTTACACACTCTTTGAAGGGCTCCTTGGGGGTGTCTAAGTCATGTTAGATTTTGGGTTTAGTTTATCCTCACAGAAAACAAGATTCACTAAATATTTTTAGTATAAAATCTATTCTAAAAATGTAATTCCTATGAAAATAGCTGTATGGTAAACTACGTAGAGAAAATACCAGCTATGGTGTTTTATATGGTAGTCTACCATAGTCTTCCTCTGCCAATAGAAGGTATTTTAGTTTGCAGGTAAACTAGCTCAAATGAAACATTTATTTGCCAGCACATTTGCAGAAGAATTTTTGGGAAAAACTAATTCATTCACAAATTTTGAAGGGGAAAAAAGTACATCTAGCACTCATGGAAACAAGCCCACAAAAATGACTTAGAAGTTTATTTCCAGGATCTTTCTGACCTCGCATTTTTCTTTGAAATTATACAACACTGTCCAGGACATTAATAAGGATCTTTCATAATTTTGTGTGGCTCCTATCATCTTTAGTGCAGTCTGTGCCCATGAAGACAATGGCATGATTTAATTTTAATTTAATTGGTATTTTTTGACTATTTTATCTTTTCTCTGTAAATATGCCAGAGATAACCTCCTAGTAAAGGGAAGTTTTTAAATTAATTTCTGTTTGCCTCGGATTCATCGCTTGAATTCAGTTGCATGAGAAGTCATTGGCTAACACTGGAGAAGTATTAGTATACAAACTTGCAGCTACTGTAGGGTATGCCTTAGGAACTCTGTGTGTATATTTAATAGCAGAAGGGTGGGCAATTTAACTGGTTCTAAGACAGAAAATAGAATATTCCTAGAACAGAGGAAGACTGTACAGAAATGGTATCTATTATCATCAATTTAATATTAGACTTAAGTGATAGATTTTAATGACAACATTTTAATGAATTTAATGACAAAGTAACTTCAGTAGATTGTGATGTCTCCTTCGAAATACTCTGGTCTCATTTATTTTCAAAAAACTCACATATCCACGACAGACTAATTCTTGAGATGAAGATAACTGGCTGTGTTCCCATACCTGCTTTTTGTTCACATCTGTTGTTCACTGTGTGGGTTTATGATTTTAGTTCCTTTGGGGTTCTAATTTGGGAAAACAGAACAGGGCCATGAGCAAGGGTTGCAGTCCTCCAGTACAGAGGAAAATAAGTTGTTTTTTTTTTTCTTTAAAGCATATATGCAGTAGTTTTGTTGCAAACTTCCAGAGGCATTTATTTTTTAAGTCTAATAAATATACACCCATAGGACTCGGGGAATAAACTGGCTAAACACCTGAGTTTTTCTTATGCTTTGTAAGTGTCAAAACCCCCTTTAATGTGTTTCTCCCTTCATTTAGCTCCTGATTTGTTTCTGCCTTTGACCACTTTTACATCTGTTTCTCCATCTGCCGGTGCTCTTACAGCAGCAAAAGCTGTATCTGACGAACTGAAAGCAAATCAAAACTTGGGTGCTAGCTGCTGTTGCATCTCAGCAAATACGATTGTTTCTGATTTCAGTAAAGGCCACATGATGTGTATTAGGTCACCAGCACTGGCCTCAGAACTTGCCTAGACTAGTCTTGGCCGAAGTTCATTTCAGCTTGTTTCCAGCCGCAATAGCAATTGTCTGTCTGTCAGAAGGCTATTACCTACCTTGTTTAAGCTTATCTCTGTGCATACCTAATGCATACCTAGCAAACTTGCACAGTCCCTGCATAACAAGCAAAAGAATTTTTGTGATAACTGGGGCTGTGGGAGTTTGTGGTGTGTCTTTAGCAGCAAAGGGATGAGGACTGTCAAGCTGTAGCTGGGGTCCAGTGGAGAAAAAAACTACAAATGAGCAGACTGCCTTAAGAAACATGAAATAAAAGCCCTGGGCAGATCCAAGACTGAAGAGAAAGAAAACCCCACCATGAATGCCACTCTCCTCCCAGTGAAGCCCTCAGGATGGTACTAACAAGCTGACATGCTACCTTCCCTTCCAAGTAGCTTGATGGGCACTGTGGACCTTTGGACCCAGAGGGACACCCCCAAGGATAAGTGTACCACTGAATAAAAGGGGTAGATACTAGAAAGCAAATGCATTCCTAAAGAATTTAAAAGATATTATTAATGAGGTATTCATTTGGCCTGTGAGTGTTAGAATCACTGTAACTGAGCTAATAGAAAATGTTCATTGCATTTTGACTTAATTGTCAAGACCTTAGGGTTGTGGTAAGTACTAGGCTCTACATAAAATTCATGTTCCCTTTCATCCATAACAACATTTTTTAAGCATGAAAAACAAGACTTTGGAGTCATGATTGAATTGCCTAATCATAAGATGTCTAGTGCCTTTTGAGATCACTTGCTGAATCTGAGATATCCACTATAGATCACTGACATGATCCTCAAAGTAGATTCATGCACCACCAGAACTTGATGGGGAAGCCAGGTGGGATACCCAATGGCATTAGGCACCTCTGTCTCAGGAGCTGCACTGCACTCCACGACATATTATGAAAAGGCACAGTCAGGAAAGTAAAGAAGGGCCTGGGTCTTGCAAAGAAAGACTTACACAGGTGTTTAACTTCCCATAGCCCTTGATGCAGTACATTTCGCTGGGGAGGTTTACAAAGCTGTAGTGGTTTACAGCCACCAGTTTTCTGGATCCATCCAGAGCTGGCCAAAGATCAAGGGAGTGTGCAGGGGAAAGTAGACTGGAGAAAAAAAAACTCAGACCTAAGTTTCTCTCTCTTGTCAGGTCACTGAAATGCTTTCAGGGAAATACAAGAAACCCTTTTTTCATTCTTTTCTTACTTTTCCTTTCCCTTTCTTTTACCCTTTCCTTTTCTCTTTCCTTTTCCCTTTTCCTTTTCCTTTCCCTTTCCTTTTCCCTTTCCCTTTCCCTTTCTTTTTCTTTTCCCTTTCCTTTTCCCTTTCCCATTCTCTTTCCCTTTCCCTATTCCTTCTTTGAACTATGAGAAATTATGGAATTTATGGGGCTGGGGGTGTGAACTGGTGCATCTGAGGCCAGTACGAATACCAATAGTTATAAATATAAGAAAATTCATAATATCTGTACTACAGTTGCAGTGGGGTGGCAAGGAAATCATTAACAATGGTATCTCACATTTAATGTGAATTATGCACCTCTGCAATGTTTTCCTTAGTTCCTATCATTATGGCTATTAAAGCACTCTGGATCTATTATATTCCAAATTAACTATGCACAACACTATTTTAATATTAAGCAATATCTATGTTTAGCTGGGGAAGTGTATTCCTGGATCATGCACAATCCCAGAGTTCACATTGATGGTGTGTGTCTGTTTCAATACATGTTCCTCTGTCAGATGTTTTCCTTCCTTGCCCAGGATCCAGCCAGCACTGGTGTCATCCAGTGCACTCAGCCTGCACAGCCAGCAGAGCGATGTACAAGGTATGATGTGCACAGGGGAGATGTCCCTCCTCAGCTCCTGCTCCTGCCAGCTTCCTTGCAGCCGATCAGCCAAAGGGCATAACTGTGTTTCCCTGCTTTGTTCCTGTCTGCACACAGGTAACAGGCTCTGGATCACAGGACTTTTAACAACTACGGGTCAATAAATTTTATACAGTACATGCCATGACAGTTAGAGAGATACTGAGTGTGTCTATCTTTTCTAAGGGCTGCCTATACAATGCCCCTTGGTGATTAACAACCACTGTAATGTCCCCTGTCAGGAGTTTTACCACTTTGACTTCAAGCACTTTGGCCTTCAAACAGTTCTGTACAAAAGGTTCAGAACAGAGTTAGCTCTTTCAAAGAGTGAATCATTGTCTGTTTTGTTTTGTTCTGGAGAAGAATTAGTTAGAATGTCTTTTTCTCTCCTTAATGCCTTTCATTCCTGAAAGAAGATTGTGCAGCCATTTAAGCACTAGTTTATCAGTGCAGAGATGGAACAAGGAGTTATGTGTTCCTCAGAGGAAGATTCAATATAAGGAAAACAACTTCAGTTGCTGGACACATGTTTTTTTTTTCTGCATAGCAGCTATATTTCTGTTTCTCTTCATATTTATTTATTTATTCATTCATTCATTTATTAGAAACTGGGCTAATTCAAGGAGTCCTGGCAAAACTTTTAAGTGGCTCAGAAATGGAAAAAAAAAAAAATAAAATCAAAGTTAGGAAAGAGATGAAAAAATTTCTGTATTTTCCTACAGCCAGAATAAAATAACCAGAAAACCCTGTGGGCAATTCATCCTTAAGAGAGGAAGGACAAAAAGCTTTGTCTTTTGAGAAGTATATTCATGACTCAACAATAAAAGTCATGCTGGGCTACAATATTGTATGAAGACACTAGGAAATCTCATCTTGGTCTTCTGCTGCCCTAGTCAGTCACATTATACTGCTGAGTGAAGGATATTTGTGATTTGCACCTTCAGGTTATATTTTCTTCTAACATAAACATTGTTTTCCCTGAGAACTTTGAAATGCTTTTTTAAAACACTATATTCAGTTTAATCTCTCCCATCAATATAGCTGGAGATATATATATATATTTTTCCATATCCATATCCATATATATAGTCTCCCCGGAAGTATATATCTCTGAAATTTATACTCAAGCATTCTGTGAATTTTAATGTAGTGATTTAGAAAGTCGATGTCTGTAACTGGAAAAAAAAAAGCTAAATCAAATTCTTCCTAAAATGGTTGAAAAGTCCATGAATAAAAAGTTTCTGTGGACAACTTGACACAGTTTGTAATCCACGGTTCAGAGAAAGTTAGTCCCTTGCTTCCACTATTTTATTTGAAGAACAGTCGTGGTTTAGGTAGATGGGTATATGGACAGTAGTTCACATACTTGCAAAAACAAAATTGTAGGTCAACAATTTTCTAATCTCAAGTTGGGAGTGTTTGACTAGTAATGGGCAGATGACAGAAGAGAAGCAGGAGGCTTCTTTTAATCCTTTCCCAATTTCATAGTTGCTACCAAACACTTGTCTTCAAATATAAAATTAAGAAATTATAGTATTTCATGCTGATCATTCGCTTTTAACAAAACAAAGGCTGACATGCGTTGACTGTTGTTAGCATCATATTATGCCCATGACAAGGGAAGGGAATGACTTTGCATGTCAGAGTTAGCAATGCATTCAACTTAGATATACATTGTAAGTTGTCAGAGCACTAGTAGAACAGTAATAGCAATTTTCCAGTACAAAATGCAGTTGTTTTCAAGCATTTAATCTGCTCAGTTTTGCATATATTCACAGAGAAAACTCTGCTTTTGTTTTATAATCTACTTGAAGTGATTTACCAAAAATATATGCCAATATATTGTCATCCTGTAAACAGCTCATACTGTGGTGAGGGTTTTGTAACATACACAAACCTGCTGATTTTTTAACACCTGTGTACAATAAATAATGAATGAAACATCCTACACTAAAATGTAATGCAGAGATGTCATTGAGTACAAAAATTAAATGTGAACCAGATGTTTTTAGATTTTAAAGGTCTGCTAGATAACACCACTATAGTACAAGGACACTGTCAGGGCATCTGTTCTACACACAGGGTCCCAGTTGCACATGTGATGTACCTTTCTGTAAGCAATTCAGAATTGCTATAAATTCTATGCTAATAAGTTTCTCTAAGGCTTCAGAAGGACTCTGGCAATTACAGATTTCTGAAATAAACCAAGATTTACTTACTGGCAAGGTCTAGTATACAACATGTATGAGAAGTTAAATTTATAGTGAATGGTCACTCTTAAAAACATTTCATTTTTCATTGCCTTGGTCACCAGGCTGTCACATTACTTGTGCATAATTTATTTTTAGTAGAAGGAGTACTGTAATAATTGTGTCTGCTGATGGAAGATGAGGCTAGACAGTAACCCCTTTGATACAGAACATGGAGCAGGAAAATTAAAAAAGAACAAAAATTGTTTAGCTTTTGAAACAAGATATTTGTAACAGTGGACAAGTTGTCTGTGTGTCTTATTTTAAGCACCTCTGCCACTGCTTAGGTATCATACTGGGTGGGACCTATATCAGAGTTAAAGTCTTGATAGATTGAAGCCAATACAAAATAATATAAAGCCGCTCAGATTCCTCCTCCTATTTTTGGTTTGGGGTTTGTTTGAAGATTTTTGTTTGGTTGGTTTTGATTTTGTTTTGTTTTGTTTTTTTTTGTGTGTGTAAAAACTCTACTCCTGTTTGTTCTTTTAGCTTAAAGATTTACCTGTGGAATCTTCTATGTTCTTCTAAATTATTCTGTTTAGGGACCTTTCGGGCATCAAACATTACAAAGAGAACCAACAGCAGGCAAGAAACAGCAGTCCTTCATCTGAAACAAAAGATTCTGAATCTCTTGAAGAACAAATTTTAAACTTACATTGTTTCATCAGGAAAACCATAACAAAAATAGATTGATTTTAAAAGTGTACCAAAGGGAATTTTTATTTCAGAAAGTACACAGACCAATAGCAAATAAGGTTCTTTTATTCCCCACAGGGCACTGCTTCATCTGCTGCGTTGTTACGCTAGATAGCTTATTGCTCATGTGAACTGGAAAGGAAAAGAGCAGAAATAGTGCAACAGGGGGCAATATGAATTAAGGATGAAGAACAAGACAGCTTATTGTTGAAGTGTGCTGGTCATCATGAGGGGTATCCTGGCTTAGGGCATTTTCAGAGCATGTAGTTGAGGGTTTGTGTGAGTTATCAACCTTGTGACAAGCTGCTGAAGAAACTTGTTACTCAGGGGCCAGCATTTGTTGTGTATACTTCCTTGGATTATGTAGATTTTCTCTCTTCCATTTTTCTACATCCTGCCAGCCCTTCAGCAGCAGCATTTAACTCATGGCAAAGAAAATGAGGTCCCCGGGAGGACTTTGGCAATTGTTAAGTGCCGGTGTGGCCTACATTTTGCACATAGACCTAATTCACTAAATTCCACCCATGTCCCAGTTCCTAAACATTTCGTAGGAGTTGTCCTTAGTGTTAAAGTTGTATAGCTCATCTTTCAGGAAAGAGGTTTTACTTCATTTGACTAAGAAGTAGAACATAGTGTCCCTTTGTGTATTGCCATATAAAGTATAACAAAAAACTGTTTCTAACCAAACAAGAAAACCAACTATGTTTATTAGCAAACTTTGTTACTATTTATATAAAAAGACAAAATAAATCTGATACCTTTACAGGGAAGGGGAATTTGTGAAAGCTAAAGCAAAAAGATTGGGTAACATGACCTTTTAATGAGCAGCAGCCGATATCCTCAAATTGAAAAGGAAGCAGAAAGATGAAAAGGGAAAGATGATACAGCCTAGTCACAGCCTACAGCTGGAATGACAATATCACTTTGTGAAATACTGTTAAAGGCAGAAAGAAAGACAACAAAGAGCAGCAGTTAAATATTTACCATCTGAACCTTGTAAAGGGCTCTGCCATACAACAGCTGTGATTGCCCTCATGTCTTGCTTCAGGAAGAGCTGGGTTCCTTGGAACCAGAGCATAATTCTGCTTTGTAAGGCTGCAGTGTTTAAGGGTCAAAAGAGTAGGAGAGGCACAGAACTGCATTTATTGGGATTGTTGAAAGATTAATGGGAACAAAAAAGACAGTCAGGTATGCCATAGGGCCAAAAAAAACATGGGCTGAACCTCTCCCTCCCCCCAGCCGTATATAACACAGAGACAGACCAAAGCACTTAGAAGAAAATTTTAACAGTTAAACTCGTCATGAGCCTGATTACAGAGACACTTGTCCAACGCTAATACGGAGGATCAGCCAACCATAACAATCCAGTAACCACCATCTTGTTGCAAACATTATTTTAATTAGGATTGCCAAGTGCTATTAAAAAATCCTGTAAGTAGCAACCTTCTATGGATTTTTTTACATTAGCAGATTTCATGTACAGTGTGGAGCTCCATTCCACAAGATGCTAAGCATCATATATTTGTATGAAGCCCAAAAGACTAGAAATACTCGTAAGTGAATGCTTAGATCTGTGAAAACCTAGTTGGTTTATTAGCTAGATAGGTAGATAGACATATAATGCATGTGAAGTATGTAAGATGGGCATAGCCATCTTGATACAAAATTAATAACTGAAAATCCCATGTCTTGCTTGCCAGACTTATCAAGATATCCACTGTTTGTTGATACCCAGATATTCAAGAGTAACGTGTTGTGATCTCAAGATCTGTTTGCAGATATGCAAAAAATGAAAAAAGCTTTTTAAAAAGTTTACCAGCTATGTGTCCATACTTAGATCCAATACTTGAATATTTTCCAAGTGTATCTGCCATACTCATATGTCAGTTACATGAACTGTTACAGTTAATACAGATTTCCACTCAGTTACTTCTGGGAACAACTAAACTGTTGGCGTTTTGTTGGATTTTTCTTTAGGCTGTATCAAGAAAGTGATGAGGTCTGGACCCTGGAAGACAATGCTCATTGTCACTCCAGCTGTGACTGTTCTCCTCTGTATGGAGTAGGGACATACTCTGGATACAAGCATCTCTAAGGCCAAGCAGGAGTGAGGTGGTAAGATTATTCAGGTGAATCTTTGGTAAAGAGCAAAGTTACAGTTTTCAGGTCTTTGGAAAATCTCATTAATATAAACTACCAAAAAACGCTAACACATCCTTCTTTACCATAACACATGTGCAAAGTGATGGACTAATGTTCAGAAGAAATTTTGACTTTAAAATTCTGGCTGGAGGGGCATTACTCTTGCAGTACATTTGTCAAAACACAAACTTTCATGCCAGCTTTCTGGTATATTTCCTGCAAATAAAATCCCAAATTGATTACAACATCGTTATGTTGATGGCAAAAATATATACGCTATTTCAAGAACTGGCTATAAAATTGATACTTAAAGAGACATTAAGAAAAATAAAGGGGCCAATTGTTATTAATTCATAATGCTATGAACATATTTAATGTATTGTGAAACTAACTTTGTCTCAGTTTTCATGTAATCCTATTATTTAAAACTAGATTATCAAGCTGAGCCTAAGTACAAGCTGGCACACAGCCTGATTTCGTAGAGTCATTAAGGAGTATTCTTCTTGTTATTATTTGAAGATAATAATCATTTTGTGTGCATATATGAGGCCAAAATAGTGTTAAAACGTTGTACTGAGAAGTTTTATTATATACTGAGTCAATAACTTTTCCTGGTTTTTCAAGAGTCACTGGAATATTGTAGTAAATGTGAAAGTATGAAGTGCAGACTATATATTATGGAAATTTTTTGTTTATAAAGCAGCACAACAATCTTCTTTAATGTAGTGAAAAATCAATTCCAGACGTTCTCAAAGCAGTTTGTACCACTGCCATATGGAATTGCATGATTGGATGAAAAACATAAACACAGAGATCTAATTTTCCTTACCAGGGTTTTCAGGTTTGTCATGGGTCTGGGGGATCTTTGCAGGTGATTTTTTTTTTTTCTTTTCTTCTGCAGTATCTCAGCCTTTACACTCACAAGTAGGGAGTAACAGAAGAAATGTTATGGTTTTATATGAATACCAGTATATTAAAATTCTGGATGAACACTGGTTAGAGTGTCAGGAGTCAACAAACACTGTTTTTCCTTATCTTTTATACTGATGTATTACATGATGCTTATAGAAAAAAAAAACAAACAAACAGAACAACAGGTGCTATATAAACACAGCATAAATAAGACCGGATGGGGACAAAGGGGAAGGAAAAAGAAAGGGGGATTGAAGGGGAAAGGGAAAAGAAAGGGGCTTGGTTCCCAGCAGAACATTTCCAGCTGGGAATATCGAGGTCAGGACAGGAATATAGCTGTATTTTTTCAGTCCTACATGCAAATGCCATGGCTGCTGTAAAGGTCTCAGCCGTTTATAATTAGTTGATTACACTTCCTTACCAAACATGCCACAAATATGCACCAAAACTTAGGATTTTTCTGCATCCTGAATATATTGCAGTATTCTGTAGACCACACTGGACAATAATCTGACAAAAGGTCACTTTGTTCCAATTTAAACCACCTCCTGAAAAGTGGTTGAATGAAATTGTGAGAAGGATGATAAGTAACTGACACAAAAACATTTTATTTACAGTTATGAGATCTGGAAATAGAAACAAAAATTAATCCAGTTTGTGACAAACCTAGGATTTTAACCTTCAGGAAGGACCTCCTTAGGGCCACATATAAATGCTATTACAATACTTTTGAAAGGAACAGATGGCATTTTTTTTTCAAGAGGGTGATCTGGATATGGATGAAGTGCAGTGTTATTAATGGTCCTAAAACCATTTGCAAATATTTTAGACACAGGTATTTGCATATCTCAAAGTTGGCAAATACCCTCCTTTGCAGGAAATTGAATTCTGGAAATATGCTTTCCTTTCTACTGGGCATAACGCTGTAATTAATGAATTGCTTGGTCAGTTCAACTGAATGTTGAGGTAATGTCAAATTGCTGAAAAGTCAGCTAATGCAGAAAAGGCATTGCACATTTCTACATTGCTCTTTAACATCTAGCATTGACACATTTTTGAGAGTTTCATTTATTACATAAATAATGGATGGTAAATTACAAAGCTGATAATGAAAAACCTTAAATATATAGCACTATGACCCTAACTTCGATATTTTTCATCCCTTTTTTAGGTAACTTTTATATAACTTTGATACACTATTTGGGATGGAAAATATCAATAACTGATATTTTTCATCCCAATTAGTATAAAGTTATTATCCAATAATTTTATACTGGATATTAATTGTAATGTTGGTACTATTTAAGGTGTCAGGCAATGATCAGCAATTAGTTTTAAGTATAATTGACATTAAGAATTGGACATACTTAACAACAAGTATTTGTTTTCCTTGTATTGAGAGTAGCTGTACACTGTCATTGTTCCATTCCTGATGTTCCAGGTGAGCAGTAGAGGAGCAGAGTCAGTCCCGGAAATGTCATTCAGAGAACTGTTAAAGGAGAAATACATACTTGAATTAAGCTTTTCATTTTCAAAAGGTATCTAATCTATTCATTTTCTTAAAAGACTGACTCCACCTTACGATTTTTTGGGGGGGGGTTGCTCATATGGAGGTCAAAACTGTCTAGATGAAGTTGCTTATAGGTATCTTTTCCTTCTCCCCTAACTTTAATACTTATTCTCTAAACCTCCTGGAGGACTGGTAGAAATCGATTAAGTGAATAACACTGGAACTTTCCTCCTCCTTTTCCACCTAATTAACTGGTTTTTTTTCTGACTCTTAGCAACTTTAACTGTCACAGTATGTCAGTTACAGATCTTCCTCTCTGGCATTTTTTGCCTCTCCCCATTTTACTTTTAACATATAACTTATTTCTAGCAAAAAATCTCTGATTTTTATCTTCCTGTTACAGGCTATCACAGGAATCTGTCAGTGAGAAATCTGGTTGATGAGAACAGAAGGAGGAAAATCCCTGTAATTGTCTTGTGGTACACTTTAGACATTTGATGGGCTAGAAGCTTTTTGTCTGTTGGCTGACTGCGTGGTTAGGCTCCCAAGACTGACAACAGGCACTCCCCAAACCGTCTGCATTAAGAGAGGACCGTAGCTCTGAAGAGTTGTCCAAAACCAGAACTGGGATACTGAGACTTCAGGTTTTGGTTTTGTTTTTATTGCTAAGCTTTTTAACCAGTGACCTTTTGCCAGTGACATATAAAAGCTGCTAAATAAACAAGTACGGTGGGATATTTGAAAAGCTGTAGTAACTTCAACAGGGCTAGCATTGTTAAGCATTTGTTAAACTAGCTAAATGTTAAGCATTTGCTTTGGGGCACTGAATGAGGATTTCACTGTGCCTGGTTCCTAAAAGAGAAAATATGTACATACATATATATAGAAATAGCTATGCACTAATGACAATACAGTGCAGTGAATTCATCTTTTGTTCTGCTCTGAAGAGAAACACAACATCACAAGGCTACCTACAGAAGCTGGCAGTGATTTCAAACTGGCTTCAAACTGTATGGGCATTTTTTATCTTTCACAGGTGCAGCTGGTACTAAAACCTAAGAAATGACATAGCCCTGGCCACAGTTATGATGCTGCAGGACACCAGTAAGCATTTGTAGGTACCAGGTCCTTTGGTGTGGTAAACGTACAAAAGCCAAGCTGAATTTTTCTGTTAAGAGACTAATTTACACAGAAATAGCATCAAGTTGCAAGATTAACACAATGGGCTCACCCAGCAATGTATTTGTACCCATGGTCTTTTCTCTTTCTATGATTACCTGTAATCAAATTGCACATCACTTCTTTACTCTGACCTGGCTTCAGTTGCCACTCCTAAGTCATTGAACTCTCCAATACTACTGTCCTGAAGTCCTTGCACCCCTGGTATCCACTTTCAGCACTTTGAATGCCCTCTGTGCTAATGATGAGTTTTACATCATTGAAATGATAACTATTCATTATACTTTAGTAATCCACAATTTTGTGGAAAACATAATCTGAAAATAAACCTTTTCTTTTACATACTTTTTTATTAAATGCGTTGAGAATAGACTTTTATCCTTACCCTAATCAGGAAAACTCACCTGATATTTACCAAAACTGTCCCTGCACATCTATGTGACATTTCTCAGAAAAAAAGGACTACTAATTAGTAAAAGAATTTTCCTGACTTAAACTCGTTAAACACTTGAAATCTAATTCAAATGCATTCAGCAAATACTGCAGTTTATAATATTTGAGGAAATAAAAGCACACAAAAATGAAAATAAAGCAGCAAGAAGCAAGGTTGAGGTCAGAGTGCCAATGCTAAATGTGGAAGCTTGTATTTAAGTACAAGAAAAAATACCAAGAGGCTTGACCAACTACAATTTTGAACAGTCATAAAAGCCTCTAAGTCTAAAGATTCTTATGTCTTTGTTTGTGATGTGGCCAGTAACACTGCAGATGTTTGCATAGAATTACAGCTGAATAGTTCTCCCTCCCTTTTAGTTGCCATCAGCTTCACAAGTTGGCTTTATGGTGTTGGTGCAGAAGTCTGAAAAACAGGGAAACACAAGATAGGAATCTATGCAAACTTGACAGAGTCTTACTGATGAAACATAGCAAATGAAGTATTTCCCGAAGAGGCAGCTATTAGCATTTTACTTAGTAATGTTATTTAACCCTGACAGTTCTGGCTGGCTTCAGTAGCTTCATATGGCTTATTAACATGATTTTATGTCATGCTGTTATACTAAATGGTGATGCCATGGGATCAGCATTGATTTCTACCTCTCTCACTAGCTGGCCGTATGACGCCATCACATGAGGTTCCTGTCCAGACAGCCAAAGGCAGCCTGAGATGGCAGCAAATCCCTCCTGTGATATTTGGGCTCCCCTAGCAGAATCTTCTGACTGATTTCTCTGTCAACGTCAAGGACAGATGCACAAATTGATGAAGTGATAGAAAATTTCTGGAAGCTGCTTTTTTGACTCTGTACAGAAGAATAACAAGGATGCATTTTTTTTTTTTTTTTTCAGTCCTGACGCCTGTATCTGAACTTGAACTCGTTGCCACACTGTATTTATGTGAAGCAAATGTGGATTAAAGTATGGGCTTGGGTAACTCATAGGTACTGCTGAGAATAACTCATTTAATATTCTAAGAAGGATATTATGGAGTATCTAAGGCAATTCTGGGCTAATTTGTATGAGGAGGCAATTGTGTGGGTAAAGATAATCATGCAGTTGCTTTCACTTCCTCATCCGTCTTTCTGAACCATCCGATCTGGATACTTACAGAAACAGGAAATCTGGATTTGATTTACCATGGCAATATTTTCAAATAAACTATATTTTTAGGTATACTTGTATATCAGAGAGTAGCTCAGTAGTAATTATAAGAAGAGAATAAAGCAGCACTGTTCTACTCTAGTTGTTTCAACTCTTTCTTCCACAGTTCATTCTAGTAATCATTTTATTCTGTACATATAAGTCTTGTTTCCCAGACAATATGTAAACTGTCTCAACTCTAAAAGCAAAAGCCTGATGTATTTAAAAAATAATCAGTACTTTTCCTTTTCAAAGACAGTTTCAACAGCAGATTATTTTAAGGGAAATAACTGCCCGTTTTCCCTCTTCTCTTTCTGAGCGAATAGCTACACTGTTTCATCACTGTTTCACCTAGCTTTCAATTTTCACTTATATTCCATAACTTAGTAAAAACTATTTCACCAAAGAAATAAAATGAAAATAAAAACAAATGAAAAATAAAATTCCTCCAATGCCAACTTCATTGCCAATCCTTTATATGAGTTTTATCTAACTGCTTTCTACTGAGAATAAAACAAAACTTCAAGTGATGAGGTCAGTAACCTTATTTTGCCTGAAGCAATCAGATAAACACAACGCCAAAAGCAAGGTGGATATTCTGCAAATATAATAGGGAGAAGATGGAAGTCAGTCATTCAGGGCTGGAACTAGCTCAACCAGGGGCTTATTCAATTAGCTTTCAAATCCTTTAGAGTCTTTCCAGCTCTTGAAATATCAAAGTTTATGCTAAATGCAACTATATAATTTTCTCCTGTCATTAATTTTTCAACCCAGTCTGGAATAGTCATTGTAATTAAATTTTCTGTGGGAAAAAATAAAAATAATCACAACTATCTCTCCAAAGACAATGAGGGTTGATTAAACATCAGGAATCAGAGTGAAACATCTGCATGTAACATATTCTCTTTAGCGATGAACTTCAAAGGACTATAGATGAAAGATGTGCCTACTAATATGTCTGTGAATGTGTAAAATATGTCTCTGTTTAAATCTATGAGAGGAGTTAGATGAAAGTTGTTTTCTAATTTTAGCATTGCTCTTCAAGTATTCCTTTTTTCCTATAACTTTATCCAAATCAAGTAGACCCAAAGAGGGTATAGTGAGCATATTTCATTAGCTTAAGAGAAAGGTAAAGAAAATAGCAAAAGGATATTCCTAATTCCTTATCATTCAGTGATGAGCAATTTCAAGCAAAGTATATGCATTCATAGTGCAATAGATAGAAGCCTAGATCCCATTTTTTAGTCTTATAAACATATCACATACCTCCATTAGTGTCACCTACCTGACCTGTTATCAGGATCCAGGCCAGACTTAGCCATTCGGCTAATTTTTCTTTAGAGTCAATGAGGATGGAAGCTTCCAGCACCTCATACACCACATTCATTGCCTCATCGTAGATATTGGGATCCCTTTGAACATGAAGCATCCCAGATAACCATTTTATGCCAGGCACACGATTTTTAGAGGAGTCCTGAGCCTGTCACATTCAGACTGATACCACTGGGTAGCTACACACCTATAAAAACAGCTTCATAGGCAACTAAATACTCAACAAAAATAGAAATGAGTTTCTCAGTTATTTGAGTCATAATTCATCCCGGGTTTAGTGCACCAGTCATGATTTTGTATTCTCTTGTTATCAAAACTATACTAAAATCTCCAAAAATTGATCCCTTACCTGTGGTTTATCATGACTAGTAGGATTTCTTTGCTTACACTAGAGTTTTTTAATAGCTTTTGAAATGCTTATTTCTAGTAACTGAAGATCCTACTGGTGTGCTATGAATGCCTGTGCTAAATGGATTTGGAAGGGTGATGCTCAGACAGCTAGTTATCGAGGCCATACAATTCATTATTTGTCACTTTGGTCCTGTGATGAGAATGTGGAATTCAGCCCTTCTCCAGATAACTACCACTCTGGAATTCTAAAACACTAAATAAATAAAGCTAGAGATAGGTTGAATTTATCACTGTGGTTTTCATATTGTTTCATCTTATGTGGAGTGTTCTTTACAGTCAGTATCTTTATAGGTTTAGGCTATGATACAGTTCACTAATTAGGCGCTGATACCTCCTACTTGTTGGAAGGCACTTATGAAACACAATTTATGCCCTGTACTTGTTTTTTTCCCTCTAGAAGGTACCTGAAGCAACTCTAAATAATTAAGAGAAAATTAAGCCAGGTTTCAGATTGCTGGATTTATCAGACTGAATTTATCATTCTACTACTGATATATCAGTCTACAGCTCCCCTCTCCCCCCCCCACCCCCCCAAAAAAAAAGTCAAAACCAAACCAACCAACCAACCATCCAAACCCATAGTCACAGCACTGCAAACAGCAGTTTGTCCTCTGAAAGAAGGATCAGTAGCAGGAGCCCGTTAGGTCATCACCAATCTGTTTGCAGAGAGGTTTAGTGCTGGGAACTAACTTGAGCTGACACGACAACAGCTGTGGGTCCTAACAAGTGAATGGCATGCACAGACTGTCTCAAGCATGGACAAAAACACAAGCTTTATATATTCCTAATCAGATAGTGTGTGTAATTATGGTACATATGCTTGTAAGATTAAAGAAAACAGTAGCAGTACAGGCGCTTGGCCTAGGTATAGAATGAAAGCATTATTAAAAGAGAGTAAAGGAGGAAATTAAGCCTGTCATTATTTTTAAAATCTAAACATAATGCTTCAAACCAGAAAAACAGTTGTTTGATCAGCATGCATTGTAGTCTGGTCACTGATTTACCAGTCCTTTACAAAATAATAATATTATCAGCTGAATGTTATTTTAATCTTTTACCCCCACCTTTTTTTTTCATAATTAAACTTGTCTGATACTTGTATTTCTGTGCTTTATATCAAGAATGATCATTGTGTATGTTGCTGATCTTGCCTCTGCCTCCTGTGCTGCTGAAACAGTAAATAAGTTACAAGAGGCAAAGGCAAGTAGTGAGAGGAGTCAGACAGGCATTGTTGCCACAGAAACTACGCCTTGCACTCCACAGGTTCAGTGAGTTTCATTTCATTTCTTACTGACTGAAAAAGTTGGAATTCCTCTCCTGAAAAATGAAAACCCCTAAGCAATTGGAAAGTAACAAAGAAGGAAACAACCTAGACACCTGCCCTGCCTTTTCATTAGACACAGGACTGTCTAATCCCATGGGTGCTGAGACTGATGGTGTGGGATGTTTCCATTTTCACTGTGTGAAGAAACCTTCTTTTTTTTTTCTGTTTCTTTTTTTTTGTTAAGTGTGTCATTAGGTAGCCTTTTTGCAGCTATAGTTTCAAAGCTGAACTCTTTTTCTAGTCCCAGTGATGTTGGAAAACAATCCTGATACCAAATCATTGCATCCACAAATATTTCTAGAACCCACCACACAGCCATCATGCCATGTAGTAACTTTGAAAACCTGTTTCATAATAATTCATTTAGTAAGAGCTTGAAGTAGCTCAAAGGAAATGTCAGGCAAAAGAGCACTTACTGCAACTGGAGGAAGACATGACAAACCAAAGCCATGGAAATTAAGAGTGCACTTGATGCTGGGGGCATAAGCAAAAGCAGAATTAAAAGTTTATATTGTGCTCTCTTTTGCAAAATGAGAATATCCAACTTCATACAGACTTGCACTGCTACTTAGGGAAGCAGACCTGTGATACAGAAGAGAAAAAAATGGAGTGAATAGGGTGGATGCAGAAGAAAAAGATTAAATAAGGAGAGAATGATTTATTTTTCACTGTGTCTCATATTCTAAATGAAACTCATTTCATCTTTGTACTCTGCAAGGCTTTGCAGAACTTCTGTGCTATAAAATCTCCTGTGCAATCATAAAACATTCGAGTTAAACACATACCAGAGAAAATAGCAAAGTTAGTTATTAAATGGTGCAAGGCCTAAACTCATTTTTCTTCTTATGGTTCAACTGTGCTTTCCACCTGTTGCTTCTTATGATGATGAATTTTACTGCTATCATTATGGACATCCTTTCAAGGGAGATGATTATTTTTAATGAAGAGGAAAAAAAACTTTCCTTGCTATCTAAAATGCTAAAAAAGTCAGGTAGTTTTAATAAGGGTCAAGTAACTCACAGTGCACTTATTTTAATCTTCCTGCAATAGCTAATGTTTATGGGACACACACACAACCCTTGTATGAATCTAAGTTGAAGTGTTGGTTCTTAAACCATGTTTTTAAGCAAAGATGACATTGTTCTGTGTTTTGTGATTTATTATTTTGCCAATAAAGATGGTAGAGAAGATCACATAACAATGGAGTGACTTCATTAGTCTTCTTGCTGGCAAAAACATAGATTAAAAAATTTAGATTTTGTGTGTGTGTGCGTGAGTGTGTGAGAGAGAGAGAAACCCAAACAAAACCATGAGTAGTCTTCACTGAGCTCCTAAAATGACAGCCTAACATTCAGATTAGTAAAAGGCAAGAAGCACTGATGATTTTTGGCATTCCCATTTTTCTGAACTGCCCCTGAGTGACCAGGTAGATTAGGCTCTAAACTAGAGGACCGAAACACAGCTCTGAGGGTGCTTCACTGTTGCATCTTAACTCCAAAGTGAGGCAAGATCTGTTCTTAAACCTGCTCTTTGTTATGCCTGGCATGGAAGGAACTGTGATGGCTGGGCCTGTCTGGAAGAGTCTTCAGCTGGATGCTTGGGAGATTAGGTACCATGGGGTGCATGACAGAGTACATTTCCTTCTCAGTTTAGCCAACTGGCTACAGGAGCCAAGAAAATAATCAATTTGAGTGTTTCTATACGTAATAACTGCAAGCGTCTTTTTCTTTCCCTTACTCCTTACTAGGACTCTAAAAAGGAAGAAGGATTTGAGCTTTGTCACTTGGGGAAATAACAATGTACTACATTCCTTATACAGTTTTTAAAACAGTGTTTTGATTAATTTTACATTTCTCAGTCTACACAACTTTTAGGCTGTGTAGATGACGTTTTGTACAACTTGAAAAATAAGTGGCTCCTTTTGATTAGAGCATGTAAGAAACTCAGGGCTCCTATTGTAGTTCGCCTACTGTTCATTGCTGTTGATATTACCAGGTTATTAACTTTTAAAGCAAGGCTTCTCCAAAGTAGTAGGTTCAGAACTGGACTCATTAGACCTCCATCCACTGCTGGATTCAATGTACCTTCTAATGGATTTATAGTAATTTCACATCAAATACCAAAACCAGTAGTGGGAATAATTGTTAACAAAGCATGAAACAGTATAAATACCCACTTTAGCTGTTCCCCACTCTTCCTGAAATGTCAGACATACATTAGAGAAGGATATTAGGAAATGATAAATAAAAAGCATGAACAAATTGCCATAACAATATTAACCTCTTTTACTCCATTTCCCAAGTCATTTGTCTAGGCTAGGCCAATTTGTATACATAACAAGGAAAAGTGGGCATGATCAAGTGATGAAGGATTAACACTTAAAGAAACCAGTAATAGGTGGATATATTAAATTGTCTCCTGAATGTTTCTATATCTTTTTACTGCCAATACAGGGTCCTAACTTGTGGTTCTGACTTAAGACTTAGGCATAATTTTTATAGATATATGAATTTAAAGTTAGAGGACCTTAAGACTGTTTGAGGGAATTGGAGTTAATATTGGAAAACTAGAAAGAAAAAATTTGAGGGAATTTCATTTGCAAAATGCATTCTTTTAAGCAGAAATGAAGCCATACCTATTCTGTTCCTGCTGTCCTAAGCAAGTATTTAAAATCTGGCAATTACGCTAAACAGCATATTTCATTCAGCCATTGATTTAACAAATCATGAAAATAATTGACTTTCAAGGTCAAAATACATTCCTTAAGAATGGTAGATTTGCTAAGCTAACAAGGACTGGGTAGCTCCTATAAAATAAGACACATCCTTGATATTTTAAATTGTATGATGAAAGACAAACTTTGGCATGGGCAGTATCCAAAAACTCCTTGAGATATTGCATTAACTTAATTAAACTCTCTGCATCATTACATAGTTCAGTAGAGAAAAAGAAGAAAAATAATGATCAATTATTTTTTTAGGTCCAGCTTCTGCCACTCATCCCTTCATTCTGCATCTCAGCAAGGACTTTCAAGTGTGTGTTGCTATTTGTTTATCTATCTATCTATCTATCTATCTATCTATCTATCTATCTATCTATCTATCATCTATCTCAGATGGCTATACACAAGGATTAATACATCATCTGTTAAGAAATACATAAAGCCTGTGGTTTTGTCCATGCCGACACAGTCTGTGCATACCATCCACTTGTTAGGACCCACAGCTGTTGTCGTGTCAGCTCCGGTTAGCTCCCAGCACTGAACCTCTCTGCAAACAGATTGGCAATGACCTAACAGGCTCCTGCTACTGATCCTTCTTTCAGAGGACAAATCACAGACTGCACAGCACTGATTATCTATCTAGGAAGGAGAAAAACACATTATCCAAATTCATTTGATTTTAATAAGATAGGAACCTGAGATGACCTGTTTCTGACTTAATATCCTCATTTATTTACTATATCCACAGAAAGCTATCTTTTGTCTCCAGGAAATACAAAAAGTAGAACATCTCATACTTTCATTTTTAGTTCTAGTAAATCTAGAATTTTTATTCTGAATAAACATGTAATCTCTAGTGCTTGATATTGTGATCCTGTATCTGCCCTAACACGTATCACTATGTTGTATGCATTTTCACCCTTTGCACACTTGTTTGCCAAACTAACTTTTTTAAGCGTTGTTCTAATACAAATATATTTAACATCTCCTATATGAATCTACATTGATTCTTTTTTCTTATTACCATACTAATTAAATGACACAAAGAGGTAGAAATAAATTAAGCCCCATTGTTTTCATATTAGCATCAATAGTAATAATTTTGCATTTCAAAGTGTAAGGGAATCAGATCAGATCAGAATTCTTTCATACATATCAAAGTGCTTGGAAAAGCCTATAGCTGTTCTCCCCTCACAAATAAGGAAACTTAGGTATATACAGGGTATTACTATGCATTTTGTGGGGTGACATGCACACTGCAAAGTGCTACTTTGAATAGCTGGGTAGGCTTAATGTGTTTAGCCCAAAAGGGAAGGGCTGGAGGAAAAGGCTTTCATGACCACTGATGGAAAATAATACTAGGGTGGATGAACCAGCCCTTATGCGGGAATCAACATTGGCTTTGTAGTGTTTGTGCCTGGTAGTTAACCAAATGGTAATACTTTACAGATAAGAAAATAATTACATTGCAGGACAATGGAATTTCAAGTTCTAAGTAACTTATTACCAGCAATTAAAATTAAATTCTATGTGTGTTGACAAATCACGAACCATGTGTACCAAATAAAATTATTCAAAGAAGCATCACAAATTAATATAACCAAGTTCTCAAGATCATGCATTTTAAATACTGAATTATTGTTTAAACTGATTGCTGAGGTTTAATAAAAATACTGTAGATAAGAACAGCTGCTTGGTAATGATTCAAAAATGCATACACTATAAATTAATAATTCTTATTAGTTTATTAAACACGTAAGGTCTGTTCAAGCGTTTAATTGGCTTTAAAGGAGACAGCTAAGAGGAAATTCATTAAGTATTAGTTAATTACCAAACAAAGTAATTGGCACTTAAACTACTTTGATTGATATCTTTGTTGGCCTAGTTCTAATCCACTATTCCATCGGTGTGTTTTATATATAGGATTACAACTGGATTTCAGAATACAGCTGTCTTCTAAGAAAGTGCACTGATGTGTCATCCCTGACCAAGAGCAACAAAGGCATGAGGAGGCTTAACATATGTATGTGATGCTGTGAGAGGGGATATATACGTCTCCAAATGGGAATATGACTGAAGCCACTGATGCTGGGGCTTCAGCCCAGCAACTGGGGCACTCGGATTGGCAGAGCTGATTGATTGATTATAAACCTAACATGGTGCAATCTTTGGAAATCAGTCTGTAGCACAGGTATTACTTGCTAGGAAGTGCTCGTGCTCTGGGACTTAAAGGAAATCACTTACTTCTCTTTAAAAAAAAAACAACCAACATAGCTTTCAGCTCTAGGAGTTGAGCATAACACCTGAACCTATCTCACAGGAGGGAAGGTCAGCATCAGGAGGGATGGCAGATATTCCTGGATTTCCTCAGCCTAAAGGAAAGATTGATCCTTCCTGACACTGTCTTGACATACTGGTACATTTCTGGGCATGCACAGGATTATGAAGTATCTATAGAATTGAGGACTAACACACTTTGTGAGGGATTTTGAAGCTTAAGCTTTAGGTCAGGTTACAGCCATCCCCATTCTGCCAAGACTCTGCCTTCTGTTTCCTTTTCTAGAATTGTGTCTGTGTAACACATGAACATATCCTTCTTCCTAGAATGATTACAAAAATTTCAAATAATGTAACCCCATATCAAAATTGACATACATTTTGCAAAATCACTTCAAAGTAATTTTAAAAAGCAAAAGCAGTGTCAAGTAAAGCAAGTGAGAGTAGTGTGTAACCACTTGGTGCATAAGCATCATATTCAAAAACAAAAAAAGAATTGTATAGAAATTGCACCGGATTAGTAATAACATTGAACTTTTCTGTCTGACGAAAGAGCTCTTCCAAATCTTGTCTGAATTTACTTTTGCCTGTAAAGAAACAAAATAATCTGCTTTTTAGACAATCTGTTCTGTTCCACAGCTCACACTGAAAAAAGATACAAACTACAGTGTCATCTATTAATACCACTATAATTCAGTGAAAAACTTTCAGCTCAGAAAACATTTAAACCTTTTTTGGCTGTTTGACATTAATGTCATTCATATGACCATAAGCCCAGCAAGTTTGGACAGAACCATTTCTCTTCCTTATTTTTATGTATCATATAGCATTTCAAAATGGCAACATGGCACTCAGACTGAAACATTGCAGAGAGGTTTTTGGAGTTCTTGTGTTAGGATAGTAATTCGGCTTAGTGCCAGTTTACAACACCTGAGGTGTAGTATAATTGCCCAAAACTGCAATGCCTGTCATGTTTTATTTGTTAAGGGTCTAGCAACATTATCACTATAAATCCTAATTAACAATGACAGAAAAGTGACACTCAAAATGCATTAATATGTATAGGTATATACATTTGCATAAAGGTGTGTATAATGTATATAGTATCTATATGTGCATATATGGAGCTTATTTCTGTATGAAAAATGTATAGTACTCAAAATGCCATACATAAAACTATGTGTAAAATATATCGTAAAATACATATAGATACAAAAAGATTTTTCATACATATATATACCTTTTGTTAATATCAAAAATATATGAATATGTATTTATGTCAGTGTATAAACTGCAGCCTGTTTTAACTCTGATCTCTGCATGTGGCAGCTGAGCTAGAGCAATAAGAATAGCAGTGTCTTAAGACTACACTGGGAGCTACCCCTGATCATGTATCACTTTAAAAACGTCTCTCTGAATGCCATACAGGCCCACAAGTGTCACTCTTGCTAGCCAGAGGATGCATAGTCCAGATGACGGTGAATAACCTCAATTACTGTGAATAATCTGGCCCATTTGGGTGGGTGCAGTGCTAAGCTTTGGAAAACAGAAGGTGGTGTGGATCATGCAATGGGAGGGTTTAAAAAATGTGCAATCGGTGAAGCAGTGTCCTGGAAAGTACCACAGGCACATTTGGATTGATGGATTTGGATTGGTGATACATCTTAAAAAGATTCTTCTTTTTCCCTGTGTTTCTTTCAGGAAGAAGATTTTCAGGAAAACAATGATTTGAATAGGAAGCTGAGCCTTAATGATTTAAGAAAAATACCTACATGAATGTGTGTTACTGTTTAGCATGAAAATGTATTTTATTTTTACTAAGTAGAAGTACAGAAAACAAACTTTTCATCTGTTGCTTCAATGCTTTTTATACTTTACCAAGCAGGTTTTTTGTGCTGCCTCAGGAATGTCAAGCTGAAACATGATAGAAGGCTGATCTATTTATTTGAATGTACCCTGTAAAGTCTGGAACCATGTTAAAGATTCTTGACACCAGCAATTCTGAGTATTTCTGTGCTGTTTACAGCCTGAACTGTAATAGTTCAGTTTTAACAGGTATTAGCATGGAAAAAAGAAAAGAGCTTGAATCAAAGATTTAGATGTTGGCTGATGAAAGAGCTGCAGGTAATAAAAAGACATATACAGAAAAATACACTGTTTTTCAGAAAGCGCTATTACTCACATTTACAAACATTATTCATATCAGCTACGTGTATTGCTGTCTTCTGGGAGCCTCTGAAATTGTCTGACAGTATGCACTTGGTTAAAATATTTTGGAACACATAGGCTGTGAAGTGTGTAATAGATAGTTTAATGTTTGAACCCTTTACTTCGGAAGAAGAAAAACCTCAAAACTGTGAAACCACACTCCACACTCCCCTTCTTCTCCAGCCATACTAAACCCCAAACCCTTTTCAGCTTCTAAGCAAGCAATTAGCAAAAGACTTCATGGGACTATGAAACTGCTGTTACCCCAAGTCCGTGAAGAATGAGTGTATGATACACTAGCATACGAGATCCTCAATTTTTTTTTACATTGTCAGGGCACAGATTAAGCCATCTTGATTTACACTAGCTAGGGATATGGCAACATATTTATTTATTTTATTTTACGTATATATGCACTTAATCCCCCTTCTGCTCCATAGAGTTTTCTGTGCCTCTGTAGAGGTGAGGGCCACCCCAGGAGCATTCACTGCTTTTCCCCTGAAACATCTGCTGTGTTTCCACTACAGAGGACTCTTGACAGCTGTTGTTTGACTTTTAAGAGGCTTTAAAAGGCAGTTAAAATTACCATGTGCAAAATGATGTTGTATTTCGCTACTACCATCCTTCTAATGGTGGCTACTCAATACGGTACAATATTCTTACATAACAGCAAAAAGTATGTGATCAACAAGTTGGCCCCTAACTTACTGAGATTTATGGGTTCAGTACTAAGCTGTCTGGTTTAGAAAGTTCAACAAGGCAGCTGCTTGCTCCAGTAGATGATAAAGTTCCTCTAGCACTTTCTTCTAATTCACATTGACCACAGACAGTCACTGGGAGCCACTGGAGCAGCTGCTGGGACACCACTCCTGGCAGAGATTTTCTTCTGTCAGTACCTATCAGTGCCCTGTGAAAGGAAGGAATTTTAGACATGGTGAGTACATCCTTTACCTGATTGAGAAAACAAAGCAGGGCTATGTTTTGTTTTGCTTTGCTTTGTTTTGTTTTCTTCACATGAGGAAGAATACCTTGCTTCTACCACAAAAGAGCCATAAGATTTCTACCCTGTAAACCTGAGCAAATTCCTACTGTGCTTGCAAATTACCTCCATTAATAAGACTACCCCCTTCTTTAGTCTATTGTGCTGTATTTTAAATTCATCTGGATGAGAAAGGCAAGAAATATTTACTGGGCCACATGCTGTAAGGAAATAGAATAAAATGATAGAGGGAGACCAGAGCACTAAATATCAGGATGAAGAGTATTTTTGTGTCATTACCATAAAAAGGATAATTTTGTGGCCATTTGAAGATCTATATCAGATTTTTATATATCAATCCTAATAATGGAAAGAGGATCATTTGCAATAAAACCCACCTATATATAAGAAGAAAATCAACTGCGTGAAGTAGTTGTTATGTCTTACAAACAAACGGATGGTTATAATGCACCCAAGATAAACTGTAGCATGCTTTTACTGAAAATACAGTTGCAAACCATATAGGTCTTTTCCCAAATACATTGAAGTTTATAAATTAATCATATAGCATGTATGTTCTTTTTGCACTGTAACTGAAGTACACATCTGGAAAAGAGCAAACCAAATAATAAATAAAAGGGTAATACAGTATTATGATTGGAAGCCATTTGTCATGCACTGTATAATGCAACTCTGAGTATATCACGAATACCAAAGAGTGCCAGGAAAGTGCTATTACTACAGGAAGGGAGAGGGTATCTGTCTTTACATTTTTCTATCAGCTCTGCACTCCCATAAATATAACCTCCTCTGTATTATAGCACATATTATGCATGTCCTATAGGCATTAAAACACTCCTTCAAGCAGTGAAGATCCTTTATTTAAAACAAGTGCCCCCTGAGTCCCCGGTTTAAAGCTAGCAATCAGATATGTGATCTTGGTATACTTAAACTAATTTTCCAATTACAAATCTCCCAAAGGCTTGGGTGGCATTCTTTGCCATCCTTAACCACACTGAGTAGTTCAGTATACTTTGAATAGGGCGACTCTGTCAATACATAATCAAAGGGTGAACTATTTGCTAGAAGGGTATCAGCAGTTGACCACAGATGAGCAGCATAAAAATATCCCACTCTATTATTTTTTCCACACTTTTTCCAGTTTGCTAAAGCTTTCCATTTTTCTTTTCAAGAAAGAAGAAAATCCTGAAAGTGGATTTTTTTCCTAAATATGTCAGTTTCATGGATGCTTTTTTTCCTAAATAAGGTCTTAAATTTTTAAGGCTACACAGGCTGAAAATATCTTAAGGTAATACACAATGGATGTGTGAAGCAGAGAATATGAATAAAGAAATATGAATGGCTATAAATATAAAAGCCCAAGAGGCGAAGAATGGTTTTCATTCAGTATGATCAACCAAGCACAAAGCCTGATTTGATATGAATGGGCATGAGTGAAGCAGTGTAAATGGAAGTCAATATGACTATCAACAGAAGATTAGGAATGTGAAAGGCAGAGTGTGACAGGGTATTTATAATCATGTCAGATTACAGATTACAATGAGAAAGGAATTTTAACTTTCCTAATACAAAAAGTGAACACATTCCACTTCCTCAGAATATAAAACTCCATTTTATAAACAGCCTTTTATCCCAAGTCAGAAGTGTGCTGGAAAAATGAAGAGTATTTGTTGTTATGTGTCACTAAGACAAACTTGTTACAAACATGTGAATGTTATGTAAATTTTTGTAAAAGCTAATTTAATGTGAACAGTGGTTGTATGTGAACAATATGGTCTATGAAATGAAAAGTAAATTACATGGGTAAAATTTCAATCAGTTTTTAAACAGCGGTAAAAACAGAGGGCAAATGCACACATTAGGAAAAATGCAATTACAGCTGTTTTTTGTTGTTTTTTTCACTGTTAAAGAGTTTAATATTAGTTTCTAACACTCAGTACAAATTTAAATAATCTTGGTCTTACCTGGACAAAAAATGAGACATCCTAAATAAGTGCCCAGGCCCCTGGAAGAGTGCTCCTATATTAAACTGGTAGTTTTTGGAGATGTCTTTGACAACAAGATCTGAAACTGTGACTCTTGCTTACCCCAGAGGACTAAGGGACTCCTCACTTGTAACAACATGCATATCTTGACATTTTGGGTAGTGTATCACAGGTGTGGTCTTCCAGCCTTTAAAGAGAAAAGATTATTTTAAAATCATTTTAAAATAAACATATCCTCAGTGAAGGTGCTTCTGATATCATGTATGTATGTGTTCTTAGTCATATAAGTAGAATTATTTAACATCTGGAGATTAATTAAACAGGTGTTTTTTTTTTCACTCCTGGTTTTTTGCAAATAATTGCTAGGTGAGACTGCACAGACTTAGGATCAGCAAACGTTTATATGATACCTTTTGCTAAGGTATTTTTATTACTTTACTACCAGTAACACAAGAGAATCAAATTTGTTCAGAATGAATAATATTCCTAGCAAATGTAGGGTCTTACAATGTCAGACACACTTTATTTCATTGTTATTCATCTGCAATACAGGGAGTATACCTGAAGAGGAAAAAAAACTTTACTAAAATTCACATATTTATATGCATAATTTAATTTTATACATGCATACATATATGTATGTGTGTGTGCATACTTGCCTTGTGATAATTCATTTTAGCAGTTAACAGTTAGAGGATGAAATTATTATCCTGTATTTTTCCTTGTTTGGCTGTGGTAGGATTTTTGTTTCTATCCATATGCACCACACAGTAACAATGGATTTCTCCTTCTGTCTTCTGTAAGTACACAGAACTTTTGACAGAAGTTTGTTTTGACTCTATTACCCCCCTCTATCTGAAGTAGAAATAGAATTTAAAGGAAACATGATGTGTTTTAATCACATATCGATTATTATGAATTACAGAAGCTTCTACCTATGTTTGGGAAGCATGAGTAAAATGAGGTTGCTTTTCTTCCTTCTAAAAAGATTTTTAGCACACCCACCTTCCTATGAAACATCTTTCTGAAGAACAGCCTATCTTATTCACAAAGACAGAAAACCTAAAAAAATAAATTAAGATTTAGATTTTTAACTTGTGATCAATTTGGGAAACTTGATGCCATCTGAATTTCTATTCGATATTCACATTACATTCAAGGTGCAAAGAAATAGAAGCCACAACATCAATAACACAAACCTAATGTATATGTCGACTTCAATATTATACCTGTACCACTGGAATTCTTGGTTCAATAAAATTTCTATGTTTAACCATGATATAAGCCTTAATGTGACAGCTAACTTTTCACAGAATACGTGAAAACTGCTGCATCATTTATCTAAATCACCTGGAGGGGCTCCATGCTATATATTTAGATTAAGCCTTCTAAGGCAAGAAGGGCTTGTTCTAGAGCTGTCATTCTTTACTATAAGTAATCTCCATGTTTGTGTCCCAGATCCCAGACCTACCAGATATGGAAGATGGGTTTCTCCTGTGACTGCAGCCTATATTCCTCCTTTGTGACCTTTAAAACTTACAGATGGTTATGTGTTTAACACTAAAGAACATTGATGCTCAAGAGGAAAAAAAAGCCAGGGGCATAGCATCTACCTCACCCATAGTAACTGTGAAAATACATAGCCATAGGTATTTAAAATTTTATTCTTAACACTTTCTACAAATGGAGAAATGTTCTTTTATAAAGTTTTTTTTTTGGCAAAATGTATATCCTTGGCCAAAGAGCGGAAAGCTCAATGTGATTTTTTCACTGTGTGTACTTCAACTCTTTGGGATTGAAATGGATGGGGGTGGGTCAGGAATTTCTTTCTATATTTCTATCTCTCTCTTTCTCTTCCTTTCTTTCTCTCATTCTCCTTCCTCCTTTTCTCTCTCTCTCCCTTTCTCTCTTTCTTTCATCCAGAGATAAATTCTGAGGCAGAATTTTCCATTTTTTTCTTGCATGTTAAGTTTGCAAGTGAGCTCAGTGTTATGAGCTTTGAAAATAAATTGCCTGTTGAAAATAATTGCTCTGGTTCCTACTTCTGTGATAGTCAGTGGTTATTCCCTCGTGCCACAAAGGCCAACAGAGGCCATAAATATTTATTGTTTAACTGCCTGGTAACAACTTTGATAGAATTAAGAAGCCCTTAAATTAAGATAACTTGGAATTTCAAGTGGGAGAGAGGAGAATCATGTATAAAGTACCAAAAGTACAATCTCACAAGTAGCCCATTTGCTTTCTTCATTTTCACAGTCAAATTTACAAATTGTATTTTTGGATTTTATTTGGTGGTTTCAACCTGTAAAAATAAGTTACGGTATGTGTGTGCATGTACTTGTGTCTGAGCATCTGTGCATAAACCAGAAACTATCAATAAAAATGTGCTTTCTTTTTACGTGAGCATACTGTAATTAATGTCCTTCTTTTTTGACACTGTAATCCTTTCACAGCAATGTCACACACAGTTGAATTCTTCTTGTCCTCCTCTGTATTTTTTATTTAATTGCTATAATCAGTGCATATACTTCCTCATTTGCATGCATTTCCCTCTGTGCAAACATATGCATACAGATCTACAGAAAACAGTTTCTCTAAATGCATTTAAAATCACCACAGTGAAATACCTAATATCAAGTGACATAACTGAAGTAAAAATAAATCAAAAAAAACCAAACCAAAGTCCTACCTTGTCAAGGCAGACATAAAGCAGGATGGAATGAACTGCACAGTAGCATTTTGAGTTTTCCAGAACAAAATAAGAGAAGAACTTCCGGATGCATGAATGGTTTTTCAGTTGTATTTTATTATTATCTGTTTCCTCATAGTGTTCAGCCAGGAAATAGCTGAGCACATTTAGCAGCTTTAATGTTTCTTCTCATTTCAGTTTACCTCTCAGGTAGAAATTTATGTTAATTCTTTGGGTGGAGAATTGCCTCAATTTAGAAAGCATCTGTCTTATGTGAACTTAATTAGATTGCTTGGTACCATGAAACACCTTGTGTTAAAATATGCCTGCTTCCCTCAATATTTTCATTACAATGCTAGGTTTATCAGTGATGAGTTCAGTACAATGTCTTTTTTTACAAAGATTTAATAACAAAAACTTTGAAGTATAAAAGTACAATACGTATTGACATGACAGCTCACTTGGCCCCTGAGTTCAGTTACAGCAAAAAAACCCTTTGCTCTGAGATTTCCTAATCTCAGAAATTGCTGGACAAATGCTTTTATTTTTGGATTCTGTCCTGGGTTCAGCTGTAACAGTTAGCTTTCTGCTTTTTTGGTAGTTGGTGCAGTGCTGTGTTTTGGCTTTAGTCTGAGAACAATGTTGATAACACACCAGTGTTTTTATTTGTTGCTAAGTAATGCTTCCCTCAATTGAGGACTTTTCAGTCTCATGCTCTGCCAGTGAGGAGGGGCACAAGAAGCCAGGAGGAAGCAGAGACAGGACACCTGACCCAAACTAGCCAAAAAGGTATTCCATACCATCGCAAGTCATGCCCAGTATACAAACTAGGGGGAATCACCCGGAAGACCCAGCTTGCTGCTCAGGTTGGGCTGGGTGTCATTTGGCAGGTGGAGAGCAATTGTATTGTGCATCTCTTGTGTTTATTACAGTTTTTTCCCTTTCCCCTTTTAGTTTTATATCCTCTCCCTTTATTATTTCCTTATCATTATTATTATTGGTGGTAGCAGTAGTAGTTTATGTTATACCTTAGTTACTGGAGTGTTCTCATCTCAACCCGTGGGAGTTACATTCTTTCAGTTCTCCTTCCCATCCTTCTGGGACTGAGGGGAAAGAGGGGTGAAGGAGTGAGCAAATGGCTGCGTGGTGATGTGGCTCTGTGTGGCTTGAACCACAACAGATTCAAAGACTGTTGCTTAGTTTAAGTAACTCTTCCAGAGGTTGGCTTAAAGGCTACAACCTTGTACTGCTTTACCCTTCCTTTTATCTACATAAAAAGTACCTGAAGTAGTCTTTGTGCAAATAAATCCATTCATTAAGTGGATTGTGAGCTAACATAGGCTCACATGAAAATTCTCACCGAAAGAGGAGCTGAAAATCTGTCCTGATAATCATCACAGAACTCTTTGACCACCAATCAACATTTCTGTATCTCTATTTACAATAAACTGACACCATTGCTGAATTTTTTTTTCATGTGCCAGGGCTACAAAATTTATCCTCTGTTTTTTTTCCAAATTGGTAGTTAGGAAAACCGAGAATAGAACTGATACAACTCTCTGTCCAAAGGTGACATCAAAGTCTTAAACTATTGCTACTGGATATCAGCATTCAACGTGGTGATCTGATTAATTTTTGTGTGTCCTAGATTCAGCAGTAGCAGTCATTTTTCTCCTTCAGTAGCTGGTGCAGTGCTGTGGTTTCGAATTTAGCCTGGGAACAATGCTATGTGTTTAGTTGTTGCTAAATAATGTTTACTCTGACCAAAGACTTTCTGAGTCTCATGCTCTGCCAGGGAGGAGGGGAAGAAGGGAGGAAGAAGAGACAGGACACCTGACCCAAACAAGCCAAAGAGGTATTCCATACCACAGCACATCATGACCAGTATATAAACTGGAGGCAGTTACCCTGAAGGCCCAGACTGTTGCTCAGGTACGGCTGGATATCAGTCAGCGGGTGGTGAGCAGATTTATTCTCTTCCCTTGTTATTACCCTTATCATTATTATTATTGGTGGTAGCAGTAGTGGGTTTGTGTTATACCTTAGTTACTCTTATCTCAACCTATGGGAGTTACATTCTTTTGATTCTCCTCCCCAGCAATCTGGAAGTGGGGAGAGGAAGAAGGAGGTGAATGAGCAAGCTGCTGACTGGTTCTGGGTTGCTGGCTGGGCTTAAACCATGACAATGTGACACTTATCTGTCTTTCTGCAGTTAGCAGACTGTCTGGGACTGTGAGAAGGAAGACCATAGGCCCACTGCAGGAGAGGATCTGGTTCGAGGCCATCTTAAAAATCTGAACAAACACAAGTCCATGGGACCTGATGCAGTCCATCCACAGATCTGGCAATCTGAAGGAGCTGGCAAATGAAGTTGCTAAGCCACTGGCCATCATATTTGAAAAATCATGGCAGTCAGGTGAAGTTCCCAATGACTGGAAAAAGGGGAATATAACCCCCATTTTCAAGAAGGGGAAAATCAAGATCCAGGGAATTACAGACCAGTCAGTCTCACCTCTGTGCCTGGCAAAATCTTGGAGCAGATTCTCCTGGAAGGCATGCTAAGGCACATGAAAATCAACAAGGTGCTTGGTGACAGCCAGCATGGCTTCACTAAGGGGAAATCCTGCCTGACCAATTTGGTGGCTATGGAACTGATGGACAAGGGTAGAGCAGTTGATGTCATCTACCTGGACTTGTGCAAAGGATTCAACACTGTCCCACAAGACATCCTTGTCTTTAAATTGGAGCAACATCAATTTGATGGATAAAGAACTGGCTGGATGGCCGCATGCAGCTGTGGTCAATGGCTCAATGTCCAGCTGGAGACCAGTAACGAGTGGTGTCCCTCAGGGATCGGTGTTGGGACCGGTCTTGTTCAACATCTTCGTCGCTGACACGGACAGTGGGATTGAGTGCGCCCTCAGCAAGTTTGCTGATGACACCAAGCTGTGGGGTTCGGTTGATACACTGGAGGAAGGAATGCCATCCAGAGGGACCTTGACATGCTTGTAAGGTGGACTGATGCCAACCACATGAAGTTTAATGATGACAAGTGCAAGGTCCTACACCTGGGTTGGAGCAATCCCAGGCACAGCTACAGGTTGGGCAGAGAAGAGATTCAGAGTAGCTCTGTGGAGAAGGACTTGGGGGTGTTGGTTGATGAGAAAATGAACATGAGCTGGCTTCAGTGTGTGCTCACAGCTCAGAAAGCCAACCGTATCCTGAGCTGCATCAAAAGGAGCGTGACCAGAAGGTTGAAGGAGGTGATCCTACCCCTCTACTCTGCTCTCATGAGACCTCACTTGGGGTATTGTGTGCAGTTCTGGTGTCCTCAACATAAAAAAGACATGGAACTGTTGGAACAAGTCCAGAGAAGGGCCACGAGGATGATCAGGGGACTGGAGCACCTCTTGTATGAAGATAGGCTGAGAAAGTTGGGGCTGTTCAGCCTGGAGAAGAGAAGGCTACGTGGACACCTCATAGCAGCCTTCCAGTATCTGAAGGGGGCTGATAGGGATGCTGGGGATGGACTGCTTATTAGGGACTGTAGTGGCAGGACAAGGGGTAACGGGTTAAAACTTAAACAGGGGAAGTTTAGATTGAATATAAGGAGGAAATTCTTTCCTGTTAGGGTGGTGAGGCACTGGAATGGGTTGCCCAGGGAGGTTGTGAATACTCCATCCCTGACAGTGTTCAAGGCCAGGTTGGATGAAGCCTTGGGTGATGTGGTTTAGTGTGAGGTGTCCCTGCCCATGACAAGGGTGTTGAAACTAGATGATCTTAAGGTCCTTTCCAACCCTAACTATTCTATGATTCTATGATTCTATGATAGGACAAGGGGTAAAGTTATCATTTAGACACACAAGTTTTCTTCATAATGGTTGTTTTAGCCATTACCAGATATGTAAAAAAAAACAAACTAAACATATATATATATATATATATACATATGTCTTTGTAAAAGAAAAATCAAACTAAGAAGAGAAAGCTCCAGATAGTTGCTGGGAAAAAGGAATAATTCTTAAAATGTAGAGACCAGAACAGGAGATTTCACTGACCTGCTCCAGAGGCAAATCATGAATAACCACAATAGCTGGGCAAAATGGGTTAAAACTTAAACAGGGGAAGTTTAGATTGGATATAAGGAAGAAATTCTTTCCTTTTAGGGTGGTGAGGCACTGGAATTGGTTGCCCAAGGAAGCTGTGAATTCTCCATCCCCGGCGGTGTTCAAGGCCAGGTTTTACAGAGCCTTGGGTGATATGGTTTAGAGTGAGGTGTCCCTGCCTATGGCAGGGGGGTTGTAACTAGATGATCTTAAGGTCTTTTCAAACCCTAAGGAATCTATGGTTCTATAATTATAAATATTGTTTGCACATTCTTTATAAATGTTTTAATTTCCCTAATTATTCAAGTAGCAACTGCCTCATGCTTCCACCATTCAGAAGTCCCCCTCTATTATTTGAGAACTGTACTGTAGTTTGTATTTTTTTGTCACATTGAAACATGAAATATATTTCACCCACTAAATAATTCAAATGCTGTTGAAAGTAATGAGTATTTCAAATTCCGGACTTTGGATCACATTTAAATATGTACATTAGCTCTAGATTTTAGACTAACAAATATGAAAAGAACAATATGATTTATTGCTGCCTTACAATGTTAACTGTCATTTCATTCTTGTAAATGAAAAATAATAGAAGGAAAAAGTAAAAAGAAGGGAAGCGCTTCTTATATACATACTTGTTTGTATATACTTGCTTGTATGTAAACACTTCTGTTGACATGCTAATACATTCATACATATATAAATACTCCTTACCTAAACATTTATCTTAACAAAGAGCAGCTTCTCCAAAGCACAGGAAAAAGCAAAGAAAGACTGGTACAAACATGGCTGAATCAATTTGCTGGACTGAGCAATCATGTTTGTGAATGCATTATTCCACTTATTGCTCAGCAGTAACCAAAAGTGAGATAAAGTATACCTCCCTTACAGTGTAGCTTTGGAGAAATCTTCTTCCAGATTGCCATGTAACACTGAAATAGAGATGAGAAAAAATAAATCAGAACTCTCCCTTTAAGTTAAAAAAAAAAAAAAAAAAGAACAAAATTATTTTGACAGGCTCCTTTTCTATGTATTTTGAATAGAAGGTCAAATATCAGCTACTGAATTACTCATAGAAATCTTATCCCTTAATTTGTCTTGAGATTGCAGTCATGGTTTTCAGAACCATACAATTCCACATTATGTCTCAAAATATTATTATTTTGACTAGGGAAAATTACACTATTTTCCTGGAAAAACATTACTGACTTGGACTTCTCTAGACCTCTCTCTTAACTGTGGAACTTAGCCCTGCTTTGAGGACTTGAAGAAACTGGATCATTTAGAGAGACTCTTTCACACAGTTGGGATACATGCTGATGGCATGAATTCACAGGCTTCATCCGTGCTTGCTTTTATTTAGGGCTACACAGGGTAGGAAAAAGCTGTGCATACATTTTTTTTATGTGCTTACAGTCCCTAATATATAATTATAAATACCTGGCACTCTTAGGAAAAAAAAAATTTAAAAAAGCTAGAATCACTTCAAATATTTTATCATGTAAAATATAGTCAAATTATTAGTCTCAAGTCAAAATTTAATTGCAGAGGCTGGAAAATGTCACCTAATTCAAACTGAACATTTTAAAAGCTTTCTTCAACACAAACTGATAAGCAAAAACCAGAAAAGTTAATACATTCATTTTAGAAGTGTGCCAAATGCATACTATAACATTACAGTAGGTATCACCAGGTGGCACTATTAAAAATATTTGATTTATTTTAGCGATTGGTAACAAGTGGGTGACAAGAGTCACCCATCCACTGATGTGGTTGCCTATCAGCATTACTCTTCTGGCATCCTGTTCTGATAATGAACATAGTCGTAAAGGGTTTGGGGTCAGGTGATAGGGAGGAGGGAGATGCAAATAACCACATGTGCAATTTAAATATAGTCTAATGGTACTGCTAGAGAAGATAAAAACTGGCTGTGTATGGCACCCTGTTGCTGTGCAACCTCTATAGACAACCAGTTCTTGGTAGATACTGTTGCAGTATTATGTCAATAGTATTATGGCGATGGCATCACCACAGGATGAATTACAGTGGGTGTTATTTAACAAGCCCAGGGTGCTGTATCTGGGATTGATAGGAAGAAATGATGAATTCATGGTCTTAACTCAGAGGTGACCCTTTGAATCAGGCTTCCAACACCCTTTCAACAATCACATCTTAATATGGGCCACAACCACTTTCACTCTTGTCTGTGAAGACTATGTTTCTTTAGCAGTCTTACAATGATGGCATCTGTGATATTTACATCCATTACTGTTGGGGAAGAAGATAACGGGTCTTTGTTATTGTCTTAAAAAAATGTGCAACTTAAAAAGAGTAAGTAGAGGCAGAATGAGGAGATGTGTCATAGACCAGACTCTGGGAAACACTCTCACAAATACTTTAAAATTGAAAAAGCTATTGATTTGAAATTAATTAATCATGCTGTCATACAAAACCCAGACTGATATTCTAATGGTGATAAGCAACCTAAGTATATCTAAGAAAACTTCTGGATCCATTGGTAAGGTACTAATTCCAGGGTTTTGTTCTGTTTTCTTTCCTCATTATTTGATGAACATTTTTCTTTGGTTTATGTGTTTGAAATGATGCTATCAGAGAAGGCAAGCGTGTGTTTCTATGTGTACCTGTTTTGTCTTTCCAGCTTCAACTGTTATATGTCAATTTTTCTTTTAGTGATATGCTGCAATACTGAAGTACTGAGAAAAAAAAAACAGCAGCAAGAAATCCAACACAATTTTACAGGGTTATTTCACAGAAACATGCTTACATTTATTTATGGATTTTTGCTGCTTATGACAATCCTGTTAATAGCAGCCCAAATAAACTTCAGCTCTGTGTAACATCACTAGATGTAGATTTCCTCTACCAAATCATTCCTAATCTACAGCAGGTTAATTTCCAGTAGGTGCTTATGCCTGCTTTCAGCATTAGAGACAGGGTTATCCTTTGAGGTGCAGCCTGTAGGTCAAGGAGGATTAGCTTTTTATGCTGATACGGTCTCTCCAGATGTGCTTAGGTATAATCCCCAGTGAGTTTATACTGTCTCTCTCCTGAGTTTGATAGCAGCTAAAGAGCTGCATAGCTAGGGCCTCTGCAGGAGCCATTCTTATTGCCCTTAGTTCAGGCTTTATATTAATGATACTGATGTCAGTGGCAGCTCAGGGAGAAGCTCTGTTTTTGTTTTTGTTTTTTTTTCTAGGACAGTAAATGCATGAATGCAAGCAAAAAAACCACAGCAAATAACCTAAAAAAGAGACCAAAGAAAAGGTACAGAGTGGCAGGAGTGATAAGCAGCTTCCTCTTCCACACACCATCATTGAACAGGTTTTCCAAGAACTAAAGAGATATGCACAAATCCCAAGGAGCATATAAACAAGATAGGACTTGAAAATGTCTATTTTCCCTGGATTCACTAGGTCAGGAGATTCTGGGATTTACATCATATTATCAAAGCAACGAACTGAAAATACTTCCAGTCCAGAAGAGACCTTAACAATGCTTTAGAAATAGGGTGATCCATGAATCAGAAAAACACTAACCAACAAACAAAAATCAAAAAAAATTCCAACTGATATCAGCTCTGGTCTGACAAGTACCAAGAGGAATGGCAGATGGAAAAGCAAGTAACAGAGCTGAGGCAAAAGGCATGAAATTGGTAGTCAGAAAATACTGAGAATGACATGCTTAGAGATAAAACTGTGCTCAATGTCACTGATAAATCACTTAGGTAAAGGCATCCGTAGACAGCCGATTTGGGAGTGCAGAAAGATAATTTGCAGACCAGCAGTGCCACCCAAACTGCAAACAGGGCTGCAGTGCATTTTGAAATCGGCACCGTGCCCGTGCTACCCACCCTGCAAAACCATGCAGGAGGACCAGCTGCCCTTGAGCCCTAGCAGAAACCCCTCCACACCACGCCTCACACCTGGGCAGAGGCACTACCATCAACCTGTGCACATTTTCTGTCACAAATGCAGAATGTGTAACCACTGTACTTGTTTTTCAAAACAACAAACTTCTACCCTAGGGAAAAAGAAATACAAATCCCTGGATGAACTCGGATGTGACTAATCTCTTCGTGTGGGTGTAATATTGGAAAATAGGACAATCCTGACAGCACACACAGGATGCATTCCAAGAAATGTACTCAGAAGGTTCAAGTTAAGCACAGGAGCTGAGGTTCATATTTTAAAAGAGACCCCATGCCCCAGTTAAAAGGGTTGAATCAAGAGCTGAACAAGTTAAAGAGATTGAATCAGCTACCTGTGCTGTAATGTTGTCATGGGAAACACTCTGAAGTCACCTTTTACCAGAGTGATAGCTGAAGAAAGGCTGGTCTTTGACTATTTGCCATGGAAGTACCACAAAAGCCAGTGGAACTGAAACACAAAGATTTAATGCAAAACAGACATGTCTATGTGTGAAGCTTTACCGAAGACTGATCAAAAACTCCCATAAATTTTCAATGAGTTAGCAGAATCCCTTAAGAAGTACACATATGTATTCATAGATCATCCCTGTCATGCACAGCTGTGAAATTTATGGTTGCAGTGACAGAAAGCAGCAAAGAATACAAGCAGCAGCTAAAGAAACAAGTCAAGGCAAAACAAATATATTCACTCTGTGAGCTTATATCATGAGATTAGCCAAAAAGGAAATGGTGGAATTTGGCTGTAGCCAAATGCTAGTAACCTCAGAAGGGCTAAGCTGTGGTAGCAGTCAAAGCCAACTGGTCTACTATAAGTAATTCTAGTAGGAACGATGAATACTGACAAGTCAGATTAGACAAAGAATGATATTAACTGTGCACTTTCGGTTCACCCTGGGGCAGGAACAATTTTCATTGCCTACCTTTTGGAATAAGGTCAGCTACTGAAGTGTTGCAACAAAAGGGCAAAGACCACTTGGAAACCTTACAGGCATTCAGAACTGATGACATAGTAATAATGACATCAATTCCAGTGAAACACTTACCAGTGCTGAAGGAAGAGCTGACAAAAGCTCATGTAGAAAATACTGAGTTTGGGGCAGATAAGATCCATTTACATTGGAAGCAAAATTTCCTTGGAAAACAAACAAGAAGACAGCAAAGCTTTAACCATATCATAAATGAAATTTTCATAAGACAAAACACAAACCAAAACATTACATAGGGTCCTTTCTTAGATATTTCACACCATAGAAGTATTTTTGGAGGAGCTCTACTTGCAGATGATAAACCTCTGATTGCTCCCTTGCAGTAGGAGTCAACAGGTGGTCATAGGCATAGGGAATGATGAGACACTGAAATAATATTAAATCTCTCTACTATCTTGTGTCAAAATCCAGCAGCCCAGCAAGTAAGGCATTAATCACACAGGTGCGTAGAAACTTAGTCAAAGGGTTTCTCCACTAAAAAAGCCTCATACATTGCACTGAGAAAACTACCCTGCAGTGTAACACAGAAGCAGTTGATCAGCACGAAGCCAAACTTTAAGAAGCAATTTGCTAAACATCCTGAAAGGAAAAATATCTGTTAATATAGGCATTATACAAGCTGTTAGTAGGAGCTGATGTAAAGAAATTATTTAAAAATTAAACAAAAGAAAATAAAAATTACAAAAAAAAAAAGAAAAATTTCAGACCAAATGATCACAATCTAATCAAATTGTTTCTGTGACAGTTTTGATCTTTCTTCTGCACTGGGTGGTTTACATTTAGCCGCATAGTTTTAAGGAAGAGCTTCCTCTTCTTATGGCTCCTCCATGAGGTTTTTACATGGAAATGTGTCTTTTTGACACTCATCTGAGAATTTAATACAGAAACAGGTGAGCCCAACATTAAGGATCAATCAGCAAGTTGCCAGAATTTCTGTGGTAGTCTGCTCATGCTGCAGGCCTCAGGGTTAAAAGCTGACAGACTGCTCAGGTGCAGGATTTTGAGTGAGGAAAGGACAACGACATATTGCGACAGATTCCTCTACAAAATTAGTCACTTGTTGTCACCAGTGTGGTGATGGTTCTCTTCAAAAGAAGCAAAGTGTGCCTCAGACTTTGTAAGGAGTGCATATAAAACCTTTTCCTTTTCTTCCCAGTTTCTAACATCGTTTATATGGTTTAGACTTTATTGTCTCAGTCATTCCAGGTTCCTGATAAAAAGTCTATGAAGCAGTTAAGAAAGATTAACAGAAATAGCAGACAGTTTTAGCCTCCACCTCTACTTGGGTTGTTCACCAGGGGAAGGTTCATGGAGAAACGATGGAGATGCTGCGCTGTGGCAGCGCCGGCAGAAGCCAGACACGAGTCACGGCTTCTGAAGCAGATGTCACAAACATTTAAACAGCTGTCAGAACCCTCTCAGGCTGTCGTCAGGCCTGACCTTAAACCCACTTTAGTTTTTAAATATTAGGGGAAAATAAAAAAAGTGGAAAAAAATAGAAAAAAATGCCCCAGTACAGTAAAGTTACACAGCTGCCTGAAATATTAAATGAAAGGACTGAACATCTGTTCACTTGCTTTTCAAACTTTAATGGGTTGGAGAGATAGTCTGTTGTCTTAGATCTTTAAGAACATCTGAGACCCATGCAGCTTCAGCACCTGTGAAAAATCCTCTCTGAAAACATGCATACACTTCAAAGCTTATTACTCCTGTTCCTTGCCAAACATATGTTGCCAAATACCACAACAAAATATTAATAATACTTAGGTCATACTTGACTTTTTATAGTGAATTTCCTGAGTGAGCACCAAAATACTACTTAAGCATCAACAAGCTTGTAATGCACTAAATCAGAAAGGACCATGTGCAAAGAAATCCCTGGAGAATTGTTTAATAGGAAATAAGTGAAGTATTAAATTGATCTATTTTTGGTTTGGATTTGTTTTGGGATTTTCTTTAGCTTCTCCTTCCTTTTAATTTCTAAACTTAAACTCATTATTATTTGCCAGGATCAGGCATAGTGCAGAACAAACTTGTAAGCTTCTTGCCACAGGATGCTACTGACACAGTTAAAGGACTTACGAGTGGGTATGGGGGAGAAGCATTAGGCATTTATATGAATAAGAACAGCTTCTGCAGATAAACTATATGGTTTATATCAGCTGTCGAACCCCGTGTTCCAGGATATAAGATGTAAAATAGAAAGTAGGCAAATCAGTAATATAGACATCATTGTAATTTTAGAACCAGATTCTTGCAGTGTGCTTTTGGGACCAGATATATAGCAAAAAGTTATGCTTTGCATATTTTTGCTATACCAGACTAGCAAACTGGTCAGCAAGATTTCTGTTTATATTTATTATTTTCATTTCTAATGGGTTTCCACTGAAAGTATTTATCACTCCACAGGGTTTCCTTTGGTTACCACAACTCACAGCTTCCACGTTGAAATTTCAGCATCCACTATAAGATTACAAACTTTAATTCCACATCTGCAATATCAGCTTTTGTTTAAAGAAGATCTAAATCATAGGTGATATTTCTTTCTACATGTAACTTTAAAAAGAGAAAGCTTAAGGCCCTAAAGATACATTGGCTATAAATGAGGCTAGGCTAACTTTCTTGCCACTCATGCATTGTAATGTGCTTTTAATGTTTTGTAAGTTGATGATTCAAATGAAAAAATGTATAGCAGCAAACAGGTATTAGTAATAATAATGATAAAAACAGCATTAATATTGCAAAACCCATACATGTGTCTTCAAATTCTGATAAAATGCCATTTCTAAATCCCCCCAAAACTATTAATATACTTTCATTAAAAACTAAAATCATAGAATGCAAAAGAGTGGAGGAGTAAAAAGCTAAGAAGACATTTATAAAAAGTAATTAATCAGACCAAAGAGGAAGTATTTTCAAAATAAATATAAACTGTGAAGAAAGTTCAGGATTTAGAGCCAGGGAGCTGTTAAAGATGAGAGAAATTATATGGACAAATTGCAGAGCAGGAAATGTTACACATTAGTAGGAATTTGTTGTTTATCACAGAAGGAAAGAAATTAATTCTTGTATATTTATAGAAAGGAAATGTCATCACTAGGTACTGGTTTATAAACTGAAAATTTAATAGGGAATAGAAGGCAAATTCTGTCCCTTTGCATTATTTTCTAATTGTGGTGCCATGCCTGCTCTTATACTGTCACACATACACTTACCCATTTACAGAATACTCATAGAAATTTTTTTTTTTTTTAAACTCTCATTTCCTACATGAAACTAACTCAAAACAAAAAAAAAAACCACCCAGAAAGTCTGGCTTAATAATAGACTGTTAGATACACAGTGTGAAATAATCCAACAAAGATAAGAATAAAATTGATTTAGGAAGACATCCAATTTGAAATAAACCATTGTTGTCTGAAAGCTGAGGCTTAGGTGAAGCAAATTACAGATATTAGAAATATTTTGCCCTCATACATGTACACAGCTATAAGACTACAGATAGGGTACCCTGATCATAGATATAGTCTGTATAATGGCCATTTATTGAGCTGTGCAGTTTTTGATACCATTCCACATTTAACAGCTGTGATGGAAAACCTCTGTGATACTCATTCCAACACTGACACCCTCAAGTCACATTTCTTCTCTTGTCACAAAGTATTTATTTTATCAGAAGCTTGTCATTCAAGTGTATTAAAAAAAAAAAAAAAAATAGAGAAATGGACAGTGTGGACCCTCTGCGTCAACCGTGAAGATAATGTCTCTCAATTTAGTGACACTATTTGGTTATTATACATTCGTAAGTAATCAAATACCAGTTCAAAGACTCCGGGCATCAGAGCTGAGAGAGGGGCTGGAAAGCATAGGTAGTAGTGAATTTTTCTCTTACTCTCACAAAACAAGTCATCCTGTTAATAATCTGGCTCTCATCCCAGCCAGACATAACACATTTTGAAGTTGTCTTTCTCCCTGACTGTGTCAGAATTGGCAGCTGTATTCACAACTAGAAAGTTTCCAAATGGTCAGACAGGTTTATTTTGTTTTCTTGCCCTCACGCTAAACATTTTTCCAGTGCTGGTGAACAGAAGAGAACAAAAGCAAGTGGCGTATCTGCAGTTGCACATTAGCTTGGCATGACATGGGTATGAACAGAAAGGAATCCTCTGAAACAAGGTGAACAGTCTTAATGACACAAGATATCTCAAAATCTGAAGCCTGAACTAATAAAGCTAAAGCCGTGTTAAATTTATTCCTCCTTTGATTTGTATAAACACTGAGGCAAGAAACAGAAGCTGCTAGCTGTTTGTAAGACAGGAAAAGAACATTTGTTATAGGAAAAAAAAAAAAAAATAGATATAACCATATAGATTGGCAGGTAATCACTCTGTAATGTAACCTACATATCTACATTTTCTACACACAGAAATACAGATCCACTGTACACCTAATGTAACCATTAATTTTAGCTTGCTCCTGTGGTTAGGCAGCTCTAGGGTGTAATCCAGCCATGTTGGGCACCATAGTTTCTTAACATCTTTAGCAAAGCCAACACACTGTAGCTCCTTCTGTCTACGACTACGTTTACTTGTGCCCTTGTTTAGAAATGTTAAACTTGCTTAGGATATATGGCTTGGGATTTTCCATAACTACACCTATGGTCAGATATCCCCACAGTTCACTTCCATTTGCATATAAATTTATATGCCTACCTATGTCGGTTGTTCAGGCATGTCTAAAAGGAAGGTTATCAGCGCAATCCAGAGCTCTCTGTTCACTATTACAGAGAACTGGAACTCAAACACCAGGCATTTCACTGTGCTTTATGCAGTTTCTTCATATTCTTTAGCTGAAGTCAAAATTTTATATTAGTAACATCACACCTTTCCTTAGGAGGCTGAAACTAAAGGCTTGTCTGAAGAGGAATATGCCATCTACAAGTAAAAAATGTACCATAAATATGTAAGATCAGCAAGGTACATCCCAAAATGTGGTATATCGATTCATTATGCATTATAACTCCTGTCCCATTCTATGAAAAATAAATAAATCTGTTTAAGTATACTCTCTGTTTAACATGGCTGTGTTGTGCACACTGAGTACAGGAACCCTTTTCACATCTTGGAAGTGACAATCAATTTTTTTAAAGCTTTAATCTTTCTTCTTAAAATGTATGACATGGTATTCTTTATAGTTAGAGGGTGCTTGACTTGATAGGTCATGTAGTGATCTAAGCCAAAACCTGCTGGTTTTAAGCTCTCTAGTGAACTCCTGTCCAGTTTGCCAGCAGAAGTTGGACAATGTTGTATTGCTAAATTGAGAGCCATTATCTGACAAGAGCATAGTGCAGGAGTCTGCTTCTGATGTGCCTGAGCCATGCCCACTATCTTGCCTGGGAGCCTGCAAACCAGTCACTGCTCCATCTTTTTTCATTTGAAAGCCCCAAATCAAGGGCTGGGAAAGCAGAGCCATGAAGAAGCCCATGCTGGTAGCTGGTGGCCTTCAAAGCAGAGGCTGGGATGGCCTGGATGCTGCCCTCATCACTGCTGGGGGTAGAAACTAACACACAGATTTCTCCTACCCCCAAAGCAGGGGCTGTTCTGGGTAGAAGCATTCGCATACTGTTCTATAGCAATTTGCAAGAACTCCCCCAATTAAGAAATTCTGGTCAGCCTGCCTTTATAATTCCCCCTGCCTGAGGCTGTCCCCTCTGGCATCCTCCAAATATGCCCTGTCTCTAATTTTCTTTCCATAGGAAATCATGAAGCATCCTGCAGTATTCTGATATATAGGATGACACCAGTATTTGTTCAGCAGACCTCCCTACCAGTACAGTACAGTAGACATTTACAGTGCTGTAAAACCCAGCTAATGTGTTTAGTAAATCTGTTTCTAGAAAGGTTACAGAATGTGCTGCTTTTATCACTACAGGTGAAGCATGGCTTCTATGCATTTGACATTTTGGAGTGTGTTTTCATAGACCCTGAAAGGTTCTTTTGTCATATAATTATGTAAAACTTGTTCCCATAGGAGACCTGAAAATGAGCAACTACTCTTTTCATATGCATCAATTTGCTCACATAGAATATTGATCCTTATGAGTCTTTTCTTGCTCTACATCCCACTAGAAGGGCTCATATATATTTTGTAATTCATATATATATGTGTGTGTATGAACTTTTCCCACCTTGCAAAGGTGATGAGAAGGATTGTAAATTACTTTATTTCAATTTACTCTGAAATGTAAACTTTTGTGAATGCATTTGGATTTCTCCTCTTTCCCAATGCATCATAAAGTTGTAAGGGTTTCACAGCTACCATTTATATTTTACTTGTGTCTTTCTGGAAATGTCAGGGGCAAGTAATATCACACGTTGCAGTCTGAGCATGTATCTACATGTGCTACTTTGTGTTTGAATAACGTAATATAGAACATTATTTTGAGAAACAAGCTTTGATCATTATTGCTGCTAGCAACAATATTAATACTAATACACAGTACTCTTAACAAAGCACATCATGGGGCATTTTGCAATTCAAATACAATTAAAAAGCAACATCAAATAAATGTTTGATTCTCATTTAAATTATGAGTGATTCATCTTTCTAAATATGCATCAAATTAAGAATACTAGAAAACAATTTCTTAGGGCTGCCTTCAATGTCCTGTCAGAGAACAAGGATTTCTGCAGCCTACAGATGACTGGGGTTTCTCTTGCTCTATGAAAGGAGGATGGAGTTCAGTCCCAGGTTGGGGTTCACCAACCCCAAGGCTGCCAACACATGTTGGCACTCTTAGGACCACCCCAATTACCTTCACAGCACCCATCAGCTTCATTCCGTGACTTCTCAATCAAAACGTGGTTTTTCATGCTCCACTGTCTCCACCTTGAAGAAGACGGCTGTTGGCAGAGTGGCTGCCCTAGAACTAAGGGCTTTATCTGATGGTGGAGAATGTCCAGGTGTGACTGAAGATCATTGAATATCCTCTTTAAAAGTCTCAGTGCTGCTGCTTGAAAAATACCACAGCCTGTATGAAAAACAGTTAGAGAGGACAAAAAAGTTAACATTTATTTACAAACTGAGCAAATTTATGCGGAAACTCACCGCGAAGCAATCACTGAAACTCATAACAGCATTGTTTTCTGAGTATCATTATAATTTGAGATCTCACATTGCCTTTCCAGTGTTAACAATATTTTTCTTGCTTCCTTAATTCAGACATGTGTGCAGAAATCCACTCTCCTTAAGCTCATTATTTGACTCTGCTTTAACAGGTCTGTCTGAAGTCTCTACACCTTACACATCTATTTTTTTTCTTAAAATGAACTCCATTCTTTAGAAATGAAACAAAGGCTTCAGAGTATTATATATATCAGATGAAGAAATTAGAGCAGACTGCACTGCTTCATCCTAGTTGATAAATTACACATTATGATATGCTGTAACCCTTCCCAGTAGTACTTCAAATATTACATATTGGTTTTGCATATCATCTTCTCTTGGGAAGGACGCTTCACTTGTGAATTTAGTCACTGCCTCCAGCAAAAGTTATATGACATTAAAAGAATACCAGAAAGGGAGAAAAAAAAACTCAAGAAATGGTTGCATGCCAGAAGAAATGAACATAATAAACTTACCCGTGAACATGAATTTGCCCAGCAGACTCATAACAAGGATTTTCACTGTTTTGCTCCAGGTATTGGCATTGCACCGGTGCATGCAGTCTGTCGGCAGGCAGGAGGGGTCATGCTCGGAGGAGCATCAGTTCTCTGGAGGGGAGACAGTGTTTTTGCAAGCTGTCACAGGCACCTTTGTGGAGTGAGTCCTGCCTGAGTGTGGGTCTGCAGCAGTGAAGCTGCCCAGATCCGCTGCTCCAAGTAAACCACACTCACAGCTTCATCTGCAGAGACAGCACAAGCATTAAGGTTATTGATAGAGAGCACTTCCAGGCATGGGGAGGCCATTGTGGCTAAATAACAAGACATTAAATGTCTTCGAACATATATCAGGTATCACAGACTACCGGTTCCTGCTTTCTACCTACTGCTTCTGGGAAAGACTACTATTTGGCAAACTATCGGGCTATACAATCAGAGTGAAATTTTTTTGTTTAAAATTGGAAATCTTATTTTTGGTGATTATATGAAAGCATTACAATTGTTGCAACCCCAGCCATGCTCATCCATGTAATGGAAATTACTCTGGTTTTGTTTGTTTGTTTGTTTGTTTTTGCATCCTCTACATCAGTTTTCAACCAGGTTCAATGCCTGAAGATGCTGAGTTTTCAGGATTGCGTAGAACAAGTAAGATTACTTGCGTGTGAGGAATTTTGAGACCCAGCAATATGGGTCTGCTATTGCACATTATTCATAGAATCATAGAGCAGTTGGGTTGGAAGGGACTTAAAAGATCATCTAGTTCCAGCCTCCCTGCCATTGGCAGGGACAATTTGATGAAGGGAATTATGCCTCTTTTAGAAGAATGTTAAAAGTAGTTTCTACCTAAGTCATACAAAAAATATTCTTGTAAAATAATATGGACAATTTTCTTTCTTTTGGGTGTTATGTGTGGGCAGGAGACAAACTGTTAGCTAAAGTAAGTGAAAAGCTAAATTTCAACCTCTCAATAGTTGGCACTACTTAGAGAAGTCTTAATAGGTTTAGCAGGAAATTCAATCGTATTTTACCTGGACTGTCTCACCAGTATAAAGCTGCTACATTTAATGAGAATAGTAACTAAAAAACTACAAGTACAGGTAGAGAAAGTAATTCCAAAGACACAGAAAATGCTTTAAGAATACACCCTTGGTACAATTAGCTTATTGAAAATCCATGACATTGTATCAATGGTTAATCAAGGAACTGGCTCCTGTAAAGAATTGGCCAACCATGGCATCCCTGTTTAGTTTCAAAGGAGAAAGGAAAACATTTGCATAATCTCTGTCATGACCAATGACTTAATGTTTTGAGAAAAACAGTAACTCTTGGTTCACAAAACCAGTGGTAGAGAAGAAAGATTTCTGTTGTGATAATTTTAATAAATTGTGATCTGTGCAGATTATATTTGAGGCTATTAAAGCACACAGTATGTAAGCAAATAGCAGAACATTCTCCACTGTATTTGAATGATTTTGGGAACTTGCTATTTCTGACCACTTTGGAACAACTTGAACTGAATTACTGACCTCCAAGATTAGTTTATTTTATAAATTGCAAACAATAGAAAGTGTAAGCAATAGGATAGTGTATATATAGTCAATAAATACTGAAAAACAGTTTTCTAATTTTGCTGATGTGTTCCCAAAAGGCACATTTTTTACATGTCAAGGAGCAGGGTTTTTTGCTTGTTCATAATTTCCGTATAATTTTCCAAATATTCTATTCAGCCATCTCCTAGATTTTTAATTTTTCCCCCTGAAATTTGGTTTGGTTTTCACTACTCTTCTTTTAATTCACAAAATAAATAGCTAAAAGGGCCAATGGTGTAATGATTATTATAGAAAATACTGTTAACTCTCTAGTCCATTAACAAAACAAAACCAGTCTGCAGCTTTCTCTGAAGACCAATTTAACAGCCTAATGGAGTACTTTCTTCCCACTCTCCCTTTTACTTAAAAGAGGTGAGCAGTAGAAAAACAGCTGTGTTTGCAAGTAAGGGCCTTATCCCTCTCAGAATGTTTCCTTGCTTTATATTGGTACATTATTTTTCCATTATAATAAACATGGGCTGACACTTGCCAATGGTCAACAAGATAATTTTTTTTCCAGAATATTTCTTATTTGTGTCTTTAATGCACAGCATGCCCGGGCAAGGCTGGGGACAAAAAAAAAAAAAAAAAAAAAAGAGATAAGAATCTTGTATTACATCTCCAGAGGGTCGATGCATTTTGAGCCTCACAGATGCAAATAATACCAACTGCTGGTTGAGGTAATATCAAACCATATTCGCCTTAAGATGATTCTAGCAACAGTGAAATTAGTATTCTGGAAAGAAATGGGAGAAGGGAGAAGCAAATCTGGCATAATTTGGGCTGTCAATTGGACAAAAGCTGACATAATCATGTTAACTTCAAAAAATGTCTCTAGAGAGCCATAAAGCACATAGATTACTTGATTAAGATCAAAACAGATAGGAAATGTTGCCTGTCAGTGCTGTGGGCTTCAACACTACTACCAATATATAACTTGATATGTTATTTAGTGTCTTAGTCTAGTTGTACAGTCCCAAAGGTCTTTAGAAGATACATTTATACAGCACAATCACCACATCTGTATTAAATCATGGGTGAGAATCTATTTCAATTTCTTTTTCACCTTCAGCTCTTTGACCACAGACCATACACACATGATTTAGAAATCTATCAGCTACTCCTTTTATCACAAGGGTCAGAATAGTCTCTAGCTAGCATAAATAATAGAGACTTAAAAACCAGTTTAATTTTGCTCATTAACACATTAGGCTATCCCTGGTGCATTTTGTGTTCCGTTTTACATATATAAAAATGTTACAAATATAACACACAAATGAATTTTCTTTGCAACATAAAGGGATTTTTTCTCTCTTCCAAAATCAATGTATTCATTAAAAGAGATGAAAAATGGTATTAAAAAATGTCCCCACCCCCGCCACCAAACAAAAATAAGGCATTTGCTTCTAGCAGTGCTAAATGATGTTTGATGCTCCAGAGAGCCTTCAACATTCATTACAGAGCCAACCAGAGCTTCATTAAATATCAGTCTAGCATGTGTATATGTGGTACTGAGTGCTGGCCTCAGGAGCTTCCTTAGGCAATGTTCTATAGGTTTCTTTCATCTGTCATTTTGCTTTGACTTGGGGCGATTATCACTTTTATCATTAACAATAGAAAAACTCATTCCTTGGTGCATTTCATTTTCATTATTCCTTGCCCTGTGAGTATGACTGACACACACACATTCTTTTTCATCTTTTAAAGCATTGTAATTAATCATTTTAGATTCTCGCCTTGGAGTGTTCTTTTATTAGCACTGGTGGATCATATAAAATTGAGACTGTGTATTGGCACTAAGAAAACTTGCTGGGCTATCCTGGCTTAGTAGGAAAAGACTAGCTCTCATACATTTTATACCGGTTTAACTTAGCTGCCCTTCATATAGTCTATCCTGATATTCATTAACATAAGGAGAGTGTGAATTTAGCCTAGGGAGTGCCTAACGTTTTGAAACATCAAACACAAAAAGCTGAAAAAAACATCCTTTTTTCTCCATTGAGCATCACTGGAGGTTTTTTCATCTGAAAATGCAGTCTGAAAGTGCAGGCAGCAATTAAACAATTTTGACAATGAGGAAGAAAGATCTTAAACGTTCAGTGCTGGTCAGTGACTGAGGAGGCCTGGGTTACTGCCACTGCTGTGGGCTTCACGAGTTATCTTAAGCAAATGAAAAGTTCTCTTCTTGTTTTCCACCTGCAAAATTAAGATATGAGTGCTCCTTCTTCCCTCTTTGCTTCATTTGTTTAGGTTGTGGACTCTTCTGTACAGAAACAGCCACTTATGATTGCCAGCGATTGCATCTACCTCAATCTCACTTAAGCACTAATGTCAAACACATGATAATTGTGTGCCATTGTTGTAACGGTTACTGCCTGTGCATTAAATTATCTGAGAGAGACAGCACTGACAGGAGCTCAGAGAAGCCTTACTCCTGCAGGAGCAGAGTTGTTTCCCCTCCTCTCTGAACATCAGGATAAATTACCATAGAAACCACTGCCAGCGCCGAACCAGTGACAGACCCTCACTGGAACTGGAAGGCAGAAGCAAAGTGAACATAGCAGCAACACTGTTTTCTTTCTCTTTCTTCAGTTTGTGTTTGCCTCAGATGTTTAGAGCATAATTAGAAAAAAAAAAAAGAGAGAAAGAAACCCCAAAACCAAACCAACCAACCAAACAAAAAATCAGAATACAGAAAAATCACATTAGCCCTAAGCTTCAGTAGTAATATTTGGCACTCTTTTAAGATACATTGAAAATGAAGAAGATGTTGTATTTGCTATATGTCTTTTAAACAATGCCTGTGTCCACAGCATTTGTTTATTTTAATGCCTATTTTTTAAGAAAATGTATAAAACAGAAATAATGGACATTTTGCTACAAGAACCTGCAACACAATCCTGGTTTAGGATTAAGCCAATTTTCTTCCCTTTGTAATTCCTGAGGTGATGTGGAGATGCTAAACCTATTAGTATATGGAAGCTTATCTTACGTTTTTATGAATCCTCTGATTTCACATCTTCTCTAGATAATATTCACTTTGGCTATCTCCTCTGCATGAGCAGAAGCCCTGAGAACACAAAATTCTACTCTGTTTGCCAGATGCCAATCTGGGAAGCCTCCATTGAGGGAGCTTTCTGGCTTCTCTTACATTTGCAGCAAGGAGGAGTGATGTTCGGATGTTCCAGAGGTTCCATTTCTATATCATTTCAGTGCTATTTTCATGTAATGGTCTCAATCAGAAGAGAAGGCTTTGCTGTGGATAAAATAATAAAAAAATTTCACGTAGTTTTCCTTCACATTATCCACAATATTAAAATATATTTTCAAAGTCAGTACTGATTATTTATCAGAATGTACAACATATTATGTATAATGGCAGCGTATCACTTTGACCTCTATTCCTTTTACTTTAAAAAACAAAACTTTCATCCTTAAGAAAAGCCAGCAACAGCCACCCTGCCATCTATTCACACAATAAATAACAAACTGTTTTAATGAGTGCAACCAGCTGTCTGACAGTAAATTTGCACCTATGAGAAGAAAAGTTTGGGCCCTTTATTCTACTGTATGCTTTACTATGCTCAGAATAAAATTGCGCTGAAATATTGTCACCTTTTTTCTAGTATCTTGTGTTGCAACTCCAGAGCCTTCATTATAAATGAATAAGAAATTTCTGAGCTGTGGCTTAAAATGCAAAGATCACAATTTAAGACTATTTCATATCAGTTATCCAACTTAAATAGAGAGACCTTACATCCTAGACTGCCTGAAAAAGTATATACTTTCATAAAAATATAAGTTTCATAGAAAAGAAAATATGTTCATGTGGGTTGCAGAAATTTGATTTCTTAAACCTGCATTGTAGCCAAAAGGCCAGGGTGAGTTGAAAGAAATCCTTCAATAAAGGAAATATTAAAAAAGTAATTTGAATTTGAAATTATTTCCTTGAAGGAAAGAGAGGCTAAAGTTGTAAACCAGCCTGCTTAACCAAGCACTGAAATAAAGAACCACATCTTTTTAGTGTGAAAAGATTCTGCGGTTTGCACCCAGGTTCACCTAGACAACCAAGGAACACTGTCTGAATGTGATAATGAAGGATTTTTTACATTGTGCAGTTTTCACAGAGGTTGATTGGATAAATTTTATTTAAGGAAAAGCTCACTTCTGAAGATTTGTGAAGCCAGATGGTGCCCCATGAAGCTGCCTTGGAGCAAAGTATTTCTCTTATAATTTGAGAAATGCCAAATTTTCGTAGTTCCATATGGAATTCTTTTTGCTTTAAGGATAGCATTTGGCAAACATGGTGCTCTGTGTCTATTTGGTGATCCCCACTGCTACAATTATTTCTATGAGTCATCAGAAGAAACAGAATCCAGTAAAGAAAGTGCCAAAGAAAAATAATTGATTAGTTAAGAAAACAGCCTGTTAATTACATTTTCCACAAGAATCAAATTTCATTTTAAATTCTAGAAAATGTAACCCATACACTGAGTGGCCCGTGTTGTATTTCAATGGCCATATGCCATTTAATGTTATTTATTTAATGTTATTTAACCACAAATGTGTGATATCTACTAACCACATGAACTGACACCCAATGTGTCATTAGTTTCTTTATGGTACATACAGATCAGTTGAGGTATGTATATCATGAGATACCAGTCCACTGGAGACCTCCGATCAGTGGCACTTCTGTGGGAAAATTCTTCAAGAAGAGTCAGGGGGAACTTATGATAGCTTGTAATTTGTCCCTGTGCCTTGAAAAGACAACCTGTTACATTTAAATAGGTCAGCGCTGACAGACTTACAATGTAATTAATGTTGATTAAATCCATGTAGGACCAGGAAAATATGAAGGTAGAACTGGTTTAGAAATATTTTGCATATAAGTAATCAAGAGACACAGAAATCTAAATGTCTTTTGGAAGGTGTGTTGGTTTTGGCTGGGATTAAGTTAATTTTCTTCAACAACTGGAATGGGGCTATGTTCTGGATTTGTGCTGGAAACAGCATTGGTAACACAGGGATGTTTTCATTATTGCTGAGCAGTACTCTCACAGAGTCAAGGCCTTTTCTGCTCCTCACTCCACCTCACAAGGGTGACACAAACCTGACCCAAATTGACCCAAGGGATATCCCACACCATATAACATCATGGCTGATGTATAAATAGGGAGGAGAAGGAAGGGAAGAATGTTTGGAATGATGGCGTTTGTATTCCTAAGTCACCGTTGTGCATGTGGAGCCCCGCTTTCCTTTGGATGGCTGAATACCTACCTGCCCATGGAAAGTGGTGAATGAATTCCCTGTTTTGCTTTGCTTGCATGTGCAGCTTTTGCTTTACCTATTCAACTGTCTTTATCTCAACCCAAGGGTTTTCTCACTTTTACCCTTCCAATTCTCTTTCGCATACTACCTTGGAGGGAAGTGAGAATGGCTGCCTGTGGCTTAGTTGCTAACCAGGGTTAAACCATAATGGATAGCCAGGTTATGATTCAATCCTGACTGAATTTCATTGAATTGTGTGAATATTTAGATATTTTCATTATAGGGTTTTGGTTGGTTGGTTTGCTGTTTTGGGGGTTTGGTGGTTGTGGTTTTTTTGTTTTTTTTTGTTAGGTTTTTTTGGGGTTTGGTGGTTGTGGTTTGGTTTGGGTGTGTTTTGTTGCTGTTTTGTTTGGTTTTGTTTTGTTTTGTTAAATTAAGCAAGATTTATAATGGTAACTGTCATTAACTGAGGAGTAACTGTTCTACAAATAAAATATGTTAAATGAATAGGAGAGAAGGGTCCTCAAACCAAGTACAAACTGAGAAATAGGATAAATACTTGGAATATATTTTAGGATAAAATCTAGTCAAACAGAATATTAATACAACAGGAACAATTCTACAGTTCTACACAACAAACACTCTTGCAGTAGCTGATTTTCAACACAGTTAAGGTTGGTCTAACACAGGAACTTTGAGCATGGGAAACACTTCTCTTCCAGAAGAACAGCTAATAAAATTATTTTCTTCCCTTGTACGTTCCATTGTCTCTTGTTATACCAATACTCAAAATACATAAAACTGTCAGTCTGCATCTCAAAATTTTCAATGATCAGGAATTATTTTCTTGTTAACTGTCTTCCAGAACTTTTTATCTCTGACTACATATATCTATTCCCTTAATTTTCTCTATTGTCACTGAATAGAGATAGGATCTATTAATCTTCCTATTTTGCCCTTTATGAATTACTATGATCTAGAAGAAATGTATAAAGTTGCAAACTTTTCCACTGAAGAGACTATTGGTAGAGGTCAGCAGGAAGCCCTGTCCAGGTGTATCATTACAAAGGGGAAAAAGGACCTTCTGCTACAACAACTTGTTCTTCAGGTCTTCCACAAAATAGAATTAAGGTGTCCAAAGACTTGAAGAAAATTCTGAGTTAAGACGATTCAGGTAGTGTAATACACCCTGAAAGCAGCAGAAGCATGACTTAACATATTGTCCTGGGTTCAGCAGTAGCAGTCATGTTTCTCCTTCTTGGTAGCTGGTGCAGTGCAGTGTTTTGACTTTCGGCCTGGGAACAGAACTGATAGCGATGTTTTGGTTTGGCCAAGGACTTTGTGAGCCTCATGCTCTGCCAGGGAGGAGGGGAAGCCAGGAGGAAGCAGAGACAGGACACCTGACCCAAACTGACCAAAGAGGTATTCCATACCACAGCACGTCATGCCCAGGATGTAACTGGGAGTTAGCCGGAAGGGCTGGGAGACTGCAGGGTTGGAGGAGGTATCGGTCAGTGCTTGGTCGGGCTTGGGGGGCGAGTTATCGGTCAGCTGGTGCTGAGGTGTTGTATTCTCTTCCCTTGTTATTTCCTTTATCATTATTATCACTGGTGGTAGCAGTAGTGATGTGTGTTATACCTTAGTTACTAAACTGTTCTTATCTCAACCGGTGGGAGTTGCATTCTTTTTGATTCTCCTCTCCGTCCCTCCGGGAGCAGGGGGAGGGAAAGAAAAGGGGGGGAAGTGAGCGAACGAATTACCTGACTGGGTTTAAACCACGACACATATCCACTCTAAATCTGTGAAAGGTAGCTGGCAAGTGCCTGAGATACCACAAATTATATTCAAAACGTGACTTCTTTGTTCACTTTTGCTTAAAAAAGCTCCCTGCAAGTCATTATGGCTAAATATCATGGAGTGATTTGAAGGCAAGTTCATTTCATTTGCAGTCCAAAGAGCAGATACTTATTGGATGTATTTTCCATTATTTACTCATTGCTATTCCATTTTACATTTCATATTAATAAATTCATTTTTCTAGCTTGCAATCAGTTTATTAGTTTCAATAAGGGCTTTATGAATAGTTAATGATAACATAAACCAACAAAATCCAGAATCTGGTTAAAAATAAAACCTTTTGAAAATTTTGGCCTGCTGCCACTGTTATATGTGATTTGTATGAGATGGAACACACATCAGTTTTAGCAAAATTTTTTGTGAGGGTCGACTTGGCACCATGGATTGCAACTTCAGCATATGACTATAATAAATATCACATGAGAAAACATCCATAACCTTTTTTAAGAGTATCAATGCTATAATTTTCTAGATGTATGTGGCAAACCATAGATTTCTTTAGATCCACCTATTAGCGCTGCTAAGGGGAGCTGTCAGTTGTTCTTAAGATCTTAATCAAGGCCTTAAACTGCAAAGATTAATTTTTCAACTAAACTCACACACAAAGTGTAATGAAAATAAGTTTAAATAGTGTCAGAGGAAAAAAATAGTTAAATGGATTAATGTGTAATCTAAAATGCTTTTCAATAATATAAAAATTTAATTTTCAAAATAGGGTGATATAATTGCTTTGTGCAGTTAAACACTAACATTATCTTGAAAACTATAATATCATTATTAAAAAAATAGCTTTACCCCTCTTTTTTAATCTGAAATTAATGCAAACTCAATAGTTAACTAGCAGTATAAGCATACAGAGATAGTAACAATCGGGTCTAGAAAGACCTGAAAGCATAAGAATAGTTTGTCCTTATTTTGGGTAGGAGAATAAAAAAGACGCCAGGTTTGCAATGGCTGCACAAAAGGAGTTGGCAACTGGGTGGAGGAACAGTCTGTTTTCTGAGGGACCTCTTTCTCCTCATTGTAGTGTCTCAGTGCTGCCACTGAGAGGATGCTCATGCCTGGAGGTAGGGGTGGGGCATCCTCCCCAGTTTGGCAGCAAGAGTCCAAGCCCCTGGTCTTTGTCAGTCTCCCTTCCCTATCAATAGTCAGAGCAATTTTCATACTACCCCTGTCTTTGCAGGAAGATGCTGTCTCCAAAATAACCCTAGCTCCTAGACATAGGCCTTAAGGGTGCTGGCGCACCACTGCACCGCTCTCTTCCTTTATTGCAAAATGGTCTCTGAGAAGCAATTCTTGCCTTTCATTTACATATGAATTTAAAAAGGAATTAAATTTTTTAAGAGGCTGTATGTATTCAGTTCTTCTCAAGGCGTTTCTTTTACATCAAAGTGAAAATTATTAAGCTTCCTTTGATAAATACTGGATTCGATAAAGACTGGACAGTCAAATAATATTTCTAGAATATTAGTAAAGAATCTTTAAAAAGATGGAGAGAGAGCATTGAGACTCAATATCACATATTAACAGCGCTTACCTTTGTAATAGCCTGGGAAGTAATAGTAATGTCAACACCCACATGAAACGTGCATCCTCTGAACCATAAAATATTCTTCTCTGAACAGTCTCTGTCTGTAGCATAAATGAATTTTACATAAATCTAGCCATTGAGCACAAAAACAATATGGCACAAAACCTGTGCTTACAATGATTATCACACATATAGCTGAGGCCAAATGAGAGCCAGTTGGTAGCTGCTCATAAAATTTGGCAGTTAAAATACATACTTTAGGCCTTATGGCTGCATTCATTGCCATATGTTGAGAGCTGTCCGTCTCTATTTATCTGCAGTTATTGTATGTTTGGAACTGTCCACCCCTATTTATTTGCAATCCCTTGATTAGGCATAATGGCTTAGCTACTAAAAAATATTAACATATTGCTGCAGACTGAAGGAAGGATAACAGATATAATTAGATGTTGAGAGGAGACTGAACCTTGTCAAAAGATCAACTTTGATTCAGTCACACAATGACAAAAAGGGTGATAAGCACCCTACAGCTGTCATTCTAGAAAGATGCATGTTGTGTGCCAAGGTCCATTTCAGACTGCATTCTAGATTTTCTCTCAAAAGTAACTGTACACTGAAATAACAGTTAGAAAAGACTTACAGATTCAAACTATGAAAATCTGATCTAAACTTGCCCCAGTATTCTGACTGCACTGTTAACTGGCAAGACTACATCCAGCTCTATAAAAAGGTGGATGATATATTGGATACTGAAATTGCAGAGAATCCCTCTTGAGAGGCTGATGCTTTGGAAAGGGCCTGTTGCTGTCTTTTGGAGATGGCAAATCAAAGATTCCTGTATGGCAAACAGGAGAAATGAATTTCACCACAATGACTAGATCTGCTGCGCACAAAACCACACCACAGTGCCTTTGTTAGCCTGATTGAGGAATGCATCCCAACAGAATGAATGCAGAGGCAGAAATTAAGCTTCATCTCTCCCTCCTCTGGCTATGACTAGTTCTGACAATACTTGGCATGACCCTTTGATTCTAGCTATTGTTACTTCCCTGGTGTGTTATTTTTCTCGTGATTCTTTCTCTTTCTTGTGCTTCTTTTCCTGACTTCTGTCTAATATGTGTTGGGTTTAGCCAAGCAAAGATAAATCCACCTTTTTGCAGCACTGCCACGAGACTTCAACCCAAAAGCTATGCTTTAAACAACATAAAGCTGCTAAAAGTTCGCTGGGTTTCAGAGTGGCTGATAAGACATGGTGCTGTGCCTGTAACTTCCTAGCAGCAAAGCTGCAGGGGAAGGAAATTCAAGAAACACAAGCTGACAGACAGAAGCAGCATTTTCTTTTTTTGCTTGTTTGGTTTTGGTTTTGTTTTTTGTTTTTGTTTGTTTTTTTTTTCATTTGTCTCCTGTTGTGTGAGTTGGTTTTGGTTTGGTTTTGGTTTATGCCCTTTTTCTTTTTTTAAACAAACAAAATGGAGTATCAGTGGCAAAAAAACAGTACTTCAAAACTACATATATTGACTCCATCTTTTCTCAAAAGAGTTGTTAATACATACTCTAAAAGTCTGTTTAAACCATGATTTCACCTTGTAAAATGCTTCAAAGCTTAAAGAAAAGGGATGATGGAAACTCCCCAAATTAAACAACTTACATAATTATATGCAAGATATACTATTGTTTTCTGAATCATTTTAAAGCTGTTGTTAATAGGTCAGAATATTTTCCATGCTGGTTTTTACCAGGAGAGGAAGCTGAAAATAGCCAGATACAAAGATCTTTTGAGGTAAGCCACTCACGTAACAGCCAAAACACCTGCTTCAGACGGCTAGCTGGCCCCTTGTATCAGAGCTTCATGGCAGTTTGTGCTTTTTCTGAATGTATTTATCCCTATAAAGCTCCCACAAGCAAGGGAAGAGCTCTTATCATCATTTAGTTGAAGGATTTAGGCACCCTAAGGGCAAAAACAAAGAAGGATTTAAGTGTTGAAGCCAAGATACTTTGTTCCCGAATATCCCCCCGCTTATTTAAATACATGGGCACTTAGCAGCTGGCAGACTCTCCCATTTTCAGCTCCAGTATAAGACTTTCTTTTCAACCAGCACTGAAAAATTCAGCATTTACAAATTTTTAATTGGGATCTTCAAAGCAAGCCCCTACTAGGAGCTGCAGGAAAGATGGGAGCACATCTAATGAAAGTCAAAAACTACCACAAATGCTGAGAGGAGGGGCTACTCCCCTTTAGTGATAGGGCAAAGACCAAGTCAGGTACAGCTTTGCGGCACTTTCATATTCATGAAACAGCCATTGGTCAAGATTTTTTTGTCTGAAAGTTCCAGCTAGAAATGTACACCTGACTCTCGGAACCAGTCTGATCTTTCTTGGTAGGTTTGATCCAGTTACTCTTCTCTGCCTGTGAAAAAAGCAACAAGCTTTCCTGCAGAACTTTATGTTATGCAGTTATCTTCTTTTTCCACCTTTCATCCTGCTTTCCCGATGGCATAACAGGGTAATACCCTGTAAATACTAACTCTTGTGGGTAAGACTTAAGGGAAAACATTTCAACATTTGTAGCATAATGAATTAGACACTGGCAGATAAGCTTGTCTTTTTTGAAGTTCCCAGACTAAATCTATCTCTCTGTCTTTTATTCTCAAACAGAAGCCTTTTCTAAACCTTTTCAAAGGTGTATCCATCACAAGTCCTCCTGATAGAAGTACTCATTTACCCAACTCTGATCAGCAGGATTGTGAAGTGAGTGTCTCCCATACAGCTTCTGGCAAGGATTAGGAAGAAATCAAATAAAATCTGAGATTTGCTATTAATTATGAATGTCTAAAAGGAAGTGTGGAAATTGAAGAGAAGGCAAGAGATAGTTTCACACAGCTTTTAAATAGGACTGTTATGACCAGACTAGAGACTCATGGTCAGGAATACTGTAAAGCAATTCACAGAATAATTTCCTATGAAGTAATATATTTCATATCTTACATCATACATTTTCAGTTTCTTGAAGACAGGAGGGGAAGTAGCTTACTGATGCATCTCAGGAGAAAACCTTTAAAAGGAATGTTAAAATTCAGCACCAAACAGGAATATTTCTGCATAACCTAAAATATTTTGCCTGAGTAGGTCTCACTTTATTGTCCTGTTAGGAAAACATAGTTTCTTCTCCCTGCACAGAAGGAATTGAAAGATTCCAAAGCAAAGGTATGAACATTATTAATGGTGAAATATTTTCTTCTTCGATAGTGTTGAAACATAAATTATTAAAGAGCTCCATAAGGTTTGCATGGGATTGCTCATTTGGCTGTTGCTTTTGGAACATGCAAACATGTATACTGAATATATACAGCAATGCAGAAAACAGCAAGGCTCAACCATATCAGCTGATGTGTTCAGCACATTTTTACTGGCACATGGAGCAAAGGAAAATTTTGCTACTTGCAAGGATTAGGCTAAATTCATTAGTCTGTGAATACCCAAGAGCTTTCCTGGTGTAAGGTCCTGCTCTGAAGCAGTAGCTTTGCTGGGCCTGAACTTTCAGAGTAACAAGTGATGTGTCAGAGAAGGGGAGTAAATGGAGAGTGGTGAAAAGCAATTTTAATCATCTTCCACCAGGGTGCCCACAAACACCCTGTACCAATGACACAACTGAACGCAATGCTGAAAAGTGCTCTTTGGAAGGAGGACTGCGGCTGGCTCCTTGATATGTATTAATAGGAGGTATAAGATGGAGGAGATCCAGAAATATAAATCAATTTCTAAACTGGCATTTTAAACAGCCTTGTGTTTTCTTTCAAAACCTAGGCAAGAGCAACGTCACACAACTCTGGACTTGTTTTTTCTCATTCCTTCCAGAAAAAACATGTATCTTAATTAAGTCTTCGTATGTAAATACGCTGCAGGACATTTATTGTTAAGGCAATTATGCAATTACATGCATTTGTTCATTTAGAAAATAAGCATATCTGTCCCTTACTCTAGATGCGTATGATCATGATAATTGTTATGCCCTGAGCTCTTGATACTTTGCAAAGCAGGTTCTTCGAGTCTAATTTAAATATAACAAGTGTGTCACCTCCTGTATTTTAAATTTACACTTGACGCTGACTTTCAAGACAGCCTACTTGGCAGCTTTTTCTAATATAGTTGCATGTTTCTCACCTACAGAGATATCTTCTCTTTCCAGAGTAGATCTTATGCAAAGGTCTGCAAGAAAACCTGGATTTTTCTGTGAAAACTAGAAGCCATGGAATTATTTAATTCTTGATTCCACTTGGCATTGCAGGCCTCGATTTGAGCCTTGAAATATATTGATTTACAAATTACAAATAGAGTTATAGAACTGAAACAATGAATATACATTATGCTGAACCTTTTCTTGGAACACTAAAGATAGCTGAGGGTAATGAATACATCCAGGATGGATATATTCAGATTAGCAATGCGATAAAAATGTGCATGGAGATACCATGTATAAGAATCAAAACGAGATTAAGAGAGGTGACACCAACTGCTTTATGGATTGTGTCTGCATTGGAAATATATTCTTACAGAAAATGCAAGAAATACATGTGTTGCTGTGGCAGATTATCATTTAAAGTAAATGATTTATATAAATTAAACCATGTTTTCACAGCAACTGCACTTTGTAAAATGTGTCAGACATGATTTTTTTTCAGTACAGTTTATTAGAAAGATTCTAGAAATGTTTTAAACTTAATTAAATTAAAATAAATGTTTCTTAGTTAAATAACATCTAGTGGAGGGGTTAGTAATCATGTCCAATTTTTGATATGCCACTAATACAGAGAAATTTCTCTGCAGTGTGTATTGAGTTACTTCTATTATGAATATTCAGGAAACTTAAGATATTAATGATACACGTTTTTTTAAAACACATTAGGCTTAGGTACTAATATGGCTTAGATATTCCACTGCCCTCTTTTTCCTATTCAGGGAAAAAAAAGAAAGAGTTGAATTTTCTGACCTTTAGATTTACAGCTTATTGCATAACAGCTTTTCTACCTATTGCATCTGGAGGATACAACAGCTGGAATAAAGAAACATTCTGGCTGTTGTTACATCTACTAACATTCACCCTTGTCATATTTTGCACAGTACATTAAGCAAAAACATAACAGGCAGTTATTACTGAGCCATCTTTCTATTTCAGTGAATCTTTGTTAGGCAGGGACAGAGGAGCAGGAAAAATGAGCAGAGGTGGAAAAAACAACCAAAGAAACAAAACCCCCAAAACAGAAAAAATAATTGCATTGTACCATGTTAGGAGTGGTGATGAGGTTTTCAGAACCACAATGTACTTGTTATGAAAGAGACATTAAATGCAACATTAAAGCAAAGCAAAAGAGAAATACTCTAAGAAAACAAATATAAAATGTTGCTATCAAACCAGCAATCTAATCATAGGAATAGAACAACAGAGGGTAGAGATTTCATATGCCAAGATGCACGGAAACTTTATATTACTGCAGTGGGAACACAATGGAGTATAATAAGGCATAAGGTGATGTACTTACATCTCCCATGTGCAATTTTATGTACATTCTTATAGTCATCTGTAATGTGTTCGCTTTTTTTTGTTGTTTGTTTTTTTTTTGTGCTTAGAACATAGTGAGCAAGTTTGCCTCACTAGCAGCAGAGGTCGTAAAAGCTTTGCTGAACCATTGGGTCATCTGTGGGCCATCCTGCGGGATGTGCTGGGAGGATAGGAAGCCCTCTGCGCCTGGCCACAGGTACCACCACATCCACAGCCATTCAGCTTCTGTCTCACAGAAGGGGAATGAATATAACTGCCATTTCTGCAAAGTCTTTCTTTCCCTGCTCCTTTTCCTTTCTTTTTCCCTTCTTCTTTCCCCCCTAATCCCCTAATATTTGGAAAATTCTGGCTATATTTGTAAATAGTTTAGGGATGATGGAACTTGCCTTTTTGGAAATATGTTGGCTGAAAAACTAAAATTCACTCAGTCTCATGTTACCTACATCCAATTGGCCTTCATGATATTCAGCATTTTTGAAATTGGTGCCAGTCTGGAAAGTTAAGACATGGGCTATTATCATGGGCCATTATAGCAATGGGAGTTAGCAAAGAGGTTTAAAATCCAGTGAAATGGATTTGAGAAGACAGGAGTAAACAAACATATCCTTTCATATAAGAGATATGTGACATTGTTAAAGGGCTACTCCCATGTAAGCAGATGACTGAGAAGTAGTATCTCATTGCCCAATAGACCCTGCAAATATTTTCTTAATTCTTAATGAAGCAAAATGACTTTCAGTCATGCTTTCCAAATTAAGTATTGCTATTAATTTCCAGCAATTAAATCTTAATGCAGATCTTCTGAAAGATATGACTTCACTAAAAAAGAAGCACACTTATTTCGCATAAGGAAGTGGAAAAGGCAGTCCAAAGACCACAGAAAACACTAGGAATATATGACTCCTTCTTTTTTGACTAAATGTTTGAAATACTACTAGTATAAGAAAAACAACTGAAAGTTTTAAAATACACACATTTATATCTGTATATATTTTCTATATTTGCTGACATGCCTTAACTGTATTACATGAGAAAAAAAAAAAAATTAAAATTAGGAATCATGGTTGCTTTCAAAGTGCACAAGAGATAACAAATCAAATCAATGGTCCTTATCTCAGCAGACTATTGAAAACTTCAGGAACACAAAGAATTTTTTTGGCATGTCTTTTATTGAGAAATCTAATATGAATGTTTTTCATGTTCCCACAAAAGTGAACAATTATAACATGCTCTTTAGCCATATCTTTCTTGCCAGGAAGAGTGTGGATGGGGAGCCAGAGAAATCTCTGTCTTTCTAGGTATAAAACAAAATGTCCAGAAAAGACTGTTCTCCTTCATTACAGAAAATGTAGCAAATAATCAGCAACATCATACTGTCAGTCTACTTTTATTCCAGTTAACAAAAATATATAGGTAGTTATACAGGTAAATGCAGTTAGATGATATCAGAGTAAAATTTACCACCTTGAAAGTCAATTATTTCCCTGTTATTACCTTGCTGTTTTAATAGTCACACTTCAGAATTCTCTTCAAATGGAATCTAAAAGCAGTTGCAAAATCGGGTAGCAATGGGAAGATTTAAACAGCAATATCTCTATATTACAAAGACATGCATGGGGCTTTCCCTGAATACAAGTTTTCCAGTGTAGCAATATCTTTTGTCTAATCCTGAGTAAAACGTGTAGATCACTCATATTTCTGAGGACAAACTGGTATTTAATAATGGGAAAGAGGGGTAGTTGTTCCTATCAGTTCTTTTCAGTTGTTTCCATTTTTTTTCTGTTCCACAGCCTTTGCCTCTGTTGACTTCTGAATGAGGCCTACCAAAGGGATAATCTGATTACAACTGTATCAGAGGAAATCAATAAATAAGGTTGAGAAATGTCACTTTCTGGAAACAAATAATACTACTTCTTCAGGGTCTGTTACGTAATAGTCTTCAGTACTACAAATTCATTATTTAAAAGTCGATGTAGTTTTTGCTCCCAAGGGTAAGTTTTCAGATTTGCTTTAACTGTATTGTCAAGGGAAGCTTGAATTACAAACATCAAGAAGTATAGTTTCAATATTTAAAAGATTAGAAAATTCAATTAGACTGGAAACATAGAGTGAATTTCTAATATATATTTCCCATTTGCTTGGAAAAGCATTCTGAATTAAAAATCTCCCTTTGCTGTCAATCCCCACAAGTGAATAAATTTACAAGTTAGGCTAATTTCATGTGATGACAGCAAGCGGTCCTACACTGACAGAGGTTGACATACAGTATGACTAACACAGAAACAACACGGAGTTTCTTGTCAGTTACAAAGTACGTGTTTCTATTTGAAGTCAGTACCTGCTACCATGACACAGAGCCAGCAGCCAGCTCTGAGCACATTTACTGCAGATTCTTTTAAGAGTGTCACATCACTAAAGCAAAGTTGCTTAGTGGCTGCCGAATAGTAGCTCTTTGAGCTGAAGGAAATACTACGCAGCTTCAGAAAAAAAAAAAAACAAAAAAAAACTCAGAGAGAATAAATGAATAAGACAGTACCTACTGCCTTACTTAAATGGAGTGTGGTACTTTACTTTTGCAGTTGTTCTGTTTGCTCTGTCATGGACAAGATCTTCATGTTTAGAGTATTCAAGAAAGACTGGGATACTGTTTTCTTACCTACTGCTGATCCTTTGACAAGCAAGGGCTTGCAACACTGACAAGGTAAGATTTTTCCTAGAACCAAGAAGTGAAGAGTGGCTAATCAAATGTGCTACGGGAAACATGTATCCACATGTAAAAATTGATTTTCCAATAATCAGTGTGCCTAGGGTACTCTTTTAATGTAGTCTGACCAAAAGATAAGCAATTTCAGGTGCAATACCTAAAACCACCAGATTAATATATTCCCTTGGGGATGTCTAATTAACCTTATTTCCTGATTTATCATTTGGTAAGAATGATACAATTTATTTTTGAAAATCACAAAAAGGTGGGCCTATTACTGACCCAGATTAGGAACTACAGGAAGGCAGAGGACACAGGCAGTGAAAGGAGTGAGGAATAAATGAGTTAGTGAAAGTGCACAATATTTATCTGCTCTCAGCTGTTCTTTTCTTAAACAACCTCCTGGGGGGGGGGGGGAAGTTGTTTATCTGCTAATACTAAATAGTATGAATTTATGACATGAATTTATTCTATGGAGTGAACAAGTTCTCACCATTAAACACATTTATGGGTTTGAAAATCGCTTTACTGTGTGTCTTTGTTGAAATTCCTCTCTTCTGGATAAAACTGCACTTCAGCTACACAAGGATTATATAAGCAAACTGCTATACAGGAACCATTTGGCACATGCTCTGCTTTTAGACTTCACAAGTGAAATCACATGAGATGGTACTGCAGCTATAATTTAAATCAGCTGAAAACAGCTGCAGTATGTTATAGCAATGGGGAAACACCACCTGACATTTCAAATGTTAGGACATAAATCTGGAATATCAGCTTAGTGGAAATCAGTTTCTCTGGACTGAGCTGAAGAGAGCAGAGTGCAGCCGCTGGGTTTGTACAACTTTTTGAAAGCCGGGGGTGGAAGCTCCCATGGAAAGTGCTAGAAAAGAAGGGAGCATGGGAAGTCATTTTTGAAAGCCTGCTTACAGATCATGAGTGCAGTTAAAAATCAATTTGGCTTCAGTGTGACTTATTTCCAGTGCATCCAGAAAAAACTGTGTGGTTCTGGCTCTCATGTAATTGGCTTTATAATCAGTGGACTTAGACGGTAATTGACCACGTTTAATCACTACACTTTTAGAAAAAACAAACAACCACTTTTATTAGGCAAGGTCTTGTCTTTAAAGTTTGTCTTCAGAAATGTCTTAATGAAGAGCAGATATAATTTTTCCAGTTTGACCAATATCAGTCTAAATAAACCTGCAAAGACGACCCAAGGAGTAGGCTATTTTCAACTTTTCTAGACATAATGCAACTAGGATTTGTAGGTTCACTGCAGGAAGGTTTGCAGGAAGATAGTTCCATCTTAAAACAGAGGCAAATGTGATCACAGCTGCACTATAGCTCAGGATGAAGGTTGCAAAGCCAAGTGGCTTCAGCCAGTCTCTGTAATCTGCCAGACCTGGTGTCGCTCCAGGGATCGGCCAGAGCAGGCTTTTCCATGTGCCTGCCTAGGCATTTTGGGCTTAAGTGTATGTCATGAGATTGTGTGTCAGCCTATTTTTACATATCAGATCTGTGTGCATCCATATCCTCAGAAACAAGGTGGCAAAGGTTGTCCTGGTTTTATCCAGAATGTAACTATAATCTAAACCATACAAAAAATGTTTTCTAAGTCCTGTTATGGAATGAATTAAAGATTTTAAACATATCCATGTACTGTGTTTTCATTTCCTTTGTTTAATCCCTGAAGGTATTTCCTTAATATTTGGGATATTTCAGAAATAGCCAGTCACACTGAATTTATGAACCATCACACCAGCCAAACTGACAGGAGCAGACAACATGTGTACTAACTAACGGGGGGAAGCTAAACCATTGAAGACCCTGACACTTGCTAGCCTAGAAATGCAGCATGCATTATCTCAGCGAGTAACCTACCACATGTCAATCTGTGGAGTTCAGTTCTTATTTAAGCATGTGAAAAGTCTTTTATAAACGTCTCAGTCACCTGCAGAATGTCTTTCCAGCAGTCTAAATTTTTGCCTGTGCTTGTAGATTGCTGTTAGTTCAAATAAACCCTGGTAACTAACCCAGCTGAGCTCCTCCTTTCTGAGAACTTAGATACCTTTACCTGAAAATAAAACATGCATTTCTTACAGGACACATTTTTTACCTGATCTTCCCTTCAATACATGCAGATTATCCTCGTATTTATCCCATGGAGGGTGATATGCCACCTTTTTGTCTGAAGCTGCGTGAAGAGTAGACTTAGCTGAAGTTAAACGGGAAGAATTTGGTGTGTGACGTTTGGTCCTCACGCTGACAAATTTATCTTGGATGCAGTAGAAATGAACTTTCCCTCAGATAACTTCCAACATGTCTTAATTGTTTCTCATTAAATTCTGGCAGAAGTGTCTTCATCAAAGAACAGATTTCAAAATCGCTTTACAATCAATTTTGAAATGTTCTTTAATTACAATTTTTAAAAATGAACATATATATATTAAAGAAGTCTTACTAACATTTCTGATTATGAAGTCCTTCTGCAGAGTAACAATCAATTCTGCCCTCCTGAGAGGAAGCACTCTATCCCTGGGCTGTTAAATGTGCTAAATTACTGTTCAGTTTTGATTAATTTAGAGCAGAGATTGAGTCAATCATTATAGTGTATTCAAACACATGTCAATAGCAACTGTTGAATCGATGACTCACCACATTTGTTATTTCCAGATCTATGGTGAGGTGAACCTGGAAATAATACACTTTCAATAGTGATGTTTGCTTGTACAAAGGGGGTAGACATGCTTTCCCAAAGTATTCAAAAACATTTACTTTTAAAATGTCTATACCAGCTACATATTTGCATTTATAGAATCATAGAATCATAGAATAGTTAGGGTTGGAAAGGACCTTAAGATCACCTAGTTCCAACCCCCCTGCCAATGGCAGGGACACCTTACGCTAAATCATATCACCCAAGGCCTCGTTCAACCTGGTCTTGAACACTGCCAGGGATGGAGCATTCACAACCTCCCTGGGCAACCCATTTGAGTGTCTCACCACCCTCACAGGAAAGAATTTCTTCCTTATATTCAGTCTAAACTTCCCCTGTTTAAGTTTTAACCTGTTACCCCTTGTCTTATCACTACAGTCCTTAACGAACAGTCCATCCCCAGCATCCCTATAGCCCCCCTTCAGATACTGGAAGGCTGCTATGTGGTCTCCACGCAGCCTTCTCTTCTCCAGGCCGAACAGCCCCAACTTTCTCAGCCTATCTTCATATGGGAGGTGCTCCAGTCCCCTGATCATGCTCGTGGCCATCCTCTGGACTTGTTCCAACAGTTCCATGTCCTTTTTTTGTTGAGGACACCAGAACTGCACACAATACTCCAGGTGAGGTCTCACAAGAGCAGAGTAGAGGGGTAGGATGACCTCCTTCGACCTGCTGGTTAAGCTCCTTTTGATGCAGCCCAGGATACGGCTGGCTTTCTGGGCTGCAATCGCACACTGGAGCCGGCTCATGTTCATTTTCTCATCAACCAACACCACCAGGTCCTTCTCCACAGGGCTGCTCTGAATCTCTTCTTTGCCCAACCTGTAGCTGTGCCTGGGATTGCCCCGACCCAGGTGTAGGACCTTGAACTTGTCATCATTAAACTTCATGTGGTTGGCATCAGCCCACCTCACAAGCATGTCAAGGTCCCTCTGAATGGCATTCCTTCCCTCCAGCGTATCAACCGAACCCCACAGCTTGGTGTCATCAGCAAACTTGCTGAGGGCACACTCAATACCACTGTCCATGTCAGTGACAAAGATGTTGAACAAGACCGGTCCCAACACCGATCCCTGAGGGACACCACTTGTCACTGATCTCCAGCCGGACATTGAGCCATTGACCACAACTCTTTGCGTGCGGCCATCCAGCCAGTTCTTTATCCACCGAGTGGTCCATCCATCAAATTGATGTCTCTCCAATTTAGAGACAAGGATGTCGTGTGGGACAGTGTTGAACCCTTTGCATAAGTCCAGGTAGATGACATCAACTGCTCTACCCCCGTCCATCAGTTCTGTAGCCCCATCATAGAAGGCCACCAAATTGGTCAGGCAGGATTTCCCCTTAGTGAAGCCATGCTGGCTGTCACCAAGCACCTTGTTGATTTTCATGTGCCTTAGCATGTCATCCAGGAGTATCTGCTCCAAGATTTTGCCAGGCACGGAGGTGAGACTGACTGGTCTGTAATTCCCCGGGTCATCCATTTTCCCCTTCTTGAAAATGGGGGTTATATTTCCCTTTTTCCAGTCATTGGGAATTTCACCTGACTGCCATGATTTCTCAAATATGATGGACAGTGGCTTAGCAACGTCATTCGCCAGCTCCTTCAGGACCCGCGGATGGATCTCATCAGGACCCATGGACTTGTGCACGTTCAGATTTTTAAGATGGTGTTGCTTGTGCTGGGCCATACCGTCCTTCCAACAGATGTCAGGGTGGTTGAAGTCACCCAGGAGAACAAGGGCCTGTGAGCGTGAGGCTTTTCCTATCTGTCTATGGAGTGCTTCATCCACAGGTTCTCCTTGATCAGGCGGTCTGTAACAGATCCCCACAGTAATGTCTCCCACAGCTATACTCCCTTTAACCCTGACCCACAAACTCTCTGTTGACTGCTCACCTGTCCCCAGACAGAGTTCCATACTCTCCAGCCTATCCCTAACATAAAGGGCAACTCCCCCTCCCAGCCTGCCAGGCCTGTCTTTTCTAAAAAGCCTGTAACCTTCCATTCCAACACTCCAGTCATAGGAGCCATCCCTCCAAAACATTCAAGAAAGTTAGTTTAGTAGCAGAAATACTTCCTGAAATAAAAGAATTTAGTGTGGAAAGTTAGTTACAGAGAGATCATTAAAAAAAAACGGTTATGAATGTCAACATGAGCACACTGATTCCAACAGCAATTCTCATCTATACACTCCTGGGCAGAATACTTTTACTAGGTCAAAAAACCTAGAATATAAATATTCCCAGTGAATGCCTTGCAAGTTTGTTACTTATCAGTAGATTTCTGAAATCCTTGAATTTTAAGCTGAGAAAAATCACAGAACACAAGTGGCTTTGTGCACAAAAAGACAGTGCACACAGAATACTGACGCGCTTACCCATTTTCATTGAAATAATAGCTTTCCGGTATTCCCATCCATCAATTTTTAGACAACCTATTCTGGATACACGAATTAACACTGTTTTCATTCTGTCCTAATGAATTGCACAGTATTCACATCATATTCTAGATTTCCTGGGAAGCCAATGGTAATTTTGTACTTACCAGGAAGAGAAGCAGAGAGCCTGTCTTCAGTTTATAATGGTAAGGCATTTTAGCAATTGGATGAAACTTTGCAGGACCCATAAAAGTGGCCCAATGTTATTGGATGGTGATAATTTTCTTTTCAGAGATTGATTCTTTTTCATTATATTTCTGTCTGAGTGCAGGTGTAGGGAATAATAGCCCATGGCAGTGAAAAGGAAGAAGAAAGTCAATAAAAACTGGGGATGAGAAAGAAACTTCATTTTTAGTTTGTGTTCACTGCTGCTACTGTGAACACAATGACATGCTTTTATCTCATAAGAGCAAAGAAAGTCAACGTGTAATGCTTGCTTGTTAACCCACTCTTTCTGCAATTTGGAAAGAATAATGTCTTCTAATATATCTGTATGTATTTGGCTGTGTGTGAATCTGCTTGCCTGAAAAGCAATGGAAGAACATTATTTTGCACCACAGAATGCAGGTAATTTCAGCAGACCAGACTTTCTGAAGGACTGGGTATAGATTGGGACTATAATTAAACATGTTGACCTTCCTGGTTAAAGATTTTATGATCTGTGTCCATGTGGGAGTCAAGAATTAAAAAATAAAAAAAAAAAAAAACAAAAAAACAACCCAACAACAACAAAAAAACAACCTGCAAATTTAAAGGCTTCCTAGAATATTTTCTGCCTTGCACACTGTTTTATTAATCAAAGAAAAAAGAAAAAGGAAGAAAAATCTCCCTAACGCCAGCACATTGATAGTGTACCTGAAACTCCCCCCCTCTTATTGTGATGTCAATAGACAATGAATGTAAATTTTTCAAAAACTGAGATAGTATTTTATTTCCTCTCTGGAAGGGAATTACATAATAACTATTTCCATATGGAGGTTATGACAAGTTTTTTTTTCATTTCCTCTTACAATAGCATATTATAACTTTATAGTAGCTATACTAGTAGCCATAGTGGACCAGTATCATACAATGTACATGTTAACATATTAGTAGAATTAATTACATTTTTGATATTGCAAACTGAAGTATTATACTCCTACCTGCATGCTTTCTTACTCTGCCAAGAATTTCAGTACATAAATGTAACAAAGGCTCATGATTTTTCCACAAGAAAATAGAATTTACTTTAGTTACAAATTTTGCAATTTGTTTTTGCATGTTCATTTCACACATATTTAAATAGTAGTCTTGCCCAAGCAAGTCTTGCCCAAACTTTATTATTTCTTGCAGAAAGGAATAACCCCAGGCACAGCTACAGGTTGGGCAAAGAAGAGATTCAGAGCAGCCCTGTGGAGAAGGACTTGGGGGTGCTGGTCGATGAGAAAATGAACATGAGCCAGCTTCAGTGTGTGCTCACAGCCCAGAAAGCCAACCGTATCCTAGGCTGCATCAAAAGGAACATGACCAGCAGGTCAAAGGAGTTGATCCTGCCCCTCTACTCTGCTCTCGTGAGACCTCACTTGGAGTATTGTGTACAGTTCTGGTGTCCTCAACATAAAAAGGACATGGAACTGTTGGAACAAGTCCAGAGGATGGCCACGAGCATGATCAGGGGACTGGAGCACCTCCGGTATGAAGATAGGCTGAGAAAGTTGGGGCTGTTCAGCCTGGAGAAGAGAAGGCTGCGTGGAGACCTCATAGCAGCCTTCCAGTATCTGAAGGGGGGCTATAGGGATGCTGGGGATGGACTGTTCGTTAAGGACTGTAGTGATAAGACAAGGGGTAACAGGTTAAAACTTAAACAGGGGAAGTTTAGACTGGATATAAGGAAGGAATTCTTTACTGTGAGGGTGGTGGAGGAACACAAGAGGTTCCACTTAAACTTGAGAAGAAACTTCTTCTCAGTGAGGGTGACAGAACACTGGAACAGGCTGCCCAGGGAGGTTGTGGAGTCTCCTTCCCTGGAGACATTCAAAACTCACCTGGACACATTCCTGTGTAACATTATCTAGGTGTTCCTGCTCCAGCAGGGGGATTGGACTAGATGATCTTTCGAGGTCCCTTCCAATCTCTAGAATACTGTGATACTGTGATACTGTGGTGAGGCACTGGAATAGGTTGCCCAGGGAGGTTGTGAATGCTCCACCCCTGGCAGTGTTCAAGGCCAGGCTGGACAGAGCCTTGGGTGAGATCGTTTAGTGTGAGGTGTCCCTGCCCATGGCAGGGTGTTTGGAACTAGATGATCTTAAGGTCCTTTCCAACCCTAACTATTCTATGATTCTATGATTCTATTTAAATTAGGAATAAAACGTATGAAATATTGCCAGATGTTCTTCTGAGTAAGGAATTCTTTTCCCATATTTTAATAAGATTTTGAGAAGAAGAAATTGGAGAACAGAAAAGTTAGGATTTAATTACACATAGCAATGCAGACTCATTAGTATAAATTAGTATAAATGACAATGTTTCTGTGACTTTCCTTTTAACCTCAGTAACCATAATGTCTTTTTGAGGATATATGTAATGATACAAACTATACTCGTAAATGCCAGAAATCAGCTACATAATACCATAATACTATGGGAGGGGTGTGAAAAGCAGCAAGCCCCTGAAACCAGCTACAGCATACAAATAACAGTGAGGGTAAATAAGTAACCAACATTGTGAAAAATACATTTTCATTTGGCTTTAGTTTCATAAGCAAAAAACTGTTATAATAATATACAGCTGTTGTGTGCCTGTGTGCATATACAGACACAGAGATACACACATGAATGCACTCTTGGCTGTACCATGTCTTTTGGCTTGGTTGTTTGTGGTTTTTTTTTTTGACAGTCCTTTAAATGTGTTTTCTTTATTCTACCTGTAGTCACATTTAGACACTTATGAATGTGCAGCAAGGCTGAATAATGACATGGAACTACCTAAACATGCTGGGAGCACTATACTTCATTTTGAGCCTCAATTTGCACCTGAATCATTATCATTATATCCAGCAGTATCACACAGCGTACGAAACTTTCCTTATTTAATATTGTGAATGTCCTTTAGAAGTAAGTGGTAAGCAAGGAGGGTTCAGTAAAAGATATGGAATTGAAAAAAGGATAATGAAATTCACTTTAAAAGAACAACCAAAATACCTTCATATATTAAATGCATAACACTAAAATTCTATTTAAAGTTTACACAAGGGTATAGAAAAAAAAAAAGACAAAAAATATTCCTATGGCATATGGTGGCAATGGAAGATGAACTTCTGCCTGTAAAAACTCACAATTGTGGATCTGGATCATTTGGCCTCATCAAAGACACAGGGACTTAAGGGGATTGATGTGAGATGCAGAATTAGGTAGTGGAGGAACTGCATGAGGACGAACAGGTCTTGTGATGCATCAGCAGGATTTCTGTCCTATAGCAGATCTCCTCTCAGGTTCCTTTGGGAGGGATTAAAACACCTGGCTCTAACTACCACCCTACAAGGGTGCAGATCTCTACCAGGTCCTGTGCCGTAGCTGCCTGTAACCATGCAGGCATCTTAGAAACCCTACAACATCTACAGTGGTGCTAGACACCTATATATAGGCAGCAAACCTCTTTGATAGCAGTAGTGTCCTCCACAACGCAACTCCCACACTGGGGTTATTCTAAATATTTACTGATTATTGGGAAGACAACATTAAAATGCTACTGAGGATGATGTGCAGGTGACATAAGGCTTGACAGACTTACTACTGAGAGACTGGTAATCACTGAAAAGATAGGTAAAGACACACATCAGTCTTTGAGGATGATGATTTAGTTAAACAAAATGTCAGCAGTACATATATACTAGATGGGTAACTATTTTGGACAGCAGTGATAAAGAATTGGGAATCATAGAAAATAATAAGCAGAAGGTGTAGATTTTGCAGCCAATAATATTATACTTGGCTCATAAATTTAGGTATCTTTTACATATGGAGAACCTATGTTACTCCTTTAGATATCACTAATCTCACATGTTTACCAGACCACCTTTCCAGGTAAGTCTGGACCTTCTCCCATCTCCCTGAGATGTTACGTCTCACTAGTTATATCCTCCACAGCTACCTGTATCATGACAAATTTAAGCTGCAAGTAGCAAAAGCTGCCAGGTGTTTTGAGCTGTCACAAATATTTTCCTAATGATAAGACAGCTTCTCTTTTGTCAAAAAAAAACCCCGCTCTTTGCCCTCAGAATACTTAGTAGAAACAGCACTGAAATAAGGTCAATCTAGTCTTGGGGCCAATAATGGGAAAAACCCTAGCCTCTGACTAGAATAACTTTTAATGTCTGGCTCCTTTCTCTGGAATAGCCTGAACCCAGGATGCAGAACATCAGCATTTGTAGGCTTCAAGATCAGTGTCAGGATATCATGAATATTTCTCACTACACAGAAACTTCAGTTCGCATCTGAGCCGTTACTAAAGCTCTATGCAGATTCTCCCCTCATTTCTTTTAGAATACCTCCATGAATATGAAATAGGCTGTAAGATTAGAAAGTCATTTCATCAAACTCCTCAGGCTGGAACAGAAGCTCCACTTATTTATAAAGTGTAAAGAATAAGCACTCTAATGAACCGGATTTTGCCAGTATGGATTCTGCCAGTATTTTGTTTGTTAATAGATCCAAACACTGTTCATCTGTATTTCTATTGAAATATTTAACAAAATAATATCAAATGCAAAATTTTGATGGATAACAAATTGCCTGAATATAATTAACCATTTCCAGAATTTAAGCAATGCACAAAACCTATGTAGAGGTATCTCTGAGAAATTTTATGACTTACCATTATTATTAATATTAATAATTTAAGATTCTTCTCCAGACCTCATTGAGTGATCTCCATGCCTAGCCAACTCCTGAGACTGCAAAGGAATGATTTCCTTTCCTGCAATGGAAGTGGCTATCTAAGTACCACTCAAATGCACGCACTGTTTTGTGAGCATGATCCAACTCATTTTCTCATTGACAATTAAGCAACACAACCATTCTGAAACAAGCCTTGAGAAACATATCTAAGATACCTTTTTTCATTGACGACTGTATTTTTACTGGCACACAGACATATTCAACAGCATTGTGACCCGGAAGTTTGCTCTGCCTGGCAGCACAACAAGCATCCTCCCGTCTTAACGGAAATACTGTATCTTGCCATGGTGAGTTGCCATTGACAGGTTTGGAGAACACAAAAGTGCTGATAGTGACAGTCAGTCAATGAACTGCTACTGAGTGATCCTTCTGGTGTATGGTTTGTGTATGGGAAGACAGGAAGGCAGCTGGTGTGGGGACAGTAATAGCCTTTGTGGAGGGGACACAGAGTGACTCTGGATCCATGAAACCAAGAGGCTGGCAAAATCACTATTGCATTTCTATATAGTTATGCAAAGAATTTATGAGACTCCTAATAGTACCAGAGCTACTGGCCACTCTCCTGCTTGGCTTCCCAGCTCTGTTGCACCAGAACAGCAAATTTCTAAGGTATACAATGATCTGGGGCAGGTATGATGCTGAATGGCTCTCTATAGCCCACCCTTTCACATGCAGCTACACTCCCTACTTGTGATGCCAAGAAGACATACAGTAAAGGTCTCCAGAGTAACTCCCAGACTTGGTCTCTGGTAGGTTACGATCCAGGGAACTCTTCAACAGGACATGAAGTGAAAATAAAATTGAGCAATTCATAATCTCTATATTTATATAAATATAAATACAGAAGTTAAAAAGTGAGAGATGAAAGACAATTTAAACACCCTGTACAAGGTTTCCACATACATGCCATGTGTGTATACCTGTATGTGTGTGCACGGGTACACCCCAGTCCTGATCCAGAGGATTTGAGGGAGACAATCTAAATGAAAAAAAAAAGAATTTCTGATTTGGAAACACAGACTAAAATGACAGAAAAAAAAGAGGAGCAAAACCCAAAACCAAACAAAAATAAAACACATGCAAAAAAACAAAACCAAATCAAACCAAACTAAAACCAAACCCTCAAAAAATAATCCACCAACTAAATCCTCCCAAAATGTTAAAGGAAATGAAATCAATGTAACCCACTTGTCTAGTGAAAGAACTGACAAACTCAAGAACAGATAAAACTACAATAAAATCTGACTACAAGAAATCTGCAGACTCGATGGGCACTCACACTGACAAGCTCTTAAAATTAAGAAATTCTCTGAAGAGTAGGTGTGCTCCCACACTGAGCAATTCTTGGGGAAAAAAGATGGTAATAAGAGTATCAGAAGATGAAATTCAAAAACACACACATATCACAGAAAGAGAACAACATATGTCTCTGCAGAGCCATTCCCTGAGGAATATTCCTCATGTGAGTGTTTTCCATGTCCTGAGCTTTAGAGAATACTGTGAAAATCTACTCTTTCCCTGAGAATCTGAAAATCCATGTTACAAAATACAGATGATATTTTCTTCAGTACATGCCCATACCAGGCAGGCGCATCCCACAGGGATGTGCCAGGATGAATGGGCAGCAGGCTGCGTGCTTCTACAGACTCCTCATAGCAACCGCACCCCCTTGAGTTCAAAAAGATGCTCCTTTGCAGGATGCTTCTGAAAGGCATTTCTTCGTGGAAGGTGATACACATGGAAGGGATGCTGAAACCCTACATCCAGCACTGTCAAGGGGAAAATGGTACCTCTGCAGGGGTCAGCCTGTTAATCCCTCCCTGCTTCAAGTCCCTTCTTCTAGAAAGTTGCAGTTATCAGCTCACAACAGTGCTTTAGTATAAGCACTGCTAAAGGAAATCCCCCAAATGCACAGTTAATTTTTGATATAAATTCATTGGCTGGATTGAGATGATACTTTGGTCTCTTATGTTTGAGTATACGCTACAGCATATTTTCAGCTCATTCACTTAACTGAAATTTTGGCCTGAGAGCTATCTCAGCCATCTCTCGTTCACAGCTGACAGCTCTTATGAGAACAGGTTAATAATTGACAGGAAAATCAGGGTCAGCCTTTCCTTTGAATAAGTACAAGTAATGTTTAACAAGTCTTTGACAGCTGTGGGAAACACTTAGCTTTCTTAATAATTTTAAAGACTGAATATTCATTTTCAAAGTACTCCTATAGAGGAAGTCAATTCAAGACTATTTCCCTTGGTGTTTTCTCCTAAAAGTGGGGTGATATTTTCAAAGCTTTCATGGGAAAGGCTTTCCATGACTCCTTTGACATGTTTCATGACAATAAGAATATGGTGGTTTACTCCAGGACAGGAGGCTACAGAAAATATGGAATACCTTACCTCCCTCCCAGTATGTTGGCAATTCAGATACTACAGTCATTGTCATGATTTTCACATGTATAAACAAATAGCTTTGTGGGAAAATGTGGGAAGAGCTACATATCCCTTATCTCTACTCTGCTTAACTCTGCAGCCTGAGGTAATCCACACTGTTGCTTCCTTACATACAATGTTACCGAACTGTGCTTTTACCACAGTAGTGGTATGTGCGTCACTACAATTACTACACAGAAATGCACCCTTTTCCAAGACAGTACCATACATAGTTTTATAAAAAAATCATTTTTATATTTTTGTACATGTTAGCTGCACAGGTAAGAAAAGTTATTTGTTTTGTTTTGCTTTTTTTTTTAATAAAAGGAAAATAAGCAAATTTACTGCTAAAAAAAAAAAAAATAAAGCCAAACCAACACAAAAGCCCTCCACAGCAATATACAGTATATGTCCCAGAAAGCCTGGAAATAATCTGAAAAAGATCTTGAGACTTGGTACACTTGGTACACTTGGCATCATGCAATAAGCACTAAGGTTCTACACATTTTTCCTATTGGGCATAGTAGCAATAATACTACAGGACTGAGGGATCTAGATAGAACAAGGTCTTTGATAAGTGCATTATCCTTTTAAAAGCTGTTTGTTTGTTGGGTGTTTGTTTTTTTTTTTCTTTTTTTGTTATTTTAATATAGCAGTTACTGAAAGCTTTGTTCATAATATAAAGTGAATTTGCTACAATGAACAGAACAGGTAAAATGTATCAGGAAGTACAGTCATGTCAATGGTAAGCATTATAACCTGTTGGAAACATACAGTAATAATGTCTGAGTTATCCTTTTACTAACCTCCTCAAAAAAAAAGTTACTCTTCTAGTGAATAATTAGGCATCTAGATTTTGAAATTCTGAGGAGCTCTGCATGTTATTTTCTTACTTCTTGAAAATTAAAGCTACAGTCAGAGCAGTTACGCAGTTTAAGTGCCAGAGCCTTCCTTGGACATAAAGTCTAAAACATACTGCAGCAAGAGCCTGCTAATCTGTTTGCAAGTTCATATTAGCTTCTTACTGTTATTTTCAATAAGGTAAAGTCACGGCACAAGCTCCATAAAAATCAGATTTATGCAAGTTTAATAAGCCTCATTGCAAGTTATTTCTCAGATTTTCATGGTCTGGTTATCTTGAAAGCATGTAGGAAAGAAAACAAGAATTCTCTTAAACCTCACAGTCTTGCAGAAGCACAGAAAACAGGCAAAACAATAATTTCCTCTACTGTGCTGTAAAGAGAAGGCAACATTTTGCTCAGTACGATGCTGTGAAAGCTTACATGGTGGGAAACATTTCTTTGCTGTATAGAAGCAAAACATTTCTTTGCTGTATAGAAGAAGAGATAAGCTTTTAGTTAAATAGCACTTCCTAAGAAGCTGCTAAAGACTATCTCACTGCTATCCTACTGGTGGGGCCGTCAATTGTGCCACTGACAGCAAGTGGGCCTATAGCTCAGAGCTGTGAAGTATTTTCCATTTCCCCAGTATTCATTTCACAATCAAAACATGAACTCAGTTATGTTAAACTTAAACCCATAACTCCATTCCTGAATGAAACCATGCAATTCACATCAAAAAAACAGTGGAGGTGTACAGCTAGTGAGCACTTAGAGAGCACACCAGTCAGAAGGGCAGATTTAGAGAGTGCAATTGTTTCATATTATCAGTTTTTTACCACATTTGTCATTTAGTTAGTGAATGAAAAATGGGAATGTGCAAGGTACGACCAAATGTTAAGGAGTTACAGTAGCCCTGGCTAGTGACTGCTACTGCAAAAAAAACCCTCTAAAGATCATGGTTAGGCTGTAGAAAAGCTTGACATTGCTTGGGAAGCTGCATTTCTGTAAATATTGAGAAGCCTTGAGATTGAAAATCATTGACTAGTGTGGTACAGATCTAAACCCCTGAGAAAACAGATACCAGATACCCAAATAGAAAACTCCTCTGCTGAACCATTCAGACTGGCATTTGCAGTTCTCCAAGTTTCTAGTGTTTCTTTGTTCTCTGGGTATTTATAAGTAATTATACTGCACCAGCTTCAAATCTCACATTTATAGGTATTACTTGAACTATTTTTTCAATCTGCCTTCTTCACTGAAGAAACTATGGGAAATTACATTAGGTGTAGTTAAGAACCACAATAATGCTCATCTAATGTGTATTATAAGCTGTTTTTCTTCCCAAAGTCTACACACTTCCTTTGTTTCCCTTAGGTTGCTGTTATTTGCTTTTTCTGGTTTTATATTGTATTAACATCTCTTCTGAGGACAGACATAACTGTCTGTGTTTGTTTTTACTTTAACAAACCAACAGAACAAAATAAAAAACTATGTTAATTTGAAGAGTGAAAGGATTTTTTTGTGATTATTTTTTTCTTTCTTCTAAAAGACATTCTTGACATTTTAAATACCCAACTCTGCTACTGGCAGACTTACAAACATGCTACTTTCAAGGTGTGAACTTCCCCTAGTCCACAAAGGAGCCTGGAGCTCCCCACTGTGCCATATGAAAGTGGCTGATTCCAACATAGATTCATTATTACTGCCCTCATGGAAACCACACAGAGAGATGTGTGCCTTTTTCCCAGTACGCTTTTCTAGTGGGAAAGACTAAGATGATGATATAAATATTTTAGTTTTCTTTGGTACATAGAAACCTTTGATGGTTAAATGGCCCAGTATGATCAAAGTATGCATAACCCATTATTTTATATTCCTCGATTAATTTAATATCTTTTTGCTCCATCTGTGCTACCTCTTTCCATGAGTGGTGCACAGAAAATGTACTGCCTTTAGTTTTACTCATAAAGTTTCTATGCCACTATGACCTTGTTTAATTTGCTCCTTAAATAATCTTTGTAAGAGCTCACTGTTGTTCCCCATTAGAAAACTAATATTGTCATACAAATTAATGTATGACTCACCATGAACAATGAGTCTATTGACCACATAGGTTGACAGGCATTCTTAGATAACAGATGGTTTAGATCTCTTCTCACTCCTTTGAAGTCAGAGAACATGGCTGTCATGACACAAGTTGACTTCATAGCAAATGATCTGGAAAAAGACAGAGAAAAGAAGTAATGTTTCCAATGTTATATAGGAAGCATTCATAGGGACTGAGGTCTCCCAGTTCCAGGCCAACGACTTAATCTGTCATTCCAGAGGAGGAGATGGCTTTGAAAAAAAAAAATAGTAAAGAAAATATAGAAGTCTTTTGAAATGGAAATAGTTGAATACAGAGCTAATAAATACAACTTTACCTTCAACCTTTTGCAAAGATACTTGCCAACAACTTATTCTTTTTGAAGATAATGAGATAACCAAATACACAACCTTTGGTGTTTTTCTTACCTGAAATATTTACAAGAAGTGCTACATAAATGAAGACTGCAAAGAATGCTTACGCATACTACATATTTGTTAGGGTTTTTTTTTTTCAGAAATCAGATGCCATTTTCTTCATTTATGAAATCCGCTGAATTCAAAACTAAGAAGCCATTTGGGGGAGGAACAATACAAGGACAATATAAGCTACAGAAAATACAACAATGGTGTCACCGCACTGTCTCCAAGCAACTGCCATACATGATATGTTTGCAGCTTTTTTAACAGCTTCGTTATATTCCAATGACTGCATTATAACTACCGCTATCATTACCACACTGAAAATAGAGCCAAATGCAATTTTTATGGGAACTATTTCTCTGAAGGGGGGAAGGGTTCCATGGATTTAGTCTTCTATCACTGGAACGAACGTGAGAAAAATATTTTGAAAGAATGAAGTTTATAATAGTCTAAAGTGCTTGGATTTAGGCACAAAATCAAGAGACTAGTACTAGAAAAGTATTCTTTTAAAATCATAGACCTTTATTTAATGTTCCATGTATCTTTAAAAGCAAACAGTGCCAAAAATTTCTGAAAAGTAATGAAGAGTACTTCAGGCTTACTAGCAGGTGTTTATTTGATTTTTTAAAGAGAGAAATATTCTGGTTATAATAACACAAAGTGCCTAAGCGCTCAGTATTTTGAGACTCAGAAAGAGGACGTTTTAAGCACCTGTTTTAGGATCTTGCTACCTCAGGTAGGCAATCTCTATACTACAAAAAGGAGCAAAAACAGGCTCTCTTAATGATAATTACCAAATTGACAGTAGTTAATTAAAACACATAACATATTCAATAGCGTAATTTGAATTTGTCTACCATTTGTGCTGAAACACAAAATTATAAAAAGAAAACATATTTTTATTGAACTGTCATTAAGCAAACACCAGTTGGTTTATCTACCAATAATTTAGTATTGTTATATTTCTATTAGTTATAAGTGAGTAAGATTTAAGAAACAACTCATTTCTTTTATTTGAAAGAGAAATTATTTGTTCACTTGAGATAAGTGTTTGTGAATAATTCAGAAGCACATGATACATGTATTCATTTCAGGACTGTTTAAAAATGGAAGTCCATGAATATTTCCATTTCAGTAGTCCATGCAATCATATCCATTACAGATATTTCTCTTTGTGTCCCCTAACTAGAGTTTAACAAACAATCACTGTCATGGGCTTCCTAGAAATAGAAGCTGTGGGAACTACAAGCTGTCCTGTTCCCACTATGTGGATAACTGAAGAAGAAGAATTGCTGATAATGCACCTGGGTCTTGAGTAAGCCAAGGAGTGTTTGGGTGCAAGATCAGGCTGGGAAACAGCCTGCGGAGGGATTGTTTATAGAATGGAATCTATAGTGACTGAAAACAGTCACTGGGAATGATGTAGTTGCTGTTTGGCTGTATGGCTCAGACCTGTATCTGTATGCTATATATTACCATTCTAGAGTGAATAAAGGAGAACTAGTTGTGAAAGCAGTGAGTGTGTGTGTGTGTGTGTGTGTGTGTGTGTGTGTGTGTGCCTGTTTAGCCTTTTTCTTTACAGACGCCTCAAGAAACCAGTTAAATGAAAATGCAAATCTGGGTAGGAAAGTATGTAGCATGTGGTTCTAGAACCTTTCTCCAGGTTCCAGGACCTCAAGAAAAAACTAAGGACAGTTTTTGCTGTTTCATAAGGTAATTTGATTTCATCTTACTCATATGTCTGTAACATATTCTTATAATTTTCATATCCTATATATCACAATCATTCTTCTGTTAAAACAATACAAAGTGGTTTCCGAATATATTTAAGGCTTTAACTTCTATTGTATTCTACTTGATTCCCAAACATAATTTTATTTCACAGTACATTACTTTCCATTACAGACTTTTGTACTTTATCATTAATACCCTTTCATTATTTCAATAAACAAAACTAAATGTAGGGTTGGCTGTTTGGCTCCATGCTTCAGTAATCTCACTATGCCTCAGACAGCTGTAGGACAATCAAATAAATGGCTGCAACACACCATTGTTTAATTATATTTATTGATTTAAGGGTGTTTAAATCCTTGGTTTTTTTTCTTCAACAATAATGCACTTGTGTCTATAAATTCATTAATGGATTGCCACCTTTATCATGCAATAACCAAATCTACAGCTGATTAAGTAATGTGTTTCATGTACAAATTAGCTAAATTACATGTGTCCTGGTTAAAAACCAGGCAGAGGGCTAGTTCCCTCACTCTCCCCGCTTCTTGCTCTCCCCTTACTCCCGGAGGGATGGAGAGGAGAATCGAAACGAATGCAACTCCCACGGGTTGAGATAAGAACAGTTTAGTAGCTAAGGTATAAAACAAATCACTACTGCTACCACCAATAATAACGATAAAGGAAATAACAAGGGAAGAGAATACAATATCTCACCACCAGCTGACCGATAACTCACCCCCCCCAGCCCAACCAAGCTCTGCCCGATGCCTCCTCCAACCCCACAGTCCCAGCCCTTCCAGGTAACTCCCAGTTACATCCTGGGCATAACGTGCTACGGTATGGAATACCTCTGGCTAGCTTGGGTCAGGTGTCCTGTCTCTGCTTCCTCCCGGCTTCCCCTCCTCCCTGGCAGAGCATGAGGCTCACAAAGTCCTTGGCCAAACCAAAATATCCTTGTTATCAGCTCTGTTCCTGAGCCGAAAGTCAAAACACTGCACTGCACCAGCTACCAAGAAGGAGAAAAATGACTGCTATTGCCGAACCCAGGACATTATCCACGCCTTATTCCATACCATTCACGTCATGCTCAGATCCCACATTTTCAATATACCATCACTCTTATCTCGGTGCACTCTTATCTTAGTGCATGGACCAGTCCCTATAAAGCTGCTGAATCCATCTGGTCCATGATGTCAGGCTCCATCTCTTGTAACAGTCTTGCAGAGCAGGAGAGACTGTGTGCAGTGTTCACACTTGTGAATCACCTGGGCAATAGTGTCCATTGTTAAGTCCACCCCTCGATCATGAGTCCATCTCTGTGTTGCATCTCTGCTCTGATGGCCTGAAGTGCCATGGGCCCACCAGGCTTAAAATAATTCACTGTCCCCTTCAGCAGTTTCTGCAGCTTGTTGCTGGGGATTTCATACAGCTGCCTTCCATCTCCGATGCTTCCAAAGCACTGGAGGGGCCCAGTGGACTGGATACTTGCCCATACTGTCCCACACACCCTGCCACTCATGACTGTCCAGCCTTGGGGAAAAACTCTCAGTCCCCCTATATTGTTGTCTAACCCCAGACAAGACCCAAACCTGCCTCTGCTTAACTTTTGAGATCAGACAAAATGGTTGTGGGTAGAACACAGTCTGTGTGTGTGCCAACATGCTGATCCCCATCACAATCAGCAGGCAGGTCCCAAGTGTACCCAAAGGCCATTCAAAACCTTCAGAACTCTCAGACGATGCTGCTGTACTTGTCACTGGGGCTGGTGTAGCTGCTGTGCTTGCCGGCTCTCCCACTGCCGGCTTCTCTTTTCCCGAGTCCAGCTCTTCCTCCTCTGCCTTGCGGGGAAATGCTGCGTGGTCTCCTGCATCCTCCTGGGGCTCGGCGGGCGGCTTCCGGGGAATGCTCTCGGCCGTCGCGGGGCTGGGCTCGGCCGCGGCGCTCAGCTCCTCCGCGGGGCTCGGCTCCTCCGCCGCCTTCTCCCGCTGCTCAGCAGCCGCCTCCTTCCTCTCCTCGACCGCCCCGACCTCCTCCACCGGCAGCCGTCCCCTCGCGGCCTCCGGCCCCGCTCCCGCCGCCGCTTGGTCCCCGGGGCCGCTCTCCCGCGTCGCTTCAGCAGCCGCCGGCTCCCGAGGCCGCTCCCCCTCGGCTCCCCGCAACCTCACGAAGATGGAGAGTAGGGTGAGGGCCAGGACGGTGAAGAGCAGCCGGACGGCCAGGTACAAGTCCACGGCCACGTCCGTCCCGCCCTGCTGCTGGAGCCCGCCTGTGTTACAAGCCATTGCCATAAAGCACAGTGAGACAAGAACCTTAGCCCAAGCCCCACACTTGATAAACACTAACACAGCAAATACCGGCTCTAAGTAAGTTACAAGATTCTGAAACTGTGAGATCAAGAGGAACAACCTTGAGAGCCAATAAATCAGCATTGTGACGAATAACGATTAATCCGGTCAGATCTGTTGTTAGCTCCTCGAGCCCCACGTTGGGTGTCAAAAAGAACTGTTGTGGTTTAAAACCAGGCAGAGGGCTAGTTGCCTCACTCCCCCCCCCCTTCTTGCTCTCCCCCTACTCCTGGAGGGACGGAGAGGAGAATCGAAGCAAATGCAACTCCCACGGGTTGAGATAAGAACAGTTTAGTAACTAAGGTATAACACAAATCACTGCTGCTACCACCAATAATAATAATGATAAAGGAAATAACAAGGGAAGAGAATATAACACCTCAGCACCAGCTGACCGATAACTCACCCCCCCCAGCCCGACCAAGCTCTGACCGATACCTCCTCCAACCCCGCAGTCTCCCAGCCCTTCCAGCTAACTCCCAGTTACATCCTGGCCATGACATGCTGTGGTATGGAATACCTCTTTGGCTAGCTTGGGCCAGGTGTCCTGTCTCTGCTTCCTCCCGTCTTCCCCTCCTCCCTGGCAGAGCATGAGGCTCACAAAGTCCTTGGCCAAACCAAAACATCAGTGTTATCAACTCTCTTCCCAGGCCGAAAGTCAAAACACTGCCCTGCACCAGCTACCAAGGAGGAGAAAAATGACTGCTACTGCTGAACCCAGGACAACATGCCAAACATATCACATTCCCCATCTAACAGAAGCAGCTGCTTACCAGGAAGACTTTCTATCATTAGCTCTTCTTAAGTGTGATACAGTGTTAATGAAAAAGCAGGATACTTCAAAGAGGCAACACTGGAAAATGCAACTGATCATCCTACATGCTCATTGTGTTACAATATATATGATGCCCTTCAGATGTTGTGCATCGTACATTGCATTACACTATATCAGTTAGTGGAGAAGTTTATATTTCCTTTATTTTTCACTCAATATATCATCTCTCAACACAACCTGAAATAATGAAAATTTAGTTTAGAGGGTATTAAAAAATAAATGCATGCTCAGAGCCAACTTGTAATTAATTCCTTCACTTGGTCTGAGTAATTTTAGCTCATAAGAGTAACTTCTCACCCTGAGCAGAAGATGCGTGAAAAAATATTTTCTCGCCACCAGACAGCTCATTTTAACTTGCTCTGCCTTCAAGAAAGCAGAGCACACCATGCTGCCAAGCACATACAGAATCCCTTTCTACTCCTCAAGTGAACTTTGCTCTTTGGTTGTCTCAGCTCCAACTCACTGACCTCTACAGATAGTAACCTGGCTGTCATTACCATGTCTCACCTACCTCTTGGAGAAGCAGAGGAAGTAATTGTTTTCTTCTTGACCATGAGGAAATCAACAAAGCCATTACAAAGGCCACCCAAGGACAGTGATGAGATTCCTAAGGTTAGGAATTTTGTTCATGGCAGCACTTCAAAATCCAATTTTCCAGGCTCCAGATGGCACTCTGTATTTAAAGCAACCTTTTTGCAGCTTTACTTTTTGAGTCAGCTCTGCTGGGACACCAATCAAAACTTTATGTCTCTAAAACAATGTACTTCTGTCTATAAATCAGTGGATTCCCAATTTTTTCACGCAATAATTGCTTCCATAACTGGTTACTGGGCATGTGTCTTGTGCCAATCAGCCAAATTGCCCATGCCTCACAAAATTTTGCTGACCAATACTGCAAAGCGTGGCATACACCAAAGTGTCACGTATATATCCCATGGGGGATATATTTAAAAACATGCCTCTGAAGTTGACTCAAGATTGGTATGCTATACATATATCGTTATATACATTTTTGATGCATAAATGCCCACACACCTATGGTTTATTTAGATACAAAACTGCAAGAACAGCAGTATGGATCTGCATTGTTCCAAAGGTAATATTTTGAAACAATTTATCTCCAGATGATGTAGGAATATTTAATTCTTATTTAGAAGCCCTTCCACATGTTTCTAAGCTGGTGTCATTATGCACAATAGAAAGCGCTGTGGCTGGAAGGCACTTGGCCAGTTCTACTGACGCAACTTCAAGGAGCTCAAAGAGCATGTTAAATTTCATAACAGCATTTTGCTTTAGGCATTGCTCAGAGACACAGAAATATCTGAAGGGGTATTTTTAATTATAAAATATTTTCGATAGTTTCACTAGAAATCTAGCCCAGGAAAGGAGACAGCAAAAATCTCTACATTGACTGTTCACAAAGTAAAGAGAGCACCAGATATTTTAGGAAACAAACACGAAAAATGTTGTTTCTGACTTACATAGTGGTACAAAGGAACAAACAGAAAATGACAATAGGACTGGAGAAAAGAGCAGAATTCTCACATCCTAGCAAAAAAGCACCTGTTATGTGAGGCACTCAAAGGAACACTTCAAAGGTGGTTTTGAAAGTGTAGCTCTATTTAAAAATAGGGCTAGGTATTATATGTTAAGCAACAAAAAACATAAGTTGTTCCAGCTTGGCAGCTCATAAGGTATTAATCTGCTACCCAAGAGAGGGCTGTGTCAGATAAGCATTTCTGCAAAATGTAAAAAGCTAAACGTTGGTATCCTAACTTTACCAAAGTACATACAGTAACTCTTTTTAGCCAATTTTCAGTGCGTGTGACATGCTAGCCATATGTCATACATCTCATACTTATTGACATAGGAAGTAGGATTTTGGGGAACCTATCTTGAACTTTTTAGAACTGTGTCATCCAGAGTTATCAGCTACACTGCACATTCCTATAATTTCACTTATTAACCAACACTAATGCTCACATGCTAGTAACATTAGAAGTGGAAATATTCAGTAAATTATAGGTTGTTTTGGTTGTACTGAAATTACTTCTGACTACAGTAAAAAAAAAAAAATCTGAATAATTGTCATAAAGATGTTCTTTTAGCAAATATGAATGAAAAGTGAAATTAAGTTGATACTATGACTATAAGAAGAACAGTAAGGTCCCATCCCTGAAAATAAAACCTGTTCATAAGCAGGATACCCTTTCAGATTTGCAAGGGGGAAAAGTGCATCTGAGGGAAGCCTGGGAGAGCAGCATTTTTTAAATCAGGCTGTTTGTTATCACTGTGAGCAGTGATATATGAGGAACTCTGCTGAGCAAGGCAGCAGCTTAAAATAAACTATGCATTCCGTAAACATTTCTTTCTTAGCCTTTACACTGTTGTTTTCATTCATACTACAGAAGGTTAGAATTTGCGGTTATTGTGGGGTTTTGTGTTTGTGTTACAAGAGGGTCTCCCAAATAACACTTTCATTGGCATATTGAATGAAAATATGATGCAATTCTTACTTGCAGTGTGTAATTCTGATTATGGTACAAAGAGGGAATTCGGCACCTACTCTTGCAGCTGTACAGTTTGCCAAACGCACTTGTTCATTCTTACAGGCTGTAAGGTTTTATCATTTTAGAAGTTAAAGTGCATTTGAACTTAAATAACTGTAAACTTATTTTAGGAACTGAGTATGCTTGGCTAGTCAAGTCAGACAAAACTCACACAATATCAAATTGAGCATTTTCTTCATTCACAAAAAGCTCCCTCTTGCGATGACAAAAGAGCCAGAGATGGAACAATTGCCAGTATTTAAAGTCTATGGGGAGCTTTCAGGAGAGTATAGATGTTTCTTTCAAAAATAATTGTTTCTAAATCTAGATTGTGTAGCAATTGAAAGATGAGACTATATTTGAGACATCACTGCTTCCTCAAGTCTTGCCTATCACTGGAACAATTGCTGAATTGCAGAGAAAGGGACAACTCAGTTTTCCAAAGTCAATTAAAGACAAAGTTTAATATATAGGATTTCCAGACTTGACTCTCTGAAGATCTCTTTGAAATCTTTCCCTATCTGCTCTTTGAGCCACATGATGCTGATCTGGGTGCAGAAAGCAATAGTTAAGCAATTACTGAATGCAGTTACTCCAGCAACGGGTAATACTCAAGGAATTATAGGAGAAGAGATAAAGCACAAAATCACTCTCTATGTGTCTAAGGTCATTGCATTCCCACTATTCCTTAGATATTTTATAACACAACATGAAAAGGAAAGAATACCCACTAATGATACTTAACTGGTTGTTCAGTACATTCATCAAGTGCCTTTTTTCATTTTCTAGCTACAGTTTCACTGGATTTTTTGAACGGCTGAATCACATAAAACTGCTCCTTTTTTAATTATTGCTATTAAACTTTTAGACTTTGGTGAATTTTTGTCTTTGAAACTACTTTATTTGGTTGAGGGTTGGGGTATTTTTATTCTTTTTTAAGTCCAAACATTTAATACCCAAATCAATATTTTTCAGTGAAACTACATAAAAATTCAAAGTATAATTGCGATAAAATTTTATGCAAACAGCAAATTAAATAAACTTACTAGTAATTCCAGCTGTTGAACTTAAGACATGCATATTTGTTTGATTTTGGGTAGCAAGCTCCTGGAAGATTCCAATTATTTTCTTCCACGGTAATTCTTCTGACGGAACTATGCACCTTTATTATACCTGGGAAAAGAATATAATAGTAATCCTATAGGAAATCTTATTTGTTTCATTATCATAGAGCAAGAAGTAGTAAAATACACAGCTGATGTGTTTTCACCTGTGTTCAACACAAAAGCATGTAGCTGCACTAGCAGTTTGTTGCAGTGACTTGTAAACTTCTGAAAACCTTCTGTCTCCGTGCATTTTTCATATCCAACTAATTCCTCATGGACAAAGTTGGACAAGCTAGGTTTTGCAGCAGTGTTCCTCCACATTTGTTTAAAAAAACAATGACTCATATTTAGTCAAATATTTCCTGATTTCTCTCTAAAAATATTTTGGTTAAATACTACATGCAGCCTTCTCGACCACATTCCTACCTGCCTTTGTAAAGCACACCCCAGAGTTTTGGCAGTTGTGGTGGGCTGATACTGGACAGTAGCTAAGCACCTATACCACTGCTGAACTTTTCTCAGGCCATGACCCCAGTGGGACAGAGAAGAGGACAAGAAGAGCAAAAACCAAGAAAACTCATATGTCAAGATAAAAGGTGATTTACTAAGGGAAGGAAATGGAAAGAAAGAGATACAAAGGCAATCAGCTAGCACTTTCTACAAGCAGACTGATGCACAGACAGTTCCTGAACACCAACAACCCCCCCCAGTCATGTTGCTCAGCAGGATGTGATTTGGTATGGAATATTTCTTGGGCCAGTGCAGGTCAGTTGTCCCATTAGTCCCATGCCAATGTCTTGCCCAACCCAGCCTACGTGCTGCAGGGGACAGAGCAAGACAAAAATAAATCCTTGATGCTGTGCAAGCGATATTTGGCAGTAGGCAAAACACTGGTGTGTTACCAGGACTGTTTTACACAAATCCGAAACACAGCACCATAATGGCTGCTATGAAGAAAGTTAACTTCATTCCAGTCAGACCCAGCACAGCAATGCATCTGATGAACACGGCCTTGTTGTATTTGTTTTCCTTGAAAGTATTACACCTACTTTATGTTCTATTTTAAATACCGCAATGTATCCTGAAAAGCTTTTTTTTTCTTTTGCTCTCCCTACAGGCTCACTATAAACTTGAAAACATGAATTGTATTTACACATCAACACAGCATGAAAAAGGCTTTTAAAAAGTTATGAGCCAATGCTCAATTGCTGACTACAGGTTTTGTGCTGCACTCCAAAGAACAATTACTAGATTTCACCCACCCAGTCCATAGAAAAAAAACCAAACTAAAACAAAAACAAACAAACAAAAATACCCAGACTTTCCAGAAATCCTGAACATTTGTTTCCAATAGGAAGAACATTAGATCAAAACGGGTAGCAGCAACAGTATATTTCCTCATTACAGAGTGTGACATACAGAATATTAAAAGTCTTTCTGCCTTTGAACCAGCTGAAGCTGATACACTTTGGCTTTAATTAGACGTACCATAGAATTCTGCTTCTGGTAGTGTTAAATAATCTTGACCATAGCCTGCTCCTGACTGCAAATAGAATACAAACATGCTCCCTGGTAGGCACTAGATCTGTGGAGATTTTTCATCATACATGGATATCAAGGAGATAAAGAAGGTCCTTTGTGCAAGGACAGAGAAAAGCAGATGATGTTCTAATTCCCAGAACAGCAATAAGGACCCTGAGAGGGTGGTGGCTGCCTAAAGGCCACCTCCATGCCAGCCCCATGGGACAAGAGCTCTCATGTTTTGGGTCCTGGACCAGCATGAGCAAGTAAATATTCCAGCTGTTTATGTCTTTCATGGGATGGGAATGGTCTGACTGATCTGCAGACCTGGTCAGAATCCTGTCAATACAGCATCTTTACTCTTCTTACAAGAAATACTGCTAACGTTTTTCTTTTATATTTCATTTGTTAAATTAAGTCTATAGCGTGGAAGACAGATAGTATTTAACATCCTTTTTTTAGTTTGTTTTTTTTTTTGTTTTTTTGTTTTCCCCCCCCCCCCAAAATACTTTAAGTACAGACTGTACTTTACTTACCTAGTTTGAGGGGCAGATGGCATATAAAAAGGAATATCATACTTAGCTTCCCAGGTGACCACTGCAATTATATAGAAATGTTTAAATTAAATAACTTGGCAAACATAGGCAGCATCTACTTATTATATTTAAACAGTTTAAAACCTACAGCAGTAGTTAGTAGTATCCAGCATTCCCATCATGTCATGTCTCTAGTAAAAAGGAAGGAAAATGATGGGAGTAGGCTAATGTGATACCCCAGCCTACTCTTCCTATTTCCTCTTATTCTTCATTTGAATGGGATAGCTTTGTTCTGGCTGATTCTTCTGGAGATTTTAGCTTTTTTGCACCTTCTTTGAAACAAGAGTGAATTCAGCCTAACAATAAAACAGACACAGAAAAGAAAAGGTCGAATTACAAGGCACATAGATTTAATTTAGATTTTAATTTAGATAAGATACTGATTATTTTCTCAGACATGGGTGCTTCATGGTCCTCAATGTGAAGCAAAAAGCAAGAACAAAGTTCCTAACCAAACAAATTCCACAGATTTCTAGAGAGGTCTTACAAACTTCTCAATGTTGTTATTCTCTTTTTCATGCAAATGTCGTTAAAAATGACGCTGCTGACAAGGAAAAGTGCTATGAATGAACAGAAGGATCTCTCCTTTGTCACACAGAAGAGGTTCCCTCCAAGCACTCCTGATTATAGAGGGATATAGTGCAGGAACCACACAGTTTCTCAGTAATAATGACAACAAAACTATAAAATACTCATCATAGCAAAAATATGAAATATTCATAATTTCTTACACTTCCTCAATAATTAACAAAGATTTTTGTTGGGAGCATGCTGCCAGTCACTTAAACGCTTGGTACTGTTCACAAATTCTAGTCACCAATTCTTATGGTTACCACAATCCTAATCTATCTTGTTGCAAGAGAGGAAACAGCTTTACTTTGCACCACAAAGGGACATTGACAGTAAAGTGTCCCAAGTTCCTGGAGCTTCTAGATGAGCTAGTCCCCAGTACACAGCCAGTGGAGAAGGTGAGCATATCCTCCCTGGATGCACCAGAGGCCACACAGCACCTTTGTGCATAGGTATTCATCATAGGGGTCACAGAAACAGGGTGGAGTGAACGCTGCAATGCAGATACAGGCATGCCACATCCCTTCCCTCAGTAAGATAAGAAACATAAGGAGACAAGTTAATGCATAAAAAGCTCAAGCACTGTGACGATTACTTTGGCATCCTTTCCCAATTCCAGCTGCCCCAAACCCTGGAAAAGTCCTTTATCCTCCCAGAAGGCTGGTTGTGATTTTAGTAACCTCCAGGGTCCGTTTATTGAATACCTAGTATCTTCACAATACTTTGTTATTCCCTCTTGTGCTCTCCATACCCTGAACAGCAGACTGAAATCCTCCACCTGCCCTGGAGCCCGATAGTCCTTTCAAACCATTACTGAATAGATTTAAAGAAACCATGACAGGAATAACTGGAAACAGGCACACACTACTCTCAAGAGCAACACAAAGATACATCCCTGAATAATGCAGATTACAGAATGGACTCAAGTGTAAATAATAAAGAGGGAAGAAGATAGACAACACTCCAGTCCTCTCCCATAGCTCTTACTACCAAAGAAATACATAATCTTGTTTTAAATTGCATCAGGGCTGAAAGTGTCCTTTATACCAACAGAGAGGCTTTGTTGCCTTTGAAGTTATTGCGTTCACTAAAACCCACTTCCAAGAGCTGAGCAAGGTAAATATCTTTATTAATTGCTTACAGAGATTTCAAGGACATTCATTGTTTGTCTGGGAATATTTTGTTTTTTTTTTTTCCCAGACTGACTCATCCCATACAGGAATTTTTCATGGTTCTATATATGATTGCTTCCTATCATTGTGAAGCAGAATTCACCAAGTGTTGGATTGTTCACGCAGTAATAGGGAACGTGAGCTGGGTTTAGACCGTTGTGAGACAGGTTAGTTTTACCCTACTGATGATGTGTTGTTGCAATAGTAATCCTGCTCAGTACAAGAGGAACTGCAGGTTCAGACCCTTGGTGCGTGCGCTTGGCTGAGGAGCCACTAGTGCGAGGCTACCATCTGCGGGCTTATGATTGAATGCCTCTAAGTATCCCTCCTAGACGCTTGTTGTGCTATTGCGTCATCAGTTGCTTGTGATTGACCCAGGAGATGACAGTCTTGTTCAGAATGTGTGGGTGAAGGTCTTCCCGAATCTTGGTTAGCAAAGACAGGCCTTCATCATAGGAGAGGGAAAACTCCTATCTTCAAACCTGGGCTGATGGAGCTCATCTAGCCTTGTAAGGGCTTCCATCTAAGAGAAGGACACTCTTACAAAACCTACGACCTGAGCACTTTGCTGTCACTGTCCTAGCTAGCTAGGCCCTGGCTGATAAACCTCAGGTTTAAAGGGTGGGGCCAGTTCTGCGCAAGCTGCCCTCACCTAAAAAATCCACTGCGGAGGCTGGAAGAGCTTAGTCTCACTTGTCTGTATGGACAGGCGAGGGTCAAAACGGCAGGTGACAAGGTGCATGGGTTTCAAATTCAACCTTGCATGCAGGCAGACCAGCACATGGGTTGCTCAGATCGCTCAGGAGATGACAGCCCTGGTCAAACCCTTCCTGATTGCCTAAGCACCTTTTTTTTCAAACCAGATTTGCATATCCCACATGCCCTTGGTCATCGTGCTTGTAGCAAGCATGGTTAAAGCCCTTCCCAAATCTTCGCTCGCGAAGCCAATCCATCAATATATGTTTGCAGACAAGGCATTTCCATGTCAGCGGCATTCTACCAATTATAGGTGCATAAATACTGTCACTGAATGACAGGTAGATATTTTTTTATTTTTTATTTTTTTAAGGCTGGCCTTGGCTTCTTCATTAATCGATTACAGTACCATCATTAAAAAAGCTAAACCACATCATAAGAAATCAATGGTATTTCTAAATGGATTTTAATAATGTCATCCTCATTATGTAATACTCTTCTTCTCAGCTATTCCATGAAGCCACTGGGAAAACAAGGAGATGGCAAAAGCCAGAACACACTGAAAACTACTTCTGAGTTCACTGCAGACACAAACACCAGTGACAAAATACAAAACTGAGGAAAAGGAATTTGAATTTTTAGTTTAAAATAACTGAATATGTTGCTGTACTGACACTGATGGTGCAATCACAAGTGCAAGATGATACTAGCATGGTTGAAGGGAGAGGTAAAATCTTGTACTGAAATGATTGGTAGAGATGAACAAGATGATGGAAATTTAGCACAAACATTTTTTAAATCTGAAGTAGAAGCCATAGAACAAATACAAGGTTGAGAACAAAACTAAGTTAATTATGTGAAACAATTAAGTGAAAATCAAAGTATGTTGCCTCATCTTTACATCTTATACACTTATTTGTTATTTCTGGCAGGCATGATACAAATGCTGCAGCTTAGACATTTTAAATTAACATCTGAACCCATTTATATTTATTAATCTTAACTGCTTCTACTTTAAATTGCTTTTTGAATAAGATGATTTTAAAATTTGTTTTATGATATTCATTGTACAAAATTAACAAAACTGTCATTTACGAGTAACAATAATTACCAACATTATATAAGGATTTAAATGTACTAGCACACAGCCATTTAGCTGCATGATAGTACCCATACATGCTTTTGAAAGCCAGCACTGGAATATGCAGAACAGGCTTATGGTTCCTTCCAAACACAAAAAAAAAAAAAAAAAAAGACATTGGGGGAAAAAATAAAAATTTCAAACTCTATCTGCAAACAGATAGAGGGGGTAAACTGAAATAGCTGTTTATGCGATTTCTGGTTAGCTCTGGTTAGCTCCTGATAGCTGCCATTTCAAGTTAAGCAGTCAATAGCTAGGATTTCCTCTGTTCTTTGGGGAAATACCCTAACCTTCACATGTACACAAACTGAAGCCTTCTTTACATCAATCAAAGTGTGCTGTTTCACTGGTGTGAGTAGTGGCATGTATGGGAATGGGGTGCACCATAAACAATGCCAAAAATTGGGAGATTTTAAACTTAAACCCTGGCTATTTTTTTGGTAAATTTTCACTGTATTTAAGCTAGATTAGTAAAGAATTGATCAAGACTTTGATATCGTTTTGTTGTTGTTTTTTTTCTTTTCCAGAAATTGGCATAGAAATTGTCATACATCAGAAATAAATAAATAAATGTCTTGCTAGCATTTACTTGAGTTTGGGCTTCATTTAATAGCTTCTGTTATTTGCAAATGTACACAGAAAAAATGTACAGCAGTTAGAATTAATTTAAAATGAGTGTTTCCTATTAGAACTTGAAGAGGGAGGAGGAAATATACATGCATTTTAATATATGCAAATGTATGTAGTAAAATACTACAACATATAAGGAAATACTACTGTAGCAGACGAGGGACATAACAGTATGAGAAGAAAGTTTCTGCTTCTTTATATGTCTTATACAAACTATATATCTCACTGTTGGCTAATTCCTGGATTGACAGCTATAGTCAAGAATTTAAGTATACTTGGCATGAGTTTTTAAGAAAGACTTGTCCTGAAATTATCAACCTAAATCTAAAATATTAGGTAGATCACAGTGTAATTCTTTCCAATTAAAAGTGCAAAATCTCACTTAGACATTTTATCTTCTGCAATAATCATGTTACTTCATAAATGATTGAAGCCATGTGAGGGAAATACGTAAAAGCTTACTGCAGTATTGAGCAACAGTGTTCATTGCATTCAGTATTGTGTTTGGAACTCTTTCAGTTCCTGTTGAGGTCAGAGGGAATGGAAGTATCTCAGGGAATTAAGGATCAATCACCATGGTCTACTTCTCGGTGAATCTGAGATGTAAAGTTGAGATCCTGCCTGTTTGTGCCTGGATCTGAACTTTTCCAGTTTACAGCCTCCGATTTTCATGGTTCACACAGTGGCGACCGCAGAGAAAAGCTGAACCATGACATTTGGATCAGATCAGAAGCTGGCCTGAAGGTGGGCAGCAGCACAGATTTGGTATATCAGCCTGAGGTTCCTGCTCAGGGGAGTAAAAAAAAGATGAGATAAAGAGGTACAGAACAGCTGACCCGCAAGATCCTACTTGAATAGTGTAAAAATGAATCAATGGTGGGGCTTGCAGTGCCAAACTGAAAATGCAGTTTCACCTGCACACAAAGCACCCTGTAAATTGCTTCCAGAGCTGTCACCTAAACCAGACAACACCATAGAAAATGCAACCATCTAGAAAGTGGGGGAACAAGTAGTGCCACAGGCCTCAGTCCAAGTTACAGCTGCTGTTACAACACTGCAATAAGACTTCCCCAAGAGCTAAGCCCTTTTTTCAGAGAGACCTTGGATATCCACTGTACCATAGAAACAATGCTCCAGAAATGTAATTTTGAAATAGTAATAATAATAAGAAGAATAATTAAAAAAAATCAGATTAGAGATTACAGAGAACAGGATTCTTGCTGGGAATTATCCAAACTGCTTGTACTATATTAAAAAACAAAGGAGAGCTACTCTCTACCTGTCCCCAGGAAACATGGCATTCAGGCAAGGTTGTGGATATCAGTCATGGTAAGTGCCCTTCTCTGAGACACTTCATAGTTTTATAAGGTTTTGCCTTTTTTGATAAAATAATTTTGTAGTAGCATATACAGAAGGAAAAATAAAAGGTACAAACACCATTCCCCACCCTCCCTCTACCGAAAAAAAACTCTACCCAAAGCCAACCAACCAAGCAAACAAAAAACATGGGTTTGGTCCCCGGTTTTTGTCTTTTGGAAATACTGCTTTGAGTTAACAAATCTTTGTTCTTCCTAAGCTAAAGATTTAATAGCATATATGTTCAGAAAGGGTGACTGGAAGAGCAAAAATGAAAGATCAGCAATCCTATTTACTGTTCACTTTACACCATTCCCAGATGAAAAATGTTATTATCACCCCAGTAATATGTGAGATTAGTGTTAGGAAACATTTTAGGGTTGTAACCTCAATTCAGCTAGACTGAAGTTTTTTAAACCAAAGAGTGTATTTTCAAAGAAATTGTGAGAAGCAAGTTCATCCTATAAAAGGAAAATAAATCCTCACATTTCCCTTAAGTTAGAGGTAATATACATAGCATTTCTATCAGGTTTTAACTTTCTTTTGTAAGTAAATATCTTCTGCCTATGGGTTTATATAAAGCAATGTTTGCTCATAAAGAGTAGGTGTTTACCTTATCCTACATACAAAGTGAAGTAGAAAAAAATTTCCCTGAAGATGTCTCTGTAGCTCCTCATGATGTTTAGCCTGGGGTTTTGCAATCTGTTCTCCTGCTTAATATTTCAGTAAATATCACTTTGTTTCACCTAAAGCAAGACAAATTCCAGCTTCCACTGCAACTGATAGTTGCCAGGGGGCGCGTACAAAACATCAGGTGTGAGAGAGTGCTAAATCATGGGTCTATGGAATTAATGTCAACATCTAACTTCTTAGCAGATGGGAAATGCTGCAATAAGGCTCCATACACTGCCTCCTCTCTTAAAGGTTCAGTCTGTTAATGGGACAATATGCTACTGAAGTACTTCCAGATCAAGTATGTACAGCTCTAACTGTAACATCTTCACAGTTAATCTCCTCTATTTCATGCCCAATGTTTTGAGATGCATTTCTATAGCACACAAACCCCTTCTGACCATCTACACTTTTCTGAGAGACAGAACACTAGAAAATATTGTCATAAATATTACCCTAATTTAACACCACCAAAAGCTGTGACAAACTGTAAGAGTTTTATTGATTTCAGTGCTAATCTACATAAGCACAGGGTCTAGCACGTTGACTTCTGTGATCACTGAGTATTTCTAATTTCTCCCAGGACACTCTTAATTTCCAGGACCTGCTCTGTTGGAACTGATCTTCTTAATTCTGATCAATGTCCTGTGATATTTATAGTTCCCAACTCACTTCTTCAACGTCTCCTACCGTATGCATGCAAATGATAACAAGTCTGATTTCTAGGAATAGGTGTATATAGTTGTATATCTTGTATACACATTACATTATATATAGTTATTATACTATATATTATATATAATTATTGTATTATATATATTATAGTTGTATATCTTGGATACATATTTTTCTAAAACCAATTTCAACAAGTGAAATTTGATCATGTGTGTTCATGAAGAGAGATTGTCAAATAAAAGACAAAGTTTTCATATTTTTAGTTTAAACTTTTCTGAGTCTCTCCAACACTCAAAGCTGATCAGCTATGACATTTTCTTATATTGTACTATTACATAGCATATTATCAACCAGAGACTTCTGATCAGATTTCTATAAGACTTTGTCCAAATCTCATAGAAAGAGCATGGAACCAGAGTTTTCCTCTGGAGAAATTTTTAATTGACCTCTCACTCTTTTACAATTTTATAATTACCATTTATAGAGATACAGTTAAGAGGACAGACTCAGCTTACTTCTGGAGGCTTCATTAATATTCACAAGACTTTCTTTTCCTTAGTTGATAGCCTGGGATCTTTAAATGTGACTATTTCTATACTAAGTTGTTCAAAGTCAGTCAAAGCATTCATTCTCACATGGAATTAAATCCCAGCAAAGTGGGAATTTCTTCCACTGTTTGGCACTCATAATCTTATTATGGGAAGAAGGGAACATGCCATAAACATGGTGACAAGAATTTGCTGTTTGCCTGAGTCATGTTTTAGCAGCCTAATCAAAATACAACAAGCAGTAATTATTAGTCCAGTTACAATACCATCAACACTTCATATCCTGATTGGTAAGAAAAGCCTCATTAATGACAATGTAAATTGTTATAAGAGAAAGCATGCTAATAGACATCACTTTTGCCTGGTGGCATACTCACCCCCCAGATGCCCCCCTGGCCCCAAGATTGATGCCATCAGCTTTCCTCCAGGTGGATATGGGTGGAAAGGATGCAGCAAACTGCCACCATCCTGAGGGCTTCTCCAGATGGTCACAGTGTTGCAGTGGGTCACTGAATCCTCACTGGCAGGTTTGTGTGTGTTTATCTTTGTGCATTTCCTCCTCCCAATGCCCAGGGAAGGTCTGCAAACTGCACCAATATCTTTCCAGCCCCTGGGAACCCTCCAGGATGCTGCTGCCTAGAGGCAGCCCATAGGGATCAGCCCCCACTCCTCGTACACAGTGCTTCTGTAGCCAGTGCCAGGAAGAGAGGTCACAGCCACATACCATGTCAAGACCCTGCCATTGTTTAATGCAAAGCTTTTTGCAAATGACAACAAATCTTGTTCACTGGGCGACACTGCTCACCACAAATATATCCTTTATTCACTTTATTGATTCATATTTCTTTGTTTTGGTTTCCTTGATACATTACTTCTTGCAAACCAGTTATGCCTTTGAATTAATTTCACCACTGCTAGTCACTAGTCATGCTAAATCCCACCATCTACCTAGGTCTTCCTGGACTACTGAAAACACTATAAGCAAATTACCATGATCCTTTCAACATTAAAGCATTAAAGAAACTGGGCAACGATAGCTTTTTTGTTTTTCTTCTTTCTCTCCAGCCAAAGCTGAACTATGTGTGGGACAGGGTGTTTATGCAGAGGGACAGCATGGGTGAGCCACTTGTGACCTGCCAACAACAGGACAACAGACAGAGCTATTTATTCTACTGCCAGGCTTAGTTCTCTTCATTTCCACTGTACTGCAAGTATATACATTTACCCTGGGATGAATAAATTATCTGACTCACAGTATATTACAATTGAAAGGGGAGTATCTAATTGCTGGAAAGCAGATGGTGTTACCCTTTTGATTATGCCTGACAACAACAACAAAAAATTACTGGCCTGCAGCCATATTCCCAAAGCCATATTCCCATTGTCAAATTTCATCAGCCAGGGAAATTTGGATATGATGACAGGCCAGTAACAGAATTTTTCAAGGGAAAAAAAAAAAAAAAAAAGACCAGAAAAAACCAACCCCAAAACTAAACTAAACCCATTGCCTTTTATTTTTTCATAGTATCACAGAATCATAGAATTGTTAGGGTTGGAAAGGACCTTAAGATCATCTAGTTCCAAACACCCTGCATGGGCAGGGACTCTCACACTAAACCATATCACCCAAGGCCTCGTCCAGCCTGGCCTTGAACATAAAGGGATGGAGCATTCGCAACCTCCCTGGGCAACCCATTTGAGTGTCTCACCACCCTCACAGGAAAGAATTTCCTTCTTATATCCAATCTAAACTTTCCCTGTTTAAGTTTTAACCCGTTACCCCTTGTCCTATCACTACAGTCCCTAGAGTCCTTCCTCAGCATCCCTATAGGCCCCCTTCAGATACTGGAAGGCTGCTACAAGGTCTCCACGCAACCTTCTCTTCTCCAGGCTGAACAGCCCCAACTTTCTCAGCCTATCTTCATATGGGAGGTGCTCCAGTCCCCTGATCATCCTCGTGGCCCTCCTCTGGACTTGTTCCAACAGTTCCATGTCCTTTTTATGTTGAGGACACCAGAACTGCACACAATACTCCAGGTGAGGTCTCATGAGAGCAGAGTAGAGGGGCAGGATGACCTCCTTCGACCTGCTGGTCACGTTCCTTTTGATTCAGCCCAGGATACGGTTGGCTTTCTGGGCTTCAAGCGCACACTGAAGCCCGCCCATGTTCATTTTCTCATCAACCAACACCCCCGTCCTTCTCCGCAGGGCTGCTCTGAATCTCTTCTCTGCCCAACCTGTAGCTGTGCCTGGGATTGCTCTGACCCAGGTGTAGGACCTTGCACTTGTCACGGTTAAACTTCATGAGGTTGACATCAGCCCACCTCACAAGCATGTCAAGGTCCCTCTGAATGGCATTCCTTCCCTCCAGCATATCAACTGAACCACACAGCTTGGTGTCATCGGCAAACTTGCTGAGGGCACACTCAATCCCACTGTCCATGTCAGCGATGAAGATGTTAAACAAGTCCGGTCCCAACAACGAGGGACACCACTCATTACTGGCCTCCAGCTGGACATTGAGCCATTGACCACAACTCTTTGCGTGCAGCCATCCAGCCAGTTCTTTATCCACCGAGTGGTCCATCCATCAAATTGATGTCTCTCCAATTTAGAGACAAGGATGTTGTGTGGGACAGTGTCGAATGCTTGTTGAACACTTTTTGTACTAGTTTAGCCACATCTACATACCATGAAGGAAAAGAAGAATTTGCACCCTGCCAGTCTTTCTTGCTTTTGATTCCAGTTTATCCATAGCTGTGTAGATTATCACTATTACTTCAACCTTCCTTTTTTTGGTTGCAAATATTTTGATTATTTTTATCCATAAGTAATTCATTGGCAATATAAGAAAACCAACAGAGCCTTTTAATGAGAAACTGGGTTAAAAATAATGCGTCAAAATATGCAAAGTGTTCTTGTAGGTTTCTCTGAGCTATATCAATATATTAACTTATTTGAAAATAAACATCTCCAAAGAAATAACTTTAGAATATGCTACTCTTTCTATACTTCTGTTAAATGTTGGCAATGACATTGAAAAGTACATAAAATGGTCAGACATTACATAGGTGAATGATGGCAAATCAAAAAATTGAATTTGTAATGGGGAACATAAATGACTTAAAGTTGTAACCACAAAAATTGTTGAAACAGGAAAAGCTGACATAATCTTTTTACAAGAAATTCACTTAAGAGAACAAGATGCTATCAGCATAGGAACACCTTCGATATGAGGGAGTCAGCAAAAAACTTTTCGCAAAAAGAGGGAGTTCTTTCAAAATACTTGGTAATTTATATATCTGACATAAAGGAGATTTTTTGACTGTTAAATTTATACAGCCTAGTTTTTATTAACATGTATGGACTTAATTCAAATATAGCCTCTTTCACAGTACAGGTGTCCTGGGTTCAGCAGTAGCAGTCATGTTTCTCCTTCTTGGTAGCTGGTGCAGTGCAGTGTTTTGACTTTCGGCCTGGGAACAGAACTGATAGCGATGTTTTGGTTTGGCCAAGGACTTTGTGAGCCTCATGCTCTGCCAGGGAGGAGGGGAAGCCGGGAGGAAGCAGAGACAGGACACCTGACCCAAACTGACCAAAGAGGTATTCCATACCACAGCACGTCATGCCCAGGATGTAAACTGGGAGTTAGCCGGAAGGGCGGTGAGACGGCAGGGTTGGAGGAGGTATCGGTCGGTGCTTGGTCGGGGCTGGGGGGGCAAGTTATTGGTCAGCTGGTGGTGAGGTGTTGTATTCTCTTCCCTTGTTATTTCCTTTATCATTGTTATTACTGGTGGTAGCAGTAGTGATTTGTGTTATACCTTAGATACTAAACTGTTCTTATCTCAACCCGTGGGAGTTGCATTCTTTTTGATTCTCCTCTCCGTCCCTCCGGGAGTAGGGGGAGGGAAAGAAGGGGGGGGGGAGTGAGTGAACGAGTTACCTGACTGGGTTTAAACCACGACAACAGGTTACTATTTAACAGCATGACAAATGTTCCCATGGAATGCACAGCTTATGGACAACCTTCCTGGTCGTTCTGCATATAAGTCTGCACATGAGTTTCTGGCAGAGTTCTGATCTCCATAAGAAGTGTCAGGCACACCGATATGCAGTTAACTGTTTATTTTGTTGGCGCTAAATCTTAGAAATGGATTAATTCTTGTATTTGAGAGCCGCATAGCCTGCTCAGAAAGCTCTAGCAACCTGTGCTCAGAGCTTTGTTTCCCCCTTTCTTTGCCCTCCCCTGCATACCTCCATGCCTTTGGTGAAAGTGCCCCTTTCCTCCACATTGTACAGGAGATGTCGGCACAGGTGAAGGCTGTTTTCTGGTATGACTTGTCCCCTCCTCTCTGTTACACAGGTAATAGAAGCTACTATCAGTTTGATATATTAGTGCAGCATTAGTGGTTTACAGGCTTCTCCGAGGGCCTAGGGTATGATTAAAGTCATGGAAGAAGGAGAGAGACAGGAATCCTTGTCAGTGCTCTTCAAGCAAAGGAGTTGTTAAGGCTCCTGACTCCTTGAAATTAATCTGACAGGAAGAACTGGAAATAGCCCAGACAGATCTATCCTTGTGCAGTCTCAGGAAACACAGGAGCACACTGTAGCCTTTGCTGTCAAACACAGTTTATTTAAACAGGGCCACTTGTGTGAAGCAACACTCCCTCAAAGTAATAATCCTGCTGAAGTGAAATATTCCCCTCCTGGGGAAAAATATTCTACATTAATAACAGCAGCAAAACGAAGCCCAGAATCATTCCAGAAGGCACATTGTCCCCAGCATAATCTCTGTGTCATTTTAGCCCTGACTGAGAACTCTCAGAAAGGTAGTCAGAGATTCCCCCAGGTCATGGACCAAGGGTACAGTTCTGATAGAGCCAACCCAGTCTCGGCATCTAAACCTTCCCCTGGCTATTGTGAGCTCCTTCCCCTGCATCTGGCACGTCACCTGCACTGTGCCTGGTTTTTATCGTTCCCTGCTCAATAGAAAGCTATCCCAACACAGTTAGAATGAGAAGTGACTCACTTTGTGCTTTAGTATTCTGAAATAGGACACCCTTGTACAGCTGGAAGTGCAGATTCTGAGGATGTGCCAGAAAACTGCAAGACAAAAAGGGAAAAAGACAAAACAAAACAAAACAAATAAAAAGGAGATATAAAAAAAAAAGGTTTCTGGTCCAGCATTTGCTTTCCCATAGAACACTTTATTCCTCTCCCCCCCATCTTATTTTCCTGAAGTATAATCACATATTACACAAGGAAATAATACAGAAATTCTGCAAGGTGATTAGCATGTTATACTATAGTGAATATAATACCATGAAATTTTTGTGAGTAAATATGCCTCATTTCCCATTTAACACTTTTTAAATGTCCTTGGTCATCAGACCAATAGAATGAATGCTTATATGCTCCTACTCAGTTCATTTAGAAGATTTTTGTTCCTTTTCCTGTTTAAAACATACAGACAATAAAAAGAACTATACATTTCTAGAGGAAGATGTCCCTTTCTTATTCTCTGAAGTCAACTCACCTAAATAACTTTGCACAAGTCCTGCTAAGAGGAAATTCTCTAGCCCTGGCATTAGCTGATAGTTTTTGCTAAGTAACATCAGACTGTAGTATGGTGTCCTGATAATATGTCAGGAGCAATGACATTAATAGGCAATGATGCCCTTCAAATTCATTTTATAAATATTTTTAATAGCACTGAGGCAGTTCTGCTGAGCCTTGGCTAATAAAGTATTTCATTATTTCAGGACATTACTGGTATTTTATTAGCTAGGCAAGTAAGCTACTTCAGTTTTAAAAAATGTTGATCAGGAGAACTTTCAGCTAGTATTGTCAAGTCCATCCAACATAATGACTGGTCTTTAAAGGGCAAAACACCAGCCAGATCCTTTCTAAGCACTCCATCTTGAATTGCAGCAAGTGCTTCACCCACATTTTAAGCATCCGTAGGGGTGCTTAGTTGAGCCAGCAGCTCAGGCAGTACAAAAATCCATCTTCCTTGCTTTCATGAATGTGTTTTCTCAGGCCTCTTTTCCCTCACCTTGCACACTGGGGCTGGTGCAAGGTCCCCCTCTGAACAGTCAAACTGGGTGATCTGTGTGCCTCTAAGTGTTGAACCCTTGCCAGATAAAATGCCAACAAGAAGACAGTAGTCTTATCTTTAAGGGAAAAGTGATGAAATTCAGAGGAAGAATCAAGCTTGAAGGGCTGGGTTCTTTTTAGTATTAAGCAAGGTGCATGTCATGAGTTTTAGCTTAATGAAAAAACCTCCAAATACTCAAAATTAAGATGGCAATTTGACATGAACCCACAGGACTATTTTTACCTTTTGAGTCAAGTACTTGACATCCACCCAAGTTCACACTGAATAACCATTTGCACTGTTTACACACAAGCATGCAATCAGTGCAAACTCTAGAGAAGAAAACTCAAATCATAGATTTATCTCTTCTATATTCTGTGCAGAGAACAGGTATCACAGCCTTGCCCACAAGGAGATATCACTGTGCTCAAACACATCTAATAACCTGAATACAAACATGCAGGTCATCAGTCTGGCATACCATTGCCAGATTTCATTTTTAACTCAGCATGGATACTGACAGAGGGTCCTCTTTGTTTATACAGAGAAAAAGAAAAAATATGTGGGAGGAAAACTGTAGTCTGTAAATTCCAGCTAGAGCTCCAGACATATAACTAACATTCCAGAAAATCAAGTTTTACTTTGAGTAATGATTAGTTATATTTGCTAATACTGCAGTTGCAAATCATCACATCATTTCAGTCATTCACACTTATACAATAGCTACTGCAGATTAAAAAGAAAACAAATAATCATTCTTCAGTTCTAAAAATTGCAAGATGGCAAATATTATTAAAATTTATTTATAAATATCCATTTAAATAAAAGCAATGCATCCACTTCAGTGGAATTTCTAAACTGTTTTATTCATTTCTTATGAGTAATAAGGTTAGAAAAATTTGATTTGTCATAAACTCAACAGAAAGAAATCACATAATGTGAATACCCACATAAAAAAATATTATCCATAAAAATAATCAATCTTTGAAGTCCTTGTTTTGCTATAAGGGCAACTGACCATTGGCACAGGTTGCCCAGACTGTGGAGTCTTCATCCTTGGGGATATTCAGTGACTTGAGAAACCTGCTATGGGTGGGGCCCTACTTGACCAGGGGCAGGGGGGAGGGACTGACAAAGTGACTTCCAGATGTCCTTTCCATCCTCAAGCATTCTGTCATTCATTATTAATTATTTTAAAGCAGCTGTGTTGCTTAAGAACACACAGAGAGTAAGAATAAAAAAATAAGTTACTTCTGCTCTGGGTCTAAAAGTGCACTATAAGGTCAACTTTCAAAGGTCTCTTTCCCCAAGAGTGTTATCAACACTACACACACCCAAATGGCAATTCATACTAGCCTTTGCTTAGTGCATATGAGTGGGGAATCTAAATCTGAGCCAGGTGAGCAGTCGGCACATATCTGCTTTTGGTTAAGTCCTTTCTGAATCAGGCATTGAAAGGGTCATTTTGCTGGTGTAAATCACAATTGTACTCTAGTATGCTTCTTAATCAACTTTCCACGTTTCTGTATCACTTCACCAATATGAGATTCATACTTAAATGTTATAATAAATCCACATCTAATAGCCTTGCAATTACAGTGTAGAGAAATGATGTTCTACACTGAAATATTATTACTATCCTCACAGCTTTCTAGGCATATGTAAACTTTATTCACTAGTAAAATTCAGTACCTTCTAGCATGAGATGAGCAGCTGCTCCACACATACAATTCTTTCAGAAAAAAGAACTAAAGAATAGCATACCCAGTCATGACTACTGAGGTAAGTTAAAACACATGACTGTATGCCTCTACAGCTAACTGGACTTTTCCATGAAACAGAAAGGTACACTTCCAAGAGTTTGATGCAGCAAACTGAGTCAATCAACAGATTCTTGCAGAAATCCATTGTAAAAATGGATGCTCCGTAGGAGAGATTTCAGCATCAGACTGTAGTGACAGGACAAGCGGCAATGGGTTCAAACTTAAACAGAGAGATTTAGGTTATTCACTGTGAGGGTAGTGAGGCACTGGCACAGGCTGCCCAAAGAAGTGGTAAATGCTCTTTCCCTGGCAGTGTTCAAGGCCAGGTTGGACAGAGCCTTGGGCAACATAGTCTAGTGTGAGGTGTCCCTGCCCATGGCAGGGGGGTTGGAACCAGATGAACTTAAGGTCCCTTTCAACCCAAACCATTCTATGATTCTATGATCAGAGGTTCAAGCAGTAGAACATGAGCATGTTGTTCCCCCAAAGGTATTTGTGAGCAGCGTCTATGGAACATAGTAGTTTAAATTTGAATTTAGATGCAGATTAGAAAGGCTGATAAAAATGGAAGCATAAGAAGACATACTTCTGCCAGCAAAACCTTAGTAACACAAAAGAAAGAGATTTCCATTTTAAGTTTCAGTAGTGAGCCTTGAAAATGAAAGGTTCAGTGAAATATTCCTAGGTCAGAGCTGTACCTTATTTTCTGAGGACAAAGCATGATGCTGAAATCCTGTGCGTCAGTTGATCATTCAGAGTAAAGGATTTAATAGAGGAACTCTGATCCTATGCCACACCTTTCAAAAGAAGACTACTGACCTTGTTTCACTGCAATTTCATTTAATCACCAATGCTAGCCATGCCATTTAATGATCTGGACAATAATATAAGGACTTAGAGTGATACAGCATTTTTAAGCATACCCTAATACCAGACTCAACACATTTGTTGCAATAAATGACTTAAATCATTCAAAGAAAATAATTTTAGCTCAGTTGTTGAAATATAACTTTTGACCAAGATGCTGACAGTTGTCTAAAATAGGAAATGAGTTACCTAAGTCCGTATATAGAGTATCCTAAACTAGCAGACTTTGGTTTTATCTATGTTTAAGCTCATTGACCACTTAGGGTGCCCGTCCCTTCAGAAAATCTTGTCACATTTTTGGACTTAATTCCATTAGTATATTTGTAAAAATAAGACTAAACCCCAGCTTTGAATATTATAAAATATGGGGAAAATAAGAAATCTCACACTGTTACACAAATAATTATTGTATATTTCTAGTCCTTGAATAAACTAAACAAAGGGTCCAAAATCTCTAAAATTAGATCAACTTATAATATGAAGAATTAAACAGGGTGGTTTTACAGATAAAATGACTGATAAATGGAAAATCAGTAAAGTCCTTGTCAATCTGTTACACTGATTTAACAGAGAAAAATTTGAATTAAGGAATAAGGTGCAGAAGAAAATTTAGAGTCTCAAAGTAGAATAAAATATTAGCTTATAAAAAATCCTTCTTACACATTAAATAAGAAAACACTGTATCCACTCACTTGCACATGCCCTACAATTGTGATGAAGAGCAGCTCACCCTTGAAGGACTGACGTTACCTCTTTCATCTCCCAGAAAGTTCACTAGTGAGGTTTGCTCACTACCTTCATGTCCTGGCTTCAGGAGTAACAGTTATTTTTCTCCTTAGTAGCTGGTGCAGTGCTGTGTTTTCAACCTTAGCCTGAGAACAATGCTGACAACATCACTTGGGGTTTTGGTTTGTTGGTTTTTTCTTTTTCCTTTTCCCCATTTAGTTTTACATTCTCTTGCCTTGTAATTTCCCTTATCAAACCCAGCTGGGCTTAAACCACAAGTGATACACAACATTACGGCTCAACACCCATCAACCAATACCCACCCTGACCTGAGCAGCAATCTCAGCCTTCCAAGTAACTCCCCCTCTGTTTATATACTGGGCATGATGTGCTGTGGTATGGAGTACCCCTTTGGTTAGCTTGTGTCAGGTGTCCTGTCTCTGCTTCCTCCTGGCTTCCTGTGCCCCTCCTCACTGGCAGAGCATGAGACTGAGAAAGCCCTTGATTAGAGTAAACATTACTTAGCAACAGCTAAAAAAATCGATGTTATCAGTGTTGTTCCCAAGCTGAAAGTCAAAAACACAGCACTGCACCAGCTGCTAAGAAGAAGAAAAATGACTGCTACTGCTGAACCCAGGACACTTCACCAGGAACAAGCCTCATATATGTCAAGAAACGCTTGCTACAGTTCTTGAAGGATTCTGTGGTTGAGGAACTTCCAAGATACGCATTTGCGTCTTTACAGTGAAATACCTTGCTTCAGGAGAAGGCAATTATTCTAGAGGCAGAAACAACCCATTTTCATCTTATTCATAAGCAAGTTACTTTATGCTTTGTCAGAACAGACACATTGTGGAGATGGGACCAAGACTGGCCAAAGAGCTATCTGCTGCCATTCACTCTCCCCTACTACATGTGGCAGACTCACATGAAGTCTGCCATCTATCTCTAGATATTTCTATTAGATCACTCTGCATATTCTAACTCCTTTCTTGTCCCTAAATTATTATACTCTTTTATAATTGAGCATAATTTCTTTTGTAAGCTTACTAGTTTTACAGAACTAGCCATAATGTTTCATATCCAGGAAAGCTGTCTTCCCACATCATGCTTAAGGTTATTTGGAGCAAAGGTCTTGTTTCACATACACTTTACTTACAATTAAGCAAAACACAGGTAGAGAGTTAGAAGTAAATTACCTTCCAATTCAGTCAACAGTGAATTGAGAAATACAAAATTCCAAAACTTCTTAACAAAATCATGTAAGTCCTTAACTTCTAGGATATGGTCTTAGATACAAGAATATGTTTGGGTTGTCATTTGATATGCTCTTGAGCAAAAAATGCTAAAATATGTGTTCTAGAGTCTTGGGTATTTGTCCATAGATTACTTGGTGATTGGCTCTGGCATTTTTGATGCAAATGAGTTTGCACCAACATTTACCCTTTCCAGCCTTAAACAAAACAGCAGGACTCATGAGAACAGAAGCAAAAACTTTGCAAATATTAAAGCAATAAAGCATCTGGCAGTGACTTTTAACATGCTTGAGAAGAACGTGTCCCACTGGACATCACCATTTTGTTGTTGGGAAAAAAAAAGAAATAATTATTATTAATTCATTATCTAAGACATTTACTACATTGTAGACACATTTATTATTTTAGTAGAGAAGGACAAAGATTTGTTTCACTACACAGTTAGATATCGTATAATTTAATAAGAGGTGAAGCCATGCCAACCAAGATTATATTGTCTGTATCCATTTAAAATCAGCTTCCTCCAAGTTGAGATTTTCCTCCTTCACATGAGAGCAGAAATCAAATTCCTTTCATCTGTTCTTATTATTCTCCTCAAAATCTGAATGTGTGGTCTCTGTGATCCACACCAATGGAGTGTACATGTGTTAGAGAAAGCGGGAGGGATGCAAGGGTGTATCCATTAGGGATGCTGGGGATGGACTGTTTATTAGGGACTGTAGTGACAGGACAAGGGGTAACGGCTTCAAACTTAAACAGGGGAAGTTTAGATTGGATATAAAGAAGAAATTCTTTCCTATTAGGGTGGTGAGGCACTGGAATAGGTTGCCCAGGGAGGTTGTGAAAGCTCCATCCCTGGCAGTGCTCAAGGCCAGGTTGGACAAAGCCTTGGGTGATATGGTTTAGTGCCCCCATGGCAGGGGGGTTGGAACTAGATGATCTTAAGGTCCTTTCCAACCCTAACTATTCTATGATTCTATGATTTCGGACTCCACAGAGCATTCCTTGAAAAGACAACATTGCATAGAACTGCCTGTTTGTGCAATTAGCCCCAGATTTCTGGGCAATAGCATTTTCAGCTCAAACAGATGTTTGGAGAAAATAGAGAAAAAAAAAAAAAGGAAAAAGAAACATTTTAAACAAGTTATTTAGAGGGAGATAAAAGATTTTAAAACATGAAATTGTATGTAAAATGAATTTCTAACTTAAGTCACAGACAGAAGAACCATGGATGCTCAAAATATTGACTGTTAGAATAGCCAGGGTAAAATCCAGATATTTAGCTCTAGACTCTTTAAGGTATCACACATTACAACTCCAGCCGTCATGAAGTCCTGGCAAGCTAATACCTAAAATAAGGAAGACTGAGGAAACTGGTCTGTGTATTAGTGCAGAAGTAAAAAGAAAGAGTGGGTACATGTGATGAGAATGAAGGCAAGAATCAAGTATCTGCTTATGATGGAGAGTCAACACAGCAACCACAAGAGCACAGGAAGCTATAAATATTATTACGCTGACATCTGCAAGAATTCTCTAATTCTTTAAAGACAGATTGAAGTTTCCTGAAATATTAATGGGAAAGTACCAGAAGTGAAAGTAGAGGCAAGCTGGACTTTTCTGATTTTTTTTTTTTTTTTTTTAAGACTATTACTATTAGTCATCTGTGGAGTGGTTGATTATTTTCTGCCTATTTCATAAATACTATAAACATCATTGATGGACCAAAAGAGGTTCAGCCAAACCAGAGGAGAAGAAAATCCTGGCTTGTCTCTGCCAACTGTGTTTTACACGTTACATTTGTTTTTGAGCAGGTTTGGCAAATTGAAGTCTGAGAGCAAGTTTCCTTAGACTGTGATGGCCAAGCGAGTTTTGAATGCATTGGCCAGAAACCCATGGTTACCCTTATATTTAGTATGAGTGAAATAAAAAATGAGTTATAAATACACTAGTTCTTATTAACCCGTCCGTAAAATGAGCCAGAGTTTTCCTTTCCTTCCCTGTTTTTCAGAAGGCTGGAACCCAAAATATTTAATTCTTTTGGGCCAGAGATGAATATCGATTGCATAAGATATGACAACTGAGATTATTTTACAGAAGAAGCCAGCTCTATGCACATCAACTTACTCATCAGAAATGGCTGGACTGCAAACAGGGCAGTTAAGGCGTTGCATGGAGCAATGTGCTGTGGCCAGGTTTGGGTTCACTTGCAGCATCACATCCCTGACACCCATGCACAGGACACAGCTGTGTAATACTGAATCCAAATGACACCTCAGTACTACCTGTATGAGAGATTTATTTGAGAATTGTACATCTAAAGTGAGCAGCACTATATTTTCATTAGCAAGCAAGCTTATGACTTTTCCTGAAATGCAAGGGAGAAAATACATTGTACATGCACTGAATTTTACCGAAAATCCAGTGTGAGATAAAGGCTGAATTAGTAGCCAGCTACATGTCTTTTATATTTCACTTTTCTAAGATAAAGAAATACTGTTAATCCAGCCATCACAAAACCTGAAACTTTGTTTTCCCTCTCAGATCTACCATTCCTTTTCCTTCTCAGAACTACCATTATTATTATTACTTTGATAGCACTAGTAGAAGTCTTCAGTAGCTGTGGCCTGATGTTGCCCCTAGTGTTACAGTCCATAAAAGAAAGAACCAGAGTCATGCAAATTACTTCAAGCACATCAATAAGGCTGTAAATACTGTTCCTGGTGGCACATCTACAGGAAGGTTGCGTGAGGCAAGATTAAGTGACAGGTCAGTTACTATATCATACTCTTTCTGAGTCTTCCACAGAAATTGCGTCCCAGATGATTCTTCAAAAATGACTGAAGGACTAAATTTACACTTTTGGAAATCAATTTGGAGAGACTTTCTTTTAAGTTTATTTACAATTGCCAAATCTATCCTTCGCATATGCCAAAAGACGCCAAAATTTCACTTCATAACACGGGCAGAACAGGCATTTGAAGGCCATCCAAGAATTAGAGCAACAGCGTAAGGGCTGAGTAATTAGCATACAATCAGGAGGTTCAGACTTCATTGCCTTTTAATTAGCGAGATAACAGGTTTGTGAATAGATACTCCTGGAAGAAGGAGAAATGGCAGGAATGCATGGAATGAATCTGTTAATCTGTAGTTTATAAGGTCAACAAGTCATTTATTTCAGGGGCTATGTCAAACTGTTATTATTCCTTTTCTTTATACATTCAAACTACAGATACATATACTTCTGTATAAATTTAAAGTAATATAAAATAGCAAATATATTTTGCATGCATAATTCATAATAAGGTCCTAATTCTGCAAAGGTTTATACATGTTAAGTAAGTAGTGCACACTATTGGACTGGGACTACAGTTGGCTAAAATATTTGAATGTATTTTAAGTACAATTTGGGATGAAGAGAGTACTGAGAAACATAACTGCTTGAAAACTTCTATTTCAAAGAGAAAATCAGGATTTTCCATAGTAATTTGACTAAAACTGTTATCAAGACCTCTATCACAGTAGTTACTGAATTTTACCTTTCCTGATAGTAATTATGTGTTTGATTAAGCATACTGAAATTACATTTAATTTTGGATCTTACCGTATTTCAAAAGGAATTCAGAACTAACTTTTTGTGTTTTAGAAGTTCTAGAGGAGGTAATGTATGGAATCAAAATACTTAAAATTTACAGTTTTTCAAGATAAGAATAAAAAATTGAAATTGGTGAAGAAACGACCACTAACTAAAATAGAAAGGTACGAACCTGAAAAGCTGTACCAACTGGGCTTAAACCATGACAGCTGTATTTCCTTCTTATAAAGGAAACCCATTTTTATAGTGCTGAGAGTATTTCATTCTTAATTCGCACATGATTATCATGAACGCTGTGAAAAAAATAAAAATGAGAAATTGGTCAATATGGGTTAAAGCAGAAGCTTGCGATCATACTAAATGTGCTGCAAAGTTAAAATACTGAATTAATCCATCAAATTATCACCAGTTTTGCCAGAGCATTTGTGGAAGATAGTAGTATCTGATTTCAGATAAAATGCAACTCAACCTTCTGGACAATTGTGTTTAAAAACTCTGAAGCCGCAAAGAGTAAAGAGCTCAGTTCACTTTTTGAGAATGATGTCATTCTAATGCTCTGTTGAAATTCCCCTAATGAACAAAGAGGAAGGTTGGTTTCACACCAGGTCTCTGGTGATAACTCAGTCGCAACTACTGGTGCTGACTCTTCTGACTGGAGAAAATCGGGATCATTCCCAGAGGCCAAATCTGCCAGAACTTAGCACAGAGGGTTGGCATTTGGCACCTGTGCTTGTTGTGAAGTGCCAGAACTGTACAGCACATGCTGATAGTGGCCATCTGCTATGTACATTGATATCCCGGTGAAGGTCAGTGTGGGGGACAGCCCTGGTTTTCAGCCCTCTGATTTGAGTGACAGAACTAGACTCATCTTCCATGCCTCTCCAGAGCATGAGTCGTATTTATGCTGTGAAATTGGATGCAATATCTATTCGCTTACTCTTCTTTGTGTAGAGACATCTTGGTATGCGCTGGTCTGTTTGCTTGAGCAAGAAAAATAGCATTTTGGGTATGCATTGAGAATAGAAATTCTCTATACTGTTAAACTCATATTTCGTGCTTTGCCTGCTATTGGGCATACCAGTGTAGAACGAAAAGTTCCTAACATAAGCAGCCTATCATAGGTTTTTTTCCAATTGTGCATGGGTATTTTCAACCCTTACAGTTCTTAGCCTTGTTTTCCCATTCAGGGGAATTCCCTCATATATCTTTATGCTTAACAACACTAAATGAGGTGACAAAGAACTATTTTCAAATCTGATTTCTGCATTATAGTTTCTATTATTCCACCCCTCCAGTAAAAATATAGATTGACTAAAACTTTTTCTTAAAAAAACAAAGGGATCAAGGAAAATATGTTTCCTTTTATTAAAATATTATTTTTAGTTCATCCTACATTTTATGACTCTGTATTTAAATACAGCCTATAAAGAAATACAAAGAAATGAGATGAAGTAACAAATAGCAGTCTCTAATTCTCAATTTAGTAGAAACTCTCTGCATGACTTTTCACTATTTTCCCATCTGTGAAAGAGGATCAATACTGGGTATCTAGTGCTGGAATTCTAACATTCAATATCCTGACATGTGCAAAAGGGGAGACACCAAACGTATGGAGCCAAGAACTCTTTGCTTGTCCAGTTTGTGTTTAAAGCAGCTAATAGTCCTAATTGGACTCACAAATAATCTAAATGAAATCATTATATGAAAAAAATCTGCTCATAGCATAGCACTTTTTTCTGATCACACTCGCCTTCAGGTGTCCTCCTAGCCCAAGGTCAACAGCATCAGCCTTCCTCCACGGTGGGTATGTGTTGGGTGCGGATTGCAGCAAACTGCCACAGTCTCAAAGGCATCTCCAGATGGGTTCATCTGTTGTGGTGGGTCCCTGCCTCCTCATCCTTGGGTTTGCTTGGGCTTACCTACCCAAAAATATTGCTGGGCATGTGTGGGTTACAAAGTAAAAAATAAAAAAGATCCCCTCATGTGAAGTGGAAGGCAAGCTGACAAATGAAACATAGAAAATTAAAGATATTTCTATTAAATGAAATAAATAAATGAACCATACAACACAAGAAACCTATCTAGATGCCCTTAGGACCCTGTGATAGAGCTACTCCAATGACACAAGGGTTTGTACTCATGTCTATGTTAAAGTTAAAATACTTCTCCAGATGTTTAATTCTCCTGATTCTCTTAATAATGTTGAACAGCTATGGCTGAATTTAAATTTAGGAATAGCTATCTATAGACTTCATATTCAAAGGAGCAGAAAGAAAAGAAAATCAGTATATTTGGGTGGCTTATAAGTCCCAGCCCCTCCAGAGCAGAGAAGCAAAGCATGCCTTTATGTTGAATAACAAAAGTCATGTCATCTTTAATTAAGGACTTTCCCTGTGAGGTTTCTGCTTACAAAAAAAAGCAAGAAAATGTCGCTTACGCTTTTCAAGACTTACATAATATAAACCCATGGCATATTATCAAATAGTCATCACAAGTCTTCCCACAGTGTTAGCACTGGATTAAAATGGGTTTCTAACAGATTCTTCAATTTAGCAGATCAGATTAATTTAGTAGAGTGGTTCATGGCTTCCAGTATCCTTGTAGGAACTTTCTACTTTCATTAATAGCTGTATTAATTGCTGAATGGAAAAAAAATCATCCTTAAATAGGCTCTTTTGCATTATCAAAAACATTCATTAACATTAATTTTCATAGCAAGTGAATTTCAAAAGTTTTATTTCTGAGAAATGAAATTTTAAATTCCCATGTCTATTTGCTACCAATGTTCTTGGGGGCATGGATCCAGCAGGGAAACTGAAAAAAGAGACCATTGACTTACATTATCAATCTAGCAGTCTAACTGAGAAACATAGAATGCATACTGAATTTTAAGTACTACATACATTTAAATCTAGAAAATAAAATAACCTAGTAGCCTAAAATTATTCTAGAACTGATCCTAGAGAATACTGTTCAATTTCTCAATATCTATTTCCTCACCAAGTGACTACTGCCCCTAAAACAGGAATGCAACTTTTAGTTTATTTACAATCACAAACATTGGTTTTTGTTAATTTTAACAGAGATACTTTTTTAATTCTATCATGAATCTTTGGGTGGTGAGGCACTGGAACAGGTTACCCAAGTGTCCTGGGTTCAGCAGTAGCAGTCATGTTTCTCCTTCTTGGTAGCTGGTGCAGTGCAGTGTTTTGACTTTCGGCCTGGGAACAGAACTGATAACAATGATGTTTTAGTTTGGCCAAGGACTTTGTGAGGCTCATGCTCTGCCAGGGAGGAAGGGAAGCCGGGAGGAAGCAGAGACGGGACACCTGACCCAAACTGACCAAAGAGGTATTCCATACCACAGCACGTCAGGCCCAGGATGCAACTGGGAGTTACCTGGAAGGGCTGGCAGACTGCAGGGGTCTGCAGGGTTGGAGGAGGTATCGGTAGGTGCTTGGTCGGGGCTGGGGGGGGGGGCGAGTTATCAGTCAGTTGCTGGTGAGGTGTTGTATTCTCTAGTAGGGGGGAAAGAGAGAACGAGGAGATCAATCTGTAACTGACTGTGAACAATCAATTGAGATAACCCACTGCACCAAGGAAGTTGTGAATGCTCCATCCCTGGCAGTGCTCAAGGCCAGGTTGGACAGAGTCTTGTATGGCATGGTTTGGTGTGTGGTCTCCCTGCCCATGGCAGGGGTTTGGAACTTGATGATCTTAAGGTCCTTTCCAACCCTGACTATTCTATGAAGCTATGATTCTATGAGCTAAGAATTTGCTATGCCTAAGAAATTAACAGGAAAACCACATCTTCTGGTCAAAAGTTATTCCAGTCAAGTGTCTTGTCATTGGCAGTTGTTACTCATGGTTACCTATGAAAGAATATGAGGACAAGACAAGTGCAATATAGCCACCAAATACTCTCCTATCCCCTGAAAAGGTACAATTCAGGGGACTTCTCTGAGACATTTGAAAGTTTTTCTGTCATTTTTAATGACTCTTAACTGGGCTTTTCCCTTCATGAAGTTGTCAGGTTTGTTTCAAACCTTTGTTGGCTCTTAATGCTCACAGTATTCTGAGCAAAAACTTCCACATCTTAATTGCTCATTACTTGAAGAATTAGGTCTTTGTATTGAACATGTTCTCTGCTAGTTTCTTTTGATGAATCCTAGCCATATCTCCTAAAGCTATGCAAAATATTCACATAAATTAAGACTTTATGAGACATATTTCTCTCTAATATTTTAGTGAAGGTAGATTACTGAGGCTTTCTCAAATAGGACAAAATAGAAAGTGTCTGCCTTATCTAACAGAGGAACAACTTATAAAAAAAAGAAGACTAACATGTCTCTTGATTTTCAAGTTCTTAAACATTTACCAGAAGTATTAAATACTATGTGTGTACACATAGATTATAAATAAAAATCATCATAGTTTATAACTATGGCAGCATCTTTACAGAAATCACATTTCATAACATTGCACAGAGCCCTTCTATTTTGTCCTATGTCTCTGAGTCCACAGGGAGATTCATGAACTTTTGGTTTCATAAAAGCTATATGCTAAATCATGCCTTTAAAAATAATGTGATATTGGAAAGGTAACATGTCAGAAAAATTAGGAAGAAAATGGTGACACAATCCCCATAGGAACTTGTGATGCATTTTTATTTTGCTGTAAAGAAGATAAACAGTTTTCTGATAAAATATTCAGGATAAAATGTCAAAATAAATACCAGTGAAAAGAAGACTACTATGTGTAATTACAGAAAGCACATTCAAGATATCTTAAAGCTTTATTATCCAAATATGATCATGGCTTTCATAGCAATCGCTGTTTGAATAGTGATTTTGATATTCATTGGCTAAGTATATGTAATTTTCATCTTGTTTTGAACATATGTTTCACCCACTGCATTACATAAATTTGCTCACTGCTTCTGCTGGAAACTGTCTTTAGTCATTTCTTCATCTAGAACAATCAGACAAGTTTTCCAATTCCAAGATTTCTCCATGCATTGGCTCTAAGCACAGTTATTACAGTAACTGTCCTAAACATCAGCTGCATCTGTCTAACTTAGTTCCTTCTGTAAAAGGCAGCAATCAAAATCAGACACATCACAAAGGTAATTGCAGGAGTTTGGCCAAAATTTTGTCTGGTGAGTGAGAAAAAGATTTAAATTTTTTTCTCCAAAAGTATACAAAGTATCCAATCATGTGTGCTCATTCTCTTTTCCACCCCCCCCCCCCCCCCCCCCCCATATTGTAGTGTAGTTATTTAAAAGTACATTCAGTGCCATTTTGACCTAAATAATGTAAACACTTCATATTTGGGGGACAATGTTTGAATTTGTCCTTCTTATCTTTAGTCTCATCTGCATGGTCTCCTGTTAAACACCACATGCCTGCATTAATATTCCTTCATTTAATATTTATCTAAATAATTTCCTTCTCTCTCAAACAAAGTTTGTTTTTAATTTCTATGTTGAAAACGTATTTTGCAAAAGCTCTAAGGGACTTTAATGAAACAATAAATAATGGCATTGAAAGTTCAGACCAGGCTGAAAATGGGAATCTTGATGTTGAAAGAGGGACATTAGATCCTCATAAAGAAGAACTCAGGAAAACAATTCTTGTTAGGGCCTTCTTGGTGGATTAGAAGATACTATGCCTGAGAAGAGACTTTGGGTAAAAACGCTAGGTTTTTATAATGCATATATCTCTCATTCACTAAAAAAAAAAAAAATGAAGAAAGGAACCTGAAATACTTTGCTTCTTCACCAAGCAAAACCCTTCTCCTCACCCAAACATTCAGACAATGCTGTTTAAAACAAAAAGCAAAAGCAAAAGCAAAGCAAAACAAAGAAAAAAAAAAAAAGCTCCAACCAACAAAAACTTACAGATGTAATTTGATAAATGAAGATATTTCTTGGTTTTTTCTCAAAACCATCACTGTCCAGTTTCTCATTCTAGACTTATTGTTGTGGTGTTGCTTCTCTGAATCATCATCATGACACAGCACTGCCCATCACCTTGTAGCAATGGACTTGAGGAATCTGACAGCTTCAGTCAGAGTCATATCAAAATCAGACAGAAATACAAAATCACCAGAAATACATTCACTATTTCTAGTTCCATCAGCTTGAGTATTTTAGTTTTGTTTGTATAGATTTTATTAAAAGTTAGTGTTATGAAAAAAAAAAGCGCTTTAAATCTTTTGCAAAATTGTTAGAACTTTTGAAAGCAAAGTTTTCTTAACACAATAATATGTAGCTGGATGTAGGTAGAAAACTGTTCTCTTTTCCTCTTTCTCTCTATATTTGCTAACATACTTCAAGCACCATTAAAAAAAAAAAAACAAAACTCTTATTTTTGTCCTTCACTTTTTACTTTTACTTTCAGCAACTTGAAAATAAGTTAACACTGGTAAACAGTTAAATCCCACTTTTCTTTTAATTTGCTTGAACACAATCTTTTCAAACACATACGCTTGAACGCACGCTTTTCAAACACATGATCCTTTACTTCATTTAAAAAAATACATGCTTTGTTGTATTTTACTCTTTTTTTCCCACTATAATTTCAAATTTTGGTGAAACATATTGCAGATGGATTGAGCTAAACAGATGTTTAAATTTGACACATATGCCTAAAGTATTTAACATATCTCTTCTTAAAGATATACATACACCTAAGAGATTTCGTGGATCATGGTTTAATGACTGTTTCTCTCATTCTCAATGAAGTCTGTCATAATTCTTAACGACAAGGTCAACAGGCACTGCTAATACCCACTGCCTCACTTTTAGTTTTTATCTTTTTCCCTTTTTTTGGAATGACCAGTTGTACAATGCCTGCTTATTCTCTCCAAGAGTACAGATATAATTACATATGCATACAATTACAAATTCACGTTACACTTCTGCTTCATCAGTCAGAAATCTGATGAGGAAATCCCAGCACTAATATGGCTTAAAACTCAGTTGGTCTGATTTTTGTCAAGTTTTAATCCTATTACTTCATGTGATTATTAGTTGGCATTGTATGTAGCAATAACACTTGCATAAATAAATAAATAAAACACAGCTGTGTGTGACCCTCTGAAACACATCAACTCTCCTAAATTATGTTCTCTGTTATTATGCATGTTATTAACTTTGATTTTTCTTGTTACACCACTCATGATGATTTATTTTATACTACTACCATGCTGCCAATCATCATGAAATGAGTGCTTTCCATATAAAGCAGCTGTGGAAAAGTTTCATCTGACTATTATTATTTACATAGTAATTGTCCCTCCAGGCTGTTACTCTAATCAATACCCAAGACTAAACATATAAAGAAAGCTTTGAATCAAACAGCCTACATTATTGTCGTGGTTTAAGACGAGCCGGCAACCCAGAACCACGCAGCGGCTCTCTCACTCCCCCCCCTTCCTGCCCCTGCTCCCGGAGGGATGGGAAGGAGAATTGAGAGAATGTAACTCCCAGAGGTTGAGATAAGAACAGTCCAGTAACTAAGGTATAACACAAACCCACTACTGCTGCCACCAATAATAATAATGATAAGGGAAATAACAAAGGAAGAGAATACAACCACTCTCCACCCGCTGAGTGATACGCAGCCTGACCCAAGCAGAGATCTAGACCTTCCGAGCAACTGCCCCCAGTTTCTATGGAGGGCATGAAGTGCTGTGGTATGGAATACCTCTTTGGCTAGTTTGGGTCAGGTGTCCTGTCTCTGTTTCCTCCTGGCTTCCCCTCCTCCCTGGCAGAGCATGAGACTCACAAAGTCCTTGGTCAGAGTAAACATTACTGAGCAACAACTAAAAACATTGGTGTTATCAGCATTGTTCCCAGGCTGAAAGTCAAAAAACAGCACTGCAGCAGCTACTAAGAAGGAGAAAAATGACTGCTACTGATGAACCCAGAACAATTATGAATACCTTATTTTTTTTTTTTTCTTACCCCAGTAGCATCCTAATAAAGTGTTCATCCACTTCAGAGTTACTGCCATCTCAAATCAATGTTGGTGTCTGGGCAACTCATGGCCCAGCTGGAGCTGTTAACGTAGGACAGACAGTATCTTCTTGGGAATTGGAAAGAGAAAAGTGCGCAGTGCTTACCGCATTTTTCTTTGTACACAGTTTTCTCATGCAAATTTAACAGGTCAGTCTTGACTTTGCAAGCACTTACCTTTTCACTCTACCACCATTTGAACTGTTGCATGGTCTCTCCATTTGCAAAATCAGATACAAGTGCTGTCAAGTTTATGAATGCACTGGTAAAGAAGACCTATGTTTCTGTCATCGGATCATACAAAACTTAATGGCAAAAATGCTAGAGAAATGATGATAAAAACACTTCCTCAAGTGCATAGACATTCACATATATGGACACATGCATATTATTATATAATTTTTTATCCTGTGCTTTTATAATACTAGAAAATGTAGTTGCAAGATTATGACACAAAACTTTCATATTTTGTCAAGAGTGTGTGATTAATACATTCAGGTTCAGCTTTTTTGAGGCCTACATACATTAACCACATTGTGCTCTGCATTTCATTGTCTGTCTGTGACTTGAACACAGAGGATGACTAATAAATAGCTCTGAGTGTGTGTATGTGAATCAGATGGAAATCCATATGCTTTAGTGATTGTAGAATGTATTTATATTAACAATTACTATATTAAGTATCAACAAGTAGGGTGACTCAGATTAGAGGCTAAAGAATTAGAAGAATGTTGTTATAAAACATAATGTAAATGATTACACAGAGTAAATAACAGGATGACCTTTTTTTTTTTTCAGTCATCCAACTCACTTGAGATTCACATTTCACATCCTGGCTCTGGTGCAGAGTACCTGAAAGTTAGTACAGATTTGTAATGCAAAAGTGAAATGGTTTTTGTTTTTTGTTTGAATTTTAATTTTTTTTTTTTTTTTTATGCTATGTGTCAGAGAGTGGGAAAAGACAGGCTTAGGAACAGGTTCATGAACAGGCTGAGAAAGGCAAATCTTTTACAGTATAACACTGCATCAAAATGTCACTGCACTTTTGTTTGCTAAGTGGAAAATGATTATGCAAAGAAAAATTCAAATGAGAGCAATATGGTTTTGTTTCCTTGATGGTGTAAGAGAAACAAATAGCCAATCCCCCTGTGCTTCCCATAGGAGGAACATGGGATTGGTGGGAGGACAGCCCTGTGCATCTGCTTTTCCATGCATCGCTGCTGCAGAACCTGCCGCTGGGTGAGAATCCTGGAAGGCAACGTGGCGGACTGCGCACCCAAGTCCAATGTCATGTCCAGCAGCTCATGTCCAGCCAGCATATTCTCTGACTATAGGGTTAGCTCTGCCTGCTTTCAAACAGCAAAACTGCTCAGGTGCCCTCCCTTCACAGAGTACATGATGTAGGCACTGCCACATCCAAAAATTGATGATCTTATAAACTTTCTTACTGAGATAATTTATTTCAGTAAAAGGAGGATGTAGTGGGGAAATGTCTACCTGTTATTTGTTCTCATTCTGTTTAAATAAAGGCTTCAAAGTTAAAGCATTACTAACTTGTATTATCACTATGGATTTTTAATGTAAACTAGATAATAGCATAAATATAACATTGTATGATCAACCATCTTTACATGCAAGTCATTAGAAGGGACTTTAAGGGTATCATATTTTTATTTAGAACCAAATATTTTTGTGCTTATGTGATCTGCTCCATAAATATCTCTGTGGTTTTAGGTTGGAAAAAGGACTAGTTGCACACTTTACTTCGATCTCAGAACCTGACTCCTAGCATTTATACAAGACAGCTATCCCTGATTTTGTCAATTATGTATACTGGGTTTTGGAGTGGTTCCAGTTGGGAAGTTGTTCTCCTAAGGAGCATTAATGAGAGCCCAATTATACTGCCGTGGGGCAAGTGTGGATAATGGAGTCACACAGGCTCCAGCTTCAGGAGGTGTGCAGAATTTAATTGTCTGTTTGACAAAATCTTTTCACTCTTTGAGGAACAGACAAGAAGGTTTGTGTGGTTCAGGTAAACATTTCCATCCTATCAACTCTATGCACATTTCAAAGGATAACAGAACTAAAAAAAACGATTTAAGTTGAATACCTATGTAAATGAGGAAGTATCATATACATTTTGAGATTTCATGCTGATAAACCTTCAAACTGACCTAAATCATAGCCAATTTAATAAAGGTCATATTCTCATTGCATTCCATTTCTTGAATGCGTTAATCCTTTCTTAATTTTTAAGTGAAACTAGATACAAAAACCTTTATCTTCTCCAAATGTATTATTTAATGCACTTAGCTGTGAAACAAGTGGTAATTTGTAATGATCCATGGAGCTGGTTCACTGTTCTGCATCTGTCTCCTTACAGTTTTGCATATTTATTCTCACATTTACAGTGCCCCTTTTCTAGCGGAACCTGCAATGTTTGGTTAGAGAAAATTACTTCCAATAAACAATTGGATTTTCAGGGACTCCAAGATGGAAGTTGGAAAAGACAGAAGTCCAAACAAAAACAATACATAACTGCTTTACTAAAAAAACCAGACCAGTATTTTTATTAAGTTTTTGGTTTTTTTTATCTTGTTTTTACTATAACTAAAGATGCTCAGAGCTTCAGAACTTACGTAGCTCACTTTGTGATCTTATCCTGTGCCCCCTCCACCCTCCTCAGTTTTACTTTATTCTTCTAAACTTCAGCAGCTCTCAGGTTGGGATAACTTTAAACAACATTATGCTCAAACTAAGAAATACAAATTTATCCTGTGGAAAATTACTTGGCAAAAGCACCATAGGGACTCTTCAAGCAAAATAAAAAAAAAAAAAAAATGGATTTAGCTCTGAAGCTGTACTTCTGCAACTTTAAAACACAGAAATTGAAATGCTTTCTCCCTCACATTACCCACTATTATTCCAATGCTAAATAGTGAATTTAACAATCTGATTCTCGTCATTCTGCTCCAAAAGCATCTCACATGATACAGGAATGCACAAAATATTAGATATGGGTGAGCAAAGTCTTGTTAAACACCTGTCCTGAGATTTCAAGGAGCCTGGTACAAAAGCAAATATTCACAGTAACATTTTTGATTATTTCAGATCTTTCATGAGGAAAAATGAAATAACTGTAGAAGAATTAATATAGCAAATTTAACATATTAGCCAGAAGTTGGTAATTGAAAAATTAATAACATTTCAAACAATGTAAGATAATAATCTATTTTATTAGTCTTATGCACCAGGTGGGTAATGGCACTGGGGACAACAGAGATCTCAAAATCCCAGGGCCAATTATCTGAGCTCCTAATCTTTCCTTATCTGCTGCACAGCGTTACAAGGCTGTCTCTATAGCTGCTATAACCAATGCTTTGAAAGACGTCAGAGGGATTCTCAGGCAAAATGGCCTGGGAAGATAATCTATTGATAGGTTCCAGACTCAGATATGGATTTTTTGTATCATTGGCAAGTCAAGAGAGAAAGCACTTCTTAGTGGTCTGTGTAAGTACATGGAGCCTTAAGAAAAAAAAGAAAAGAAAAAAGAAAACATTGTTCTGGTGCTGCACGGAGTTTATTTCATGTGGCAGGTTTTAATTTCACCCACAACTTTTCTGAAACATATGAGAGTCTGATTCATTAAAAAATAAATTTTTTAGATTTGTCTAATATCAAATTAATATGCCGTTATTATAAAAAAAGTCTCATAAACTAAGAAATCATTGCATGGCATTTAAATATAACATGCAGATATTTAAATACTAGCATAGCAACAGAAAGCTGACTCTTGAGGGAACAAACCTGGGCATCTCTGACAGTTCTGACATATGCTAGAGTATCCAGAGAAAAAGTCAGCAATACTGATCCTAATGTACTGGTATACTGTACTAAGTCTAGAACATAACAAGAGGCTCCATTACCCAGAGAGGAGGAAGATACGTCTACAGAATGGACAATTTTGGCTAATACTTCATTATCATTTTGATAGAAATCTACAGATCTCATGTTTTTAAAAAAGGCATTCAACATTCAAAGCACTTTTGTACCTCTTAAAATCCACATCATGCTGTACTTTGGTGATGAGGATAATGAAAAACAATGTCAAAACCGCTGCACTTTTAGCCTTCACGTAGGGAGAGAGCAGAGCAGGGTGGTGGGAATCAATTTTAATTTTCTAAATCATAGAATCAAACTTGTGAAAGAATGTTAAGCAAGAGTAATTTCTTTGTACTGTATTCAGGACTGTCTTACAGAAAATGAAAAGTTAAGACAGATTTCTTTCTGTATTTGTTTTAAATCAGGGCATCTGAGCCACAGATATTCACAATTCTAGCATTGGTTCCCTTCATTTCCTGGCCTGGGGCCTGTATCTAAAACACTTTAAGGCTTCTCTTAGCAAAAGCAGGTGAGATCAAAGGAAACTGTTAGTTGACAGGAAAGGCCTTCTTGGCAACAGGGCTCAGCCACACTAGGCAAGAGTGACAGGCTATAGGAAAAGAGGGAGAGCAGAAGAAGAGAGTGGATGCAGAATTTTGTGGCAAATTTTAAGTTTTGTACAGTTTAGTCATTAACTACTTACATTTCATTTGTTGTTTTTTTTCAAGTATTACAGACATGTGAGATTGAAAAAAAAAAAAGTGTTTACTATCAAAGCACCTGAAATAGTTTTGTGTACTAACAAAACCATCACAACATTTTATTGAATTTTCTTAGACTTAGACCCATACCCAAACCGTACTCATGCCTATCCCCATATCAATACCTTTTCCATCATTTACCAGAGAACTTCAAGAACAGGGTAGTGGAGTGATTCTTTTCCAGTGAACTAAAAAACTATCCAATTTCTTGAACAGAAGTGTTCAACACAAGAAGGCATATGCCCATGGAGTCCTAATAGAGGAAGCTGACCTAGAAGGAGAGAATTCAAGGGAATAATTCATTCATTAAAATACTGACTCAATTTAAAGTGTAAATTTGATTTTACAATTCCATATGTGTTACTTAAAATTTAATAATTGCTCTGTATATGGATATAATTTTCACTCACTTCATAACAAACCCAACTGTGTCTATGGGATGTTTTTCTGAATACTTACAGGAATGTCTACCAAAATTGTGAAGTAGTGAAACAGAATTTATTTAGGTTTGACTGAACACAACATTTGCGTATGCATCTGTATGCATCTTGCTCTGTTTATACTACTTAAAAGGTCTAAGACTGTAGATTTATCCCTTGGTATTCATATTGCAAAATGCAGCTTCTATTTGCACCTGAATAAATGTGAGACAATGAAATGATTATTTCTGATAGTCAGTAAAGTCAGAAGCAAACATACTGACAGAAATCCATGTGCAGTGTTAAGAAATGAAGAGAAGCAAAGAGTAACCTGCCTCAGTTATAAAGAGATAGCCAGTCAGGGTATATTTACAAAATGATAAGCAAAGGACTCTAAATTCAAATGTTACTGTCAAATAACCACATGACCAAATATGTCATATAAATCAAACATTAGTAGGAAATAAAAATTACCTTTGGAACCAGGACTTTTAAAGTATTCGTACAACTGTTTCATGAAGACGTTGAAAGGTAACCCTTACTTAACACTGGGTATGTATAAGTACACAGCGTATGACATTTTATTCTAATTATGCTTTTATAAACTGATAAAAATAAAAGTATCCTTCTACTTCTGCATGTGTATTCCTCTACTTACAACAGCTTGTTTAGAAAGACTGATTCTATAAATGCGAAGTTAACTCTCTCATCAATGTAATATGCTTTGTGTTTATGAAAAATGCTGCTTCTCACTGCAGTATTACCAGCTATGAAAATTTTGAAACAGTGAGAAAATGTAGCTAGAAAGCAGAAACTCTTCTTGGACTTAGAAAAAAATACAAAAAGAAAAAAAAAAGTAAAACTCATGCTGTGTTTGTTTCCATCTCTGATAGCTTATAATGCATTTTAACCACAGGAATCTTCTCATTATATATTAATTATGGTCTACAGATAACATCATTATCATTATGTAATGAAAAATGCGAGTAAATTACTTTTAACATCATGTGCAGTAGAAATTCAACAAAAGCCATGCAATTTTTATATCAGCATTTCTCATTATCAGATTTGCTTCTACCTGCTGTGGACATTATTTGGCATTTCTTTTTCCTTCATGACAAACAAATAGAAATTTACAGAAAGGTCTCTCAAAATAGTTCTTCATCTCTTCTATGTGTATTAAAGAATACCATGTCAGCTCTCCACACGTGATCTCTTACTGCCTCTGCTGTACTTTCTCCTGTAAGAGCCTTGGAATTTCTATTTGTGCTCAATTGCTCTACTTGAGTGGATAAGATAGCTTGGCAGGCAGGGCTCAGTTAAGCATTTCTAGAGCATTTGCTAAATAAAACTCCTTCTCTTCAGGAAGTCTGCAAAAAGACCACTGAGTGCAATTCTTCCAGCTAATAAATTCTAAGTGCGAATTGATACACCTATGTACGATTTCTGAAAAACCCTTGCTTAGAAATTTATCTTGATTTCATACTTTAAGAATCACTTAAGTTTTCCTGATTGAAAAGGGCACAATGCATTTAACAGGAGACTGAAAACTCAACTTTGTTGAGATGAACATCTCCCAGCAGATGCAGGAATAAAATGGGTTCCAGAACAAATATTGGTCAAATATCATGTTTAAGTGATATATTTGTGAAATATACTGTAATGGGTTCCTACAACAAAAGAGAATAGGTGGATCTGGAAGCACAAAAGCACGATGCAGAGATGCGTTTCTAAACACAAGGCTCATTCAGAGAAGAGGCATGGAGGCACTTCTGTTGATCTGTACATTCCAGGAGTGTCCACTGGTCCCTAATCAATTCTAGAAACTGATCCATAAGCAAAATAAAACTTTTCACAAATATCTGTGGCGACACACAAGATAAGAAGAATACGGGAAAGATTTGCATCGGATGGGACTAGATGATTCAGAGCATCCTGCACTCCTGTGTTCTTCTAACCTAGAAAAAGCAAAGGTATTTGCTGCAGCAAATAATCAGTATTTCCATGATTCATGGTGTACTACCTTACATATAATCTGAGGACATAAACTGATCATGACACTAGCTTAGATTATATGCTTTTATAAGAAGTTGATCTCATGGATTACATACTTTGCTTTCTTTAACCTGGCTAAAAGAAGATCCTTTTATTTTGTATCCTGACATATTCATTTATGCATGTGCATGGGCATACTATACAATGTACAGTGTATTCATTAGAGAAACAAACATTCCTCAACAATCACAAGAGGAAAATCAAGGTTCTGCTTGACCTAAAAAGTAAAATTTCTAATAAACAGTATTTAACTAACAAATCCCAGGTAAAGAATGTTTATTATTATACTTCTAAATAAATATTATTATTTAGTATGAATATTATACTTCTAAAAAACTCCTTTCTCGTACACCTGTCAAGTTACCTTTCTCTCCTACAACTGCATCACTGCAAAAGGTTAAAGAAGATATTAACTAATAAAACAATTAATTTCCTAAAAAACAATTAAGTTCCTAAAAATAAATTAAAGTGTTACTGCATTAACACAAACATGGGGACAGACTGTGCAAAAACTGTGTTCCTTTGCCATAAGCCATGAGTGATGTGAAAGACTCCTACATGGCAGAAAAATTTGCTAAGCTGTTTTCTGGCCTTGTTGGAATCTAGGGGGGATTTGCCATTAACTGGTTTTAGGCCAGCATGCCCTTTAAAATATTTTAAAGATCTTGTGTCATGCAGAAAGCTCACACTGACATGACACAGCATTATCCAGCATATCCCACCTCTTCACTGCCTCCATAGTCAAGCACTCCAAGACAGAAAGTACTTGGTAAAGCGTGGTGGTGAAAAATGTAGAAGATCTGACTCAAAGCACAGAAAACAAACTGACCATGGGAAGTATTCCTCATCGTCATTACTTTTCAGAATAAAATTAAGGCTGACTCTACTCTGCTCTCATGAGACGACACTTGGAGTATTGTGTACAGTTCTCATGTCCTCAACATAAAAAGGACATGGAACTGTTGGAACAAGTCCATAGGAGGGCCGCAAGGATGATCAGGGGACTGGAACACCTCCCATATGAAGAGAGGCTGAGAAAGTTGGGGCTGTTCAGCCTGGGGAAGAGAAGGCTGCGTGGAGACCTCATAGCAGCCTTCCTGTATCTGAAGGGGGCATACAAGGATGCTGGGGATAGACTATTCATTAGGGACTATAGTGACAGGACAAGAGGGTATGGGTTATAAACAGGGGAAGTTTAGATTGGATATAAGGAAGAAATTCTTTCCTGTAAGGGTGGTGAGGCACTGGAATGGGTTGTGAATGCTCCATCCCTGGCAGTGTTCAAGACCAGGCTGGACGAGGCCTTGGGTGATATGGTTTAGCATAAGGTGTCCCTGCCCATGGCAGGGGGGTTGGAACAAGATCATCTAAGGGTCCTTTCCAACCCTAACTATTCTATGATTCTATGATTCTATGAAACATTTGCCTGGCTCTACTGCAGATAGTTTGATAAAATATAGTTTTAGGAGAACCTAATCACATGACTAGAGTCATTATAACATAAATTGATTCAGGAGAGATTTAATTAATTTAATGCATCTGGCTGTAATTATTATTCTGCATTTATTATGTAGGACTTTTGTTAGCTTAATGGCTTTATACATTTATCAGATAGTCACTGAAGAAAATTTCAGTTACTCATAACGAATCTGAATAAATCAGCAATGACTTTTTTTTAGAACAGTTTTATTATAATGATTTGTTATTTTGGTTGTACCAGTCATGACAAATTTCTGCAGCTTCATTGAGAAAAAGCTTTATCCAATATCCACAGATTCAATTGATTGCATTGCACTGTAAAGATTTTTTAGAATATATTTATAATACAATTCCCCCAGTGTAATTCACAATTGCTTCCTTTTTATTTGTTTTTAAATAAATAATTTTAACATTTAGAATAACCACTCATGACTTTGACAAACATTTTTATTTTGCTTTTCTCAGTGCTCTAGAGGATCCCTGCATTTCTTTTCTAGTCCTCTGACCACATGGTGAAACCCTGCAAATTCCATCATTGACCGTCTTTGACATTTTATAATTTGGTTTGGTTTCCAATCAAAACAAAAATACATAAAATTACTCTGTAAAAGGAAATTATGCATTTTAAAACCTTGCCTGAAAAAAGGGAGAAATTTATAGAAAAATATTAATTTACAATTGGTGTTATTTATTGCAGTAGTAGCATTCACACTAAAAAAAATTGAAGTAGACAATTTTGATCTGTTCAATTGAACTTAGGTGAGCTTAGTCCAACTGCATTTTATGGGAGTGTCATTTGGTAAAATTATTTCCTTCTATTCATCAAACATGTCCTGAACAGTACAGTTTGCATGAGTTTGTTAAAAAGTGTTTTCTACTATTTGCAGGACTGTCTGACATCCTCCCGGGTGTCTTTGTGACTTGCTTATGGAAACCAAATAAGAGCTAGAGAGTCCTCAAGTTTTAAAGCTATGAGGGGAGGCACAGACAAGTGCCCTCTGTTTGGCTGGTTTGCAATCACTGCCTACCAAAACTAAACCTGTCTTTCTGTGGATTAACCTTGCCAGCTCATCACCAGCTTGGATTTACTGCTATAGCACAGAAAGGTAAACTGAAGTTTTCAGAGCTCATAGAGCTCCAGTGCACTTTGCATCAAGTACATACTCTGTTTTGACTCAAATTTCTGTTAAACTTACTATCAAAAAATAGCTTAAAATGGGTTTTTGTAAAATGGTAAGTAAGGGTTCTGAGTTAATTCTTCCTCTTAAACATGGTTTGGGGGTTTAAGTTTACTTGGAGATTAAAGGGTTCCTTTAGAATGATTTCTGTTTAGACACAATTTAAAGCATTAATAACTTTTAGACACCAGGTTTAAGAATACTTCTGATGTAAAAATGGATTTATTTACAAGCAGATGAACACCACAGCAATATCATCCTTTGCAGGTTACAATTGTTATAGCCAAGATTAATTAATTAGAAATATTAAAGTTAGGATTAACTCTTGGACTTGATTCAGAAATCATTGGCAAGCTTGTGGCTCTGGCACAAAAATAATTTTGATTTTTAAAGTTAGCTTTGTACCAACAGTAAGTACTTTCAAAAAAAAAAAAATGCTTGGAGGAGAAAGGAATAATATTTCAAAACTTATACTAAAGTAGTTCTTCTGGATCATTCCAGCTGGGAGTTTAATTTTTGTTCATGCATTTACATTTTCTTTATGTAAGGGTAAATTGTTTTCATGCAGCCATTGTTTTCATTGTGTAGCCCTCCATCCTACTAACATGTTTTTTTTAAACTCTTAGTTTCATGGTTAAATATTGGGGGTGGGGGAGAGAAGAGAAGACATAACTCTGCTCTAATGTGAACAAGGCATAGAACTACTGCATATTGCTTCTAAAATGCTGTAATGCAGAAAGTCAGTTAGAAATAACTAAATTCAGATCAAGATTTCATTTTAGATAGGTTTTTCCCCCAAAAAAAAACCAAAAAAAACACATTTCAGGGAGGTTCTCCATAAACCAGACAACAGTCACTGTGCATATTGTCATATCTTCAGCATTAACTTTTCCATGCACACAATATGAGCTACATCAAAAAGACAATTCTTCCAGAAGAATGTGAACACTGATGATATCAAGGTTTATCTTGTAATGAAACTGTCTGGCGAAATCAGAGCATTGTAATTATGACAAAGGAAAAGGAAGAAAATAGGAATATTCAGAAGAAACAAGGGAAGAGTGGAAAAATTTTCCTTTTGCGATGATAAACTGGCTGGCAATTTTACTAAGAGAAATAAATGTAAGAACCAGTAAAGCAATTTAGTCAAGTTGCTATCAGAGAAAGTGTAGCTACTGACTTCAGAAAAAATGGGGCCCTTAATCTTTAGAACATTTTGGTTTGTCTGGTGTTGCTGTAGCTACATCACGCAAAAGCTCTCTGGTTGCTGCTTCATTCTGGAGTTTTATTCCTAGCACATTCTTAAACATTTCCCCTATTTTAACTTTAGCCTGTGTACACTAACATAGCACTAATTTCTTTCTACAGTTTTATTATTGCACAATATTTCAGTTAAAAAGATTTGGCTTGTATCCTCTGGCAAGGAGAATTTCTGATTTTATGAAATATTATCCATCAACTTAGATACATTTGTTCATTTTGCAAAGTTCTCTTTGGAAAAGCATTAAAATAGAAGCATTTATAGTCTATCCTAAATAATTTTTCAGCATGTTAATGTACAGCTTACTATTTTTGAGAATTCTTATAGAAATTATTGTTAACTGTGGTTTTTATTTTTTGTATTTATTGGTACTCAGATCACAAAGTCGTAAAAATCCCAGGAAACCACTCAGTCATTCATTTTTGTAAATACATATGCATGAATTATAATTGTACACTAACTCATAAAGCCAGAAATTGCCAACAATAAAAAATTATATTCACTGTCAAAAGAAAAGGAAGAATTCAATTATTCTAAAGAGACCTCATTTGCATACCCCTCCCCTCTGGGGATTTTTAGGCATGGCATTTAAATGTGACTGTATCTACGAGCATTTGTGTCTCAACACAGAGACTTTTTTAAGATGCTGGACTGGAAAGGTACTTAAAACTGCCTGAGTTACTCAGTTATGGTATTTCCTAGGGAAAAGAAAAAAAAGACTCTGCTGACTACCCCTCCCTGCTTTATCCCTAAGGGACAAGGGGCAGAAATTGAGATGACAGCCAGCTGGAGCACTTCAGCCCCTTTACCAGTGCCCATGAGAGGAGAAGATCAAGTTTGCATTCTCGTTGGTTTGGTATTCCTTAGCTTATATGAATTACAATTTACTGCCAACTTCAATAAAAACATGTGTAAACCTTGTATTTCTACACATAATAAAACATGACTAGGCCTCATATTTCTACATATTTCTTGCATCTTATTTTTGGACCTTATTTTTACATGTAAACAATTAACATAGTCAATGACACCTGAAATACTCAAAAGGTTTTGAACCTAGAAGTACTACTGAAGCAGCATCTCACATAAAATGATCACAAACTATCCATCCTCAAGAGTAATCCTGGAAAGCAGAATGTTACTCCTGCATACATCCAGATTTTTGATTAAGCACCTAAATCTACGTAAAGGAATGAAAAAACAGGTATAATATCTTTACACAAATACAACATGAACTTCCACGTAGAATAATGAACAAAGACTGCACTTTTGTGTGCAGACCACATTATATCTAGACGTGTACTGACTAATCAGTTTTGGTCTGATAGGTGCTTACTGTTATCCTTCAAATTCAACAATAAGGTTAGAGGGCTAGTAGGATTGAGAAATGACTGCTGTCATCTATCTTAGGTGCAGAATCCATTTTTAAATGAAAAAGAATTACCATGTGAATCATCACTTTAAAGGAAGCACTTTACTCTCAGGTTTTCTTACACTAATCTTCCAGTCATCAGCCACCCTATAAACAGTATGTTTTGCATTCACAAATGTAACATCTGACAGATCTCAACATATCTTGCCAACATGAAGCCTGAGGAAAATTTTAAATTTTAAATAAATCATCACATATCAATTATCTCCAGGGAGGCAGCAGGAAAAAAGCCAAACAGAGGTTTGTTACTTTTTCCTGCTAACATTTCCAAACTCCTGATGGCTTATGGATAATTAGCCAAAGTAGTTCTAAGAATGTTAGCTTTTGAGTTGATTTAAAATGTCCCTTGCTAACAATATTCTGAAACTACAACAGAATAGTTCTTTGTAAATTGAATCACAATGCTTATCAAGTTGGATCTTTTGTGGCTTTCTTAAGAAAATCCTGAAATCCTACATGTAAAAAAAGGGAATGGTAAAGCTCTTGTGATACACAAATATCTGTAGAAAAAGCCAAAAATACCATAAAAAATAAGCATAATTGAAACATGATTGATACATCCCCCAAGCGCACAAAGTACAAACAACTATGTGGAAGTAACTACTATTCACTACCTCTTAAGAAGCTCACCTCCAGATTGCCTAAAACACTTTTAAAATGCATGGATATTAGCTTCTCAGCATCCTTGTTACCAATTTATCTTCAATTTGTTTTCATGGTGTTCTGCAACCTTCATTAAATTACTAGATCTCCATATTACTTATTGTGGAGGTTTGGTGCACAAATATAAATAAACTATAATAAATAATTGTCTATAATTTTGTAACTTACAGATAAATAAGAACAGCATGTAATATAGCTATTTTCAGTATCATACAGGTAAATGTGGCATAAATTTGAAATGAAGAGTAAACATATTTATTTTTTCTGGTGTCTTACTCCATCATTTATTAGGCTGATGCTACTCATTCTGTTTTATACTCCACCTTTTTTCTCTGTACGGTCCCTTACAATAGCAAATTAATAAAATTTATATTTAAATTGATTATTTCAGAGTGAAACATTAATATTCAAATGAAATATATTGCTTTTGTGGGCTTCAGGGGAGGAAAAAAAACCTTTTATGCTGAGCACAATGAAGAAGTGATAGGCATTTCTGTTATCTCATTCATTTGTCATTCTGGACAGTTTAGACAAGCTGTTACCTACAATAATAGAGAGCATTTTACTTTTTTAAAGATTAATTTAAAGTATACTTTATACTAAACTGCAGCAAACCAATTATTTATACATTTATTGATTCTGACAAAATAGATATTTGCATTTTTCCTAAAGGAATAACTAATATTCATACTGCTGTAGCCAGGAGTCTGACATAAGGTGTGACAAGCAACATATTCTGGCTCTGTGGGAGGATGATCAACTAGGTCAAAATGTGCACTTTTCTAATAAGCTTGTAAAATGTTTTGAAAATTTATAAAGTTGGCAGGAAACAGGAAAAATCTTATGACTTTTTAAATTTATCATCTTATGAGCTTTATTTCATTCAACTTCTATCACCATCTCTTCTCTGCAAAACTCCTGTTCTGAATTTAAACCCACTACCCCTTTGTTTTTTCAGAGATGTCTTTCAATTTCCTTCATTGATAGTATCAGAGTATGGAATCAAGCACAGGTACTACATCAGTCCTAAACATCATTTTGCAAGATCTGATCAGCCACATCTAAACTTCCATATTTGCATAGTAGACAGTAACATCGCCAAAAAAATGTAACATTTAACAATCATCAACTTGCTTACCACCTTTGACTTTTCAATGGAGTCTATACTTCACAAAATAACAACAAAACCCAAACTATCAGCAAATATTTATCCATTATGCTTTTTTCTATCTTCATCAATTTTCTATGCTGCCCTTTTAAAACAGATATAAATATAGAATATTTATTTAAGGAATGCATGTGTTAATCCAAACCAATCATTAAAAGAGGAAACAAACACTCATGACTGGAGAAGGTTAAGTACGAAACCATGTTTGTTTCAGATATGCAAAAAAATATTTTAATCTCAATTATTCTAGCATCATTAAAGTCTGAGCACTATCACTAACATCCTATTTGTTAGCTAGCACCTAATTCACTTGGTCACAAAGGAGTGAAAAATCAAATTTATATTGATGGCAACATAAGCATCAGAAAGGAATGAACTGGCTTGTAAAACACTGGCTGTATCCGACTCCTTCCCATACAAGTCTATTCTATCTGTCTCTCTTTTCTGCTAGATCCTGTCCAAGCTGGACCTCATACCAAAGCTGTTTATTTCATCTCCCAGTCTCACACTGCCTCCTGACTTGCTGGAGAATTCACAGGAGCTTTGTTTCAGGACTCAGGTTTTGAAGAAAGAGAGAGACATGTGGACACCGTTCCACTCACCAGTGTGTGTTAAGCAGCAATCTGAGCCATCAGATATTCTCTTTGTGAGAAGAAGGCTGTATAAATGTTTAATAATTAGCTCTTTTGGCTCACAGCAGAGTCATTCCCTTGTGAATTTAAAAGCTTAAGCTGTGAACTCTATTCTTTTTCAAACTAGGATTAAATCACAGGTGGATAATAAATTTCCTTTAAGTTAAGTTCAAAAGTTATGAAATATTTTCAGATAACTGTTAAGGAAGACGTTTGGCAGATTATGCTACAAGGAATTCATTAAGTATCTGAAATTTTTTGATAGTCAATCTCTCAAATACCCTGGTAATTCACTTAAGTCTGGACGTTTGTTTATATAAAAATGTAATCTGCTTCTTCTTGGAAGACATTTTTCTTTATAAACTGGGATAAAATGAATGTTATATTTCATTTTTGCTAGCTTTTCAATATGATTGATGCAGACCTTTAATGCGTTAATTTTACAACATGAATTCATATTCAAATAGATGATCTTGTAAGAATGATGAACAGCTCCAAATATGCAACAGTGAAGATCTGAACTATCCCTTTCTCCCCCTCTTTTCTCTCCCCTCCCTTGAAAAAAGACTCCATGGAAATTATTAGCACTTTTGATTTCTGAATACCTTATCTAAGGAGGTAGCTACAAGGTAACTGGAACCAGAACTAGAGTCAGAACTGGAAAAAGCAGTCTGAGAAAAATTCAAAAACTAGATTAAAAATAGTTATGCATGTATGACAATTTTTTCTTCCTACTAAAGAAATTAATATTGACTTACCTTGTGTATTCAAGATAGTATAAAATCTAGTAAACATGTTTTACCTACTTTGTTGAACAGGTTATACTGTATTATAGAGGTCTCATACCCAGATCATGAGACACAGGAAGTAGTGCAAGTCCTTACTAAACAGTAGTTAGGCAGAAACATCTTACATCTGAGACACTTAAACCTCCATAAGTATAACATGGGTTAAAACGGTGCTGACCCAATCCCCCCACATCACTCCCAACCCCAATCTGTGTCCTTCCAAGAGCTCCTACAACCTACCAATCCATCACGGACCACATGCTGTCACAGAGAGTCACAGAGCTAACAACAGCAATATTGAAACAGCAGTTTGGAGGAGCTTGCCAACATTTACCAGCTAATAATTTACCAGCTAATAACTGTGGCACAATTAGTACGTGTGCACTGTCATCCACATCCTGCCTTCTCATTTTATCAGCAGATACGACAGCTACACGGCATGTCTCCAGAGAGTCGGTGCGGAGCCCTGTTGACATCCATGCAGCAAGATGTGTATTCACAGCACTTAAGCTGGATTCCTGGTGTGCCTGTGATATGCAGTTGAAGAACCATATTCTCATTGGGCATATGTCCAACTACAGTCAGTTGAGCTGGGCTTTAATATAACAGCTGTGCTTCAGAACCAACATGTTTGATAGCCAGAGAAAACCTGGCAAGTACTCTGAATGAAATGCATTTGTCCCTAACAAGTACTATATTGAAGCATCCTACTCCTAGACTTGTTACCCTTCTAATGCATCTGGTAAAATATCATAGTTATTCTGTATCGAGCCTCACCTAAAGTTAGGCTACAGGCTTGATGGCTATTGAACACAGGATAGCCACCACAATTTTGTATAAAGAGTATGCAAACACTTTTTCCAGGAATCAAAAAAAAAAATGCTCTGCCAGGGCTATTAGAGAAGAAACCTGTGTCAAGAACTAACTCTATTCAGAGTCCAAGATAGATAAATCATGAGATTTATTGTGCTCCCTTCCTTTCTTGCACCACTTCTGTGCCACATATTGAATGATCCAACTGAAGAGCTCAACAGAGCATCTTGCCAAAAGCAGACAACAGTTCCCATAGAAAGATTCACAAGCAAGACCTCCAAAATCTGGAGCTAAGCATATCACTTAAGAGTGTGATGGGGATAATATAACTGAATCAAGTATAGTAGGACTAATGGCGTGATTGCAAATCAGGACTATAACATAACTAAAAATCCACTTCTGATTTTTTTTTTTTTTTGCTTGAACTTACTGCTCAAGTTATTTAAAGCTGAAAAGTAATGTCCAACAGGATAAATTAATATGAATTTCTCTTTCAGCCAAAACCTTCAAAGCAACAGCTCTTTTTTTTTTCAATTTTTATTCCTGTTATGTCGAATTGTTGTCTTCCTTCCCCTCTCCACCCCATATTCCCACACAAAGTTACCCATTTGTAAATATTTCAGTGTAACTTCTTCCTCACCACTTTCATTCTTTGAAAATTCACTCTTGGCAAAAAGGGTGGAATAACCATCCAACCAAAATACAGCATATTAAAAAGGTCAAAGAACTATAGCAAGATATCATAAATCACAAAATAGAATGGGCATTAAAATTCTGACATGTCTTTGTCGGGACCAAAATTGTAACTAGAGTGAGAAATTATATGGAATTAGCTTCTTACTGATATGCTCTGAAGACTGTAATTTCATGGTGCCTGGATGTCATTTTCAGAACCTTCTGCCTCTTTGCAGTCTTGTAGGCATGCATTCAGCTGTCATCTGGGGCACTTGAGATAAGTAGGGGAAAAGAAGAGATACATAAATGTTTTACTCGGAGCAAGAAGTCATGCTAGTTTTCAAAATTACCTTAATTTTTTAGTATTGTTTCTGCTGACGTCAGAAATCTTCAGGAGATGCCTGATCTCCTCCTGTTGGATGTGCAGTACTGAGTCTCACTTGAGAGAATATTATGCTCACTGAGAGAATATTATGCTTTAGGAAAAAAGTAGATCTTAATGTTGATTTGTCTCACATTGCTTCCTTTCTCTTTAGCCCAACAGAGCAAATAGGACACAGCAGAGTCAATCCAACTCATCAAATCCAAAAGCATGATGTGAAGGACTCCTAAATCCCTTAAGTGACAGTATAAGAGCTGAAGTATTAAATGACCAGCAGTAAGTCTCACTTTTTGTTAAGGTGATGCCACTTTTGAGGATCATTCACTTTAATTAAAGCACACAATGAGGATTACTCTGCTGGCATCTTGTTGATTTAGGTGATCTCTGTTTATAGTGTTTATAAACAAACCTCTGTTTTCCAGTTTGATGGCTTCATTTTTTCCCTATACTGTTTTATGTCTTTCCTTTCATGCTTCTTGTGCTAGAGGTAAGGGACTGACATCAACATGACTAACATGAATTGTATTGAGTCTTAAAATTCACAGAACCTGAAAGACTTACAAATGCGAAGAAAGCTGGAGTAGGAGAGAGGAACAGAAAGAATAAGAAGCAGAATATATCAGTTTAAGCATACCACCCTGATCACACAGATGTGCTGCTGCTGCATGGGAGCTGGATCACATAGAAATCTCAAGGAGCACAGGTAGAAGAGGTCATGTACCTCTTCACTAGTAGACATAATCTACATTATTGTAACAACAATAAGGCTACTGTAATGGAATAGGGAACACACTTTGACAGTGCAAAAAGCAGAGGGAGAAGAAAGTAAGCAAACCAGACAAGGGAGGGAGTAAACAACATTAGAGGTGTTTGGATGCAGCAGTAGTGAGTTTCACTGTGCTGGAATCTCACAATGGATGTGAGATACAGTGCTACCACTTCACTGAGGAGCAAAAGCTTTGGATATTCAGTTACATTAGAAAGTACAGAAAGAGAGTATAGAAACCGTTTCAGTTACATTAGAAAATATTGATAGAGAGTATTGAAACAATTTTGGTTTAGGGTGAGTGCTGAATGAGGTGGGCAAGAAAATTCCTGTGTTGTATAATTCATTTTGTTGCAAAATATCAGTGAAAAAAAAATATGCTAATGCTGAATGGAATATTTTAGCTCATAAAGGAAATAAATGAAGATAAGTCAAAACTGACTAGTTCTGAGCACAGCCAGATATATTATTCCTTTGTGCATGTTAAATGCCCAGTTACCTCAAGGTTTTCTTGAGAGACATGCTTTTATTTTTTAGCTATGGCAATTCTTAAGCACCAAATCTAAAAGATTAACCCTCTTATGGATAAATTATAGCAGACAGTTTTAAAGGCACTGTATGGTTGTACCTTGTTCAGTAGCTTGAAGTACCATGCTGTAAAGTGATGCAGCCCCGGGATTTGTGCAGGTGATGCAGAAGCGTATTTCCAGTCTGGCTTTGCCTCAGGGCACTCCAAGTTACAGCCTACCAAGGTGTGCAAGTCAGATCACAGCCCGCATCTAGCCAAAAAAACCTCAACCACCACATGAACCCAGCATTACTGAGCAAAGATTTCCTTTGCTTTTCAAAGAAGAAATGTGGCCATCTAATTCAATAGTTGTTGAAAACTACTTACTTAAATAATTAATTTGAGATCATTTGCTTCACACACTGCAAGTAAAAGACATGTGTTACAGGAAAAATGGCAAAATAGAAGGGTATTTTCCCAAATTTTTTTTTTTTTTTCTTATATCCATCTGGGACTATTCTCCAGCAGTACAGTTTATAGGAGGCTACATCATACTATATGAGTTCCACCTAGTTATTACACTCAAACAGTCTATAAGTCACTTGTTTCATTTCAGATTAAAATCATTTTGTTCTAAAGGAGATTTTAGGAGTAAGCCGAGTACTGAATGTAATACAGTTTTATACATCTATATGTTATTTATTAAGACCCCATAAAAGTGGTAAACCACAACCCTAAAAAAGGTAAAGCAAAGCTTGTGTTTGCAATCCAGTGTCCCAAAGGTATGATTATCGCCTGATAAACATATCTCCCTCTCTTGCCTTATTGCTAATTAAATTAATTAATTAAGGAAGATTTTCCCCAAGAAGACTTGATTTAATACGCTGCATGTAATTAGCAGCTCTTGGAAATGGAGATGAGATGATTTCTCCCTTCTTTGTGGCACAGACAGCGCCCTCCAATTTTGCAGAGGCAATGAGTTCTCAAGCTTTTTATTTTGTACTGCAGCAGTACAGAAACTGCCAACTTGTGAGGCACCGGCTCTGCCACCGCAAAGTACACCTTTATGCCTTTGTCTACAGTGATGCCTGCTCATCAGTAATAGGAAGTGGGTATATATTTTTGAAAAAGGCAGAACTTGATTTTAAAAAGAAACAAATGCCAAGACAGAAAAGAAATCGCATCATTTTTGCTTGAAAGCTTGTGGTGTTTATGATAAAGATACTTCCTCCATCTCCTCCTTTGCCAAACTTGTCAGATAAAGACCTATATAAGAGTAGCAAATTAGAACATTTATGATTAACTGCTATCTATTTCAAAATGAAAAATAATATTTACTTCACTGAGTAAAGAAATTAAGCATTCACAATTATAAAAAGGCCATGTTGATCAAACACTTCATTTAACACTGAGGAGTACATTTTGTTATCAAAAGTATCCAGCGCTTATTATTCACAAACAGCTACTTTAAGCTGATTTTTATCATTGAACCTGCAATTCATATTGTATTATTTATATGTCATGCTATATTGCTTCTGTTCTTTGATTGGGTGACTTAAACATTTTAAAAACCCAAATTAAAGGCAAGCTAACTTTGTGTGAGTCACATGAAAATAATATTTGCTTAAGTCTGCAGCATGCCCTTATTTAATTTGACCACAAGAGCAAAACTCATTGGAAAAATGATTTTCAAATAGAGAAACATTTTAAATCAGTAAACAAAATGAAATGTTATGAATTATTAACTTTTTGTATTTTGTCTACTAAAAATGTTACAGGTGGATATTGAATAGACAAGAAAATCAGAGATTACATTAAAAATTCTTAGCAACTCTAAAAATACACACAAAGGTCTTCTATTAGAAGTTATTCCAAAGGGATATTTTTCCATTTTTTTTCACAACCACATAGGTTAATAAGTCAAATGTGATATAATGAAATAGGATAAAATGAAAAGACAGCCTGCTAAAACTGTGGAAGAAAAGTGGAAGCATGACACATCTACTATACCATAGAATCATAGAATAGTTAGGGTTGGAAAGGACCTTAAGATCATCTAGTTCCAACCCCCCTGCCATGGGCAGGGACACCTCACACTAAACCATCTCACCCAAGGCTCTGTTCAACTTGGCCTTGAACATAAAGGGATGGAGCCTTCACAACTTCCCTGGGCAAACCATTCCAGTGCCTCACCACCCTCACAGGAAAGAACTTCTTCCTTATACCCAATCTAAACTTCCCCTGTTTAAGTTTTAACCAGTTACAACTTGTCCTATCACTACACTCCCTAATGAAGAGTCCCTCCCCAGCATCCCTATAGGCCCCCTTCAGATACTGGAAGGCTGCTATGAGGTCTCCACGCAGCCTTCTCTTCTCCAGCCTGAACAGCTCCAACTTCCTCAGCCTATCTTCATACAGGAGGTGCTCCAGTCCCCTGATCATCCTCGTGGCCCTCCTCTGGACTTGTTCCAACAGTTCCATGTCCTTTTTATGTTGAGGACACCAGAACTGCACACAATACTCCAGGTGAGGTCTCATGAGAGCAGAGTAGAGGGGCAGGATCACCTCCTTCGACCTGCTGGTCACGTTCCTTTTGATGCAGCCCAGGATACGGTTGGCTTTCTGAGCTGTGAGCACACACTGAAGCCAGCTCATGTTCATTTTCTCATCGACCAGCATCCCCAAGTCCTTCTCCGCAGGGCTGCTCTGAATCTCTTCTTCAGTTCCGTAGCCCCATCATAGAAGGCCACCAAATTGGTCAGGCAGGATTTCCCCTTCATGAAGCCATGCTGGCTGTCACCAAGCACCTTGTTGATTTTCATGTGCCTTAGCATGCCTTCCAGGAGAATCTGCGCCAAGATTTTGCCAGGCACAGAGGTGAGACTGACTGGTCTGTAGCTCCTTCAGTCATCCATTTTCCCCTTCTTGAAAATGGGGGTTATATTTCCCTTTTTCCAGTCATTGGGAACTTCATCCGACTGCCATGATTTTTCAAGTATGATGGACAGTGGCTTAACATCTTCATTCACCAGCTCCTTCAGGACCTGTGGATGGATTTCATTAGGTCTCATGGACTTGTGCACATTCATGATGATAGATTCATCTGCTAATATTCTAAATATCTTTCAATTTGTTACTTTGCCATTAGATCTACCATTCCTTTTATAAACTAGTTTATTTTTTAGACACATATACACACCGCACATTTTCTGATATAGTATATAGGAGAAGGCAATGGCCAAGCAGCTGGTGAGGCATCTTTCAGTTGCTCAGTGTGCTACCATTTCTTTGTCAACTACCTTTGACCTCTTCCTCTGCCTGCTAACATCTTCCTCAGATTTATTCTAGGACAGTCACCAGCCTAACACCTAGCCAGCAGCTGCCAGTGTTAAAACTTCAGGTGCCAGAAGACTGCTTCTTTGATTCAAACGTGTTACATTTTTCCTCTAAGAGACCAGGATGGGGAAGACTTGGTGATAAAATTCAGACAGATTATCCATGCCTAAAAAAGGGACTTTAAAAGCCTAACATTTTAAAGAACTACCAAGATGAAATGGATATTTGGTGTTTTTTTTTTTTAAATTTCATGCTTTTCCTAGGCTACTGACTGCCCATAGATATAAAATTCTCCACTGTAGAGCATAAAAGTAGTGCCAGTTAGAGCTGGAAGAAAGACAAAATAGAACAATAATAAAGAAAAAAATCCTTTCCTGTGTGTGGAGGAAGCTTTTCCCTTTAAATTTTTTCATGGAAAAAGAAGCTTAGGAGAAGACATACCTTTTCCCCCACAAAGTCTTCAATGATGGGCTGACAACTCCACCTTCAGTATCTACCCCCTTTCATTCAGTGTGCACACCTGAAGAATGGTCTTAAACAAGAGATTCTCCAAACAGGCTATATATAACCATCCAGAGGCCTTTCGCAATGTCCCATTCATTAGAAAAGAAATCTTTCTAGTGAAATCCTTTTTGACATTACCTAGTGTTATTATAGAATGGTTGGTATTGTCAGATCAATATTTCCACCTGTTTTATAAATCAGAAAAATTCTGAACTATTCTGAAGCTATCCTGTATCTGAAAGGAAATGAGGAAAACTATCAGCATTCATTCCTGTAGTATTTGTGTTTCTCTGTAAAAATTAATATTTTTGATTAAATATTTTGGGGAGGTAAATATTTACTATAAATATTATAGTAATTGTTATAAATAAACAATAAATAGTCCTGCACAAGAACTCAAGGGGGGAGGGAGGGGGAAGGAAGAGATACATATACGTTAGAGTATTTGAAATATCATTGTGCTATATATTAAAGTACTTTCTGAAACAAATGTCCTTGAGGGATTTTCCTCCTACTGTACAGATTAGTGCAATACAGATATGGGAAAATAAAACCAATTCCTAAACTTTAAAAATAGAAAACAGGGTAGAAAAAAGTGAGGTGGAGCTGAGAGTGAGAGGGTGGGAAGATTGACAAGCAGCTGTGGCTTGCAGATACTATTGCCTAATTACAGAGAACACAGAGTTCCTCTTTAAGAGGAATACTTTTAAAAATTATTCTTAGCAACTTAGTACCCATTGGGGAATATAATGCTTTACATTTTTCCTGAAAAGGTAACCGAGACACAGTGCTATGCATCTGCTGTGACTGAAAAGTCATCACTTTGGAATGCCATTTATTAAATAATTAAATTAAATAATCATATCAATAATTAAAAGTATCTTAGGATAGAATGAAAATACTATCCTCACAAAAATTCCTAATATGTCTTCTAAGGAATTCTGGTGCAGATCCCACCACCTCAAACACCCTTTTTGATTCCTGGGACTCAGAAAGAAAGCCCACTCTATTTCCAGGTGTCTTTATTCAACCTCTCTTTGGCTGAGCTGAGTGGGTCCTTGCTACCCAGCTTGCCTAACCATTCCCTCAGAGATCCCAGACAGTCTCTTGCACACAGCAGGCAGAGTGGTCTCTTGGCACAGCCTCCAGGGGTGCACTATGCGCCCTGGCTGCAACATCCACTGCATCCGCCACAGGCAAGTACTGAAGATTGAGGCAACAGCCTCTAAACGAAATTTTAAAAAAATACAATAAAAAACAACCTCCAAAACCCATCAGCACACACAGTGCTAATCTCTGTCCAGACTGAAGATCAGGGTTTCAAAGCCAGTCAAGAAAGGCAGTTGGCAAATAGCTCAGATGTTTCTCAAGCTCAAAAACACTTACTAGAGATTATGTTTATTTATTTTCTAATGCGTTAAATACAAGAGAGGGGAGCTAGAGGATTCAGTGTTTCAGCAACAGGATTAGGATAATCTCACTTTAGGATCAGCAGTTTGGGTCTCACCAGGGTCAATCTGATCACACATTATCAGTCTCTGCTGACTAACCAGAAATCCACCCAGAAGTTCATGTTCTCAGTGCAGTAATTTGACATAATTTGGCAATATCAATGAAGAGAGCAAGAACTAAATTAGTAAGGATCAAAAATCAAAACCCTGTCAGTCAAGACAAAAATTCCCCTGGTGGCTACTGTAATCTTCCTGCAGTACCCAAAGAGGGAGAGCTGATATTTTCCTCACACTTTCAGTGCCTGACCTCAACTTCTTGCATGAAGATTCCCATTAATCATCCTAATTTTAGTGCTTCACATAAACATGAAATTCAGGAGAAACATCTGAATCATCAGTACTACAGGAATCAAAAGAATTAGCAAATAATTAAAATACGTGTGTGTGCATGTATATATGTGCACTTAGGGTGGAATACTGTTCTTCAATTTACATTAAGTTTGATGGTCACCCACCACCAGTAGTAATTCTTCATGTCATATCCCGTGCACTGAGTAGAACTGGGTCCTATAAAAACCCAGTATGTTGACATGTAATTGGCATCACTGATTTTATATTCAAGTGGAGTTTGAAGCAGTGAATTGACATGAGAAGTAACGTTATATGCACTTTCCTACAGCCTACAACCATATTTTTCCTCCAGCTCCCAATTGAAGCTGCTGATGCTGCATCAGGCTCTGTGAAGGCAAATCGCCTAAGTGGAGCCGTGCTGAAATCACAGAAATCATCTTCTGAAATGTGTGTGACTGGGTCTCCACAGATCTGAGGCCACAGGGGCATCCAGATTAGATCCATTCTAGAATCATTAATAGCTTAATTAGGTGGATTTAAAGTTAGTCATATTAACCTTTTTTCCCCTCTGATATGGTACTTTGTTGATATCTGTATGTCTAAAAGTAAGGGTGCTTGTATGAGTACTGTAAGTGATACAGTGAAAATTACTAGATAGATGATGCTTATCACTCTCTAGAATTACCAAAGAAAGAATAAGGAAAAAAACAGTGTGATTCTCTATAGTCTTTTTCCCTATGGCTATGTTTTTAAGCTAAACAGTTTAAAATGAACTAGTGAATTAGTATTCATGTTTGTGTACAGTTTCTTCTCCAGAAGTATTTTGCTTATAGTTTAGTTGCAAAAAGCATTACAATTCTACAGGAAACTAAATGATATTTGAAGAAATCCTTTGGGAGGGGGGTGGGAGGTGGAAGAGAGAAAGGGGGTGGAGAGAGGAGATGGGCAGGAGAGAAGTATCTTTTTTCCAGGTACCAGAGGTACGCAAACCTGGAGTCTGTAGTGAACAGTATTACCAAGGCCAGCAAGAGAAAAGGAATACTCTTTCAGAGAGCAGAAAGGTGAGTTGAAGTGGGGAAACAAGGAGAAAACCAAATCCTGTAGTGTCTCTGGAAATTGCTTATGCATAGCTCTGGGTATGCATATATTTTACCATCCTTAATAACTATTTCTTTGAGTTATTTCTTTCTAATCATGTGAACTGCAAACACAGCTGAAGAAACTACTAGCATTATATATATTTTTTCTTAAGTTTAAGAAGTTTCATTATGGTCACAGAGATATTTATAAAAATCCAACTTATCTCTATGAAACATTGATTATTCCTCATGAATAAAATAATGATTCTGGCTCTCCAGCTTTTTCAGAAGAGTAATCTTTAGAGGAACTAATAACTTCATACAGTCGATGTCTTTTGTGTTCTTTAAAAAAATTCAGAAACGAAACAAAGCAAGACTATCCCACCTATCAGGAATTTCTCCCAGCACTACCCTGGCATGCCCAGAGATTGGTAATTCATGTCTCAAAACATAAAATGAACAAAATAGTAAAGCCATAAAATACAAGATAAGATAAATAAAACAAAACATGAGCTTTATCATATTTATATTTTACTAAAACTCTTCCTGTTTTTTTTTGTCACAAGCCAAAACTAAGCATCTCAGGGTAAAGCTGTAGCAAGGCTTTATCTTCTGTTTCAATAGAAAAACAGAAATCCACATTCCCTTTCACAACTATAAAGACATCTAAAATAAATCTTAAGGCTCTAAGATTTTAAGAAGTGATTTTCCTTTATGTTGTCACCCTAGTAAAATTCCAAAGAACAAAAATAAAGACATTTTAGGATATTAGGGCAATGCTATACTATTTCAATTGTAATCCTGAAGTCTGCTACTTTCAATTATAATCCTGAAATCTACTCAGTGTACAGTATCATTCTCATTTGGTAATTATGAAATTCTCTTGAATAGATAAAAGGAATGCTTAACTAACTATATATTTATGCGTATATGATAATATCCTTTATATTAAAATAAACTTAGCATTTGAACTGTGGGACTACAGCATTTCTGACGCAATCACCAACATAAAGATGAGTGATTGTCATGCTTTCAAGTGAGCAGGTGATTTAAAATATCTTAAAAGGCACCACAGAGCTGGAAATTTGCAAGTTTTGTAAGATGGTAAAAAATGATAAATCTTTCTTGTAACAGCAAGCTTTCTGTCTGCATGATGAAACATTATTGATTGCTGTCTGGTATGTTGCAGGACACAACGTTCAGTGATAACTCAACAGGGCCATTGTCCAATAAAGTCAATGGCAAGAATCGTGCTGATTTCCAATAGCGCTGGGCAAGTCCACCAAGGATTAGATTTCAGAACTCATGCTTTTAAGGAACAGCCAAATTATCAGCCGGTGTAAATCAACTTGAGTTCACTGAAGTCAAAAAGCTGTGTTGATTTAAAAGGAGTCAGTGACATTTACCTTATGTCCTTCAAGGGGTGCTGTGGGGAATGACAGTCAGTAATAACTTTCAGCCTTTTTCTCAGTTCTCCAGATGACAGGAGAGACACCACAAATTCTTCTTTTTGTCCAGCCATTATCGTAGGCATAAGCAAAATTACATCAAGCCTGCTCTCTGAACTTCCCACTCTTCAGCACAGCTATATTCCATGCATTTCATAATGTCAAATTTTGGAGCTGCATTACTACAGCAGCCCAAGGAAGAGAAAGCAGGAGCTTCTCCTCCTGCTGTGGAGCACTGCCTTGGCTGAAGGACAAGATCACTTGTGGTCCCACATGTGCTTTTTGTGGGAGCACACCTCAGCAAACATACCACTCCAGGCACATTCCCTACCAGTGTGTCAGGTAGGAAACGTTTTTCCAGGGGGGAATGAAGTTTATTTACCAATTCAGTGCACTTAGGAATTTGAAAATCAACAGGACTCCAAACTTTGTGAACTAATGTCTGATCATTTCTTGATTCATTTATTAAAGGCAAAAACATATTCATTCAAGCAAGATCACATCAAAAGGATTTACAAAACATCTCCAAATTGCTGTGATATTTTTCATATCAGTTTCACCTATAACTAACTGGCACATAAAATTACCAGTTATCCAGCAAAGCAAATGTCATTTCTGAACACAATTTTTTGTACCATGGAAAAGAAAACTTGCAATCCATACAAGCAGCAAGTCATACCATTGTGGTCCAAATCAAGAGTGTTTTCTAAAAGCATATACCATAATAAAATCCTTATGTAAAAGTAACACAGGAAATAATCAAAACCCCCTTATTTTTTTAATTCTAGCTGGCAGCTTTGCCTTGTTTTCCATGTACAACTTTTACTTGCCCTTGTAGCCAGCCCCCCATTATTCATGCAATTCCATGAGCATTATTCGACCATCTACAAACACAAAGAGTTTGTAAGACTATCAGCTTTGTCTTTCCTGAAATATTTACAAACTGCCTCTTCCTTGGAAGCCCGTATTCTCTGCATTCTTTAATCAATCAGTTGGATGAAAAAATTTGCATGATTTTTTATCAATGTTCAAGTTTTTATAGCAAAGATGTTCATGCTTCATGCTTACAGCATTTAAAATCAGCTCAGTGCATGCTGTTTAGTCTTCAGGAAATATCATTTGGACTTAGAGAAATATTTTCTCATTGATCCATTTTTCATTCAAGAATGATAATGACACAGACAAGAAATTTCAAATTAATTTGTTTAATAGTGCTTATATCATCAGTATCAGTGTGTAGGACAAGGCTTTTGCAATTCTGCATGGAGCTATTATTTAAAGATAAAAGCTGTTTAAAATAATTTAAGTGTAGTGCCAGAAAGGAAAAATAGGCTAAGACTGAATATTAATTTTACATTCCTGGCTTCCTGTTGTCAGCTGGGCACTTTGCTGTCACTTCTTTACCTCAAAGAAAACCTGCCTTTATTGAATCTCATTCATATCCTTTTCTAAGAAAGAGAGTATGAAAGCAGTCATCTTTTCCCTTTCTGCTTCTTTTCCTCAGTTGCTGGATACAATTGTCGTCCTAAATTCAGATGAGCATAAGAAGTCTCTTTATTAGCTACATGATTTGGTCCACTGCATACTTTTCTCTTAAAGCAACATGATGATGAAACAATTGTAAGGAACTACTTATACCAAAAAAAACCACCAAAACCAAACAAACAAACAAACAAACAAGCCATTACTTTTTGTGGAAACAACTGTGAGTAGTATTTGCTAGAACTGTTTATTTGACCTTGTTTATTTTTCCTATGTGCATTTGCACACACATATGTATGCATATACAGAGAGAGAAGGCAAGCATGTGTCCATTGATACCAACTTTACTATTTGCTTTCTTTTTGGTGTTTCTGCATTTTTCCTCAGTCTAATACCTCTGACACCTCTGACATGTTAGACATTAAACAGAAAAGTTATTGATTTAATAGCTTTCCTATCATAAGCAAAATACACAAGAGAGAGAGTATGCCAAAAAAACAAGTGACATTTCTCTCTTTTTTTTAATCTCAGAATTAACAAGGCACCGTTCACTAGCATGAGATTGTTTAAAATGTAGTCCAGGTAGACAACTATTATCATTTGAGAGCTGTTTGATTCCCATCACAGCCACAGTAAATGAGTTTAAAATCTCTATCCAAAACTACAGGTCAGACCAATAGGTGTCTGCATCCCAGCTAAAGTTTTCCTGATGGTTTCATTAGCAATCAAAATAAATTCCTTTCCTACCCCAGCAGCAGTTGTCCAGATGACTGTTGGGGTATGATTTGTGAATGGGTAGTAAATAAATACACAATAGGTTTCTGAAAAGTAATAATAAAAAATTCTGCCTGTTCCTTACACTGTACCTATTATAAAGATAAACAAAGCTCTTTGGTGTCAAGAGCTGTCAATCTATCTCCTCTAAAAGTACAACTGCAGTCTCAGAGCCACACTACACTGAGTCAGATGCTTGGAAAGCATACTTCACAGAACACACATGTGTGTCTAAGACACATCTGCTTTCACCAAAATTCATTAGAGGCAGCATTTCACCAGACATGAATCACATGCTGCCTACTTCCTGCTATGTTTTTTTCTGCAGAAGATAGCGTCTATCCACATGGAGCACAGCTGAGCTTGTTGAAGACATTAACATAATTACAGGGCCCAAAACCACAGGGGCAGCCCTCATCATGAGAGATGTTCTGTGCCCAGCATTGTCCTCAGCTCTTACAAGGCTCCTCCTAAAGTTTAGAGGAGCGTGTGACACAAAACCACCACAGGGGAGCAACAGGTTCAGGTGTAAACATCACAGTCTGAAACCTCATTTTGATCTTAAGTTGCCTTCTAATCTGGTAGGTACACTGTAATAAAGCTCCAAATTGCAGTGCCAACTCTGATACATGTAATATTTTGCATACTGCAGAAATACCCTGTGAATCTGCCAAATAATAGGAGGCTTAGTAGAAAAACTATTTATGAAACCACTGAAATGGATGTCTGTCCTGTTACAAAGTGCTCAGCCACGTTCCTTCTTTTCAAATATTGCTGAGAGAAATATCAAATTCCACAATGCAAAATTAGCAGGTTTGTATCATGCACAGCAGGATAACAAAGTTAAAATGAAACCAATGGATTTTCATTTTGAATGCATATTTATTTTGCTGTCTTTCATTGTTTTTCATCTGTGTTGTATCATGTTTTCACCAAAACAAAGATGTCTTTTATATGACTGAAAAATCATCAGCAAAAGCACAGGTGGGATATATCCAAACAAAATTATGCACAGGTATAATTTTCTTTATCTTTCTATGTAACTACTTCTTGAAACTTTTTATCTAATTATGAAGAAGATTGTGTTTTCTCAATCTGCTATGTCTGCTTTTGTTTGCTACCATTAAAGTTATTAGGTATCCATGTGTCATTTTACTCTGTGAAACACTACTGAAAAAAGCTAACTGTTCCATGTTCACGTTTATCAGACCAGACGGTGTGTTGCAGTAGATTAGTATTGAATGTAAAAATAGTAGCACCACCTATTGGCAAAATGAACAAACTGAGCCATCAGATTTCATACTAGCATTCATGCTGTTACTGGAAGCTTAGTTTGCAAGCTATTATTTTCACTTTTAGTTATTCAAAATGACTGTATTTCTTTATGTGGCCTTTTAATTTCTTTTAGTGTACACCTAAAATAGAATGGAAAAGTACCTGGCTTTAGGCTGGGAGAGCAACCCCAGTGTGACCCAGAAATTCTTAATGCCAGGGTTAACTTTGTTTTGAACACATCTAAAAGGTCTGAAAACTTTTTGAGTTACGGATTTTTCATATTGACTAATACCCTGATCCAGGAAAGTCGGGTATCAAAGTCCCCCAAAAGAATCTTGACAAATCCCTTTGATTTAGTTGGACTGTAAGTGGGGGCAAAAATTAGTGTGGAGGGGGAATATTCTAGCATTGGGGTAAGAAGACAGGATTTTCAGATATTTGTGCATATCAACACCTATATATATATAAAATGGGACCTACAAACTGCCCTTGGCTTTTAGCTATCATGATTTTGCTTTATATGAATAGACAAACTGCTGCAGGCAAGAAATGGAATGGGAAATTAAAAAATCTTTAGTTTAGTTGAACACGAAAGGCTAGGAGTTGGGTGTGCAGCTTCAATTTTTATCCAGATGGCACTTAAACAAACTGTTGGTCTGTAAATTCTTTCACTGTATCTCTGTGGTTTTTTGGTTACTTGAGTTGAGTTGCTCAAAACAATCCTAACAATTTTAATTTCATAAGACAACTTATTTCTGAATATTTCTTTTTTATTCTGTAGAATTGATTCTTCTGGTATCTCTATGATATTTCTTTTTGCAAAGTGATATTCTTTCACTTCTTAAACATCAATAATATTTATCAAGAATACTGGTTTCATCCGTTGATACTGCTATTTTCTTAAACTTTCTCTTTCCCTGCTGCTCCTGTTCATTGCTCCATCACTTCTTGCGAGAGAAAATGACACTAATCATGATGGGTCAGATTCCCACAGCAAAAAATCTCTGTCTACATGCTGAGTCTGAATATTGACCTTCAGTTCTGTATTCCTGCTCATTTCACTGTTTTCTCCTACAGTGCTCAATTTATAAAAAAAGAAAAAAAAAAACCACACACACAAAAAAAAGAAAAGCTGTTTTTTTTTCCTAAAAGCACAGCTTCCCTGTGCTCAGGTGTCTATTCATATTAATTTTGTTTCAAAGGAACCTGGTGCTTTTGAAGTGTGCTAACAGTCCTTGCATCTGCAACCCATCACCAATGGAATGTGTTTGGTACAAAAAGTCATTTCAAACCCCATACTACCCACCAACACAGCTCTGGAGTGAAGACCTCTGCCTGGAACGGGAACACTTATTCTCCATGTTTGCTATCTTCTGAATCTCAGGATTGATGCTTTAATTGACTCATTTGATGCCAAGTAGTTGCACCTGCCATCAACCCACATATCTCCAGTTTTAGCCTGCAATGATTTTGCTAGAAACAATGCCAGCAAGAGCAGTATCTTGTTGGTCAAGAACTGGACTCAGTGCAGTGAATAAGGCTGCATTTACCACATTCTTATATCTGAGGTTTAGGTTTCTTTAGCAGCACACATTTCTTCATAGTATTTTCTATATGAAAGACTTTTTACTCAGTGGAAGGAACAAATCAATTTATTTTTTTAATCTACAAAAATAAGTTGGCCAAAGTAATTTACATAGACCTCCTTGACTTCATTGCACTGTTTCAGTAATGCAGAGCCAGCCACAGCTGCAGCTTCAGGCTTGTAAATACTTGCCTAGCAAAACAGTTCTGCTATAGCTAATGAATCTTGGTGAAGCTGACACTTCTTTCCTAGTCAGAGCTACAAATGTGCTACTTTTGTTAGGTAAAATGAAAACCAGACAAACCACCTGACAATGCTGTATCATTTCATAGGGGCTCCTGAAGACATTTCTCCTGGTATATATCGAGTCAAAGTGGTGTGTTGTTCTGTCATGTTAAATATATGTTTGATGGTATTTCACCAAGCAACATGAAAACAGTATGTTAGAAATCTGTTAGGGATTTAGAGGTTTCTGAGAGGGAGACATAACCCCAATGTCCTGTGGCAGGGTGCTGCAGTTAGGTGGCTGCTACCATGTTGCTGGAGAGAGGAGGATGGCTTCACCTGCCAGACTCCTCTCCCCAGCACATCCAAACCTCCCAGGAGCTACCCTTCAGTGGTGGAAGATATGCCTGTATAAGCAGAATACAAAGAGATAAACATCTTGCTCAAGTTCACAGAAATTACTTGTTTCAAGAGCCAAGAACAGATTCAAGCAGTCTTGACTCATCTTTTTTAATCATCAACCACAATATTTCATATATGTGTGATTATTATGCCTGCATCCATAGCTCCTGAGCACTTAGTGTCTCTGAAATACATTACAGGCTTAATTTGTCCTGTGATTACGTCAGTTTTAAATGCATCACAACTGTCGTCACTGGAATTACTCTTAACTTGCCCCTTTGTGACTAAGAAGAAAACCAAGATTTGTGTCATTTCCAGGGATCTGTATATTTTTGGTACTACAAGTTGCTGTAGTTTAACCTCAGCTGACAACTAAGCTCTACCCTAGAGAAATCCAGCACAAGTTTATTTAACTTCTGAATAATAAACAAAAGCAGATTGTGGATCCAAAAGAATTATAGCATGCTAAACATGATTTTTCAGTAGAGAGAAAATATATCATGACATGATGTCTCATATAGACTATTCTTGTGTAAGTCTGATGTAACCACAAATTTTTAAAGTCATTACTAAGTCATTCAGAATAAGTAAACCTAACAAAAAAGGTCATCACATTGCATTTTTAGGGGAAATGGGAAAACTATTGGTAGGATATACCCTTGGTATGTGCTTCAAACCATGCACTGATATAGTGGATTATGTACATTTCTTGAACTCAAGTAGCATATGACTTATTAGAGTATTTGTTGTAGTGGATGAAATAGTCCAGGATGTGAAAGCATCTAGATATCAATAGATTACATCCTCTATACTCACATTATTGAGTGATTATTAAAAGAAACAGAAATCCTTCACCAAAAAAAACTGGGGTGGCTATACCTGAAATGTGGAGGAAGAAGCCATTGACCTGCGAATCTTAGGAGCTATACAGGTTTTGTATTTAAATAATTGCTAGAGAGATAAATTGCAGCAATCATTCTACCTTTATCATTTCATTGTTTCTCTTGGCAGCTTAAAGAACTGGCTGAATAATTTTTTTTTCAATAACATTTGCAGTGGCTTTTACTCACCTTTTTTCATTATTTTATTGGTTTCAAGCCTATGTAATTCTCTTCATTCTGCACAGCAATATTCACATACCTGTTTCTTCACTAAACAGTAGTAGCACCTACTTCCAAAACTGTTTCCAAGTAAACTCAAACTATCCTTAACAAAGTATTTCTTGTGCACGCAAAGAACAAAAGGATAATTTACATATAGATATATAATTTTTTGCTGCCATGTGAAAACTGTCACTGTAACCTAGAGAGAAATTAAAAAGAACTTAACTTGCAACAGATGAATCTAGTGCATTTCTCCGTAAAACAAGTAATGTTTGGAGCAAAGACAGTGTTTTAAAACACTAGAAAGCACTTGCCCTGACTGAGGAAGACACTGATAACCTTGATAGGCAAGAGAGCCACTTTTTGCTCATTTGCATTCTTCAAGTGAAGCAGTTGGATGGAATGAAAACACAGAACTAGGCAAAAATTTAAGCAATGAATTCATAAGAATTTTTTAAACCACATTAGACTAAAGAACTTTCCACCTTATACACAGCAAACAGAGGATTCACATGGACAAAGAATAAGATATAGATAGCTTGTTCTCACTTTCTGTGCAGATCTGCACAGCTAGAAGCCTCCACACAAGGAGGGACACCTGGCTCCAGCACCATGTAATGCTGAACTGTGCCCGCACGTGTGTACAGGCCATAACCTGTATGGCAAACGGGCAGAGAATACCACTGCTCATCTGCTCCTGGTCCTGCTTCAGCTGCTAGCCTAAGGCTTAGTTAACTTTTGTGCCCTTTCCAACTCTACGTCCCTCTCTAGGAATTTCTGAGATGATGATTATGTCCAGGCTACTGTTTCAAACAGCAATTTGTGGGCTTCTCTTATCTTAAAGAAACTATTTATCTTTCTGGACTCCGCAGCACCAAGCAGGGAGGGACCCTGCAATTTAAAACCTGTGTTCTCCAAAGATTTCCAGCTCCCCAGACAATATCAATAGTTGAACATCTAAGAGAGACAGGCATTTGGTTTTGTTCTGCCATCACCAACACTGACATCACAACCCAATGGTGACACCACCATTTTCTACAAACAACGATCTTTGCAGAACTGCAGGGACACAGGTTAACTCTAAACTGAGACAGCCAGAGATCCAGACCTCCTACTGAGATGAATCTGCTGCCCAATATGTAAATGATGCTTTGCAAACCGCTTATGAATTGTAGACATTTATTATAAATGTTGTGCCCCTTTTCTCTGCATTGTGTTGATACACACAATGAAGAAAATGATTATCATCCCAACATTTTTATATAAGACTGCTTAATTCCTTCCAATTGGCTGTAATGATTCTGCTCGGTAGGCCATGGAATAACAAGTTAGATTTTACTTTGTTTCAGATTATTAAACAGGAAAAATAAAGACCTTAAAAATAAATTCCAGTAAGAAAATAGATTGGATAGCTGAGAGACCAGGTTGCAGAGGTTAGAGATTATGTAAAATACAGGTTAGCAAAGGTTCTTTTTCTTCCTTGGAACAAGCTGTATTCAATTAAATTTACAGTAATCAAAACCTTGTATCAAAATATCTTGCTTTTAGTCAAAGGAAGGTTTTAGGAATGCCCTTGTTTCTAATAAAGTTCTGTCTCAGAGGCTGTGATCTCTGCTGAAAGCATTTTGGATTTCTGAGTTCAATTCCTTTGTGGCCAGAGTGGTGCTTTAGGTTTTTTCTGGACTTCCTCTCTTCCTTCATTTTCATCTCCCACGTTCTGTGTCTTACATTTCATTGAAGGGGATGCCCTGTGTTCTACTCTCATTTCTCAGGAATTCTGCACAAATTGATACAACTGGCAGCCATTACACATATATTCCACTTAATTGACAATCATACAGAGCTCACAGGAAAGTAATAATATCCAGTTTTCTCTTGGCTAGTTAAGGCTTTTGCTTCTGAACTTAAAAACCAGCTCCACAAGGCAGGTAAGGTCAAGAAGAAAACTGATATAATTATCCCATAATTCTTCAAATATCGAGTACAGTCAGGCTCTATATATATGATATAGAACTGACCAAAAGAGTTTGACAGTATGGGATCTTGTATGGTATATGACTTCAAGAGACTATGGTTGGTTTGAATTTATTTGGGGCAAAGGAAAGAATCACAAAATATATCCAAAGTTTTCTTATATAACCTTCCATACTGTGAAAATCTAGCACATAAGCACTGTTTCTTTTGGCGGTCTTTTAGATCCCATTGCATTTATTTTAACTAGTTGGACAAACTTTCAGGCTGAAACTTTCTATTAATTGAAGGATTTTGGGGGTGAGGGGTGGGGAGAAACAGGTTATATCAAAGCAATGCAGGTAGCTCATTCTGAAAATGACACTGGGGTGATCATACTGAAATCATTGTAGTATGGATAATACTAAGCAGGTTGATTTCACTCAGATATATCACACAGTTTTAAAGAAAATTTGGACCATACATCCAGACTCAGGGGATTTTCAGAGTAAGAAATGCCTTCTGATGTTTCAAATATGGGTAAATTGTAAAATTTGCTTTTAAAAATCTCTTTTAAGCCACAACAAAATGAAATATGAGCGCTAAATTCTCTGCCTACATTGAGCACATACACAAGCTCCTCCATGCAAAGAGGAAAGGGCATCTGCCACTGTTGAGAGCACTTAAGCCCCAATTCACAGTGAGTGGATTTTCCTCCCAAGTTCTCCTCTGATGGACACCATGCACAGTTGTCCACTGGCAAAGAGACCTCCAGTTTTCTGAATTCTCCCCAAGACTAAGGAGGGGAAGGAAAAGGGCTCCAGGAAATAGGGCTTTGAAACAGTAGGGGTAAGAGATGTGGGATTAGGGGATAGGTAAGAAAGGGAATACATTCAAAGATGTTAGACAAGGGCAGGAGGTACATGCTTCCTTGCAGGGCTCAAACACTTCATGGATATGAGGATAGGTCATTACAGTCCTGAAACTACTGACCCAAACTTTCCAAGCAGAGTCACCAAGCTAAAAAAAAACCCTTCCCAGTTAAAATGCACTAGAAGCTACAGATCTTCAGGAGAGAAACCAGGGAAAGTTTTGAATAGCACAATCTTTTCTCAACAGATTTTTCTTCCCCCAGCTCTAAAACTTGTGATCAGGGTCTGCAGTCACTGTCATTGAAGAAGAAGATAAAAAAAAAGAAAAAAAATAAAAGTTGAAACATAACCTTCCTTAAAAATTAGGTGTCCTTTACGACAGCTCAATGCTGTCATGTTTTAGCTGAAGGGCTCATGTAGGGACTTTTTTTCTGGCTGTGTTCCTTCAACACCAACCAGGAAACCATCAACATCAATGAACTTGCTAAAACTAAAGAAGTAGCACCATAGGGGAGAGTGCTTTAATGATTCTTCAGCATTTTATCTTGCATTCTCAAACACATTTTTCACTAATCACCAAGCTCCTGTGACTAAATAGAACAAAATTTAATCTACAAAGGATATTATAATATAATATCAAGGCAACACTGAAACTTAAGATGAGGATACAGAATAGACAACCCAAAACAAAACAGGATTCACCAGGCAGCATGGAGTTCACAATATGTTCACAGCCATATCTTCAATCTGCCACTTCATGTATCGCGACTCCCACCACGCTCTATTTTGAGAATTGAGGTGGGATTAAATGAACACAGATCATGAATCAGTTTTTTGCATATGGGTGGATTCCACCTGCAGTGCTTCATATTTTGATGCATATTTTCACATAAAAAGACAGTGACCATGTTTCCCCATTCTTTTGCCTCCTTCCTGTATGTTAAAGGTTTAACATAAACGTTATCATAAAAGAAACACAAACAATAGTTACCTTGGAGAAAATTAAGATCAACTTGAAATAAAATATGCTGCCTGTATTGGAAGTTAGCTAGAATGTGTTTAAGTTTGACTGCTAAGTACCTGCATGTTATAAGTTACAATATCTCCTTTCTATGGCTTAGACAACAGTAATGATAGTCATTTGCATGAATGGTATTTGTTTAGCCATGTAAAATGAATTAGATATATTTAAAATCAGGAGAAAAATACCCATTGCTTCAGCTGCACAAAACCAGTTTAGAGACTTAAGATATATGAAAATAAAAAACCCAGAACATTTGCAGTGTGACAGTGATAAATTCCCTCAGTGATTCTCAGGTGCCCTGTTGTTATCTTTAACTGCCTTCTAGCTTGTCAATCTTGTTTCCAGATGGTATCGGTCGTTCACACTGCAAAACCTTGCTTAGAGGGACTTATACTTTGTGCTGGTAATAGGTGTTTTATCTTCCAGTGGATTATTTGCCCACTGTTCTTGAGGAATGTCACAAAAGAAGCATCTCTGATTATCTGACAATTTATCTGTTGTACAGATCTTGTTGGAGATTGAGTTACTAGAAGGAGGTGGTTCTTTAAAAATGGAATCTCTCCCTGAGGCTTTTAGTGCAGAATAATAAGACTTCCGCTTCTGCATTGCATAAAGTAGGGGACAGAAAAATACCTGCACCTTCAAAGCATTTGATGAAGAACATCAGTAATTCTGTACATTCCACATCCTTTTAAGGTATCTAATACTATAGGTGGCTCATACAAAAAAGACAAGTATATTCACAAAAATCTCTACTGAAGCTCAACTATATATTGCTATACAATTGGGGCAGGATTTTTTTTTTTTACTGAAAATTAAAATCATACTAATTAATTAACTTGACTAGCTGTTGAATTGTGGACCCATTGCTGGGAACCCAATACTATGTTTAGAGGCACCACTAATTCCTCTTTATGCTGCTGACGTGTGACTATCTCTCCATTTTGAAGCTGCATCAGAGCTATGCATAGGTAAGAGCATATTAACACCTTAAAAATGCTAAGAATTCTATCAACTTCATTTTGCTTGATTGATTTCACAATATTCTGATATTTTAACTGCAAATACTTTTGAAAACAGTGTAATAGAAAGGAAATGGCCTTTTTTTGTCTAGAACACCAGATGTCAGATAAATTTTGCATAAATACTGCACTGCATCATTATATAGTGTAGAGTCTTCCTTAATAAAGTTCAGTTTTGTGTAGAGAGGTTAAAGTATTTCAACAGTAGGAGACTTAATAGCTGACTCATTGAAAAAAAAATTACATGTGGTTCACAGACCATCATGAGCCACGAAGAAGCACTAACCATAGTAACTCTATACTGAAGGAAGAAACATTTTAAATACTGGTAAAATAAAACATTTGCCAGGATTCCTATACAAAAGTATAAAAGAAAAAAATATTTTTCATGAGAACTGTAGTATTGTTTAATTCCTACAATGCATGCTATGACCTTTGGTTTCTTTGGATTGATTTGTTAATTTTTCAACTGCTTAAAGTATCTAAAGCAGGGACAAATAGATCAATGACATAAAAATGGAAAAGGTTTGCAGCTGCTCTTCTGAAGCCAGAAGGAAAACGATAGACAGCTTTGTTTTAAAAGAAAAGGATAAAGGACACAGACATTGATGCTGCTGAGGACACAGTGCCACACACCTCTGAGATAGAGGTGACATTTTTAAACTCAACCAGTTTACAAATCTTTATTGTAGAAGTGATTGACTTTATTATTTTTTTAATATGTGTTGCACAAGAACTGTATCCCAAGGTCTTGAAAGCTTATATTGCCTTACATAGGCATAGTTACTACTAAATTTATTAAAACACTGCCAAGTGTAGAACACAAGCTTTCCTGACCTTACTCTTTTTGATTAAGGAGCTGGTCACTAAAATGTCCTTTTCTTATTGAACAACCCTCCCATAGATCATCACTTAGAGATATTTTTCATCAGTTGATATCATCAGATATATAGTAGACACAAGAATAAAAGGAAAAAAGAACCCCTGAAAAAAAGAGTAAAAAAGAGTAGCTAGAAAACCCGAACACACAGTCTAGGAAGAAAAATCCTCACACAAGATCCCACTAACTTGCACAGTGAACAGACATGGCTAGAGGTTTGAATGACTTGAGATATATCCGAATAGTGGGTGAAAAAAACAATGATAATAAAGAACTGTTAGAAAGAATTCAGATTAACTTTTAAGTTACTTCTATAAATACAACAAAAATATCATATTTTATGACAAGAAAACCCAAAAACCAAAGACTGACCTTCTTTACATTAGCAAGATTTTAACTTTTTTTTTTTCAGAATATGAACAAGACTCAAGAAAAAACATGCTAGAATTAATGCCAGCTTTCCTGAATCCTAACATTCCTTTACCTGGCAATTTTAAATTTGGCTAGCCATTGACATCAGGTTTTCTTATGAGCAGCAGAAGAAATGGAAAATCAGAAAGAGTATGAGTGATTACAGGAATACTCATCAGTGTTCCATAGGCAATAGAGGGAAAAAATAAAAAAAAAATCTCTTTGAATGCCAGCACTTACACACTGTATATGCATTTGCATGATTTGGTTCATCAGAGACACTTTCACAGCTAAGCAGACAAAACTATCAGGTTATGGGTTACAGAAAACCATGTGTGCATTTATACCAATATTAGGGTTTTTTTTTAATTACTGTTTTTAGCAAGAAATATTCATATGGAAATGCCTCTCTTCCTTAGCTTAAAACGTTAATTTTTCACTCACTCTCTGTCATTATTCTACAGTTTTGTGGGGTTATGATTTTTTTCCCCCTTGTTTTTTATCTTTCACTAAGTCTTTTAGGGGAGGTTGCAGAAGTAATTTGTAGCTGTGTAACAGCTGATATAGATTCTGTCAGGATTTCTGTTACATTTTAGTGTGCTTTCTGATTATGTTATCCTGTGTTTAATGTGTGTAATCCATGCCTCTATTAAAAGGATACTTGACCGCATTTGGTGCAAACAGTGGTGCCATCTAGTTGCATGAAGACAACCAGTAAATCAGCTTACAGTTAGTGTGCTTCATTTTATCTGAGAGACTAGTACTAATCCATAGTGTGAAGGATAGCAAGGCCTTTAATTAAATATAACATCATGGTTATCCCAAATGTAGTCCTTGAATTCCGACACAGTTAAATTGAAAGATGCATAATCCCAGCAGTTGTGGAACTGGTGTTGTTGTAACCTTGTAACCAGTAACAGATTGGAAAAGTTTTTTTAAAAAAATTAAAAATTAAATTAAAATCTGAACTTGTACATTTTGGGGGTTGGTACCTACAATGCAGCTTCCTTAATCCTTTCCAGATGGTTACCAATACATTAGCAGCTACTGTTGGAAAAAAAAAAAACACAAAACAATACAAAAATTCTTAAGATTTTTGTCACTAGCCTGGCCTTCATCAGGAAAGCAGCTATGAAATGACGTGCACTATGCAGTCCTGTTGTGAAGTGTCTCCTGCCACTTCCCAGCACAAAAGATAAGAAGGAGGGAGCTGACAAGGTGACATTATTTACCTTGGCATTTCCAGTACTCCCTGGAAATTTAGATTGGTCCTGATGCTATTCTGAGCACTGAAGGCACACAGCATACAACAGCTGAGATGCACTCAGCCAAACCACCTCTCTCCCTGACTAGCTCTTCCCCCAGCTGTGATATGACTCCATACCAGCAGATGCAAAATGACAAACATACTATGACTTTTCATCTCTTATGGGTATATTTTTGGAATTTAAGATGAGAGCCATGTACTCCTACCTTCTCTACCCTATTGATGGCTTATTCACACTGTTTATTGACCATAGCCATTCAAAAGCAATGTGAACAAAATAAACACTTCTCTATTTCACAAAGAATTTCTTTTTCTAGTTTTCTTTGGAAAAATCCTGTAAATTTCAGGTACAGCAGTACTCAAAGCAATCCTTCAGGAGCTCCTGGAATGCTCCACAAGGACTGTGTCATGGATGAGGAAAAGTAAATCAAGCTGTTTTGAATTAAATACATTAAGCTCAGTGATGTGGTATCTTCTTAATAAAGGCATTTTAGATAGCTTCTAACCCTGTCTGCTCTGGAAAGCTGCCTTGCACCATCATGTGAAAGTATTTTGACTATTATTTCAAATTATTATCAAGTGAAGGACTATGAAGGAGCTGCACAGACGGTGCTGTAATCAGCATTACACAGAAGGCAAGAGCAACTTTCAGTGAGAAATCAAGAGTTTTGCAAAGGCAGTTGAGTTCTTAACTTTTATTTATATTTTTCCACAGCACAGCAAAGAGCATTCTGTTTTCCCAAGTACTTGTGAGAAAGCACCAGCTGGAGAGGGTGGAGGATGCCCATTGCCTGGCCATGGGGGTTCAGAGGAGCAGTTGATGCTCATTAACCACTTTTGCCTGGAGCTGAGCAACGCACAGGCACATTTGCCTGTAGCTTCTCATGGCTCCCCTGGCTTACATCACAGTTGTACCTACCCCAGAAATCTGCTGATGTCACCTGCTGATGTCACCCTCCAGCACCGCACATATTGAAAGCGGTGCTGAGAAACTGAGCTGAGCAGTTATGGAGTGACCTGAGACAAGGAAAGTTGGATGGTCCTATTTGTGCCTGACATACGAGACTACCCCGTGGGTCTGTATTGCCTATAGACCTATTGTCTATAGGTCTATAAGTTGTAAAATCCAGAGCAGTCACATTACAAATCTAGAAACCTCATTTATCAAGAAAATGTGATTATTATTGGTTTTATTATACTCTTCCAGTACATAATATAAAATAATTTTCTTCTCAGCTTCTTTTCTAGATAGGACTCATTATATTTAAATGACTACCCTGTAACTTGCCAAACTTTAACGATTGTGAAGATGACTGCTATATTTTAACTCACGGCAAATGAGTTCCTTGTGTCATTTGCAACCAGTTATTAAAAAGTTTAGCTTCCTTTCAAAAGTTTATTGTGTTGATTCTAAAATTGGTTTTTCACCTAATGGCAAAATCACAAGGCAGTAAACAATACTCGACTGTTACTTTACATAATGTCGAAAAAGCTACCATAAGGTGTCATTTATGATTATATTATTTCTGCTTTGTTTCAGATGCTTGTTTGTAAATATGTTATTTATTATTTTTATTATGAATCCATGACGTTACTGTGGAACATGCTGACAGACTACCTGTGTCTCTGGAAAATTAAACACTAAACAAATCAAGTAAGTTTTAGAGGAGTATCATTTTATAAGTGTAAGCAATTTCTATAAATGTCAAAATATCTCATTTCATCATCCTGGAAACCAAATGCTTTCCATTTTAATTTTCTTCTTAAATTTATATTTCCAATTTTTAAAGTATTATGTATGTTTTTCAGTAAAAGATGTTAAACTTTAAGAACTGATATAATTCAGTCATTAATCTTTATTTAATCTTATGCAGACAGTATATTGTTAGGGGTTTTGCTTCCTTTCAGAAAAAAAACCAACTCCAAGAGTATGTCATGCCTTCACAGTCAAAAGTCTTGTATTTGCTTTAAAATTAGCCACCATTATATGGAAGATATCTAAGGGGAAACAGGCCTGGAAGGAGTGTTTTTAAATGTTACAAACAGTAGGATAATCTTTAACACATGGCAGATACTCATGCTGGCTTTATGCTTAATACTCCTGAGCATCTTACAGCTAAAATACAAAGCAGTCTGTGGTGTTGTTAGGCCTTAATACTTTTAAAGACACATTGAGTGTTAATGGGGTCCTCTGGATTTAAGGCTTTGTTGTTTATTATACCCAGACTGCCTGGGTTTTCTCTAATGACATTCTCCAGCAAGTCACCTAATTCCTGACCTGCTGTTGAAGTAAGAAAACTCTGGATTATCTCCTTCCACCTCACAGCCTGGAGCAGCCTCAGTTCAACAGTGCAGCCCTATTAATTTCTCCCCACAAAGGAAACATGCTCAGGCCCCCAAAACACGATTGCACACTTTCATCAGCACCGCTGCAACATGGAAGCACACATGAAAACACAAAACCAAACAATTCATCGAAGCTCCCAAACCCTGCTAAAGATCCCAGAACCAGAGAAATAAGGACCTTGAAGCACATTGCAGGGTGTAAGAAACTGCTGATGCAGCCAAAGAACCTGAGGTGAAAATTGAGGACAAATGTATCTGCCATAAAGAATGTTCACTTGTCATCAACACAAAATTCAGTCTTGAAAGCTCTCTGAGCAGGGCTTGGGGTCAAGAAAGAGGCCCTGTTGCTGTTGAGTGTACTTTATAACTGGCTCCAGTTCCCAGCTCTACTGTGCAGCTCCCTGTGGGGAGTAGGGAGAGGTTGTTTTAACAACCAAACTAGAAAGGAGCTTGTCCAGAGTAACTTTACTCTGAAACCCTGAGTATATTTGAATCTAATCCTGTTGTTTTCATTTGGATCCACTAAAACTTTAATCAAGGCAGCATCAAACAGTTAATACCTCTGTTTTTGATTCTCTCCTAAAATGACGTTTTCATGTTCCCAAAGGGAATTATTCCTGAACTAAGGTTCAGAGTCTTCTGTCATTTAAATCAAGCAACAGGCATCCCACCACCTCTTGTGGCATGAGGCTTGAACACCACAGCTCTACAAATGAGAGTTTAATCACAACTGCACATCTAAGTGTTTTTAGGAATTACAAAATTTGTCTCAGCAGCACTTTAAAAAATATCTTTACGTTTGTTTGGCCCAGTGCCACCTTCCAAAACTCTGTCAGGTTTTATTCCCAGCTACTGTATTTTGGTTTTAATATTTCAAAATGTGGATTTTGAAGAAACTTAATGGCTTCCACTAGCTGTTAAAATCTCATTGAAATTCAAATATAAGTGCCTAACTCCATTAGGACACTTGAAAATCATTCCTTAATTTTTCACAGGAACAGACTAGTTTTTACCCTGTGTTTTTTCAGTTTGAGGAAGAACAATCGTCACCCAAGAGTGCCATGTTTTGGATTGGTTTTTTTGTTGTTTTTTGTTTTTTTTTTGTAATACTAACAGTAATAACTTCTTATATTTCTCGAGCTGACTAATCCCACAGGTATCAGAGGGGGTTCATCTCAGACCTGCATAGGGACAAGAGGGAAGATCCTGGGGTTACAGCAACAGCCCCAAGAGAACTCCGTTCATTTTCCTGATGTACAGAAAACTTTCTGTGTCATGCTGGAGGAAGTCATTTAGCCTCAGATCTGTAAAGGTACTTCAGTACCTAGCTCTCATTGAAACAGTAGTATTCAGATACCTAAATACCTTTGAAGAATTGGACTATAATCTCTCAGGTTGCCATAAAAATTAAGGTCCCTAGCTAGGAGCTTATATAGAATTGGGGAAATTAACTCCATGAGCCCAAATGTCAAAACCTGCAAACCCCATTTAAGTTGATATTTATGAATGCCTATATGCTTTCACTTCAGAGATTTTTCTTAGGCAGCAAATATTTGCTTCCATCTGTGTTGAGAATTGTCTCCATGTAGTTAATGGAGGAAAACACTTGCACTAATTTCCTATAATAAGAAATATTCCTGCCATCTCAAAGTTGCTTATCAGACAGGCGTGAATTAAATCAGAAATAGCAGTCATGGGCTACTTACACACAGAAACTTATCTGAAGGTAGAAGCTGTAGAAAAACTTTAAAATGGTAGATCAGGTGCTGAACCCCTATTCCACCATTCCAAAGATACATTCAGTGGTTTCTTCAGCCTGAGAGTTCAAATCTACGTCTCAGGAGGGTATTAAAGCTCCCCTGTTGCAACTGAAAAACAGGGTGAAGAGCATTTCTCTAGTTTCTAAATTCTTTTTTCTGTTTTTTTTTTCTGGTTGGTTGGTTGGTTGGTTTTTGCATTTTTTTTTTTTTATTTGTTTTTAATCACTGTCATGGTTTAAGCTCAGCTGTAAGTCACGCAGTCACTCTCTCACTCCCCCCCCCTTTCCTTCCCCTGCTTCCAAGGGATGGGGAGGAGAATCAAAAGAATGTAACTCCCACGAGCTGAGATAAGAACAGCCCAGTAACTAAGGTATAACACAAATCACTACTGCTACCACCAATAATAATAATGATAAAGGAAATAACAAGGGAAGAGAATACAATACCACCCACCAACCAGCAATATCCAGCCCAACTGAGCAGTGAAACAGCCCTTCTGGCTGTCAGTTTACATCCTGGGCATGATCTGGTGTGGCATGGAATACCTCTGGATAGTTTGGGTCAGGTGTCCTGTCTCTGTTTCCTCCCGGCTTCCCCTCCTCCCTGGCAGAGCATGAGACTCAGAAAGTCCTTGGTCAGACTAAACATCTGAGCAGTAACTAAAAACATCGGTGTTATCAGCACTGTTCCCAGGCTGAAAGTCAAAAACACAGCACTGCACCAACTACTAAGAAGGAGAAAAAATGACTGCTACTGCTGAACCCAGGACAATCATGCATTTTGTCATAGAGATAGAGCAAGATTCTGCATGATATTGATTAGAGCACACGGCACAAGAGACAGTTTTGCTTCTAATCTTGGCTCCAAAGGTGATTTACATCCAATATTTATTTAATAAAATGTTTTAGTAGTCCTGAAAGTGTTTGTTTCTTGCAAAGGACATCTCCCAGCTTTATTTTCTGACAAATGAATTTGTAAACTAACCATAGATGCTGATTAGTGGAGCTGCCTCTCCCAGATACCTCCCATTCTTCTCTACACTGGGGGTACAGCTTCAAACGAGTTAGATTTGTTTGTCCGGAGCATAAGATGCAGGTCTCCAGGATTAACACTCTCTTACAAAAGTCTCCAGATATTCTTTCTGGAATCTAATTCCTGATATGCTAACAAGACAAAACATATGCCCACATATTACATATAATACAGTGTATAGCACAATTTTTCTTTTAGTTTATATTGTACTGATGCTCCTAAAATCCTACCCAGGTTAAAAGTCAAAGTCACTTGCATGTGTTAAGCAAAGCTAGAGGGCATTATTTAGTTTGATTTAAACTTCTGTTTTGCTTTGTTGTGGTTTTGCATTTTTTTTTTTTTACCTGAACTAAGCATTTGTTGCATGTAATAGTTACTCTAATTCAAAACGTTTCCTGTAAGTACAGAAAATGGGTATGTGATTTGCTTAAAACTTCCAGACAACTAAGAATTTGTCACAAGAATTAATTGCAACAGCTAACGATGGAAGATATCCTTTACTCATTACTTATTTAATTAATTAAAGAGTTTATACTGTTACAGTTCCCACTTCCCTCCTTAGCCTGAATCATTTCACATATTTCCCTTAGTATTTCTATTTTAAGTACAGAAATGTCCCATTTCAAGTGAATGAACCTCTTTGTTCTGTAAGCTTTGATAAATGAGAACATTAGATACACCAAACAGCCTAATGAAATTCCACACCTTGGTTTGGATGCTATCAGATGTGCTGCAGATTGTTTATTTCCAAGAGTGTGATTATTTGGAGAAAAACCTCATCTTTTATAATAGTGCTAAACAATGCATTGCTTCATTGATATTTAATAGATAACATACTTAAACTAACACTGTTGTTGGAGTATATCTTTTGTACCCAACAGCTGTTCAGTTTAAAAAGAGAGAAGTACAATACTGTATTGTATACTTGAATTACACATTTAGTTGAAGGGCTAAGAATCCCAGTAGCAGATGGCACTCCAGGCTGTCTAACATAGCAGGGGAAAGAAAAAAAAAAAAAGCAGGCCAATAGTCTGCCTTGATATTATAAATCAACAGATTGGTTACTGCTGAACACATGAAGATTAATACATCAAAATCTGTGGCTTATTTATGTCAAATTAAAGTAGAAAGCAACTCACTGTGTGGACAATGTCATTACAAAACTGTGCTTGAGACTCCAAAGTAAGTTTACAGAGAAGCCCTTAAAATTGAATTTTCGCTGGCATTTCTCATTAACTGAAGTTAGTGATCTTGAACTGAATTTGGGGAGGAGAATCCTAGAGACAGATTCTCCACTCCCAGTCCAGGTGTTGCAGTATGACAAGATATGGGAATCATGACTCCCAGATACATCGTTCCACAGCAGAAGTGAACTTCACAGCTCAACAGGACGCAGCTACAAAACAGCTCAGGCAACCATGAAAGTTGATGTATCTAGTGCAATCATATTTTATTCCAGGAGAGAGCCACTCCAAGTCTGGTTTCAACCATATGACAGTCTCAGATTAGCTGAGCAATTCAAATCTCAGAAAAATAAAGGCTGAGGAATCTTCCTTTGAGCTGAAGGGCTTAAATCAGTTTCCTCAGCTGGAACAAGAATACTCAAGAATTCAGGTCTGACAATTATGTTTGTTCACAATGAAAGAGTAAATCTTCAAAAACAAAGGTATCTATCTCCAGCATGCTAACCACCAATGTGACAGATAGTTTGTGCACACAAAAAGAGAATTCATGCAGAAGAATACAAACGCAAAACACACAAATTAAATAAATTACCTAGAGGACACAGTCTGAAAGCTGAGCAATTTACTCCGTCCACTGCACTTCCTCAGAAGGAAGTACACAGGTAAGCTTTGCAGCTTCCTATGCATTGTTTTTTTTCGCTATGCATGGCTCTGCAGCCTTCATACATGGGATTTTGATAAATAGGTACCACTAAACCCTGCCTTGCAACCAGAAGCTGGCTGTCAAGAAGAGACCTTTCCAAAATTAAGAATTAGTCTGTTGTCATTAATTGTACAATATGACTGAAGAGTTCATGGTTAATTTGGACTTGCAAGAGCAAAAAAAATCAACATATCAGAACATGTAATAAACTCTTAGAGAGAACAAACGATTAAAAACCCCAAAGATAGTAGAAACCCATATGATAATTGGTGGAAGAAATGAGCATTCATTGATTGCCTGAATTCCAGTCATGTGCCTTGAAACCAAAGTGTTATTTTTAAAAGCATCTGGTTTAGTATCTATTAGCTTTCAGGATCATCCCCAACGACTTTTTCGGAGATTTTGTCTACCTCTATAGATGATTCAATACTGAAAAATTCCTTTCTTAGCTTGAAAAGACAGTATATTACTACAATTTCACTAGTAGTATAAATGATCCTCTTGTCCCTTTTTGTTTGTTTTCAGATGCATTTACTAAGTTGTTATAAACCAGTTCTGCACTGCCATTACTATCTTCATTACAGTAATTGCACCATATTTACATCTATAATCCACAAGTTATAATTAAATGCTATAAAATGTTTAAAAAATATAGAAGAAAATTTATAAACTTTTTTTCTAATTTTTTTTTTTCATGCTCACAGGCCCTTGTTCTCATGGGTGACTTCAACCACCCTGATATCTTCTGGAGGGATGGTACAGCCTGGCACAAGCAATCCAGGAGGTTCCTTGATTGTATGGAAGACAACTTCCTTCTGCAAGTCATAGAGGAGCTGACAAGGAGAGGTGCCATGCTTGACCTCGTGCTCACCAACAGGGAAGGGCTCATTGGAAATGTGATGCTCCAGGACAGCCTTGGTTGCAGCGATCATGAGATGGTCGAGTTCGAGATCCTCAGGAAAAGCGTGCAGCAAGCTCACTGCCCTGGACTGCAAGAGAGCAGGCTTTGGCCTCTTCAGGAACCTGCTTAGTAAGGTTTCATGGGATATAGCCCTAGAGGTCAGGGGGGCCCAAGACTGTTGGTTGATATTCAAGGATCACCTACTGCAAGCTCAGGAGTGTTGCATCCCAGCTAGAGGGAAGTGCAGCAGGTGGGCCAGGAGACCTCCTTGGATGGATAAGGAGCTGCTGAGGAAACTTCAAGGTAAAAAAGAGGCTTAAAAAAGGTGGAAGCAGGAACAGGTGGCCGGGGAAGAATACAGGGATGTTGTCCAGGAAGCTAGGGACCAGGGAAGGTAAGGTCCAGTTAGAATTAAACTTGGCGAGGGATTTTAAAGATAACAGGAAGGGATTCTATGGATACATTGCAAATAAAAGACAGACTAGGGAGAAGGTGGGCCCTCTCCAGAACCTATCAGGAAAACTGGCTACCCTGGATTTGGAGAAGGCTGAGGTTCTGAATGACTTCTTTGCCTCAGTCTTCACTGGCAAATGTTGTGACCACAACATTAAAGTCTTGGAAGGCAGACGCAGGGACTGTGAGAATGAAGGCCTTAGGCCCACTGCAGGAGAGGATCTGGTTTGAGACCATCTTAAAAATCTGAATGTGCACAAGTCCATAGGACCTGATGAAATCCATCCACGGGTCCTGAAGGAGCTGGTGAATGAAGTTGCTAAGATACTGGTCATCATATTTGAAAAATCAGGGCAGTCAGGTGAAGTTCTGATGACTGGAAAAAGGGAAATATAACCCTCATTTTCAAGAAGGGGAAAATGGATGACCGAGGGAACTATAGACCAGTCAGTCTCACCACTGTGCCTGGCAAAATCTTGGAGCAAATTCTCCTGGAAGGCACATGAAAAACAACAAGGTGCTTGGTGACAGCCAGCATGGCTTCACTAAGGGGAAATCCTGCCTGACCAATTTGGTGGCCTTCTATGATGAGGCTACAGAACTGATGGACGGGGTAGAGCAGTTGATGTCATCTACCTGGACTTGTGCAAAGGGTTTGACACTGTCCCACACAACATCCTTGTCTCTAAATTGGAGCAATATCAATTTGATGGATGGACCACTCGGTGGATAAAGAACTGGCTGGATGGCCGCACACAAAGAGTTGTGGTCAATGGCTCAGTGTCCAGCTGGAGACCAGTAACGAGTGGTGAACCTCAGGGATCGGTGTTGGGACCGGTCTTGTTCAACATCTTCGTCGCTGACATGGACAGTAGGATTGAGTGGGCCCTCAATAAGTTTGCCAATGACACCAAGCTGTGTGGTTCAGTTGATACGCTAGAGGGAAGGAATGCCATCCAGAGGGACCTTGACATGCTTGTGAGGTGGGCTGATGCCAACCTCATGAAGTTTAACCATGAGAAGTGCAAGGTCCTACACCTGGGTTGGAGCAATCCCAGGCACAGCTACAGGTTGGGCAGAGAAGAGATTCAGAGCAGCCCTGTGGAGAAGGACCTAGTGGTGTTGGTTGATGAGAAAATGAACATGAGCCGGCTCCAGTGTGTGATTGCAGCCCAGAAAGCCAACCGCATCCTGGGCTGCATCAAAAGGAGTGTGACCAGCAGGTCGAAGGATGTGATCCTGCCCCTCTGCTCTTGTGAGACCTCACTTGGAGTATTGTGTACAGTTCTATAAAATAGTTTAGTTTCTAGACACGTATACGCACCACACATTTTCTGATATAGTATGTAGGAGAAGGCAATGTCCAAGCAGCTGGTGAGGCATCTTTCAGTTGCTCAGTGTGCTACCATTTCTTTGTCAGCTACCTTTGACCTCTTCCTCTGCCTGCTAACATCTTCCTCGGATTTATTCTAGGACAGTCACCAGCCTAACACGTAGCCAGCAGCTGCCAGTGTTAAAACTTCAGAAGTGCCACTGCCATTGGCGCAAAGCAGTGCCAGAAGACTGCTTCTTTGATTCAAACGCGTTACATTTTTCCTCTAAAAGACCAGGATGGGGAAGTCTTGGTGATAAAATTCAGAGAGATTACCCATGCTCTTGTGAGACCCCACTTGGAGTATTGTGTACAGCTTAGGTGTCTTCAACATGCAAATGACACGGAACTGTTGGAACAAGTCCAGAGGAGGACCACGAGGATGATCAGGGGACTGGAGCACCTCTTGTATGAAGATAGGCTGAGAAAGTTGGGGCTGTTCAGGCTGGAGAAGAGAAGGCTGCGTGGAGACCTCATAGCAGCCTTCCAGTATCTGAAGGGGTCTATAAGGATGCTGGGGAGGGATTATTCGTTAAAGATTGTAGTGATAGGATAAGGGGTAATGGGTTAAAACTTAAACAGGGGAAGTTTAGATGGGATATAAGGAAGAAGTTCTTTACTGTAAGGGTGGTGAGACACTCGAATGGTTTGCCCAGTGAAGTAGTGGATGCTTCATCCCTGGCAGTGTTCAAGGCCAGGCTGGACGGAGCCTTGGGTGAGATGGTTTAGTGTGAGGTGTCCCTGCCCATGGCAGGGGAGTTGGAAATAGATGATCTTAAGGTCATTTCTGACCCTAACTATTCTATGATTCTAAACAAAAATCAAAGTATACATATTATGTATCGGTGTAGGTCAAAAGACATGCGAAAACTTAACTCTTCTTATTGGAAGCCAGTATGATCAGCAGGCGACATTTAACTCCTTAATATTTAGAACTCCTACCATTCTATCTGACCTATGAAATATTTGTTGTCCTTGCATGCTTTGTGGCTTTTCCGAGTGAAAAATAATGAGTGAGTGTCCTGGGTTCAGCAGTAGCAGTCATGTTTTTTCCTTTGTGTTAACTGGTGCAGTGCTGTGTTTTGACTTCTAGTTTGAGAACAGTGTTGGTGAAGCCGATGTTTTCGGTTGTTGCTAAGTGATGTTTACCCTGACCAAGGACTCTGTGAGGCTCATGCTCTGCCAGGGAGGAGGGGAAGCTGTGAGGAAGCAGAGACGGGGCGCCTGACCCGGGCTAGCCGGGAAGGTATTCCATACCACAGCACGTCATGCCCGGGGTGGGGGGGTAACTGGGAGTTACCCGGAAGGACAGGGGCTTCCGGGTGGAACTTGCTTTCTTGGCCGGTGGTATCGTATTCTCTTCCCTTGTTATTTTCCCTTATCATTGTTTTAGCTGATAGTAGAGGTGGTGATTTGTTGCTGGACTGTTCTTGTCTCAACCCGTATGAGTTGCACTCTCTCGATCCCCCCCCCCGTTCCTCCGGGAGCGGGGAAGGGGAGAGCCCCGGTGCGGGGGGGGGGGGGGGGGGGGGGGGGACGGACACGGACTTCGATTGTTGTCAGCTCGGCACCACTCACTGGAAGTGAGCGAACGAGTTACCTGACTGGGTTTAAACCACGACAGTGAGTAAAGAGAAACAATGGGTTTATTTCATTTAACTGTGAAGGTGGGATTTTTCCTCTGTTTAAAAAACAAAACAAAACAAAATCCCAGAGGAACAAGGAACAGAAGGTAGGGAGTACTATGTAACACACCTCCTATAGAACACACCTGAATTTCTTGGGCTGCCCTCTGGAAAACAGCTGCTTTAAATTCGTTTGTCAAGGGAATAATAATCCAATGAGGATTTTCATTTAGTTTCCAAACTACAAAGTTACATGATATTTTAAAATTTTAAAATTCAAACTCAGTTATTTCATGATTGTATCTTCTTTTAAAGAAAACAAGTTTATCACATTTTCATCTTTTCTAGAATTTGGGGTCTATGACTAGAATATATGGATAAGGAAATTAGGTTTTATATTGAAAAGTGGAAAATTTTCACAGATTATGAACATTATGAGTTCATACAGCTATTAGGTCTCATCCAGCAACACACTTCTGTGTGATTTTTGAGCTCCCACGTCAGCAATAAGATGGTTTATATAATGATATGCTGCTATTTCAGGAGGCTATTTTAGCTTATACCTAAAATCAAAGTTTTGTCACTAAAGACCATCCAAATTTATGACATACAGTTGTGTATGATAAAATATGTGTTACATACCAGTCAGAATGGCACCAGAGCCAAGTGCCATGTGCAGACTAAACTCATCAACTCACGTAGGACATGGCAATGCAGAGAGGTCCAAGGCAGAGACCTGCATCCTTCCCAGAACTACATCCATTTAGGCATCAAGTTTAATCACTTGCAAGCACCCTATGGGCTTAGACCTTACAAGCTACCTGCACTGCAATGTGTTTCACATTATAGACCATCCAACATCCACTTTGACAGACATGATGAGATTTGTGCTGCCAGAAGTGGTCCACACCGTCTATCATGGCTATCAATATCATGACTATCAATATTTCTATGTAGATTTTTCAAGAAAATAGTAAAAACAATACACAGAAGTGGCAGAATAAAAGAGACTGGATTTTCCTTTTTTTTTATATATCTGTATATATGTTCATCTGATTCAACTTTAAGCATACCCTTTTTTAATTAATTTGATTCATAAACATTCTCACACTGTTATAGGCTCAAATATTTTACACAATTGAAAATATATTTTCATGAGTCTGTACCATATTTGCTGCCTAGGAAAATAGTTAATCCTTTTGTTTGAAGAAAAGCAATTTTGATCAAGCAAATAATAGATAAACAATCTTCATGAATGTAGTAAAAGGGTATGTTTTTTAAGTGGGAATTAATCTATTTAGAACCCTGGAAACTTCTGCATCATATATAGGTCTTCCTACACATATCTGAAATAATTTTTAGTCAATTTTATGTTGAAGGGTAAGCTCTGCAATGCTCACTTACAAAATTACACAGTAGACCATAGCCCTCACAACATCTGCGGTAACTCAGTGACATGTAAAAATCCCATTTCCCAGGGGAGACTTAGACATGCATTTTTCCTCTCTATTACTAAAGTATATTTTTTGTTACATTCACAGATGTTCAGTAGAGATCACATATTTTTATATTTTTAATACATTTTCATGTATTTATGATGGCTGAAAGATCAACAAAAAGAGGCTGTCTTCACACAAATATATTGTATATATTTTATTTGTAGTAAAATATAGTTCAGAGCACCTGTTTCTTCATTTCACAAGCACAAGCCAGAATACGTAATAATTCCTTGTGACTACTGTATTCCTGTGACCATTTTAACAATATATGTGATGCATAGATGTGTCTGATTCCCAAACGTGTGAGCTAGAGCAGGTCCATTGTGGACATCATTTCTCGCTCCACAGAGAGGGTGAAATAAAAACTATGCAGTCAGAGAAGTTAATTAAACTAGGGATCTCTGCTTTAACAGAGAAATATCTGCTGACAAAATAGGAAAGACTGCTCTTCACGGGTATAGAGAAGTTACTCTGTAACTAGACATGAGCACACAAAGAAGCTATAGTAAGAGGAATCAGGTTAAAAGCATCTGGTGCTTAATGGCGGTAAGTATACAGGAATCTTGTGAATATCCCCAAATCAAGCATCCCAAAGCCCTCAAAATTCAGATAGTGTTATACAGTAAGGAGAACACAACATTTCTGAGCCTCAGCTTTTGATAAATAATATCAAAAAACATCAGAGGCAATATGTAACTGAAATTTATTTTCCTGACCTACATAAATTTTCTTCTCTCTTTTTTTTTACCTTTTATCTTAAATGGTTGCTGTAGAAGATCAGGAGATATTAACTGTACACATCATTGGTGTTTTAGAAAACAATGCTTTAACAGTTGGAGAATAGCGGACAAGAACATACATTGACAAAGCTCTTTTATATGTTACTTATATCATCATTAAAATATCCAGTATTCATATTTCAAAGTAAAGTGTACATTTTAAAGGACTGAAAAACTAACAGTCTTGGTTTGTGTAGGAAAATTGCTTTACAGTGAAAAAATTAAGAACAACTAACCTACTTCATTTATTAGAATAACTGTTCTAAATACATATGAAAAAATAGATTTTTAATGAAGAAACTTTGATGCAAACAGTGGTGCAATGTGACACTGCAGCGTCTAGTTACTGACAGTAGATATATTCAGACAAGAAACCAGGTGCAAATATTAAATAATAATTATATTGGAACAACTTATCTATTGAAGCAGCCAATTCTCTGTAACAAGAAGTCTTTAAAAAAAAGATTAAATATCTTATTAAACAATATCCAGAAGTTGTGGACTTGATTTGAAATCAGGTAATAAAATTATATATTATCTATTATGCTCTGAGCTATGAAAATTATCATATTGGTTTCTTTCAGTCTTAAAAGTTTAAGGAAAGAGTCAGGGATACAATATTGCGGGAACATTCACAAAGAAATAAGGATCTCCTTTTCAGTAGTCCCCGGCCACTTTTATTCTGCCAGTTTTCAGTGTAAAATTTTTACATTTCCTCATGTTTGTTTTAGGAGGAGTCAACCTTTACAGTAGTCATTGAGTGCACATACAGATTTCTGATTATTTCAGGGAACTGCAGGCTGAAATCTGCTGTGCTGTTCATCCCGAGTGCTCTCTAACCATGTAAATCATCACAGTTGATCAATGGGAAGAATTTCAAGGTAAGATACCAATCAACTGGAGCCTGAGCGGGGGAATAAAACCCTCTATTATAGCTTTGCTTAGACTTCAGTGACTTTATTCCTCCTAAACATGCAGGCATTTCCTAAAAATGAAATAGAACGTGCTTTGAAATTCAGATTTTTCCACCAGTATTAAAATACCTACATCCTGAAGTTTGAGAGGCATATTAAAGTTTATATTTCCAATGTTGTTTGTAATCACTTTTTTACTAAAGAGACAATTTATGTGTATAATTAATCAGCTGAAATATCCCCAAGGTTTTGTTGTTTGCGGTTTTTGGGATTTTTTTTTTTGGTTGGTTGTTTTTTGTTTTTATTTTCCCCAGAAAGACACCTTTTTGTTGTTTAGAAGTAATGAAAACATTTCACTAACATTTCTGGTGTGATTGATAGTCTTTGCTGCATTTTGTTGAAGGCTTTTTGTCTGAATGGTGCCTTGAGCTTTTTATTCACTTTCGTGGGTTCTGGAACATGGCTTTTATTCTCCGCTAGTAACAGGTGTTTCCTCTACAGGAAACCATTAGCTCCATATTCTTAAACAATGCAAATCTGATTTTGATTTCAGGCTTGAGAGTTTTTGGGGGTTTGTTTGTTTGTTATGTTTTTTTTAAGATAGATCAAACCTTTAATAATTCACATACAAGCTTCAGACTCTCAGACAGACAACTAATGAAACACTAAAGGCTTCATTCACTAAGCAGGCTTCTAAGGTTATACCTAAACCAATGACCTTTCTCAGAGTGATCTGCATATTTTTCATGTTTTAACCCTTCTCTGAAAATGCAAGTGCTCAAACTGAAGGGAAACACAGAGAAAAAGGATTAAAAAGAAAAAATGGGAAGGAAAGAGGAAGGAACTGCTATTACTATGTGATATTAAATCCAGGAATGACTAGTTAGCAGTGATTCTAACACCCCTCTTAAGGGGCAGCTTTACCCTTTGATACCTCGAAGAGCACGTGAGTAGCAATACAATCTATGGAGAGGGGGACTGAGCAAAAAAATCCAATTTTTGAAGCCAGAAAAACATCGAATAGGCATTGGAAAAACTCTGTAGGGAAAGAATAACTGAAACAAATATGGGAGAAAGAAATTTATAATATACATACATGTTACAGATATGCGTATAAATACATATGTGTATGTCTGTGTCTGTATATACACACGTGTATATATAGGTTTTTGAAAACAGAAAAAAAAGAGCAGGATTAGCCTTGTGACTGTGATTATTGTCTTAACTATTGCACATGTTACTATTGATTGGATTATGTAGAACACTTAGTAAAGAAATGTGAATTAGCTGATATCGCTAAGTATTAGCTTTGATTTTTTACAACTTGCCAGTAAGTCAAAGACTGATTTGGTCAGCGTAGCTTCCTCATTGACTCTGTGCTGTTGAGTATGTACTACCCAAATGCAGCTGTTTAGCAGTGGTATGGAAATTTTTCTGATTGTCACGGGGTCATGTGCAGATACTATCATCAATCGGGGCCTAAAGGTGGTTAAAAGGGACAAATACCCTTTTAGATTGTACATACTTGCAGGATGAAGCACAAATAGCCGTTTCGACTGTGAGTATGTAAAAATATATTTACTATAGAACTGACAGACATAAAACAAATGCTTTCCTTACTGTACCAGCAGATTTTTTTTTTTTAAACAGACAGGAATATGCCTTTAATCTATCTTTAACAACTATTGCTTTGCAAAGCAATGGAAATGAGCAAAAATGTATGAAAAAAATCGTAAAACTCAATTAATACAAATGATGCTTAAATCTAACCAGGTTTAAACAAATTATTCCCAGAAGAGTGGATACCCTCTTGTGCAGTGTTGATGTTAGACAAAAGCCTAATACCTTTCTTTCTACCTGTTTATCTGCCTGTTTAAGACTGCTTCTTAAAATCATGCACTACTTTCTATGTAACACCTTAACTGAATTATCAAGAAAAATACTAAGAATAGGTACCTATATGAAAAACGATAGTTCTTATAGACAAAGCTTCAGACAATTGAAGCTTTGGGTTTGCAGAGTGATAGTTGTTGGTGGCAGCAGTGGCATCATTAGCTGGTCTTCTCTTCATATTTCAAAGATGCAAAATATGGTCAAATAACTATTTGGTTACTATATAAGTGTTGTTTATCTGAGATCTTACTCATACAATTAGAAAGAATGTAAATAGGTTGTCAGTAAAACTGCACTAGCAGGCAGCTGTGGAAAAAACAAATGATGCTCATAACTAATTCATCAAGACTTTGTATAGGAACAAATCTTATCTAAGTCCTTTATTGATTAAATTCTTTAACTAGAAATAGTTTTATTTAGCTTTATACAAGCTACTTATCTACTTTTTTTGGTTTAAATAAATCATGAAAGTATGAATGTCGTGGTTTAAACCCAGTCAGGTAATTCGTTCGCTCACTTCCCCCCCTTTCTTGCCCTCCCCCTGCTCCCGGAGGGATGGAGAGGAGAATCAAAAAGAATATAACTCCCACGGGTTGAGATAAGAATAGTTTAGTAACTAAGGTATAACACAGATCACTACTGCTACCACCAATTATAATAATGATAAAGGAAATAACAAGGGAAGAGAATGCAACACCTCAGCACCAGCTGACCGATAACTTGCCCCCCAAGCCCGACCAAGCACTGACCGATACCTCCTCCAACCCTGCAGTCTCCCAGCCCTTCCGGCTAACTCCCAGTTACATCCTGGGCATGACGTGCTGTGGTATGGAATACCTCTTTGGTCAGTTTGGGTCAGGTGTCCTGTCTCTGCTTCCTCCCGGCTTCCCCTCCTCCCTGGCAGAGCATGAGGCTCACAAAGTCCTTGGCCAAACCAAAACATCGCTATCCACTCTGTTCCCAGGCCGAAAGTCAAAACACTGCACTGCACCAGCTACCAAGAAGGAGAAACATGACTGCTACTGCTGAACCCAGGACAATGAACCATTCTAAAAATTTCAAAGAACTTTGTTTGAGCTATTTTGGTAAATTTGGCACAGAAATTTTATTTTGTGCATTTTTGTATGTAAGTAGATGTTTATCAAGACTTTTGCTCTGAAAGTTGTTTTCACTTTAATCTCTCTTTCTAAAAAGTTTCTATCTCCTTCCTTCTTGTTAAAAGGAACATACGTTGGAACAAGGAGAAGAGGGCTTCCTGAAGTAGGCAAAATGTCAATGATATCAAAGTAGGCATTAAAGTCTACTTTTCTCTATTTTCTGTTTTTAGAGAGACTCATTCCTACCACATTTAATAATGCATTTTCCTGCATCAGATCTAAGAGTGGAGCAGCTTTTGGGGTGACCCTGAACCTGAAAGAGAAGATGGTATTTTGTTGAAACTTCTCCCCAAAATCAGGTGTACTGGAACAAAAGAACCAGTACTAGCTCCAGGAGAAGTGGGTGTCTATGTTTTCCAAGTTGCAGACAGAACCATCCCTCTGCTGACACCCACTTCACTCTTTAGCCATGGCTGGGGGCTTCTGAACCCCTGACTTATGCCATTGGACATAGGCAGAGACACATCCTCTTTAGCAGGTCGAAGTCAGCAGCTCAGTCCTTCTCCTGTAGTGGCTGCAACATGCTTCACATCCTCCCTGAAAAACATGCCACTCCACAGGCAATCCCAGGACATACCTGGGCAGGCATGGCTTCTGAAGCTTTCCAAAAGACAAAGAATCTCCCACGTCAGAACAGAGCCCATCTCCCTGCATGGATGAGGGGGCTCCAGCTTGTGTCTCATTTCCCAGGAGGGTACCTTGCATATCACACTGGAAGTTAGGTACCCTCAAGAAAAATAACTCATGACTGAGCATGAATAATGAAATGCAAGCTTTGAAACTTTGTGCCCATATTGCCAAAATGTTTCCTTTGTTATTATTCACCAGAAGAGTCTAGAATCTAGGTGGTCTTTTCATAGTTCAGTATCATAATACAGAAATTCTATCTTTCTGTGAGCCAGATAACCCTGAGGATGCGTTTTAACAACTGAACAAGCAGAGAAAAGGGGATCTCCTCCCTTTCACAATACAGAAGCTATATTTAGCTTCTTTTAAAATTTTGTCTGATAATCAGCTCTGCAAATGGCTAATGACTGAACCAAGCTTTTTGGCAAGGCTGGTTTACTTCAAGAAATCTTATCAGGCTTAACCATCAGCTGAGTGCCAAGATACTTATCCATGTTAACAAGGAGGCACTTTGTCATACACACAAACAAAAATGAAGGAACTTGGTAGGGGAATCCCTTCAGATGTTTACAGAGTTATGACACCTATAAAGTTATTAGGGGATGAATCAAGATCTTCATGTTCCCTGTTTTGCACAGAAGCATTTATATTCTGGTCTTTGCTTTCCCCTAAGTCTCATCATTGTTTCAAATGAGGCTATTCAGCTCTTTGGATTGCATATAATTTTGTGGACTTTCAGCAATTGAAGAACAGCTGTATCCAACCAACAAAATATCAGCTGGTTTTAATCTTCCTGTTTGCAGGGGATTTGTGGGTTTATTTTCCAAAGAACAGACGCAGCAGGACTTCATGGATGAAATGGGAGCTTAAGGGTTGTTGGGTATCACCAAGAAGATTTGATGCTATTATTAGAACTATTCCAAAATCCATGGGACCTTCATCTTGAACCACGATTAAGACTTTCATGTGGCCATATGAAAGACCAACTATTTAGTCAAACAAAGAAAACTTTATAGAGAGTATAAAGAACCTTGTGGAAGAAAAATTTAAGCATACTTTGACTTTTCAAATTATTTTCTCAGTTTTTTGATTTGGCTTTTTTTTTATTTCCTCTGTAATAGAAGATGAAAAGAAAATCTTACTGGAATTATTCTTGTCAAGGAATAAAAATAACTGAGTAGCTTAAGAAGGATTACCTACATGCTTGATCAAGTTATTCAGACTCCATTAATGTCTCTGTTGCAAAGTAATGTAATTATCTCCATTTCCCTTGTTCTGCAGCTCTTTATTTAAGCCAAGTCTATTTGACTGGTTCTTGTTACTGTTTAGGTGCATAGGATTAAGGTAAGACTACATTGAAAGCAAGAGTGCACTTGGGGCAGTGTAGGTAGAGTTCAGTCTTGCTTTAACATAGATACCAATACCAGGAAAGTCAGTGTGTTGTAGTCTATCCCAATATTTATGTAGCAGGAGACAGAACAGGTTTGGTTTGTGGTGCATGGCAAAGTTAGGTGCCTTACCTGTTTTCAAAGCCAGGTAGTGGACAGACAGTCTTCTGTCCAACTGAAGTCCACATGGAAATCCACTAGTTTGCATTTTGTTAAATAAATTTCATGGACCATTTAAACTGCTCACACTATAAATTATTTTGACTTGATTAAATTAAGGATTGCTCTTCTGTTGGCTGAGTTTTTACAGAGACTCTATTCAGCCTAGCTGTTTTTGTTTGCAGTACAAGCCCACCCTGCTAAAGAGGTCTTCTGGTCTCAACAAAACTTAAACCTTGAGTGAAAAAAACAAACAAACAAACAAACAAAACTTCCATGAGGGAATGATATCAAAATACGTCTTCATTTTCTATTTATAAACCTGATCTTTTTAAAATATAATGCTATGTCAATACATCCCTTGTTACACAGCCCTTACCTTACCTTATTAATACAAGTAATTGTTCCCCGCTGCAATCTCATGGAAGTCAAGGGACGTAAAAGACAGACGTTGCCTTTTTGTTTATATCAAGCCAATGAGCTAGGCAAATTCTGATACAGCTAAAGGAACTTAATGCCTAGTTAAGAGCTAAGTAAGAATTAGAAGCATGGGTCATAATATAACAGGTCTCTAATGGCTGGTAACACCATCAGCCCTTTCACATCAGAGCAACCTGTGGACAAATCTCACAAAGACATATGTTTGCATCATATTCTCATCTTTTCATTCATATTATAGCCACTGCAAAACATGAGTTTTGTACAATAATTAAATAGTTTCCTTATATTTTTCTCTCTCTCATTTTCTTTTGCTTCTGGATCTAAATCATTTGCAAGTAAATATGTATGCTAGCAGAAAAATTAAATCTTATTACTCTTCCTGAGCATTATATTTCTTTGTAATAGTGGAAAGGTAGCAACAACTTAAAATATTTCTCAGACTATTTTAAAGAGAGTAAAGACTTTCTGAAGAACATCTATCAGCAATTATGCAAATTTGTGCATATTTTTATACCATTCATTCAATACAGAGTCACAAGATACTCTTTAAAGAGGGAAACCATAACAAGCAAAAGAAGGGAAAATGTTTTGAAGATACATGATCATGAAAGTGAGACAATGCTTTAAAGTGAGTTTCCACAGATGTACAAAAACTCTAGTGGGAAAGGATTTAGAAAAAGTCAAGGAGAAAGAAGCACAAGATCAAACTGTCATCAGAAATATAGTTATGAAGTAATGCCACAGACATCTTTGAAAACAAGTAGGGACGCATTAAATTGGATTAAAGAGCGGGTAACAAGTTTTAGGTTATTAAAATGAGCAGACATGAGGTAGATGACTGGCTACCTTATACATCTGCTGGAAGCATTACAAATCACTAAAACTCAGAGAGAAAACCTTTGGATAGATCATGAAAATGGGAATTAAGTGAATCAAGATGAAAAATGATTAATTCTATAATAGATATTTCTTAAATAATCAGACTCTGACAATGATAAGTGGCTGACAAATGATTACTATACCATGATTCATACCTGAAATTGTTAGTGAACTCTTAAATAGACATTAAGTTTTTATAGTTCCAGAAGATTTGGAAAAATCTTAATCAGCACAGCATCAAGACCATTGTCAGAACCATCAGATGTATTTTATTTAAAAAAAAAATAAAGCCTAATAACCATAATTCTGTTAAAATGTACTTCTTCCATGCTTTCTAATGCACATTTTCTAAAACTGACTGCTATATTTCATTCATAATAATGTTATCTTTCAGATATTTTACAAAAAAATGCTATGCCCTATGAAACATACATAATTTTATTATAACCTTTAAGTCATCATAATTTTACTTTATATTTTCTACATTTTAAAAGCTAAAGTTCTAGTGCACTGCACTGCAAACATTTAGCTGCTGCTGAGCTGAATAATGTGAACAAGTCCTCTTTCACCTTTGTTTCCATTTGCACTCTATACAAGACTTTCATCTTGTAGGTGAGTTTAAAAATGATGACTAGTACTTATTAGGAAACAGGATTTCTTCTAAGTTTCAGTGCTCCTGAACTTTCCTTTTTGGTTTGACATGCTATACTTCAAAGGATGCTTACTTCAAAGTTTTGAATTAGTCTTTGAAAAATCATATAAATGTGAACGTAACCCAACAACCCGTCCGAGGAAAACAACTCTACAGAATGCTGGGGTGGGAGGTGGGAGGGACAACGCACCCCACACGCTTTTTCTCCAATCTGGAAAAATGTCCGTGAGCTAGAATCCACTTTTTTTTACTTTGAGACACCTAAAAATTAGTTGGTACTGCTAGTCATCTTCTATCTCCACTACCACAGGACAACATCTTACCAGAGACAGTTTCATAGCATTTAAGACAGGTGAAATAAAAAACACTTTCTGAAAAATCGAATGCCGTGGTTTAAGCCCAGCCAGTAACTCTAAACCATGTAGTCGCTCTCTCACTTCTCAACTTCTTCCCTCCCCATTCCCAGGGATGGGAAGCAGAATCTAAATGTAAATCCCATGGGTTGAGACAAGAACAGTCCAGTAACTAAGGTATAACATAAAACCACTACTGCTACAACCAATAATAAAAATGATAAGGGAAATAACAAGAGAAGAGAATACATCCGCTCACCACCTGCCAACCGATACCCAGCCCGACCCCAGCAGTGATCTAGCCCTTCCAGGTAACTGCCGTCAGTTTATATGCTGGGTATGATGTGCTGTGGTATGGAATGCCTCTTTGGTTAGTCTGGGTCAGGTCTCCTGTCTCTGCTTCCTTCCGGCTTCTTGTGCCCCTCCTCACTGGCAGAGCATGAGACTGAAAAAGTCCTTGATCAGGGTAAACATAACTTAGCAACACCTAAAAACATCAGTGTGCTATCAATCAATCAGTGTTGGTCTCAGGCTAAAGTTGAAAACACAGCACTGCGCCAGGTACTAAGAAGGATAAAAATGACTGCTGCAGCTGAACCCAGGACAATGAAAGGTCCCTTTCTTTGTGAAGCTCAGCTCTCCATGTAATGACCAAGGGGAAAAAAAGAGAAAGTACTAGTCAGCCAGCAAACAAATGCAAATATCCTTGAAATTAAGCACACATCCCATAAAGACAGACCACCAACAGAATTTGTGTATCTGTTGGAGGAGATTGTATGGGGAAATTGAGGTGCTGTACTCCAGGAGCCAGCTGCTAGGCATGACATGCTGCAGTTTCTCCTCCACAGCTCGGCAAAAGTAGGATTCATAACAACACGCTTAAAGGAGTTATCTTTACATGGAATGATAAGTTTCCATGGAAAAACAAATAAAACAAGAAACAGATAATGATCAGAAAGTAATGTTAAAGCTCAAACTATGAAAACCAGAGATGCCTTTCGAAAAATGCAGATTATTAATTAGATAGTATAACTTTTGGTCCATAATTTGGGGCTGCTAGCTTGGCCATCTAGTAGAGATCAAAACACTTAAATGTGCTAGTACTTTCAGTTGCCAGTGGTGTTAACTGGCCATGCAGACCATGAGAGCACTGGCTACTACCTCTGTAAACAGCAATGTACAGTCAGTCTCTACCGGTTCTAATGACCTTGCTATATGTGGGTTCTAATGATCTTGCTATATGTGGGCTTTGGGGAGCAGTGGTAATTGTTTGGGGGTGGCTTTGGTTTATTGTTCTTTTAGAGAAAACAAACGATGTAACAGCTGTTATTACCATGTAAGCCATTTTCCCGAATCTATTATAGCCTTCCTATGCAACACTTACAGTCCATCTGCTCACTTAAATACTATAGGCTACATTTTTAGAAAGTGTTTAAAAAAATAAGAGTTTCAGAAAAGAAAACATCCACTTTTGTAATACAGCCCTATTGACACATTATTTACTCTGTTGCTGTTGGATGGAGAGAGGAGGCTATTCAGTGTAAAATGGTTAGAAACAGTAGTTTGAAGAATTCAAGTGATCAGAAGACACCTATCTGTGTGTACAGGGAGCCAAATTAAAACAGTGTTGCAGATATTTGTCAAGATGCTTGTGGAGGAGTTTAAAATACAACAGAAAAGACATTTCCAGAGTACTGTTTTACACTGCTCTATTATCTTACATCCTGTGATATAATTCATAAAACAAAAGATGAAGGCTGTCAGTTGCATAGAATATTAATGCATTTTTTCGTTGCATTATTGCTGACATCAAGCATATAAATTGTAAGAAAATTACAAAGAAATAAATAAATAATTTTTGAAGTGAAACTGGTGGTAAGCATGGCTTTTTTTTTCCTGATTGGATCTCTAAAAATAGCTTACAGTGCAGCAACAGGTCTTTTCATGTGGACAGTTCAGTTGACTAATAAACAATTTGGGGCAAAAGCTATTTTTCAAAGCAGATTACAAATATGAAGAATAACTAGCTAGTAGAGATCCTGTGCTGAGTGAGGAAATCATAAGTCTGGAAAGCTGCAAAAAAATGCTATTTCATTTTTCTTCACAATAGGACCATATGACTTCTAAGTTTCCAGAAGTAAGATTTATAATGTCTTGGAAGTCAGGATATAAATAACAAGAACAAATGGAGCTCAGGAAGGAGTAGCGGGTATGAAGGAGAGCACAGAGGTGGGCCTGGACATGATGACTCTGGACGGATTGCTAACTGGGGCTTTATGGAAGAGTTTAAGGGAGGGAACATGAAGACTAGAAAAGAAAGGCATATTGAAGTTTTTCCCATACAAAAGAATCTCCGTTCTTTCCATACAAAGCAAACCTGCAAAAACCCACCTCTCCTCCCCCTCCTTTCTCCCATCTCCAAACTGAACTGAAATCAGACTCAATCATCTATGGTCTCAAAAATTGGTATGAGAAGCTGAAATGGGACTCCACAGACCATTGTCTCAGAAATCTGTGTGAGGAGCTAAGACTCTTAAGTCCATTATCTCGAGGACTGGTGTGAGAAATTGCTGCCCATTATCCCAAGAATTGCTGCAGACCTGCAGTTGAAGAGCTGGCTACAAGACCAGCGAAACTGAAAACAGGAACTTGTAATATGTGACATTAAGAACAGAGGTACTCCCCCAACTCATAATAAAGTGGGAAAAAGGTAATCGCCCCAAGGACAACTCCAGAAGGACACCTTCACAAGCGACACCCTCCATGGGGACACCCATCTCCAACAACTACTACGGATTGTTGGAGGCACTCTGCTCTGATACCAGCAATGGACCCTCAAGGACTCCCACCACCTCTGATGATGACTATGGACCCCCAGGACACTGCTGGAACTATGGTGGTGACTATCTCTCTCTGCACCCCAAATTCTTGCTTTATTTCTCTTTTTCTGATCTGTCTTATCACTATCTCTTTTATAATAATTTCCTTCTTTATAATAAATTTTTATAATAAACCAACTTAGCAATTACAGTGTTTGACCTCACTTGTGTCTTAATTTCACTCTTGGGATCATGAACGAAATGGGCCTGACACTGGGGTTTTCTCCAGTCAGACCCTGACACCCCCAAAATCTGTTTCTTACACAGGACAGAGAACACATGAATGTTCAGGGATGGGTACTTACCTATGCCTGCACAGGAGAAACCCACCCCTGCTGCTTTGCAATTGTTTTGGTAGAATACTATGTGACTGTTTTAAAGTGGAAGCAGTTGTTTTAGACTGTTTGAAAGTGGGGTTTGAAGCATAAGTAGTTTATACTACTTATGAAGCATAAATAGTTTATAAGATCTCAGGACAAACTGCATAACTTGAAACTTACTGTTAATTAAATTAGCTAGGTTCTGCTGGAATTTCTGTAACTACTTTGTCATAACAAATATATTGTAAACTATATAACAAGCTGTATTAGTTCACCGAGTTAACAACTTACTATAGCTTTATCATACGCTTTATTTTCCACCGATTCTCTACAGAAGTCTTGCTATACAGCAGCAGTGACATGAAGTAAGAGTTATAATCCTCTCAACAATATAGTGATTTACATAGGCAAAAGAAGCCTTAAGCTGCTTATATATGATACCAGTCATAAAGATCACAAAAAAAGACTCCATCTGTAAGACTACCTGTCATTCAGATAAAAAACACAGCTGTGTATTTTGCACACTACCTTATCTTAAGGTCAGAGCTTAAAGACAAGGAGATCTTAGATAGGATGCTGATCTTCAAATATCAGTTTCATTGATCCTCCAAAGTGTCAACTAATCATGTCTGAGAAACTGTCTATCTTCCTCAGCAAACAAACCGCTCAATTGAAAATGTGGTATTCAGCAAATGGGGCATAAATTGATGGCATTTTTTGTCAAGCTAAGAAGCTTCTTTGTTCTAGTTCTTACACAATTCACTAGTTCAATTCCATTTACTGCTTAAGTAAATTAAAATACCTGTTAATACCAATCTCTAAACCTAGTATTTCTTAATGGTCAGTTGTCCGAATGTTAAAGTCAGTAAAAAATACTTGGAGAATTTAGCTAGAATTTGCTTAGCACAATTGAAGTTTCATTTGGTTTTTTTTTTTAATACGTAAAATCATCCCAGATGTGAGTCTTTGCTGCAGACTTAAATTACAGCATTTAAGTATTATATGAATTAATAGAATCAAACTGGAATGAAAAATTTCACAAAATAAAACTGGAGCAGTCAACTTGTAGTTCCTGACAGTGAATATTACAGGGTTTTCCTTTACCCTTACTGGATGTTTCTGTCTACACAGTTACTAAGTTAGTCACTTCAGGGATCTATACAAACAAGGTGATTTGTAGGACTTCAAGTGGATGTTCACTTTACAGAGTTGCATCACAACACGGAGAAGTGCTGCTTCTCTTTCAACATTTTTGTTGTGGAAACCCTTCATATGACTACCTGCCCTTCCTCCATACCTATACTCAATGTTGACATTACAGTTTTCAGAATTTTGTCTTTGAATTTCAAGGCTTGGATATTTCAATTACTAACGCATCATAACACTACACACAATAATGCTTCCAGAAATGGTGTTCACAAGATGCTGCTGGTCTGCCATGTAACCTGTGCTTAGCTGACTATTCAGTCTTCCCATCAGGTACCTCTTTTCCAGCTATAGTAGCAAACAATATTTGTGAATGGTGCTTCATTCATGGACCATGTTTTTTGCTGTTGGCCATTTCACAACAAAATCTCAGATGATATTCAGCTTCCTGTGCTGTCCCAGTCTGCACAGCTGATGTGTCCCATTAAGATATTTCTAAACTTAATAGCGTTGACTGACCTCAGTTTTCAGTTTCACATAGCAAGGGAAAGTATAAGAAGCTAGTAATTTATTCTATAAAAATGAGAGTTTTGAAGTATTTTTAGGTAGTGGAAAACAGCATTGCACAGGAGAAATTAAACCTTTCTTTTCTGTGACTTCAGCAGCTTTCCACTGACATACAGGATTTCATTCTCTGCCCTGTTTACTTAAAACATTTAGTGGTTTTGGAGAAGATATATAAATTGTGTTCCACTGTTAAGCCAAAAGAGACAAATGTAATGTCATATGCTAATGAGAAACTGGACTCACTGATCTGAAGCCTCAAATCTCAAGAGACAAGAAAATTACGAGCCTCTTAGCTAGTGCAACAAAATCTTACCTCAACTTGTAATTATTCTTTATCCAGAATTATTCCAAGCATGCCTATTCATATAATGCCAATTCACAATATAGCATTGCATAGGCTTAACATTGGCGTTTTTCCTTCACTGTTTTCTTCTCCTATGGCTAATTACTAACCCCAAGTGATCAGGCCTGACATATTTCAGACTAGTTATGCTATAAAAAATTAATTTTAGTCTTGGATATTCTTGGATACTTAAACAATAAACTAAATTTAAACAACCATCTTAACTGAAATGTAAAAGATGTGCCTACCTCCTGTAGGAGCCAGGAAGTTTAAACTCCGTCCTCTATTTTTATTAAGAAAAATAATTGTCAGACATAATAAAAATAAGCTGGACTACTAATTAATTTACAAATATATAATTGAAGTCTTAAAAGGGATGAGGAGGCCTGTTTAGGAAAATGAAGAGGTTATAAATTATTTGAAAGTTGGAAGGCAAAAGTGAGATAAGACAACAGAGATTTGTAAAGAAAAAATCATGTTCAGATTGGCTCATTTCCTTCAGCAACAAGGTACCCAGCTATGTGGTTAGGGAGGATAAATAGGCATCATGTATCTTGTCTTTAAAACATGACATAATTTCACATTACAATCTTTTAAGCTAAGGAAACATGGTCTAGATTAAATTGCTATAAACTAGGTGTAATAGTGGCTGGATAGCACCTCCCAGAAGACTTGTCAACTGTTCTCTGTCAAAATGGAAGCAAATACCAGATGACTTCCCACAGGGCCTTGTCTTTCATGCAGCTCCTTCAATCTTTAATTATTGAAAGGAGAGTGGGCTTCTGTGTAAAATTAGAGAAAACAAGAGGACAGGAGGACTACATTGAAAGCTGTGATTAGCAAAGAGATCTCAACAAAGTAGAGAAGTGGTCTAGGAGTGATTTGAGAGGGAGAGATAGGAATTGCTACACTTACTTAGGAGCAATCAGCTGCTGATGTACCAAGCAGGGAACAACGGAGCAGATAGTACTCCTTCAGGAAAGGGCCTGGACATGATGAGGTATTACATGCTCGAGCAGAATCAGCAATGTCATGCTTTCATGAGACAGGCAGACATCACCATGGGGTATATAAATAGAAGTCCATCCTGAAAAATAGATGAATCTGTCCTCCAGCTCCACTAAGTGCTGGCAAGACAGCAGGATGTTGTGCCTGTCCTTCAGCAGTTTTAATTCAGTAATGGGACAGACCACCAGAGCAAAAGCCAAGGGAGAGCATACAGAAGCATTGGGGCTGTGTCAAGACTGAGACCTGCAAGGCACTTCTAAATCAACGGGAGGTTCTTCCTATAGAGAAAAGTGGGAAGAAAGGAGTACTGGGAGAAATTACGACAGTTTACATATCAGGTGTGTGAGGTGTTTTGCTGAAAGGAAAGGGAATAATACCTTCTCCATGACTGTGCTAGATATGGAAAAAAAAATAATGGGTCATCTTGCTTGATCATCTGCAGTCACTTTTTAAATAGCTTCTATAGTAAGCAATCAGATTGGTCAAACTTCTGTCAAAAATGACATTAATACAGTTGATCCCACTTTGAGGAAGACAGACAGAAGCACTTCTGAATGTCCCTCTCGGATAGATGTCTTTATAACAGTACATACTGACTCAGGTTTGTCTGTATCAACATATATAATTCATTATAAAAAAGTTCCTTTTCAAAGGTTTGGATGACAGCAGCCAATACTTTGCAGTCAAACAGGACTGATCAATATTCTAAAAATTTCTTATAAAACAGGTACTAAATTGCATGAAAAATCTCTGTATTATGAGTAGGTATTCATGCAAATTTACATTCATTATTCTTTTCATTTGTTTGTTAATTGTTAGAATAGGCTGGTAAAAAGACTCTAAGAGTAGGTATAAATATTTATCCGGCTGTTTAACCTCAAAGTGATACTGAATAAATAGGTGTATTGTAAATATTTAAAATTCTGTGACTAAGCCTAACATTAATCCTTATTAACCTACTTTGAGTGTGAAGACAAGAATATTACCCATGTTTCTTCCCTAGACAACGTCCTGTGAGAAATGGTGTTGATAAGCCCAACTTCTGACAAAACAAGTGTGTAATCTTTTTCCTTTTGTTTCTGCGGTGTGGGTCACTGGGTTACATGCTTGAAGCTGAAGTGGAATTAGTTATTTTATTTATAAATACTATGTACATATAATTTCATAGCTATGTTAAAGTGAAAGATACAAGGTAAGAAAGAATATTGTGTTCCATATTTCCAATACATATCTCAGGTGGCTGGGGGGGGACACCTCATAGCAACCACCATAGAGGTGTACAGATGTGATTTTCCCATGCTTTTTTTTTTTAATTAGTATGCAAAAGGCATCACTAATTTTAAGATTCCTAAACTTTCTTCTGCCTGAGCATGAGAGACTTAGTATTTTGTAAAATTGTTACATTTTACAGGATTCATTTTCCTGAAAGAATTCTGAATTCTACAGCTTAATGCAAGGAGTTATAGCTGTAGTCTTTAATTTTGTCTAAAAATAAAGTGTCTACATTTTGTTTTCTGTAAAAGTTTTTTTTTGTGACAAAGAAATTGTGGAGGTTAGCTGAGTTTCTCTTAAGTAAATATCCTTCTAACATTCATGAGTCTTTTCCAGATATTAAGAACAGTGTAATGCCTCATGCTTATATTATTGCTGAGATATCAAAGTAGCATTGTGGTGAGTGATAAAGAAAACCCCATATAAAAACAAGCAAATAGATTAGTTTAAGGAATAGCTCCTACAAAGATGAGTCACAACAATGGCACGGTATGACCTGATAATACACAATTCCTGTTTAAAAGGCCTATAAGCTCTATCTAGTGAGTTAACTTCTATTAACATCCTAGATCTTCTATGAGTAAAAATTTTTAAAGGTAGCTTTAGGAAACCAAAATAAAGAGAGGTAAATTATTTTTCAACACAATCAAACAACTTGCAAGTGAGCAGGTGATCACAGACCCTCTACTGTCATCTGCTTCTGAGCCTGGATTAACAAAAGCACAGGTTATTTAGCAGGCTCAACTTCCCTGCTTCGTCCCATATAGCATTCAAACTTGTAATAAAGGTATCTGACAAGCACATGCCCTTTGTGCAGCATGCATTATGCACAGTCCTCTTAAGTCTCCTTTACTGCATGAATCTATCCGAATTGGCTTCTGTCTACAAAGGGCCTGGAGGACAGCCTCTCTCTTTTCCTGCTCATTGCTCCCAGATGCCTCTGCCTAGGCAAACCCAAGAGTTACCCACTGAATAACATGCTAAAAGGGGATCTCAACTACTCAAAGCAGGGAAAATTGAGAGACCTCTGCCAAACAGGAGAGAATACATTTTACTGAGCAGAATTTCAATGCTGTAAATGTATTACCATACTTATATTAGCAATATTTGCCACTCGATAACTATTGCATCCATACTGACAAAAATGAGGCAAGGCCATCAGGTATAAAACTATGAAGGCAAATTATGTTAACTCTTTGACCCATTAGGTCAATCTATTACCATACACAAGAGAAAGGTAATACCATTTGTGGATAAAGCAAAAAATCCATACAGTTTGTTGGAATATATGACAAGAAAGTATCTCTTTGAGACAGGCATTTCACAGGCAAAATGCTCAATATTTGTTCAAATATTCTTAATTGAAACAATCTGATCTAGGAATCATGAGGGTTTCTAATAGGAAAAGGCCTGTAATATACTTAAAATCAGCATATTTAGAAACCAACCTCTTTCTGAGTTTTTGAAAAAATGGTATGCCTACAAATGTACTTTTTTTTTTTTTTTGAGAAAGAGATTTTGGTGTTTTCTAATTATAAATTATTTTTTTTTTTTCCAAAATTTACGAAGGCGTTTTTGCTGTATGAATGCCAGTGTATGCCTTCCAAAAAGACAGGTTGTCAAATATTCTTTTTTTTTTAATTTCCACATTAACATCTAAAATACGCATTCAGTAACTCTGTAGGAAATAAAAGGCACTTTGTGCTCTCAGTCACGCTACATATTTGCACCATTTCTTCATGGAATTTGGTTGACATCACATAAAATCCCTGATAACAAAATAATTGTTTCATTCAAATCATAGTGAAGTCATCAGGAGTCTTTCCATTATCTCAAATGAAGAAGGAGAACCTTGGATCTGGCTGGGATGAGTCAACTGAATGATATTAATTGATGAAAACAGGAAGAATGAAGGGAAGAACAAGTGCTGACTTGTGTACTCTACATCGCTATGCTGAGAATAATATTACTGAGGCAACAGGGAAAATGGAGAGAGGAAAAAAATATTAGAAATCTGAATATTAAAGTAAGTAGAGTATACTCTGTGCCAAGTCACAGCCTGCAGGAGCGAATGTCATAGCAAGCTATTTGTTATGCTTTATATCTCCCAGAAAAGATGACCTTTATTATCAGGAGTAATTTCAGTGTGACCTACTCATGACAGAGGTATCATTCTTCCAATGATAAAAAATAATCTGAGAGTTTCTAAAACAACTGTTAACAACCAGAGGTGACAACTTCCTAAAGCAAGTGATCCAGCATGCTGGGCTCTATGTCAGAACTTCCTGGCAACAGGAAGCAACAGTTAGCGCAATCTTAAAGCCTGCTTGCTCAAATGCATCAGTATAACTCAATTGCATTTCTATGCAAAAACTATAGTTTTAAGCTGTTAAAATAACATTTATCACTGGAGACATTCTCACAAGGAGGTGATTATTATCAGATAAATCATGAGAGAAATAAAGTAAGCAGGGAAACATAGCCAGGATATTCATGTCAGCTTTTGGTCCTTGTCTTAAATTCTGCTGAAAAAATGGGATCTGGCTAATACTAGTAAAATATAATCTCAGTGTTCTTGAATAAATCATGCATTAAATAGGAAAGGGGAAAACAGACAACAATAACAATATATTAGAAACAAGGAACTGAGAAAAACACTAAGGGAAAGAGAAATAAGGACAGATCCTATTGTCAGCAGAGTAAAAGAGAAAACAGATTTTATAGTCTAAATTATCGTTAGAAAACATTTTCATGTTTTTCTGTGTCCCTGGTACGCCTTTAGTACAGCTAATGACATCATCAGCCAAACATGAATTTATAGTGTCAGACTGTGGCACAAAGAGAAAATAAAGGGCTGCATGTACAGGGGACACCATGTAAGAATAACAAAAATGTTTTGTGTGCCATTGGAATAACCAGTACTGACATAATCTGCCTAGGTCTGCTACATTTCATTTCAAAAGATTCTGTAAAATTGAAAAAGTAAAGAAACATGAGAATAATATTAGAGTCACATTTTGTTACCAAAACCTCGGGCAAATCAGAGTCTATTTATTCCATTTGTTCAAAGAGGAAGTTTAAAACTGACTTGATCTCTACATAACTTGCCTGTGGAATATTAATTTGATAAGAGGGATATACAGTCTCACAGATAGACTCACACGCCAAAAATCATTCGTGACAAATTCAGAGGTGGTGGCAATTTGTCAGGCAAAATTTAATCTAGACAAATACATTCAGCTCTTAAAATGCAGATTTTTAAGTGAGGCTAATTAATAGTAGAATCTGCATCTTATGTAGTTTACATGGTTTAAAGAAAAATTCCTTATATTTACAGACAAAAATTCATTGTTAGTCTGAACTCTTACATGCCTATTCAAAGACTTACTACCCCAGTTGCAATACTATTGCTTATGATCAAAATCACATTATTACAGAAAAAGCCTCATTGATAACACATTTAAAACTGTTGTTAATGTACCTCAAGTACCCTATTTTACTGGTAGTGTGCTCACCCTTCCCCTGCTCCTCTGGATCCTAAAGGCTGCAGTGACAAATGCTTGCAAGAGGAAAGGTACAGGAGCTGGGCTCAGAAGTTACATGCTATACCTTGATCTTCATTGGTCTATAATTCCATACTATATCCTCAGATACTATGGGATACCCAGTATGTATTGCATATTCTAGATATTTGCTGCTCCTTCTATTTTGCCCTGAAACTGGTTTTATCTGATTTCCAAGGCTATTTGTATATAACACTGCTAATAGCCTCTGCTGTCATCCCGAGACTTTGCATTCAAAGACTTTGCTACCACCTTTTTGTCTGGTCTCCACTCTATATTATTATTTTTTGGTCAGAGATAGTTCACTCTACACAGAATAACAGATTATTATTACTATCTATTACTTACAAAGATGCCACAAAATTATCATTAGCAATGCACCACAGTATTACACAGAGGTAATCTAAAGGTAAACAAGGTAGGTAATATTCAACTGCTTGTTAGACAAAACAAGCTTTGTCTAAACAAAAAAAAAAAAACCCAAACAAACAAAACCCAAACAAACAAAAAAAATCCTCCCCCAAAACCCGCAAAAACCGCACATTTCCAAGCAAGTTCAAGGAAGGGAAGCCAAAGCAAGCCTGGCAGGACTCAGCACTGAGGCCTCACAAGGCTAATGCAATGTCCATATCTTCTTGCTAGCAATGGCAATACCAAATTTACTACACTGCACAGCTACAAATGAACAGACCAACAAAGTGGTCAAAACTTGGTTAAATAAGGTTTTATTCAGGAAGGTAAAAGCTATTCCTATATAGATAGTAAGTGAAGATGGTGGTAACTTTCTGGATTTACAAGCTCCAACTGAAAGTTTAGGATGTCCTGTGTCTTGAAGGCCTGACTAATTCTCTCTCAAGATTCACATTTGCTTGTGAAACAGGGAGCTGCTAGAAGAAAATGGACTTAATTGTTTCTTTCTCAATATTTTGCATTTGTAGACACTGCTTGAGGTACTGCAAGCTGGCAACAGTATAATTCTTTCTCAGATCAACTTTGCATGCAAAAGTTCTAGCTTTGTAGAGGAAAAAAGAGCAAAGGTTTTAAACATTGTAAGATGAATGTCTTCATATGCAGAAAAGTAACTTCTGTTGTTTTTTTTTCTGTAGTCAGTAATCTTTAAAGACTTGGAACAAAAGGTGAAGTGATATTCAGATCATCTGATCACACCTGAGGTTCAAACCAAGACCAGCCAGATGGAAAAAACATGTTTTGGGTCACTAACTTTCATCAGAAGGACAACTTTTCTTGCGTGTATGGGTTCTTTTTCTTACATTTTATTTCTCTACTTATTCTACCTGTTTCCCTATATATCAGCTACTACTTTGCAGCCTGCCCTTTAACTGATAGGTGATACCTTCTGGGGTTTTATAAAGCAGTTCTGGACCAGGTGGCCTTGCAGAATTAATTCTGCACCAGAGACAAAGTCCCCTTTCTGGTGTACTCATCTCATATTTGCTGCTGGATGACCTGCCAACCCCTTCTAACCATAGGCATGCTGTGGACTACACTCAGCCTTTTCACCAGCCAGAACAGTTTGGTTTTCCTTACTAACAGGACAGTCAAGGCTATGTTTAAAATTAGCTGTATGCATTAGACATGTGTCGTGGTTTAAACCCTAGCCAGACAACTTGTTCACTCACTCCCGGGCTGAGAGCAATCGAGCCCCCCCCCCCCCCCCCCCCCTCCCCAGGGCTCTCCCCTTCCCCACTCCCAGAGGAACGGGGAGGAGGATCAAAAGAGTGCAACTCCCACGGGTTGAGAAAAGAACAGTCCAGCAACCAATGTACAACACAAATCACCACCGCTACCACCAACGACAACAATGATAAGAGAAAATAACAAGGGAAGAGAATACAATACCACCGGCCAAGAAACGAGTCCCACCCGGAAGCCCGTGTCCTTCCGGGTAACTCCCAGTTACCCCCCACCCCGGGCATGACGTGCTGTGGTATGGAATACCTCCTTGGCTAGCCTGGGTCAGGCACCCCGTCTCTGCTTCCTCACAGCTTCCCCTCCTCCCTGGCAGAGCATGAGCCTCACAAAGTCCTTGATCAGGGTAAACATCACTTAGCAGTAACCGAAAACATCGGTTTCATCAACACTGTTCCCAGGCTGGTAGTCAAAACACAGCACTGCACCAGCTACCACAAAGGAGAAACATGACTGCTACTCTGAACCCAGGATAACATGCAAAGCTGTTTCCTTTTAGGAGTGAATTTCAGGGAAGAGGCAGTGCAATATTTAATTGGTTTGGAACATTAGGTCTATGCAAATAAGTGCATTATAATGCTATTATATTTATATTACATATTTATGTGTTTGAGCTTCTTAAAAGGTGGCATTCTTCTGATAAATTATCATTTCTTAAAGACTGACGAAAGATAAAGTAGCAAAAACCTTAGGAATCAACTGCCAAAATAGCTACTACAAATAGTTACTATTAGTTAGAGTTTTCAATGAATGTGGACACCATTCTACACTGAGCACCATCAGTTCACTGCTGAAGCAAAAACTCAGTGAAAGAAATTTATTGCAACACTGCTAAAGTGCCATGGAACTTCAGTAGTGTGATTCTATCTAATTATCAGTACACCAGTGACAGCTTACAGACCACAAAAGGCTCGAGACAGATTTCCTCAGAAACAAATGTAAACTAATAAAATATTACTTTGTTAATGTACAATTTGTGCCATTCACATTGCTTCAGAAGCATCTTTAGCAACATATCTTAATAATATTTGGTCAATTATTAAAACTGCTGTTGCATCCCGGGGGGATGACTTTCTTGGATATCTTTATCTAATACAGGTTTATGCATGGCAGCAGCTTTCCCACTAGGAGTCCTCTTTCGTATTTCTCTTGTCAGGGTTCTTTCTTTCCCTTTGATGATATGTCCCAGCCATGTCAAATATTGTTACTTCCAGGGCTCTCCTAACTCCAAAGTCATCAAGCACAGTGTCTTCACCCTAAGATTAACAGTTACAGCAGCTCCTCAGTGTGTCAAACAAGTTATTATTTTACCTTTCAGTGACTTTTAATTCTACAGAGTGCTTGCTAAAAATCTTCCCTTGGTCTAGCAACTGCTTCTGCTGTTATATATATTAGCCTCAATAAAATCCATTAGTTATGCACAGTGCTTTCTTCATTAATGAAATATAATAGTTGATGTTTCTGGTCTAATGTGTGGTTAAGCAGTCATCAGGATTCTATTCAGTTTGCTATAAAATTGAATGCACATAACATAAATGGAGTTAAATTATTACTATCTAGAAACTGTGAAATTAAATTCAAAAAAGAATTGCATTCACAAAGATTTTTAGCAGATTTAACCTTTGAAGTGATATGGCCTTCATGTTATTTCTTCTTAAAATACTGTGGAAATAAATGTATTACAAGTTTGGCTTCTGTTCTGTCAGTGATTTCAAGTGAAAGCTTTCTTAGCTTTGCTTGAACCAGATGCACTGAATACTGTAAACACAAAAGTAGATATTGTGGAAGGCTGAAAAATAAACAAGGCTTAACTCTTCCCGTCCTTTGCCCTGGGGAAGCAATTTACACCAGAACACAAAAGATTCAAAACATTGTTGCTAGAGTAACTGAGTGAAGAATTCTTATTCACTTGCGTTTTATGCCTGCGCACAAATATATATAGATATACACACACACATACACACACACACAATTCTTAAACACTTAAAAAACAAACCAAGAATGCTGTGAAGACAGTATGAATTGTTGAAATGCTGGAATCTGGTAATTCCTCTTTTTCAAACCCCACCTAGCCACAAGCTCATACACACATTTAAAATATTTTCCATATCCAGAGTACTTTATTCTAAATAATCATGGAGGGGGAGCATGGAATCTTCAGTTACTGTATTTGTAATATTGCTCAATAATATCTCTTTCCCTCTCCAAGAAGCTTGACTTTTTAAAAAAGGCAGAGGGTACTAGAGTTTCATAAAAGAAATGGGCAACAGTTAAGAACCAATTGCAAGAGAAGCTGCATTCATTGGTGAAGGTCAAGTGAAAGTGACCTTACTATACACGGCACAATAGATTGCAAGAAGGAAAGAAGAGGTTTACATGGAATGTTTTCTGAATGCTTTGTAATAAATATGACACTATTTAAGATAAATTAGTGAGAATGTGCCTTTATGTACAACTAGAAATATCTGCTGGGATCATCTCATTTCCCCTCCATCTCACAGTAAAGAGAACTCTAGGGTCAAAACCTCAGCTGCATAAATTCATAAAAATATGCATCCTTTGGAGGCCATGTGGTTCATTATCACATTTTAAAGACCCCCTGTTAAATAACAGAGACAATCCTGCTCAAAATTAGTTATAGCTTGCTCACCAACCATGTGAATATCCACATATCCAACTTGCTTCCAATGTTTAGTTTTCAACATAATATAAATTACCACATTGGCAATTATTGTTAGCATTTGTGATTCCTTCCTCATATCTCACATGGCATCCAAGAGTACACTTCTTTCAAATGCTGATATCCTCTACAACATCCTCTGGAATCTATGTAAATGCTACCTAAAAACCTTCACAGTATGAGCAGAAGTAGATAACATGCTATTCTGAGTGTATTTCTTTCTTTAACTACTTTTGCACCCTGTAGATGAAACCAATTTTTCCCCTATCCGCTCATTTTGTGCTTTACCCTTCACCTCTCAGAACAGTTCAATTTTTCCATTTGGTCTTGCTTATAATACTAGACTCCAAACAAATGTTAAGCTAAAAGTTGCCAGTGCTTTAGTTGATGGGGATAGTCCTAACTCTGGCCTCATAATGTACTTGTGCATGGGCCCTGACAGTATAAATCATGCAGACAAATAACAAGTTTGGCAATTCTGAGAAACAGAGCTTGTTGCCAAACCTTTCAGTACTGATGATATGAACTTCTTACCTGTATCTGGTGCCAACAATGAGACCAGAATTCCCTTTTCATACAAAATACCTTCACAGAAATGCTGCACTCCTTATCAAAGCAACTCTTTAGTGCCACAGAATGCTAACATTTCTATAGAAGTGATTATGGTTTTGGCTTAGTGGAAGCCTAGGTGCAGTGCTGATTCCAGTTCCATTTAACAGTGTTTGACAGCAACTAAACCCAAGGATGAATCAAAGTTGACATATTTAGAACAAAGTAGTGGAGCACTTGACTAAGCCAATAAATGATTCCAGCTGGGACTAGTCCTGTGGTTGGTGATGAGGACACTGAGGGCAGCTTCTGTGGCAGAAAACTTTAGGCAAGGATATTTGGCTTTTACAAGAAACAGCAAATATTCTTTATCAATTATTTTTTAAAATGCAGGATCATTTTCTCTTTTACATCATTTTTACTTTTTTTCACCCTTCCTCCCCTCAAATGTGGTTACGTAGGACCAGCTTGTAAATATTACTATGCTCAGCCTCAGCTGATTGTTTCAATTGTTAAATGCAAACTAAACTATGATACAAAGTTCAATTGAGAGAATTTGTAGAATGTATTTGGGAGAGATAGGTGGAATAGACAGAAAATATTGGTCACTTTTTCAGTCTACTCATAACATTGAGGATACTTCCCTAGACACTAGCAAAACCAAACCAAACCAAATCAAACCAAACAACTAAATAAACAAAACAACAGCAAATAAACCCCCACAAGCATCCCACTGGAAATGTAACAGCCTTTTAACACTTAACCACCTCAGGATGGTAACTGAGGTTTTTTATATTAATAAGAATATTTTGTAATTCTGTGATGAGTGTAACCTGTATGTTTAATCAGAGTTCTAACATATCCTGCTCTGCTCATATAAGAGAATATAAGGAGAATATAAGCAGAATCTGACTACCTTAACTGGAAGGTAGTCCAGTTCTGGAACCTAACTACCTTAAACTGGAACCTGACTACCTTAAACTACTAGCAGAGTTAAAACAGAAGTAATTTATAGAAACCACATTCTGCTATTATATACACAGAAGTATAATTTAATTTCTTCTAATAATTTATCTTACGTAAGTGGTGCAAAACAAACAGAATAGGAACAGGTAGTTTCAACCAGTAGCCCAGACAGATGGGAACAAGTAAAATTTTCTGTATGCCACAGTTACAACCATGGGCATCTCATCACTGGCAAATGCCAATAAAATACGATTCCTCTGTCTTTGTTCTCTCTTCAGGTTTAGCACAGTACCAGCTTTTGAAAAGCAGATGTGTCAGGTGTTTTGAGTTTACTGGCTTGATTTTCTTATCTAGATCCTGCACTGCATAATATGATGTGTACAATACAGTATAACTTCTGAAAACAATGACATTTTGTAAAACATAAAAAATATTCTGTTTTCAACATCTTTCCATGCTGATTATGAAATCAGTATTCAGACAGGCAATGTTTTGCACAAACGTTTTCTTTCACCTAATGTGTACTAATCTGCATTCCACATGCAGTCGCACTACATATAACACCTAAATCCCCTATTTTTTCTCTGGTCCTGCAAGACATTATTATTAGCATTATTTTTATTATTATTGCCATTGTTTTGTCCTTTCTCTTTCATTCCAAATGAAAAACAGAGAGCAGAAAAATCATATGGTCTAGATTTTGGTCTCCAGTGAAGAATAATGCAGCTTATTTAACATCATGTAATTCCCACCAGTTTTCAGTCAGATTATCTTTAGTATTATTTTATCTTTCTCCACCTTCATTCTTTTGTCTATGTGTCCTACCATAAACTTATCAGCTTTCTAGCTGTGACTTAAGGAATAACACCAGAACAAGCATAATAGTCAAACAAGAAGTGCTTTTCCCCTCCCTTTAAATACTTATTAAACTTTATCTCTTACATTTATAAAATTTGGTTACTAATATAGTATTATATTCTTACAAGTTTTGTGTTCTTCAGCAGTGGACTAAGAATAAACGTGTTTTCAATTTGTAAGTAGGTAGTAGGATTTCAGATTACAAGATCAATACACTTACTAGCAATGGGAAAAGAGAAGAGCTCACTGTCACATCTAAGTGCCAATTACTCAGCACGGCAAAAAGGATGACAGTTTCTATGGGTAGGCTCTGCCTCCCAGTGATCCTTAGCCTGAGCTGTGGGATTTCAGAAGCACTCCCTGCTGCATCAAGCACAGCAGAGAGGAGAAGTGCAAATCTGTGCAGTGATGTGGTACTTGCCCCATTCTGCTGCCTGTGCAACAGCAAGCATTGAAGTCCTTCAGCAGCTCTCTGAAAATCTGCATTACTGGCATTGCAAAAGCTAGTGCCTCGCTGATGACAACAGGACACATTTGGTCCTGTCTTCACTTCTCAGACTTCACTGCTCAGACTTTCAACAGAAAACAGAGCTGCTAGTCAAAATATAACTGCAGAAAACTCCACCCATTAGACTCCAGTCTAGCCAGGCTATAGTATTGCATCTCACCAGTGAGACAATCAGCTTTGTTACTAACCATGCTTACATGCAAGCTATTAGACTGGCTAAAACATTGTGTAAGGTCACCTTAATCTAAGCCTCTGTGAGCCATGAATTTAGGATTATAAGAACACTGAGTGAAGAGAGACTTAAGAGATACTGCATCACCAAAAGAGCCTTGAAAACTCTTTGAAGGGAATTTAATCCCTCCAAAATACTAATTGCTATTGATTCTAATGAAAGGACTGAATAGAAAGTACACAGTAGGAAGGGATTCTTCCTAATTTCTTGGTTTTTTCTTCTGTACCACTACATCTATAGTTACAACAGAGGCAGTATCTTGGTCACACTTTTAAGTACAAAATTTTCCAATATATGAACATCAGGAAAAATAACAGCAGAAATGTCGCATAATTTTCTACCAACAGATGATTACTCCTGAGAGCACAATCTTTGTTCAGTCTAGCTGAATCTTTTACTACTTCAAGAAAAGGATGAGAAAGAAAGGCTGATGAAAGAAAACTAATTAGCTGCTGTGTTTTGCAACAGAATGCTAAAAGTTCTCTTTTTCAGTATGACAGGGTTCATGTAGGGGTGTCTATTTAGCCAGTCATTTCCTTACATTTGCTGAGCACATGCAACATCAGGCAGATCCTGAGGTTCCCACTGCTGTGAGGTTTTCAGTTGGTGAAGTCTGAAGAAAATTATCTTTCTGAGACCAGAGCCAAATAAACTTTGAAGTTAATAGCTTTAGTAAGATTTTGTTTGGGCTTGACCTGTTAAGGACTTGATGTATTTTCTAGAAGAGCCCACCTGACATATATTCAATATATTTTTACCTACTCAGAAGCATGCATTGGCAATCTGTGGATGTCTCAGCTTCAGATGAATCCAACTTTCCCTACCAAGCTGAAATATTATCGCCATCAAATAAGTGTTCAGCATCACAATACAACATTTCTCCAATTAAATTGAAATGTGTTATATAGTGCATAATAATAATAATAAAGAAAAAAAAGTGTGAACACTTTCAAATGTGGCATATAATTTTCTAATGCAGGATACTTTTCAAATACAGACTCCTGCTGAGAGAGTTCATTGTATCTCAAAAGTAGAAACCTGTCAATAATACTCATGTGTCCTATAAAATGTTTTCATTTCTTTCATGGTATGCTATGCTTCATCAGTTTTCTTAATCCCAGCTGCAGTTCACGTTGCCATGCTGAAACAGCTCACTGAGCAGTAATTTATCTCTTGACTGTGGCATAACAACCACAAATACAGGTTATTCTGGGAGTGAGGATTTGCATTGCATAAACTGTATTTTAAAAATCATTTTCAAATGAGATTAATTCATGATAGGGAAATTATTCCTCTATTTTTGGATCTGGTTTCCGAGACACTTGAGTCTGAGTGTTTTGTTGGGTATCAGGCAGAATCTTCATTTGAGGATTAGGGATTTCAGTAGAAACGAAACGATACCGCAAGAGAAATGAGAAGATGTTTTCACCATTTACTTTAATACCTATTTAAAATTGGTATTGGAAAGATAATGACAGATTGCTTTTAGCTGAATTTTTCAGCTGTGCTCTAGATGCCTTGTATTTCTTTTCAATTAGGCTGACTGCTTTACCATGGTAGGAGATTATTTCTCCTGCATGCTGAAAAGATATTAACAATTAAAATGGATGGGGGGGCAAATAGCAGAGGATTATTGAAGTTCTCTTTGCCAAACGACAAGGGTTTCTCTTTGTAAATATCTTGTTTTAATGTTTGTTATTAAGCAAAGACAGTACACATTGAAAAGATACAATTATTAAAAGAAAGTATATTTTTTTACAAATGTAAATATTTACGTAACAGTGGTACTTAAATCACTTGGCCTCATGCATCAGAATGGGGTGAAGTTTTCTTCAGGCATGACACTGTGTGGAATGAATTTCTCAAGCTTTCAAGACCCAGATATTGTAAACAACACTTTTCCTCCTGCTTCTTTCCCCAGAGAAAGAAAACAGAGAAAGGAGCAAGAGACTCCCCTCCAGCATGGGAGAGGCTGGGGGGTGTTGCAGGGGAATGCAGGTGCCCCTCTCCTCCGGGTGTACTGCACCCAAGTTCCCTTTATTATGTCTTTGCATTACAGAGGCAGTCTTGGTGGCTTTCTTAAAAATTATTTTGATTTTGCCAATGGGAATAAATGCAAACCCCCTCTTTAGGTTCTATGAAATTAGCAAAACTCTTTTCTAAACTGCCCTACTGCCCTCCTGAGAGAGCAGGCAGAGGTATTGTAGTGATCAGTGGGATTACATAACTTTAATGTTCTCCCAAAACAACTCCTTGCCCTTTTTTTTTGTTTTTCTTTCTCTTTCTCTTTTTTCCTTTTTTTATTGCTACAGTGGTTTTGCAAGTAGATAGCAGACATATTTTACATTGCCAATGCCTTTTAAGAATCTCTCAGTATCTGTGAAACACTGGTTTACCTTGATCTACTCTGTTTCCACCCTGCTGATTTTTCCATATGGGCTTACATTAATCCAAACCAACACTCATTTACTAAGCATTTCAGCAACCAAATGAACATGTAGCAATCATAATTCCATTTCCAACACAACAGGTAGCAGCATAGCTGGCTCCAAATGACGTCCACTTTTATCCCAACTCCACACACCCAAATCCCACTGGTTAAGATTTATAACAATTTATGGTTAGATTATGCTTATATGAGGCTTAAAAATAAATATATTAAAAGAGGTGTCTGGAGAGAAGCCTACACACAACATAACTGTATTAAATCAATAAAGTTCACTTTAGCTTTGTGTAAAATTAACAAACTCCCACATATAAGTATGTTTTTTTTCCAGCCTTACTCAGAACCACTAGAAAATCTTGAAGTGCATAGACGCAGTGTTTTTTTCTTCCAAAGCTAACCCAACCAAGCACTCTTAACTTGCTACAGAAGAGTAACGGCATTCACAACTTCTTTGGTTAATGAATATTTGAAAACAATCTCTAGATCTTCAATTTCACTAAATTTGAATAGTGCAACTGATCTTAGATATACAACAATTAGCTGTGTTTGAAAATGTAATTCCAGACTGAATTAACTCTGGTGACAGCTCTGGAAAATATTTCATTCATGCGGTCTCTGCACAGACAAGTATGAGTAGATTGAAAACCCAAGTACTGAAGTCGAAATGATAGTGGAGGAAAAAAAAACAGAACCTTACTTATGACATTGTACCTTATAGAGCACCTTAAGAAAATTCAGAAACAAATATTATATTTTATACCCATTTTCTTTTTTTTCTTTTTTTTCTTTTTTTTTTCTTTTTTTCCCTTTTTTTTTTTTTTCAGAGAGAGAGAAAGAAAATCTACTAGTAGCAAAGATTATTCATCAGTACACTGCTGAATCTTAAACCTTTATGGCCTATGATCCAAAACACATCATCCATCACTCATTTAAAATGGAGGGCTCCCAACCTTGAGGCATTCCCTTGGACTTGTCTCTACCCCATGGCAGAGCTGCCGACCCTGGCACAAGCAGAACTGACTGCATATGGCTGCCCACGCAGCTCCTTTTGTACCCGCGTCAACTCTGAACTGTGACTAGATATGGTCACATAACTCCCCATTGGCTAAGGACCAACATCCTGCCCCTGCACTGACGAGCAACCCTGTGTGGTGGGACAAGAGCTGCAGTCCCAGGAGCAATCCTGGTATCTGTCTGTTGGGGGAGGATCCCCCAGCCTCTGGTCAGGGCTTTTGTTAGAGCAGGTGTACCCGACACACTGTGCACATGCACACACGATTTCATATTTATATTAGTCATACATCTGTAGCCTCATCTCCCCACATCCTTTTTAACCCAGTATAACTGCTAACTTTAGAGCAGCTATTCCCAATTTATATCAGATCTAATATTAGTCATAAACATGCCTGTCCTCATTTTTCACTTGGAAAGGTTCAGGATCAAAATCCTCATACTAGCTGAAGATCTTATTTTATTTCACAAAACACAGCTGGATTGCTGGAAGTCAAAGAGAAGGGATGCACTAAGTGTGTAGACAGAACGGACTTGACACATCACTAAGTTCTTATTTGAAGGTAAAATGGACCAAATAAAATGTTCTCTGAATGTACTTGGGAACAGTAAATGGGCTTGGAAACAAACTGATCTGTGTGGTGGCTATGACAGCAATTGCTATTAACCATCAGAACAGATGCATGTCCTGATAAAAGCTGCAGTGTGAAAAGTAAGGTGATTCAGGTTTCTACATTTGTCAAGTTCATCACTGAAGTAGATGCTTTGAACCTGCTAATGGTAATTAATAGCTATTAATATTATTCATAACAGACACATGTCCATACACAGATAAGTGTCTTAACAATAATGTGGCTATGGAAAGTATTTTGCCCTTCCCCCAGCTCTTCCTCAAAGTGCATGAGCCCCAGAGACCAGCATCCTGGATGGGCCCATTGACTTCTCTGCTGAGATGATCAGAGCTGCAAAACAACATTAAACTAAGAGTGCAAACTGTGGTTATTTTTTTTTATACGCTACAACATAGGAATCTCTACAGATTCCTGGAGGAAGATTCTTGTGCAACCTTATTGGACAAACTGTTTAATTAATTTTCCTATTCTTGTTAGTATATTTCTAACAGGTAACAATGGTTTTGTAATATCCTAGAAAAAGAATGATAATTTATTCACAATAAGGGAGTGAACTTGCACTCAATTCTTTTTAAAGAACAGAAGATATAATGGTGGGAATTCAGGAGCTACATTAGGATCTGAAATGTTAACAGACCATTGGTGTGCAGGAAGTCAATAATCATCTACAGTAATCCTCCAAAGATGCAGCAATCAGAAGTAAATTACCAAGGACAGAAATTAATGGTGGACATATCTAAAGTGTCTCTCTTTACCAATTCTTTCTCTATCTTAGAAGTTTTTATTAAAAAGATTATTGTGAAGATATTTACAGTAAGGATCAATGACACAGATGAATCTTAAATGTCAGGTTCCCACTGACAATGAATTTTTTTGCTGTGTTATGGTACTGTGCTTTAATAATAGACACTTAGAAAAATCCAAGCCACTAACTTGGATGCTAAACTTGGAACCAGTCTCAGGTCAGCTTTACAAACAACCCAAGGTCTACAAAAAGAAAAACTTTATACATATATGTATATACATATGTGTGTGTGTGTATGTGTATGTATTTTTTCTTCAGATGAGAACAGATTTAAGACTGTTCTTGTCCTGGGTGTTTGGGGGACTTTTTACTTTCCTAGAATAATGAAAGTACATTTGGACCATAATTACAAACAACTTCTATGCTCAACTAGTCCATTTATACATGGGAACTCTTGAAGAAAATGCGTTTGTCCCCTTGCTCTACTGCTAGAAAGAGGATTTTATTCAGATTGCCCCTTAGTTGGCATTTAAATGGCTTTCTCTATGGTCATGACAACAAAATATTTTCCAGTTCACTCTGGGATGAGAGCTGGAAAAGAATGAAGTGCATTTTGCTGAAGAAGAAAGTCACATGCAGGCCTATTTTAGTTATAGTGAATATATACTAGACATGTTCAATAAACTGGCAGAGTCACTATCAGGTAAGTACAAGAGGTATCTTCTGGACTAACAGAGGCATAGCACATGACAAAAATATCTGGATTAAACCGCTCTCTGTGCACCTAAAGAAATTGCTCACATGCACACACACACACATATACAGAATACTGAGGTTGGAAAGAATCCCTAGAGGTCATCTGTCCCAATGCACTGCTCAGACCTCCCAAATGACCAGCACCTGAACTAATTGTGAAACAAAGCAAAAGGAATGGCAGAAGGATCTTCCATGTGGCAAGTCTCTAGGACCATATGAAAGAAAAGAGAAAATTTCCTCAGGCGGCGATAGCAGCACTGCTGCTCTCCACTTGTTAGTATGGAGTTTCAAAATCATTTAGGGAAAGCAAATGGTAGAAGTTCTTTCTTGGAGAGTTTCCAGGAGAGGCCTCTCAGTATTATAGTGACATATTCTCTTTCTTGGGAAATTCTACTACTGAGTTCTTGCACATTTATACATCTGGAGTGGTCACTGAAAATTCTATATAAAGACTTCTGCAAAATAACTTTATAGATATTCTTTAAAAGCTGGGAGGATAGAATCATTTAGCTCCAAAACCACATAAATTATTTATAGAATATCAAGAAATCATACAAATTACAAGACATCAGAGAAAATAGAAGTAATTTCTCACTTTCAAGTCATAGAAATAAGTTTTTAAAACAAAACAAGTGAAAACAAACAAACCCACTACTTTTGCCTTTATAGGATTGATTAATTTTGCGTTGATCTTACTTTAGTGGTGAAGAGTGTCCAAATATTATCACCTACTTATGATCCAGCAGCAGAAAGCAGTATGGTTTTATTAACAATGTATGCATGCAGTTCAGATTACACAAAATCTCTAACTGGATACCTGATACACCATAAATGCACAAGAACACTTATGCTTAAATACACAGATGCAGACATAAAAGACCACCAGTAACATTATACTGAGGAAAAAGTGAATTAATGAACCATCAAGCAATACTCTTTCCAACAGTACGTTCTAGACCCCACAAATACCGTTTAAATTCCTTATATTTCCAACATTTCAGGCTTTACAAAATGGTTTTGGTAAAAAAAAAATGCATAGTTGAAATTGTATATATAGCGCATATATATATCCTACTGATGACGTGTTGTTGCAATAGCAATCCTGCTCAGTACAAGAGGAACGCAGGTTCAGACCCCTCATGCATGAGCTTGGCTGAGGAGCCACTGGCGCGAGGCTACCATCTGCGACTGAACGCCTCTAAGTCAGAATCCCGCCTAGACGTAGCAATACCGCAGCACCGCTGGCACCTTGATGGGCTCATGATAGCGGTCGCTAGAGACTGACCCAGGAAATGACAGTCTTGCTCAGAATGTGTGGGTTAAAGCCCTTCCTGAATCTTCGTTAGCAAAGACAGGCCTTCATCATAGGAGAAGGAAAACTCCTATCTTCAAACCCAGGCTGACGGATCCCGTCTAGCCTCATAAGGGCTTCCATCTAAGAGAAGGACACTCTTACAAAACCTACGACCTGAGCACTTTGCTGTCACTGTCCTAGCTAGCTAGGCCCTGGCTGATAAACCTCAGGTTTAAAGAGTGGGGCCAGTTCTGTGCAAGCTGCCCTCACCTAAAAAATCCACTGTGCAGGCTGGAAGAGCTTACTCTCACTTGTCTGTATGGACAGGCAAGGGTCAAAACGACAGGTGACAAGGTGCATGGGAAGCTGCAGATCCAACCTTGCAGGCGGGCAGACCAGCAAATGGGTAGCTCGAGATTGGTCAGGAGATGACAGTCCTGGTTGGACACTCCCTGACTGCCTAAGCACCCTTTTCCAACCAGATTTGCATATCCCACATGCCCTTGGTCATCGTGCTTGTAGTAAGCCTGGGTAAAGTCCTTCCCAAATCTTCACTCCAAAGCCAAGCCATCAATCAACCAATCAATCAATACAAATAGTACATATATATATATAGTATGTATTACAGCTTCACTTTTCCATGCCTAATGTTTGAAATGGCATTCACTTTCAGTGAACAAGGAACACTCAAAATTAACAAGTCACAAGGAAAAGACAAGGCTGTCTTGCAAAGATTTCCAGCAATTGGAACTGGAACTCTTTGCAGTTTTTTAGCTACAGATCTAACAGGACCCCCTTGTCCAACACTAAATGCTGTTTTTTCCAAACTAAAAATACTGCTGCAGGTGACAAACACCTCATCTCTTCTCCTCTGGTAAAGTCAACGCTGCAGTGGCAGTGAAAAATAAAGCTTTGGATTACTTTATATGTAGACTGAAATGTTCTGATATTTTATTGGGAAAAAAAAAAACAAACAACCCCCCCCCAGACATTTGTTAAGTCCTTGCATACAATCACTGCTCTCTATCCTTAGCACTTCAGAATTAAAATATGCGCATATATAAGCGCATATATATATGAATTTTAGATATACACATATATATACACATACATGTGCACTTTTTAAGGAAGTCTCACAAAGTAAATTCCATTCCAAAGCACAGTAGCCACCCCTGAAGACTAGTCTATTTCAGCACCCAAGAAAATGAAACTGCAATAATATTGCAAACCTGCTTAAAATATTTGCTTTCACTCTGAAAGAAATTTCCACAGATTATGCATTTTACAAAACGTGCTCTCAGCTGCACCCTAAAACTAGGGTTGCAATTTTCCTGAGTAGAGCTAAATTGAAAAGCCCATTATGTAATTTTTACTGAAGAGATTCAGTGATGCTGTTTGATCACTCAGTTTCTGTAGACCTCACAATTTCTATCATATATAGATCAGAAAAGATTCAGTGGGGAATTCTGTCAGCTATGTCTGAAGTGCTGTGGGCTCATGCCAAAGTCCTTAAGACTTTAATTTCATTAAGGTGCTTTAACTGCATTGAGTCCTACCAGTCACAGACATGTAGGCCTGAGGCCACATGTAGCTCACACATTCATTGTCTAGGTGAAGACTGCAAGATTAGAAACTTATTTAGAATAAACTGCATGCCCAATCAGAGAGGAGCAAAATTTTGCTGAGAATACAATCAAGGCAGTCTTGCAAACCTCTTATCTTGATCCAATCTTATTTTCCATTTATGCTAACAATATAGAACAGGTAGCTTGGAGCTTTTTGTCTTTCCAGTGATTATACCATTCTGTATTCTGTTAGTACTTCATTGTCCTCAGTTAAAAATGAACTACAACAGCGTTTTAATAAAATTCAGGAAACATTTTCTGATTCATGTTTGCTATTAAGCACAAGTAAAATGAAATTCATTATTTTGGTTGGGGTAATACACTTAATACTGATAATGATAGATCGCCTAAAATATTAACTTCTAACTAGATGTTACTGAAATATGTTTCAGTTTATAAACACTGAAATATTTTGTTAGGTTGTGCTCTGTTTCTTTACTGTGCAATAGAAAACATAATCAAATTACTAGATTTTCTGTACTGTAACCTGTTTTGTTAAATTCATTCAACCAAACAATTACAGGTTTAAGAAATTGGCTATTTCTTATCAAAGATCACATCACATGTTGAATAACTCCTGCATGATACTGAAAAATAATGGAGCTATCATTATTGCAAGCTATATTTGTTGCAAGAACTTCCTTTTGTTTTTTTATCCTATGAAGGCTGTCGAATCAGACTACCTAGGAGAGAAGACACATGGAAATAATGGGCAAATGCTCGTTCAAAGCCTTATTTTTATGAAATTTATAGACATATGACATGAATATATAGCTTGTTCTGGTTTGATAATTATATAATACAGGCTGCATTTAATTAATCCTGATCTGGCAGTCCACGTAGAATATTATTAAAAATCATTAATTAAATCTTTGTTAGTAAAATTTCAGTCCCATAAGCTTTTAATCTTTTTCTCTGAATTTTGCCCACAGGGCTGCAACTTTACTCCTGAGTTATGAACATACTGTCATTGTCTACCTTGCCCCTTTGAGGGATAATTTGCACATCAGTTATTTGACAAGTACTGGGGGAAAGCCATTTCCTCTCTCTTTGCCCAGCTGTTACAGGCAGTGAGAATAAAGGGACATTATAAACCATTTTACCTTCCTCAAAGTCCACAAAGAACAATAGATGCTGCTACTCTTTGCAAGCCTCAATCTCTTGGTCCCATATCTGAATGACATTTTTACAATAAAATTTCAAATGTTTCAGATAGAACTTAAAAAGTATTAAGCTTTTTTCAGCATCAAAACTTAGCCATGATCTTGCTTCCCTAAGACTGTACGTAACAACTCAAAAAAGAAGACCAAAATTCAGAGCATGATCTAAATTCAGTTTGAGTAAAATTGCCAGGAAAAATGCATGCATTCAAAAGCCTGCTTTACAGCAAATGAAGTAGCTTTTCTTAGCCCATAGAGCTTAGCTGTGGACAATAAGATGCAATGTTTTAGATTTGTTCTTGAGAATTCTGAGAATTTCCTGAGTGTCTGTGTTCATATATTTTCTTCTTTGTAAATGTCATAGCTGACTGTTATTAAATGTTTATCTATTGTAAAGTTACACTGAAACAAAAGCCATATTTAAAATTTTGTCCTTTTATTTGTGGCGAAGAATCTTGAGCAAATACCCAGCACTGAAGCTGGAGTCCTTTTCAATATGTGGCCTTGCTAAACACCAGGCATTTAAAAAGTATATACATACTTTATACCTTAAGGATGAAAGATGCATGCTAGTAACATTATGCAAGCTACTCACATGTTGAGGGTTTTTTTTTTGTTGTTGTTGGTTTTTTTGTTTTGTTTTTTTTTTTTCTGGAGTTTTAATAGACACTTAAAAAAATTAACATGGTTCAGAGTAAGATGGACAGCCTATCACGTACAGGCTGAACCAGAACAATGTGTAATTCGCTTCAAGACAGCCCTTGCAACAAGATTACTATAAGAAAATACTAGGATTTTAAATGTAACTCTGTAAGACTCTCTAAGCACTTCAATTTCACACCATTCTACAACAGGAAATAATAACTTCACATGTTGCAGGACTCCAGCTAAAGTCACTTTAAGAATTTTAAAACATATCTCTACCTGATGTGATGGAAAAGTCTGGAAACTTCTGCAATAGATTTCTATAAAATGCAGCTCTTACAGTACTATCTTCCCTGTAAGGCAGCAGGAATTTCGGGCAATGAAAATAAAAGATCAAATCATTACATCAGTTCTTTGGGCCACATTATCCCTGTGTGTTTACAGTATACCACTTTACAGATCTCAAATTTCATCACCAATGAGTATTACCAAAGTATCTGCTGTGCTGGAAACATAAAAACTCAAATGTGTTAAAGAACAGTGATACTTAAATTAGGTCAATGGTAATATTTAATCTCTAACAGGAGAACTGATCCTTCCCAGACTGTAACCAGTCCATTCCAAAGTTAATGATCAGAGAAAATAGAACATCTTTTCCCATTTAAACCACACAATGACCCAGTGTACCTTCTCACAAAACTCAAAATTAAATAAGTATTTCAAGTTGTCACTTTGTATATCCCTGAGAGAGACACGCAGATTTATTTGGTTTCACAGGGGAATCTGGAAAAAAAAAAAAAAGAAGCCTCCACCCTGAGGGGACTCAGGGGAGACCCAGGCATGACCACCTGGCAGCAGACTCAAGCACTGTGATGGAGAAAAGGATGGGAAGATTCTTAAGGAGCAGGGATTACAGGGAAGTTGCATGGGGCCATGCCTACAGAGTTGCTGTTGTCCACAGTGGAGCAGCTGAGGGTGTAAAGCACAAAAATGCTTTGGGGAGTGCTTATCTGAGAAAGCAGGACTGTTACTTGTCTTATCCTGAGAGAACACATCCTCTTTCCGGCCAAAATCTTTCTTGAGGGGTCACTGAAGAACTCGGGCTATTACTTAATGGAGTTATTTTCACTGTGTTGACATTTAGTATGTGAATTTATGTAAATATATGCCCTGACTGGCTGAAAGGGCAAAAGTAATGAAGTCTTCTAACCCAAGAGTAGAGATGGAAGATTGCAGATGCAGATCAATATAACTTAGTTTGAGAATGCTTTTACCTACCTGAAAGTGAGCATGTTTTAAAGTGACTGCCTTCAAAACTAACTTGTCATCATTTTCCCACTTTTTCCATTGAAAATGGGAAATCACTATACAGTTAGTCTATAAGAAATATCTGAAAAGTTTTTTTTGTATGAGGTTGATTTTGTTTAGAAGCTTAGCTAAAACTGTTTGTGTAAAATATGAACTAGAACTAGGTTTAAAACAGGTTTTGTTTAATGTGTTTTAATAGAAAATAATCAGTGCAGTATATACAGTACTGTCACATTAAAGAGTGCTGCAGCATAAAAGTATTTTATATTATATCGTAAACAGTTTGTGTTTACATTTCCATTTAAGAAATCTGTGTTATAGAAGCTGGTTTTAAAACCAAACAGTAAAAAGTTTTCAGTATAGAATGTATTTCTGTTAACAGTCTCTGCATAAGGGAAGAGGGTTTAGAAAAAGAAAATAATCTAATGACTGTTTTGCATAAAAAGTGCATTAGCATTGAAAATTGCAGCAAAAGCTTTAATCAATTTTTCATATCTACTTACTGCATTCCTGGCAGAAGCACAGGCTACACAGGTGGTAGGTGAATTGTTGTTTTAGATAGGTGAAATACTATTCATAATTGCTGTAAACGAATTATTTTCTCTCAAAAGAATTTCCAGTTTCCAATGGTGAAGATGTTTCTGACTACACTCCACATGACAGTAGCACACACATGCTCAACCCAGATTAGAGCTTGGTGTGACACCAACACAAAGAAGAAAGTTCTCAGAAGCAGGGCGGGGTGAGAGAAAGAAAGGATGGAATGGAGTCTCAAATGTGATATGTTTTATTTAGGATCATATCCACGTCCTTACCACAGCAGGGAAGAGAAACCAGGTCTCCACAGTTCCAATGAAGGTGTAGTAAAGCCCATAGGATATTTAGCATATAAAGTTTCTGACTGGGTGACTAATCTCTTTTTCCGCATGAGACATTTGGGATGACAACTGCCTTATTCTCTGTTTGGTGTGTTTTTCACTGGTACTGGCAATAGCCATATCATAGTCTTCTGGCTTTTTAGGGAGCCAAGCACAAAGATTACAGGTTCACACACAGCCAACAAGGAATGCCTTTAAATGGACTTGAAAGTCATTTATGCTCATACAGGTCACTCAAATGCAATATTTTTAAGAATATCTAATTGTGTTAGAACTGCACTTATTTTTCCACCATGTAAACAAAGATTGGGTTTGGGGGTTTTGTGGGCTTTTCTATTCTAGCTCAGAAGACCACAACAGTCTTCTCTGAACTATACACATTTTCAAATCAAAAACACTGCCTATTTTGTGAGTAGTTTTAGAAGGGTTCTCTCATGCCACTTGAAAAAGTCATAGGACCAAGCTGCATTGTAACACCACAAGATCCAGGAATTGATTCAGAACTTATTTACACTTCTATCAATCAAAGAATTTAATGCAAGTCATCTTGCTATGATGAATATAAGCCATCAGGAATTAATGCAAAAAAGCTACCAAAAAAGTACCAAAATGTGAAAAATATTTTCCAATTTGCATTTTGCTACTGCATTATGATATTTACATGCTAAGGAGTGTATACTGAATATAGTACTAACACATTTAAATCAATTTAATATTCAGTGCAACTATGTTAATGTAGTATTATGGTTAGGAATTTAAATACATAAATGCCACGAAATTCCAAAGCTGTTTCCCACAGTAGACATAACTCAGTTGTGTATAAATCTTAATGGAACTGAAGCATTCAAAATATGAAAATTAATTCATTAATATAGGCCTTTTGGAAGATAAAATATCTTTTCACTGATTGTTCCAATGACTTATGAGCATTTTGCTGTTCAGTAGCCACTCAGTGCCAAGCAATCTCAGATGTGTCCTGCTTCATTCAGGTCTTGTACAATTACAGCAGCACAACAGCTACTCAGAATGCCTTCTGAATGTGAATAAAGATTTTCTGGATAATGCCAAGGTTGCAATGAGGAGTATACAACTGATTTCAATCAACACACACTCCTCACCAAAAGCCAGGTTGGATGGGCTTTGAGCTACCTGGTCTAGTGGAAGGTGTCCCTGCCTGCCCAGGTCCCTTCCAAGTCTAACCATTCTATGATTCTATGAAGTAAATTAGTCCTTTGTATTTCTGGAGATATACAGGTTGTTTTTTCACTTCTGAGCTTTTGCAAATAATCACTAGGTGACACTACATAGACTTAGGTCCCTTTGTCTCACACTATTCTTCATTAAGACTTGCTGTCAATTATTTTTTCCAGACTTGTTTTAACTAGGGAAGGCATAATTTTTTCTGGTATTCTCTATTTGGGAAGTAAGATGAAAGAGATCAAGCAAAACAAGCCATGATTAGTAATGTGAAACCCGCCAACCCTACAGGTCCATTTTGTACTCTAATATGTTTTATTCTTACTTCAGTTCTTCATTCATGGATGATGCTTAAAGTCAGGTAAAAGAGAATGTCACACAGAAGAAGATAATTTCACTAACTAATATATCATGGGTGCCTGTCAGTGGTTACACATAAATGTATATATTCATATATCAAAAATATGTATTCATTTTGTAAGCTTTAATATTAACACTTCTCAATTCAAAATGTGATCAATATCCCAAATGATTAATAAGGAAATAAATAATAATGTGTCGTGGTTTAAACCCAGTCAGGTAACTCGTTCGCTCACTTCCCCCCCTTTCTTGCCCTCCCCCTGCTCTCGGAGGGACGGAGAGGAGAATCGAAAAGAATGCAACTCCCACGGGTTGAGATAAGAACAGTTTAGTAACTAAGGTATAACACAGATCACTACTGCTACCATCAGTAATAATAATGATAAAGGAAATAACAAGGGAAGAGAATACAACACCTCAGCACCAGCTGACCGATAACTCGCCCCCCAAGCCCGACCAAGCTCCGACCGATACCTCCTCCAACCCTGCAGTCTCCCAGCCCTTCCGGCTAACTCCCAGTTACATCCTGGGCATGACGTGCTGTGGTATGGAATACCTCTTTGGTCAGTTTGGGTCAGGTGTCCTGTCTCTGCTTCCTCCCGGCTTCCCCTCCTCCCTGGCAGAGCATGAGCCTCACAGAGTCCTTGGTCAGGGTAAACATCACTTAGCAACAACCAAAAACATCGGCTTCACCAACACTGTTCTCAAGCTAGAAGTCAAAACACAGCACTGCACCAGTTAACACAAAGGAAAAACATGACTGCTACTGCTGAACCCAGGACATTATCCACCCCTTATTCCATACCATTCACGTCGTGCTCAGATCCCACATTTTCAATATACCATCACTCTTATCTAAGTGCATGGACCAGTAGCTATAAAGCTGCTGCGTCCATCTGGTCCATGATGCCAGGCTCCATCTCTTGTAACAGTCTTCCAGAGCAGGAGAGACTGTGTGCAGTGTTCACACTCGTGAATAACCTGGGCAATAGTGTCCATTGTTAAGTCCACCCCTCGATCATGAGTCCATCTCTGTGTTGCATCTCTGCTCTGATGGCCTGAAGTGCCATGGGCCCACCAGGCTTAAAATAATTCACTGTCCCCTTCAGCAGTTTCTGCAGCTTGTTGCTGGGGACTCCATACAGCTGCCTTCCATCTCCGACGCTTCCAAAGCAGTGGAGGGGCCCAGTGGACTAGATACTTGCCCATACTGTCCCACACACCCTGCCACTCATGACTCTCCAGCCTTGGAGAAAACCTTTTGGTCCCCCTATATTGTTATCTAATCCCAGACAAGACCCAAACCTGACTCTGCTTAACTTTTGAGATCAGACAAAATGGTTGTGGGTAGAACACAGTCTGTGTGTGTGCCAACATGCTGATCCCCATCACAATCAGCAGGCAGGTCCCAAGGGTACCCAAAGGCCATTCAAAACCTTCAGAACTCTCAGAAGATGCTGCTGTACTTGTCACTGGGGCTGGTATAGCTGCTGTGCTTGCCGGCTCTCCCACCACCAGCTTCTCTTTTCCTGAGTCCAGCTCTTCCTCCTCTGCCTTGCTGGGAAATGCTGCGTGGTCTCCTGCATCCTCCTGGGGCTCGGCAGGCGGCTGCCGGGGAATGCTCTCGGCCATCGCGGGGCTCGGCTCGGCCGCGGGGCTCGGCTCCTCCGCGGGGCTCGGCTCCTCCGCCGCCCTCTCCCGCTGCTCGGCAGCCGCCTCCTTCTGCTCCTCGACCGCCCTGACCTCCTCCACCGGCAGCCGTCCCCTCGCGGCCTCCGGCCCCGCTCCCGCCGCCGCTTGGTCCCCGGGGCCTCTCTCCCGGGCCGCTTCGGCTGCCGCCGGTTCCCGGGGCCGCTCCCCCTCGGCTCCCCGCAGCCTCACGAAGATGGAGAGTAGGGTGAGGACCAGGACGGTGAAGAGCAGCCGGACGGCCAGGTACAAGTCCACGGCCACGTCCGTCCCGCCCTGCTGCTGGAGCCCGCCCGCATTACAAGCCATTGCCATAAAGCACAGTGAGACAAGAACCTTAGCCCAGGCCCCACACTTGATAAACACTAACACAGCAAATACCGGCTCTAAGTAAGTTACAACATTCTGAAGCTGTGAGATCAAGAGAAACAACTCTGAGAGCCAATAAATCAGCATTGTGATGAGTGACTATTAATCCAGTCAAATCTGTTGTTATCTCAACCCTTCGTGCCCCATGCTGGGCGCCAAAAAGAACTGTCGTGGTTTAAACCCAGTCAGGTAACTCGTTCGCTCACTTCCCCCCCTTTCTTGCCCTCCCCCTGCTCTCGGAGGGACGGAGAGGAGAATCGAAAAGAATGCAACTCCCACGGGTTGAGACAAGAACAGTTTAGTAACTAAGGTATAACACAAATCACTACTGCTACCATCAGTAATAATAATGATAAAGGAAATAACAAGGGAAGAGAATACAACACCTCAGCACCAGCTGACCGATAACTCGCCCCCCAAGCCCGACCAAGCTCCGACCGATACCTCCTCCAACCCTGCAGTCTCCCAGCCCTTCCGGCTAACTCCCAGTTACATCCTGGGCATGACGTGCTGTGGTATGGAATACCTCTTTGGTCAGTTTGGGTCAGGTGTCCTGTCTCTGCTTCCTCCCGGCTTCCCCTCCTCCCTGGCAGAGCATGAGGCTCACAAAGTCCTTGGTCAGGGTAAACATCACTTAGCAACAACCAAAAACATCGGCTTCACCAACACTGTTCTCAAGCTAGAAGTCAAAACACAGCACTGCACCAGTTAACACAAAGGAAAAACATGACTGCTACTGCTGAACCCAGGACATAATGAAGCATGAACAAACTGTCTATGGACAAAATATGGAACAAGTACATGACCTAAGAAATGATCCCCTCATCCTTTGCAGTGAAGCAGCAGGTATTAGATTTTCATTGATCAGCTGCATTCCCAAGCATAATGGTATCAGAGGAGTTGCGAGAAAAAAGAGGACTTTACAAGACCTATAAATATAACACATGTGGAAGTACGTATTACACCGATCAAATTCTGTTTGGCTGTTGCTCTTGAGCACTCATGGGAAACATTTAGAGTAGGTTATGAGGGCATTTGTAGTTCTGCACTGGTAAGAAAAATTATGTCCAGTTATTAAAGACTTCTTCCAGCTTTAACTATGAATCTGATAGCTATGTCAAAAGCAAGCAGAACAGTAAGAACCTATTATAATGAAACATTTGATGGATTCACTGAAGCTATGCAAGCAAAGGAAAGTTTAATACGAGTGGAGGTTCTTATTAATATTTAGCTAAAATATAATCCAGAAGACACAGTAATGCATACCAGACTTTTGTGATGATTAAAAGAAACAACTAGCGGCTTAGAAGCAAGCTGGAGACTGTGAAGTAATGATTAAAAAAAAAAAAAAAAAAGAGCCAGTTAAATACCTGTTATTTAATTAGGTTTATCCTCATAAACAGTTATGCATAAATTGTGATAGGAAATACTGACTTCTTGCAAAACAGGAAAACAACTTGCATGCATAAAATTCTAAGACATGTATTACTGCTTGTTGCCATACTCACAATCATGTAGTTAGTAGCAGTAAGATAGTAGACACTTCTATAAGGAATGATATCTTTAGCTTGTCATGGTTTAACCCCAGGCCATAAGTCAGACAGGCAGCCCTCTCACTCACTCCCAGCACACCCCCCACACACACCCAGAGGGACTGGGAGGAGAATCGAAAGAATGTAACTCCCACGTGTTGAGATAAGAACAGCCCAGTAACTAAGGTATAACACAAATCACTGCTGCTACCACCAATAATAATAATGATAAGGGAAACAACGGGAAGAGAATACAATACCACCCATCAAAACAGCCCTTCCAGCTAACTCTCAGTTACATCCTGGGCATGAAGTGGTGTGGTATGGAATACCTCTCTGGCTAGTTTGGGTCAGGTGTCCTGTATCTGCTTCCTCCCAGCTTCCCCTCCTCCCTGGCAGAGCATGAGACTCACAAAGTCCTTGGTCAGGGTAAACATTACTGAGCAACAACTAAAAACATCAGTGTTATCAGCACTGTTCCCAGGCCAAAAGTCAAAAAAAGCCAGTGCTGCGCCAGCTACTAAGAAGGAGAAAAAATGACTGCTACTGCTGAACTCAGGACAAACAGAAGCATCAGAAGTATTGCTAATGGATTTATGATATCCAGTTAGCATGTACATTTGCAAATAGCAATTTGTTTTATAACCTATATCATTGGTAGCACATCTCTTTCTCCTTAAATAATTCTTAAAATAATAAACACATAACATACAATTTTAAAACAACCTCGTGGAGAAGTGTGAAGTAACTTGTAAGCACATTTAACACACTCAAAACCTCAAACTATTAACATCAAATGCTGCCTTGAATTAAAAATAAGCCCTTTATACATACTTATTCACCAAATATGAGAGAAAAGATTGAGAGCAGCCCTGCGGAGAAGGACTTGGGGGTGTTGGTCGATGAGAAAATGAACATGAGCAGGCAGTGCATGCACTTGCAGCCCAGAAAGCCAACCGTATCCTGGGCTGCATCAAAAGGAGTGTGACCAGCAGGTCGGGAGTGTGTCCAGCAGGTCGAAGGACGTGATCCTGCCCCTCTACTCTGCTCTTGTGAGACCTCACTTGGAGTATTGTGTACAGTTCTGGTGTCCTCAACATAAAAAGGACATGGAACTGTTGGAACAAGTCCAGAGAAGGGCCATGAGGATGATCAGGGGACTGGAGCACCTCCCGTATGAAGATAGGCTGAGAAAGTTGGGGCTGTTCAGCCTGGAGAAGAGAAGGCTGCATGGAGACCTTATAGCAGCCTTCCAGTATCTGAAGGGGGGCTACAGGGGTGCTGGGAAGGGACTATTCATTAGGGACTATAGTGATAGGACAAGAGGTAATGGGTTAAAACTTAAACAGGGGAGGTTTAGATTGGATATAAGGAAGAAATTCTTTCCTGTTAGGGTGGTGAGGCACTGGAATGGGTTGTCCAAGGAAGTTGTGAATGCTCCATCCCTGGCAGTGTTCAAGGTCAGGTTGGACAGGGCCTTGGGTGACATGGTTTAGTGTGAATTCTATGATTCTATATCTAAGGTCAAATTATTAGTGTCTTCACAGGAGCTCACCAAAAGACCTGTCTGCCTCCCATTTGCTAAAAACTCTAGTTTAAGGAACAAATGCTTTGAAATCATAAGGAAGAGTAATTGATTGGCTGTGTGGAACAGGCAGCAGCTCATACATGAAAGCACATGATGTGCTGAGTGACATAACAGTAAATCTTGACTTTCAAGCTGATGGGGTCAACCCATCAGATTGTGTTCACCTTTTCAGAATGTAGCACATTCATCCAGCATCTTCCACATTCAGGGGGAGTCAGAAAACTTCTGTATCCTAGCCCTAGACTAATGCCCATGATTAGCATAAAATCTCCTAGGAATTAACCACGTATCTATTGGACGTACTCTGAAAGAGCAAATCCGGACTGTAGCTGACGAGTCAGTGTCTCCAAATCAAAAAGGTGGAAAGTAAATAAATGCATAAACAATGCAAACCCAGAAGCGCTGCTCAGATACAGAGCTCCATCATGTATTTTAATAGTTGGATTTCTGCAGTTGATGTTTATATACACTCTTACACGCCACAGAGCCCTTCTCTGCTTGGATAGGAATGGTTTATCATATTTGCTACAGACATAAGCCTATATATACTCAAGAAAACTTCTTAAAGGAATTAAATTAATTAAAGGAAAAAGCAAACTGGAGACAATAGCCACTAATTAAAAGGAATAAGTAGCATGAATGATTATTGCAATTCTTCCTAGGCACATCGCATGGAGAGTACCTCTTCCTCAAAGAGCTTCTGTTTCCTTTTGCATTAGTTGACCATTGATGCAAGAAAACTGTGCTGCTAAAAGAAAGCTTAATTGTTTGTGTATAGTTGTAATCCAGGGAAGGGCCAAGGAAGACTGTACCCATGCTTATTTGACTCAAGGAAAGACACGGGTTGACTCTTAGAATGTAAAATTTGTAACATGAGCTTTTCCAATATTTTATGTTTCTAAATTTTATGAGCAATATCCCTTGAGCAGGATAAGTGAACATACAGCTAGCTTTAGTGGTCATACAAACACTTAGCTTGGGGGATTGTTCGCTAGGTCAGCCATGCTATGAAAGCCAATTGATTGTATAAATTTTAGTACACAACTGAAAATATCTTTAGAGCTACTGCAGCTTCAGAGGATTATTACTGTACTTTTAAAAGACACTTCCATTACCTTGAAAGGTTTTGGACAAGGGGAAATTCCTTTCAGGAGGACCAGGAATTAATTAGAATTAGTCTATGAATAGGAATTTTATACAACAAAACCCAGCAGGATTGAAACTTAATGACCCAAAAGCGTAAAGCACTTGCTTGAACTATTACAGGAGTCTTCACTGGCATAATTTCTAGACAAAATCTCAGACATTATAAGGGCCCTTTTTATAATTATCATTTTAGAAACATATAGCAAGTGCTTATATTAATGTTTGAAAGTACATACTTAAACAAAATTATGCTCCTTTTAGATGTTAGCTATAAATCAACTATTAAAATCTCTAGATAAAACTAAAAAATAAAATGTTGGTTTACTCTGTCTTATGAGTGTATGCAAATAATCTTGTCTTTTTGTCCTATTTTATTTATTGTTAACATATTTCTTTCTATTGTCAGGGACCTATCTTATTTTGTCTGCTGTTTACATGCTCTATTGCAATTCTTTCTCCTTTTAAGGTGTTATGTTGTTTTTCTTTCACTACATATGCTTGCATCTACTGAGGATACTTGTAGTGAAAGGCAAAACTCATCATGAATGTTATAATAATGCCTTCCAGTCATCATTAGAGTTGAGAAGATTTATTTTTATTTCTATTGGCTTAAAGGAATGTCCAGAGGTGTTTAATCTCCACTATTTAGGAACCAGATTAGGCACGCTAATCATGATTACTTCTTTGAAGTGTCTTAGCATATAAGTGGTCCTCTTGTAGTGAGAAGTCAATAAAATCAAAAATGACCGGGGCTTGGAATCAGGGGCACCAAAGAGCCTTGGCAGCAGGCACCCACTGAGGATCCTCATCCTGCTGAAACATTCCAAAAAGGATTTTGGCTGGACAATTTTTTGTTCGTTGGCTTTTTTTTTCATTTTAGAAAATAGCCAGTGGTTGTCCAGCAGTTTATTACCTTGCGATAGCCTACACACACACCTGAGGGATTGTGCTCATGCAGACTGCAGCTGTGAGTAACTTCATACAAAAAAAAAATATTACCAGTTTTCCTAGGAAAAAGAAAATTCAAGCTACTTGCAACTCATCAGCTTGACAAAGCTTCTTATTTCCGTGTTCACACCCAGCCATGTGCACAGTCATTTGCTGCTGTAGAGAACTGGAAAAACAGAGCTGGTGTAGAAAAGGGGGGTTGAGGAAGCTTACAATCAATATGCTACCCCAAAACATAAACTTTTTTTGGAAGCTCCCTTCTGCACTGCACTGCAGGAATGACATTGTCTCCTTACACAGCCCAGTGTCCATTGTCTAATCACTAGACCAGTTACTTTCTCATGTATGTAAATTAATATAATTAAGCCAGCTTTGTAAAAACTGGGGATTTAGAAGACTAAGGAACACTTCTGTGTTTTTTTTTTTTTGTCCAGAAAAGGGAACACTGGCAAAGACACAAACACAGACAAATCTACAGAACACAGTAGATTGTTTTGCTCAAATCATGATGCCCATAGACAAGCACACTAGCACTTCTGACCATAGAAAAGATATTACAGGCTAATGTACCATTTACCACAAAGCTCACACAAAACAAATGGCACTATAATTTTTTGTTTTCATTTCTTCTTGACAGAGTCAAATTAGTTGTCAAAGGCCCACTTATCATTTGTATCCCACAAAACTGTGTTACATTTATGTACTTGGCAAGCAATTCCACACCACGTTGGCGAGGGGTGGCCACTGAGATACCTGTATGAACAGTCGGATATGCATGTACAACCAGACTCTTCACTACTGCTTACACAGACTTCTGCCAGTGATCCCTGCATATGAAAATGCTTTCTATTAAAAATAACGTTTTTGTTCTATGGTAGAGATGATAGAGTATTCTGATTAGACAAAGATGCTGATGAAATCAGATACCAGTGGATAAGCCCCCCAATACCCTCCCCCCGCCCCCATCTCACAAGCTGTGTTTCATGTTGCCTATCAAAATACTTCTTATCTGGTATATCTGGTTTTGATATATTTGGTGCGTAGATATTACAGACAAAATGAACCTCTTAAAGTTTATGGTAATGCAGCTGTAGCAAGTGATCCAAAAACCCACTTCCAAAAATGGAAGGAAGAAGAAAGCATACTCCCCCTCCCCAACAGGCACAGCAGTACTAAAGCGGTGCTACAGCTGCTGGGCTGAAATAAATTTTCTTCTTCTTTGCATTGTCTTATTAAGAGTAACGTGGTTTCTAGCAGATGATATTACTGTCACTCCAGATAATATGTGTTTTATTGATGAAAAGAAGGGAAAGTCATTAGCAGTAATGTTGGTGAAGGTGCTTATATTGGTAGCAGTAGAATGGAACACACAAATACAATACTAAATGCAACAACTAGCAGCAATGTGAAATTAGTCAAGTGCAAAGATGCAAGAAAAATCATTCAAGAAAAAGAGTCAAACAGTTCAAGTATTTATAAGTAACCTAACCCTGCTAGCTACAGTCAGCTCTCTGGTACCCGACATAACAGGCGAGTGGAATAGTCTAGGTAATGAAAAATCCAAGATTATAGACATATTGCAGAGATTTAAATGGCTCTGTAGACTCAGCTGGAATCAAGCAAGGCTCATAAGCCACAGTTCAGATCTGTCCTCGACTGACCCAGACTGGTTTGTCATACAGCCACTGAATCGTCTCTGTACCGTGTTCGTTGGCACTTTGGTCCAGTAGGATCTTATTAGCCCAAGCGCAGCAATGGTCCCAAGCCAATGCTCTAAACTCCTGTGGTATGGTGCCAGAGCTAATAAGCCTTCCCAGGAACTGAGTGTTGAGCTGTGTAGAGTGGAAACCACAGGATGAAATCAGCTCTGGCTTGCGGGGCTGTAGCCGAGCTTCTGCTGGCTCGATGCCGACTGTCTGCAGGGCCATCTGGTGCTGCTGCGCCTGGCTCCCTGGTCATGGTGAGGGGCTTCGCAGCTGTAGCACAGGGTCTAGAAAGCACTCTCAGCTAGCCAGGGATTAACTGTTCACTGTGCTTTCTTTATATCATGATGCATTTATTATGTAACCTACATTAGTAACAAAGGAGAGATGAGCAAGGGATTAGTTCTGAAATTAAATATTTTAGTATAATCAGAGCACCAGCACTTGATTCCCTGGAATTTCTCAAATGTCCAATAAGCATGATATTTAAGGATGTGTTTAATTTTAGACATGTAAGTAATCTGATACTTTGCATGCTTTAATAAACACAAACACAAAACCTACAGGACTTAGAATATATTTTGCTAAAAATGCATGTTTTCCATTGCTTAAAAAAAAAAAAAAGCATAAAAAAGAACCTTGACAAGGAAGTTAATAAAGAGAAATGAATGCTTTTGTAATGAAATCTTATTACAGTCTTCAAAAAACAACAAAACTTCCGAATATACCTTTTGCCTACCAAGCGTTGCTTAAAGGACATATTTTCCTTAGATACTTACTACCTTCTTCCAAATTAACATGAAAGTGAAACCTGAGCTGAGACCGGAGACCTCTGTGGGCTGCTCTGCTGGTAAGCATTGGCTGGATGGAGATAATTAGTGTGTCCTCAAGCCTCCACCACGGCTGCCTCTCAGCCAGGAAAGGCTATGGGCACTGGAAGCAGATTGCGTCCATGCCCAGGCTCAGCTGAGACTTAACGCTTCATGGCTGGGCCTACCAGGAAGCTACTGTGCATAGTATCAACAAAAGTTAGAGCTGGGCAGGAATTTTCTGATAAAATCTATTCTTCAGTGAAAAAAAAAAAAAACAAAACGAACAGTCACTGTGAGAGCTACAACCTCTCTTCCTGACCCAAAGCAACAGCTAGACTATTCATCTTCACAATCTCTTTGGCCTGGCAGGACATGATATTCACGGATGTTGTTCCACCATATCAGGGAAAGAACAGGAGAACACATTTTAAAGCCTGACATTTCATAAACCAATTCACGTGTTTCTCATATTCATTTAAAGCTACAAAGCCTTTGCTTTGCAGTGCATTTTATTCTATTTATTAAAATATAATTCACTTCTGTGTATATCATACCTACACTAATAACATCATTAAGGTTGCAGCACTCTTATACATATCTTATTAAACTTGCTGAGGTCAGATAAATCCAACCTCATAGCTGCTCTATCAAAGCATCCGTACCATCTAGCACATTTCCAAACTGATACATCAACATATGATAACCAGAAGAATTACAGATAGGAACCAAAGACAAATCACTGCAACACCATCATTCTGCTCTACTCAGCTGTTACACCTGCTCCTGATCTGGATGCTGCAGCCACCCCCACAGCCCTGTGTCAGAGCACAGAGTCTTCATTGTCATCTCTCTTGATGGTGGGAGGTGTGCCCACATGTTGACCGTAAGTCCTAGGTGCACTGCAGGCATAGCCTTTGGAATTCAATTCCTTTCTGCATGCACAGCTAAAAATCTTAATACAGTCAGCACAGTTTCCACTAGCTGATTGATTCAGTGCTTTCCAATATTCTGACTTTATTTTTAAGTTGTATCACTTGCAAAAATGAGTTGGGGTTATTTTGCCAGCAAATTCTATTGCTTGATGTTGGAATGATGTTTGCTTCCTTCACTGTTATTTCATTAAACAGCAAATCACTTCAAGTTGTTCTCCCAGCCATGTTCTGAAGAAAACTCTTTTCATCGTTTATTGCATTCTGTCCCCCATGGCCTTGTCGACCAAAGTTTCCCCTTAGAGAATTCTCTCACTGGTACACAGGTTGCACCTAGGGAGGTGCAATCAGTTCAAGGAGCAAAGAAAGGAGAATGAGTCCATGACACTTTTGAACGACAACTCAGTGGGACAAATCACTACCGTAGAAAGTACAATTCAATATTGAAATCACTCAGAAAATGCATTTCAGTGTTTCCTCATTAATTCCTTTTTCTTCTTGTTAACACAATTGCCTGAAATTTCAGTATTTCAAGTTTGACCAGATTTGGTAAGAGGAAAAAAGAATTTTGGAATACTGGATTTTCCCACTAGATGGAAATTGTGACTTTTATCTGATCAAGCTGATTTTGACAAAACAAATAACAAAATATCCCAAACAAACAAAAAACTCAAATCACCCAATCAATCTCCTATTTTGCAAAACACCCAATTCTTGCTTAAGGAAAATGTTCAGGAATTATTAATCAATACAACACAGATATTCAACCATATTGAATAAAGTTGTTATTGAATAAAGTGTTCATGTTATCTGAGGGTTGGGTTTTTTTAATAAGGGAGTTTTAGGATTTAGTTCAATCATAATTTGAATACGCTTAAATTCTATTGGCTGAACATGTTTCTTGCTGTGACAACTCAAAATTTTCTGAAACAAAGAATGCATTACTTTTTAGTTACTGTGCAAAAATCACAGAAATTGGAAACCAGTAAACCAGATAAATGGCGAAGCACTGATTTAATGAGAAGCTACCTGTAGTTAGGCATAAACTAACAGCGACAATTATTTTTTAATTACTACCTGTGTCTAACATTGTAGATGTAAAGAACTTTGAATGCTGTTAATCCCCCTAGAGTTTTATGGACATGTTAAAACCTTTGCTAAATACATCCAAAAAAACTCAACAAACCAGCAGTTTTCTGTCCCATCTCAGAAAATATTTTCAAGAGTCTAAGAATCTGAAAATTATTTTGGTTTCTTGCCACATAGTTCATGGCTTTTTTCTTCCAAATTAAAAGTCTCAAGCTTGTTATAGTATCCTAGTCAGTGTTTTCAAGTAGATGTGCACAGTGAATTACATTGATTCAGATTTAGCATTCTAACATTGGCAGAGAGCTTACTTCAGCTGTTCATGGAAGAGATATGCACCCTATCTTCACCCAATTTTTTTTACCTGTAGGAACCTATACTTAGTCAGCCTGTGTCCTCCTACCGCCCTATAGGTAGCCAAGTTTGTTATTAAGTGACAACTCACGCTGTTTTGGTGTGGAACCAACTTCAAGGTCAGGGCAGACACCTCTATTGGACCAAGCCTTGCAGTGGTTCCTGAGACCACAGCACTTGCCAGGATCCCATCCCGTAGCGTATCAGCTGGGGAGTTACTGTGGCCAATATCTACCAAAAAAGGGTGCCCAGCGATGCTGGAACAGATGTTGGCCTTTAAAATGTACTAAAATATAAGCTCATTGTTTCTATACATTGTTCATAGAATACGCAGTTACTGATGCTGCCTTGTGGTGCTTTCTGATATGGTGGCAGAAAAAGTTATTTATGTGTTTTGGACTGTTCTGGCTGAGGATGATGGGACTGGTGATACAAGAGCATCACTAAGCCCTTTCGCTGACTTGAGAGATATCTAGGATGTCTATAGTTATACCTGTGAGCTTGAGAAAGACTAATATAAAGAGGAGGGGGGCAGGAGGGAGGAGGAAGCGGAGAAATCAATTTCTGGAAAAACAGGACTGCAGCTAGATGCAATAGATGTAAACCAAGACGGTTGTTAAAGGTGGGACAACTGCTGCCAGTTTTACCAATTTACAAGCAGAAAATATTGGTATATTGCCTGGGCATGCCAAATTGCTCACGAAAGGCACACGTGCAAATTTGCAGGCTACCCAAACGTACTTGGGTGCTTAATTGTTTTGGGATGAATTTCTGCCTTAAATATTCATTATACAGGTGTACCTGAGGACTGCATTTTGTGACTCTGTTCCATCCTGTTCTTAAAACATGTAATGATATAATCTTGTCAGGCTGACATGGAGCAGCAGTATAAAGCCTATACTGTATAATGTATAATTCTGAGACCATTTCTTCTAAGGTAGAATTTGTTATGAAAATTAGTATTCTCTGATATTTTATCATTGTATACTTAAAAGCTTATTTATACTGAGTTATATTCAAATGAACGGAGACTAAATATCTGCAGCACAAAAACAGTAACAGATAATGTGAGATATGTAATAGGAGAAACCCAGACAAAACTTGTCAAAATTACCCTTTGCAGAGAGCCTGTTTGTTCTCTGACAGTGCATTACTGCCCATCTTCTTCCCCACTCTGCCCAAAGAGCTGTAAAGAGCAAATACCTGGAAATGAGCACTTTAATTTGCTATGCAGGGTAAGACCATGAGTATTCTGGTTTGTAGTTGCTAGTCGTGGTTTCAGCTGTAACAGTTATTTTTCTCTCTTTCCTAGCAGCTGATACAGTGCTTGGTTATGGGTCAGTGGGTGGTAAGCAACTGCATTGTGCATCACTTGTGTTTATTGTTTTTTTCTTTTCCCCTTTAATTTTATATTCTCTCCTTTTGTTATTTCCCTTATCATTAGTAGTAGTAGTAGTAGTAGTTTCATATTATACTTTAGTTACTGGACTGTTCTTATCTCAACGTGTGGGGTTTACATTCCTTTGTTTCTCCTCCCCATCCCCTCTGGAGTGGGAGGGAAAGGAGAGGTGTGAGCAAGTGGCTGCATAAAGCTGAGTTACCAGCTAGGCTTGAACCACATTAGTAGAGAATACAGCTATATGTTTTACAGGTCTAACCTGACTGCCTCCACAGGACTCACAGGAATTGCACACCTCTCTACACAAATAGTAATGGGCAAGTGGGGAGATTTGTTGGTTTTTTTTTCAACTTATTTTTAATTTTTTTATTTGTTTCTTTTCTGGTTTGGTGCCATAAGAGTGCACAGTATATACTACCTCATACCTAATATTAGCTCTGGTAGTTTTCCTCATAAAAAAAGTCCATAACCCTTCAGTGACCATATGGCATTGCATATGTTTAGTGTCAACTGCAGATGTAACACTCAGAAAATGTTGTCCTTTAGCTGATCTAGATATTAATTCATAAATTGAACAAGTGGAGAACCTCTCAACCTGTTATGTTTGTGAGCTACAGAACAAATGCTCTGTCATGTACATCCATATGAATGCCTGCCAGGATCCCAGAAATGGTATCTGAGGCAGATTCTTCTTTTTAAATCCAGATATTTATTTTGACATTAAAAAAAGCTGTAAGTTTCAGGCATGCACTGGAATTGTTCTGTCATAACTTATAATTTCTATGAAATGAGCAGAACTAGCTCTCAAAGACTGCTTTTAAAACCATGGTATGAAAAATAATCTTAACACAAAGCAGTTCTCCAACACTTCTGCTCCATCATTTCTCTCGGGGGTAAGATTGCATTTCTGGTCAGTGACAGTGAAAACCAAACTAGCCTGAGCAATAGCCTTCACAGCAAGGTATTTAATCAAGAATCAGAAGATACCAGTTCATACACTTATACTCAACTATTATACAACAAATACTTTAAGGTTTCCTAGCAAAGTGCTGTTTCTAATCCTTTTATTTTTTCAAAACATTTTTTAAAATTATTTTGAAACATTTGATGGGAAACACAAACATTGAAATGAAGGGAGAGGTCTGGTCTGAATGGAGCCCCTAGAAGACAACCTTTCTGTCTCTGGAAGGCTTACTGACAATCCAGAAAAAAGACCTGATGATTCAAACAACAAATACAGCTGAAAGGAGGCCATGAAAGTTATGAAGTTTTACACTAGGCATATATTTGTCTTTTTCCTTTGCCATTGTCAGGGTTTCCTCTGGAAGTCTGAAAATTACGAATGGGGTTTTAGGTAATACGGTAAAGGCAATAACTCAGCAAGGTGCAAAACAGAGGAGTCTAAAATTATGTGAAGACCACAAGCAGATCAACACACAGTAAATTATGAAAGTGCTTCAGTTTCACTCCCCACATGGTACCACTGGCCACAAGGCAATCTTTTTGTTAGTTATAGAAAAAGAGAGGGGAAAAGAAGAAGCATGACTTAGATCCCTGGCTACTGATTGATAGTTCAGATGTTCAAGCACATTGATGTGCAAGAATAGGCTCCTTACTGCTATGGAGAACATTACAACTAGTTTAGGAATGAGATTAACTCTTTATTTTGATATCATGTCATAATACTGTACATTGTCAGCATTTTTGTGATGTTCTAGTGTACAAAGACACCTCCTCCTCCCACTTAATTCCTAAACAGCTGTTTAACTTCTTTTCCTTTCCTTTTTACTGGCTTTCACTTTAATACCGTCCTGGGCACATTGAAGCTGTTAGGTACTACATAACTTGGATTAAAGGAAAAAAAACACCCCAGAAATACAAAATAAGGTGAGAGGTTGTCATCTGGGGAAAACAAACTAAACCAAAACAAAACAAACACCCAAAACAACAACAACAGAAACAACAACAAAAGACAGCCAACAAACAAACCACAAATAAACCCTCAGCCCACGCTCACTTAAATGTAGGACAAGCTATAACGAGGTATCTCAGCAACAGGGAGTTTTATAATCTGTGAAACTTATTTTATCTTGGTCATAAATAGGAGTCTCACAGCAGAATTCGAATGCTTCAAAGCATTTCCCAACCTTGCGATAAGTGGTGTGCTATTTTACAGTTAAAAAGTTAAAAATGCTGATGGGAAACCGCTGATTTTGTTTAAATTACAGACATTATTAGATGCCAATTACAAAAATATTGGCTTTGCAAAGATTAGCATCAGTAACATTTTTCTGCACAGTCATTCTAGAGTTCTTCCCACTTACATTAAGTTATGTCTGGTTTTGTCTTTTCTACATGACATAACAGTATATAGAAATGGAAAGTAGTTGTGGCTTTATCTGAATTTTAAGCATTCTAAGAATTACTTTTTTTTCCTCCAACTAGTTTTACACAAGGGCTAAGATTTTCCTCATTGAATCAGGTGGGTAAAGTGGGACAAGGGAAAAATACAGTACCCTACAGTATCTTCTACAACGACACAGTTTGCCACTTCATCTATTCCTGTCACAAAATTCACATTAGTCTCTCTATTTTAAATCCTTGTTGGAATATTTGGTCCAATTACATGCTTGAATTACAGGGGCAAAGAAAAACACAAAAATTCAAATTATTTGAAGAAGTATGACCACATGGATGGTTTTAAGACAAATTCACACGACATACAGTGTACTAAGTTGAAAACCTAACCAGAGATGTTTTGTCTGTACTGATAATGATTTCATTTTAGCAGAGACATCACACAAATGTATAAATACCATAGCTGCATAACCATGTCCAGTGCATCTCTAGAAGCATCAGTTTCTCTCCAGCTTAAACCCTAGATGCTTATATTTTTTTTCTGTGATATCAGAACAATAAAACAGAAAACTTTATAAAGGCTGTTCCTCGCTGCAGTCAAGGACTGAGGTTAAATCACTTAATGGAGGAATACCCATCTCCTAAGCAACCCTTCTATGGTTATCAAATGAATATGAATAGAAAATTATTGCTGCCCCCAATCTCCCAGGTATGGCTGCAGCTATAGCTCTTACACAATAATTTTAGCAGGAATTCAGTAATGGAACACATTTATTAAATTAAGAGTTTAAAGAAAGTCCAATAGTCAGACTGTAGGAATGAATATCCCATAATCACATCATTATCTTTCTTTCCCCCAAATATTTCACCTTGGAAATGTCAGAAAGCCCTTTATTTTCACAAAAAGTGTCTCCCGTTATTGTTTCTTTACCCATTTCTCACAGTTGTTTTTTTCCATATACCTTTAATGTAGACCTTTGAGAATTCATATTGTGCTTTTGATATATTTTGCTTAGTATTCTAAGTATATTGAGTTTAATCATGGGGTCACTTGAACCAGGTAGCTCTGCTGTTTCTAATCTACTAACTACATTTTTGCTGAGATTCAAGAGGACAAGTCCTATTATTGACCTGACACCACAGGTCAATAACTTCTTATTTCTTCTACAATTTTATTTTTCATTGTGCCATGGTTTTCAGTTTTTCCAGTTCATATTGGGAAACTGAAATCACCCATCACTACAGCTTGATTGTTTTGCTATTTTCCTCATGCTGTGCTGAGGGCTGTTACTCTCTTCCCTGTACTGCCTGCTTGTTCCAGGATCAACAAATGTCCTTCTACCTTACCTGCTAGGATGTATGAATGCCTAACACAAAGAGTTGCTTTAGATTAAAATATAGCATTGCAGGTAAAAGAGTAATTCAGCAGATTCCTCACATATTTCTCACCTGACTCTTTACATTTAATTAAGTTTAACCTTCTCCACATAAATTCTTCAAGGACATGAACCAGGAACAGTTTAAAGACAGCATCTGCACACTCTTACTGAATTTTCTCCATCACAAACAACATCTACTTAAACTTTAGAAATCCAATTCTTATTGGTGTCACTCAATGTTATAAAAAGCCATTAAGGTTGGGTTTATGTGATCCACACCTGTTACAAAAGAAAGAATGAAAGGCCTCTCCTGTGGTTTCAAAACTTCAGTCCCGATGTGATTTTAAACAAAAGCGAGAGCAAGCCTTATCCCTCCTATCACCACAGCCAACTCCTTGCCCTCATGCAGCCCCACAGGGAGCCAGACTGTGAAATACAGCATGTGGAAGTCAGGAAAGGTGATCAAAAGCTGCAAGGAGGTGCTTGCAGACCGTACCCTGTTTGTGGCCTGTATTGCAGGGAGGTGATGGCTGTAGTCTGGGTCCTTGGTTTATGCAGTCATACAGGCTTGTGAGCCCACACTCACCAGTTTATATGCACATGCACCTACTGCAAGTATATAAAAGCAATAATCATCTCTTTGGAGAATCCAGCAATTTACTTTAACGGTTACAACTGAAATGTACACAATGTAAGCTAAACATTCACAAAAACCTTTACATTTGACTTCATTCAACAGTAGAAAGAGAAATCGGAAGCAGAGGGTGAAGCTGTACTTGATCAGACCTTGTTTTGTCCCTAGCTTGTTTTGCTGTGTCTGTAGATATTACAACTTCCCTCACATACAGTTTTGCTGCTGCTCTGATTAAATGCTATATAGCAACCAGTCTTTGTCGCTAAATGTTCATTAGGCTCTACATTCACTTTCTGAAAATCACAGCTCTTGATAAAACACAGAGAAAGAAAAAGTGGGTTTTTTTCTATATAAAACAGTGTTAAGTAAAAAATAGGATATCATTACTAAAAGCAAAGCTACAATACCATCTTTTTCTTACAAGCACACCCGTCAGTCTAGTGAAATGTTTGCCTTCTTACAGTAGCAACAATTTCTGACAGAGATGGCTAAATAAGAAAAACTTTTCCAAGTTCATTGGGGAAAAAAAAAAAAAAAGAAAAACCAAACCAAACAAACAACAACAAAAAGAAAAAAAAAAAAAAACAACAAACCAAAACCAAACAAAAACCCCAGTCTATGCTGTACAATGAAATATTCTGTTGGTAACTTCTTCCTTGGTATAGCCTGTTTTGGTGTGGCATACTCGTATCCTGCAGCTTATATTCAAAGTCACTATAACCCTACTTAGCAAGAAAGTAATGATCATTTAATGACTACTTTGGACAGTCTTTATGCTTCCTGTACTATAATGTTCTATTGATGATACTAGAAGTAATGATTCTTATTTTGAGGGATAAGAGAACAGTAAAAATGACAAAACCTCAAATGAGTCTTCCAGAGAAAAAGGGAAATTAAAAGTTGGCTATTTTTAGCTGAAAAAAGTCACGCAAAATAATTTTTAGGAAATCCTACCCTTTATGTCTTATTCTCCTATTCAGATCATACCTCTGATAATAGCCAGGCTCTAAAAATTGAGAATGTCCATGAAAAACCATTACAATCCCTTTTTTAATACTCACAGGGAATAAAGTATCTCTGCTTGTCCCATATCAATATATACAGGCAATATTTACCATAACAGAGCCTTTAAATTTAAAACAAAACAAACCACGATTTAGTTTCTGTCATAGCACAACTAATAACATGTTGTGTTATTATTAAACAGAGAATGTATCAACGAAAATTATATGACTATCCATGTCAGAATACATAACTGATTTCTTTTAGTTTACACCTTAAATATATTAAAACAGGTTGGTAGAAACTTAGCGGTGTTACCAGACGCACAACGTCCAAAAAAAAAAGGAATCAACAGTTCAAACTGACATTTATTTTTGTTCCCTCCTCCCAGTCAATATATATTTTAGTTACTTTACTGTATTAAATATATTACTGTATTTTAGTGTTTACTGGTTTCTATCTTTATAAATATATTTATATTAATATACAATATATATACCACTCTCTCTATATATACATTTGTAAAGGGGGAAAGTAAGTTATCTTGATTTTATATAAATGCATTGAGTTAAAAGGGGAAAAGGGAGCATAAAATTTGCTTGGCATGACTGTGTGAGATTAGACACTAAAATTATCCTCCCGCAGTCATATTTAGCTCTCTAAACAGCTTTAACTAATTTGCTTAGGCACACTACTTTCTAGTGAAACTAATGAAAAAACGTGCAACCTCTATGCTCAGTTTTGGCGAAAATTCAAACCTCTACATGTAATAACACCTTCACATTTTTAAACTTTTTTTTTTTAATAAATTCATCTCTGTAACACTTTCTTTGCTTGTTCAAGCTGCCATTTTGGGCAACAGCTTGTGCTAGAAGTGCTTGTAATTTCCTGAATTTATTTATTTAAGTGATATTATGAACTGGTATTATAAAAAAGAGAAAACAACACCAAAAACCAACCAAACAACAACAAAAAAACACAACACCAAACATAACAACAAAAACACCTCAAAAAAGCAAACAATCAAACAGCAACCAAAGAAAAAACACCATAGAAGCTTCAAATCTGAACGTAACTACTTATAGCCATTCACCACAGAATTAAAAAAAAAATTGCCAATAGCAGTGAATATTACCACCACACCCCACCCTGAAAAAACATGTAGCATTTGTTCACATGAATTTGATCACATGAAAGAAAAAACAATACCCAGGTACATCATTTATCACTGAGTTGCTGCTTGGTTTTTTTTTCAGTTTCGTTTTCTTTCTGTTCCAGGCATTAAACAAGTTAGAAAATTGATTAGCATTGATTTGAACATGGACCTTACCTCTTGTTATATGTTCCTGACATTTCAGCCAGGGACTAGGTCTGAGCAAACCGAAAACATCCGACCTCACACTGCTATTAACAAAAAAGTGTCTTTTTTGATCTGCTTTTTGTTCCCTTTGCTAGTGCATTTTGCCACATGCAAATCAGTGGAAACCATCTACAATTCAGTCAGTCAAAGAAAAACTTACAGTTTCTGATGACCTTTACTTGTGCATCCTTTTTTCTGTCTCTTTCCGTCAGCTTCTGTTTCTCATGCAGATCAACCAGGACTCAGCAGAAAGGGCCTATAGCAATTAGGTGGGCTTGGCTTTCAGGCAGCCCTGGCATTTTAAATCATCTTGCTTCCTAAAGAGCCATCTACAAGGTTTACAGCTAATGTCCTTATTCTTTGGTTATTGCTTGGTAAAAATCACTCCCCATCCTGAATAACTGAAGATATTCTGGCTAAACAAAAGACTGCTAAATACCTTAGGTGTTTTTTTTTAAATAGACTGGCAAGTACAACAATGAACTCCCCAAAATAGTTAGTGCCATAGAAGTTCGTGTGTAATGCTTTCATTCAGCAAAAATATAATTTTGCTGGTGGAACTAGTCTTCCAATGTGGTTACTACATAGTAAATCTTAGATACTTGTTATCTGCCACTGGACGGAGTGCTCTTGTGCTGCTTTTGTTTACAACAATTTTGTTAACAGTGATTTTTTTTCTTTTTTCTTTTTTATGTCAAATGGAAAGCTAGAGGGTACCTTGAGAAATGGTTTAAATGAGCAGTCTAGAGATGACTAGCAGGTAAACTGTTCAGGTAAATTAAGACTTCTTTACATTAATACTACCTTTCTGGTGTTTCAGGGCCTCCTTTGTAAGGCAATAACATTTCCTCCATCCCTATTCATCCTATAATTCCTAACCTGTGATGTACGTATGACAGGTCTAAATCATAAGTACCATAATCTTTGATAAAATCAATGTTAGATAAAAACTATTTCAAACATCTAAGTAAAAGAAGTAATTTTTCTTTTTTATTCTCTAATTGTAACTGTGTGTGCAAAGAATACAGATTGCTTACAGAGAACACTTAGCAACAGTGCTGCAATTATCTTTGTCAAACTTCAGGCAAGTTTAGATACTTTATCTAAAAATTACATGTGGAAAAAAAATAAGTGCAGCCTGAGAACATTTGTAGTACATTAGCATAGACTTTTTGCTTTCATTTCCAGTCGCCCAAAAGATAGTTCAAGGATTTCAAAAGTATAGTGTACTTTAGCATTGTAAAAGCTCCAAGCATCCTCTACCATCATTAGTAAAGTCAATACAAATTCAGGTAGCAAAATGTGCTTAAGCAGGTGTAATGCCATTCTGGATGCAAAAATCTAGCCCATATACTTCATGCTGTCACTAAACATGGCTAGCACCTGAACACTAATAAGGTGCTAATTAAAAACTGCCATTTTAAGTCTATCATGTTTTTGCATGTGAACCCACCATATGCTCTAGATCAGATTCCCTAGTGTGGAAAAATTTAGATGGCTTAAGCTGATGATGCGCAATAAACCATTGCCATTCAGTATCCTCTGCACTGAAAATGCCTTTCCTCCTGTAGTTGTAAGTGTAGGCATTTGATAAGATTACCATACGTTTCTGCATCTTTCTTGGGTATATTACATCCCCTCAAGAAACCTGCTTTGGAAAATTATGGTACAGTGCTTGAGAACTGCATGAGACGGTGACCTGTCAGCTTGATGCAGCACAAGTATATATGTTCTTCCTAGTAATCCCTAGCAATGACACAAATCAAACAAACAATGTTGTAGAAGAAAAAATATGTTGGCCCCAGATTAAACCTGAAGTAAACAATAGAATTCACCCTCCTTCACTGGCACTGCTCCTATCTAGATGCTGCTGTCTGATACACCAGTGCAGTTAGATGCATTTATATCTAATGTTATAGCGAAGAGATGTTCAAGAACATAAAATATTCAACTAAAACACCAGTCAAAAATCACATCTGTTTCTGACGCTTGTTTTTTAAATATGCTCCTGAAGCACTGGACAGAAAAGTCATACATTTTGATACACTGCTACAGGTTGAAATTTAAAAAAGTGTTCTTACAGCCCTTATTGATAAGGGGCTGTCAATCAAGATGGACCTATATGTGAATGAAACAATTGTATATAAACAATATGGAATGCAAACCAAGTTAAGTCTCATTTGAAAGAGAAAGAATGAGATATTACTCAGTTAATGTTCTTCAAAACAAGTGAAACTTCCATTTGTATCAGTGGCCTTTCACACACAAGGGAGTATTTTTATAATTAGCTTTCTAATTCTTTCTATAAATAAAAGCTCAACTCCATGATGCAACATCAGTTTATATTTACTTTTTGATACTTGTGTATTATATCACAACTGATATTCCAGGTGTTGCAATGGAAGAATAGCACTTGTACCTTGTTAGCAAGAGCTGCTCATATGACTTCATTCTTGAGACAGTTAAAGGCATCTATTTATTCATATTAGAGATTTGCAGCAAAATTAATTACATATTTAAATAATGTTGTTATCCGTTGTAACATATTTAGATTATTTTTAAATTATACTTCAGTGACAATTTCTTTTCACATCCAGACATCAAAGGTAGAAGAAATTCCTTATTTTGCAGATAAGCTATCCCGTGGCTTGCACTTGTTCCTTTTAGTCCTATATTTAAATAACAATATACATAGGAGCAGCCTTTTTCATGTTGCAGTACACAGACAGTTTTCAAAGTATGTATTTCTCAGAACACAGGTATTGTTTGCAGAGCTGAAAATGGAAAGACAGTTTTAATTTGTACACAAAACAAACCTCAGAAAGTTCAGTTTGGCAGTCAATTCTGTGACAGTCAATATTTCAGCTTGTTGCTACAAAACTAAGCCATTATGCCATAGCAAAGCCTGAAGTTGTTGAAAACTGAATTCCTTTCAGATGTTTGCAAGGCAATAAAATGCATGTTCTGAATAACATCAACAAGAGTACATCTTATGTAGGTAATTGAGATCTGACTTTACTTCGATTTGTTGATTTACTGCAAAAATTCAATGCTTGATATACACCAGGATTTTCCATTTTTTATATGCGTTGATGTGACCTACTGGCAACAGTACATTGTGTCACAAAAAACACAGCCTTAGTCCTGCAATTCTTAATCATATGCATTGTCTTTAGGCATAGTTCCTCATGGGTCTACTAGGGTAAGCAAAAGAAAAGGTTTACAAGGGTAAGAGACACAGGGTCAGATCCCTAAGGAACATTTAAGATCTTCTAAGACTATCTGAAATTCAGCCTACTCTTCTTACTTGTCAATAGTTTCACGACCAGTATCTAGACAAGATTTAGAGAGAACAGACTAGAACAGAGTATTTGTGATACAGAGGGAAAAATCTAGATTTACGCCTTGTAGGAAGCACTAGGTATTTGACGTCTGCACCACAGCCGTTTGAGAAAGGTAGTGTTAGCTACAGAGGCTCACAGGCTTCTCTCCTGCAGAGGTGAAGCTGACACTGCATCCCAGTACAGACAAGATACAGGACTATCTTAACTGTTTATGCAATACTGTCATCCTTAACTGACAGCTCATCTAGCTGAGGGCAGGAGTGTCAGTTTGCTATCAAGCTCATGGGCTGAAGAGCATTGCCCCCAAAGCAACCTGGCTGAGAGATAGTGACTTAAAAAGTCATAATATCCCTCACAGACTTTCCATCATGCTGTACAGAAATGAAATGACATATATCTGTACCTGGGGTGATATATGAATCAAAAAAATCAATGTAATTATGCCATCAGGTATGCTGGTGAATTTTGCTTCTGCTCATTCTTTATCTTCATCCATCTCTTACAATTTGTCTGTATAAAATGGGTTCTTATTTGTTCCCTGGATCTCACTGAAACCTGGGTACAGAAACCTATAGTAACTCTAGAGCTTAAAAGAATGGAGTGACGTATACCTCCTGACACCTTTAACCTGGAACGCAGCAAAGGACTTTATTTTGCACATGGCAAGGCTCAGCCATTTTTTAAAGAAGAGCAATGCACATTTCTCTCCTAACGCTGCCTCAAAAGCAGTATATGTGTTTTTCCATGTACTTAACCAAGAAATAATTGTCCTGCAAGAGAAAATGTTGAAAAAAACCCAACCCAGTCTCAAAAGAGAAGATTTCACAATTTACAAGAGGTAGTTTAAGTTTAAGCAGATACTATTTTATACTGTAAGTTAAAATAATTCTCATAATTTCTATACAACATTGTGAAAGTTGTGGAAAATTAAGTTCCTTCTATGTAAGCTAACAGGAAAAGTGATGGTATGGAACGTAAAGATTAACAGGGTTGCTAGTTTCTGAATCAATACTGCAAATTATGATAGCAGAGCCAGGTTATTTCTCAAAAAAAAAAAAAAAAGGAAAAAAAGTCAGCAAACAAATAGCACCATTAGATGTAACACAGAATAACCAAGATTTGTCTGGCTGGTTTATTTAGATCTCTTCTGTTTGACAGGAGACACACAAGTTCACCACAGGATGAAGCACTCTCAACTTTTAAGAGGAAAACTCAAAATAAGAAGCAGACATTACTAGAGGAGACCTAACAAACCAATAGTATTTTAGAAACTGTTTGAAAGTTAAAGAGCACAATAAAGCACATGGCATAAAAGAAAAGGAGAAAATAATACTAAGAGTATTTTTTAAGTGTCTATAAGGCCCTGAAAAAGCATAGGCTCACTGTCAAGGGAAGTGAGCATGATATAAATATTCAAAAATTCAGGGTAGCTCCGCTGATCTTTTAATTGCTCCATCCCTCTATGAGAACAAAGCTAAAAGAGAAAATAAATGCCAGTGTTTGCCCTGCTGTGCTTCTTTCAGAGCTGCGCTGCCAGTGCTGGCTGATCAGCAGCCCAAACCCCAGACCTGAGAGAGAAGCCTGCTGATGCTGGGAGGTTTCCTGTCCTCAGGAGCCCCCAGAGTGGGAAGTCCACTGGTCTGCGTCTGTGTCGCTCCAGCCCAGAAAAGCATCCTCCTCTCAGCTCACAGAAATATCTCTCAGCAGCTGACAAATTTGTGCTAGCAGACCAAAATAACTCTGCAGGGGAAGTTTACAAGCACTTTCTGGTACATATAAATAAAAGTTGCTCTTTCCAAATTTACCCAAGTTATGCACCTTGTACATATCCTTGTGCCCACCCATAAGTGCAGTTTTCCAAAACACTGCAGTGTAGAGCAGAGATTAAATTTAAGCTATGTTAGAAAAATGCCTGGAGTTGGCATAAGAAGGGAGTGGCTACTTCATGCATAAGACATGGAACAAGGTCTGGGAAGGGCAAGGTCTGCAGCAGCAGACTTTTTTGTGACCTTGTACAAAGTCCTCACCTTTGTAAAACAGTCCTGTCAGGTCTGTCTGTCTGTCTGTCTTGCTATTCAGATTGCATCTTCCTCAGACCCATGTCTTGCATGCTGCATGGAAAAAGACTCAATCTGCAGTTAATGTGCATTATCTGATGGAACTAGATGCTTGTTGTAGTATTAAAACAAGACTATAATTTTCTTCTGTGTAAGCAGGATCACAAGAGTACCTCCTGATTTGATTCTACTCATTTAATTCCTGTGAACCAGACTCATTTTGACCCACCTGTGTCATGAATGTTCTTGTTTGGATGAATTTCAACTTGGAGGAGCCTAAATCTTTATTTTACTTTTTCAAGAAAATAACCTAGTTTGAGGTCTTACATTGCTTACATTAGCCATGGAAAGAAAACATCAAGAAACTATTATTTTGGGTGATGGAAAAATTCTTAGGGAAAATTTAGTAAAATAGGGGAATGAGAAGAAAAACAAAAAAAATATCAAAGTTATAACATCATAGAGATGCAACTCAGGTAGCGTATTGAGGGAGGTAAGGGCAAAATGGGAGATGTTAGAAACATTACGCTTGGAAAGCCTCAATGGCTGAAACACAAAGTGCTTTCTTCCATTTTGGTTTAAAATTCATGCAGTGTCTAAAGCAAACACGGGCAAAAATTGCTTCAATCCCCACCCATGGAAGTCTTTGGTACCCCAGAACAATCCCTGAGCAAGCCTGCAGGAGCCAAGAAAGAAGGCAGGGATGGAAAGGGAATGCACAGGAGCAGCCAGGTCTGACCTTTCATTCCTTTTGCCCGAGAACCCTGGTAGTTCTTTGCTCTCTTGTTACCACCATGCATTTCTGCTGCTGCTGTGAAGAGTGGCATTGTTGCTCTCTGCAGTTAGCCTGTTATTTATGGAACACAACTTTCTTCCTAATTTACAGCAGTTTCTCACAGAATACTTGGCCAGCAACCGCTTATTCTTGCTCAGATATAATTTTATTTTTCATAGTCTCTTGCAATAAATATAAAGAGACAAACACTATAACTTTTTATACCAATTTAGAGATTGAATTCCAAGAAAAGTAAAAGATAAAGAGTGACAGCTTGGTGTTACTGAACTCAGGAGCAAACCTGTGTTCTTTTTCTTGAAGTTCATACAACCTAGGTCAGAAGAGAGCAACTAATCCACAGGCATGTGGCTCACAGGGCATTTAGTATAGCTCATGAAAGCACAAGGAAAACAACTTTACATAAGTATCTCCAACTGTGAACACAATCCTTCCCTGTGTCCTTCAGAAGCCCAGTAGATGCAGTTTCAGATTTAGTTGCCTCTCTGTGAAATATAAAAATGTCTGAAGCCAGAGAGGAGGCTTTACCCTTTGCACCAAGAGTTGCTATGTTAGATGGGATGGTGTTTCAGCATGGACCTGGTTGTAGAACTCTTGCAGTCACCAGTAAACACTTCCCTAAATAGGTCCATGGCCATTTATAAAGCAAATTACTATGCATATGAGACAATACGGTAGCATTAATGACAACTGCTCCCTGCAGATAAATAGTGCTGTAAGGCTAAGAAACTTTGTGGAAGCATTGCTCACCTGAATAAAGAACAAAGTTTGTATTTAAAGTATGAATATTTTGTTTGTTTATTCATGTAGCATTCAATCCAATAACAAAAAAAAAAAAATCTATTTTTCCATCACTCCAGAGCCACAGTTTGCAAAAACAGAAAGAAATAAAAATGACTCACTGCTTTAGCAGTCATCCCCATTTCCTTTTCCTTATGATGTCTGGTTAGTATCCATGGATTGCTGCTAAGTGAATCTTATAAGAGGAGCAAGTGAATAATTCTTCATTCATTATCAGTTTTTAGAAAAACAGGTTTTTTTACCTGTAGCTTTTTTTTAAACACTCAACAAAAATTGTCTTGAAAATGACTTAGCACCAGATAAGCATGTTCTATGTTACAGTGCAACAAGCCATTCATATCACTGCTTCAAATCCAATTTTTAAAAATAATCAAAACTTTGCCTGCCACAGAATCAACAGGAAGAGAAAATGGTAAGTGTTCAGTCATTAAAAATTCATTTGGTATTCATTGTAACAGCATTAATCATAACGGTTTCATTTGGCATTCATGTGGCTGTCACATGTAAGAGTTCAATTATAATGCACACTAGCTAATGAGCATACAAAGTGTTACTGAATCAACATTAGTGTGCAGCATTTCTTTATTTGCATTATTCATATGCTGCAGGTTTAAAAATCTATCAACAACAAGCTGTTAAAAAGCAGCAATATATTATAAAAGATACATTTTGGAGGCCTTTCTTTTGAAATCTGTTCAATTGCCTGTCTAAGCAAATGCTTATGTATCCTCTGTCACTGTAGTATCCGAGTACCTGGAGAGCTGCCCATGGTTTTCACACATGCCTAAAACCATGCTGTTAAAATGTGGTCCCACTATTTTCAACATGGCCAGTACAGCACAACATATGAGTCCAGATGGATTAAGGCAATTAACTTCCTATAGTTTCAGTGGGAACATATAAACACTTTTGAGGAGCTGAACACTGGTCTTCAGAGGAGGGAGTGCCTCTGTGATCAACATGCTGCATGTCACAGAGGATTAAGGAGTTACAAAAGTAAAGCATTCAGAGTGCGTAAGGACTTTGTTGAGATACGTAGCATACCTTCACTTTCTAAAAGTGGAAGTTTCTTCCACTTTTAGAAAAATGTTTAGCAAAGTCTTGGACCCTGAAGGATAAACGAAAGACGTAAGAAATCCATCTACAAAAATGTTATCTTTGGGAACTCCTGTCTCCCTACCCAGCTGAAACTGGGGTTGTGTTGCGCCACCTGGCATCACCACACACAGGAAACAGACACCCCCAAAATAAAAAATTAATCGTTCTCTGGAAACCACAGAGGAAGCAGGGAATCAAGATCATTGAAAAGTTTGAACAAACTTGGCAGGGAATGTTTGCTTGATTGCCCAGGGCTGATTTTCATGTGAAGGGCCCATGACTTGCAGATGCTCATGCTCAGGAATAGCATTTGTGTCTGTGCAGTGCCAGGAGCTCAAGTACTTATCTCAGACTTCAAGTAAGGCAGAGACTGAAGTTTATGAATACAAATTATTCCAAGATATATTTCTAGTTTGGGAAATGCCTGGGCTCCTCAGAAATTACTGTCATTTTGGAGATCTGCAAATACAAACCAGAGAAAGAATAGAAGAGCACCTCTGAAGAGAAAAATGAAGTGTACAAGGGGTTTTCCACCATCATTTAAAATATCACAGCTTTCTAGGTACCTGCCTCTTTACACCCCCTTTGTGTGTGCTGCTTTATACAAAATCTCCAACTCAGAACTTTTTACATAGTTGTTTTTTTTTTTCCAGGGTACATTCAATTATCTTCATTATTTTCACTTGCGTCCTACAGACCTTCTTCCTACAGTGTTCCTATGTCATTTAATTTCCTTCATTTTGAAAAGAAGAAAAGAGGATTTTCACACAGCTTGTTGGAATGAGAAAGAGACTAGCCTTAATTTACAGAAAAAAGCATGTTTCAGGTAACTTTCCAACTCTGCTGTTCAGAGGGAGCTTTTAATGTAGCTCTATCGAAAGATCCTGTTTCAGAATATGTGAAGAAATTCTGAAAAGTCAGAAAATTCTCAGCAATGGTATGAAGTGTTACAAAACATATAATGCATTTTCTCAAACACTCTTAATACATCCACTATTTCCACTAAACTCTGCAGCACTAAGTTGTTTGAAGTTAGCAGAACAAGATTTTGCTGCAGGTGTTTAGACAGCATAAATTGATAGTCTAGAATTAAGTCTACATAAGCAACTCCTCTAAGTTATTAGATCATTTTCTTGGTGTCTAAGCTGAAAACTGTTAAACCAAAGTAAAATTAATAAAAGCTTGTCATGACTACAAGTGTGATTTAGTAACTTGTAGTAACTTAAAGTAGTAACTTAAAATGGATGCAAGTAGCATAGCTTCATTTGTATCAGAGAGTCATTTATTCTCCGTCACAGTTACCATGCTACCAGCTGTGTTTGCTGATAGCATTGACACTTACTTGGGCCTAGTAGATATCTAAATGACAGTATTTCTTGTTTGTTAGACTTTAGAAGAAGCATAATGAGAAGAGGAAATCTATATCAAAATTATCAAAGCCTTGCCTTCTTCGAGGTAACACAAATATTTGCATGTGACTGAAGAGAATGAAAGCAGAAGAAAATGGAAACATAGATTAGAAAATGAGAATATAAATAGAATACAGTAGTGAGAAAGAGAGAGGTACAGAAAGCTAGAGGGCTAAGACATCTGGTTATCAAAATGAGATTCCCACATCAAGGGAGAGTCAAAACTGCATCTGATATCTCTTTTCAATCTCTAGTATATAAAGCATATCTATTGCAATTTTAAAATGAGGATTTGGTATAAAAGTTGCCCAGAGACTGCTTTGGTGTATTTTAAAGTAATTTGAGGGTTTTTAGTTTGGTGTTTTTTTGGTTGGTGCTTTTTTTTTTTTATTGCTCAACTTCCCTGCAAAATTATCAGCATAGCAAACCTGAGAGATCTTTGGATTCCTGCTGTCTGCAAGGCGATAAGACTAGAGAGAGCTGAAATCAGCAAAGCAGAACTACTGCTGTTTTTCTTGAGGACACCAAAGCTTTTTCCATACAGCAGCTGAAACATAGATCACAAATTAGATAAACCAGGTGAATATCACCCACAGTGTGCAAATATGTAGTGGGCTTTACAGGAAAGAATCCTTACTGTGTCTACTAAATCCCTTCCTGTTTTTTTAAATATATTGCTTACTTGGAAAACATTTCCTCTTTCACATCTGTGATTTTATTGCTAGGTTCTATCTGCTAATCATGCGTAATTCAATTTTTAGGAAAATGCTCAGCTTCTTCAATTCTCTTTTCAGTAGACACACATTTGGATTTTTTTCTAAAAATTAGGAAAGTGTTTTAAGCGACTGAACAAGAATACAAATACAGCTTTCAGCATTTAAAAATGTTTTCCTCTAATCACATAATTGCAGAGTGTCCATATAACCAGCTGCTACTCCCCAGTCAGCAGTCATACCTGTGATCTGCATAACTATTACTTACAGATTGTTATTTGCTCTAAGTGCAACTCCATATTATTATGATGTTATCAATTACTGGGTTTTGTTTCTTTCTGTGCTTTTAGTATAGGCTAAATGACTTGTTTGATAAGTGTTAAATACATGAAGGTAAAGATATCCTATTCTGCTGGTGTGTACTAGAAAAGCATATACAGCATGTGATATAAACTTGAGCTCAGAAGGGATTTAGGCTTTACTGACAAGCCTGAAAACATATATCATAAATTCTTTGCACAGAATTCCTCAGTAATCAAGGGGTTTGAACATCTTATGTATTTTTTTAAATGAAACATGCATATTACCAATTGAAAATGATGAATGTTATGATTGAGAGAAATGTGTCACTTACATGTACTTCAAGCCTTCAGCCAAACCTTTCATTAAAGAAGATTCACTTTAGGCTAAATATAAAAGAGGTTGGAGTCTATTTTAGGTAGAATTATCCATTTTGTGCTTTCCGATAGCAATAAAAACTACATTGCCATTTGTTTGAATACAAAGTATCTTTAAACAGAACAGAAATGCACAGTGAAGTCCACCTGCCATCACAGCAACTCTATTTTAGACTGTACAATGATAGAAGCAGAGCTTTAAGGTATTACGCCCCTGCTCACGTTTGCCTATACGACTCTACAGCGTGCAAGTTTGCAAAGAGGAAAAGTCATAGCATCTGGCCAAGCTCCCTTCTGACTCCCCAGGGGATCCAAGACAGGGTGACATGCCAGGGCTCTCAGAACAGCCCTGGCTAACCAACCATGAGTCTCCTGAAATCCTATGGCACATGCAACATCAGACCTTTTAAAGAAGAAATGCCATTTCTGTGTCTGCCCATTGCTGACATCACCACAAGGTCTTCCAGCATAAGACAGTCAAATGCTGAGCATGCACAACTATGTGCAGGACCTGTCCATCCACCCTGCATCTAAGTGTAGTCTGAGGCTTTCATTAAGTGACAGCAGAAGATTGGCTTTTCTTCTTTCTGTGTTTCTGAGCTCTTCCAAAACTGGTGATTGATCTCGGGTTTGTGTTCAATTAGTTGGGATTATAGGAAATAATTTCATCTGCCAAATATTGACCTGTGCAATATAGGCATGTACATTCAAGCTAGTTGGCTGGATGCCCTTTACAGTCAATGGAAATAAGTAAGTTTAATTCATCTTACATTAAATTAGGACATCTAAATCACTGCTGCCATATTACCAAACAGCTCAGAGGGCAGGGAGGCAAAGAACATATTTATTTTTTTAATAAACTTTACTATTTACCTGTTTGCTACATAAATTGCTATGTATTTTATCTTGTAACATTATTCTTTGTTCACTAATACATTATCCCCTTGTATCAAAAGGCTGCATCAAAAAAAATGCAACCAGTAGGTAGAAGGAGGTGATCCTGCCCCTCAGTTATGCTCTCATGAGACCCCACTTAGAGTACTGTGCACAGTTCTGGTGTTCTCAACATACAAAGAATGTGGAACTGTTGGAACAAGTCCAGGGGAGGGCCACGAGGATGATCAGGGGCCTGGAGCACCTCCTGTATGAAGACAGGCTGAGAAAGTTTGAGCTGCTCAGCCTCGAGAAGAGAAGGTTGCGTGGAGAACTCAGCAGCCTTCCAGTATTGAAGGGGGCCTTCGAGGGTGCTGGAGAGGGGCTCATCATCAGGGACTATCGAATAGGACAAGAGGTGTAACTTAAATAGGGGAAATTTAGGTGAGGTATAAGGAATGAGTTCTTTACTGTAAGGGTGGTGAGGCACCGGAATGGCTTGCCCAAAGAAGTGGTAAATGCTCCATCCCTGGCTGTATTCAAGGCCAGGCCTCTAGTGTGAGGCATCTCTTCACATGGCAGGGGGTTTGGAACTTGAAGATCTTAAAGTCCTTTCCAGCCCTAACCATTCTATGATTCTATGATTTTTATTCTCTACCCATTATAGGAAACTTTCAGTACCAATAAGATTATTTGGGTCAGATTAGTAAAGAATAAACACTATACCAATGTCCACTCTCATTTTCACTAAATAATCTATGCCTTTTTATAGACTCTATTCTTCATATGTCATTCATGTGACAGTGAGCAACGGGTTTCTTAATTTCTCATGCAATGCAACCTTCATTTATATTTTATTCATTTAAACTGTCCTTGTTTAAACTGAACATGCCATACAATACATTCCATGAGTCAATTGTTTCTGCACAGAGAATAAAGGACTGGAAAAGACAGTTATACTTGAAGAACTTACTGTATGCATTTAGACGGTTCTTTGAGAGTATGCTTGCTTCACTTTTGAAGAAGACCTGGGTTCATATGATAGCAAAGTATATTTGATTACTTATAAAACTGAGATAATTCTACTACCTTCCTTCTTTAGGTGAGGGCAATAATGTTTTACTTCATATTAAATAATTTGAAATGTGCCCTATCATCTTAAGAAAAAAAAACAAAAAACAACCAACCTTAACATTCCAAATCTCTGTTTCCAAGGAGAGGGAGAAATTGTACCTCAAAAGGCAATAATGTTGCAGATCTTGAAACATTTGAAAGGTCTTGAAGATGATCATATGCAAGTCAAATTCCGCCATGCTGTCTTTGTCGCAAGGAAAACAGGTTTAAATAGCCAAGATTAAATGGTGTAGAATAATTCTCTAATTATGAAAGTGTCCAAGATTGCCAGGAAGATCCTCCAAACAGGTGTTGCCGAGTATGAACTCACTACAAAAGCAGGTGAACACACAGCACAGCTCTGTCAGACTGCAACTCAAAGGGATGTAATGCCAGAAGTGTTTTATTCAACCCATTTATTCATGGCTCTCTACTATGAAATGACCTAATCAAGACTGGATGTGGTCAGTACCATGCAGTGACAGAACTGCAGCATTCAACTAAAACAGTCTTTTTGACCTTTTCTGCATTTATATGTTACACAGCACAGTCTTCATGTTCTTCTGAACTGAAAGCAGCTGCTTCCTCTTTCTTTCTTTGTCTACTGGAGCAACATGATGACCCTTATAATCCTGCAAAATATTATAGACGGTGGTGGTTAAAATTTGAGCAAATATTAAAATTTATAATTCAATCTAAGAAAGATAAATTTTAATTAGTACATTTGACATATTAAAAATCAATACTCAAGTAGTAAAAGATTCTGCAGCTTGGGCTGCACTCCACATGGATGATCATTTCTAAATTAAGAGATGCAAATTTAATCAATAGATTTAAAGCTTTACATCACTTAAGGCACTTGAATTGCTTCTAATCAGCCTAGTAAAGTGAAAGCATCATTTAATTGTTTCTACCTATCTTTGAAAGACAAACCTACCTTCAAGGCTGGATTTTGCCCAGAATAAGCTATATTATTTACCATATTGCTCTTCTACGTTATTCTTAGCAATTAAAAGTGTATTTTAAAAGTCATGGAAACAAACAGTTTAAAACCCCAGAGATCATTTCATCATTTAAAAAACTTTAGCAGAATCAATTTCTTAACTGGATTTTAAAAAATAAAATTGGTAAAATGTAATTTTTGTATTACAATACTTTTAAGAAAACATAAGTATTTTGTTGCTGATTTAAAATCATCCTTGATGTAGTTTACTATGCTAACTGTTGACGCGGGAGTCACGGACAACGCAGAGATGATCAATGTGATCAAGCGATTGCCAAATTTATTACAAAGCTTTAACTCCTTATATACTATTTCTTACATGCACTTACACTGATTTGGCATATTATGATTGGATACATGTCTTGAAGACCCTTAGTGACTAACATATAATTGGTTAAGCACAGGCGTGAGAACTTGACCTCGAAAGCTTGCCAACAGTCCACAGTTCTCATTAACTCAGTGAATTCCAGCTTCTTCTTATCTTGCTTGCTTAAGCTTCTTCGGGCCTCTCATGGCCTTGCTGTATCTTTCAGGATTATTCAGCGTTTATGTACTAATTATGCATTCTCCCGTGAGAACACTGTCTCCACATCTCCCCCTTTTTGTTTTATATATGTTTTGGGTGACCCTACTTGAGCAGGGGATTTGGGCTGGATTGTATCTCCAACATATGCCAGCTACAGGCTGCTGGGCCTGCCCCCTTTTTCTGCTGTATGGTAACAGGGGAGGCCATCCTTCACATCAAGGTCTGGCATGGCTTGTGTCCCCACCGCTCCATGCCTGCCGGGTTGCAGCCAACAGCGGAGCTAAAGGTTCCTCTTGGTGGCAAACACAGAGGACAACCCAGTCTTGCACTTGACTGTGGTAGCAGGCATTTTGTCAGCCTCAGTCCTTGCACCTTGTTGTCAATGCAGAGTTTCACCTGCTTCATCCAGTGACAAGTCGCTACTACAGCAAGGCACACGCAAATTTACATTAGCAGAGTAACTATTACAGGGTGCAGCAGCATGTTGAAGATGCTGATGGCAGCCAGGGACTAGCCAAAGAAATTTCTTACCAGTGGAATTCTCCCACCCTCTTAATTTGTTCCATTACCTGCTTTATAACACTACCATTGTATTAGAATCTTTCCAGCTTTTGCCTTAGCATTTTCTAGCAGCTACTGCAAATTTCCATACTCTAACATCTCTTTTACAAGTGACAAATCTATACAACACAAGGTGTAGTTCCTCATTAGCAACTGGCTAGTAAATACAGGTGGTTTTATACAGAAAATCACAGCCTCTAATAATAGCTACTTTACAAGCACACATATTCAGGATGTTACTTTTCAGTTGCCCCCAAGTGATGTTTTGCAATCATTCATTTTTCTCTTCCTCTATCTCATTCTGCTTGGGGTATTCAGGGTCAGCTCCTGTAGCTGAGGCATCAGGTTTTTCCATTCGTCTGTCCAGCTCATGGCAAGGCTTGACAAACTTTGCAGGCAGTCGCCATGGACCTGTAGGCAGGAGGATGCAAATATAGCCCCTCCTCCAGGTTATCAGTTCTTGAGAAGCAGACAGGTTAAACTGCACATTGTTAACAGTTGAGGAGTTTGCTGCATCATTGCCTCTTTTATTTTCTTTTTTTTGTTTTTTCTTCCACCCTGATGCTGCTTAGGTGACGGCTCATAAACCTTGTGGTTGCACTACCCCTCTTGCTTTTTTAGTTAGCAGTTCTTATTTCAACCGATCTATCTATTCCTCCAAGTCTTGGATTCACCCCCAGGTTACCTTAAACATACTAAGCAAGGCTCCTACCATGCACCCACTGTGTTAAAGGTGCTCTTTAGGCTTTGTCTGTGGTGTCTCTACAAACTGCCTCAATACCTCAATAGATTGAGAGGTTGCACCGCAGCTGAATTGGAGGTCAGCTTTTTTTCCTTCTTTTTTTTTTTCTTTTTTCCAAAAGTCGCTCACCCTGCTTTGCACCGCTACAAACGCCGGCCTGCTCAGCAGCAGCTACCTGCAACCATAAATACCTGCCGGCAACCGGCAATTGCACTTTTGTATTAACCCTTTCTTGCCTGAAATGTTAAACTGCTACCGGTTAAAAACTTTTACGTGAACCCAACAACAAATAATACACAGAACATTGTCTGCCCTCAACACACACACACACGCACACACGTGTATGGGATCCCACAAGCACACGCCACACAAATACAATATTTGAAGCACAAAATCCAGACAATCATTACTCCCACTACAGTCCCACGTACAGAACGTGGCACAAGGACCCTGTGGAGACTAACAGGAAACCAGCTCTGAGAAGCATCATTGCAGTGCGAGGTGGCAGGCTTATACTTAGTGGGCGTCCCCGCAGAGGCTCTGCCTTCCCCACATCGTATGAGGCTTGGGCTTTTATACTGACCAAAATGCACACTTATTCTGACACAGGTGGCCAGCCTGTGCTGGAAGAAGTGGCCAGCAGTATCTACAGAGGTCTCCAAAGGTCGACAGAAATGTGGACATACTTATATTTCCCAACTTCTAGTACATGAGTATCCCAGAGAGACTGTATCAAATGAGTTGTATAAGGGATCCCAAGTCCACGGTCCGTCACAGTGTGCCCAATACCCCTGATAAGAGCATAAGAGAGACCTTCCCACCACCAGAAAACCACACAATACGTCTGTATCCCGCACTGGTCTTGCTTCCCTGGAGGTTTGGGGGGGAGGGGGGCGTGGGGGTGAGTGGTGGTTTTTTTGGGGTTTTGGTTTTTGTTTGTTTGTTTACTTTAATGTAAAAAAGGTTGCTCCCTTCACTTTAAGAAGGACTGAAAACGTCCATAAAATGGATGTCCTAAGCTCAAATTTCAATTCATTCAATCACTGACAAGGGGGGTGTCCTGGGGTGATGCTGACTCTTTCCAGGGTTTCACCCATCGAGCTGGCACCCACTGCAAACCAGAATCTGTAATTTACACACATCATACAACCTCAACCTGTTAGTTTTACTTCCGTAGGACCTTTCCAAATGCCGGTTTCCAAATCCTTGCACTGGACCAGAATACCCGGAGTTTTAGTCATATAACCTGAACCTAATGCCTGACCATGTATTATAGCAAGGGAGTCATTAAAGTGTCCTGTCAATTGCAAAAAAAATCATAACATATACAGCTTGAGTATAAGAGGATTTTAACCCATATATGGTCACTGCTTGTTGGGCCTCCTTAACTATTTTGAGATCAAAAGCTTCCCACTCTTTTACCCCCCTGCTGTGTAGTAAACACAGGATATGCAGAGAGGCCCATTGCAAAAAATTCACCTGTAATAATTGCATCTTTGATTAACCCTTGCCAACAGTGCTCAGGATTTGTGCCCCCCGATACCTCTCCCACCCCCTCCCCCTGTTTGCCTTCTTTAAGGAAGGGGTTTTGCAGAGGATAAGGTGGAGGCACTGATAGAGATGTGTCAATCCGAGTCTCGAGGGCTTCAAGCTTTTTCATCAATTGTTGCAGCTGAGCGTCTCCAAGGCCAGTGAGTAGTTGCTGATGAGCCGAGCAGGCCGACCTGGGAGACGAAGAGTCAGAGTCTGGAAGCAGAGGATATAAATCTGGGGACTTGGAGTCTGATCCTGGGTTGAACTCAGGGTCTCCGTTGTTCACAGCTATGTCTTTCTTGTCAGCTGTCTCTCGTTCGATATGTGGCCATCTGCGAACCTGGCTCTTGCTTTCATTGGCTCAGGGCATTGATTTTTTCGGCGCCGTTCCAGGTACCACAGGACGTGCATAAGTCATAGCCGCAGCACTATGATGGGGGTTAGGGGAGACAGCCTCTTACTGGAGCTGTGGCAGCAAATACAGAAGCTACCGCCACCCTTTCCAATTTCATCTCTTTCAAAGTCTCAAACACCAATCTCCAAAGTGTAGAGTGTTTCTGTGAATCTTTGGTCCCTTTACTAACCTTGTGATCACGGGACCACTTTAACAGCCTCTGTAAGGCAGCACTATCATATTGCAGTCCTCTCTTAGAGAGAATGTGTTGGAGGAGCTTCACCACTGCCTGTTCCTCTTTGGATAGCAAGTGCCCCATCTCCTCCCCAGCCACTCACCTGATCAGAGCGAGATCCCCAAAGCTTTGCAGACCTCTGACTTCCCAGCACCGGGGCAGCGCTGACTTTCGGCCGGCTCTCCCCCCCGTCGTTTTTGTCGGACCTTCAAACTCGTCTTCGTCGAGTTACCGATCGGAGGGTCCCTGTTCGGGCGCCACTTGTTGACGCAGGAGTCACGGACAACGCAGAGACGATCAATGTGATCAAGCGATTGCCAAATTTATTACAAAGCCTTAACTCCTTATATACTATTTCTTACATGCACATACAGTGATTTGGCATATTATGATTGGATACGTCTTGAAGACCCTTAGTGACTAACCTATAATTGGTTAAGCACAGGTGTGAGAACTTGACCTCGAAAGCTTGCCAACAGTCCACAGTTCTCATTAACTCAGTGAATTCCAGCTTCTTCTTATCTTGCTTGCTTAAGCTTCTTCGGGCCTCTCATGGCCTTGCTGTATCTTTCAGGATTATTCAGCGTTTATGTACTAATTATGCATTCTCCCGTGAGAACACTGTCTCCACAGCTAACTTTCCAGAATTATTAAAAAAAAAAAAAATATTCGTTTTGTGAAACTGGCTGTTTAAAATTCTCATGCTTTGGTAACTGATAATGTGAACCACAAATTATTGCAAGTTAAAATGCTTTCATTTTTTTTCCCCATTTTTAATTTTGCAATCTACATGTGAACATGGTTGCCACAGCCATCTGTCAAAATATCTGCAAGATACCTCAAAATACTGTTCACAGTAAATCTTAGATTTGAAACATTTTATTTTTTCAGAATGTTCATCAACAACTTGTTGAATTTACTTCTACAAAAAGGAAAGGAAAGATGAAGATCTAGTTTTACCTTTTTACATGAAAAGTCACACTTGGAAGATATTGATAAAACTACTCACATACTTCATGCTTCTTTACATCTGGAATTGCTATGAATTCTTCCATTGTATTTTCTAGGATTATATCTGCATGGAAGTTACTACATATGCAGTTGAAAGTATCTTAAAAGCATTTCAGATCAATATATCCTGAAGATTTTCAGGCTAAATCTTTTGATAGCGTGCATGAAGCCTATATTTCTTTTAAAACTGACAGGTTCCATTTATAATGGAGAGGAATATGACTGCTTTATTTTATTTTATTTTTTTCTCTAAAAGTTTTCTATGGATAGTGCCACATGGAAAGTACGATACTTTCAGATGGAGCAGAGTAAGCTCTTTATAAAATCTGGTATGCCACTACCTAGCTATTTGGCATGCAAAAGTATTGCAATTGCATAAAGAAATTGGTTAACAATTTACTTAAATTGTTATTCATCCAGTCTTCCCATAAGCCACCAGAATTGCATAAATAATTTTCACCTGCAGCCACTAGTAGGATGTCTTTAGTAAAAACTGTGTTTCCAAATCCTAGGCAACAGGATATTTAGACTTCCATGATTTAACTGGGTCAGCAATCTTTTCTGTCAACAAATATCAAGGACAAAAATCATATGACACACATTTAAAAAAACCCTGGGTATCACAACCAAATGACTCTTGTATTCTATGATAAAGATGAGTCAGCCCAGCAGGAGTTTCCAGGGCAAAATATTTTTGGACACAGGAGGGAAACAGAGATGATATTTCATCTCTGAATTGTACACAGTCTGTGCACTGCAATTGCATGGTTTCAGCATTGTGAACACTATGGATTCCTAGAAGATCTGAGCTAAAAACAGCCACAGATTTCTGAAACTGAAGTCTTGAAGAAGCAAACAGCATTAGCTACTTTGCACTGTTGTGGGGACATTCGGTAACATATTCAGCATTACCAATGTGTCTCAGTGTAAGGTAAACTGTGAGTACAAACTCACAGGTTGGTGTGAAGGTAGTGTCCCTTCTTTACATGCACACATGGTTACAATTCTGGCTGAAAAATCAAGTTCTGTCCTATTTTCCTATTCAATACAGCACGATAGGGACAGTTGGGGTTTAGAGAGAAGAAAGCTGTATTTTTCATTAAGTGTTCTAACCAGTTGAGTGCATACAAGTCAACAACCCTGACCCCCCAAAAAACTGCAAACATACCAACATATTTCTGCCTTACCATGCATGAAACTGAATCCACAAACCCTCATTTAATGAACATTGCTGGGATTACTAGAGCTCTAGCAAGCAGCTTTTGAAGAAAAGGTTGGGGCTGCAATTTGACAGTGTGCAGCAACTCTTTTCACGTGCAGCAAACTGTCAGACATCTTCTTATGCTACCAAATGGGAACTACTTCCTGTACTACCCTCTAACATCCTTTGACAAGGGTGGCAAAACACCACCCAAACCCAACCCTTCCCTTCTTCCCTACTTACAGACATTATCAGAGTCCTTGTACCTACAGGTCCTGTCTCCCACGTTCAGATAGGGACACAGGAGAACATCCAAAGAAAACTGAAAAAAAAAGCACAAAGACCCAAACTTTCTATTTGATTCAATTACTTTCTGTCAAGATATTATACTTCACCTCTGACTATCAACTATTCTTGGAAACCCTAGTCACAGCTCAGCTCTTGCAGCGCAGAGTATGACTTGCAGTATCTTTAGTTTTTTCCATACTGCCCCAAATGCTGCAGAGATTACTTTTACCATAATGGCTTTTAATTGTTTTTAAGGTCTGAAATTTATCATCTGGCTTGCATATATTTTCTTTGCTATCCATTTGATAGTCCCTCCCAATGAAGCATTTGCTGTGCTCTTTTTTGCTTAAGTTTCATGAGCATTCTATAAAAACAAGTGTCCTGGGTTCAGTAGTATTTTTCTCCTTCTTGATAGCTGGTGCAGTGCTGTGTTTTGACTTTCAGCTCGGGAACAGAGCTGATAACAATGATGTTTTGGTATGGCCAAGGACTTTGTGAGCCTCATGCTCTGCCAGGGAGGAGGGGAAGTTGGGAGGAAGCAGAGACAGGACACCTGACCCAAACTGACCAAAGAGGTATTCCATACCACAGCACGTCATGCCTGGGATGTAACTGAGAGTTACCCGGAAGGGCTGGGACTGCAGGGTTGGAGGAGGTATCAGGCAGAGCTTGGTCAGGCTGGGGGGGTGAGTTATCAGTCGGCTGGTGGTGAGGTGTTGTATTCTCTTCCCTTGTTATTTCCTTTATCATTATTATTATTGGTGGTAGCAGTAGTGATTTGTGTTATACCTTAGTTACTAAACTGTTCTTATCTCAACCCGTGGGAGTTGCATTCTTTTTGACTCTCCTCCCTGCCCCTCCGGGAGCAGGGGGAGGGCAAGAAGTGGGGGGAAGTGAGTGAATGAATTGCCTGACTGGGTTTAAACCACGACAACAAGGAAATATACAAATTGTCATGCAATTCAGAAGTATCATTATTCATTCCAGAAAGTTAATGTGTTTCTGTGTAAGAGTCCACTGCTTTTCTTATAATTTCCAACTGTTATGCAATAGTTAACATTAGGGAGTGTCCAATATCTTAATTTTTAATAGAAAGATTATTCAATACTAGCTCTAAAATCTTAACAGCTGGATTCAGGAATCCATATATTGTCCAGAACTGGCAAACTATGCGTTTTTCACTAATTTTGTAGAAACTAAAACATCAATTATTTATGTATTTTAGTAGATAATGTATGAGCAATCAGTTATCCTCTGACCCTAGATCCCCCAGGCACTTCCCATCTGTCAGACATTTCTGTACCCGCATATCCTTTCCTTACATCAGTCTAATGCACTAGACTTGCACGCATCCCTTACAACCAAAAAGCTGGAGTAAACCCCAGAAATGTGCCACATCCAAAAAAGTCACTTCTGTTTTCCCTATTTCTCTCTGAAACTCAAGGGATTCGCTGTTTTGACTGCCTATTTGAGCTTCATAATACTATATATATTTGTGAGACCATCATATGTTCCTTCTTCATTGTGAATGAAAGCTTGAACTCTGTTCACTAAGGCAAAAATTCCTCAAGGTATCTCCTGTGATTTTCTGTGGCAGATACATCACAAACATGAGCCCCGAGGGTTGTTTATTTTCCTCTCCTTAATTTTTTGAGTAGGTAATTTTAATGAAATACAGAGTAATTGGACCTCTTTAAAAAGCTAAATGGGGAGCTTCCTGGAAATGTTTTCCTTATGTATTTACACAGGATCATCTAAGTGTAAATATAGTCCCTAGATAGTTAGCTCACATTGTAATGAATTTAATACAGTGCTTCAGATTCACAGTTGACATAAATGTTTTGCAAACACAGGGCCATTAAAGTCAATGACACTAAGTCAATTTACACCAGTTAAGAGCATGACAGTGTGTACAGAAGATTCTGTTCAATGGCATAATCATCCTGGCTTTTACAGCTTCATGGGTTGAGAGAGCTTTGAATTTGAAAATGGGCTTTCCCGTAAGAAAGATGTCTTCTCAGATATAGAGGAAATGTATGGGAGAAAGGAGAGAAACTCATTTAAAAGTCTGATTATAGCAACAGTAGTTTTGAAAACATCTGCATTATAATAACTTATTAGTAGATTCCTCTGTTTTCTACGCGTGTGGGTGGCTGACTTGGAGTGCCTCAGCTGTTAGGGATGCACAGTGGTAGCCTTTGCATGTTTTGTATTTCTGTTTTGCTACAACTCATAGCCATTAAAATAATTGTGCATCTCATCCAAGCACAGACACTTTTCAAAAAGTTCTCTCCCACAAACAGCAATAGCACACACCCTGGGAAGAAATCACATTCATAGCTACTTGAAGTCAGGCTATGAAAAGAGGGGAAATTTGGGTCTCATGTATAAGTGTGATTTTGAACCACCCAAACCAAGAAAACCTCTAGGAATTGTGTCTTTATTTGTACTTTGGGGGGTCACTGTTTTCTCACTATAACTTGCCTTTCATTTTTGTGATTCATTGGTAAAAGGAATCACAGCACCTGAGGCACAGGCCTGAAAGCAGAAGTGACATGTTTCCTTTGCTGGGCAGATGAAACTTAGAAGTTTGCTGCTCATTTGTTCAACACATCCTTCCAATTGGGAAGCAGTTCTCTGTAAGCAGTGAGGATTAACAGACAAGTAAAACCACCCTTTTCCAATTACTCTAAAGAGTTTAAAGTTTTGTTTATTATTATTTGGTTTTTGCGACTGGATTCCCACCTCTAATCTGCATCTATGCAGAACGAATGCCCTACTAGCAATGGTCTCACACCCAACAGACACTTCTTAAATATATACAGTTTACATATACAAGCTCTACCAATGTATTTTCTCATGACACTCACTTCACCTAGTCTGGCCTATACTTATTGCATAGATTCCAGGTGAGTTTTCAGAGAAGAAAATAGTATAAGTTGCCTGGCAAACTTCCTCCCCACCTTATTTTTAATAGAAAAAGTGTTGAAATAATATGACTGAAAAATAAAAGTTGACTGCTTGTTAATAAATTTTATCCCATTACCAAAACAAACTTTTATTTTATTCATTAAAGGCATTCACTTAAAAAAAATTAATCCCACTTAGTAGCCTTATCTGATACAAGGAAGACATGTAAACCAGATCAGAAGGAATACTGCAATGAGTGGAAATTTCCAGAAAGGAGTTCTGACATGGTTATACTGTGAGAAATAATGGAACTTCTTGCAGAGGGAATATTCTACTTTATACAGACACTTTTTGAGTTCTTCCTGGGTTCAGCAGTAGCAGTCATGTTTCTCCTTTGTGGTAGCTGGTGCAGCGCTGTGTTTTGACTTCCAGCCTGGGAACAGTGTTGGGGATACCGATGTTTTCGTTTACTGCTAAGTGATGTTTACCCTGACCAAGGACTTTGTGAGGCTCATGCTCTGCCAGGGAGGAGGGGAAGCCGGGAGGAAGCAGAGACAGGGCGCCTGACCCAGGCTAGCCAAAGAGGTATTTCATACTGGGAGTTACCTGGAAGGACACGGGCTTCCGGGTGGGACTCGTTTCTTGGCCGGTGGTATTGTATACTCTTCCCTTGTTATTTTCTCTTATCATTGTTGTCATTGCTGGTAGCGGTGGTGATTTGTGTTGTACATTGGTTGCTGGACTGTTCTTGTCTCAACCCATGGGAGTTGCACTCTTTCGATCCTCCTCCCCATTCCTCCGGGAGCGGGGAAGGGGAGAGCCCCGGGGCGGTGGGGCCCTCAATGGCTCTCAGCCCGGCACCACTCACTGGGAGTGAGTGAACAAGCTGTCTGGCTTGGGTTTAAACCACGACAGAGTTTACCAATGGGAAGGTTATGTAATGCCACAAGGCACATGCACCAGTTTCAGTATGCCTTTTTCAACATGCCATTTACAACACAGATTGGTACATATCTACTCAGTTTTCACTCATTGCTCCAGGATGCAACAACATTTTCCCTTGATATACTTAGATAAAACAGTTGGTGCTAATTATCTTAATGATTTCAGCATGAAGATTAGTAACCCTTGCAATTTTTATCCTTGCTAGTATAAATCAGTTTACAAGGGCTCAAAGTACCTGTTAGGCTGCCAAAGCTGTGTACACACTTTCAGTAGTCAAATTAACCTCTGACTTCAGAACAGGAATACTTTTGTATAAAGTGAAGCCTCTCCACTTTTGAATAGTAGGTGCTAGTAATTGAAGTAATAGTTGGGAACAGACTGTGGATTTAATGCTCTTATTCCAGAAAGACAGAGAGAATGAGTCAAGAAAACCCTAAGCTACCTTTTAAAATGAGTCAGATACAAATAATCTGGAGAAAAAAAAAATCAGGTTCCTTTGTTTTTAAAGAACATTCATACTGTGAAGTTATCGTAACTACTGTAGTATTACATTATATGTATTTTATATATACTATATCTAGCACAACAGTACTATGCATACAATATGTAATGACTTATTAATCTGATTCAGAGAAAACCCTCAGTTTAACACAGTTCAAAGGCATTGACTTGAAATGCCTGTTTCAGCCTGTATTTATTCTGTAAGTCAGTTAAATTCTGATGCAGTGCAAGGTTAAGCAACCCTGTGTAACCTGAACACACAAACACATTCTGCAGTGGCACCAAGAGTCGCTTGTGTAGTGCTAATCAATTTATTAAAAAGATTCCATTAAGGAATTACTATTGCATGTATGAACATTGGAATATAATATATACACATTTGCACAAAGATTGCAAAGCAGTCAAACACTCTTTTAAAAAAGACTGGTACATACATACTTTTCCATTAGTTCAATTTTCTATTTAACTTGTCTATTTTCCCATTACATAGCCAATACTTAATTCAGATCTCTTATCTAGAAATTCCTTTAAATACAAAAAGGCAGTCCCAATCCATGATTTTCCCGCACAAATCAAGTATCAAGATGTAGACTATCTAACAAGAAGTCCTTCATTGGAAAGAAAAGTTTAAGCTAAGATTTAAAATTCCATCCACAATCAGATGTATAACTGAGAGCAGTTTATTTGTCTGACAAGAGAGTAACCACACAAATTTGTCTACAGAATACTTTTCAGCAACTTTGTCTTTGTTCTTTTTTTTCATTTTCTGCTCTACTTAGTTTTTACTAGTTTTCATTTGTCTATAATGTATCTTTTATTCACTATTCATGACATCAAAACAAAATGGGGGAAACTCTCTTCTATTTCTTTTTATATTCTCAGTTTCTGTGCAGTTTTTGACAACCATCTGCTTAGATTAGACTTCACCTCCTTCTACCATTCATTCCTGTCATAAAATATTGACAGAAACAATTTTCTTCTGGGAAAATAGAAATTTAATAGATAAGTGAAAACTACTTGTTTTTTCATTAAAGTCCTGATGTACTCTCACAACCTGTGTTGTATTTATTTATATGATCATTTGAAGTTGTAAAAAATTAAAAGGTAAAGCTTTAACTGAAACCCTGGATTTCACAGTGGGATTCAGACTGTATCTAGTAGTCAAAAATTATGTTAGAGCTTTTGCAAGCAGCATGTCAGATAAAAATCTCTAGGTGCAATAAATGTAGTGTAATAAGAGGCTCTTTAGCAGCAGTTAAAGGGGACAAATGACAGCATTGCCCACACCCCGGTTTACATAAATTGGTAAGGCAGCCAGGCCTTACATAACTTCGCCCCATAGCTATAACATGACCCCAGCAACACTCATACACAGAGTTGACTATTATCTTGGCCGTTACCTCAGGTCCCTCCCTGAGTGGTGTGTTTCCAGGATATCATCTCACACCTTGCAAGTATGCCCTACATTCTTTGTCTTCAACAATGCAATCTTGCATCTGGCCATTTTGAAAAATGAGCATTTCCTCCCCTCCCCCTTCAAAACACCTTAGAAAGCAAATTAGATTGAGTCTATACACAAGTTATCTTCATAACTATTTACTGTTCAATCAGCTTTAGTGTCATTTGTACGTCTTTTCAGTAATAAGTCCATATATTTTCTTCCCGATTTTTTGCTGATGTATCTAATCGCACTGGGACAAATCGGTAAGAATTCTCATTAGAAACATCCACAGCAGATGATGATATATTATTAGATAAGGTACTTTTTGCCAGCTATTACTTTAGTAGTGTGACTGTGCACCTTAGTCTTTTAAGGTTGTTTCTATTAACCCTGTCTCCAACTTCTAGGACATGCTGAACTTAAAGAGAAAAACCTCAGATATAAAAACCTAGTAATTAGGATATTTAAGTGGCTAATAGAAAACCTAGGAGACTTTGCAAATTGTTTTTATACTTGGAAGCTGATGCTCATCAGGAGAACTTAGTGAAAAAAAATTATTAGATTGAATTGCAAGAATCAGATGGGGATGATGCTAAAATTGTAAGGCACATAGCTTCATACTGGCTTTGAAAAATCAGAGATAGAATTAAATTGGCTTCTCTTGTAGCTCTTGCTCCTGAGAAAGATAATAGGCAGCAGAGAAATGAAGGAAATATTAAGAAAGACATGTTGGTGGTAACTATTTTCCAAGATTTGATAAGAAAGTTGCATCAACTGTCCATTTCGCCTGTGTCTTTTGTCCTTCTTGTTTAAGAAGGTACCATTGAATACTAAACGTAAAGCACTGAGACAGCCTAATTTGTAGTTAATAGCTATTAGTGGCATAAAATAAATACTTTGGTTTTATTGTACATTCCATGGTAAAAATGTAGCCAAATATGGCTGCTACTAATTGACTAATTCAAATATAAATTTCTGGAGTTTAGTGCTGTTGAATATTATTTTAATTGGATGCCAGTTACTTTAAAAAAACTTTCAGTTATGCTGCACCAGTAAGTTCACAATATAAATAGATGTTAAGGCCAAACATTATTATTTGATCACATCCTCAAATATTAATATACATGAAAGCTGTACTACTATTATTCTAGGAAAATAAGACTTTGGTGTAGTGTTTACAGGAACAACAACATTTTAAGATTTTCCCATGCAACGTAAGTAATGCATCTTCAGGAATGTGTTTAACAATTCTCAAGGTCGCTTCCAAAGATCACCTCACAAGTTCTGGAACAGTTGTGTTCAAGAGCATGGATAAAAGTATATAATAAAATGCTTAATCATTCTTTTGAGTGCAAACCTGAAGGCAACTTTTATTGTGGAAATCATCTTGCCATTCCATTAAATTTTCCCTCTTTCAAGCAGAAGGAGGAGGGAGAAGAAATGATTATTACTGATTTAATTAAGCTAGTGATATTACTGGTCCAGTCCGTTGGGAAATGATAACTTTGAGACTGCGAATTGCATGTAATCATCTCACCTCATTACTATCTTTGCCATGAAAATAAATTAATTTTGTATATTTTCTGTTCTCATTATTATACTTGTCATAACAGGGAACTATCAAAATTCTAATAATACCTGGTGTATTTTAGTTATTATGGTACTATGCTCCACAACTTTGACATTTTCAACCCTGCGGTTGATTTGCTGGCTATTCCACCCTTTCTGTCAGGTTAATAAAGGCTGTAAATATTGAATCAGCTAGGTAATTTTCTACAAAATGCAAGTGCCCCACTTTATCCCTTTCCAGTTTTCAGAAGGGAAGCAAACAGAAAATTAAACTGAACTGCATGGCTACTAGTGCACTTTAAGGTATCAGAATTTTTGTTGTGTGAAGTAAATTATATAATAAATGAGAATTAATATCTCTGGATAGCAAGTTTATGCTCAAGTCCAAAGATTAAGCCTTTTTCTGGAAGTAGGCAGGTTCTGCTAATCTAACCACAGTTGCATGGGTTACAATCAAAAAAATGATTTTTGTGTTTTTACATATACAAATGTTTCAGATTATTAGATAAAACACATCTTTGGATAGCAAAATTTCCATCAAAAGCAAATCAGAAAATCAGAACCTTCAAAAGAAAAAACTATATACTGCTCTTGTATTATGTCAAGACCTCTGTTCCTGGGCAAAATTACTAAAAAAGCAGGAATGTTGATTTTTAAAGAAAGCACCCCAAATGTCTTGGAGTAGAGCCCAAAGAACTGCATCAACTTCATACACTTAGGAGAAAAACCTTGTGTCCATGGAGAAGAGAAGTGTACCTTCGTTACACTTAGCCTGACGTGACTGCTGTACCTCTATTGCTGCTGTAGTGTAGCCAGTATGTCTATTCTCTGGCAAGCCACCTGCATGCTGATTAGCCTTCCCCATCCTTGTAGGTGGAAGTCAATTGCTGCCAGTGTAAGGGTGATGACAGGACTGGTCAGAACAGTCTCTAGCAAACTGCTAATGATCACAGGTATGTGGCAAGAGCATGGGAACCAGTGACAGGCATCTTGCATCACTTTCTCCAAGACCACCATGGAGACCCAGGGTATATATCTCTTCCTCATTTCTAAAGATTTTTGTTCCATGGGTCACACTATTTACCCTTTTCTGTGTGGGCCTCTGGTAGAGAACAGGATGAGACAAACTGTTTTAGCTGTTAGCAGTGTTCCAATAACATGCTACTATATACCACTCATTTTCAAATGAGGCAACCATTAAAACTTCCTGAAATCAGAGGACCTCTTAGCTTGTGAATGAAGGAGAGAACAAGGGACACAGAACTGAGAAAGGACCAAAATTATGCTAGAAAGAAGAAATTCTTTGAAAAGATACCCACCTTTTCCTCCAACAGTGGCAAAATCTGCCACTTTAACAAGTGATGCAAAGTTACACTTTGAATGGTAAAGTATTCCAAAAACATCTTTCATCATCCATACCTTCATCCAGGAGAAACACATTTCTCCTGGATGAAGGCACAGCTACACTGATTCATGCATTTGTACTTCTATGCTCTATTTTTGTAATTCATAGGTAAATCTGAAAGTCAAAATTACTTACAGCCCCTGATGGTGCCTATGTGACTGCCCTCCTTCTCCCAGGTCTCTGGGTTTAGCAGGAGCATGAAGCTTATGCTGAAAACATTCCACTGGCATCCAGTCACATTCTTATGCCAGCTGAAAGCCTCGATTCAAGTTTTCAAAGCAGTTAAGGGATCAAGCTCCAGTTACATCAGTGAATGCATTTTGATCTATAAATCACAGTGATATTTTTCAGGCAACACAAAGAGTGAAGATCACAAAAGCCAGAACAAAGCATGCAAGAAACAGGGAGAATGCATTTTCTCTCTAAAGCAATGCAGCTCTGAAGGGATCCTCTGTCTTTAAGAGGACACCAGATAGAGCATGTCTGATTGCCTTTCAGAAGCATCATACAGCCCTGTTTTAAGTGACAGAATACATTTTTGATATCTAGCTCAATAATCCTCCCAAAAGACCTCACCAACTGCACTCACAAACCAGAAATTAAAATTCCTAGTCCTCAAAAAAGTAAAAAAGGCAAAAGTATCAAAGCCTTCATGAATTTTATGAGTTACTGTAATGTTATGGGGGATATGAAGCCAGGTGCTATTTCTCTACCACCATCTTCTTGATGAATACCAATAAAAAGACATTTATTCCTAGAGCCTCATAACAAAATGGGCAGTCTTGGAGATGAAAAATAAGCAGTTATTTGGTAAAAAAAAAAAAAAAAAAACAACAAACAAACACTAGTGAGCAGAAGAATTGGACAATACTTGTTAACTGTAGAAAGACCCAGATGCCCAGATGTTATTTCTAAAATGTTCTTCACACTTAAACAGAAGTATTGTTACAGAACTTGACATCACATTACAAGCAAGTTTCCAAAGTGGCCCATATGAAGCTGCATGCTAGTGCACATCTTGACACACTCTATTTCACATTACATGACAGTTTGACACCCATATTTTCATTCTTCTTTAAGGATTAAATCTCTCCCATACCCCAAAATGAATGTAGATGTCCCATCAGTCTAGAGTTTCCTACCATATATTCTGTAATTATAAAATCTACAGCTTTGAGCAAATACCTGTAGTGAAAGAACAGATTCTTGTGGAGAAGTTAAGGGTTGTAGAAACAGCATGAGATAAAAGTGATGAACATGATTACCTGCAACCACTAAAACAATTTATATGGAAAAAACACCAAGTGGCTAGAAAATCTGATAGCAGAAAGAAAAAAAATATGGCAAATTATTTTTAGCAGATATATTAATCATTTAGAGCTTTTAAATCAAGTGAAACAAGTCTGCAGAGAAAACAAATAGTTTCACCGAAATTTAAAGCAATATTGCCACTGATCTTAAAGTCAGTGGGTGTCTAACATGATTCTGCTGTGTTGGGCTTATTATTTTGTCTAGACAAAAGACAAGAGCATATCTCTTAAGTCACATAACAGGTTTGTATCTGTTAGGGAAGAATAGTACTAAGCAAAAAGACTGGAGACAGATTGCAGCAAAGATTTGGTTTCTTCTGAGGGAATGTGAACTATGCAAGAATTACACCACTACCACCTTGTAGAAGAGGCTTCCTGTGACTCCATTAGCAGAAATAACTCTCATGAGTTACACTTTACTTGGCTTTAATGAGCAACAAAGTTTCATTTTAAGCAGTTGGTAAATTCAGAATTTGCAGGCTGGATCATGCTGATTTTTTAAGCATTCTAACAGTCAGAAATTCATTAGCAACTTCTTTTCCCCCTGGGACCCAAAATCTCTGAGGCAGGTATTAAATACTCCCATTTTCAAGAATTCGAAACATATTCATAATGTGTTTCATATTTACTAATTCACTAAAGTTTGATGGCCACTGGAAAGCAGATGTTACAGCTTTCCTGGCAATGTAAACATCTGTGCTAGCTATAAATAAGTGGAGCTCTTCTAATACAAAAATCATTATGAAGGAACAACAAAAAAGCCTCCAAAATAACAACCCTTCAAAGAACTTAGTAAAAATTAACCTGTTCTAAGTAATGTATTTTTACAGAGGTGATCTGAATGCTAATTCTTTCCAGGAGATCATAGGAAGCCTCAGGCTATATTTCCAGACAGTATATACCAGAAGAAAAATAACAGTTACATAAATGTGTAGATTATTACTGGTTGCCAAATAGATTCATTTGATATTTTTATGATCCAACTGTTTTCCATTTAGCAGACACTGATATTTTTGTTCTGCAGAGAAAATCATAACAGACCAAATAAAACATTTTACACAGTGAAGCTGTTCTGCCCTTAAGGTACAGAGTTTTTCCATATTGTTTCCATTTGAAAGTTTATTCAGATTATGAACCCCCTGCTGACACTGATACCTCTGCTCTTTCTCCCTTCCCAACTCTTAAGTCAAATAGTAGGGTCAGCACTTGTACTTTTGCTTTGATTATGTGAAGTCCCTGTGGGAAGATACAGTATATTCTAAATCATCTTTATTTTAAGATCTGCTGTGAGCTTACATATTTGAATGTTTAATTTACAGACATGCTCAGGGAAGTGTTGATGCAAAGAAAACAGCTATTCATACATAACCCAGATCAAAGCACTACTTCTCTGTAGTATGTGCTCTACAGCATCACTTAAATAATTGAGAAAAAAAAAAAAGACTTCCCCCAAACATCTGTAAGTAATTTAAATTAAATTTTAAAAGTCACAGCTGGCTTTTGTGTTACTTTGCCTTTCCTGCAGTCTGATTTTTGTTACCAAATGACCCCGCACCCGACCCCACCATGCTGACTACCTGACCGATGATGCTGATATACAAAGAGTGCTGCAAGCTGAGGATAGCAAGCACAGCCTCAAACCCAGGCAGATGTGGAGGAGTCCTAAACTCACTTTCAACTGACCAGAAGCTACAATACAGCACCAAATGCAGGCCTCTGTGCCCTGCCTCTCAGCTGTGCTTGGTGGCATGGGTTTGCCATGCTGCTGGCTGTGCCTACACGACATCAACCAGCTTTTAGCAAAGGCAAATCAGCTTGCACCTGCCTGCAATAATCCCATTACTGACACATCTATTACAGAAAATAAATGCGGAGAGTAAAGTTAGGTGTCTTTCTGAAGGCATGATTCACCAGCCGAAGTACCTTTTTAGACTTGGAAGTCAACACGGTGACAAAGAGGCATCAGCCTCGTCTCAGGAGGAAGAACAAGGGTGATGGACGTCAGTCAGCATGAGCAGTTTCAGTGCAGACAGAGCTACAGCATTACAGAAACAGACATGTCATTTCTATTTACATTATTCAGGCTTGCTGTACAACCCTTGCTCCAGCGTGTGAGAAAAACACATACCTCTGTGGGCAGCCCTGAACCAGAGCAGAGAACAGATCCTGCCATTAAATAACACAGTCACCAGAGAGGGGAATATTTTAACTGGATCCCAGTTCAGTTCACTTTATAGTATTGCTTTGGGCAAGAACAAAGAGAGGGTGTGAAATATTTTCACCTAATATTGCTGCCAAACAGTTTTTAATATTGAAATATACCCTGAGTTATGGTTTTGATTAAGTTAATATTCATATATTGTTGAAAGATAAGCTCAGCACTTTAGGATTGCTCAGCATGCCAGATTAAGAAATTAACAGCAAACCCAAAGATTTTATTGAGGCTGCTGTTTAATGAGCCAACAATAATCCTAGTAATAATACCTTAGAAGAGTGAACAACTTAGTCGCTTTAACTGAGGACTTTAAGACATTACAGGACATGGTACAGCCCATTAAGCACAAGCAAAGGCTAGGTAAAGAATCACAGTAAATGTAGTAAAATTTATGAACTAATTTTGAAATGTCAAGACATTCTTTCACAAGCTCTTGGGTGGACTGATAAAAAGGCTGAAATTTGCTGTGGTTTTAAATGTTTTAATAACTGCAATACAATAGGTGGATATTCATATTTCCTTGAAGTAGACTTTGGTTATAATGACTTTCCTCAAAAAAAAGGAAAAATAAAATAAAAGCAAAGAAATACAGTTGACATACCAGTAATAGAAGCAGAGTATACCTGAAGCTAGTATTAAGTGGTCCAGTTTCTAGATAGATACTTTATTTCATTGTACTTTTAAAAAGAGAATAAATCCGAATTGTCTCAGATATATATATATTTAACCCATACTTTTCACTTTATGTATCTCAGATTTTGATTGAAGCTGACAGAAATGCAAGGTACCATGAAAAGTATGAAACCATCTTGCAAGCTCCCTTCCTCATGAACTCCCACTGACTTCAGTGAAATTATTATTGCTATTGATTACTAGAAATTACTATTGCCATCTTCTGGTGCAATTGAAAATTGGAAGCTGTTCTTATTAAAACATGTGTTGAGATTGCTGATGTTATCTGATGCTGGGAATGGTACTGTTCCTTTTGTAATGGAACATGAAGTGTATAATAGGTGCATTTTTCCTATAAATAAATAGCTGTGTTTCTCCCAAAATTTTTTTTTAAACTTGATATATACAGAACTCAGAAAAGGTCTTGGAAAACAGAAAGAGGGTAACAGTGATGGCAGATCAAGCTCACTAAATTTCCTACACTTTTAATGTAATCTTCTGGGATAATTTAATGGATTGGCTGTGTTTGGCTAAGTTTCTAAGAATAATAAAAGTTTCTGTATAGTATTTTTGAGAAAAATTGACATCAACCTTGTCCAGGCTTTCAAGGATTGGAACTCTACCAAAACAAACAAAACAGCTTGCACCTTAGATGGGTAATAGTCAAATATCTGATGCTAAAAGCAAACACTCATGGTTCTAGACAGACAAGTAAAAAGGAGATCTTTAGGCACATTCAAATAAAAGACCCTTGTGCAATATTTATTCTCAGTGTGAAAGGAAAAAAAAAAAACAAATCAAAACCCCAAAACAGGCCAGCCTACTTCAGAGCGATCTGCTTGTCAAAACTACTTACAAAGATAATAAAACCCACCAATTAATGAGCTAAATCTTTACGTATGAAAGGCTGCTAGAAGTGTAATACATATTCCAGGATAAAGGATATTGACACATTTTTAAGTATTTGATAAATATTGCAATGCTTCATGGCTGCAAAGTAAAATGAACAAGTTTCAGCCTTGAAACAGGTCAATGAATATTGAGTCAGTAAGGATCAAGTCATCAGGGAATTTTACTTCATTTGGTGGCTTTATATCACTATGTATATGCTGCCACATAAGTACAACTTTCATGCACCAGTAACTTTGTGAAATTTTATGGCCTGCATCATATACCCAAGGTGTTTTCAGGTTTTCAAATCTGCACATCTGTAAACTAATTATACAGAAGGGAATGAAATGCACTTGCTCACCTGCTTAGGTTCAGGAGACTGATTTCAGAGTTTTCAGACACTTCATTTCAGGATGAAAAATAAACAGAACTTGTTCCACTGGGAACTCTTCCACTGACTGCAGTGGCTCTAAATAAATTATATATGCTCCTTTGTTAATAGGTAGTAATACTTAAAGTCAATTCTTAAATAACTGGAAATTATTCAGCAATAAAAGAGGTTTCTATTTGCTCTAAGATTAAATACATAATACCCTCAAAGAAGTGTGTGGGAATAAAAGGGGAAATGAGGAGAAAAATCATGCAGGATGATAAATTGAGCCTTTGTTTTCTTTCCAGATCCAGTACCAGACCAGAAGATAATACAAAAAAATAGAGCCATTATTATGCTTACCCACCTACAGTACATAATACCTTAATGTTTCAGATGCTCTATTGACCCAGAACAAAGATGCAATCTTTCTGAATTGGTCAGAGATTGATCACAAACAGCTTCTCAGTATGATGAAATCATGAAATACACAGGAGGTATCCAACTCTGGCTCGTTCAAGTGAGACCCACTCAGCCCACGCACTTCAGTTCTCCTAGGGATATCAGTTCCAATGAGAACTCATTTCCCTTTCAGTGGAAACCTAAGGAAGTAACCAAAGAGGTTGGCTGAGGCAGTCTAAAAGCCCTCCAGGTCTCCAAAGGGTGGCTTTCTAATATATGTTTATTTTTCCTTCAGGTAAGTATATTGTATTACCAAAAGACAGAGGGTCAAGCTAGCACATTAGGTTGTGTTCCAAAAAAAGATTACATGGTCCTGACCTTCTCATTCTCCTGCCCTTCTTTTTCTCCTTCCTTAGTGTACACCTCTGAGAAGCACCTTCTTCAACTCCTCCCTCGTTTGTACACCCCAAAATGCAGACAGGCAGACTCATATGGCTGAAACACATGCCTCAGGGAACTCCAGACTTTCTCTGAGCATGGGAGGACACAGTAAATTTCTAGAGAAGAAAGCTGAAGTGGGTCTATGTAGAATTATTGGTTGGATGGCAAGAGCCTTACAACCTGTATTCGATTAACTACAAGACAGATAGATCTTTTGCCTTCCATAAATTATGCATTATCAGGCAGCCACTTAACTGATACTCCTGAGTTTTAACCAAACCTCATTAGAGCAAATTTTTTCCAGCCTTCCTTCCTTGAACATTCTTGCTGTAAGGCTGCTTCTGAATTTTACCTGCTAGCTGGCTGCATACACTGTGCACTTGTTATTGGATCTAGTCAACATTTATCTTTGTTTCTGTCTTCCTTATAATTTATAATTTAAACAAAATGTAGACAATTAGTTATATTTTTATAAGGCTATTTTAACCGATTTTTCTTAATTTTTAGTTTCAGGAATCAATTTCTTTGCCTGAAGTGACAAAAAGATTGCCAAGTTTTATGTTGCAGATATATTAATATTTATCTTTTCTTTCTTACTTTGCATATATTTGTTCTAGCAAATACTGTACTTGTCCTCTAGACCATAGACAGAGGAGCTCTCAATTTTCATCCCTCAATTCTCAGAAATGCTTGCTTTTGTAGTTCAATCCTCTAATCAGCCTGTTTACCTTCTGAATTGACACACAATAGTCTGGGGAGCATTCATCCACCAGGAAACAGGGGACATCTTAAGCACTTCAGATTTTCTTTTTAAAGGCATTCATTTATTATTATTATTATTGAAGCAAACCAATTACCCTAATTTTAACATTTTGTTGGATCTGAGTCAACCATTACAATTGCCCATCATCTGCTAAAGACATAAAAAAAAAAAAAAATTAAAATTCTCATGGATGACAAATATTTTGGCAGCCATCCACCAGTCTCTAAAAACCCTACTTAAATTTTCATATCAGTCAGGGTTTTCTAAAGTTAATCTATTAAATGCACAATTACTTTCAAATAACAGTAAGTCAATGGCTTGAACCCTTCGAAGAAGCACAACTGAAACTGAAGACAGCATTGCTGGAAGAAGTGTCCAAGTGTTCCCATCACAGCAAGGGCTCCTGTGAGTGGAACAAGACTCCACTGAGCTGCATACTTTACAAATCCAGAACAAAAAGGTGGTTCCTGTCCAGACTTTTAAAAAGTATTTTATTTCCTGTATTGTGGTCACTTCATTTTCTGTGAAAGACTAATAAAAACTGGCTACCTTCCAATACAATTTCCCCATGGTTTTTCAATAGAAATATATGTTTCCCAGATGAAGTGGTTTGATTGTCTTCTTGATTCCAGCACTGACACCGCAGGTCATTTTAGGACAGTATCGTTACTTCCCTGCTTCTCAGGTTTCCCATACACAGAAAGGAAAAATAATGTCTGTTTTAAGCACCTTGAGATCTATTGCTGGAAAGTGTTCCTCGTAAGCAGTTATTTGTTACTATATATTATCTACAGTGGATTATTTTTTTAAATAATAAAATTTGAGCATTTCTGAGGAGGATATTTTGTTACTCTTCACTCCCATGAATAAGGTATGACAGCAGTAATGGGGAGATTTGTTTGCTGGTTTGGGGTTTCCTCCCCCAATACTTAGCATCTCTTTCTCTCTCTCTTCACTTTCCATTAGATTTTTTACTTATTTTTTAAAAGATTTGTTCTTCTTATATTTTTTTTTTCCATTTTAATGACCTTTCCTTTACCATTAACCTTTTCATTGATGTGAAAGAACATAAAGATCTACATAAAATAAGATTAAACAAAACCTGTAAACATAGAGGAAATTTTCTTTGTTACTAACATGCAGCATTCTCTAACCAAATTTGCCAGAATCCTGCTCCTTTGTCAAGGTCTTGTCTAAAAATCATTTTCATCTGCCTCTCACCAGCACCCTCTTTAACTAGAAAACACAAGAAGAAACACGGTTTTCACAGATACACCCCTAAGGCCTGTAAAGAATGAACATTTTGCTCACGCCCCTGTGAAACCTCAGCTCTCATGTCCATTCATAAAATCAGTGACTTACTTAAAGGAAGGAGAGGGACTTACCAAAGCTTTAGCTATTTGGAGGGAATAGGTAGGACTTCCCATTTAATTTTGCTTCACTGATCTCTCACATTAAGCAAGCGAAGACAACTAAGGTGAACAAAGGAAGAAGATCAAAGAAGTTAACCTGTGCAGTTTTCCTTCTAAGAAAGGACCTATGCAGTGGGTTTTATTTGATAGCCTTATGAAGAAAGGTCTTTAGGATGCTTAGGGCACAAGATGGAATAGAGACAGCAGACTAATAGATGGATTTAGTAGAAGTTTGAGAGTGCATATACACTGCGCCCTCAAAATCTTCCCAAACCTCCTCTGGTGGCCACACATGGTTGTCTCCTGGCTATTCTATTCAGAATAGTTGCCTGGGTAGAAAACAAATGGGGGGTGAAAAAAAAAATAAAAAAAAAAGATATCATAGTACCGTTTGTACTCAAACAAAAGCAGATTCCATGTGGGAAAAAGGGAAAAACCTGAAAGCAGCTGGGACCTGAAAGACAAGAAATTTACATACATGCTGCTGCATGTTTGTCTTTTCCATGACTGTGTTGTAGTGATTTCATACGCTACTGAATATTCGTAGACAGCGGCTACCTCTCAAACTGCCCATTTAAAGCCTTTGCTTACTAGTGAAAAATAAGATTTGTGAAAGCATGAAAATATTTTGCTAAATAAGTTAGGCTCTAGAGTTTGCAAATTGATAGGGGAATATTTCACTCTTATCAATGAAAGTACTGTTTTGTACAAGACAATAACAAAAGAAAACAATGTAAGTTACTCTGAAGTAACTTACGCTACAAAATAAATTATAGCCAAGTATTGCATAAATACAGCACATGTGGTCTGTACTCTATAAAGAAGATTCACCACAGTAAATTTCAACCAAAGTTTGTTTGCAAAACATACGGAGGAATGTGGATTTTAGCTGTGCCTTCAACTGTAGTTTCCACCACTGTAAATAAACCCTTTTTCACAAGCTTTTCTGGATTTGTTTTCCTGAAAACCCTATAATCTTTATCAAAATTAATGTTGTATTCAAACACATCTTTAGCAAGAGAACAAGAAATGTTTTCTGTATTATTATATTGCTAAAAAGAAGATAAGTTTATCAAAGACAACATAACACATAGGAAGTCAGATAAATTTTCAATAATCCCAGTTGCTGCTTTGCATGTAGAGGTCTTGTGAGTTGGGTTAGTTGAAGAGGCAGGGAGGTGTAGAGAGTTTTATTCTATGAACAAATGTAATATGGATTAATGAGAAGTCTCATACTAAATTTTGTAAAAGGAGGGTTGCTTTCCTTTGTTTTTTTTTTGTAGTACAGTCATATTTGTATTTGGAATACTATGCAGCTTGTGACACTGGGAAAATTATATTACTATGTAGCGTAGGCTTATAAACAAACATGAATCCTTTTTACAAGTAGCTTTGTACAACAGAAAAAAAATACGGTTTTATAGTGTAGAATAAAACCCAAACAAAAATCCACAGAAAATTTCCTGGACATGTTGCCACTGTTGATGCCATCTCCCATGAAAGAAATATGTTTTTACTAGGCACTATTTATTTAGTGAGGTAAAACTTGTAAATAAAATACATTGACAGTTTCAATTTAGAAATAAATATTGACAGCTAATAAGTACCTGACACCATGGGAAACAGAACTGAAGCAGCAATAATCAGATGAAATTGCATTAAGAAAAAATAAACCACAAGAGAAGGCAACAAACACACAAAGTTAATATTCACTATATTAACAAACACATTGTAAAAATAAGAGAGAGAAAGCTTGTTTCAATTAAAACAAGCGCAGATGTTTCAAGACTGACAGTATTAAGGGCATCTTCTGTGGCAATAAGATTTATGTGTGCTTCCTGGCAAATTTCTCATCACTTTCAGTTCAAATTGCTCTCCTGTGGGGCTATTTCCACATCTCTAAGCTTATTAAGAGTTTGAGGTATTTTTCATTCAAAAAATTATTTCTCTTAATATAACATGATTCCCCAATCAAAGAAATTGTGTTTATGGTTACGCTGCTATGCCTTTCCACCACAGCTTTACAAATAGGAACAATCTGTTTGCTGGCTGGGAAGAAAATTTAAAAAACAGAAAAAATAACACAATCAAGACAACACTCCAACATTTTTGTTCCCATAACAGTTTCCTCACCCTTTATTTTTTATTGTCTTTCTGTACTGACTGATCTTTCACATATTTAGATTCTCTTCGGCCAGTTGCCCAAACAGCCAGTAATGCTATAAGCTCATTGACGTCCTCTGCACAAAGTGTTTTGCATCTGCCCTTCCCTCCCTTCCTCTGAATTGCCCCCTACTCCCTCTGACAATTTTCATTTTCATTTTGGAAGTACAGTCAGTGTGCAGTATCACAGTGAAAAAACGATCATGGGAGAGGGGTTTTGCCACCTTCTCACCAGGAATCCAAAAGAGCAGCTGGAACAAACATTGCCTGCTGCAATTTGGGACCACTGCAGCAGACAATTCTCTGGCAAGCCCAGGTCCTTGATATGCTAAGATTTGAAGTCAGGAAGTCTTTTACTTTGTAGTCTTACATGAAAAATCTGCAGAGCAACGAGGAACACTGGAAGTGAAATATAAAGGTAGGAGAGTAGAAGTTTCCCTCTGTCAAGAGATTAGTACTGTAAAAGTTACCTACTTGTTGCTAGATACGGCATTACATGAAGCCATGGAGTTTTTTTTGTTTGGCTGTTTTATTTTATTTTAATCTTTGTCCTTATCTGCCCAAAATGACAGCATATCGCAGGTACAACCACACATACACTTTTTTGTTTCTTTTTCTTGTACACAAGCCAGTATTACCCCCCACCTTGAATTACTCCTGTAAAACAAACACTTCTGCACTAACTAGTTTCTTTCCCTTCTTATGCATAATATTCTCTAAGCTGCATGCAAATCTCCAGTAACTGTGATTATTATCAGCAAAGGATAAACCCGCAAGCATCAGATCCCAAGCTTTGTAGCCCACCATCACCTTTCTACCTCTGTATTATTTAAAACCTACCACCTCTAAACCTACCACCCCTAAAGCACAATTGGAAGTCTAGTTTAATTAATCCTTTTCAAAAAGGCAGCATTGGTTTGCTCCAACTCGTTTTATACACTACAAAGAATAAAGCCGAGGCCATACTCTCCTGGTTACCACAACATGATAACATGCACTTGTATCAGGCCATCTGGCTATCTAATTGTATCTTGTAAGCATGAATCTAAATTAAATGTTTCTGTTTGTGGATAGCACACTTTGAACAATGAAAATACCAGATGATCATTCACCAAAGTAATATTACATTAAAACTTTATAATAACAAGCAAACTCATGCTGACAAGCACAGCTTAATAACATTGTCATTCATCATAATTAGGAGCTTGAGAAAAATTTGATGTTCTTCTCTTTGTATATATCCCTTTCAAATGTACTTGATTTCCTTTTAAGATTTAGTTTTCTTTAGAGATCATTAGTTATTGTTCAGACAAGGAAAACAGGAAATAAACAGCAAAACATGTTAACTCTTCCATGAAGTTTGCAAATGCAGTGGATCACACTGAGAACATACAAAAGAAAACACATAACTAAAGGTACCTATTTCCCAGAGAAAATGAAAATTTTTAAATCCTTTTAAATTAATGTTACAAAGGGTTGATGTCCTTCTCTTATGATAGAACCTGAACAAGTTGATAATTATTCAAATAATTTGTAGTCTATAAGAGAGGTTCCATCCCACAGGAGACATCGGGGTTTTGATCTACATTCATATCAGTGCAACTGGGACACATTCCTTGGAACCACCATTGTAAGCTATATATGAGTTTAGAGGGTGCTGCTAAGCATAACCCAGAAACTGTATTATCATCAGGTTTTAGGGTGGCTTTTAAGCAGTATTATTGCTAGCCATACACATTTGTGGTAAGAAGAAAGTTGTTGCCGGAAATAATTGGAAGAGATATCCTCAAGCATCAAATACAAAAGAATAGAAAAAGGGGGAGGGAAGAAGAAAAAGAAAAGAAAGTGTGAACAAAAAAAATGTTATATATACACCCAATCTACAGAAGAATCTGGCTTGTGAGGGAGACACAAATCCCTAGTCTGTTGGGATCCAGTCTTTGTAAACTCAATTTTCATGCTGGATTAACTCCTGATGATGACTTCAAAGGGGCCAGGTTTTCACCTCAAATGTTCAAAGTGAAACTGAAAAGAAAAAAGCCCTCACAAGACTCTCCAACCTGTTTTTGATGTGGAACATGCTGCACAGGATGACTGGGACTCACTGAGCTGCCCTGATCCTCTAATCTACATTGTTCAAGAAAAGGACTTTGAAATTCATTTTGTGGTGTAGAAGTATTCTGTGGTGCAGATGATTATGTAACCTGATATAACCTTTTATATAACTTAACATGTAATCATCAGATTCTGTACAAGGGAAACAGCCAAACTGTGTGGGATAATGCCTTATTTGCAGCATCATATAGATTCACAGAGATATGTCTGATGTGTACTCTACGTATTATTCAAGTGTAGGCGGTTTTACAGATAACTTAGTTACATGTGTTATACAAATATACTTTTATTCTTAAAAAAATTGCATTCTGGACCTTTTGTGCACTTCAAGCTTTCTGTATTTTATTTTTCCTGTCATGTTTAAAGCAATATATCAAGCTGAGCTTCATACTTAAGTCCAAACATGGAACAGGTGCAACTTTATGTTTTGACTACGAAACATTAGGCTCTGTATCAAAAGCTGACAAAAATCTTTTTGAAATAGAATGCTTGTTACAGGGGAGCAAATTGCAACAACAACAAAGAATCACATTTCCTATCTTTCAGCAAAGCGGAGGTGGTAACGATTCTTCTAATGGTAAGATGATAATTGTCATGTAATGTTATAATGTCTTTGCTTGGAGGTGCTTTTTAGTTTAATTTTTTATCATCTTTTCTGAAAGGCTATACAACCAATAAATTAGGTACTATACAAAGTTTGGCGAGCAGGGTGTGAACACTGCCTGAAGTCAATACTGAGACAAGAGACTTCAGCCAGGAGAACATCACTGAAGAATCTAGCCAGAAATCAAATGGATACCTAAGGATGAAAGGTGATGATAATCTATGAAGAAATATTTCAGAACACAATTCCACATATTTCTTAATAAAATTACAAAGTTGGTTGTTTCCACATTGGAAAGTGCTTTTGACAAGGGTCTGTATTTGGGGTTAATGTCTGTGTCTAAAAGGCAAGCATTAAGGAATAAGAGAAAAGCTGGCTCAGAAAATTAACAGACCAAATGAGGAAAAACAAATGAGTAGTTTTAAATGGGTCCACAGAACAGTAAATAATAATGAATCATAAAAAGAATATTTTTCATTTAAATGCTAATATTACCTTTGTCTTCTGGAAGTAAAGAAAACTAATAGGAGCAACCTTAATGTATTTATATCAAGCTAAACAACCAGTAGCTACAGCAGGACATTTACCACTTCATGACCAAGAAGGACATTTCATAGCTATGTAATTTTGCAGCTCTTTGTGCTGAAGTAAACATCCTACGGTTGTTTCTCTTTACTCCATTACCCTAGGGTGAACCTGAAACACCCAGAAGCATATACAGGAATACAACAGTGCTCCTCCATAGAGGGATACTTCTGCTCAAATAGTATGTGACTTGATATGGAGCTAACCATGCTCTAAACTCAGCTGTGTGGCCTCTCTCACCCTACAGCCTCTGCTGTGGATATTCAGGTGCATCTTTACCAAAATGGCGATCCCTGTTCAGAATACATGAAATAAATTGTTTGGAACCAACATCCATCTTGGTAATGTTTCTGAAATCTCTCCCACACCTTTGCATAAAAGTTCTTTGGCACCTGCACTCTACTTAAATGCTGGAAGCTGCATAAACCATCCTAAATTACTCTGGTCAATAGCATGCAGAATTTTGCTAAAAGCTGCCTTTTAAATGGAGGAAGAGTTTGGGAGCTGGAGGGTAGCTGTTGGAAAGGGAAAAGCAGAACACAAAAAATGGCGCTTTGGGTATCACTATATTGCTGAAGAACTGAACTAAAACATTCATGCAGGTGCCTGGGACACCAGTAGCTAGTGGGGGGCATGCCCAGGCTCTTTCCAGGCAGAGGGAGGACATAGCTCCAAGAGAGAGAGGACCATCCTTAACTGGAAGCTGCTTAGGATGGGCTCAGTCATACCATGCTGCTGGAGAGGCTGCCTGGCAGATGAAGGTAGTGAACAACAATAATGGAGATAACGTCCTTCACCTGAAAGCAAAACACAGTGCTTCCTTGTCTTTCTCAATACAGGAATAAGAATAAGAAGGTATTTTCAACCAATGCATGCTTGCAAGAGCTCACTGCTACCACGGTTTGCAAGGGTTACATGACCATGCGGTACAGAAGAGGATGAGATACGTCCATGAACACAGGCTCTGGAAGGGTTAGCTTCTGCTCACTGACATCCCTGGACTGATCTTTGCCAGCATGTAGCCTGTGAGAGGGAAAAGACTAGAAAGAAACAGAAAAGGACTGTAAAAGGGACAAAGGTGACTTTTTGCATGCACTCATTTTTGCTTTTTTTTTTTTTTTTTCCCCTGTCCTGGGTTCAGCAGCAGCAGTCATTTTTCTCCTTCTTAGTAGCTGGTGCAGTGCTGGGGTTTTGACTTTCAGCCTGGAAACAGTGCTGATAACACTGATGTTTTTAGTTGTTCATCAGTAATGTTTACTCTGACCAAGGACTTTCTGAGTCTCATGCTCTGCCAGTGAGGAGGGGCACAAGAAGCCGGGAGGAAGCAGAGACAGGACACCTGACCCAGACTAGCCAAAGAGGTATTCCATACCACAGCACATCATGCCCAGTACGTGAACTGGGGCGAGTTACCAGGAAGGTCTAGATTGCTGCTCAGGTGAGGCTGGGTATCAGTCAGTGGGTGGTGAGCGGTTGTATTCTCTTCCCTTGTTATTTCCCTTATCGCTACTATTACTGGTGCTAGCAGTAGTGGTTTTGTGTTATACCTTAGTTACTGGACTGTTCTCCTCTCAACCTGTGGGAGTTACATTCTTTCGATTCTCCTCCCCACCCCTCCGGGAGCTGGGGGAGTAAAATGGGAGTGAGCGAGTGGCTGCATGGATCTGAGTCACTGGCTGGGCTTAAACCGGGACACCGCCTTAACTGTTTGAGTCTATCCGCTTGTAAAAACTAAAATTAAGCTACGTAGGTCTTTCTTCTGACCTGATAAGGGATCTCTTCATGTATTCCATTACAAAATTATGATGCTATACACCAAAACATTTGCTCAGTTGTCAGGGAGAGATAAAACTGCAACCAAGAAGTACATACAAATTAAAGTTTGAATGTTCTCTCATAGCATGTTTGATTAAAAATCTTTTAAGTAGCCATTTATCCAAGAAATCTATCAACTCAACTAGCATTCAAAAGCTTGCTAATAAAAATGTACCAACAGGAAATCAAAGCTATGGCCTAAAAAATTTTTAATTGTGGCCTCAAATCCATTGTAATGCTGTGTAGTGAATCATATATGTGGATATAGGAGCACTCAAAGTAACAGCGTATTTCCAGTACATAAGAAATTGAGTCCCAAGTTCTTGCTGTGTCTTCTCACTGTGATGCTTCAGTCTACAGTTTGCATGAGAAAGAGCTCATTATGCCCCACATGATCCCAAATGCCCAGCAGAGATAACAGTCTAAATCATTTGTTCTCTTTAAAATAATTTATTCATAGGTAGGAATATGAAAATGTGCCCTTTGTGAAGTTTATCTGTATCTATAGCAAACACAAATTAATTCTTCCTCTTTAGGACTGGGAAAGTTTGACTGAGGCATTAGGGATTTTTTATTAACCTCCATTAATGCAGTAGTCCTACCACTTGATAACAAATAAAAATGGATGGCTAAGAAGTTTCTTCTTATTAAAAGGTGTGAGTGAGTGCAATTAAACATGCCCTACATATCTCAAGATACATTACATATTCTAACACGGTTCAGGGTTAATAAGGAATTATGTGAAATTTATTAGTCTGTTGACTAGTGATCACATATAGAAGATAATTTCTATGGTAGGAGGAACACACAATGACTGCTCTTAATTTCCCTTGCAGTTTTGATTTTTTTTGGGGGGGATTTCTACAGAATTCTGAGATATCCCACAGCAATTTAGTTTTAATTATATCAGTAAATAGCATGATAAAAGCCCTTCTTCTTTTTCATAGTATTCACTGAATTGCCTAAAGATCTACAAATATTACATACTGCTATATGAAAAAAATATTGAAATCTGTATATTATGCAAACCTCTGCAAAACCTTTGTACTTCTGCTCATTTTCAGTTCAGAGTGTGTTTCAACTGCTTTATATCAGTCCTTATTTGGATTTAAAACAAAAAATCCAGTCCAAACTTTCAGTGGTTTCAAGCTCACATGCTTTCAGAACCAATTCACATTTAACAAATAAAAAATAAATTAAAATGGTCTAGAATCTAACCATATAAACTTTTAAAGGTGAGGAATAATGCATAAAAGAACTGGGGAGAAAACACCAGCCCACACTATTTGACATAAAGCAATGAATTAGAAGTGGGGGAAGGAACCATGAAAATACATCAGAGAATGTAAAGAAAATAGATACAGTATGCTATTAATATGACATTGAAGAAAGCATGCATGCAATGTTATGCCATTTAAAAGCTAAGTCAAGATAAGCCTGCTTTATGTGTCATTTAGAATGAATAGACTGTATTAATATACAGTCCATATTTTAAAATTACCTCTAAAATGAAGTGAATACTGCTTTTGCTCCCAGCACAAACCAAACTTCTTTATCTGCACAGTAAAACCAGAGTACTGAGTCAGTTGCAAAATAAAGCTCCTTAGCTGAGATAAAAATTCAATGAAGAAAAATCATCCCTCATGATGAAATACTGAAAACGAATTAATTTTAGTTGCTTTTGCTCCTTGCTAGAAGGCTAATTATAAAAGCATAATTTAATTTTGAGAAGAGATTTGCTAAATTTCAAAACCGAATGCAAGTTCATCAAACAAAGACTTCTAAGTGTTAGGTGCTAAATCTAAAGCTCAACCCCTTCTGTACCAGTTTTCTGCAGACGTCCAATTACCTCACGCATATAAAAGTTTGTGCATATGTTTTAATAGGCCATTAGGAAGGTTATTTCTATGATGAAATATGCAATGCTATAACAATCATTAAACTGAATGCAATTAGTTAGCTGAATCTGAATGCAATAATCAGGTAAACTGCACTTTCTGACAATATGTTGTCATTCACTATTTGAGCTACCCTGGGTTCATTGGTCTCACTACCTAGTCAAAGGAAGCAGATGGACCAGGGACCCTGGTGTTTGGTGGTATACAATACCCTCCTGGTTGTGGACATTCGCTTTTGTCCAAAGTCCAAAGTTCTTGGCCAAAGCTAGCAAGAACTCCCAGAGCTATGACAGACAGAAATAACCCCATTAATTTGTAACAGGCAAAAAGACTGTGATTTAAATTGCTGCAATGACCCATTCATTCATGTTATCCATGTTTATATTGCAGCTTGGACTGGTCAAAAAGGTTTACTGACGTACTCAGCCACTCCAAGGCAGAAGCAACCAAGGAACTACATTGTTTTTACAATAGCATCCAAATTACTGTTTTTTATAAAGAATATAAACTTATTTAACCATATTTCCAAACTGAATATACAAACAGTTCTCAAAAGAAAAAATCCACATTTTAAGATAATGGAGGTTTTTCTCCTGTAGCGTTGTGGGGTTTTTTTAATCCCTTCCCTTTGTGGCCTTTTTCAGCCTTTTTTCTGACATTGGGAAAAATGAAAAGAAAGAATATACCTCAAACTCAAACAAGTTAAGACTGAATTTTCTTTAAAAACAGATAATATTTTCCCTCCAAATTTCTCAAAAAGAATAGGAAAGGTCTCTCATTTAAGAAACTGTAATTAAAAATAGTAATATCATACACTGTTTAAATATTATTTCCATAAAGAATTTTTTCCTAAATGTCTAAAATAAAAGGCAATGTATGAAATAATACAGTAATTTCTTCTATTTACAAGAATATAGAACTAGATCTATGAGATTATTTTTGATTTTCTGAGCAGCATTAAGATACTGCAGTGATCGGACTACTAAGACTAACGGGTCGGCAGAAAATACTACAGCTAACAGCAAGTATGACATCCATCATAGCTTGTATTCATGGCCCACTGGAAAAGTGAAAACAGCCTAATTATATATTTATATCTACACATTATTCCACCAGAATGTTTTATGGGAATTGCTGGACTTTGCAAGTAACCCCTTGGAATCTACATGTTTTCATTACCCCTGGTCATCAAAGCACTGCTGTTGTAAACTGAGACCATGTTTATATTTTCCTCTTACTTTGTGATAACTGGATTGTTTCAAAACTTATTTGTAAGCATTACATTTTGGACCCTTAATTTAATCTCACTGCTACACCAATCAATTTTTAATTACATGCTTTCATCCTTTTAAGTACAATTTTGAAGCTCATTAGATTACTTTTTGTTATGTGTCAAAGAACTGAAATACATTGATTAACAAATCAGTTACACCTCAAAAGTATTATAATAAAACCTTTGCTTTCTGATTTTTCTTGACACTAGGAGGAACAGCTTGAAACTAAACAGTATGAGGGAAAAATAAAAGTGTTGTATTTTTGGTTTTGATCAAACAAGTTACAGGCCTGATTCATTCCATTTAACAATTTATATATCCCCACCGCCTAATCTGAAAATCTGGTTAGGATTGAACAGCTTTATCTGGATTCCCTAGACTCATTCTTACCTGAGTGATATGATGATCGTAGAGGTCTTTTCCAACCTAAATGATTGTATGATAGCAGTCTGTGACAATAAGTTGAGTTTCTCTTTTGAAACTAAGAGCGACCCTGGCTGATGCCTTTCCCTTCACTACTGCTGTGGTGCTTATGCACACATCTAGTTTCCATTTTAAAAATCATCTGAACAATGGTATTTTATATTTTTCATTTTGTCATCTGAAGATGAAATAGCAATGCACAATGTGGAATATAAATACGTAAATAATGAAAAAAGACAGTCATGGGGTCACTAAGTTACTCCAGTCATATCTGACTTAAGGGAATATGAAAGGGTTTGTTCACTTAAGGCATTTGTAATCTATTTGGTTGTTCAGAGGATACAGAGTATATGTAGAATCAAGTGACTGATTGTCCCTAGAGAAAAGCAACTATAGATAGATATCCAAATTCAGATGTAAAAAACAAGTAAATCAAGTCCTAGAATTATGTTTTGGATTGTTTCAGAAAATATGGGCAGTGGCTACTAATTTTCCCTGTTAATTTTTGTCATGGCATTTGTGGATAAATGTGCCTGCATGAGTATGGCATTGCTTATAATAAATATTGGAAATTATATCTCTCTAATGGGTGATATTTTACCTTGAACTTCAGTAGGATCATGCACTTAATTATTGCATATTTCTAGATTAGAAAAGCCAACACATTTTTTAAGGTCACCTTGAAGACCTCTGAAAATAAAACTGAAGATAGGTAAGCACCCAAACCTCTTGGGCAACTTTGAAAACTGCACCTGAGCACTTCTCATCCCCCACTTGTATTTATTGTCAGTGCAAGTATGAAGCTGCTGGAGAAAAGAGGAAAATAAAAAAGCAGCACACTGTTGTAATAAACATCACAGCACATTTTTGGAGAGAACAGTAAATTGCAAAGTAGCAAAATGTTATTACTCAGTTTAGGACTTTATTTTGTCACTTTAACGACTGCTATTCTTGTTTAAAGATCCATGGAATCTTAAATAACTCTGAACTACCAGAATCTCAACTTCAAGTCCCATTTTATGAGATTTCCAGCACTGCAGTGCTCTCTAGAGTTACACTGATGAGCTAGTTCAGTTTTGACCTGAAGCCTGACCATCACCCAAGGAAGTCCCAGGGCAAACCCCAAACCAGTCATCCTTTCTGGATGCTCACGAATCCGCAAGGAATATCCAAGTATACAAGGTTCTCCATAGCTCAGATGTGGTGCTGGTAGTTCATTTGTTTAATATTTGCATCTTTCTAGTAACCGGCCTGTTTCTAGTATCATGTAAAAACATGGGTAAACTTCCTACCTATTCTTTGTTTACTTCTCTCTGGCTCTTTGATGTCTGTCACTTTCTGTTTAGAAACAACTATATTGAAGTTTTCCTCCCTTTTCTATTTCAGTTTTTAGCCAATTTCCAAGGATAAACTCTATCAAGGGATTCTTTTGCTATGCTAATGGAATATTCATGACTCATGATAGAGGTTATTACTGAATTCCCTGAATTATGGCAGCAGACCGTCACCTTTTTACCAATTTTGTATACATTGAAACAGTGAAACTTGAGTTTTTGCAGCAAAACCACTTTTTTTTTTTTTTCTTTATTTTAGGACTTATGTTATTTTTATGTAAAATAATAAGAGAAATACACTCTTTAAGTATATATTGTTAGATCTATACCTAATATCTCGATCTTTTTTACTGACCTATTCAAACTATTAGAAAGTGTATCTATCAATCAGTACTATCTGTTCACACTGTTATAAAATTAAAGAACAAACAGTCATTTAAATTAATATTAACAAATTGAAGTGCATAACAAATACAGGGCAGCACTACTTGAGCACAAATTTAGAAAGGCAATTTATAACAAAACCTCACAGTTAATAAGGATCTTGTTTAACAGCAATTACTTTCTTCAAGTTGCAACATAGCCCTTTTTGCACATCAATGTAATGTACTAGGAAGGAAAGCTTCATGGTTTTCAAAGAGGCCTAAGGATATTTCACTCGGAAAGATAATCCAAATTGGGCCTAAACCCCTTAACTATCTTTCAAAGTCTCACCTTTAATATGGAATATTTATGGAGACTTTGCATTTTAAATTTATCAGTCCACTTTATGATCTTTTTCCATTGCAAAATGTTGCTTTTTCCTTTAAAAGAAATGAGTTGTTCTAACAACATTTATTTAAAACAACAATTATGAGTAATTTTCTGTTGAATCAGCTCTTGTCCAGGTAAACTTTAACAGACGAAGCAGCCCTGTCTAAACATACCATAGGTAAATTCACATTTTCCTTTATACAGTAGTTATCTATTCTGATGTTCCACTCCTAGAGTTTTCAACCTTTTTCTCTGCACCAGCCCTCCTATTGCAAATGCCTTCAGCGTCTCTGCCTTCTCAGGTAAAATGGAGCTCCCTTGATAATGGACTCTGATAAGACATTTGAGATATCAAATCCTTAGCATTCACCACAAAACTCTTCAGATGAGTTCTCAGACCTCTTCGTCCATCTTTTTTGTTAAATGTGCCCTTTCTGCCCTTTAGATGTGCTAGGCAAAGACCAAAATTATTCATTCTTTAACACGTTTATTTTTGTCTCCAAAGCTTGCTTTTAATAACATCCACTACCTACCACAGCAGATGCTGACGGTAAGCAGGCAACAGACTGGAAGTATCTGAGATCAGATACAGCTACTGTTTTTCGAGTCAGTTCAAAGTGCTTAATCACATGTTTAAATCCTATTAAAGTCAAGTGTTTACTTCATCTTAAGCAGGACCTGAGCAAAGCAGTTTGTTTTGAGGAAAAATAAGGGCATGTTTTATGTGAGCAGGACACACCATGATGAGCATTTCATCCCATGTTTGCAACAGACCCAGAGCAAAAGAAATTCACATTGCTCTTTTTTCCAGGTTAACATCAATAATTGTATCTGTGGAAATACTTTGGGCTACTGAAGCTGATATTTGAAAAGCACTGAAGGGTTCATTAGTCAAGTCAACAACTAGAGGATCATAGAAATATTAACAAACATCAGGAATTTGTTATCAAAGCAGAATATTTCTTTTACAATTTTGAACCTTGCAGTCAAATTAAAAAAAATACTGTAACTTCTTTATCATACACCATGTATTTGAGGTATAAATTGCAGTGATATCGAAAGGGCACCAGATCAACATCACAGTTTTCTGCTGATTTTTGGTAAAATTGAACACTAAATGCCACATGCACTTAAACTGGATTATATCTTAATTATACCGTTTGCACATAAAAATTACCATCATCAAATGCTCCATGATTTACCTGGTAACTAACTTTGAAACACTTCAATGAAGCCTGTCTTGTTGAATGCACACTTTTTATTCATTTGGCAGATAGTTGTTCAAATCCTCCAGCAAGTACAATGCAAGTAGGACAAATGTTGCTTAATTTGGTTGGCTACATACATCACAGGGTATTTTTTGCCCTCAGTACCATCAACCATAGAAACATTTCAAGTGCACATAATTAGTGGTTTACAAAAGAAATTAGATCTAACAAAACACTTGCTCCAAGGTTCAGACAAATTGAAGAGTTCTTACTACAACAGTAAGAACAAACTCAGGCAAAATAATGAAAATAAATAATTGCAGATATTTTTTTAATAGCTGTTGTGATCTTGGGGTTTGTTGTTTAGTTTTATTTTCCTGAATACATATTTTGTTAATATATTATTTTTCTCTTCAATCATACAACATGTATCACCTATTTTAAGGACTAGTAAACTTTTTTTACTAATTTCACTTAAAGGTTCAAGGCACCTTAAAGTGCTTAAGTACAAAAAAAATATAGGTTTGCATGCTGTGGAAGAAATAAGTAGAACAAGTTTTCTTTGACAATTATTATAACTCCCTCCTTTCCCGTATTCTGAATAGCCATTTTCACACTATCTTCTTTTGGTAAATAACTGTCCAGAATTCTGTTTAGTCACAATATTCTAATCAAAACATATTCATGGTCAGGGTCTTCATGATATATCAGTTTCTTCTACTCCTTCCTTTTACTTTTTTGTTGGCTTGTTTGGGTTTTTTTTCTTTTTTTTTTTTTTTATAATCCCCCATCTTTTCTTTACACCCTCTCCTTAGTAAAAATTATGCTGCTGCCATCCATTGGGCATTTACTTAATTTTTACACTTCCCCACAACACTAAATGTTTCATAATAGTGAAGTTTTCCCTATGATACATTGATTGGTTATTCTCACTAGTCTCCTGTATAAAACCAGGATCAATATAGTTTTCTGACTGTTAACACATTCAAAAATAAAGGGTTACGTCTTCTTATATGCATGTATGTTCCTGATTTATACCAGCTTAAGTGTCTGGGAAAAATCATATACTATTATCTAGGCAAGCAATGGTACGTGATTTCTGTGCAGACTTTCTATGGGAGAAGATGTGGGGGAAATTCTGTCAGTTCTTCCTGTAGTAGAAGAGTTGCATGATGAAAGCAGGGCAGCTGTAGAGATCTGGTAGCCTCCATAAGGCCTTCAGGTTAATACATGAATTAAAAGAAAAAATGAAACAAAACAAAACCAACAAGCAAAAAAACCCCACAACAGCTTTTTGATCCATATACCCAGTGATGCACACCCAGACCTCTTCTGCATTACTGTCAAAAGCATCTGAGACTAACACCAAGCAAAGGAGGATAGGCCTGAGAGGATTCTTCAATTTCTGCTCTGTTCCCCAAAAATTCTCTCTTCCTTACTCTTTTCTTCAACCTGTGAAGCCACACATACTATACTGCCTGTGAGCACTCTATGCCAAGCATGGTAACAGACCAAGAGCTCCTCTAAATGGCAAAATGACCTGACTTCCTAGTTCAGTAATCTACGTCATGCAGTGAGCATAATAATTTGCAAGATGACTCTAACAAAAGTTTTAAAATAAATATTTTATACATATATAATGATCAGCCTTTACATCCACAAGGTGACTTTTTTTACTCTGTAGAGTAGGGAGAAATAGCACACACACAAAAACCCCCACCAAAACAAACAAAAGCCCAGCCACACAGGACCATGCTTCAGCTTAATAATGACCAACCGCTTTTCAAGCAGTCATTCGAGAAGAAGCAATGTAAAAGTATATGAATGCTGGGAAGTATTTACTACAGAATAAAAGTCTTCTTTAAGCAACTCCACTGACAGTCTCTTTGCCATTAGGTTTTTGAGTTTAACTGTTTTTGTGTAGCGCTGAAGAATAAACCTTAAATAAATGCCATCCATAAGCACAACTTGAAACTGATTTCCATGGAAGAGTTGAATTAAAATAATTACTGCATAAATGCTCAGCTTGTCCTGTTTCTGGATTTGAGGCAGCATCTTGGAACTTAAAATAAATATATAAATAAATAATAAAAATTAGAGATTACATGGATTTTTTTTTTTAACATTTCCATCCCTCCCTTTTCCCTGCTCCTTCACCAAACCAAACGGCTTACACAAACTCGTTCCTGAAGCTGAGACTTCTGCAAAAAAAAGAAAACCAAAACCCAGCAATGAGTCATACAGGGCACACTTTGCTGGTGATAATGATGGCATCGTTATTACTGTCTCAGTGTCATTTCTGCAAGGCTGTTGCTATTGAATGTCTAGGGATGATCTCACTGGTCATCAATTTATTTAAAGTTGAAGCATTTAAAAATACATAAAATATTGCTGTTCAAAGTAAAAGTTTTTATCCAAGTGTAGTTATCTGTAAAATCTCAGTATAACCTTCTCAAGAAGTCATTTTGGCAATATTTTAAATTTTGAGAATTTTATCTCAAATACTGGTATAGGATTTTACAAGTTTCAAGACTTGTGTTTATATGCATACATCAGAGTTTTATTTGCCTATATCTGTGGGTCTGAGGACACCAGAAAGCATTTTATTATCAGTATTAATGGAGATGATTAATGTAATAATGTCCCTGACATTTAAAATAAAATGATCTATAGGTGGTCAAGAATATATATATTTTTTATTATTATATTTTTGCACTGGAGAGTGTTAAACCCTCACTATTTACTGTAAATATTAATGAAATTCATCTAAGTGGATCGTTTTTCAAACATGAATAACTATTAGGAAAGGAGGTGTAGAGCAAGAGGCTTCAGCTTAATTTATGTTGGAATATTATATAATAGCAATAAAATGCAGCTCCTTTACAAAGACTATCTAAATTTAGTTGATGAGACTGTCTGAAGAACACCTTTTAAAGAGAGGTCTTAGCTAGTTGTTCCATAGTAAGAATGCATCAGACCCCATTAACCTAGTTAAGAATGAGCTGAAAAACACCTGGATATTAAAAAAATGACTCTATCTTTGACATGAAAAATAAGGTCACACTACAAATAAAAAGTCTTTGACTACTAATGGAACAATCTAAGCCTCAAGTATCATGCTTAAAAAAATTGGAAGTTCTGTAAGGATCATTGTGTACCAGAAGCTGGTTAAAGATCAAAATTGAAAAGGCTCTATACATCATGGGAACTTTATGGATCTCTGCTGATTAAGGATATTATTTACAATTATTCTAAATCTCTATTAAATTATTGAAAGTTGGGGGGATGAACCCTTTGTTTTATACCACATTAATCGTGGGCTCAATGATGTTCAAGACACAAAGTAATAGTACTGACGCATACAGTGACAGAACAGATTTTTTGGGCACAAAACCAGGTCTCCAAGTTTAGAAATGTGTCTCAGACAGTAGGCTTGCTTTAAAATAACTCCTTCTTGCATCTGTCAGCTCCCCCTTACATAACTTACACATGAATACAGGTAATTTACAAAATATAAAGTACCTTTGTTTTCTTTTCCCTAAATCTTGTCGAAGGTGGTGAATGCGAACGCTGATGCTGAAACTTTAGCAATCTCCTGACATTAAGTAAAACCTTAAATAAGAACAAAGAAATGTAAATAGGCATGTTATTTTCACTTCATTTATTATAAAATTTTAGAAGTGTTACAGAGGGGTTGGGTGTCTTTTTTTTTTTTCCACATGCTTTGAAGTTTCAGCTTTTGTTCCGAAGGTGGTTCCCACCCAGGGATTGTCCTCCCTTCTCCACTTCCCTTCAGACCGATCAACCCCTGCTGTGTCAGCAGCACATGAGCACTACACTTCTGAAGCTTCCTGTAATTAAGTTCACCTTGTTATATTATAGGTAAACATGCTTGGACTTATTTTGTATACATTAGGGAAATAATAGCTTTTTAGAGTCAATGGTAAGAAGCAACTTGTGCTACTAAAATGCAGTGAAGACTTTGTCCTGTAGTGCTTTTACAAGCAGCAAATTCCCTCAGTGTTTTTGATATTTTTATCAGAAAATAATGAACATTAATTTCTCTTGTTTTCCATCAGAACTTACATAAGTTTACAATAACGTTTGTGTTCATACTGTCTTTTTTGTATTTGCACATAAGATGGGATTCAGTTGACAAAAGCCAAGTATTTGTTTCATTTCAGACACCCTTGGGCACCCTGCCTGGACTCCAGTGCCTTTTCACAAGGTTTCTGGACTCCCTCATGTCCTTTGTCACATTTCCCATTGATGTGAAAACTTTCCTGACATCCTAGGGCAACTTAAAGCTGCATCAGGCACATACATTTTTGACAACTGGTTCCTACTTGCCTAGAATTATGTAAACTTATTTCAGAGTAATTTTCTGGCACAGTTTATGCATGGAAAAAATACTAGCTCAAGATCCTTCTAGGGACAGAAACCCTGACATTTCACACTATGACACAGTAACTAATGGACTAAGGAAAAACTATGCATTCCATCATTGGGGTGTTTTTCACCCTTAATAAGACGCTAATACATAATTCATTGCCAAGTAATAACAGGCTGACTTTGCCTCTTGCCAGCCAGGACAGAGTTCAGCAGCCGGTTTCGGCCTCAACAAAACAACGACTACATATCCATAACAAAACGCTGAGCCACCCAGCCCGACAATGTGGCTATCCAATGGGACACTCACTGTGTCAGTGCTAGGGTCCTGTGAGAAGGCTACTGCCAGCCCGCACAGCAGTACAGTGCCTTTTCGTGCCCTCCTCCGTACACCACCCCCTCCCACCTCCCAGCCAGGCCCAGATTCCCCAAAACACAGGTTTTACCCTGCACAAGCGGCACAAAGTGCACAAAAACCTCTCACCACACTGCCCAGATGGCAAATACAGCAGAAAGCCAGCTCTTTGTTTCTCCAGCCCCTCCTCTCGCTTCCCACCGCAATGGGAAGCATCGATTTGTCAGAGAGCAAGGAGTGACTTTGTGGCTCAGCACAACACAGCGTAAGAGAGTACATTACATTGCTTCCACTGAAATCTTCACACAAGACTGGCTTGAGCTCAGGGCCATTGCTCTCTGCTGCCCCACAGGCCAGCCACAGCGAGCTGCCAGCCATCTTCTGGAACCAAAATCAGGACTGAAATCCGCCTTTGGCTCCTGTGCAGGGGCTTTGAAGGCACAATCTTTCTCTGCCTCAGAAAGGGGAAAAAAAGAAATCAACCACAACTGAAACGAATCCTTCGCATCCATCTTCCCTTTCCATGATGGTATGATCGCACTTGGTTTTGCTAAATCAGACATTCTCAAAATACTGCTGTTTCACCTCCATTGCCCTAACCTCTTGTTTTGGAAATTAAGTTAGAACTAGCGTGGTTTGTCGCATCCTCAGACAACATGTTATGAGGCAATATTTCTGCTTTGTAAAAAGGACTATCCCACTGCAGGCTGAAAAGAGCCTGAATGCATCTCTTTCTGGAAGTCATCATTACCTCAGCTGTTTCGACTGATCATTAAAACTAGCTGAAACTATTACTTTAAATGGGCTTCCAACTACAAAGTTTCACAGGGAATGGTTGCATTTCTTGGAGGGGAAAAAAGAAAAAAGAGAAAGGCAGTTTAAGTATTTCAGTTCATGGCTACTTTCTTGATATTTTGAATTATTAGAAAAAAAGCTTCCATACTTCTGTGGCACTTTCATTTAAAACCTATGTGAAATGAACATCTTCATTAAAGCTGGCCTTGAAACAGCAACTAATGGGAATGCTCAATATTAAGATCCTCCTTTGAGGGACAGATTTATACTCCAAGGCAAACCACATAGGCATTTAAAAGATTTTCAAAACCAGGGCACAGAAAGCTGAGGAATCTTAGCATCTGTGGAAATCTGACTTCAATTTGTAATGAAGAGATCTCTTTAAAACATGGTCTTTATTAAGAAAATAAAAATGGATTCTGACTCTTTGATCTTAAACTGGCATTAAAGGAATCTGGAAATCATGCACCATCAAAAAGGAGGAAGGAGGGAGATGCAAAGAAGATACATAAGAAGAGAGGAGGGTAATAGGCTTAAAGGAAAAAAAAAACCTTACAGGTTTAAATATAAATGTACTATGTAATGTTATTCCTGCTTGCTCTGTTACTTTGTTGGTCTTGTTTAGATGCATGTTTACATACAAAAGGAATGTGCTGAACCTTTTTGATCCATTCAGTTTTAATAGTGAAAGTAATTTTCTCAGGTGGGCACTGAACAGTTGCAATTACAGTTTATTTTGCCAGAGAAATTCTTTTAAGACACTAATGGTAAGAGACATAGGGTAAGGAGTAACAGTGCAACATGTCTCCCCTAAGTTTGATACCAGCAGTTTTATGGAAGACTCACAGATTCCAAACAGTATTTTTCTGTTGAAATCTCAGGGTGGTTTATTTCAAATGCACTTTAACTGAGGGTGATGAAAAATAATTGAAATATTCCAACTGCAGCCATGCAGCTACTTCTGTTCTCGTTCATAAAGATCCATTTAAGCTCTAGCACAATTGTCTTTGGGCTAGCAAAAATGTAAGAATTATCTTCTGTGAAAGACTAAAGCTTTCACAGTCTTGTTTTCATTCCCATTCATCATATGGCTGCTTTAAAAAAAGTCCCAAACACACAACCCCCCAAAACAAATCTAAACTCATCATACCTAGTAATTAGGCTATTTCTTGTAAAAGACCATGCTAAAGGTCACTCTAGTTTGACACAAAGATTGTTTAAACATCATCTCATACATGACAGGTGAGAGCTACAGAGAGGAACCAACAGCAAAAAAATGAACTTTTTTTATCAGTTGTTATCTTTTAGTCCACTGATGGCAATACATCTCTTCAGAAAGTTCTGGTGGGCTTGGGTTTTCTTTTTCTGGGAAGGGAGTTGTTGGGTTTTTTTTTTTTGCTTCTTTTTTTTATTTATCAACTTATTTCACTACGCAAAATAAATGTTTGAATCTCCTGGCAGACACTTTTTCATTCCTGAAGCAGTTCTTCATAGGTTTCCATACTTATTTTGAAGTGGATATGTACTTTTTAAAAAATAATTTCTATCCACACATCTACTAAAAGGATACTAGAGACAAGCATCACAGTGAACTGCACAGAAGACAAGATAAAGTACCTTTTGATTTTGGTTTGTTTCCTGCAATACAGGATGTTCATAGGAGGTCACCTTATCGCCACAATATTATTTGGCTTCAGTTCAGAACTTTTTCAGAACTTTAGTTTAGTTCAGAACTTTCCAAACATCTTTAGGCTAAAGAAAATAATGTTACCATTACTAAAAGCCACTCATCGGACAGCTCAGTGTCCCAGGACTTGTATGAGTTGTCTTAAGCTGAGTTGATTTTAGCCTTAAGAAAAGAATTGCGATAGCAATTGTCTACTGGCCAGGTAACTGTTGCCTAGATTTGTTTCAGATTTCCTTTGGTTTGTAATGATAATGAAGAGTTATCCAGGGTGAATTGAGTTCTGTGTGTTTCTAGCATAAAACGAGGTGCAGAAGAGAGCATGTGCACAGGATGGTACCAGAGGTGCAGGGCTTCTGACAGGACTCGGAACTGTAATTCACGGGTCACTACAGAAGTGCAGTCTTTACCTGGTTCAGGTAAAACCATCTTTAAAGCAAAAAGTAAACTATTGGGAACCAATGACAAGAGCAAGCACATAAACTGTGTTAAGAAAACTTATAGACGGCAAGCATACCCAAGCCTGCAGAGGAAGGTACTATCAGCATCTCTCTTCTCCCAGCAAAGGGAGGGTGGCAGGACCAAACACCTCCAGTTGATGACCTTAGCCTGTGGTAAATCCTGAGCCCCTCTCTCATTCTCCTTCAAGAAGGCTGAAGTTACCAGTCTTTGGACCCAGGAAGGGTGAACACACCCACCAGAGAAAATTTCCCCTGAAAAACAATTTGAACTCGATTATTAAATATTTTCTAAGTTAATTTGAATTATGACTGTATATTATCATAACAATATGATAGTCTGATTTAGTAGTTAAATCATAAGCTGAAATAACAATTTCCTAGTTCCCTCTTCTGTCCATACAAGATTTTGAGTATAATAAGCATGATGACTACATACACAAAATCAACCAAACACCAAAGTAAACAGAGCTCAGAACCATGCATTTAAAAAGATGTGCATCATCCTAGCTGACAGGAAATATTAGAAAATTAAAATAAATGTGTGATTTCCTACAGCTCTTAAATCACATGTCTATTTAGCCTGTCAAAACTTTGAAGAAATATATTTGATCATTTCAGTTGTAACAGGAGGCTATTAAATTTGTAAACAAAACAAAAAGACATAAAACACTATCAATATTATAAAGTCACTGCGATCTGTCCTAGAAGCATTCAATGCATTTTTGTCATCAGATCTTTTCAACCAGAAAGTTATGTGTCTTGTACAAAGTATTTAGCTGAATTGAGTAAAACAGTGATGAATTTCCAAAGAAATACTACTTGATAGAAGTGGACTTTAACAGCTAGTTTTGTGTGAACATCTCTGCTTCAGAGAAAGAGAAGCTTTGTGAGGACTTTTTCTTTCCTTTTTATTAGACTTACTCTGTGATAGTTATGCAAAGAAACTATAGACAAGTCCCCCTTTAGATGTAAAGTAAAAGCAATAAACTCGAGGTTGAGAATAATTATGTTAATTACTTAGCCAATTTGAAAGAAAATTATGGTTATTACCAGCAGAGCAGAGGGTAATGTCAGCAAGCAAAGCAGTAATAGGTTCAGTAGGTCTGGTGAGACAGAGAGGTCAGGGAGAGGTGCCACCTGGAGAAAAAAGACTCAATACCAGGAAACCACTATCTCAATGATTTTTAATGTCAAGTATAGCTGTGAATGTTAGCTATGAATATACTTATTTTTTTCAGTTATTCCGTAAGGATAAGGGCTGAAAGATCAGAAATGCAGTCTTCCTTTCTGAAATACTATTCTGCTGCTGGTAAGTGGACACTTCTTACCTTTATAAATTATTGATAGAAGTTCATGGTAGTGGCTGTCTGATTATGTCCACAGAACCTCTACAGGGGCTTTTGGTGCACTACAGGAAGCTGCATTTCTGATAGCTTTGTTGTGGGTGACATCTAATGCTTGGAAATGTATGCTAGAAGTTTAGCATATTTTCAGCTAGCTCACGCTGGTGTCAGTTGATGCACACTCCCCCTCCGAAGGTGAGCTTAAACAAGGTTAGTAAGTCACTTCAAAGCCAGGAGAAGGGCTCCTGGGAATAGCTGATATGTGACCTGTCACAAAACCTGCACTAGTTTCATGGTTTTCTGTAAAGATGCCAGCACAGTAAGACATATGGAGTTTTCCTGCTGTATAGCCATCTTGTCAAACCAACTGACGTATTTGCCAATAGGAGAATCCTTGTTGTAGAGGGTAAGGTGGATGTCACTAGTACTTTCAGGGGGAAGAAAAAAAAAAAGTGAAAAAGAAAAAGAAAAAAAAAAGCACCATTTACTAACCATTTGACTCCATGCCAAGGATTCTTGGTACAGTTTAAATAACTGCCAGTTCTGCTAAGGTAAATATATTGGTCTTGCATAAGGCAGATGATGTTCTTTCTGCTTTATGAGACACACCAATACAAGTCTGGAAACTTTCCAGAGACCTTTGATGGTGGTACAGTTACTGAATTGATGTGCTTAAGATAATTGTTCTAAAATTAAAATCATAAATCTAAAAAAAAGAAAAAAAAAAAGAAAAAGAAAACAAAACCAAAACCACATACATACCCAACTCTGCCTTATGATGTCTTAAAGATATCTCAAATTAAAAGCATCTTGAACAGAGGAGACTTGCCCTTGGGAAGTTATTTAAAAATCCTATGTGGACAGCAGCTTTTCTTAAAATCAGAAGATTCAAAGTTTGCACTGTTTCATTAGCCTCTCCAGCAAAAGCTTTGTCAGAAATTCTCCTAACAACTCTCTCAGTAACATATATGCAATCATCATCACACTGTATTTAATTGGAACAGATACAAGAGTCATAGCTGTTTCCAGGGGAGTTTCAAGCTAAATTATGGTTTTGATTGAGTTACATCAGTGGCATATCTCCATTAGTTGGTTATATATTGCATGCTGTGTTATCACTTTTAGAAAAGCAAGAATTGCATTCAATATCATTATAGCACTCCATGAAACAGGTTTTTGAATGAATTCACTACATAGTTTCTATCTGAATATTCCCACACCATAAAAGAAAAAGAAAAATAAAAAAAAAACTACCAACACCCCCACCACGCACACTGCAACTCAGTAGTGTCCACTATTTATAGTATTAGGGTAACAGTTACTCTTTTTAATAAACATTTTGCTCAAGTATACTGTCAGTACTGCACAAATAAATACATACTTTTTTCTTTTTTTTTTTTTAATCCTTACAACAGGGCTATTTAACTATGTTAGCTTAGAAGTAAGAACTCTGCTGAAATGAGAAGAAAGAAGATTGGATTACAAGTCCCTTTCTAAAGGAGCCAAATGTGTGTATATGGAATAAGTGTTAAAATGTTGAACTTTAATATAAAGTAAGCAGTATCAGTGCATTTACCATATAAATATACTCCTAAACCCATTCTTTGGTGAAAAGATCCATATCAAGTTAATGAACTCTACTCTGCTGACTTACAGAAACGAATATAAAATAGAAGAATCTACATATATTATTTCAAACTGCTTATTAGACAGACTTATCTATAATATATATAAGGCACGAATTACATTAAAATAACATTCACAGAATTACAAAGCAAAATTTTCTCAAGTTAGAAAATGAGGGATTGAGGGGGATATCAAGGTTGCCAGTGCAACTTCAGCTCACCCCTTCTGCTTAGAAAATATTTGTGGTCTTTAGTTAAAGCATCTCATGACAGAGCAGATGTGGGAAGTCAGTGCAGAAGAACAACCCTAGGCAGCTAGGCAAAAGGATAGGCTGCAAGGATAGACTACTCACACTCATCTATAAACTGGTACAAGCATGATTCCATAACACAGTCCTGAAGCAAGCAGAAAATACTGCTGCTTCATTAAATCCCAGACCTAGAAATCCACAAGAGAAATTTGCGGTTTGTAATTCTCAAAGTACAACACAATTAGGTTCAATCTAATCTCCTTAATGTCATATATGATTCATTAGCACAGTCTAGGCTGAATAAAAACCAAAACTCCCAGAACTGTGGTGATAAATCAGTGCCTAAAAGGTAGGGGACTTAGAAACACAAAGCAGAGGCTTTACACAGTTGCGGAATTCCTTTTAAGGAGCATGGCTGCCAATGTGCTGAGAAGGAAAACTAATGGGACTGGGCAAAAGGGCTTTAAATTAGCAAGAAAGAATAAGGTGCTCAGCAAGGAGACAGGAAGAAGCAGAAAGAAAAGCAGCTAGTACACAAGAAAATAAAAAAGAAAGATGTATCACTAGAAAAGAGAATAGAGGGCACCAAACTGAGATTTAGCAGGCAGGTAATTTAGGGCCTTAGTAGAGAATGTCAAGGAAAAAAAAAAAAAGGCAAATCTAAGAGAAATGAAACAAAAAGAAGTACACACAACACTGTATGGTATCTCCATTCCAGTGAATTGAAATGTTCTGTATGGGAAAGTAACACAAAACCCCAAGAAATCTTACTGTGGGGTAAAAGTAAGTAATTGAAATGTTAGCGGAAGAAGGCATGGCACATGAGAGAAGAGTGACTACTACATGTGTATGCTCAGGATGCATCCCCTACTTCAAGCTAGCCATGGAAGTAGGAAAGAAAAATCACAATTTTGAAATCTCTGGGTGAAAATAAAAGCAAAGAAGGGCAGTTTTCGATGAAGTTTACCAGCAAAACATATATAAGATGAAGTCCTGAAGTAGAAACTACATACTGAAATTAATTGAGAAATCATTAAAAGCCATACTAATCCTGATAGATAAATTATTTTAGAAGCAGAAATACACATAGTAGGACCAATTATTATCACATTCATTCAGTGCATGTGTCCTATACACAGGACAGAGAAAATCAGGAGCCCAAAAAAGACATTTTTAAAGCAAACTCTGCTAAAGAAGAATCTAATCAGAAAATTGAATAGAAAAACTGAAGAAAAATTTTCTCTAAATTATCTCCTTCTCAATTTATAGATACCTCTCACCCAGTGAACAGGACAGACCAGTCACGCTTTACAGCTAGAGCTAAAAAAAAAACAACAACCAACAAACACAACACAAAACAAAACAAGAAACATCAACAAACCAAGAAGTTTCTTTGTCTCTTTTTACCAATATCATCACTCTCACCTCACATTTACTGTGAAGGTAGCCAGTGGTTATCTTCCATGACTGCCTTATAGAAAGGGGCAAGGCTCATCAGAAAACCAACAGGAATTCCAAATCACTTTCTTCTGGGGGAGCTTCCCCTGTGTGAGACAGGTGAAACAGCGTTTCTGAATAATTTAATAATGACTATTAATCTGTAGAAGATTAGCCACTCCTTATACAACATCCCTTCCAGCTCTTTCACCAGCTTTGTTGCCCTTCTCTGGATGCACTGAAGGGCCTTCTTAAATTGTAGGGCCCAGAACTGCACACAGTATGGAAGTCATGAGGTCATACCAATGGTAAATACAGTGGGATAATCACCTCCAAGGTGCTTTGAACAATTTGATGCAGTGATTTCAAGTTTACCATACGTTTCCAGGAAGATTTTTATTTCAAGACAACACATTGCAAGAAAATGGGGTAAGTTTGTTAAACACTATTTTTGGATGCACAAGTTGTCTTAAAGACTAATTTTTTACATTGCTTCTATAAGATATTAATCAGCTTAAAAGCAAGAAGTGTTTGACATTTCCAAGTTCTGACAAGTATCTCTGTCATTGCAATACTTTCATGTTCAAAGAAAGAAATATCCAGAAAGAAGGGTCTTTTTGTGGAAATAAGAAGTGAATTTTGGTTTCCTTCTCACTGGCTAAATTTTTGAAAATTTACTTAGTTTAGAAGCTGAGGGCCACAAACTGAATACGCAACACATTTTTAATGATGCTTTAATGTAGGGGGAGATAATCACTTGCTCATATCCATAACTGATATAAACAAACCCCTTTCACAGAATTTACTTTCAAATATGTTCTGGAGTAAGAAAATCCTTCAGATTGAATAGCAAGAAATTCTTCAGGCTGATTTATACAGTCCTGTGACCTGCAAGATCTGTAGGCAAAATTCTGGTTACACAGTTACACAAATACCTCCTGATCTCATAAAATCTGCCCTTCCTAAAGGCAAGATTCTCTTGAAGGATCAATTTTTTTTTTTTTTTTCTTTTCACAAATCTACACAACTTCTTCAAATAGCTAGAATATTTTCCATCTACAAGCATTTCCCATTAGAAATTCATATTTATTCTTCTGAAAATATGTATTTATTCCAGGCTATGAAGCCTTTCTAAGAACATCTGGCAATGTGAGATTTCCTTGGCTCTGCATTGTGTTCACCTTCCTCTCTTCTCTGCAGTCAGACATAATCTTCATTTTCAAGTTAAAACCACCAATTAATAGTTTTGAATTACATCTCATTTTTGTGACAGAATTCCCCTTTAAAATGCTTCTGCACAGTGACTTGGTCATAGCCATATCTGAACTCAGGAAAGGCTAGGACCTCTTCCAGTTTTCCTTTATTGTGACCTCCTTAATTGCACATATTAAGAAACAACAGTGAGTCAAAAGCCATCAATCTCTTTATTCCATTCAACTTCTAAGGTCTTATTTCAGAGTACACAGGAGACCAGTTCAGAGAGTTCATTTTTACTCCTAGATCAATGACACTTAAACTTATCAAGTACGTTCAAAACCACACAGCAGTCTGACATCCCATCAAACTATTGTGTTACCTCTTGTATGTAATGTCTGTGTAGAACAACTGACAGACTATATATATTTCTGATATATGAACCTCAGCAAACCCATTAATAAAAGAAGATCAATAATGTTCTTACTGTTTGGGGGTCAAACTCTGATAATGTTTCTGATAAAATAAGAAAAAGAAAAATAGAGGAGCTGCAGGTTGTTTTCACTGGATACAGGGCTCCATCTCAGCTAGAGTTTTGACCAAAATCCAAGCACTGGCAGCCTGAATTTCATCTGTTCCTACTCTCATATCAGTTCTCCTTATTGTTGTCTATTTCCTTGCATATTTATTAAGCTGAGCTTTCTCAAGGACAGACTGTAATAGAGCAGAATATTTACCAAGTGTACTGTTTTTTAAAATTCTTCCTATGTGGAGAATCACACTCCAGAAAACCAAAGCTTTAATTTTATTTTAATTTTTTTTAGGGAAGAGAGGTGCTGCATCTATAGAGAGATTCAGTAATTATTTCTTCTTATCATGTCTGAAGTTCTGCTGATTAGCATGTCATGTCTTTCCAAAATGTATGTAACTGCAGAATTCATGCTGTTTCTTGAGTAGCAAAACCAAGGATAAAAAGAAAAAATTCACAGATTTTTTTTGTTTGTTTTGTTTTGGTGGGGATTTTTTTTGCACAGGACTTGATTATTTAAATTGGGATGTATTTCCTGGCTTGTGGAGCTCCAGTACTGACATGTGGCTTTATAAAAATGTAGTGTCTCAGTTCCCAGATCCCCTCACTATGTGTATTATGCCATACATATTTTCTTAAACTACTAATAACCTATCACCATTTCTAATACACATAAATATATTGAAAGCACCTGTAAACATTGAACTCAATGAGACTTTCTCATTACATATTTTGCATATTTTCTACAAGATTTCCTACCTCATGTGGTGCCTTTCCTTGATCTGGACTATGGACATGACTAGTTACTATGAATACTATTTTGGTTTACACTGCCTTTTTTGTTACAAATATGTGCAAGTAACAAGTATTCTAACCTTTTCAGTACCTTTTATTTAAAGTTGTTGAGTTTGTCCACTCCTTTTTGACCATGGCACTGAAGGCTAAGTAGCCTTGTTAGGTTACTGACTAAAGGCTAAGTATACTCATTAGCATTAAGTAAAATTCAAAGTCCATATTTATGCCTGATATTTTTAAATCTGTACTAATAAGAATCATTTAATGCTTTCCACACACTCTAACAGAAGCTGACAATTATAAAAACAAGTGTTATGATGAAGAGGTCAACCCTTATTCTGTAGCTTCTATAAACTCCAGCTACAGTACAGATTCAAGGAGTGCAATTCAATCCTAAAAAGACTATGGAAAACATTATGGAAGTTTCCTTTAAAAGTTATGCTCAAAGTCATAGTAAGGACACAATTATTTCAATGTCCATTTTGAAGCAAAAGGCTCATCAATTTTGCCAGGACTTCAGCCCTGGTATCCCATTTGTTATTAGCTAGGGAGACTTCAGTGTTTAAAAAAAGACACATATCATAAGACAGCATGTCGAGTTCTAATGATTTCAGTGCAGCTTGCAGGCAAAATAATCTCAGATTCAAGGGTAAATAAATAATTGCTGGAAAACCAAAATTAATGACCAAGACAAAGATGAGCTCACTCGTGACTCTACCCCTCCAAAATACTGTATTTACCTTCTGGAGCAAAGGCATTTAGTTTGCAAGTAAAAGGAAAGCTTGGCCATTTTGATGAATTTCATTCATGCATAGTTCAACCCTTTAGTAATATGCATGTTTTTAATGAGCATCATTTCAAGGATGTCAACAATAGAAGCCTTAAAAATGAGGAAAAAATCTTGGAATTCTGGAATGCTACACATCCTGAAATAGTAGTTTTTAAGTAACCCATTTCCGGAAAATCCTTGGCATCAAAAGGAGTCCTGCTAGGTTTTTAGTGGTTTTGATGGTGCCCAGGCTGCAAAGAATAATTTCAATGCCAAACAGTAGAAAATGAAGATATGAAACTTTTTTTCTGCTCGCATACTTCACATATTGGCCTTTCTTTTTGAGCCTGGAGCTTTTATTTAACCCTAAATCTTAAATTTTTAACTTATTAGGCAGTACGGTTTCAGAAATTCATTTGGCTGAACAATGTAAGTTATATCTTAGCGCAATATCAGAATAAAAAATCATAGACAATGCATTATCATAGCAACACTGAGCTGGCATAAGAGCAAAAATATACCAGCTTTTACAAGATTCAAAGCCAAGAGATGAGCCATGAGCTTTCCATAAGCAAAACTCAAATAAGAGTCTTAATCTTGGAGAGCCAATATTAATTTCTCTAATACAGAGTTGGATAACTTCATATTAATAATAGCCACAATTCTTTGCCTTACATAGCTCAATGTGTAACTATAAATAATATGCAATTGCTTAATGCTTTTTAAGTTATATTAGTAGCAGCAAGAAAAGGAGGTTCTTCTGGGACATAACCTTTGTTCATCCTGCTATTTCTACCTGCAGAATAACTTTCTATTCTAGGAAACCAGAAAAAATTGTATTTTTTTTATCTCCAATTAGCAGAATTTAGCTCAATATATATGGGGGTTTGCAAATATTTCAGTCTTTCGAGGAAAGCCATGAAACCAACTCTTTAGAAAAGTAGGTCTTAGAGACAGCTTAATCAAAACTGTCTTGCACTACACACTGCTGGAATATGATCAGCTTTCATATCTTTTCTATCTTCCAAATGCGTGTTGGGAGTTACATTGTATATTACTAAATTATTTCATGACATGATAATATAAATTTTCTTTAAAAAAATCAATAAAGATGCTTCTCTTTTTTAAATACCTTTTTCAAAATCGTTCCAAAAATTTAATATTTTATTTTAATTTCCCTTCATAAGAAGCTATTGAGTGATCTTCTTGGCACTGTACAATCATTAGAGCCTTTTTTAAGATACAGTCCAGTAATGTATTGAGTCCATCACAATTTGTCCTTAGAGAATGTGAATCTCTATATTTTATAAATAGGAAATGGGCAGTAAACTGCCTTGAATTTAGAACAAGTGCAGACTGAGTCAATCCTTCTCTTAGAATGGAGAGCTAGCAAAATTCCTCCTTACGTTGTCCTACATGAACTCTCTGTGAAGATAGCAAAGGTAAAACCACAGTATTTTTGCCCAAAGGCAAATTTCAGACATACTTTCTATCTATACTATCTACCTGTAAATTTACTTCACAGGCTCAAATTCCAGGTTAGCCAAGGAACCTGTGACCCTAAAATATTAATGTAGGTTGAAAAGTATTTCAGTGCTAATGAACAAATCAACACAAGCTTGATTCATAATGAAGATAGGTGTTTGCAAAATTGGGAGCAAAGGGGCTGTCGTAACTCAGCTGTTCATCCCTGCCCCATGGTTTGGCTCTTGACCTCTGAGCTGAACCTCAGTTACTGACTGTGGTTCCTTTAAGTTTCCATGCAAAATAAACAGGCTTAGACAGTGATTGTCTTGCATTGTCTGACTACTATAGCATATTCCACCTGCTCTGGACACAGCTTGGCTATACTGCAATAACTGAAGTAGAAGACTTGTGAAGCTAAGTAGAGAAAGCTTTATTACAGTTGTGTAATAGGTGGCAATGAGGGCCATGGGACAGATGACTCACTGATCTCTTAACAAAAGATTTATGTCTCAACCACAAGTAATATATTTTAAGGGATTTTTGGAAGAGTGAAAAATGGCAGTAGCTGACTAATGAAAGGAAGAAGTGCAACCCTGAGAGTGCTCCAATAGTTGCTATTGACATACTTCTGGCATACAAGTGCCAGTAGCCACAGGGGACATAATGGGGCCAGCAGAATGAGAACATAAAGACATTGCATTGTTTAGGAAAAGGAAGACATTTCTCACCTCTCCACAGGCATTGGAGTGGGTGCACCTTTGTGAATCAAGCATAAAATATGCCACTGATCAAGGGGTAGAGTACAAAAAACCTTCCCAATTAGCACTTTCAATGTCTTGTTGTTCAGCTCTCCCAACAGAGGACAAGGTAAAGTGAGGTAATGAAAGCTTGAGTTGTATATCTACCTATTGTCAAATTTGGTTTCACTTCATCACTAACTCGTTCATAAATTGCATTATTACAATTTATTACTACAAAGGTATTATCTCAGTGATATGACTCTGAGCCCTTAAGCCAATAATAATTTCTTCATGACAGAACCACACCAACTTTAATGTAGAGGTCAACTCCATAAATCATAGCATACCAAATCCTGTCATTAACAATAATAATTACAAGCCACAGATCAAACTACACTGAAAGGAACTGCAAACACCTTTACAGTCAGTTACGTTTCAGTCAAAGGACAGAGAAACAGTAACTCCCACACGAAAACATGTGTAACAGCTATGTCAATCTGTATGTCTCAAAGTTCAAATAACACAGAACAATTACTGCTTTATCAAAGTTGCCAAATTGAAATTCTGTCACCAAAAATCTGTTTTATTGCAGCCTTATCAGCACAAAAAATGGCTGGTTTCAGGGTGTTCCTTCAGTTGCATGGACCTGCAACCCAGCTTTAAATATTCAGCATAGGTTTATCTATAGAGGTGCATAAAACTCAAGCCTAAAATAGCAATGCTGATAAGCCTTAAAAATATATTTTTTTTTATCATGTTTACCTTTCCAAACAAAGTCTGTTAAGGCATATGTTTGCTCTTTATAAATAATTTAGGAGACTGAAGTGCCATGAGAAAGAAATACTTCTCAAATCAGAAAAATCACCTTGGGGGAAAAAAGAATAAGATAGGGACAATTGACTGTAAGAAGAATGTCTCTAACTTCTGAACAAGTGAAGTTCCTAGACAGGACTGAATAATATTCAGAAGAAATTTGATCTGTTTATGAAAAAGAGGGCATGATACTGCTGTCTGAGATAGCAGAACAGAGAGCTTGATGACCCCTTGCATTTCTGTGCAGCTGGTGTTAAAATAAACCAACATAAAAAACATTACATGGATTACTCCTTTAAAAGTACAAGCAGCAAAATATCATGTAAAGCAAATTGTTAATTCGTTTACACAATAAAATATTGTGCAGAGATGTAGTTTGAACACTGTATAATACAAGATGAGCTAGCAGTTTCATTATGAAGTCTCTGTGCTCAGCTTTAGAACAATAACCTTCAGCACATTTTGTGTCAGACAGGCAAAGTTCTTTTTCCTACTGCTTGAAACCCTGTCCCTCAGTCTTTTTGGGATACGCAATGTTGTATTTTCAACAATTTAGTTTGGTTTATGTTCACATCATCAAATAACTGTCCTGCGGATAAAATTTTGTCACTGGTTATATCATTCGTGAAGTATCTTCATCTGCTAGGAAACACATAATTCATACACCTGATATCCAGTAAGTTTGCTTATGCTTATGCAGCTGCCATGTTGATACCTCTCTTTACAGCAATTAAATTCAGTGTTCTATGCAATAATTGCAAGCAGCAGGTTTCTTGAAAACTAGCTAAAAGAAATGTTAATTTATTTAGTTCGGTCTTTTCACAGTGCATTACTCATGGGAGTTGTAGGGGGTGTGATGCTTAAAAATATACGTATCTGTATGTATATACCAAGTGTTGACTATCTTTAACACCTTTTTAGACCAAAGTTTATGCCAACAGTAAACTGGGATCATAATCATGTGCTCAAACACATCTTCATAAATATATTACATTTGTCAGCAGAATCTAAGAAAGTAATAGCGTATCTAAAAATGGTCATGTTCCCTTTCACTGGCTCCTAAATACCATCTAGTATCTAATTTTCTGCTATGTGTTTCCCTCTCTCCTTCTGCTTCTCAGTCTCAAAAGAAAAAAAAAAAAACACACCAAAAAGCTAAAAAGCTTAAGGAAAACCTAGTTTCTAGTCTGCAAATTCCCTTCTTTTTTGAATTTGTCTGTGAGCCACCTAAGTTCTCAATTGGATGCTAAATATCAGCCTACATACAGGAAACTCTTCATGTTAGATAAAAGGTTACTTTAAGTCAACAAGGTGTGGTTCAGACATATTCAGATACCTTTTAGTATAAGAGGTTCAGCTTATTCAAGTGAAAAGTGGCCTTTTTTTTGCTGGCTAAAAACGGTGATCAGCATCACAGCATTAGTCACCGATGCCTAGCCTGAAAAGTGCAATTCTTGTTCCTTCAGAGAATTCACAGCTTGTTGTGAATGAAAGTCTAAGTCTCAGTGAAGAGTAGTCTTATTTTTTTGGTATTTTTTAAAATAGTGTTCACAATATTTGCATTACGCTTCAGAAAAGCTCCTATTTGTCTCATATTTGGGGCCTCCAGCCCCTGTTTGGTGATATTTTAAAGCAAATATGTATCCAAGACAAGGTTCACTAAGTCATTTCCTTGGTAGCATAACTCCTAATGAATCTTATCATATAATCTTGCATATCTTTATAAATATATCCGGAGCAATAAACCATGATTGAAATTAAGTATAATACACTCTTAAGGTTGATTTAATCTTTTACTGAATAACCATTAAAATTAAAATTCTCTCCCAGGATGCTCAAGTAAAAATGAGGAATGTAATAATAAACACTGGGTAATAAAAATAAATTAAAAATCAAAGTTTTATGATATAATTTTTCCTATCAAAATTAAAGTGGCAAATTGAAAACAATAATGATGCTCATCCACAGTTACAGTTCGAACAGAACAACTCAGAACATGATTTACATTAGTGGCATCTTGAAAATGAGCCATCATTTTACATTTTAAACTGCTACCACTTCATCTATCAAGTATTAAAATCTTGATGTTGATTAATTGCATTCTCTTACACTGTTTATCTCCATACGGCTTCACAGAAACTTAAGCAATATTATTCAGTGTGAAACTAGCATGTTGTAAGGTCCACACCACCTCCATGCCCAACTCAGTTGCTGCCACTCTGTTGATAAGCAGCAGGTATTTGGCGGACTGAAACACTTTAGTATCTTCACCAAGATATGAGTATAGGACATACACTTTGGTGGCTTTCAACATCATATTGGCCGAGGCTTCAACACTTGGAGTAAGTGGGCTGAATGCAAACACCAACTGCAAGAGGCAGCTTTCTAGGTGTGTTGCTCTTGCCTAACAAGCTGCAATGACTGAGCTATACTATTCAGTTTTCCTATGAAAGCATCATTATCAAAAAAGGGCTGAGTGACTATTAAGATCCACTGGTGTTTGTATCCCTTGTGCAAGATTAAGGCTTAGGGCACAGTAGCATACTGGCTGGTCTAAGCAATTTCCCTTGTGGCACTTCAGCTTTATTCTTACTGTTCAGTTTGTCTCGGGTTCTCAGCTCTGAGGTCTCATACCCAACCCAAACTGCTAATACAATGATTGACACTAATCCTGCATATTTTTTATTCACACTGATGTTCAATCTCACTTGCCATTAGTATCATCCCTTTTTAAGGACAAATGAAAAGGAATGGAAATACCCAGTTTACCTTTTTCTTCCTCTTTCATTTATTCTGTTGCAGAGCCTTCATCTGAATGTGGAGAATAGCAACATGAAACTATAAAACACAGAGGACAGAATACAGATAACCTGAAAACTGTACCTGTTACACAGTTCAGACTATAAGTAATGCATTTTCTTTCATCTGCAGAGAAAGTTAGGAGTAAACACCTTTTTTCACTATTTTTTTAAATGTGGATGTAATTGAGGATATTTGTACATTGTCCATTACAAAATCCAGTGTCGTTGTTAAACTTTTGACTTGTGTGATGACTGACACTAAAAACGTCTCTTTAAAATCATCAGAAATCTTTCGTGCATAAGAGCAACTAGCAACTAGGCGTATAAACTCCAATTTAAATGTTAAACATTAAAAAAAAGAAAAGAAAAAAAAAATCATTTATAAATGCTACCATAGCCGCAGGCTTTTTCTTACTTTTGCTCTTTAATGCTAAACAGTATATAGGTGTAAGTCTTTCCTTAGAAATGCACAGTTATTTAATTATTAAACTGGACAAAATGCATTGTTTTTGCCATAAGTAATATTATGTAAAAATAAGCTTGAAATGGAATATTTAAATCTAAGATTTAAGGTTTTAATTTCTTTAATAAAATTTAAAAATGCATTCAATGATAAGTAAAAAAACCTCATTCCAACCTAAGTAGTATTTACTTATTTGAAGTGGCTTTCTCAGACTATAAAAAAAGAAATTGAAGTATAAAACCAAATTAGTAAATATTTGCCAAGCTCTTATTCAATCTGACAGATTGATTTTGTGCATTATATTGTGACTGGATCAATCAGCACAAAATAAACAATGAAACAGTCTATTAATGGCTCTGGAAAGAAGCTCTGGTTTTAATTTTATTTTAGTTTTGGTTTTTTGAGCCTGTTCTTAATCCTCAAGGAGCTTGGACATAAACCTCAGTAGACAGATGATATCTTTAGTGCTTTGAAAATGACTCTCGTAAAAACTTATTTCAAAGTTGATCCAGTTTGTAACACAGTCATATGGAATAGATGTGACTAAACAAGCAAGAAGACGTCTTCAGAGTTTAAATCACCTACACCATTTTGTTTGAAGTGACAAGGCCTATCATTAAGCAGAAAAATTTTGCTTCTTCAGCATAACAGGCACACTAGCAATGTTTTCTCACATTTTCATACTGTTATTACATTTTCATATATAATTGGTTTCATACATTTTTAGTAGTCTAAGCAGAAAGCCATTTGTTTTCTCTATAACAAAAACTTTCAAAACTTAAATTCCCATGCTTCAGTGTTCATCTTATGAATATATTCCACATCCCCAACTACTGCCATGCTGCTTTACCTCTGTAGCAAAGTTCTTCCTTCAATATCCTGCTTCCTGATATAAACCTTCCTTTATACTGTCTCAGGGTACAGGACTGGCTTCCAGCATTGTCATGTATTCTCTCCTTTGACTTAATCACCATTTCTTGAGCTTTTTGAAAAAAACAAAAATAACTGTTAAGTGCTGGAAGAAAAGGTAATTTTCAATATGCACGCTTAAATTAAACAGAGTACATGTTAGTCATTGGCCTAATTCCTTTCAGAAAACAAGAAACTTCATGGTGATGGTGGAGAGAAAGAAGGGCTAAGAAGAAAAGCAGAAGAGGAATCAAGAGAAAACCAGTATTTTTTTTTTATTTCCAATAATCCATAAAGAGTAGTATAACAAATCAGTTAAAAGGGGAGGCGGAGGAATTAGAAAGTAGTTTCAGAAATTAGATAAAAATTGAAAGAAAACATAGGAAACTGAAAATCCTCCAAACAGAACAAATAGAGCTGGGAGAGACACTAAGCAGGCAAGCAAGTCTGGGACTAATGAAGACAGCTATGATCCTTCGATTTGTCATCCCCTGTAACCAAGATGAGCCTCCTCCACTCAAAATACAATAGTCAAATTAATTTTGGTATCCCCTAAAAACACAAATTTATGTCTTGACATTCCTATAGAAACTCACTACTCTGGGCTGCAGGAACAGGACAATGCTGTTGCACTCTGAGTCTCAGACTAAGACAGCCAGCCACAAAACAAGGAAGAAAAGGGGACCCTGACATGAATGCAGGTCCCATATTCATTCCCACTCCCTATTGATAGAAACAAGAGAGAGGCAGCTGGACAGCCCCCAAGGAAACAGAAAGCAGCAAAAGGTGTGACAAAACCCACAAAACATGAGAAGGAAAACCCAAGGCTGTCAAGCGCATGAGAGAGCTTGCAATCTGATAGGGGAAGCTCCACAGCAATTACAATCCTAAAAACCCTGGATGTTAGCAGTGGGAGAGCACAGAAGAAAACAGAGGGAAGGTCCTGGCTGAAGAACATCTACAGAAAACACAAGGATCCATATCCGACTGCAGAAATGCATTATTAGTCAATCTTGCTTAACTATATTTTATTTCATAACTTGCTTATTTGATAAGCTATCTGTCAATGTTGAGGAGGCATTTGGAGAATGCCCTTAATATGCTTTAACTTTTGGTCAGCTCTGAAGTGGTCAGGCACTTGAACTAAATGATCATTGCATGTCCCTTACAACAGAAATATTCTATTCAAACTTAAAATCTTAGACTTTGATAACAAAATCACAGTACCGGTTCCTAATTACACTGTGTATCACTCCATTCCCATTTTAGCATCTGATAAGATAAAAATAGCTTTTTTACCCTTGTGAAAATGGTTTCCTTAACATCCTCCTTTAAAGAAAAGGGTAAATGAATCTAAGGTCAGCTGGAGTGGGGGGGAAACAGTGGTGCTGCTCCCTTGGTGTGCATGTCCCCCAGCCACTGCTTTTATGCAAGGCTGGTTAGAAAATTTTGCAGCAGCAAGTCCTGTGCCCCAGCCGTCATATGGCACACCAGAAAAAAGATGTAGGATTGAATTTCCTGCCTGCAAAATGTACAAATCTCTGGATTTTCATTTGCAGGTGGATATCCCAACATAAACAAATGCTTAGTGAATAATTAATCCCAGAAGTCCAAATTCATAGCAGGGTTTATTACCTCAGCACCAGCATTGTATTCATGTGGTAACATGGTTTCTGAGAACTTCAAAGAAACCTCTTGGTTTCTGAGAACACTCATTTATATAGAGATACTCTAAAATTGTATGGCAAACAGGAGAAGTTGTCAAATGCTTCCAAAATGCAGATGAGACAAAAAAATCCCCAACCAGCAGCAGGTGCATTTACGTATCAGCATTAAAAAAAAGAACAACAACCCAACATTTTTGTCTGAATGCATGCCATTGGTATAGCTGATGAGAGAAAAACCTACCACTGATGTGAACCATCGTGACTTTAAGTTTGTGAAACTAGCAAAACTAGCACTCCTTCCCCACCCACACATCCCTCTAAGTCATAAAAATATTCTCTAAATTGTATACTAATGATACTGGGAGCTAAAGGCACCTAATCATCCTTATGTTTCCCTGTCATGAGATGAGAGGGTTCCTATATGGCATATACAGCCATACATTCAAGATATCTATCAAGAACTTTAATAAAGTAGAAAATTAAAAATAAATTGAATGCCATTTTGTAATCAAGAAATTAGCGTTTCTGCTTTTCTACCCATTTCTCAATCTGCAGTTTCATTTACTCTCTTCCTCTCTAGCATGTGTTTTGTTTCATTCCTCTTGCTAGCTGCTTAATTTCACTGAAAATAAGGATTTTTCCCTTAAAACAAACTAACAAAGGCAAGCAACCATTTACCATTCATTACATTTCTTAAACATTATCATTCTTTTCCTTGTGTCAGCTGTTTTGTCACCAAAATTACTTCCTCTTATACTCTTCCTTTACAAGTAATAGTCCAAACCTGATGATCTTTTGGAAAACATTACCTCTCATAATGGCACGTATTAGTTCATTACTTTATCTCTCCCAGTTATATTATCCCATCACAAGAAACACAGTGACTTTTGAACTTCAAAACTTCTCTAGCCCTACTGGAGCTGATGAGCAGAGGATTTTTGCTTTATCTTTCTTTGCACTGAGTCAGAATAGATTTAGCATCAGCTTGACCCGGAGATTGAATTGAATCATTCGGTAAAATTGAATGCTTGTAGAAAATATGTAAAATAGAATAATCATATATAATGCAGTGGTCTCCTTCAAAAGGTCTTCCATACAACTCTGCAGATGATAAGGAGGTTATTTATTTTGCCTCAGACTTGCATTATGTTTGTTCTTTATGAAAGCTTCCAGATAAATTCATGCAAATTCTAGAGAAACCTTTTTTTAAAAAAAAGAAAATTCTTTGTAGCATTGCCAATGATGGTTCAGAATACTTAAGGAAAAAATAAAGGCTCATTTTCTTTCTTTCTGAAGTACATTGATTCCCAAGAATTATTCTTTAAATCAATTAATATCTATTGAAGTATATTTTTACCATAAATATGTACACACTTTTATAGATTTCTGAAATAGATCTTTATTACTAAGAAAAAGCAAAAAAGTATGTTGTATTCTGTATATCAATTTACCTGTCTGACCTTTGATTATTTCATTAGTCTCTCACTCCTAGCAGCAAGGATTTTTTGGATATAGCATGTATGATTTATTTCAGGGCAAGAAATTCAAGTTAAAAAAATTTTACACCTCATATTGCCTTGGCATAGTAGAGAATCTTCCATTTATCAGCTGATGGTAGACATCGTTCTCTGATCATTCAGTGGTGGGATTTTAGTTGTTATTCACTGAAGATTTTTTTTTTATTAATGTATTTATTTTTGTGCTGGCAGTTGGGCTAGGGTGATGTACTTTTTCTATAACTCTATAATCAATACGAGTTTTGGAGAAGGTGGGGAGGAGCTGCCTTATGCAATTTCTTTTTCCATCTAAATCACTAATTCCAATTTGGATGTTTTCAATGACTTCTTGGAGTTGAGTGAGAGGCAGCCACAACACCTTTGCTGTTGTGATCAGTCCTTGCTCAGTTTTGCTTCCAGGGAACTTTTGTGGTTCTTGAAGCAGCATTTCTTCTGTCTATACTCAGAACAGCGGTCACATGATGTATCTCTGAATATTTTAGAATTAGGGTCAGACTGCATTAAGTCATTAAAGACAATTGCTGTAGTTCTGGGTCTAATTTTCAAGAGTTTCCTTTACACCAGGCTTTTACGTTCAATCTTACTACTTTATTACACTTCGTTACAACACTTTGTCTTCTTCACATTGGTTTCTGATGCCTTCTTCATCAGGTCTTTAAGGTACCTTCTTTAACACGAGTTTTTTGAAAGCTTTCCTGTCTAAGAAATGCCTTTTACTTTCCCAGATTTCATTTCTGGGTGCTGCTTTGATGAACAGTCAGCCTAACTTCAGCAAACAAGTTGTGTTTACATTCTGCCAAGCAAGTACTGCCTTACCTAAGACAAAGAGGATGGTTTACTTAGCTATTACATTAGTTTACTGAAAGTTATTAATCCTTCCTAAAAGAAGGACTTTTGTCAGGTTCTGCTCTTTAGTAACAATTCATACAGCCTTCTCAAACAAGAAGGTATAGAAAATGCTTTTTTTGTATGAATCACAGACATCACAAGCCCAAACTGCCAGTTCTTGGGAAAGCATGTACAAAGCTGGTTTCTATTCAAGTTTTACCAATGAAATTGAAACATAAGGGACTGGAGTACTCATTCCTGGTTATAAGGACACATCATTTTAACTAAAGTCTCTTGCTTTTAGTTACATTATTCTCACCTGTGATTGCCTTCACTTCTTCAAAGCCAGTTGGGTTTTCCAGGAGGCATAAAGAGTATTTTCCCCCCTCTGAAGTGGCTTACAGTCAACTAAAATAAGGGACGACTCCTTTGCCTTGAAGAAGAGACAATTAGCTCTCCATATTCAGATATGAGTAAGAATAACCTATGAATGGCTATAAACATGTCCTGATATGAAAAAAATGGGCAAATGCACCAAAACCAGCAAAAATATATTAAAAAAAAACCCTAAAATATTTGTTACAAAGACAAAGAAATTTGGTATAACAAAGCAAGCCTATTGTACTTACCAGAAACTAAATGCCTACAAAATAGCTACCTTCCAAGTTATGTTTTTCTGTGTCCAATGGGAAATTGCATAACTGGGACTAGTATTTTTACAAAACTTTCTGCCATTTGTAATGGCAGCCACTTTTTCACATCTTTTTGCATGTTGTTTAAACCACAACATGCTTTCTAAATTAAATCGAGAGCTGAAGATGTGTTTGAGAGATCTTTTCCCAGCTGTCTGAATTTATTACTCTGAGCTAAAATCTATGTTCTATCAACAACCTGTTCTTTAAAAGTAATTTTAATAAATAATTTCAGCTGCTAACTTCAGGCTGCCCTTATATACTTTCTCTGTGCCCTCTTCTTTCCTTAAGTTTGCCACCCATTTTCTCTCAAAAGCTGAAAATTAACTGAGACATTATTTCTTAAATGCACTGACAACTATATTGTTTAGATTTAGCAGTGACTACCTATTACCTTCTCACAGTCAAATAGGACTGGAGTTTGTTTCTTGTCAATGTTTGCTGTCTCTCTGAAAACCTCTATTTCCATCTGTGAAATAACAGATAAACAATCTTCACCCATTCTCTACTCTCTGAATTTCCCAGAACTTTCAGGTGTGAAAATTAAATATCTTAAGAGTGTCTGCAGGCTCTCATCTCATTAAGACTTTTTATTTTTGTAAATAGTTGTGGAAAGCTGTAATATCAAATGTAGTATGGAGGGGACAGTGAGTAGACAAAACGTGGAAAGACTTGAGAAGGACTAATACTCAATAATCTTCTGTCTTTGCAGTAAAATTCAAATTTTCAATCCCTACATAACACAAAACACCTCCACCTTGCTTGAAAAATATATTGATCTCATTTTTCCCACACCCTTATCCTTTTTCTTGTATTGGTGGTCAAGTAAGTCTGCTGTGATTGCTGGAAGAATTTCACTGCATCGCCTCTAAGGACTCCATCTACTCCACATTCTTCAATGTATTATTATCCTCATACCCTTCTCTCCCAACAGAGGTTCTCTTACGCCCATGGTGAAAAAAATCAACTGTCTTTTCTATATGTCCTGCATAAGTACATCTCCATTAAGTTGAAGAAGTTGTGTATGTGCTGTCCATCCTTATGGAGCTAGATGCACAACTGAAATATGTATCAGTTGAGCATAAAGATGTTAAGTTGCTTTTCATCCCCTTTAAGATTGCAGCTTCTCAATACAGATTCTTAAAATGTCTGTGTGAGAGTATTTAGCTGTGAAAGATGCCTCAGTTTAACTTGTGAAAATCAGAGATACTATATCTAAAGCCAATGATGCATCTATACCTATCTCTATAAAAAAGTAGTCTTTTAGTACCCAGTTTGTTAATGTAATGAGATTTGTGATACTTCAGCTTTAAAATTGCACAATGATTTGGCTTTTTTTCTTGTATTTCCTAAGTGTACAACAGCTAATTGGCAAACTGACTACTTGACTGAGGAGAGCACTTAGGTAGTATGAGCTTCAAATTATTAAAATCCTTAGCTAAGGGCCTTGCCCTGTCCCTGCATTTATAAAAGAAAGATGTCCACATGTTTTTTAGCTGAACTTTGAGTACTTTTTTTTTAGCAAGTAAAACTGCCTACAAAGTAAGCAAGCTCCCCTGTAAATTTTTGTCATCTTTCAGTTTAGATGTGGCTTAAAGTGTGTTGAAGAATTAACCGAAACTGCTGCCAATGAGAGAAACCAGTGGATTGCATAAATAAACGTCAATTTTCCTTCCAGGGGTTGAAAATGAGAATAAAACCCATTTCTTTCTTTCAAATAAATGATTTTTCATTCTGCTAAGATGTGACCTCTGCCGGATTCACCACTGTGATATCCAAAAAGGAGTTAAGCAGCTTTCAGTAGGGCTAAAAACATCATGTTGCAGCCCTGACACTATCAGCAAGTCACAGTACATTTTGATGATGTAATCCTTCTAACTCTGTTTTATAGTGTTACATCAGAGCACCCTGCCTACACAGGTACAGGGCAGACCAACTGCTTTTCCAACTCTGACATCAGTTGTCAGTGTGCAAAGTGCACAAACATCCTCCAACCCCTGCAGCTCCAATGCAACATTAATTTTGAAACATTAATTACATCTAATAAATACATTGGGAGAAAAAGATTTGAATGCAATAGTTATTAGCACATGATATCTTTTATCTAAAATCAATATATATTTTCATATTTATAAAGATACAATATTTGATCATATTTTTAATTTTTTTTTGAGAAAAATGTGTCATTTTTTGCCCATTCTACTTATTATTTTGCATCTTATTTCACACATAAAATTAAATTTAAAATCAAGTCTCAAGAAACATTGACTTAAAAATACTAAGCATGAAAAAAATTCTTTTAAGGAGGAGAAATTCAGAATTCTGACTTGAGCAGGACATGGGTGGAAGGGGTTATTATTTTGATAGCTACAGAACATTCTAAGGTTTTAATGAGGATAATAAGGATTACAACAATTCTCACTTTTTCTTCACACCACCTCAAAAATCTGCAAATAAAAATAAGGACAAGATATTTGCAGTTAGAAAGCTGGAATTCAAATAGACCAGAAGAGGCACCAGGACTGTCATTTACATTGTTGCTTGTGCAGAAGGTACAATCTTGTTTTTTTAAATGGGAGAAGCCTCCAGGTAGCTATTACAAAGAATTCTGAAACCAAAAGTACAATTAGGCCCAGGGCCAACAGCCTGAAGCATGACTCAGTCAAGGGATATCAGATCATTGATCAATATCTCTGATATAAAGAACAAAAGCAGAATTAAGAAGGTTGCATACAGACAAGGTAGTAATGAATAGCAATATTTTCCTAGCTTGAGTTTGAAGAGGAAAATAAATTGAGAAGTATGATACAATGGTTATATGTTGATATTATTGTTATATTCTTCTGGGAAAAAAAAAAACAAATAAACCTTTAAAAATCAAGCGAGGACTGTGCTGTTTAATCCCTCTCTATTAATCGTGAACCTCAGTGTTTTAATGTCATCTTCAAACCCTGTAATGCCAGGCCCATATGCATAACTTTACCCACATGAATAGTCTCAAAGACTTAAGCAGGATAATACATACACCAAATGCATAGCCAATATTTATCCAAAATGAATAAGTACACTGTAACATGAATAAATAATGCTTAATGAAAGGTTCTGAGGCAACCTTATTATAAACCAAAAATATATAAATATATATCAGGCCATATATATCAGGGAATAGGCATGATCAGCTGGGGTCATTCTTTTTTTGCCTTCATTGTCTCAGTCACCACATCTGAGGGAATGCAAGCTGCTCAGTCTCCACTCCCCAGGACACAGCTACGGAGTATAAAGGATTATCTGCCATAGAGACAGCATACTTCACCTAGTGTAAGTCTTCTAGGCTCAGAGACTGCAGGAGCAGTACACATTGTGAAGCCATGAGAATTTTTGAAGGAGGCAGGTTTCTTTTTTACTCTATAAAAATATGACAGTATTCCACATTAAGTAAGTGTTGCGGTTACAAGCCTCCTTTGTTTTTGAACTTGCCTTAAGCTGCTATTAGAATATTATTTCCTTTTTTGACCATTTGCTGGCATCCTGCTAGCATGGGTGAAGTCATAACTAATTCCCTTCTCAGGACTCACTCTAAACCCGGTGGGAAAGTAAACACCATTGCACAATGTTTTGGGTTTTTTTTGCTTGTGTGTTCTTCTAGTTGCTTTTGCAACACAAGCAGCTTTGCTCAGCAGCAAATCCTATTCAAGCAGTTATTATGATTGCCTGCACTAACATGAGACACTCATTTAAGAAGATTACAAAATAATGATGAAATTGCAGCATTACAACATTGTAAATCTCATCAGTGAGTACAGAGAGGAGTGCTCAGAAAGTAACAGATTGCTATTTAGAGTTTCTCCATTTCCATTATCTGACTCCTCTGAACATAAGGAGACTAAAAAATCTGGTATTTAAAATTAAAATACTAAAATACCTCTTACTTCAGAGGTACGTGTTTATAAAACCTATATTGTAGTTTAGAAGTTCGGTTTCACTCCAGAGTTAACAAATGAATACCATGTGATTTAAACGTTATAAATTGTACCAGTAACTTATTTCATAAGCATGTGTGTTGGCACTTTAAATTACCTTGCACAAGCTAGGCCACATCAGCTTGGGCGTTAGGCATTTTTGCAATATATCTAGTATCTGGATTGGAAGTGCTTGAAACTATGAAGTGTCAATCTGTTGAAAGACCCAGTAATATAGCCAGTACTTTAGAAATATATACTGTTAGCAAATATTCAGCAAAAGAAAGTAACAAACTAAGAATAATTACTATAACCAGACTGGGGAGGCACCGAAAACATGGGATTTAAATGCTGGATTGCTTACAGCTCAGCTGAGTGGCTCAGGTTCAGGCAAAACCAAAGGCTACTGAAAAGACCTACAACTTCAGCCCCATCATGAAAACAAACCTGCTGACCTTGCTGCAGAAAACCTCAATCCCTGCAGATACTCTCAGCAAAATATTTCCCTTTTCTTCCCCTAATTCCACACATCTGAGGAGTTTGTGCCTTTCTGTCCTGTATTGTGGTTGTGCACTCTTCTATGAAAATGGGTGCGCTGGCTTCCTGCAGTATAGTGTAATAAATGATTTAAAAATAAGAGTAGCTGTTCTCAGCCTAGATGTACTGCCACTATTACATTTCTAGCATCCTAACAGTGGCATAAGTTACTGAGAGTATTTAGTGCTCTCACTTGCCCCAGACACCTTTTCTGAAGCAGTTTATGTAATCAACTGAGAAATTTATGCCCATATTCACAAGTGGTTCATCCATCCAGACTCTCAAAGTATTATAAAACACATTAACATATGTATAAGGCTTTATATACAGATGTTACATATACATTCATACATAGATATGTTTAAATGTAACATACTTTCTGAAAAACACAAATCCGAGCAAGTGAAATCCTTCTCCTACTGCAGATAATAGTAAATAATCTCAAAAGTAAGCCAAGACCGGGACATAATGAGGAAGATTTCTGGATTTTTTTCATAATTATACCTAGGTGAGAAGCTTTTTGGGGTGACATTTCTGATTAAGATAATGGAAATAAAATAGTAGTTGATAAAAGAACGCTTTAACCCACCAGCTTTTCCTCTGCATTGGCCCTCAGAGCAAGGCAGGTACTCCAAGGCGAGGAGTCTGCTAGAAAAACAGCTTATCATATATGCACTCAGGAAAAAAAAAAAGATCAAAATAATCTAATTATCCTTTCTCATTTATCAGGAATACTCTAACCATGAATAGAGCTCCATCTGAGTTATCTGCCTAGGTAAATTATCTTGAAGGGATTTTCATATTATGCAATTAGCTGAGAGCTGGGTTGTGTCTCCTGTGGGTAAGGCAGCCATCAGGAGCACATCATCTCCGCATTCCCAGCAGGATACAGGTCTCTGCTGCCCCAAGACCCTCTGCTCTGGGCCTGCAGAATATGCAAATATTATTTTAAAAACTTCTGTCTCAATTTGTTAAAATTTTCAGGAAGGTGGTGGCAAAGTGTGAATTTCCATAGCCCTCACAGCAGCTCTCATGGCTGGTGAGTGCTCACTTACAACTTTATCTTATTCCCATCCAGAAAGAAGAGTGGTTTTTGATGTAATGAGATACTTGCAAGGACAAGCTGGTAAGGAAACCACCCTAATAACTTATTTTCCTTGTAAGGCACAAACATTTAACATTCTTGGTGTGGTGTTCCTATTCTAGTCAGTTTAGTTTTCAATTTGAGAAAACACATCTTTATAGCTTAAATATATGCCTTTAAAAATAGCCTTTATAGCCAAATTTTAAACCACCTGAACTTCTTTAGAAAAAAATGTAATGATTTACAGTTACAGTGTTTTGAAATTAAAAGGACCATTTCACCCTAAATGTAGATGTTTTACATTTTAAAAAGAAAGTTAAGCAAAGCGTTACTCTGCTTTGAGAATCAAATGAGTTTTGGCAGGCAACATATGTTCCTCAAAAGCGTACTTTGGGGACATGGGCCTCGACAGAAGAGAAACACTAAAAGGATGAGCAACCAAGTGATACATTCCATCTCTGTTTTCACTAATGCTATTGTCTGTAGCATTTATAACAACAAAAAAATGATTATTCTCAAAGCAACAGCTGTCCTTCTCTTCAAACTACACTTACAACTCATCTCTGTCATGATGTTTACAAAAATTTGACAATGGTTAGGCAGATGATATTCTACAATTGCTGCGTATTCCAAAGATGTCAATCATTTAATCCCTAACTAGGGTTTCTTCTATCTCCTTGAATTTACCTTTGCAAATAGGGGCTATATTTTACTGCATGTTCAAAACATGTAGGTAATAATGATAGAGACACTAGATATTAGAAATATTAAAGAAATAATGTTTATTTTATACTGTAATGTAAATTCTCAGTTATAGAGAACTGAGCAAATTACAGCTAATGGCTCCTGTATTTACAGTAGGTAATAATTTACTCCAATAAGTTATGAAATTACATTTAATTGTTTCTCTTAAGCAACTATATCATATTAAATAATACGATGTGTGAAATCTGAGTTAAGTGTCAATTTGATAGAAATCCACTGAAGAGGTCTCTCCAGGTACCATAGGAATGCCAACATTAAACTGCAGATAGGAACATAATTAACAAAAAAGTGCATTTCCAGCAGAACCCTAGTGATCTTTTCTGGGATAGATCACAAAAGAATTTCAGACAAATAAAGAACTCTTTAGCTGGATTGCTGAGAATCAACAATATCAAAGCAGCTGTTTTTCATCAACTGCCTTAAAACCCCTTAGCTATTGATGTTACCACCACAGGTCATATAAAACCACACTTGATTTCTGACTAGTATGTTTACAGCTCCAGAGGTAGAGGCAGCAAGAGTCATCTGTCACCTCATCTCAGCCTAATACAGATCTTCTGACAGGTGCTCTCAAAATACCTTATTACGCTGGATTTCTTAACACACAAACCATGAGGAAATGTGGAGGTGAAAAAAAAGCTGTCCTAAATGCCAGTGCTTCAAGAACTCTTTGAATACTGGAGAATCAGCTTCAAAGTTTCTCTTAAATCTGAAATCTCTCTAGGACAGGGGCTTATAACTCCCAAGAAAACAGCCCAGTCCTTAGGCCATGGGAATGCTCTGACAAAACTGTATATCTCTGATTCCGAATGTCTGGGGACAGGGAAGGAGGGAAGAGAAATGGAAAAGCATTCTTCATCCATCTAAAAGCAACCCAATGATCAGATTTTTTATTCATATCAGTGAAGTGTTAGAGAACTATATGGAGTAATTGAAAGATAGAAATCTCCTCTGAATATATATGTAAAAGCTTGAATAATTTTTTGAGTGCTTCTACAACTTCAGTAGCAACCCATGAAGTGCTGGGCTGAAATTGTTCAAATGGTAGCTAATATTCAAATAACCCATCAAAACTGTATTTGCAGCAGGCTGGCGTCATGAAAAGAATCTTGGATAAAGAGGAACAGATGAAGAGAAACAGCAAAAAGAACTCAGAGGAGCTGTCAAAGTCCCCCAGGACAGTTTTAGACAGAATTAGGACACCATTTGCAGGGAAAGTTGTTGTTATGGACACTGAAAGCTCAGCCCCAACTCCACATGAACGAAGCAGTCAGAGAGGAACCAGGCTGCTCAGCACTTATCAGAATTAAATTTACATTTCATTTTCCCATAACCTGTTGATTCCAAATTTTAAAGCAGAGGTTCAGCCTCAGACTGGACTTTAATCTCAGAAACATGTCCAGGTGAAAGAGGAAAACCTTGGGGAGTCCTCTGCCTAGCAAATCTGAACAAAAGTGGGATATGGAGGCACACCAATGTACGTTTCACACACACAAGATTTAAAGAGCAATGCTCTAAGTGAAATACTGGCAGAATAGTATTGGGTAGGTGCCAGGGCAGGTAGAAAGACACCATCTGGGAGGCATAAGTGATAATGCGGCAAACTGCATTCCTTCTACAAAGAAAAGATGGCACATGGCATGTTCACAGCCTTAACATGGTGTTTCAGGGCTTATCTCAGCAACCCTGCCGCTGGATCCCAACTATAAATTGCAGCACAGACTTGTACCTGATTTTCCTGTGTCTTTGGCAAGTGCTGTAGGCACTTTCTCTTCCTTTTCTCTCCTCCAAAGTCTCAGTTGCCCAAAGCCTGGCATAATTAATCTTTGATTGGAGATTAAAAATAGCTTTAGAGAAAGTAATCAAGGCAGATGGTTCCCAGAATACCACAGGCTGTGGTATTGGGATATTCTTAGTGAAAGCAAAAGTTTCAAATTCTGCACCAAATAAGACTGAAATTTGTACAGATGATTTTTTGTGATGAAAAGGGGGATAATGTGCTATAAAGTCCAAGGGGTACTTCATAGTTAAGGAACCTCTGTCACAGCTCAGCACAGTACACTAAGAACTTGGACCCTGACTTCTCACTCTAGTATTTCCTAATGGTTAACTTCAGACATTTTCCCAGCCAGCCTGCTATTGCTTCTATCACACTCTTACACACCTTCCAATACACAGTGTGAGGTTACCCAGCAACTTGGGCATCCAAACCTCAATGGATGGTGGAATATCCAAGAGTTAGGGGAAACGGCAACTTTTGTATCTTGAGCTCTTTTCCAGTACCCAGTCACCAGTTTATTCTGTAGTGATACAACAAATATTTTGAACCACCTGCACAGTAGGTATTATTGGCTAAGCAGTCAATTTATCAAGTTACTGTATTTCAAGATTGTGGAGTCAATATACCCTGGCTTTATGACAGCAGAGTCAGAGGAGGAGAGTAAATATTCCCCTTAGTAAGTACTAAGAAACTGAAGAGACATCATTATCAATACACACAGAAATACAGAACACTAGAAACTAGCAACCAATTAAAGCCCTTACATCTCTCTGTTTCTTATCTCTATCTCAATTCTTATCTTATAAAACCTTTGAATAAGAAAGGAAAGGCTATTCTAAAGGCAGTAAGTGGAGTTCAAGGTAGATAACTGATTATAAAGTCTCCAAAGGCACTTAGGGCACTCAGGAGTAAGGATATAACTTAGAAGTTGATAATCTACCTCTGAGTGCTTCAGCCAGAAAACTCTCAACATTGCTCTAGGTGATCTAGGGATACTGGCAGCAAGAGAGTCATCTCAGTTCAGACCTCCACAAATTGCCTTCTTCTTTATAGACAGGGGAGTCTTGTAACAACATGCCACATGGTATGGAGCTGTATACAAACAGCTGGCCTTCCAGTAGTAGCCAACACCTTAGGCCAGTCAGCCTAGAGTACTCAAATGAATGTGATAAAATAAAGTGATGGTGCAAATCCTACTTTCACCAAATAAAACTTCAGTAATTTAGGCCACTGCTTACTACATTAATTTTTAAAGAGAGGCTTGCTGGCTAAAGGCCACGTAGATACCTAAAACAACCATGGGCACTAAACTTATTTGTACCAAAATGCTTCACTTTTTAAAATTTGGCTCTAAAATTTACAGTATAAATAAACAAGGCACAGTGACATGTCAAACTGCAACAACAATTTCCATAAAAACAGAGCTGGCAACACACCCTGCATTACTGGCTTGTACAAACATTGCTTCTTCAGATGGTTTAATGCACCATTCAACAAGTCATTGCAGGCCACTGTGAATCTGTGTGTATTTCAGGCAGTGGCTGTTAGGAAGCCACATGGGTCTATGTGTAAATCACACAGCTGCAGACGTCCTGGGAGAAATTAACATAGGTCAGACCAAGATACTCCTCATATTAAAGGAAGGAAAGGAAATGTAAAGCTAAGTACTACACTTTGTTAAAGTAATGCTGTAGACTTAGCGCATTTTCTTTAACTGAGCAGTTAAAATCCACAAACCAGCTTCAGTTAAAATAACTGATTGGAAATAGTGGTGCCTCAGTTTGTGTATTTTTATTTTTTCAACATGTACCCTCAGGATTGGGTAAAAATGCTTTATTCAAAACTAAATTTTAATTAAAACAAGACAAAGGACAAAGAGGAAGAAAGTTGCCTGCATATGTAAAAATGATAAAGACAGCAATGCACCTGTCTGATCCAAATTCCAATTACACTGGGCTAAGTTCGAATTTGAGAGCTGGATTTGGGTTAAAGCACAAAGGTTTAAAAAACTCATGCAAATTTAGTCACCTCAAGGAACAAGTTTTACCTGTTCTCTAAAGCCTTCTGGCTTTCTTGATGAAGATCTGAACTTTGCCACCCTGAAAACAGAAGTGTGTTATGGAACTAAGGAAGAAATCTTAATGCCAAGTTCAGGCATTTAAACATTTGAAAGCTGAAATGACATGCAAAGCTGGTCATGAAATTCTAGCAACCTTTGACTATCTGCTAGTTCACAGCTAAAAAGAAAATTACAGATATGAGTTTCCCAGAATAAACAGTTCAGGTATTAAGAAAACTAATGATCCAGAATGCTCTTGAAAAAAATGTGTTTTCCAGAGACTTTCTATTCAGAAAGTCTTCTGAACAGGCATTTATAAACTTCAAATGGATTTTTATGAAACAATCTTTTATGGAGAGATTTAAAATCACTGCTGTCCTGTTGCCTCTCTCCCTGTAATATTGCCTATATCTTCTGAGCTCACCTAGACCTTGTCTTAGTTTAGCTTTAGTAAGCATTAAAATAAACTGGTTCTTCTGTGTAGAGCCAAAATACAGTGCTTCAGATTGAAACTGGTAATCCCTGAAACGCTGCATTCATCCACTTTTAATTAAGATTGCTGCAAGTATAGGTATTCCTAAACTATCCAAAACATGACCTCCTGAGGAAATCAAGTAATCAGGGTCAGAGACACTAACTGGAAATTATTTTGCTCATTAGGAAGATAGGAGAGACAATAAATGTGTCAGGAAGGTGGCTCAGAGAGAAAAAAAGCAGTACCCCGGCTAAATTCAACAGACAGCGCTACAGGGGGTTCACCCTTGGGAGAGGTGGGGGCAGCAAGCGCCGGAGCTGTGACCAAGTACCTCCTCTCTTCCTATGTTTGGGGAGACACCATCTTGCACATTTCTAAGAATAAACAGGAGCGCACCAAAGGTTAATCTGGTGTCACAACATAATATACAGTGCCTTGACTGCTATCCACCTCTGCAGGTCAGGGGGCTAATAAGTAAGAGACTGCCAAAAGCCCAGGCACTTTCAGTTATTCATATAGCCTTCTCTCAAGTATATAAATGTACTGAAAAAAATGCAAATACATTTTTAGTCATCTTCATGCTGCATGCACGTACATGTATAAAAATACACACACAGACACACACATGATGTCTCTTTGGAAGCCATAAAAAGGGGTAAGCCATTCTTAGCACTGCTCCAGAGCCTTCATCAATCCTACACACAGGCAGAGAGGATGCCGTCACACCAGACCAGTCTACTTGCAGCATGCTGCCAGCCACGCAGCGGACAGGCAGGAAACAAAGCCTTGCTCCAGAGCACTTGTAACTAAAATACAGGATTCAAAAACTACAGGAAAACTAGAGCCTCACAGATACTGGGGTAATTAAAAAAAAAAAGACAAACAAAACAAAAACCCCCACAAAACCTTCACCAAAAAAAGCCCAACAACCAACCCAGAACCCAGGAGCAATGTTCCAAAGTTTCTAATCTATAAAATGGAAACTTTTGATAGGCATCAGGTTGTGTGTCCCTGGAATGAAATATAGATCTACAGATTTTATGGAAGTAAAATATTTCAAAGAGGGCATGAAGGAGAAAAGACATTTTAAATATAATACCTCTCTCAGGAGGAATCTCTCTCAATGTCAGTTCATGACATTATGGACTTTGATGCTGCTTAGACAAGTATTTTCTTTAAGGTGAACTATAAGTTGTTTTCGTTTTATCCTTCTTTTCCACTTTTAGTTCATGTAGGAATTGCACTGAAATTACAACTTTTGCTCTCCCTCCAGTCATTCAGAGAGCAGAGAACAAAGACCACTTATTTTTATTAAACTGCTACCACTTCTTTTTAAGGTTATTCAGGACCACTAACTCGTGACAAAGTATCTTGTTCAATGTAATTTTAATTTTGACCTGCAAGGAAGAGCAGAATTAAATAAGATACACTTGAAAGAGCACTCTAAGTTGTATTTCTTAATTTCCTGAAAAAAACAAACAACAAAAAACAAACAAATAAAACCACAAACCCACAAACCAACCCCCACCAAAAGTAAGGTTATTTGCCATTCTCAAAAACTAGTGGAAGATGCCTTGATATTTTCTCTTTATTCTTCCAATTTTGGAGTGGCCGACAATTTTCTAGATGTTGTTTGTTGTGTTGTATCACAAGTTCTGGGCTTAAATTTTTCCTTTGTGAAAGGCAAGCTATCTCTTCATTCCACATTGCTTTGCAGTCTCAAAATAGTCACCCAACATGAAAATGCAGTCAGAACTGTAACAAGCAGAACTGCCAAGATAACATCAAGAAAACCCACCCTTCGCGCTTTACCTTGGTGCTAAGATATATACTACACCATTTAAAAGTATTTTGTTTTAAACTGGGTATTAAAAATCTAGATTGAGACAAAGATAAAAAAGATGATAGCAGCTGTGCTGCCTGAAAAGCTTCATGGCCCACAGCCACAGTTTCTTTTTCTCCTTTAATGCATTAGGTTAGGAAGAGAAATTATTTCCCTGTTCAGCCAACTCAATCACTCAATTTTCACTTCATGCGCAATTCTTATGGTCTGCCATCTCTATCTCTTCCAATTTTCTCATTCCATTCAACTGCTGTCATTCCTTGAAGCATAATGTAATGGCAACTTACACAGTGGTATGAGAAAACCCCTTATTTCTTTGCTTTTGCTCTGTTTAACAAGGAATACTTCTTGTTTTTTTCTATGCTTACGTTGGGCCTTTGCTGTAAAAGAATTGCATTTCTTCAAGTCTCCATTTGAGCTGTGAAACATTCTCCAAAAGACCCTTAAAAACTTGTGTGTAATTGTATCTTCCACTATTTCAATGCTTTCTAAGAACTGAAAGCACATGCTTTGAGTTTTAATGGAAAACTTAAATCTTTTTTTTTTCCTAATTATATAGGACTACAGTTTCTTGTCCCTATATTTCAGGAATTTGTAGTCATGAAGTTTTACCTACAGGAAAAGTTCCCAGTCATCAAAACTGAAATTTACTCATTTATACCTCAAAGAGCAGCTAATACGTAGAAAGGGAAGCTCCCCAGTTTCTGGACTCAAAATGCTTTCAGCATTCTTAGAAGACTGGTGTAGAGCAGAAAGGTGATTAAGTAGTTCCAGTGAAACAAACGAAAAACCTTTAAGACATTTCTGTAATCTATTACATATATTCTGATTTAACACAAATGGAAATTAGTATCTTTTTCTTTAAGCTCACAAAGAAAGGTAAAAGAATGCCAGCATAGCTAAGAAGGTCAAAAAGTAAAAGCAAGGTACACTGTTTCCAGCACCATAAAAGAAAGTATTTGATTCAGAATAGCAGTATTTTACAGAAAAGCTTTTGTAGATTAATTTCTTTGCCAAACCTCGCTTTGGCACAGGACTGCAGGAAAGAATTTTCAGCTCCAGTCTCATTTTCTCAGATTTGCAATTTGTGTATTCAATTTGAAGGCCAACAATTTGGTATCCACCAGTTTTCCAACACTGTAAAGAAACTAGGATTATAATGATGCTAACAGAAGTGCCCACAGAAAACCCTACCTTTGTCCTTTGTCCTCCCCAGTGCAGCATCAGTCTTCACACAAGGATGTCAAAGAGCTGTTGGAATACAGGCCACCAAACCAGTAACAGTTTCTCCAAGTTTTATTCTTTCTGCAGTATTTGTCAAAGACCATTGCACAGCTTTGTATCCTATATGTAGACAAGAAAACTTTACTGCACAGATAACACTGTGTATCAAACCAGGTGTTACTAGTAAGACAGTAACTGATGATCTGTGTTGTGATGTTTAAATAATCAGAACTAATTAGTCAGCCATATAATTAAGGATGCTGAGGACAAAACTGATACGCCACACCACTTGCAGAGCAGTTATCACATTATTAAAATAAATGATCAAATTCTAGGTTTAGACTTTTTTCCGTTGCAGAAGATGGATGAAGCTTGACACAGTTACAAATAATACATCTTCTTAAGAATGACTTTTTAAGAGTAAACAAGTAAAACTAGCTTGTTTAATGCTATACCACATTTTGATGCAATTACAATCAAATTGTCTTTTTGATACATAAAGCTTACCAGTTGCTTCATTTGAGGAAAGAAATACAGAGATGTAAGGATCCACAGTGGAGTCATTGATAAATCTTAGACTTTTTTCTCAGGAAAATATCTATTCATCCAAAAAGCCCCTAAAATGAGAGAAAAATAAACCTGATTTAATGCTATTGACAGTGCATAACTGGGGCAAGGAGGAGAAAGGAAGCTTAAAAGTTAACAAGAACATCTAAATATATTTTCAATATAAACCTCAAAATCCTGTATTTAAAACAAGAAAGGAATTCTTAGCTAATATTAAGACAGTCAAAATTAAAGACTGCTTCCTACTTGGGAGTATGTTTGACAGAGGATCTCAGATCAGGGTGGATTTTTTTCTTACCCCTCCTTCCCTAAATCAGGAAAGGTACTGTGCTAGGAAAGTACCAATTACTCTTTATGGGTATGTTGAAGTGAATAGTATTGTATTCATAAAATAAATAGTGTTGACAAAATGAGAGCCGAGTCTTTTATTTGCTCAGCAGTTCAGCTGGGAGATGGATTTCCTAGCTGAACTTGTTTAGACTGTCTATCTCCACATGATTAAACAGGAGGCTGCTGGTGGTAAATTCAAATATTCCAGTGTATTCAAAGGAAGGGGAGACTAGAAAGACAGGCAGCATCCACCAGAAGATGGTGGTTCACTGTATTAAGCAATACTGTATATTCTAATGCCTGGACACACCCAGGGATCCCAGTTAGTTGCCATCCATACTGTTAAGACCATAGCTCAGATCTTATCCCTTGGTTATAAGCTGCTCTTATCCAGTTCCCTGCCCTTCCACACAGCCAAGTTCAGTAAATAGCATTGTATAACTTTGTATAATTTCCCTTTCTATTGCCATTGTAAAAGCAAAGAAAAATGGATCATAGGAGGAGATATCAAGAGCTATGGCAAGAGTTGATGTTTCATATTCCTATAAAGTACTGATTTTTTAAAAGAGCATCTAAATTTTTATTTACTGTTATGTTAATGATATTATCACAAATATTTCCAACATTTTTCCTATACTCTCATTCCATTCTACTTCAAAGAGTTTGTTTTAAATGAGAAAATATAGAGAATAAACTTTAGGCTTTACTCCTGTCAGTGCTTTTGGACTCTGCTCAGTTTGAGCCAGCAAGAACCTTCCACACACGTTAGCACACACATGTCCTATACACCATACTTCAATTCAAAAGTAAAAGTTAAGTTTTAACCCTGCTACATTTAGACTTCTAAATGAGGCACATTAAAACAGAAAAATCTTTTAGATATATTACTGAGGTGAATAATGTTCTCATTTTCAAATCTAACTCTTACCTCTTTTTGAATTTTGAATGCCTCCTGACTTCAGGTGACTGTCTGTGTTCCTCTTGAATCACAAGGTTAAAGTAGTGTATACCCCTAACCTTGCACTTTCTGTTCTGAGCAATATTTTACCATTGGGTTGCTTTAAAGTCAAATTTGTAACAGTTATGAAACAGGAAAGACATTGAAAAAGTATTGGAACAGAAGAATATTTTTCAACTAAATAGCGCAACTATAAAATTTCAAATACTGGTAGCATGATTTCTTTATGTGCTGCTTAAAAGTACTTTAAGAAAGAGAAGCATTCAGATCATTGAAACCTAGAATGAATTATTTACAGTCCTAACATAGTCTACCACATACAGTTATGAACTTTCCTGTTATCTTATATCTGTGGTGAAACTAGGTCCAAATCACTATCCTAAACCGATACCCTATCCATGAACTTCAGGTGATAAGCTTTGTACATCAAAAAATGCCAGACCTTCCTTACAGTAGTGCACTTTTTTATGAGCAGGATTTGAAAGGCAGAACCCTAAATCTGATTTTAAATAATTAAAACAATATTAATGTAATCATGAAATAACTGTTAATGAAAACTTATCCCAGAATGTTGACAAAGCATTTTTTCGTTCTAATGGACCCCTAGAGGATTTTTCTTTAAAATACTTGAAAATTTAGACAAAGTTAAAAGATGTTTTCACCATGAGAAGATTAGTTAAGGGCCCATCAAGCCTTTATATGCTGTGAAAGATAAAAATAATTGCTACCAGAGACAACTGCTGTTAGTGATTCGTATAAAAAAATGCTGGCCTGACATCTTTGAAAACTGAAACTATCAGCTTATCCATAAGAAACTCGCAACAGGGGCAGGAGCAATGTAAAAATTCAGATCTCTTTACAATCGTTATGACTAATTCTGATGAAGAAGGATTATCTTGTGCTTACATTTGCAGAACTCTGTGATGTGCAGATTTTCACCAAAAAAAAAAAAATCTTAAAATATAAATATTGCACTTACAGCTGTTCATGTTAAATATTTCTAACTATCAATTTATTTAGGAATGGGAACATAACATAGATACACCCACTTCCATGCATATAAGCAATGATACATAACGACTAACACCAGATTCATTTGTTCTTTGAAGAACTCATTAAACCTTTACATACCAGTTTCTTCATTTGCAATTGCATGTTTTTGTAGTTATTGCCATACAGAAAAGTCTATTAGTCTTTCAAGTGCATGAGTTCTTAAAAATTTGAGTGCTCATGAGATAGCCATTTGTGAAAGGAGGGGTAGAAGAGAAGGAGTAAGAGGGTTATGATGGTGTTTCTCCTTAAGGAAGTCTGCAGTCTGCATTTTTTCTATGTAAATTTAAGGGGTTTGCCTTTTCTTAGCAAATTTAATAAGATTTCACTAATGTTATAAGTTAAAATTTTAATTACATTTATTTTTTTATGAGGAGGGAAGACAGCAAAGATAAGCACTTCAAAATATCAACATGCAGCTTCCTCTCTCTGCCTAGACACAGGATCATAACCAACTACATTCTCATGAAAGGAAGGGTATGTTCTCAGTTACCCAGGAAAACTATGGAAATAAACAGTTGTTCATGTGCCTTCTGTCAGTGTACAAGTCAAATCACTGCCAAGTCCTCCTTTTTCCCGTCACAGATTAATGGCCTCTGGGCAGCTGCCTGGGGAAGAACAAAGGAGATGCCCATGTCACTGTTTGAAGCATTTGGTAGTAATTCCACATCACTGCACTAGTATCTACTGATGGCAACAGAGGAAACCAAGAGCTGATGGCTCTGTTGCTGAAGCAGACCCAGTGCTGCAGCCAAGAAGCCAATATTGTCAAGATCCAAGATGAATGTATTAAACAGATGCATTAGCTTAGCTTCTGAAGTTGCTTTTGCACAATCTGCATAAAAGCTGGCCTGAGAACAGTAGATCACCTTTGAAAAGTCTCTTGTCGTATCAACTGTAAGTACACTGAGATATAGAAAATCCTCTTCTAAAGGTTGCCATGACCCTTTGATACTGAAGTTTCATTGCATACAAATGGAAACTTTTCTCACCTTCCTCCACCAGCCATCATACTCCCTCCCTTTCTGTAATGAAATTTCCTCTTTTTCATCTCTTCTCAGTTCAGTGGCAGTTGACATCATAAAAGACAGATGTAGAAACCTGCTGTAGAACACACTAACTTTTCATGCTGATAGAGGAGACCTTTTAAAGGTTTGGCTGCAGCCTGTAGACTCTACCAGTAAAGATTTGTGCCATCATCTTTAGAGATAGATACTGAATTTCAAGCATCCAAACATCTATACTAAAAAAAAAAAAAAATAAATTGTTTTGTTGTTGAAGGGGACATCAGGGGACCTTCTCTAACTCCCGTTGTACACATCTTCAATCTGAAGAATTTACAAGTTTCTGCAGAAACAAAATTACAGGGACATGAACTTTTTAAAAATTATTGCAGCAGTGTCAAAGGCAAACTGGAAGTTCTTTAAAGCACAAGATTGCCCTTCTGACACACCAAGTAGATTCAAGAAAATCATGTCTCAGACCTCAGTTAATGCATTTTACATTACTTTCACCACCTTAGTGTTATGCACTCTGGTCACTGAAGTACTTCAGATTTCTTTTCTGTTCTACTTCATTTTGTAGCATCTCCTCAGCTGTGTAGGCTTTTGTGGCACATAAACACGTATCTTGAGTTGGTCAGTAAGCCTTTATGTTGAAAACAGCAAGGAAGTGGCAGGATTTATTATATTTATGTTACTGCTATACAAACAAGTTTCCACATCATGGGCTATTGAACTGAATTTCAATGCTGATCCAAGCAGCATCACTCCATCAAAGTTAATATGATAGCTTATGAAAGTAGGAAGTTATTCAGAGTTTGATAGGTCTCAGAATGAAACTGGTGAGAAAATCATACAGCATCCCAACTTGCAAAGCAGCCAGTGTTGTTTAAGTTTCACTTTTGCATAGAAAAGGAGCAAATGCCAATTGTGAAGTTCAAAGGATTGGCAATGTAGATAGGATAGTTGAAGAGCTCATCGTTGTTGCTTTTCAATTATTATGTATGTGAAGAAGGAGAGAAAAGATTTCTTTATTAAAAAAATGAGGATAGTATAACACACATCCAGTTGAAGGAGGTCATTTTTAGAGATTAGATCAGAGACACCAATTTATGTCTTGTTTATGATAGCATTTTAAAAAAAAATCCATTAATGCCCCCATACCAATTTAAATTTCCTATAATAATTAGGGCTATAGTCATCTGATATTAAGCATTTCAGTGTCAATACTAGAACTCTACATTTCCAGTGTTTTATTTAACTAAAAATCACAAACATCTCCTATCAAATATTTTTCAGGGGGAAAACAAAAGTTCTATAATACAGCAGCTGGACAGGTATTATAGTAATGACTTTTCTTGTCCTTTAATTTGGTACACGAATTTAATAGTTTCCCACCATACTTCCCTAATAACAAAAATCTCTTCACTATAATTACACGTTTATTGTGTCCTTAGACAATGACAGAACCTCAGCAAAATTTGACATCATATAAACATTTTCAGCCTTATCATTTCAAACAAAACCCAAGGAGACAATAAATCAACTGTTTCTGAAATTTAGGATGTGTCAGAGACACACATGATATTAAATGAGACTGTTCAGTATCACTTTATCTTGGTATTGCTTAGGAATATCATGTGAAGCACAAACGTGAGCTCAATTCCTCTGCTGCAAGTTCCCTGTGATTGGGGTGGGAAAGAAATGGAAGTAGCAGCATCTCACAAGAATGTGCCTCTGCCACTTTTCTCTCTGAATCACTGCTTCCTTCCTTCAGTTCAACTACCCAAGTTATAGCAGAATAATTTTGTGCAGTTTGTGCAATGCTGAAAAGCTTTTCTCTCTCATTTGCATGTCTTTTGGCCACTTTTTTCAGCTCATGAAGTCAGAACATTATCATAGTTTTTGAGCTTTTCTCAGCAGTAAGGAGAAATAAAAAACAAAACCAAAAAAAAACATAATACGATCTTCTGTGTTAGGAGAGCAAGGATATAGAGGGAACAGATGCAGCAGCAAAATGTAAAATAGTTGCTTTAGGGCTATATCTTTCTGGCTTTGCTATGAAAAGACCTCATACAAATAAAGTGATTAGCTCATGCTATAGATCATTCATAAAAAAACAGAACTTCTCCAGCAATAGCTCACTTGAGGAAGGGCTGCTTTTGGAGACAGTTGCTCATACATCAGAGTCTTCCACAAGCAGAAAAAGCAAAATATATGCAACTGCTTCTTGCTCTTTCTCAGATGCACATGAAAAACTGAACCAGTGAGTTGCACTGAGGTCTAAGCAAGCCAGCTATGGGACACCCACAGCTGAAGCAACACCAGAGACGTTGCAAGCTGGTAACAACTGTGGGAATGTCCATCTAGCAGAGGCTGAAATTTCATTCTTACAAAGGAAGCAAAGGAAGAATTAAAACTCCAGTCAGTTGTCACTTCTACGCAAATATAGAAGCAACTGTATTTACTTAGAAGATGTGTATTTAGAACAGATGTTGTTCAATTGAAAGCTCATATACCAGCATGGATAACGGGTCAATTTTATCTTCAACTTTAAAGCATCTAGACTTTTCTTTAATCTAATAGTGATGAAAGATGCAGTGCCACCAGCTGTAGAGCAGAAAAGGCTGAAACACTTCTCAAATGTCAAACAAATAGAAACTGTTCAAATCACATTTGGTCTGCATTTTATTAGCACAATGAAACTACAGGTTACTTGCAGCACTAATTGCCATGTGAAAACAAATGCTTTTTTATGGCTAGCTGGTATGTTTCTTCATCCCATTTCTGCATGGCTATGCAGTTACCTCCTGAGATTCAAATTTATGTTCCTTAAATCGAGTTTTTGCTGCTCAGGTTTTTTCTCAAAGTAGGAATATATTGCTTTTTAATACAGGAAGCGGCAGTGTGCTTTGCTGTCTTTCTAAGATTATCCTTAGTGCATTTTTTGGAGGGCTGATCTGCAAGGATTGTTGGATCAGCATAGTCTTCTGACCCTTAAGACTATGACTTGCGCCCAAGGGAAGTGAACACATTGCCTCCAAACCGCCTATATTCCATTGTGCATGAAGTAAACAAACCCCAAACAAATAGTTATTTCAACAGTTGGTTACACTGCAAAATTTAATTTTGGCTCATTTAAATATGACTAGAGAAATGAAATAGCTTCCAGAACTGGTTTGTCGCAAGTTTCTTCTTCATTTGGTGATTTAGGAAATTTGAGGCATAAAAGTATCCTCTGTGAATCCATGCGAAACATCTTTCCACCACCACCTCTTCACAACAACAAAAACCAAAAAGACAAAAGCACCCAGAGGAAATCCTCACTTGGAACCGCTTCCTTTTCAAACAGTGCTAGTTGCGGGTTTCTGGTCATTTTCTAGACCTACATAACAGAACACGAGGTGTTTGGCAAATAAAGCCTGTGAACTTTGAAGCAAGTACGCTCCCCTTACGGGGAATAGTATTTTGTAATCACATTGTAATGAAATAATCTAAAGGATATGTTGCAAAATTTTAGAACACATTTTAATATAGGGTATTTAAAAGCTTTGCAGTTACAGACAAAATGTAACCTATTCTTCATACATTACCATCAGGAAGAAGTTATTTTGCTCCCTGGGAGCAATGAGGAAAAAATACTTTTACCTCTTTCATTTTAAACTTTATTTCCCTGATACAACAAGTAGTGCCATAATAGAAGCATTTAATGGCACTGTGTCCTGGGTTTAGCAGTAGCAGTCATTTTTCCCCTTCTTTGTAGCTGATGCAATGCTGTGTTTTGACTTCCAGTCTGAGAACAGTGTTGGTGAAGCCAATGTTTTCAGTTGTTGCTAAGTGATGTTTACCCTGACCAAAAAAGAACTGTCATGGTTTAAACCCAGTCAGGTAACTCGTTCACTCACTCCCCCCCCTTCTTTCCCTCCCCCTACTCCCGGAGGGATGGAGAGGAGAATCGAAAAGAATGCAACTCCCACGGGTTGAGATAAGAACAGTTTAGTAACTAAGGTATAACACAAATCACTACTGCTACCACCAATGATAATAATGATAAAGGAAATAACAAGGGAAGAGAATACAACACCTCAGCACCAGCTGACCGATAACTCGCCCCCAAGCCCGACCAAGCTCCGACCGATACCTCCTCCAACCCTGCAGTCTCCCAGCCCTTCCGGCTAACTCCCAGTTACATCCTGGGCATGACGTGCTGTGGTATGGAATACCTCTTTGGTTAGTTTGGGTCAGGTGTCCTGTCTCTGCTTCCTCCCGGCTTCCCCTCCTCCCTGGCAGAGCATGAGGCTCACAAAGTCCTTGGCCAAACCAAAACATCGCTATCAGCTCTGTTCCCAGGCCGAAAGTCAAAACACAGCACTGCATCAGCTACCAAGAAGGGGAAAAATGACTGCTACTGCTGAACCCAGGACACACTGTTAACTCCATCACATAAAACCAGAATCTATATTAATTACATTCATTATACTTAATTGAACATAATCATCTAACCTAACAATTCATTGTACACTAATTAATAAAACAGCATGTCTTCTGGATCAGAAATGCATTATTTTTTCTTTCAAAAATAAGATATTTAGGGGACAGATAAAATTCATAACTTTCGTCATTACTTCATGTGGACAGAAAGTTAACTTCTGTAATCACAGTGACTGTCAGGGCAATGGATCTCTTAAGTGAAATTGAGATTTCATGCAAATTTTGCATATCTAACGTGTTGGGGGGGCTGTCTCCTTGGTGACATTTGAAGAGAAAGACATGAATCAGCAAGGTCATTTCCATAAAAACACTGCAAGTAGTCACACAGAAGTCTAAAATGTCTCATTTAGATTATGAGCAATCTTCAATAATTCTACGTTTTTATATTGTGGTGTTCAAGTACACGGTGTCATCTCCTTAATATAGGTAAAGAGTAAAGTATTTATTTGATAGGCCAGATTACCCTCCGCTAGAGGATACCAAAATAAAGATGATCCTCAGCCTGGGAAGTCATCCTAAAAACTAAACAATGGGCATCTCCAAGATAGAATTATGCTTTAACCCTCTTATTAAAGCTATTATAATGTCTAATAATAATTAAAGAAGCAATAGGCTAGAAGAAGAAAGCTCTAACCACTCTGTCATTTGGTAGCTATGTAGGTCTGCATCCTAAGGCATGCATTTCATTTCATAATGAACAAATAATTTCAATAATATTAATAAGTAATCTTTGAAGAAGGAAATGGAGGAACCAAGCCTATACTCAATAATCAGGACACTTTCCTGGGAAGGGAGAGTAATGTGCATTTGGCCCTATTAGTCTTTGATGTTGCTCCACTGTTTATAACAAAATTAAATTCAAGAGCTAGAAAATACCACAAACTAACTCAACAAAATAGTTTAGAAGGCAAACCCAAAACCAACCAAAAAAAAATAACAAACTTCCATCATTAAGAGATTTTCACCTTGATTTCACACCCTATGTAAGCGTGCTAACCAGTGAGCTATGCTTGGTGAACTATGCAGGAGTCTCTTAATCCATTAAAGAAACAAAATAAAATGAGAAAAAAATAGGCTAGGCATCAACATTGAGAAAAAAACTTTTTTGGAAATCACAAGGTGAAAGCACATCCCCTGGAAGAAGCAAGCAAGGGGTCTAAATTTTAGCTTTACAGGAGTTTAAAGACCCATGCCCACTCAGTATTTCCCTCAGGGAAGTTCAGCAAAACATAGTCTATACAACACACACTGACACAGTATTGCGACCAGAGATGTCTGACTCTCCACATATACCACATAAGAAGTTGGGTTCCAGACTTCACATTGGAAACTAACTGCCTAATCTGATAGCTATTCAAAATGTATCAGGAAATAACTTTTCCATGACTGCTACTACCCCTTAAAATTATTCAGCATACTTTCTGAACTTGATTTGGTGTAAGTGGCTTGTTTGAAGGATACTATTACTACAGAAAATGATCAAATGCACTTTTCTTTGTTTCAATGTGTTCACTGTAAACCTCAAGTTCCCTCATTGGAAAGTTAGACAAGCTACACATTTACAAGAATAAAGAAGTCCACATGGTTTCATAAAAGCATGTTAGCACAAAACTGTAGGGTCAGTCACGGCAGAAACAGCAACAAACTCTGGTGGCTGTTTTTCCCAGCTCTGAATCAATTCAGCCAAATTACAAGTCCTTTGAAGACTTCTTTTTTTCTTAAACCTTCCTCCTTAATGAGAGTGACTGAGCAAAAGTTGTATTTTATTCACATACAGATGAAAAGATTTGGTATTAGCATAATTTCAAAAAGCATCATCTGCTCCAACAACACATTTTAACTTCTGTATTGCATAAGTCATCCAAGGAACTAACATGCTACATCCTACTTAAAAAAAGAACTGTTCCGATGAATCTCCCTCCACCTTTTTCCTGCTTTCCTTCCTCGTGCCATTTGCAGATGTTTCCAGGCCTCTCTCTTCACAGCCTTTCCCTCTTTGAACAAGTAAATCATAGGAATCATCTTGCCAAACTTCAACTAGGCTGTCCATGAGAATCTTTGAACTGTCTGCGTACTAAATACCTGCTCTTACATACAGTAGAAATTGATAAAACACAAACCAACTTTTATTCCCTCTACTAAGTTTCCAGAGAACACACACAGACCTGTATGGGTAAACAGCCATAATCACCTCTTGTGAATTTAGCTACATAAACTTGATTTCAGACCAGCCACATATGACCCTCTTTCCCTCCTCTTCGGCTCCTCAATACAGAGTCTGTGATTTTCTGACCAAGATACAATTTGAATCACCTACTGTTTAAGCTAAAAATCTTGCAGAGACAGCATATTAATGGTCAGGATATACCAGCTCCAAGTTAAAGCCTATTCTGAACTGACCCCTGTTCTGGATCCTAGTGACATTTTCTTAGTCTTTAATTAGTAGCATTTCTTTGGTGCTTTATTAATAACTAGTACCACAAACTAAATTACCATAGTTTCAATAAAGCATCTTTCAGATCCTGTAAAGCAGTGTAAAACACATGCATTTCCTGTGCATGGGTGTGTCATAGCTTGCAATTTTTAGTTTCATAGGTGTAAACAGATCAAGTTTGGCTACCTGATTACTAAGTACGTGATTATACTTATTAATGAATTAAGCAACTTCTAAAAAATAATAATTTATAAGTAGTATCTGTGAATACTGGTTGAGGAGCTCTTACCCTTTCCCAGGAAGCGTGCTGCAAGTCACACCCATTCCGGTGTCTGTTCTGTCTTGCCTCTGTAATGCAAGCCTTTGGGGGAAACCTGTTATCTTTTGACACTTGTAACTGCACGGCATTGCACGATCTGCAGATTTACACAGCATGAATATTACAAATCTTTTTCTGCAAATTATTTCAAAGCAATTTTAATTTTATTAAAAACATTAAGTCCTGTTAACAAACCTCACCTGATACACTGGGTTTCAGTAGGATTACACAGGATTTCTTTAGACTTTTAAAAGGAATCCAAGGCTGAAGATATATTACTGTCCCAAAAAACTTTAACATCCTTGTGATTCCAGCAGTTCCACATCAACAAGAATTATTACTCAGTTTTGCTTCTGTCATTTGCTTATTTTCAAGCAAAGCATTGTCTTCCTTCAGAAGTGGTTAGAGCGGAGAGAAAAAAAACAACTTTAATTTCTTTAATTTTAATGTTTTAACTTTAGAAATGTTTGTGTAAACCAGCATTACCAGGTAGGACTGAGGATGTCATGGGCTGCATTTGCTACAGAGAAGTGCAGAACCGGGATATGTTGAAACTAGCTTAGCTGGTTACAAAGGTAAATAAATGTAAGACACGGTTATTGCACGCACTCTGAAACCAAAGAAGAAGTTTAATTTAGTGCTGAGGAGCTGGGAGTGGAAAAACTAGTTTTCCAGCATTGTTCCTCAGAAGCCCAGAGGAAAAATTTTAAAACGCAACTCAAATCAGTTTTGCTTCCTGCACACCCCCCTTAAATAAACAAAATACTCTCAAGGCTGACTCGTCTTTTTCAATAGCACTTTTTAAAATACATTTGCTATTAGAGTTTGGCATCATTAATTTTTCTGGAGCACACTGTCAGCATGTGAGCAAGTACAAATGCCAAACTCATGCATGTGTGTTACATGGTATAGCGCTCGCCTTTAGCATTTCTCCAATTCTGACAAGCAGGAAAATAATTGTCAAACTAGTTGATGCAGAAGCCTGAGGCTATAGTAACTAGTTAACCCAATTTAGATTTTGCTTGTTTTGCCAATATGTAGTTGACTTATTTTTTAATTACTAAACTGCCTGTTGTTTTTTTTTTTAAACTGACAGTCAGTCTGCAAGCAGTGCATCAGAATTCCCTTTATGTACCAAAAGGCTACCAAAAAGTAAAAATAACCATTGACAGTTTCAGGTTTTTCTGTTTCTGAAGAAAGTATTCTGAAATGGAGCTCAATTAATGAAAAAAAAAAAATACTGTGGATTGAAAAATATGCCCTGAACCCATTACTGATTTCTGTATTCCTTTCTTTCCCTCTTCGTTTTCTCATGTAGCCAAGGGAGAAGAGCCATGGGCCACTAAGACCTGTAATCAGACTGCAGCAATAACAGAAGCTCTTGCCCCAGGATGGATTCCTGACCACTCCCAGTTTCCCCACAAGGAGGGGAAGGCCGGGACAACACCACGGCCAGGCACTGGAGCCCCAGCTATGCCCCAGCACAGGAGGCTGCTGCTCTCAGCCTGGATTCTGCAGCCTAACACCTCCCTCAATATCAGAATAAAGGGACAGCACGAGGGTTGTCTCCCCTTGCTTGGCATTTCCTCACTTGAGGCTTCTCCTTCCTGAAAGACAAGCACAGCCTCCCCCCGCCTTGCTCATTGCCCTGTGGGGTAATAAATTAAGAAGGTCATTTTTAACTCTCTAATTCATCTCCTTTCATTTCTCTTTCCCCTCTCAAAATCTCTTTATTTTGTGGGCTTATATCACATTGCCCCCACCTATCATCTCTTTCCAGCTGAGAAACTCTGCTTTCCCACATTTGGTGGTTCTTCAAACAGAAATGATCCCATAGCTTTACAGTTCATTGCTGTCTTTCTCTGCACCTATTTCAGATGTACTATATCCTTTTAAAAATGACAGGAACCAGCACTCAGGTGGCATTCAATGAGATGCAGGTAAAACAGGGATTAATACATAGTGTTCTGTTTTGCTCTCTGTTCCTTTCTCAACAACCCCTAACACACTGCTTTCTTTCTATATTATAACTGAGCTGACGTTTTCACAGAACCATTTATCATAAACTCCAAAACTCACTCCTTAATGATAATGAGGCTTCAACCTCAGCAACAGAATAAGAATGCAGAGCAAGGGCAGCAGTAGGGCAGTGGAAGAGAAATTTTTAAAGACATACTTTGAGAGCTGTATCCTAAGGCTGGCTTCCCAGTGTATGAAAGTTTACATTAAGAATTCAAAATTTGTTTTAATTCTCCATAAGCACAAAAGCAGGAATTAAGCAACAGGGGAGGAGGAAAGGGAGAGGGGGGTGTAGTACAATGAAGCAGTTTAACCAACAAAAATAAGAATACATCAAAAGTGACTACTGCAGAACAGAAAGATTCAGAAACCCTGAAGCCTAAAGGCTTCTGTGTCTTCCACGCTGCAGGTGGGCGCTGCTCCTCATCACTGAAAAAGGTGTCTGGTACTGAGGAGGTACTGCTGAATCAGAGCTGCTGACAAACAATCCCAGCAACAGCTCTCTTAGGCAAGCAGACCTAATACCACACCTCTATCCTGCTTTGTGGGCTAATCCACTCACTCTGCCCATGTGCTGGGCTTGGAAGAAAGCCAGCAGGACTCCCAAAATCTGGATAGTGATAGCTAGTGAATTGCTTCACTTGAGCTTCACAGGCTTCCTCTCAGCAGGATTTATGATCTCAGCACAACACCATGCTAACTTCAGTGACATAGCTGCCTATTCATAGTTCCCCAGAGGCCAGAAAATGTGCTGAAGTTTGCTAGTAGAAGACCATAAAGATAGGCCATGAGGAAATGTACATCTTTTTTAAATAAGGACTGCTTTCTAGTGGACTGAACATCTCTGGATGCTAGCCCTTACTTGCTCCTTGCCTTTAGGCAAATCGGCTAGCATCTGTCCTGGATTAATTTAGCGTAGGGATGAGATAAAGAGTGACTTGTCTCATCTCCTTCAATGGTGTCTTAGCTACAAAAAAATTGCCAGAAGTCCCCTGAGCACATAAGAATAGCAGTACACAGACCAGACCAAGATACTTGTAAGATGCTGTCAACAGTCCAGAAAATGTTATTTGAGAAAAAAGCACTTGACAATTGCAGGAAAATTGCTAATCTAACTTTTACTTTTTAAGAAAGATTACTTACATTCATGGGAGTATACATCTTGCAGTGTTGAACAGCCAAATAACATCACTGAGGGAACACCACACATTTGACACTTTCTGCTGTGAGAGATAGATAATCTTCCTCCAGCTCTTTCTAAGGGCACTGAGTGAATAACAGGGGTACTTTTGAAGAAGTTACATAGCTAAAAGTGTAAAAGATTGCACTTCTTGCTCTTTTGGTCACCAATAAAGCTGTCACATAATGCAAGACTCTGCTCAAATCAAAGTGGAAGAGGAATCCATTCTGGTGTGACAACATTTATCACTATAGCCCATACTGCTGATGAGAAGAAGAAGGATATATGAAGAGAGACTGCATAAATTCACTAAGCAGCAAAAACAAATAAAGTCTGGGGGAGAATGCTGCACTGAAAAATCAGATTTTATTTTCCTATAAACAAAAGACAGGTTGTCTTTTTTTTTTCAATAGGAAAATCTGATGCATCAGATCATCTACCTGCATCTAAATCTGATGGATCCCAGATGACAAGAGTGAATAAATATCCTGATCAAGTGTTACCTGTGTTATCACTGGCTTGCTTTGTTTCTTTCTAAAGTTTGTAGCCACTGAAGCTGGTTGATAAGTGGCTGTCCAACAATAAAGATCATCCTTTAACTTCTAGGTTTGTCTCAGCAAATGCCGACTTTCCTTAAATCACCAAATCACTTTATCAAAGTTTAAAGTGTACCCATTAATTCAGGACTTTGCAAATTACCAATTTATCTTAATACTCCATGTAAGATACTTGTCAGGTACTTAAAAGAACCAGCAAATCCTGAGAGGGGTGGAAGGTAAGCTGGCAAGGGGGAGAGGGAGTTCAAGAAGACTTGATGACTGTCTTACCAAAGAATCTTCAGCTGAATATTCAACCAACCATTGGGTGTATCCACAATCTGACACAAAAACAATTATGTAAGACATAAGCATTATCTAATGCATTCACTTTTCTTGCATTTCTGAGAGAAGATGACAGACAAGATTATCTTCCTTTTAGGTTGTTGACAGACTTTAGGATGAACAACACAGGAAACTAGAAACCATTATTTGAAAAGAAACTGGTATTATTAAGCAGAAAAATCTAAAGCAATATGAAGGCCTTGATATTGTACTTCATGACCATTTAACCAAGCAGAAATCTATACCAAATTATTGGAACTACAAAGATTTTCTACTTGTTAGGGAAGCACAAAACATGAGCCAGTTTCATATTTTCTAGCACATGGGGTAATTTAACTCACATATTTTGCTATTGCTTTGTCACCAAACCAGAACCAAAACTTGCTATTTCCACTGTGACAAATGATCAAGCATGGATACTAATTCAGTTCTGCATCACATTTGATAAGGTTGACAGCTTCAGAAGGAGGAAAATGTGTAACTGCTTATTTGGCCAGATTGTCATGAAACGATGTGGACATTTGCTGCACAGCAGGGGATGGCTTTTATTGGACAGGAGCTCGGCAGACAGGAAACTTGTGTTTTGAACTGCAGATCTTGAGCTTCAATCCTGTTTTCTAGCGCAGGTCATACTGAGACAGACCTCTTTGTAACTTGTTCCACACTCTTGGAACTGCTACTGCAAGTCTATTTGCTCACATACATTATTAATATCAGCCTCATGTGTCATCCCCCTTCTAACCTTCAGTCCAGCTATTTGAATTTCATTAGGCTATAGAGTCAGCTGAAACTTGGCGCTGAAAACAGACAAATCACAATGACTCTCTTGCCACGTTACTAAAGATTTATATTACAGCATAAAATATAACGATTACAAATGTCATGGTTTTCAATGAGAAAAAAAAAACAAAACCAAAAAACCTAAATAAAAACAAACAAACAAACAAAAACCCTCAAGAACCTCCCACACACACAAAAAAAAAAGTTCTTCTTCAGTGAAGGCAAAATACTGTGCTCCTCAAATACTATTTTCTTATATTATTTTAGAATACCTTGCAAAAATCAGTCCACTCCTTCAGAAGGTTGCAGTCACAAGGAGATGTAATTTTCCCCAATACAGAAGCATTCCTTTGGGACACAGTCCAACAGCAAGTCCCCAGTAGCACAAGGTGTTTTAAGAAACACAGGGGAAGAATGGTATATAGGATGCCCAGCCTAAGCAACCACTTCTTGTTCTTTTCTTCTTCCAAGAAGCTCAAGAGGTACAAGATCACAGGCACTCTACAGAATGCAGTAGCAGAACATATGACATTTCCTCCAACAGAAAAAAATATATATTTTTTTTTTAAAGTTAAAAATGAAAAAATCTTCAGAAGCTTGGTTCTGCATAAGATTACCATTTTAGAAGTATTTTTCATGTTAAGAAAGCTTTGTGCACAGGTAGCATAGTTCTATACTCACAACCACACAAGCAGCCAAGTTTTACGAAACAATGTTGCTTTTGGATCAGAACCTGGTTTTCCACTTTCCATACTTTCACCCTCTAAAAGGTCCTTATTTGACAGTACACAATTACATCAAAGATTTTGACAAACATCCTTGGGATTAGGAAAAACATTGGTTAGTATTTCTGTTAACCATAAGCCCTCTTTATATTTGGGTTTAATGGCACAGTAATTGCGCAGTTTTCTTAGTGGCTGTTTGCTTTCCCTTTTATCATTCACATTCATGTACTGTCTGGTGCACTAGCTGTCCTTGACATTCCCTTATTAGGTTTACAAATAATCATTAATTTGTTTTGTGTTCTGCCTCCTGTTTCAGTGATATATAGGCATGTCATTACCTTTCTGAAGTGTATTCATTATTTTTCTTCTTCAAAAAAAGCTCACTACTTTTCACACAGCATTCAGGGCAATTTGCATGGTACACACGTAACCGTGTACACTGTTCAGTGCATCTTCACTTAAGTTTATGTTATCTATTCTTTAGATTTCATAATTAATGGACTTGTGACCTGAAGCCTCTTTCACTGTTTGATTGCTCTTTCTCTTGATCTGTTTGAAAGGCACTGCACTACAGCAAACAGAATACTAAATTCAGACTCAGGCTTGATTGTTATTCTTCATTTTGTCCCTGGCTTCTGTATTGTACCATCTCCATTTTCCTCCCACCACAGAGGAAGCAAGGCACTCAAAATATGGGTTTGTGTGAGGTTGGGTTGTTTTGGTTTGAGGTTTTTTGGGGGGATGATATTGTTTGGAGTTTTCTTTAGGAAGGATAATCTCATATTGTATTTTTTTATACTGCCTGACACAGAGTTGGGGAATTAGCTGAAGCCTATAGGCACTAAGGCCTTATTTTTTCTGTTTCCACTTTCTTTCATAGGCAGTTTCTATTAGTTTAGGTCAAGTTTTGAGGAAAAGATCTTTGATATATAGAGGCTGCATTTCTTTGTGGTTCGAGCACAGCATTTATAGCAGTGAATAAAGTATTAGTAACAACTAATTTTCTAACAAATAACTTTATCGAAGCTTTGCAGCATTCTAGAAAATGCTAATACCAATATGATACATCAGATATCCTTAAAAATAGCTTTTAAGTTTAAAGTCATCCTCACACTTGTGTCTCTTCTATCCCAAGAAGCAAGCTCATGACAGCTTGCTTAGAATCTCAGCATTTAGCTGCAGCTGACTCGATCAAGGGGGAATTTACTGAATTTTAAAGCCCTAAAAGACAAACAATAGTCTTTTTATTATACTTTTCTCCCAGCAGTTTTGGTAGCCTAGTTTATATAGTGCTATTGTTCATACAGCCTTAAAAAAAAAAAAAAAAAAAATCCCAGATATTCTGGATAATACACTTGTTCAAAATGTACTATTAAAAAGTTAAAAGCACACCAAACCAGTTCAAAATTTCACTCATATTACTAATACCTAGATACTATATTTCCAATATTAACAAAAGTTTGATAGCCCAATAGAGACAGCTATGACATGATTGTCATCTAAAGTTGCCAAGAAGTAGTGTGGGAAGAGCAAAGTAATGAGCCTTCAGCCATTCTTTGCAGAGTTTGAAGAATTAAGAAACTCTGGAATCAAAGACCTATTGTTCATAGCACCAGTTATATTTCTAACTCTAAAAAAGAAACAAACCCAAAACCCCAAACCAAAACTAAAAAGGCACAAATGTGATTTGTGGGACTCATGGAGCCCATCCCCTCTTAAAGAAGAATACCACCGTATGTTTTCTGTAGCTGACGGAATTGAATGTTCTTATGGAATTACTCAATAGTTTAAAAGAACCCATGGAAAAGAACATGAGTTTTTTTAATAAGAAGTGGCAAAGGGGACAGCTTGTCCAAAGTTGGGTCCACAGAAGCCTGCAAATGTCAGCCTCATGAAATAATCCCATTCAAGTTCGTACAGCGTTAGAGGCCACATGTCACAGTCATCACAGATGTACTAGTAAAATCCATCGTGAAGAAGAAAGGACAGACCAGAACTAAATAATCCTGGCTGCACTTTCAAAAATGAAAGCCAGGCATGTTAACTGCCCAGGTGATACTGGTTTAGTATTAGCTTAACGTTGGAGTTGAACACTTAATGATCCGGTACACCTTTTATGACAGGCATATTCACAACAGATGCTGTCACTACCCTGGAAAGACCAGCACTAAGACTTTTTTAAGTTTCTATCATTAAGAGAAACTGAGAGACCAACATTTAAGGCAGATCACCACCTCAGTGACTTTAAAACAGCAGAAGTCAAATGATTTCAAGGAAGTCAAATATGAATTAAAGAAAAAAAACAATTAGAGCAAGATTAATCTGATTTATACTGGAGAAACAGTATGAATCCAGATCTTGTATGTTTTGCCTTAAAGAAAACAGTAACAAAAGATCAGTTGTGTCATGTCTGTTGCACTTTTCTCCTCGTGCATAGTAAGCTAAGACTAAAAATAGTGATGTGCCTAGTTATGATGGTAAAACCAAATAATCAGTGATTTATTCACAGAAATCATTATACTTTATATTCAACAAAAGGAATTATCTATCCTGTAGTTATAGCTCTGTGCACTTACATGATCCATGCGGAATCTTATTTATCTTAATATTATTTTGTAAGGAGTCTTACTTTATTTTGCTCTGAACCTTCTGCCAACATCTGCACATGTGGAAACCAAGTGTAAAATGCAATCATGTCAAAAGTGACAGTGTTCCCCACCCACTCTGTGAGGATTATTGTGTGCTTAATACTGTTGGGGAATCAGGTCCAGTGTCCTGTGGCAGCCTTTTCCAACACAATCCAATTAAACTGAGCCCTGTGCTGTCCTCCATGTGAATTTGTAAAACTAACCTCAAAATTAGGGGCCTCAGACTAGAATGAGATTTATTTTTAATGCACATTTCAATCGCTGACACAGTGAAGCTGAATAAACTGCAACTTTCATTTCTTCCTAGAAACAAGTTGTTGTAAAGTGTTAGCTATTGCAGTTTCTTAGAACTGCTGTCTTGCAGTGACAAATTTATTTTCCCCCTTGTATACTGTATTTGTACAAATGACAACAGGAACATGCAGGATATTCAGGGAATTATATTTGCAATATATTTTTCAGCATTTTCTTAATAGGTCCCTACTCAGGGGTTTATAACCTGTGATACTTCAATCTCAACTGGAATTTTGCAAACAGATTCTCTTCTCAAGAGACTTTTTCATGTGAGCCATTAAATGGCAACATATATATGCATAGCATATTACAGAAGTGACATTAAAACTGGAAAGAAACTATACTCATTGTATAAGTTCATATACCATGGAGAATTTTATAAGCTTTAGAATTGGAAAGCTTTTCTTAAGAAGAAACAAAAGGTATACAGAAAGAATACTTCATCCTTCCTGAAAAAGGAAATTATTAGTGTAGGCTTAAGAGAAGTATGGACGACTTTTCTGAAAGGGAAATTACCACATACCCATTCCTTTCCTTGAGTTAGCCAGGTCATAAGTATCTGCATCAATGTTTATATTGGAATGTCTGAAATAAGTAAGTGCATGCAAGTAAGATATAATCAAGAATTATGAAGGTATATTCAATGAAGATTTGAAGCAAGCTTGAAAAGGTAGAATCAATCCACAGATTCATGAGCAGAAAAAGCTTCACCCTTTAAATAGGTTCCAAGAAAGTGATTTACAAAACAAAATACAGCATCACTGTGCATTAGCAGAATTAAAACCTGTTGTTCAGTATGATTAACAGAAAATAGAAGTAAACATAAATATTTCAGTTGCTTTAAAAAAAATGTTTTGGTTTATCCAGTAAAACTCGACTGTCACAATACAGTCAGTGTCAAAAAACAAATGTCTGAGCTCCCCCACAACATTTCAGTGGGATCAAAATCTATTAACTGTCTGCACATCAATATTCTTTTGCAATGACCACTTCGAATCTCAAAGCTAAAGACACATTCTTATGAAGTACATCAAGTACCAAATAATTTAAAAGGTCATGAAGAAAGTTATGCTTGAGTAGTGTTGTAACAAATAAGCAAACCAAACAAGTAATAGCTCACCCACTTCCCCTGTCTCACTTAATACCATCCCTCCTTCCACACACTAGGGTTTGAAACCTCAGATAATAAAAGCTGTCATGTGTTTATTAAGGTCATGAACATACAACACCTGAATGGTCTTAATATCTTTGGTACAACTCCTGAACTATTTAAACCAGCCACACTTGTCTTTAAAAGCAACAATAGTACACGCTTTATAACACAGGTATAACTTTGACAATATTTGCACGTAATATTTGCATGCCTCTGAAATCTTTTAGAGTGGACAAAAAAGTCCTCCTCTATCACATCTTAGTGAATATGACTTCAAACATCATACCCTCAATTACTTATGCATCAAAATTATTTAAGTATAACCTATAGACCTCAGTTGGAGCATTGTGTGCAGTTCTGGTGTCCTCAACATAAAAAGGACATGGAACTGTTTGAACAAGTCCAGAGGAGGGCCATGAGGATGATCAGGGGACTGAAGCACCTCCCTTATGAAGACAAGATGAGAAATTTGGGGCTGTTTAGGCTGGAGAAGAGAAGGCTGCATGGGGACCTCATAGCAGCCTTCTAGTATCTGAAGGGGGCCTATAAGGATGCAGGGAAGGGACTATTTATTAGGGACTGTAGTGATAGGACAAGGGCTAATGGGTTAAAACTTAAACAGGGAAAGTTTAGATTGGATATAAGGAAGAAGTTCTTTACTGTAAGGGTGGTGAGACACTGGAATGGTTTGCCCAGGGAAGTTGCGGATGCTCCATCTCTGGTGGTGTTCAAGGCCAGGTTGGACAGAGCCTTGGGTGACATGGTTTAGTGTGAGGGGTCCCTACCCATGGCAGGGGGCTTGGAACTAGATGATCTTAAGGTCCTTTCCAACCCTAACTATTCTATGATTCTATGATTCTATAGCAGCTTTGACAACCTAATTCAGACAGGTTTTCATGCATGACTAACATTAACATATAAATCTTGACATAAAAGTTTTGCTTAAGAAAAGCACAATAATTTAATCAGTGTTGTTATATTTTGTTCATAACTACCCATAATACTGTATCCTTAAGCACATTTAATTCCACATAAAGCAGTCAGGCAGTGAATGCTAAAGCCTTCTTCAGACATCATTTAACCCAGCAAGCCTCAGGCACCACTGGAAAAAGCATGCAATTTGAGAACAGGGATAAATCCAAAGATAGCATGAGTTGGGAAATACTTCATGTCTCAATAGGCAAATGCAACAAGCTTGTATTAATCACAACATTCTGTCATTGATAACACTAATTATTCATAGCAATACATGCTTCATAAAGGGACAGTGATCCTTTGAGGGTTATATTACTGGGTTAAATTCACAAATCCAATAAAAATAAAGGCTAATTTACTCCTCCATTACCCCCTTTAAATTCCAGTGGAATGGCTATAGTAAAAAGTGGATGCAAGACGATGAGTGACTTCACCACAGCATGGGAAAATCTTTCTTCTCCTCTCCCTTCTGAAGTGAACAAACAGGCATCCTTCAGCCTCAGCAGAGGGTGTAAAGTACATTTACTGCTCTGTCCCTCATATGTCACTTAATCTTATTTGTCCTCAACCAAAAAGAGTGCACTGGGGAGATAAAAAACATACCCTACACTTCCCACACGTGCTCTTAATCTGCAGCTTGTTGCTATTTTAGATTTCCACAAAACCTGAGGGCTCATATTTCAAAATGTAAAATGCAATCTACACAGTATCTACTCTATGTGGTAGGAGAATTACTGAGGGAAATCCTTATTTTCTTATTATGCTGGGAGTCAGACCATCATTCTCACAGAGCAACAGAAACCCATTGAAACCAAACCCTCCACTGTCCAGCAATGATACAAGAAAGCACAATTCTCCTTTAAAGCAGCCTATCAATTGCCACTGAGCAGTGACAGCAGAGAAAATGCTCTCCTGTGGAGTCCTGAGTCATTGGCCTGAACTTCTGCCATGTTCTTGCATTAGGCATTTGCCTGCTGAGCCGTTATTTGCCAACACAGCAAGAGATAAACATGTTAGCCATGGGGAGAGCAGAAAGGGGGGAGAAAACCCAATAAAACAAACAAAAAAGTGGTGAAATAGTAGAAAATCGCGTAAATATCAGAGACAAGAAGTGGAAATGATCCTTGCCCCAGTACGCATAAAACACGAGAGGTTCTGTAGCATCCTCCTGCTAGGGACAACTCTGAGGACTCAGAAGTACTTGCTTACATTTGGTACTTCAGTGTTTATAACTCTATTTTGACAAGCTTTTTGACCCAGCAATTTTTGTTTGCTGTTTTCCTACAGCTTCAAGTATCAGGTGATAAAACCCTGAATTAGCTGTTCAGATCACCAGCTAAACAGAACCACTCCTTATAAACTAAACTCAATTATTCTCTTTTAATTAGCCACAAATAGACCTAACTGGTTAGAAACAAAGATTTTATCTCCCAAGCAAGTAACAGAATATAAACATAAATCAACTCTGAAATGCCAGTTAAAAATGAAACTTCCCAGATGTTTTATTATTTCAATATGTGCAGATGCGTATTGTAATAGTCAGCATTCCTGCAAGAACTCTGCCCTTATACTCACTCTTAATGAAATGCTGGGAGAAAATAGTTAACACAATAGACAAAGTGGGCCATGAAGACAAAATGAACATTTCTGAAAGCCTGTTGATCAAGCAGTATCAAAGAAGCAGTGTTATCAGGGGAAAGGTTAAAAGATCACATGGGAGGAAAAGACTGGGGGTAAAATTAGTGGATAATTTTTAACTTGGGAAAAGTTTAATAAGGAAGTTACCAGAAAAACTTACACACTGATTTGTCAAAAACCTTTTTACAATTCCTCTTCCCCTCTCCCTCCACCCACCCCACCCCCCCCCCCCCCCCAAGTCATTTTCTACATGCCTTCAATGCCATCTCAGGTGTGATTACACAGTTTATGCAGTCCTTCCAGAGGTCACCTTAATCTAGCTAGCAGAGGCTGTGGGCATGTCAGCATTATCTGACATGCCTACAGATTTTAGACTAAATTCAATGTACAATTATGTAATGGTCTGGTTTATAGTCCATTATAGAATTTACAATATAGTCCCACAGAGAACCTACAGACTGGAAGAATAAAGCAATTTCTTTTGCGAGTGAAACCTGATTATATGTTTAAATCTCCAAACATTTGAACTGCAATTTAAAAGAGAAGAAGGTGAATTAGAAAGCAAAGATAATAAGAATTAAACAGTTGTGAATGTCTCTAGTGTGGCTTGGCAATGACTGTTGTAGTTAAATCATACACATTCGAAACAACTCTTCACAGATTAACATTTTCTTGATCACCTACAAGTAATAGCCCAGTTCACTACAGCAATATCCACTGTTCCTTAAAATGGGAGTTTACAAAATATTCTGACAGCCTCCAACTTAATTGAAACTTGCACAGTCAATGAAAGGTAGAGGGAGGAGATAGACACAATAAGGTGAATGTAATTTTATTCAGTTTAATGCAGTCATTCAAAACTCAAAGCGTCTTCTTGGATTCAAAAGACAAATATTGAACAGTTCCCTCCTTTTAGGGGGTTTAATACCATTCACAAACTATATTCTTATCAGGTACTGAAAGTGTCTTTATTCTCCCAAGGAGAAAAAAAAAAAAAAAAAAAAGCAGCAGCTATCTGCCATTGACAGAAAACGAACAGAATTTCAGCTTTATTCCTAGGATAAGTTCATCTCTATTTAGTGGCTATATATTTATTTTAAACAGAAACAACCACACACACACACACGTTACACCACTGGAAAAATGCAGACTCAAACACTAAATCCACTGTCAAAGCCAGAAGCCTTCCAAAGGAACATGCCCTGTATTGTGGTATTTGCAGATATCTGCGCTCAGACATCATGGCCTCTGTGTCAACTTTAGCTTTCATAAGCTCTGTAAATTAATTCTGAATAATTATTGAAAGGATAACCACAATTTAGAGCTTAGCAAGTCTTTTAAACACTTCTCAAATATGCATAGCTAATCTATAATTTCATATTCTGGATCTGTGATCTTGTCATGAGGACATGCAAATGCACTGCAGATAAATCACGATTCGGATGATCATAACTCCTCCCACGTTTCTCCTATTATGTGAAGGATAAAAAACTGTTTCACCTGCAAGACTTTCTTAAACTGGCTTTCTAAAATCTGTTATTTTAAATACACCTTGAAAAGTTGAGTTTTTATCTGAAAAAATGTTCATTTAAAGTCCAGTTTCCACTCTTCTTTGTATGGAAATATATTTTATCAGCTGTGGATTAAAAAATAATCCAGAGAGTCTGATTTTTTTAAATCTTGTACTTTAAAGCCTCTTCCCCTCTTTACCCCTTTTCAGAGTAGATTCATCTCATTACATACCTAATAAGGAAGGACTGGTGTCACATCTTCAAGCAATTCCTACTCATATTTTGATTTTTTTTTATTTTAAAGAGGCTTTCAGAGTACAAGTTTCTTCCTTATGAGACTTAGCAACACACTAGTTTTATGAAGAGGGAATGAAAGCGCTGTCCTTTTTGCCAAGGCCAACCTCAATGCATTGTGTGAAGAAAACTGTTCATGAGATGCTCCTTTGGTGAGCAAGAAGGGGCAGAAAGATTTTAGGCCCAAAGATCTTTCCATGGATTGTGCCCATTGCTAAATAGCTATAATTATAGCTCTGCAGGACTGAAATAGAGAAAGTAATTTGATTTTACTCATGAAAACAATACATTTGCTACTTCTAAGACAACACATTAGTTACACATCTAATTTGGGGACATATTGGTCATCACCTAGCTATGAAATCAGTTCTGAGTGTTAAAGATGTCTTATGAAGGACAACTTTTTTTGTTGAAAGATAGTAATCAAAGGCATTACTGAGCATGCCACTGACTGAAAGAATGTCTACAGAAGGGAAAGTAAACCCTAAACAGTTAAAGATTTCAGTAGCATGAAGGGTTTTGTCAATGTTTGCGTCATATTGCACATATTACTGGAAATAGTCCTGCCATTTGGAGATGCATCAATTTAGGATTTTATTACATTTGCAAGATTTAGTTTGGCATATGGACTTGGTTGATCTTTCCACCACGAAATTAGTCTGGATTAGCATTCATAGTGTTCTAAATTTCTTTAAAAGACATACTATTGCCTCTTGACACAAGCAAGAGGAGCATGCTGGACCTTGCTGTCTTACCCTTTCCTTCTCTCCCAGGCCTGTTGGGAGATGCAATGCTTATACTGTAGATATCACACGCAGAGTACTGGGAGCTGCTTAGAGACACATGGAATTTGCTTCAGGGCAGTGTAAGTTTTATGCAGAAAGCCCAGATAATGTTTTTGTTGAATCTTCCTCCACACCTTTAAGGTGAGCAGTATTCAGCCTATTTTACCCCAAATAACTCCCTAGCCTCTACCTTCAGACCTATTTCTCTAGAAAGCTGTAACTCAAAATTAGACTTCCTGAATTAAGGCAGCACCTACAATGAATATTCGTAGTAAAATGTGTACCTATCTCACCCGGACATTTGACAAGGGAGTGAAGTAATGCCTCCATCCTCTCAAGATTGAGACTATAGAATTACCCCTTGAGGACAGATGACTGGAAATATACTTTTTCTACATTTTAAAAGTCAGAAGTTTTCTTCTAAGTGTCACATACAGCATTGCTCTTTGACCAACAAGACTCAAACCCTCAGCTTCTCAGTGCATACACTTAGGCTATATTAGGACTCAAAAAAACCCCAAACCAAACCCATATACTTCTGTTAGCATTCAGCCATTAATTAGTAGAAGACACAAGCAAAATGCAGTACATATATATCCACAACAAGCTTAGCTGGACCAGAAAGATAAAAAGCAATTGGTATAGCAGCAACTCAGCAACAGAAATACTCTGACACTGTGAAGTGTTGACACTGAGTGTCTTCACCATATTAAACTGACCGTATCAGACAGTTTGTATATTTGTATAATAAAAACAAAAACAAAACAAAACAAAACCCACAGCTGTGAAACTCCTTAAGCTAAAGTCCACATTTTCTTAGATGTCTTAGGTAGAATGTAACATAGTAAGTAGCCTCATCCTTTAGGAAAGTTTTACAACCTTTCTAAAGGAGGAGGTTTTTATATATCTAGTTCATGAATAGTAACTACATCAGTGTCTGTAAAGAACATTATGAACTGCTTACTGCATCATTCAAGCCATTTTCATATCACAGTAAAATGTGTGAGGGTGCTAGTTGCTCAAACAGTTAAGCTGAACAAGTTTAAGATGTAGAAGTTGAGCTTCAAAGGACTCAAGTCAGAAAATTTTAAAAAGTGCTCAACAAGGCTAAACACATCAGGTTTACGGACTGTGCAGTAAAGGGTTTTTGAATAGCAATTATTTCCAGGTCAAACCCACCTTCATCTACATGTATTTTAGCAAAGGCAAATGTGTTTTGATCAGTTGTTTTAACTCCAGCTGTAATCCTAAGAAATACTTTTTCTTAGCTCTTGAGAGGGCAGCTATTTACAGGATAGCAAGGGATTTTGTTTCTGCAATATAGGCTTTCAGTTTGAGTACATTTATGAGCTGGGTTTTATTCCCATTTGAAATAGTATGAAGTGCTTAAAAATATTACACATTTATGTACAAAACCATGCCTTAATGCAAGATGATTACTCCAAAAGGAGCTCTGTAACAGAAAGCCATTCGCTTAAAAACAATCCTGGTAAACTGTATGTGTCTACCCCTTTCTGATGGTGTTAATAACAGAGTATGGATAGAGTGAAAGCAAATGTACAAAGAAATATTTTTTTTAATGGAAGTTTTTATAGTTCCTCAGTTCAGGAGCACATAGGTTCCATTTACTCATCTAATCCTCTAGTGATTATTTTCTAGGATACATTTATTCAGCTTTTTCAAAGACTAAATTTCAAACTGGGAAGCAACTGTTACAGCATAACTTGCCATAAAGTTTGAAGTTAGTCAGGAGATTGGTTCTAAATCCACAGCAGTATCGTATAACAGATTATAGAGGAAAGGCTCATTAGATTTTTAACATTTGAAGACCTAATATGGAATCAGTAAGTACCTATCCGGAATACAAAAGCATACAGCAATTAATGTACTATAGTATGCATGCATTGATGTTTTTTTGGTTGTTTGTTTTTTTTTTTTTTTTGCATGGACTATATTTTAGTGGTAATTGTGTCTGGCACCAGACAATCTTTTGTTTAACTGGCACCATCAGAGTTCCACATCCCAATTTTACTATTGTAATGCCTGCTGTTATACAAAATAAGATTCTCATTCTGAAATTATTTGGCCAAATAAAAACCCAATCTTTGAATGAGTTCTGCTCTTCTCAGAAGACACACCCTAGCAAATTTAGAAGACACTCAAAACATCAGATAGGAAGACTAAGTCTTCTGCACGTGAATGTTCTTGAGGATTTGTGTTTGCCATCGCAGTTCTAACACCATAATGTTATACTTTCCTTCACTGTTTCCTCTTAGAATTGTCAATCATGTTTCAGACTAATATGTGAATAGATGAACAAGAGACACTGGATGAGTTTCCTGAAAAGGCATTACTGAATATTTAGAACAGAAAACAGAGGAGTGAGCATGTCTGTACTCCACCAAAATCACTACAGTGAGCAACACCTTCATTAGATCCAAAAGTGTTCATTTTTATTACAGCTGGGAATATTCAGAATTTCAAACACAGAGGTAATCCAAAAGTTACTAATCTTTAAAAGAAAAAGAAGGCTTAATAGCTTGCTTAATCTTGGAAGGCCCCCAGGCTGAAAGGATAATGGTGGGGTAGCACTGGGGAACAACTTCTGTCTTTGCTAGCTGTTCTTTGGTAACTGTGCAGGAATTGACACAATCACTCAGCAATACAGGAGGATAATCTGAGAGCCAAATCAAAAAAAAAATTTTAATTAGCTTGCCTTCAAAGACTTATACTAAAAAATAAATAAAAAAACTTAAACTACAGTTTGTAGGCTGTAACATTGCAGAACCCCACGAAAATGACAAAAAAAAGAAAATATTACACTACCAAGAATTGTAAGGGATATAGAAAAGCAAGGAAAAGTATGGTACATATGAAACATTTTGCCACATGTAAGAAATTATTTCACTCAAGACTTCAGGTCAGATCAGCCTTCAGAACAGTATAGCCAATATTATGGCATGTTAAAAACTATCCAGGCAAAAAAAAAAAAAGAATACTCAATTAAGACTCCTGTTACTGATAACACAGCCCATTTCAAAAAGGAAGACCTGAAAAAAGGAAAATTGCCTTAATTTAAGGAGGAGAAAAAAAAAAAACAACAAAAAACAACACAAAAAAACCACATCAGTCTAAGCAATCTCTTTCTCCCAAGAACCTACATTTCTTTTACTTCCAAGGCAATACCACACCTGCTTCCACTATCTCTTCCTATTAGTAGTATACAGCCAAGAAAAGCTGGCATGTGCAACTTAAAATCCATTGTTATTACCATTTGACTTAGCACACAGGATAAAGCTGATGGAAGCAATACATATTTCCCACTTCTTATACTGTGGTTAGTATTTCTGTATTTTCAGAAAACAAACCAAAAAAAGTACACACAAATTGGATTATTATGTATGTTTATAGTATAAGGGAAATAATCTAAAAATTAAATTAGCAGAATAACCTTTAAGAGAAAGTATGTATGCAACCTCTATAAAGGCTGCTGCTAATACTAAAGAATACCATTAATTTTTCTAGAATGTCTTTAGATTCGCCAGCTGGTTCTCTCACATACCACAATCTTAAGAGTTTAAAGGTTATTAGGGACCCCTACAGATCCCACTTCTCTCAGCAGGTGTTACAAACACACAATTGTGGGGGAAAAGGGCTTCTGTGATATTACCTTACAATTCTTTTCTAAAATGCTTTGCCAGTTTCAGAAATATTTGTCAATATTTCCATAGAGTTGCAATTTAACTGTTCTACCATATAACAATAGACTTCAGCCCAGAAAAATACACTTGAGTTTGTTGTGTCAGGGACCTATTATTAGGAAATGCCCCTCATTTGAAATTCTACCTTAGAGTGAGGATTTAAAGCATTCAGCAACTCCCAGCATTTGACTTGCTATTTTTAGCCAGGAAAGTGTGTGATGTAGTGCAGCACCATTTGCTTTTTAAAATTGATTGTGCTGTCTTTTCACTGGTAATAAATATGCTATCCTAACACCATTTACATAAAAATCTGGAACCAACACAGCATCAAGCTCAAATACAGAACAGCAAATCTGTGTTTGAGTGACCTTTATGTATAATGTGCCCACAAAAACCTACTAACAAAGAAAAGCTTTTTCAGGACTGTCAGGTTTCACCAACAAAAGTTTAGAAAGGATAAATCAAGATACAGCAGAAAAAGAAGTCATATATGGTGGGGAAAATTAAGCAAGAAAGCACTCTTCAGAAGATGGGTTAGTTAAAAAGAAACCAGCATTATATATGCTGTGATCTGCTGAGATTAGTATTCAAGTGGTTGAGACACTGATCATTTACATTTCAAAGAAAAAACTGAAGCTTGCTGATGATCTTCCACAGAGCGTGGGTGAGACTGCCTAATTCTGCATGACCTGTATCCATGGGAGCAGAGGAAGCACCTTCAGAGCCCACTCTCCCCAGCATCATTCATGTCTCTCACCCAAAGCAATCATTTTTACCAATATAAAACCCGAAGCATAAAGGTAAACTGTTTCAAGATGACAAGGTCCCTCACATACCACTTTCTATCAGTAGATCTAGTGGAGCTAAGCCCAGGAAAGATATATAAATGACGGCAAGTTTTTCACCTTCAGGTGAAAACGCATCTTGACGTCACTGATTATTTTTCCTTCAGGTGCTATTAATGCAATGAAACCCTCAGTCTAACTGTTGATGATTGTCCATGTTCTTTTGAATTTGCATAAATCTACAGCAGCAGATGTCAACACCCCCCCTAACACTGTGCAGCATTAAATTTCTCAGAGGAGTATCTGAGCACCTAACTGCCAAATTTCACTATCTTAAAACCTTGGGACTGGGGAAGGGGAACATAAGAATATAAAACCCATAAGCTTAAGAACAGAAAACTCATCTAATGGGCCCAGATTGTTATTGTCTGAAGTGAGTGATATATTAAAACAAACAAACCAACCAAACCTCTTCATGTGGAATTTTAAATTGAGATCCTGTTATGCACATTTGAGGAAAAAAATTTGCTTTGGTTTAGTTTCATGGCAGGTTTCTCCCTTCCTCACTGCTTAAAAGACCTGCGGAATTAGCTCTCAAAGCTTTCCTCAGAGAATAAACATGCGAGACATTCTCTTTAGAGCCATGGTTGTTTCTGTCAGATCGTATAGCACCATACTTCTGTATGGAGGTAGAAGACACATTCCCTCCCTGTAAGACCCACCCCCATCTGTTACTCTAAAGGTATCAATTTCTAAACCGCAATTCTTAGCTGAAGAACTTCTTTTCCTGCACTCTTAGAAATAATATATAAATAGATACGAACGGATAAGTAAATAAAAAGAATACCTTTACTTCCTCCTTTGTAACTTAGTATTTTCAAAAGAATGTCTTTGAGACTTATTCTGCCACTGACAGACTTGTGCAAATTCAGAGTCCTATTAAAGTAAATTGGGTACAACAGTTATACCTGTTTTCTCCACTGCATTTTTAAGTTTCAGTACTAAAACAGAGTGCAAGTGGGGCATCTTATCTTTCCCAATTCAAGAAGTCCCTCCCAGTCAAAAACAGGCTTAGTGAACTCTGTACAACTTGATAGGCGTATTTGCACTTATATTGGCGCTTTCATCAACCGCATTATATCTGAAAAACAAAAAAAAAAGAACCAACTTGTGTCTGTCTGAAGGATCACTTAAACATGTTTAGCTATCATATGTTTAAAAAAATAAGCATTTAAAAAAGCGAGCATCTAAACGTTTTGATTCTTTGTGGAAGTAACAGAGAGTGTTCATGTCTCCCCTTCACATTTCCCTCTCCTTTCTTTCATAAGAATACCCTATTTAGTTCCAGTCTGAAAATGACCATTAATTTCAACAGCTCTGTAGGCTCCAGTACTTGCAGAAGCAAACATTTTCTTCCTGGCAGAATAATGACTATTTTAATATTCTCTTCAGACACTTTTCATTGCAATCCTAATAAACACATTCAGGTTTATGATGAAGAGAGATCCTACCAGACAAATGGCAGCAAGGTTACAAGCTCAAGCTGGTGACCTTCCGAAAGCTTGTTTTCCAGAGCTGCCTGATGGGGTGAACATTCAAGTGATGTTATTCATTGAAACAGGAACTCCAAATATTCCCCTTTTCTAAACAATGTCATTTTACCTTGACAACATATCATCACTGGCTTTCTTCTGTTCATCTCTCAGGTCAGGAAAGAAAGGTGAACAATTTATCACTCATGAATCCTTGATCTTAATGCAGATATTAGCTGAAATTCAATTTCCATTGAATACATATTTTGAATATTATGTACACATACATATGCAGCAGTATTAAGGCACAAAGGCTAAATGTATCTGTCAGATCTGATCTGAACTGGGATGGAGAGATAACATTTTTCAACTACAGTATCAAATACTAGCAACTTGTACTTAGCAAATTCCTGATTTTTCTAAAGCCTTTAAGCCATTTAACCACTAGAAAGCAAACAGCTTAATGGGATTGCCTGTTTTAAAATACATTTGACTTCAGCTTGCAAGAGTTAAAAAAAAAAGGTTGGATCATACAGTTTCATTTGTTCTAAATACCAAACCTGTAATGATTTGTCTGCTTTCTTTTGAGAAGGAAGATTTACAGGTTGGATTATACCACACAGTGCTACACACAAAGGTGTCCTTCCATGTGCTAATCTCTCTCTTTTGGTGCAGATATTTCAAATCTAAGACAGACCCTGGATGACAGAGAGGGGTCCACTCCTGTTTCATCCTCCACTGAGAAAGCTGATGTCATCACTTCAGATGTGTATGGGATTCTTGTCTGGGTACTACTGCAATCCAAACCTAAAAGCTATCTCATGAAACTTCAAGTATTCCTCTTTTCTGACTGAAAGTGAGACAGATTCAGTCCTTACCTTCTGTCCTAAAAGGGAATTTTTATTTTTCCAGGAAAGATTCAGAAATTCAGCTTGCTTCAGCACAGAGAATTACAGGGTACAACCCTAAGCAAATTAATAACACACCAAGACTAGGAAAATAAGGTCACAATGTCTCTGACATAGTTTCGAATCTAGATTCCTCTGTTAACACCTTCTTTGAAGGCACACTTTTAATTATGTGGGATAAAAAGTGGATATGCAAGGTATGGAAAGTGAGCCTCACATTCCTCTACCCACCCTAGGTTAGAGAACAGAGTTTGATTTTATAGTGTCCTTTTTATATAGTTTCTTCCAGACTACTGAAGGAAGCTGAATATGGGATACAGAGTTGATTATAAAAGCAGTATCTCCATCTATGTAGATGTCTGATTTATTTATAGCTCTCCACTAAATCCACCACCCATTACAAAAGAGTGTTGCCAGCTTATGCTGCAACACAGGATACTATAACAGAAGAATAATGGAACACTTACCTACTTTGTCTTTCTCCAGATTATCCCATAGATTTTACAATAGAGTTCCATGTAATTTAGGTCTGTATTTGCATATCTCCTAGTAGGCAGGCTATATTTTCTGTTAAGTTCTAGCAAGTTAATGTTAAAATAATCTTTTATTGTAATCTTTCAAAATAACCAGCTGCTTCCTGACAGGATCTACATCTCAACTGGTACCACTACAAAGGTATTTCTTCAAAATACTAAAATTCAGCGTGGCTTTATTTTTTGGTGCTATAATCTTAAAACTACCTTTGTCAGTCTACAGAGCCCCTACACATATGTTGTCGTTACTGCACCAGTTCAAGACAATGCAGTAACCTTTGCTTGCAGTTACATTTTGTATGAAGGAGTCTGTAACTGGAAGTAAATAGGAATAAACTATATTCAGGACATTCCAACAACATAGAGATACTCTACAAATCAAGAGGTAATCAGCTCCAGGAAGTTCACTGTCAGTGCCTCGGAGGGTAAAACAGAACAGAAAGTTAGTAAAAAAGTAAGCTGCACACATGCAGATATGTTCCTCAATCAAATTGGGTTAGGCAAGCTGCCTTAAGATCCCAGTTCTTCCCATCCAGATGTTGTGCTCTCCAAAGCTTTGTCACCTAAGGACAAGGGGAATTGTAAACCTATTAATACTTTCAAAAGGTAAGTTTTTTCTCTTTATTAAAGTCAAGAGGATTTAGTTGTCTACAACCACTCAGTGCAGTGCCTTATCTGTATATGGCCAAGGACAACCCTTTATAAAACAATCCTTTAACTTTAAAAGGAAACTAGACATATTTAGTATAGTTCCAAGCAAGGAAGTCTTGCCAAGTGGCTGTCAGATCAGAATGCTGTGCAGAATGCTTGACAGAAAAGCTAATATAGTAACAGGAAACCAACCCAGGATTTAGTACTGGAATAATTAAAACACTGCCAGAAGAACCACACAATAAGTGTACCCTCTAACAGAGCTTTTGGGATTCTTACTCATGAGTATCTAGACTCTTACAATTATGATTGGGTATCCTACTGTTTCAGGGACTCCTTAAAATTAGCTTTAAGAGTTAGACTTAGGCTGCCCTTCATAAAAAGTAAATATGTATTTGAGAATAGTGGGGAAAGAACTGAAAATATGGAAAAAATCCATTACCCCCAAATGCTTGAAACAATAGGACTGTAGAAGTATGACAGTCATACTATACAACTACTCTAATCTGTGTGATTAGAACATTTTTCACAGATCCAAGTAGATTTTCCCATTTTTAATTCAAGGGCTATTTACACTGCACTTAATGCACTTCCCTTTCCCACCTGGCCCTCTCCCTGCCTCTGCTGAAGTTGTGAACTAAGATACAGGCACACCATATTAGTGTGAAACCAGTCACATTACCTGGATTAGTCACTCTGATGCATATTCTGTTTTGCAGTGCATTTGTATTAGGCAAATGCATTTATATTAATGCAAACACCTTACTTAAAACATAAACTAAAAGGAAAATACAAACATCTCAGTGATTAGAACAAGAAAACATCTCAAGGTGAGGCATTAAATATAAGAGGACGGGAGCCATAAGTCAAGTTAGCTTCAGGGCTTAACTTCACCCCTGGAATGAAGTGGTATTCACTGTTGGAAATACAAAGCAGACTCTGACAAGTCCAATTAACAAATAGAATTCTTGTGCCTTTTACAATAGACCTTTAAACCCTTCCTACTCAGCAGGCTCAAAATGATTTCACTGGGGGGTACAGGGGATATTGAGCTGAAATAGCAGCTGTTTTGCTCAGCTCCCCTCAACTCATGCCGGAATCCCAGGGAGTTTTGTATTGCATGCTAGCATCCATCTCGCCCCTCCCTGCCAAAAAGTAAACTTAGTCATAATATCCAAGTGAAAAACTCAGGAAACTGTTCACATCTGTTTGTTGTTTAATGAACTTCACAGATACTAAAGCAGGCTTTAGGGTCTACTTTCCCCTCCCCGGTCTTGCCCAGGCATGAACCAGTGAAGTACAACCTTCGCATGTTCACAAATTCCCATATTCATAACTACCAAGATGGAAGGCTGTAAGAAAGACTGTTTCATATTTAGGTTTTCATACAGGGATTAAACATTTTCTGAACCCTGTAAAGAGCACTAAACTAAGACAGGTCATCTTAAGTTTATTACAGCATCTGTGTGTTCCAGTATGGAGTTCACAAATCTTGAATGCAATGTTATTCAGCCAATTTAACAAGATCAGCAAGCCTGCTTTTCCACTTTGTCATTTTTTTCTCCCATAACAAGCTCACTTGTAGCTAAGGGAAGCCAAGCCCTTTTAAAGCTTTATTCTTTCACAGCTAGTAAAGTACAGCATTTACAATTGTGAGCTATCATGTCAGAAGCACAGTAGTTTCTCACGGGTCATTCAAAGTGTGCTACACAAGCCTAAAACAAGAAAACAGAAAGGAGAACAGGAAGAGAAGAGACTAATTAACAGTTCTAAATTTTAGTTAAACTCTGTTCAACCTTCTGCTTCTGAGATCCAGCTAGACAGCTAATAAGCCTTCTGGAATTCCGGCTCTTAATTAACACACAATTATTTTCCCAAAAGGATTAGAAGTTTCACCAAATGCTCAAGAAGTCAGTTTCTACAGCTGAAATTAGATTACTGCCTACATTTAGTAGCAAGGGTTACTGCTCCATATTCTGTTTGTAACAGACTTTTTTTTTTAAATGCAATCACATCATTAAAGGATGCCTGCATTTTCATTGCACAAAGCTTCCTTCTTCCTACATGAGCCAATAATCCAATCCCAGCCAATAATTCAGTTACTTGACATGAAAAGGTAACAGCCATTAACGTAAGCGTCCTAGTTATACATTAACTGCTTAAAAGCAGAACAATCTGTGAGCAACCACCTTTCTGAAGGCTAATCAAACACTTCTTAGGACAAGGTGTGAGACTCTCTGGTCCCCAGCAAGGCACAGATCATCACAGGTAAAATGCTAAGCAAAGCAAAACCAGTTGCACCAGCAGCTTACACAACTAACTTCCACCAATGCAAATGATGCATTATAAATGGCACCCCTCCCAAGGCAGTCCTTCTTTGCTGGCAATTAGTCCTTCTTTGATTTCTGGCTAAGCACACACAGTCCATTTTAAAGCCCTGCCTCAGTTCTGTGAGAGCAGAAGGTATGAATTTTAAATCACAATAGTGAAGCACTTGCCCTTAATGAGACAGTCAGCCCTCAAACTTTAGCTTACTCCCCTCCACCCCATCTACAGCTGTCTTCAAGCCAAAGCCAGCTATCATAGACTTGTGGTGACACAGATTTTTTCCTCAGAGTAGAAGAGCACAACCATCTCCTCTAAACATGCTAGGTTTCTTTTGCTCCTTCTGCTTGCAACTTTACTTTGTCAAGAAAAGCAGCTCTATGCTGCAAACTAATACATATTATCTCAGAATATCACTTAGGAAATTAGAGCACACTATGCTGCAAAGGCTTAGAAGACTGACAAATCAGGCCACCTTTAAACTTTAAAACACAACTTCACTAAGCTCACCCAATGGCAGCAACATGGAAACAGGCCTTACATCTTCTTAATCATTGTAGCTGCACACAGAACCGTCAGCCTTTCACATCTCTATTCTAAACCAGCTGCAAGTAGCACACAGCACCACAGAGCTGGTGGCAGCTCTTCATTGCAGAGGTGAACGTGATCAGGCTTTACTGACAGCTCATCAGGTAGGAAAGTTGTGACAGAGACAGACTTGTCTTCACTTCTCTGCCTTTCCTCTTCCTTGAGGTTTCTGTGCAACTTGCTTCCTCAAAAGGGGAGCCCATGTGCCTCCAATAATGCTTGATTTTGCCACTCACCCCTGCACATTTGGTAGGACGCTTTGCGCGTTTTTCTTGCACCTTTGTTATTTGGATGTTTCCTGTATGCAAACACACTCATTTTTGTTGCTCCTTTGGTAGCCACATTGTTGTGTAGCCATATGTTGTATCCAGCCATGCCATTAGTTAAATCTTAGCATGCTCTATTTGGGTTCAAGGCAAAATAACATTAATTATATCCTGAATAATGCACTTATAATTTGTAGGTGGCATAAGCCGTTGCTTTAGCTACTTCTAGATATACAACTCCCAGGGTAAACATGTGCTCTTCTACATCTGGTAGTGAAGAATTTCTCCTACAGCCTGTGCTATACATAGCTTATCTTCATACTGGCAGAGAAAGTTTAATATGATACAGGTAAAACTGATAATAGGACAAAAGTACAAAAAAGCGAAAAGCTATTTATTTTTCCTCTGAGAAGTTTAAAAAAAAAAAAAAAGGCCAACCTGAAGATCCTTTTAAAAGCAATGTGTTATTTCTGATAATGCAATCTAGATAGAAGCACAGATTGACACTGTATTTAGACTATTAATACTCAAGAGTTCCTCCTACCCAATACTGATATGGTCTGCTATTTTGGAGTATTACCATTCTTATTTCATCCACAGACTCATTCCTCAAACCATGAAATACAGTAACACAGTAATAACAATTTGTCTAGTATATTTTGTCTATGACTTACCTACTGTGATAAGTGACACCAACACTAAGCAAACAAAAAAATAGTCTTTTCTACTATTCCTACTTTGGCATCAGTTGTTTTACCTCTCTCTTATTTCCCCACATCCATAAGCATATTATAAACACAGCTCCTACTGCAGAAAAAGAACAAGTCTTTGGCCCACATTTTGAAGCCTCTTTGTTTATTGCCACCTGCCATACACACAGCCCCAAAATACGGGCATGGTGTTTGGATAACTTTAAAAGTTTAAAATAGAATAAGGAAAATTGATTCTTTGCAAGGAAATTAAACAAGATACTGATTATCTTCAGTCTTTCTAATGCCATCTAATTAATTTAACACTACATACATTTTATTTCCATTACACCGGTTTCAATGTGGCCTGCCAAAAACACTTTCAAGCTTAAGGTCCTGGACCTTGTTGAGCTTGTCTTCAAAAACAAAGTTTGATGAAGACACAGAAACAGGACCACAAACTTTGAACAGAGAATCTCTGGGAGCAGTATTGCAGTTGCTGAGGCTCCAGCAAAAACCCGGAGAAAGAAAACTAAAAACTAAAACATAACTGCTTGGATGACGGCATTCCAAATAAGCTGATACATACAGTGCCCTTGTAAAGTGAGGACTTTGCTCCAAGCAAGACTCAATACCTACTCCACTCAAGCCTCTAAACAGAAATAGTTGCTCATATAACTAACAAAGAAAAGCCAATGCACACAAACATTTAAGTTTGCCATAAAAAAAAAAAAAATAATTGGGTAATTTTTGTCCTCTAAGCCTGTCCCCAGAACCCTTTTTCACCCCTGCCCCTGCTAAGCCAGCCTCTAATGCCACCAGAGGCTGCTGGCTATCGACCAACCACTGTGGGTATACTTGAGCCAGCTGAAGAGATACAAAACTCTATTTTGGGAATCCTGGGCACCTGAAGAGGCAGCTATAAAAGGTTTTTTGGCTGCTCAGTGCTTGGAGAAGTCCATATCCTGAAGATCTATCTCCAAAACTGTCAGCATGGCTCATGATCCCAAGACTGACCTCTCGAGGAAGCACACTCACCCTGACATTCCTTGGTGGTCAAGCCCTAAATCCTCATCACCCACCACAAGTATCTGTATGTCAGTTCCGACACAGTCTCTGATACTTGGTCATCTACTAAAACCAGAAAACACAAGTCATCAACTAGAGGAAATACATGGATCCAGTCACACTTTTCCAAGCTCTCTGAACCCTGTGGAATACAAGAGCTCCCCAACCACCACTGTGGCAACAGGGACCGACTTCCTGCAGCCACAGCCTCACACTGTCCGTGAGCAGGGCCTGTCACAATGGCCATGCAACCACTGGAGCCTTGCCTGTGGCCACCAGCACCCAGCTGCAGCATGGCCACAAGAGACCCGCATTGAGAGGCTACCTCAGCCTGTGTGACATACTGCACATTAAAAGATTTGACATTACAGAATTCACCGTCCTCCATGACAGCTCTGTAGGCTTAGCCAGCATCTGAAGTTAGCCCTGGGTTACACTCAGAAAGGCCCATTTTCTCCTCTTCCACCTTCTGCTCAACTCACATGGCCAGCAACAAGGACCATTTTGGCTGAGAGCAGCACCCTCTGAAACAGTTACTGGCCCTGGGTTCAAAGAGCCTGCACATACAGCAGAGGCTTGTCATTCTCCAGCTCGGACAGGATCCAGCCACCCTTGGCACGACATGATGCTTGCAAGGAGCATGCTGGTGAGAATACATGCTGCCACTGCACCGGCTCTCACTACAACTCTGCCTAGGGTGCCGTTAGCCCCTGTCTAACAGCACCAGGGTGCCCTTAGCTCTCAACCCAGAAACAAAAACACCAATGTAGAAAGATATACAATCCTAAAACAAAGTCTCTAACAAACAAACATACTAGGATATCTAGCCTGGCCAGCCAGACATACCAAATGAGGTGAACAGCACTAAAGCACCTGCTTCAGGAAGTCACCAAAACCTTTCCCCCTCAGCTAATGCCTACACAGAGAGCAAACCATCCCAAGATGCCTTATCAAGCATGGTCCTAAGCAGCTCATGAGAGCCCAGCTATATTTCATGTGTGTTGCTCAATAAATAAGTGCTTTATACTTTCAAGTTGTGTATATCCCACTTGCAGAGCACCTCTGCTACAAGCACTCAAATAAATCAGCCCAGAAGGGCAGTGATAACTTGTAGTGAGGTGGTTAAAAATATCACCTTCTCAGACAACCATGTTTGGCCATCAGTCTGCCATTGTCTTCATTAGGTATCGCTAAATCATTCATGTACACAAGGCACAGCTGAAACCCATCACAGCATTTTTACTTATCTAAAAGACAGGCACCACCAGAGTGTGTCCTGGCATCACTTCCCATCTGAAAGTAGGGTGCCAAGCACCTCTGTGTCTTGGGTGTCTGCCCAACCACTGATGCTACTGCGATGCTGGCCAGCCACAGAAACAAATGAAAAACCTATGTGCAGGCATGGGTCACTCAGCCACTGAGTTTGGTTCATCAGGTGTGAAGAAACATGGACACTGTGGCTGTAGTTGTCACACAGGATAGAAATAACTACTGTGAGCTGATGGCTGCTCTAGATTATTATTATTTTTAATGAATGTAGGCATATACTAAAAGCTCAACTTTTAGTTCTTCTTTATTTTTAAGCAGTGACCAGTACCTTTATTTAATTATAAGTGCCTTCAAAATACTGTTCATGAAAACTTACTAAGTTTCCATAGTACCTTGTGGGCACCTTCCCATTAGCATTTCTTAGACTATCCATAAAGGTGTGATTTATGGCCTTATTCTACAACCACCCAACGAAGGGATTTTGAATTCACTGAGACAATCTGCACAAGGAAATGTTACTCATGTACATTAGTGGTTTCCAAGTCAGGCAATTAACTCACAAATGTTTGCAGGTTCTTTCTTAATTTTTTTCATACAATAGTCAGGCACAGTATTAATATCCAGTACAGACTCTAATAAGATTTCCATTACCTTCTGGGGTTAATAATGAACACAGCAGGGACAAAATCAGTATCATTGTATTAGCTATCATTAAACAGGGTATTTAGACATCAGCATCATAGTGAGTGAAAATCTTAGTGTACACTAAAAATTTGTAACTGTCTACTTATCTCATTCGAATTCTAACTTCTACATTAAGCCTTGGATTTTAAAATTAGTAATGTGCAAGCACATTGTGCATGGTCAATTAAACTGTACTATTTCATGTAATTGCAGAAACTGTGAAAGCCAGACGTAAACTTCATTTCAGTCAGTTTCAAACAAGTATGTTGGGTTTGTTTTTTTTTCCATGAATGAAAAACAAAAGAATCATCTGAATCAATTAACTTTAAATATGGAATTCTCTGAAGAATCTGACCCTACGTAAGACCATTTCATCCTAAAAAATGAATCTATACTACTACATACTATAATATTAAAATTAAATTTTATTCCATTCCTTCATTGGCAACATGCATCTGTGCAATGAAAATACTTACATTTATTAAATCTGAGTCATGTATTATATCTGGTCCAGCATATGGAAGTCTCTGGTAGGGGGTTCAAGGCATATTCCCCACTGGCTAACCTTGGGCACTTAATTTAATTATTTGTGTGGACAAGCAGGCTCCATACAACCTGCCAAGCCAGAAAAGAAAGACAAACCTAAACCATGTAAGCCTGAAAATCACCTCCACATATAATAAAATGATGGCAGAATCACATCTGGGGGGAAGAGAGGAAGGGAAAACTGAAAATGCCCCTTTGTTTAGGAGGAGGTCAATAAAACAGGAGAGGACACACAAGGGATCCCTCTTCCCCATGTGAAAGCGAGTAGAGAAGACCTAACATCTGCAGCCTTCTCCCACTACCGACTCAGGATTCAGATAAAAGCATGAGCCCACAGGTTGCACAGGGTAAACACAACCCAAACTTCAATGGTGCCTATGCATAGCTTTTATTTGTTAAAAGCTTGATGATGAAAGGAGAGGCACCACACGAGTGCTAATTAACCTCAAAATCTACAAATCTGCACAGTTCTGGTCTGAGAAAGTCTATTTGTGGTTGACCCTTACTTGGGAAAACCCACTTGCAGCTCATACTGTTGCTACAGACTGCAGCCACTCCAGTTTTAACACTGTTCTTAATGTGAACCACACACCAACACAGTAATTAATAGTAGTTGGCATTTATTAGCAGTTTGAGATATAAGACAGTCTATGGGTTTAGAGTGTGTCCTCTTATGTGTGGCCTCTTAAGGCAGGACTCTTCAGAAAAAACTGAGGCAACACAGCAGAGAAATGCAATGAGACTTTGCTTACAGCTTCATAATCTGTTTTATTCAAAATTGGATCCACAGGTGAAATGACACAGATCAATAAGATAAACTTTCCAGGATTAAATCTAGACCATCCTTGAATGTTAAACATCTTGTAAAATACACAATTAATATGAAATAGTTTCTTAAGTATCACAATTTATCTTCCCACATAAATGAGAAGAAAATTAGTTTTAAATATCTCAGAAGAAGATTTTTCTCCTCCTTCAGAATCGAATGGGGCTGAGGACTTTCTGAACAAAGGGACTGACAGCAAATACCTGCAAGCATCTGTAGCCACCTGCATTTCTCATTTACAACTTTATTTTTCTCCTTCCTCAAAGTAATTAAAATCCTCCTTTTGCTGGAAGGTCTTCAGTGAGGGAGTCATTGCAGGGAAGTTGCTTTGAGAGACAAGAAGGTCCTGAAGGTGAACAAACTTCCTCCAGGTTCCCAGTCAGCATCATCTCCACTGTACTGCTGTCAGTGCAGAGCTCCTGATAAACCTTTCTTGGTGTTGCCTCAGCAGACACTGGTGGCATGTGGAAATAACATTTCCATTGCTTAGTGGACAATCCAGGTTTGTGCCTCTGCCCAAGGGCTGACTCACTCAACTGACTTCCACCCTGACTGACCCAGACCCATTTTGTCTGCAAGAGTCAAGCTGTACTTTAGGTAAGAGCAGCTAAATTTGGGAGATGATAACTTTATTTCTGCATGTCCACTCAAACAATCTGTCAGAGATACTAATTCTCCAAGAATTACCGATTAAGTCATACACTTAAAATTGTTTTCTAAAACCTCCTGTTGTCATCCAGAACTCTGACAGTGAATCTTGTCATTACAGCTCGTTACCTTTCAGCATCATCACATCCAAAACATGCATTTTGGTTTTCCTTGTTCATTCGCAGGACTAGAAATGTAGTGAAGGTGTTCTTACTTCATATTCTATTTCTTATTTGCTAGAACTTTCTTCACCTAATTTTCCCTCTTGGACCTTTGCAAACACATATTATTCTTTTAAGGTATTTTCTTCAATTCCTTCTCTACTCCATTATTACTACTGAAATTATTCACAGTCTTTCCATTTTGTAAAAACCTTAATTTCCCTCCTCAGCCCAAACTGTGTAAGGGCTTTTACTTCTGGTTTATATCAGATAGGCTAAAGCTCTAGTTTTTTGTGTTGCTTAATCCTAATTAAACTTCTGGCCCACATACAAATGATGCCTATTACCTTGGTGGCAGCTTTTGCTTTTGACTAATCTAGAAATACTCATTTTTCTATATATTTTGTACTAAAGGAAGTTGTCTTTAAAGATGAGCAACTTTGCTCTTCAAACACTTAATCAGTGAATACCATGCAGAGATGTAATCTGCCTTCATCCAGCCCTCCCTGCATCAAGCCAAGATGAGGTGTTCTGTACTACCTATGAGCCAGAAGACTATTTAAGACCATTCAACCACAATAGGACATAAATATCCAGATTAGAAAAAATAAGTGAATTGAGAAGATTTAAAAAAAAAAAAGAAAAAAAAAATAACTAAGAGAGAAAATTAATCCTGATATAAAGCCAGCTAGTTAAACTGTATACTTGCTATATAGCCACCATTAGCCAACCCCTGCAGTTTCCAGATGTTTATTACAGGATATGTCTGGACAAATCTTCTTTCACAAAAGCTCTTTGACACAAAGACATTAAACTTTAAGTACCTTAACACAAAAGCAGACCTTTTAAAGTGGATTTACTTGAATTTTTTATATACAAAAACAGCTGGAAAGGGAATAGAATAAATAGAATGACAATTAAGTAAAACAATACTTACAGACAACCAGTTAGTAAATCTCCACCTTCTTCACCTTTAGGCTAAAAAGTGAACTCCATACACCATCAGCACCACGTATGCAGTAGTCCTGTTAAGCCCACCATTTTCTAGAAGATTAAGGGCCTGATCAAAAGAACACTGAAATTGCTGGAAATCTCGCTATTTGCTAGAACAACTCTGGATCTAGTCCATATCAGCTCCGTAAGAGTAACTGCTCATAACAACTCAGCTTAAACCTGTACAAAAGCAACTCTGGTTACAAACTCCATAAAAGTACAATAAAAAAGGAACACATGCCTCTGATCTATTTACTTTACTTTCCATAATTTTTAAAATGGAAACTTCCAGCATTTTGCTCCACAATACAAACCAATTCATTTGGTCTGAGGAAACAGAAGGAAAATACAAGGCATAGAAGTTTGCTTCCCTATTCTGAGATGTACCATTATTCACAGTGAAAATAACTACTACTTTATCACTCAGTTTGATGCTGAAGCAAAATTATTTGCCAAAAATTATTTGCCAAAAGCTGGAGGGACAGTGGGACATACTTTTTGTTTCTAGAAAACGCTCTCTGTATTGCTGGTTCTGGGGTCCCAGTTCTGCATTTCTTCCATGGTCCAACTACTTATAGACTTTTCATCACAGTTTCACATGTTCACTAAATGCAAGGTCATACTTCTGTCACTGATAGTTTTAATTCCACCTCAATGTATGCATGTGTGTGCTTGCATATGTATTGTAGCGTAAGGCCAAAAATGATTTATATATCATGAAATGATAAAAAACAGGGAACTTGATTCCAAAATTAAAACTTAAGCTGGTTAAATTAAATATTGACCCTTCCTAATTTCAGACAAGGCTTCTACTGTCTGCAGTGAGTGCCAGGGAAAATGTGTTTCTATTGTTCCTGTAAGAGAAAAAAAAAAAATCAAAACCCAAAGAACACAAAGAATGCTTGTCCACTGGCTGAAAAACACGCACAGATTTTCAGGACAAATGAAGCTATGTCTGCAAGCAGGATCTCATTTTACCCCAAATAAAAAAAAAAATCTGTGTCAAAAACTCCAGTGATTTAAGTGGGACTAGAACAGATGCCAAAGTTCCGATGTTCTTACGGCCAGAAAAGGTAAATCCTTTCACAGTATCACAGTATGCTAGAGATTGGAAGGGACCTCGAAAGATCATCTAGTCCAATCCCCCTGCCGGAGCAGGAACACCTAGATAAGGTTACACAGGAATGTGTCCAGGCGGGTTTTGAATGTCTCCAGGGAAGGAGACTCCACAACCTCCCTGGGCAGCCTGTTCCAGTGTTCCGTCACCCTCACTGAGAAGAAGTTTCTTCTCAAGTTTAAGTGGAACCTCTTGTGTTCCAGTTTGTACCCATTACCCCTTGTCCTATCATTGTTTGCCACTGAGTAGAGCCTGGCTCCATCCTCGTGACACTCCCCCTTTATATATTTATAGACACTAATAAGGTCACCCCTCAGTCTCCTCTTCTCCAAACTATAGAGATCCAGCTCCCTCAGTCTTTCCTCATAAGGGAGATGCTCCACTCCCTTAATCATCTTCGTTGCCCTGAGCTGGACTCTCTCCAGCAACTCCATGTCCTTCTTGAACTGAGGGGCCCAGAACTGGACACAATATTCCAGATGGGGTCTCACCAGGGCAGAGTAGAGGGGAAGGAGGACCTCTCTCGACCTACTAACCACCCCCTTCTAATACACCCCAGGATGCCATTGGCCTTCTTGGCCACAAGGGCACAGTGTTGGCTCATGGTCATCCTGTCGTCCACTAGGACCCCCAGGTCCCTCTCCTCTACACTGCTCTGTAACAGGTCTTCCCAACCTATACTGGAACCTGGGGTTGTTCCTGCCCAGATGCAGGACTCTACACTTTCCCTTGTTATATTTCATCAAGTTATTCCCTGCCCAACTCTCCAGCCTGTCCAGGTCTCGCTGGATGGCAGCACAGCCTTCTGGCATGTCAGCCACTCCTCCCAGCTTAGTGTCATCAGCAAACTTGCTGATAGTACACTCAATTCCCTCATCTAAATCGTTGATGAATATATTAAATAATACCGGTCCCAGTACTGACCCTTGAGGCACTCCACTAGTTACAGGCCTCCAACTAGACTCAGCCCCATAGACTACAACTCTCTGGCTTCTCTCCTTCAGCCAGTTCGCAGTCCACCTCACTACCTGATCATCCAGTCCACACTTCCTCAATTTAGCTGTGAGGATGCTGTGGGAGACTGTGTCAAATGCTTTGCTGAAGTCAAGGTAGACCACATCCACCGCTCTGCCATCATCCATCCACCGTGTTATTTCCTCATAAAAGGCTAAGAGATTGGTCAAACATGATTTCCCCTTGGTGAAGCCATGTTGACTGCCCCTCATAACCCTCTTATCCTTGATATGCCTTAAGACGGCACCAAGGATAAGGTGTTCCATCACTTTCCCAGGGATGGAGGTGAGGCTGACCGGCCTATAGTTACCCGCGTCCTCCTTCTTGCCCTTTTTGAAGACTGGAGTGACATTTGCTTTCCTCCAGTCCTCAGGCACCTCTCCCGTTTCCCAAGACTTGGTAAAGATGATGGAGAGTGGTCTAGCAATGACTTCCGCCAGTTCCCTCAGCACCCGCGGGTGCATCCCATCTGGACCCATGGATTTATGGATGTCCAGATTGCTCAACTGATCTCTAACCCATTCCTCATCGACTAAGGCAAACCGCTCTGTCGACCTGACTTCATCTAAGGTCTCAGGGGTACAGGGCTCTTCAGGACTGCCTGCAGCAGAGTAGACAGAGACAAAGAAGGCATTCAGTAACTCTGCCATCTCTGTATCTTCTGTCACCAGGGCACCCATCCCGTTCATCAGTGGGCCTACATTGCCTCTGGTGTTAGTTTTGTCTGCCATGTATTTGAAAAAGCTCTTTTTGCTGTCCTTGACCCTTCTTGCCAGGTTTAATTCTAAGGATGCCTTAGTCCTCCTAGCTGCCTTCCTACATCCTCTAGCAGCAGCCTTATATTCCTCCCAAGTGGCCAGCCCCTCCTTCCATGACCTGTAAACTCTCCTCTTCCACTTGAGCATACCCAGCAATTCCCTATTTAGCCATGCAGGTCTCTTGGCCCTCTTCCTTGACTTCCTACGTGTTGGGATGCTCCGATCTTGAGCATGGAAAGAGCAATCCTTGAATGTCAACCAACTATCTTGGGCCCCTTTACCTTCAAGCAGCCTTGCCCACGGGACTTCCCCTAGCAATTGCTTGAAAAGGCCAAAGTTTGCCCTGCTAAAGTCCAGGGTTGCAATTCTACTTGCTATTCTACTAGTCCTACCACACAAGATCCTGAACTCCACCATCTCGTGGTCGCTGCAACCAAGGCAGCCCTCAACCCTTACTGCTTCAACCAGACCCTCCTTGTTAGTGAGGATGAGATCCATCAGCGCTCCTCTCCTGGTTGGCTCATCCACCATTTGCAGGAGGAAGTTATCATCCATACACTGAAGGAACCTCCTGGACTGCGGCTGGGTTGCCGAGTGGTCCTTCCAGCAAACATTAGGGAAGTTAAAATCCCCCACGACGACCACAGCCTGTGACTGTGAGGCCACTCTCAGCTGCCTGTAGAAGGCCTCGTCAACTACCTCACCCTGATCTGGTGGTCTGTAACAGACACCTACAACAGTATCTAAATCCTTTTATATATTTTTTCCTACCACTCTCACAGACTGAAAGCTATCACTGCCTAATGCCACATTTGGCAACCAGATGGTGCTGAGGAAACCTCTATTCTAATTTTACAGGTATTTTAATAAATTTATGCTAATCTTTTTAGATCAGTAAGCTACGATTAGCATATTCTATACATGAGAAGACAGATCATATACATATACATATATATGCTATCTGATCACCCAGCAATAACAAGGTGGATCAGGTTCAAGTTAATCAGACAACCACAACCCTAGTAGATTAAACAAATCAAGCAATATGGAATCTCTACCAACTTCTTCCAAGTTAAGATAGATGTTACCCATGATCCAGCATACAGGAGACAATCAGCAAACCTTGCCACTACGAAATTAACTTCTCTATATATTCTGAAGACATTTGAATAAGACAAACATGCTTATAACAGGCTGTATTTTGGCCACGGCCACAGCATTTCTGATGCATCACTGGAAGCTCTAACACTGCATTTTTCATACTGCCAAATTACACCAAGCTCCTACAAAAAGTTCCCAAACTTCTGCTGGTCAGATGCCCAAAGCAGATATTTCTGTCTCATTTCAGTAGGCAGGCTTAGAGAAAACCCTTCTCAGATTGGACTCATACACAGTAATGAAGTCCAATTCCTGTATAGGAACTTTTTTCTCATGGATCCAATTCATTTTTTGCATAGGGCAGAAACAATATTACACTTATTATATATAAAGACTGAGGCATGGAAAAGTAAAGCAGTTCTTCCAAATCATCACTACTAGCAAAGCAAGAGCACAAACCTGTCTTCTAACTTTGGTACTACATCAAATGGCAATTTTTGGCCTTAAAAGCACATAAGCTCTGGAAACTGTGCTATTATAACCATCACCTCTAGAAATTTTCAAAATCAAATTATCATACAGAAAGCTTTTATTTTTTTGTCTCAGAATACAAATACTGTCAGATTTTTTTCCCCTAGCCCCATTTTTTATGATTTCTCATATTAGAGTATTAATCAGGTATTATTCTCCCTCTTCTTCTTAACACAAAGTGGTTATTTATTGCCTATTGAAAATTCTTATAGGGCATTAAGATTTACAGTTTTATATACACAGTTCTATAGGTAAAAACTTCTGATGATACTGTAATTTTTTGAATTCTGGTCAAGGATTTTCAGTTAATATCCTTCAATACTGCCCTGTAAACCTTTAGTTACACTGAGAAATCAATGCATGCAACTATTATTTGGCTTTTCTATCTTTGCTTGTAACAAGAACATTTCTGAAGCTATTTATTCACCCTTTGGTAATGCCATAAAGGCTATTTCTTCCTTCCTAATTGTGCTCTTGCGCCTTTCTGTGCTGAGCAAAATAAGGCAAAGGGTCAAAAGTGTATATATTGTTTCTTTCCAGCAAATTGAACTTTATAAACTAGTTTCCTGGTCACCTCCAGATTCTTAGAAGCTACTGAGTCATGGAAACTGGGGGGCACAAGTGCACTCCAGATCCCTACTGCCCAACATTACAGCAGCATGGGAGAGGTGCAGAAAACTTCCTAACATTCTTCCAGAAGAGGCTTTCCCAGTTAAAGCCAATAGTAGGACACAACCAGTAATAGGAAGAAGTTGTTCCAAAATATTCCCACTCTGCTCTTGACGCTGCCTTTTAAGGGAGCAACAATCCCCTTTCACCAAGTTTTCCCCAATTACAGGGAAAACTGTAAGAAGCACTGAAAGCCAGCAGGCTCTCAAATGCTTTTCAAAGCTAAGAAAATCCAAGCCTTCCTACAAGATTTCTATCATCTTCCCACTCTGCCCTAAATCACATTTATATGGCTCATTCTTACATTTTACACCTCCCACAACTTGAGTCCTTCCTGCCTTCTCTTCCTTCTCCCCCCTTTTCCTGCAAATCTCTTTACTTGCAAGCTTAGTTCACATAGAGTTACCAGTGCCAGTGTTACATTTTTCCCCACTGAGCTGATCACTTCTCTAAGTCAGCTCTCTGCCTTCAGGACAGAGACACTCCGCTTGTGACCACACAGCAGGGCAGATTACTATGCAACAGCACGCTGCATTGCTACTTCCACTTGTGAAAAGCACGGCTCCTCTTCTTGCACTACATTGCTTTTTCTGCAGTCCAGCTGCTGCTCCCACAGCTGCAGGATCTGCCGGACCATCCTTTGGAAGCAGCAGCTGCTGCAGCTGGCAGCTCTCTGGGAGCACAAAGCACAGCAGGGGTGCAGAAAGGCTGCTGCTGCAGAAAGAATGTTCTCCCTCCCTGCACAGCAGGGCCCTGCACTGGTACTTGGAAGCTGGGAAGAGCAGCCACCAAGGCCATCCAGCTGCTGTGCTGAGCTCCACCATGGCAGCATGACCCTGCCCACCACGGGGGTAACGTTTCACTGTCTCAAGCTACAGAGCTGATCAGCTCTCCCAAGAGCTTGCAAATGCGTTGAATTAAAATATGTTGCCCCTTTCATAGAGACAGAATCATTGTATTGGCTGTTGCTCCTGCTGAACTCGATTGCAGCTGCATTCCCCTCTCCTCCTGCCCACGCACATCTTGCAGTACTGTCATTTCTTTCCAAGCTCTACATCAAGATTCATGTAATTACATATAAGTGTATGTATATGATTGTATATGCATGCGTAACTTCAAAGAGCTTTGCATAGTAAAGCCTGAAAAATGAGAAAACACTGGTATTAAAGGAAGCAGGTGTGATTCAGCAGCTTCTTGTGAGCATTTCAGAAGACAGACACATGTGGCTGCAGACTTCTTTATTGTGTATTGTGCCAGCCCTCCACTTCCTATACAATTGTAATCACCTCTGGATTTCTCCTCATCATGCTCAACTGATTTGCAAGTATTCACCCATTCATGTCAAAATACATTCAGCGGTACTGTCATAGCCCTTCTTAAAGTGAAGGTGCTGGGGCATACGTTACATATGTTAACACACAATAGTATATAGTATTCAACGCATTTGTCTACAAGATCTTTCCTTCCTCATGCATTGCATGCTCTAGCAGAAGTCCTGCAGGTACTAACCAGCTGTTTCAACATCAGCAGAGCTGCTCAATGTGTACCCTGATCAAATGACAAGAGCTTTCATGAAAAAGATCTTGTCCCAAAATAAAAATCTGGTACCACTCGAGTCCCTCGTTCTAAGGAATAAACTGCAGGACTGATGGGCAGCAGAGTGACCTTTTAGTAACAGACCACCACAACACACAGGCTTTTTAGAAGCATCATCATAAGTAAGTTTGAAATCAAACGTTTCTTAAGTCTGATTATGCAACCTGCATACTTTGTTAATAACTTTTCCCGAGTTCTGCTGAGTGAGGCATACCATCCCTGTCCCCCACAGCTGCAAGATCGTGCTGAGCAGAGCAACCTTGCAGCTGCATGAGGCAGTGGCTTCAGGGCCCTCACAGCCCCCCGGGCCCAGAGTTTAGACTTTTGTTGTGAGACAGTCCTTTGGTTTGGTTTCTTAATTGAAAAACTGTAATTGTAGCAACAGCAGGCCCCAACCTGCATACAAATAGAATGTGGACCATTAAGATCTACAGCATAGACTACCTCCTACTTCACCTAATTAAATAGCAATTGTGAGCTTGTCCATGTGCATATGTAAATCCTGCTGATAAAAGGGAAAGGGGGACTCTAGCTTTATTGTTGTTAGGCTGCAGGACCTTAAGAAGCTGCTGAAAGATCTGTAGGATATTTAGCTTTGTGCTCATAGTCTGATTGTTTCCGCTTTTAAGTCTAAATGCTCTTTCAATGTTTTTCTCTTCTTGTTTTGCTGCACTTAACTTTTATAGTCATTTCTCTATGCTTTAGTACTTCTGACCTCCTTTTTCTGCTGTTCCGTTTTTTCTATATGTATGCTTTTCTTTTTTGGCTTTCTCCTACTTCCCTACCAGTGGTGGGAGTAGTAAGTGTATGGATGATAAGTGTACACATGCTTCAAATCTATATCCAGCTCTACAGAGGAGCTTGCAGTACCCTGGAAATAATTATTCTGAGAAAAATGGTGTTCATCCTCCACAGCAATTGTGTGGAACATATGAACTTGCACAGTTTCTGTCATGCAGTCCAGCCACTAAGCAGGAGTTGTGAGAGAAGGCATCTAGTACAGATTTTTCAAGGACCAACTTATAAATTTCTAGGACTGTGGAAGCTGAGGCTTTTCAAGGACTTATCACTTGGGTATATCTTCCTGAGACTGGCAAAAAGCACTTTTGAAACCTGAATCTGCTAAAGTCACTCTTCCAAAATGTGGAGGTGGTAAAATTTCTGAATTGAATGTTGTAATATTTTTAGTATAGACAAAAAAAAAAAAAGTGTTTTCCTCAATTATTGCCTTATAAATTACTAAAGTGCTTTCCAATTGGAACTTTCTCAGTTCTCAAATTGAGGTGAGTAACACTACGGGAAAGCTGACACTATCCAGATGTTATATTTGAGGAGAAAAAGCAATACCTGAGTGTAGGTTCTTACCATGTGAAGACTCAAATAGGCAAAAAAAAAGTCTTAGCTATTGGCAGTCTAAGTAGGTCCACCTAAACAGGTATAAAAATACAGATGTGTGCTCTCCTTCTAAGCGACTACATAATTAGAACATCATTTTTCCCATATTTCTCCCTTCCCTTCCTAGTTGGTGCTATTGTTATCAGCTGCATAGTTGGTATGATGACTCAGATGATAGAATTATGCTGGAGATTATATATACATGGAACACTGAGGCCCAAGAATGCAAACTCTTCTGGGCAAACAATCCAGGGGGGTTGTGGTGTTTATTCTACCAAGCATTACACATACAGTATTGTAAGGCTCAGAATGAAAGTTTTATATTTTTAACTATTGCTTTCAAGCTGAACCTCGAAACAAGCTATGCTTTAGTTTAAGGCTTGAACTTGCTCTTGAAAAGAAAACCAGCAGAGCAATTTTCTTTATAGTGAGTAACTACATCTACCTATGGCTTTGAGTGTATCATAAGAAGGTTAACAGAGTCTCAAGAAACTGGAGTTTTCCACTGCAGTTTTGTCCTCATTTGCTCTAGTAATCATTCAAGCTTAGCAGCATTTGTTGAATTCAGATACAGGTCAACTGTATTTCGATCAAGTTCAAAGAAACAGGTGCAGCTGATTGAGCCATATCATAAAAAAAGAAATGTATACAGAAAATAGTGGTTGGATTATGCCTGTATTGATAAATGTGACACTATTTTGCCTCTCAGCTGATGAAATACTAGGTTTCTAACTATGGAGTAAGCTGTCTTTCTGAAAATTCTAGTTAGATGGTAAGAAATTTGCCTTATTGAAAAGTATTTTGTCAAGAAACATCTTCTGTAAGTTTGATACAGTTGTCATCCCTCCACTGCAAGTAAACTGATAAATTAAAAGGAATATGTATTTTTGAACTGATCACCTTGTGTAAGGTCATTTGGTTGGTCTACAATGCATCTGCAGCACTACAATAAGTGTTAAGTTCAGGGTTGTCTAATTAATAGATTGAAAATAATGAGACATGAGGCAAACTTATAGGAATTGGGCCCAGTGTATGTTAGTTAGTGTAAAGCCATGCATATACAAATAAGTGTTTTGAAGTGACCAGGACCTTGGCTGGTCTGATCTGGACACTGTAAAAAGGCCTGATTGCTAGAAAATGATGACAACTTAATTGTGGAAACAATAGATTTTTCCTATAGTTATTTCAATACAGACTTAAATCAGCTAAAACCACAAGTCATTAAAACAGGCTGGGATTACTTTTTTTTTTTTTTTAATAAACATTATGATAGACTCTGAGAGCTCAAAAAGGTGGGATAATAGCAATGGACTGCACCAATCTGGTGTTTCCACTGAACAGACTCTTGCGCGAATGATCTCCCTGAAATATGCACGAATCTGGGGGAGCAAGGGAAAGCAGGCAGAAAGGTACAGAAACCACTATAGGATGCATCCACTGTGATTCTGCTCTGGTCTGTGGTGCACCCATGACAATTCTTATTCAGAAAGACTGCTGGCACCTTCTGGAGAGGCTCCATCACATCTGATCACTAGCGCAGCACAGAACATGTAATGAAGTAATACTTCATCTTCATTTATTAAAACAGCTGTCTAAGGTCATAAATACAACGAGTTGTTTTTATCACCAGGAGTACTCCCATAAGCATGAGGATGATGATTAACATCATCTCTCCAGCTCTGCTTACATTTGCAACCTCGCAGCAGATGCTTGGCTCCAGTGTTGTTTAAAAGCCATCAGAAAATGTCTTAATCACTGGTGATCTCTGCAAGAACTTTGGTGGCTTCTACATTGATCTGACCCAAGGAGTACTCCTCAGGCTAACATGAAGGCAGGCTTCTTTCTTATTGATTAGCCAAATTGTCTAGCCTTCCTGTTTTGTCTCCTCATTGGCAATTAAGGGAGAAATCCATTGAGGGAGTGGTGGCAGTGAACCTTTCTCTCTGATACAAATAACTTTAATCAGCCCTGTTAGTTAATTTCTGGAATTGTTCTGTGTTAACTTCTTTTTGAAGCAGGATTTTCATCCTACGGGAGTCGGTAAAACATACACATTTTACTGTTGGCAAAGCAGGCTTTTTCTATTGGTGACATCCTTCCCTTCTTATTTACAATCCTAATCACAGCACTGATTCCAGTAATCTTTCCTGCACTAAGAGCTGTTACTAATTCCCTTGAAGGAGAACCTGGGTGGGTTTTGTTGGGGCAGTTTTAAACCTAGATAATTAAAATTAAACCAAGTAATGATAATCCAGGAGATTTGGTGGTAGGGGGGTGGAGGCGGCGGGGTGGGGTGGTGGTGTCCAATTTTCAATTTGTTTTTAACATCCCAGCAGTACAGAGGCTGTGATGTTGCTCAGCCTAAAACCAATACTGATACCTAAAATAGAACCAAAAGATCGTTTTGGTGGCTCAACTAAACAATGGGGATTAGCTTTCTACACCCAAATCCAAGTTAGAAAAGTGATTGCCTAATCCAAACCTCAGCATTTAGCCATTTTCTTACTTGTGTGACTCCTTTTCTGTCTGAACAATGGAAATGCTACACTTCGGTAATGAGAAATGAAGCACTTCCTCACCTCTTCCCCAACAAATGCTGGTTTAAACCCCCCCTCCCCACAAATGAATGCATAAATCCTTTATCTCCACCTTCCCCATTTCTGTTCTATACTGTTTCATGAAAGGCCAGGACCTGTTTGTCGTTCTTAATGACAAGTGATATTTCAGGCTAGGAACTACTGAAATATTTGGGGATGTTCACAGCTTATGTCACTATGACTTTATCACTACTCTGTGATGAAGGGCAAAAGAATCTGGTTGTGGGAGCAGGAGACTGGCCTCAGGACACTAATGCAGGCTGAATTGCGGGTGAAGCCCCCTCCCTAGCCAATAGCTTTTCCTCCCCTTATCCACATGTACTCAGTTTGTCATGCTGATTCCTGCTCCCAGCGTATGCCAGTTACACACAGAGTTTTTTACCTTTAATCCCTGAAATTTGGTAAATAAAGTGCTAGGGAAGTTCTGTTTGAGAGCAGGAGTATTATTTACCATATGTTTTCCTTGCTAGAAAATGCCCCTTAGCATTTCGGGTGCCAAAGAGGCGCATGAGGATTTTGGCAGGGAGGAAAGGTTTGACTTACCCAGGTGCTATCCCCAGCAGCGCAGTGGCTTTACAAACCTGATGTCATCTATTTACATTTGTAAATCACAGTATGGAGCAAAATGCAGCAATATGAAAGATTAGTCTTCATTTGGCAAAGTAACTGCCAAATTAAATGATGACAGATGGAAAAACTAAGTGCTGTGGTGTCAGGGGTCTGGTGACAGCCCTCTGCTTTAGTAAGAGGTAAATATATGAACCTCAGCTGGTGCCTGCAGCAGATACACGTCCAACCTAAAGACAGCCCTCGGATTTTGTTTTATTTAATCGATACCCCCTATTGAAGAGAGCAGCGTACGGCATTAGGACTAAAACAGTGTTATTAGAAAATGATATACTGCACATTAGGATGTATAATTCATGTCGTCTTCATTTGCTCAGGCCGTCGTGAAAATCCATAAATCATTTTCTCGTTCATGCACCGCCGAAGTGCCATTTGTCATTCCGCGTTAGAGGGCTGCCTCAGAGCTCCGCCGCTCTGCGGAGCCCACCACTCCTGCCGCAAAATAGAGGGGAGAGGAGCCGGGGGGGGGGGGAATCGCACCGCTGGGGCTGCGCCCGCGGGGAGGGAAGGAGGAGGGTGGTGGCTCCCCTGCACCTACATATATCTATGTATGTATGGCCCCGCGTAGTTATTGCCCTCGGAACTGCGAAGCGCTGCGCGGAGATCGCCCTGACGCCGCCTCCGCGGGGTGGAATGCGGGTTGGTGGATATGCCGCGCCAGCAGCCCGGACCCCCGCCTCCCGCTTACCTCCGGTTCCTCCCCCCCCAGTGGGGAAAAGGGGTTCGGCCCCAAGTGGGCGGACAGGGGCCCCTCTTCTGGCAAGGTCCCCCGGGGTAGGCTGGTCGCGCCCGGACTGACCGCTTTCCTCGAAGTGGACAGACGTCGCCGCTGCCGGAGCTCCGGCAGCGGGGAGCGTTTAGAGATGGGCTGCTTCGGGCCACGGCAATTCGCTGGAGGCGGCCGTGTCTCGAACGCACCAGCCCCTTGCACCGACACGCAAGAAAGGCACGAACTCGGGGGGCCGTATCTGAGTCTGGTGCGGGGGAAGCACACCCGGCTCCCTTACGTATCCACGGGACAGCGCCGGCCAGGCTTTTCATGACGGAATCCGGTTTATTGGGAAGCCCTCACCGGAATCGCCCCTCGGCGCTTCCTTGCCCCGCTATAAGCGCTGGGCAAGACGGTGTACCAAGGGGGTACTTCCCTGCCTGCCGCGGCGGCAGGCAACACCGGCGGCTCACCCGCGCACACGCACGGTTGCCGCTGTCCTGCCGCTATCACACTCCCGCGGCGCGGCAGCACCCGGTACGGCTAGGCCGAGCTTCTAAAGCCGCGTAGCCACTGCCGGGCGTGAGCGCGGTAACAGGAGAGCTGCGGGCGGCAGGAGACGGGGGCCCGGGGCCGGCGGGAGACCCGGGGGAGCGGAGCCGGTGCTGCTGCCCGCGCGCAGTACGCCGCTGCCGCCGCTGGGGGGTGCCCGCCGCTCGCGATTGCGGCCGCTGGCGGGGGGCGGGGCCGGCAGCAGAGAGCGCGTAGCAGTCGCAGGGCCAGACGCCGGGTCCGCCGAGCCCGCGGCCGGAGCTCCCTCGTCTCCGCGCAGGCCGGTAGCTGAGCAGCGCGGTTGTGCCCCAAGGGCTGTGCGCCCTGTGAGCCGTGACCCGCTTCGCCGGGGCCCTTCCACGAACTGCTGGCCCCTGGCGTGACGCCGAGGTCGGTTTGGGCGCGGTGGCGTGAGCTTGGTTGTGTCCTCGCTGCCGATGGCCTCGAGCTCCCCTCCCCGAGGTGGGAGCGCGGTGACAGGCGTGCGACACGCACAAGTTCGGGAATGCGAAGAGCTGCGTTTCCGCGAGGGAAAACGCATCCGAGCGTACAGTTCATTGATATGTGTGGAAGGAAGCCGGTGCCTGCCGAGGGATTAGAGATGGGGTCAGAGCAGCAGCTGCTAGTACCTGCTTTATGTTGCTCTTTATCAACAATAAAATAACATTTTGGGGGGAAACACACGAGTATTTCATCCTTTTTACTGTTACTTTCTCCATTTTGTGAAGTTTCGGACTTGGCTTCTCAGCTGTGCAGGGCCCCTAGGCAGCCACCCCGCCACCCCCGAGCACTGGCAGATGTTTGGGCTCCACCCGCGAACCCCCGCCTTGATTCCCCCCCTCCCCCCCCCCCCCCGGGTGTGACGCTCTCCGCAGTGCCAGTGCGGCTTCGCAGCCAAAGGCATCGATCACAAACGTGTCAGTCGAGCACCTGACGTGCGATAGACACCATTGGTAGATGGACTTTATTTAGCACGGAGCTGCCTCCTCGCTGTCTGAGAAGAGGAAGCAGAGCCGGGCGGGAGGGTAGCCGGCGCGGGTTACCGACATCCGCGGGCGCCGCAAGCCCAAAGCCCTCGGTATAGGTTCGGAGCCTCCACCGCCGTTAATGGCTTCGGCAGCAGGGAAAGCAAGTACAGTGAGCACCAACACCGCAAAACCACCAGGCCAGGGGCAGTGAGCCTCCGCGAAGGCTCCCTGCCCGGCCCCGCCGCACCCGCGGGACCCAGTGACAATATATGACATGCCCGGCCTCCCTCTTCCGTTACGTTCGTGGAAGTTCCGAAGTGTAAATCAGGAGAAAAAAAAATCGGCGCAGGCTAATGATACTTTAAATTGGCTGGAGCTGGAAACACTGCACTGACGGAAAGTTGCACTTTCTCCACCGACTAATGAGCTAAGGAGGCCCGCTGCGGGTGTGTGTAAATAATCTCATGTTTCCCCTTGTTCATGCTCTAAGAACGTTACAGCGCCCGACCTGGGGTAGGAAAGTTAGAAGCTGGTGGAAATTCCCTCTCCAAGGAGAGGGCTGTTAACGATTATGCGTGTCTGCGCTGACGACGTGCGGTGATCTCCCTGCCCAGCGGCTGCAGTGGGAGAACGAATGTTCTTGCAGGCGGGAAGAGAGGCGGAAAGAGCCTCGGGAGCTGCAGGGTTAGCGTCGCTCTGCCTGCCTGCCTGCCCTGCCTGCTTGCTTGCTTGCTTGCTTGCTTGCTTGCTTGCTTGCTTGCCTGCCTGCCTGCCTGCCTGCCTGCCTGCCTGCCTGCCTGCCTGCCTGCCTGCCTGCTTGCTTGCTTGCTTGCTTGCTTGCTTGCCTGCCTGCCTGCCTGCCTGCTTTGCTTGCCTACTTTGCCTACCCTGCCTGCCTGCCTGCCTGCCTTGCCTGCCTGCGCGCTCGCCCGCTCTCCTATCTCTGACGCAAGATACTCGACGTGCTCCGCGGCCAATAGGGTGCCGCCCCCGGGGGCGTTGCTGCCGACTGATTGGTTGGCAGGAGCCGAGCGCTGCGCAAAAACAGAAAAGCTGAGCGCTACCGGCTCAGAAACTGTCGGCAGAGATCAGAGGAGCTGCAGCGTGAACAGGGGCCGGGACCGGAGCCGGGACGGGAGGCGAGCGGCGGCAGCGGCAGCGGCAGCAGCAGCAGCAGCAAGCAAGCAAGCAAGCAAGCAAGCAAGCAGGCAAGCAGAAAGACAGACACAGAGAGAGGGGCTAGACGCAAACGCAGCAAGAGAAGAAAAAAACTCATCAGCACGTCCATAAAAAGCAGAGTGATGATGAACATAATAACAATAAAAGAAGAAAATGAAAGACTATTAACAGAAAAGAGAAACAATTAAAATCTTTAAATAAAAAAAGAGGAAAGCCCTGAGAAATCGGGGAATGAAAGTTTTGGGTAGCAAAGCTGCGCTCTGCCTTTTTTTGATATGAAATCTTTTTGCGGGTTATAATTTTTTTTTTTTTTTAATTTGGCGGGTTTCTGCCTTTTCCTTGCATCTGAAGAGGGCATGTCCGCCGGCTCCTCCAGCAGCACCTACCCCTCCGGCTCCCACCAGGAAGACAAACCGAGGACAATCTTGAAATATAACCATTTGCTCCTTGGGATTTGCTGCTGCTGCCTCCGCCGCTGCTGCTGCCGCGGTGCAGTGCCAGGACTCTCGGAATAAATAAAAGCGGGCTACTGTGTATCTCTAGATCCATCCAGCTAATAGCTATTATTAGTTGTCCATTTATTTCGAAGATCACAGATGAAGTGGGGACGCCTGTCTTCTTCATTGGGTCAGCGTGTGAAACAATAATACTCGTAACAAAAAGAAGGGAGATGGGGGAGAAAAAAAATCCTAACATGAATCAGAAGAAATAATATCTAGCACCCCCCTCCTAAATCAACCACTTCCCCCCTCCCTTTCCTTCCCCCTCCCCCGATCCCTCTCCACACGCTCGCAGGCGCGGACACACACACAGAGCTAGACAGGCAGAGGCACACACGCTGTAGTGTGTATTTTCGGAGGAGGAGGTGGTGGTGGCTTTTGGAAAAAGAGGAAGAGGTGGTGTTGGGGAGGGGGGATCTCTTTCCCCGTTTGGAGATGATTGTGCTATTCCTCTTTGCTTTGCTCTGGATGGTGGAGGGGGCCCTTTGCCAGCTCCATTACACGGTGCAGGAAGAGCAGGAGCATGGCACGTTCGTGGGGAATATCGCCGAGGATCTGGGCTTGGACATTACAAAACTTTCGGCTCGCCGCTTCCAAACGGCGCCCAACTCCCGTAGCCCTTACCTGGAGCTCAACCTGGAGACCGGGGTGCTCTACGTGAATGAGAAGATAGACCGGGAGCAGATCTGCAAGCAGAGCCCCTCCTGCCTGCTGCATCTGGAGGTCTTCCTGGAGAACCCCCTCGAGCTGTTCCGGGTGGAGATCGAGGTGCTGGACATCAACGATAATCCTCCCTCCTTCCCGGAGCCCGACCTCACCGTGGAGATCTCGGAAAGCGCCACGCCGGGCACCCGCTTCCCGCTGGAGAGCGCCTTCGACCCCGACGTGGGCACCAACTCGCTGCGCACCTACGAGATCACCCCCAACAGCTACTTCTCCCTCGACGTGCAGACGCAGGGCGACGGCAACCGCTTCGCCGAGCTGGTGCTGGACAAGCCTCTGGACCGGGAGCAGCAAGCAGTGCACCGCTACGTGCTGACAGCGGTGGACGGCGGGCAGCCCCAGCAGCGCACCGGCACCGCCCTGCTCACCATCAGGGTGCTAGACTCCAACGACAACGTCCCCGCCTTTGAGCAGCCCGTTTACACCGTGTCGCTGCCGGAGAACTCGCCGCCGGGCACTCTGGTGCTTCAGCTCAACGCCACTGACCCCGACGAGGGTCAGAATGGCGAGGTGATCTACTCCTTCAGCAGCCACATCTCGGCCCGCGCCCGGGAGCTCTTCGGCATCGCGCCGCGCACAGGGCGGCTGGAGGTGAGCGGCGAGCTGGACTACGAGGAGAGCAGCGTGTACCAGGTGTACGTGCAAGCCAAAGACCTGGGGCCCAACGCCGTGCCGGCGCACTGCAAGGTGCTGGTGCGGGTTCTGGACGCCAACGACAACGCGCCCGAGATCAGCTTCTCCACCGTCAAAGAGGCGGTGAGCGAGGCGGCGGCGCCGGGCACCGTGGTGGCCCTCTTCAGCGTCTCGGACCGCGACTCGGAGGAGAATGGGCAAGTGCAGTGCGAGCTACTGCAGGGCGACGCTCCCTTCCGCCTCAAGAGCTCCTTCAAGAACTACTACACCATCGTCACCGAGGGGCCGCTGGACCGTGAGCAGCCGGGCGGCGACGCCTACACCCTCACCGTGGTGGCCCGGGACCGTGGCGAGCCGCCGCTGAGTACCAGCAAGTCCATTCAGGTGCGGGTGACCGACGTGAACGACAACGCACCGCGCTTCAGCCAGCCCGTCTACCAGGTCTACGTGAGCGAGAACAACGTGCCCGGCGCCTACATCTACGCCGTCAGCGCCACCGACCGGGACCAGGGCGCCAACGCCCAACTCGCCTACTCCATCCTGGAGAGTCAGATCCAGGGCATGTCCGTCTTCACCTACGTCTCCATCAACTCCGAGAACGGCTTTCTCTACGCCCTCCGCTCCTTCGACTACGAGCAGCTCAAGGAGTTCAGCTTCCAGGTGGAGGCCCGCGACGCTGGTGAGGAGCCTCAGCCTCTGGCCGGCAACGCCACCGTCAACATCATCGTGGTGGACCAGAACGACAACGCTCCCGCTATTGTCAGCCCCCTGCCTGGCCGGAACGGCACCCCGGCGCGGGAGGCGCTGCCCCGCGGAGCTGAGCCGGGCTACCTGGTGAGCCGGGTGACAGCGGTGGACGCCGACGACGGGGAAAACGCCCGCCTCACCTACAGCATAGTGCGGGGCAATGAGGCCAGCCTCTTCCGCATGGACTGGCGCACCGGGGAGCTGCGGACGGCGCGCAGGGTGCCGGCCAAGCGCGACCCCCAGCGCCCCTACGAGCTGGTCATCGAGGTGCGCGACCACGGGCAGCCGCCGCTCTCCTCCACCGCCGCCATACAGGTGGTGCTGGTGGACGGCGCGGCCGAACGGCCCGGCGGCGGTGGCGGCCTGGGCGCGGGAGCGGGAGCGGGCGCGGGGGGCGGCAGCGGCGGGTCCGGCGAGCATCGCCCCAGCCGCTCTGGGGGGGACAGCTCACTCGACCTCACCCTTATCCTCATCATAGCCCTGGGCTCCGTCTCCTTCATCTTCTTGCTGGCCATGATCGTGCTGGCAGTGCGCTGCCAGAAGGAGAAGAAGCTCAACATCTACACCTGCCTGGCCAGCGACTGCTGCCTGGGCTGCTGCTGCTGCTGCCCTTGCTGCAGCCGCCAGGCACGGGCCCGCAAGAAGAAGCTCAGCAAGTCGGACATCATGCTGGTGCAGAGCTCCAACGTGCCCAGCAACCCAGCGCAGGTGCCGGTGGAGGAGTCGGGGAGCTTCGGATCCCACCACCACAACCAGAACTACTGCTACCAGGTCTGCCTCACCCCCGAGTCCGCCAAGACCGACCTGATGTTCCTCAAGCCTTGCAGCCCCTCCCGCAGCACCGACGCCGACCACAACCCCTGCGGGGCAATCGTCACCGGCTACGCCGACCCGCAGCCCGACATCATCTCCAACGGCAGCATCTTGTCCAGCGAGGTAAGGCCCGGCCGTGCCCCCCGCCTCCCCTCAGCCACGCACCTCCGGGCGGGCCGTGCCCCGCCGCTGCACCGCGGACTTTCCCCCAGGCCCGCGTCGCTTTCTCGGAGCTCCCGCCCCCCCCTCTCCCTGTGCTTTGATTCCCGCCTCGTCCTCCTTCTTCCCCCTTTAATCCATTCTGCCGCCACTCTCCTCTTCTGCATCTGACACTTGGGAGGCTGCAGGGGCAGGAGAGTGCGGCCCCCCCCCCCCCCCCCCCCCCCCCCCCCGCTCATGGTTCCTTCTCCCTCGGGCTCTGGAACCGCTGCAGCCAAGCGCGTCCCCCCGCCTCGGTGGGTGTGAGAGGAGCTGGCCCCGGCCGGGCATCGTCGGGTGGGGGGGCAGGGATCCTCCGAGACCGTTAGCTACAGAGGGGTAGCCTCTGGGTTGGGCCGGGGGGAGTGTGTGTGTGTGCTCAGAGGCGTAATCACAGGGGTGTCTGAAGAAACACTTTAAACATCTTTTTTTTTTTCTTCTTGGAATCTTTGGATGTAAGATTAAGGCTTTGGGGGAACCCCCCTCTGGGACTGTGACAATCTCTACAGTTAGCAGCAACTTTAATTAATTTGTGGATTAGGGTTTACTAATTGACTTTTCTTTCCTCTATCTGAACAGCTCTTTATAACCCAAAGCTGAGTTCACAAAGGAAAGCATCAAGAGTTTCCGTGAAATTATATGCAGAGACTTAACATCCCCTCCCGTTAAACATGTTGCCTGCATTGTGTTACCTCGTGTGTAGAAAATTTCTATCAAAGCATACGCCATGCCATAATACTACCCTGTTAATCATTTTCTACTGGATTAGCTCATACAAGCTCTCAGTACCTCTCTGCCTGTGCACTAGTGTAAACAACACATTCCCTATCAACATGAATACTGAAACATGAATACTGGCCCAGCCTGGCAAAAGTGGTTTGAGTGACATTTTTTAAAGCATTGAGTTTTGCAGTAAAATTCCTAATACTGGCTTGTAAGATTGATATTTCCTCAAAATACTTATGAAAGTCTTGTCTTCTGTTGCCTTTTTAAGGGCTTGAGAGTATGTCAAAGTATTTTCTTCCTTAGGGCGCAGTAACTGTACTGTCTCCCTCTATTTTTATATACTTGGAATTAAACCCAGGCTGAAAACTAGATTACAGTAAGTTTTCTCTCAGACTAAGTAGTACACAACTCTAGAAATAGTTCTGCTGGGTTTTGTGGGAGTCCTTGTGTTGCTTGACAACATGCACTGTGCGAAAACATGTCAGAATCTCACCCCAGAAAAACTCAGGAAAAAACCTTCATGCCTTCCCATCTGTGCGAGTAAGAGCTGTGTTTTTCGCCCCCTTAACATCCTAGAAACAGCTTGTGTAGGCCTACTCACAGCTAAACATTACCATTTATAGTGAATATGGTGAGGCTCTCTGGTATATTTTCTGAGGTTGGTTATAGAAATATCAAAGAGTTAAAATACTCCCCAATATTTTCTTTTCCTAGACAAAACATCAGCGTGCTGAGCTCAGTTACCTAGTTGACAGACCCCGACGAGTAAACAGGTATGATCCCCTTAGCCTTGTTTTCCTTGTGCATGCTTTATCAAGTCTGAATGGGGTGCAGAATTGTGTTTACTGCAGATGTAAAATACCAGTAAAGCCATGGGAAATTGGTCGTGTAGTTGTACTAAATAAAACACTATCGATTAAAGGAGTTTGATTTGTAGCTTTTCTGAACTGGTTTCAAAACCAGCTGAAAAAAGAACAAAATCTCATATTGTATCAGTTTAAAATGTGCTTTAAATACTTAAGAATGGTTCTGTAGGGTCTTCCAGAAAACACTAGGCTTCTCGAGGTAAAGTGGAGCTATCCAGCTTAAGTAAAAGCTGCGAAATTCTTTATACCGATTGCATGAAAACCAGACAGAATGCTAACACTTAGTGTCCATTTCAGCTAGCGTGCTGAGGTCTGAAAATGCCAGCTTTGTTAATGGTGGGCAGAGCACCTCTGCAGCAGCAGTGCAGCAGGCACGAGTGGGTGAATGCAGCACCGTGTTTGGCCATGTGATGGCAGAAGAATGTTTTATGAGTTCCTCTTTCATGATTCTAATGTGAAGATGTTTCTGTGTCTAGTTCTGCATTCCAGGAAGCAGACATAGTAAGCTCTAAGGACAGTGGTCATGGAGACAGTGAGCAAGGAGACAGTGATCATGATGCCACTAATCGAGGTCAATCCTCTGGTAAGTCTGAAAAGAGAATGGAAATAGTAGCTCTTTAGGTAAAGACCCTAGAAAAAAAGAACAGTTATTTATAGGAATATAATACAAGAGTGGCATAAATAATGTGAGCATATTGTAGGGGAGGCTGGGTTTAAGTCAGCTTGCTACTACATCTACCTGGGCAAGGAGATGATTTTCAACCCCTTTTATTCATGGGGCAGAGTTCATTTTACTCATTGGGGGGAGGAGGTGAAAGGTGGGGTTAGTATGTTATTCTGCATCATTTGCTGTAGCAAAACTTTCTGCACATTAAAACAAAGTTGTTGCTACCTTTTTTAATGCATTTTTTTCCAGTGACAGCCTTGCAGAATTTCAAAGCACTAGGCAATTTTGTTTAGTTGGCACTTCAGCTGGCATGGCAGTGTGAAGTGCAGGGGGAGTTCCCAAGGGAAAGAATGAATCCAGGGATTGAATGACAGCCAGACTGTGAGGATTTTTCCTGGGGATCAGTGGAGACACATTGGGTGCTCTGAATGTGTAATACTGTAGCATTTTTTGAGGATTGTTTTTTAATTCAAATTGAGGCGCCATATAGTGTAAGTGATCTCCATGTTAATAAGGCCAAGGTATTCCTAAGTACATCTCTCTCAGTCCTGAGAAAAAAAATAAGTGCTTTAAAAGACTGTGATTTGATTCACCTCAAAAATACGTACATTGCTGTGTTATCTCCATGTGTACAGCTTTCTGTCTTTGCTCTCATACCGTCAGCTTTCTTCTGAAAGGAACGTTTGTTTACAGTCTATGCATTAGAATTCATTCTCACCCTCACACTGCGTTTTAGCCACCAATGCTTGTGCTTTCTTCCCTACCACAGTCTCCAACAGTCTGGTGTGTCTTAATTTAATACAGTGATTTCTTTTCCCTTGTTTGCTCTATCATGTATAAGGATCCGCTACAAGTGTGTCGTACAAAGTCCTGCCAGAGTCTCTCCAGTCGTAAGTTTTTTTTCCCCTGCCCCCCATCTTAGAAGACACCAGGGGAAGGGACTCAGTACTGTCACAGCAGTGCTGTCTCACCCGTGTGCTCTGTTAAACTCCCCTATTTATTTTTTTTTAGCAGAGCCTTAGGTGACATGGTTTAGTGTGAGGTGTCCCTGCCGATGGCAGGGGGGTTTAAACTTGATGATCTTAAGGTCCTTTGCAACCCTAACTATTCCATGATTCTGTGATTCTTGCTGCTGTAGTCACTGTGCCCTTAACCATGGGAAACACAGGCACCAGGGGAAGAGGGCCCCTTTATATTGCTGCAAGTCATTAATATGCAGACCTAATGAGACTTGAGAAGAGCCAAGAGTCTCCGGAGCTCCCTGCTTCTTGCAGGGCTTCATGCTAAGTGAACAGAGTGTCTATTTTGTGTCTGGGAACCTGACAACAAACCAGGTCTTGCCAGAAGTTTACATCTGAACACAGAGCCTCTTTCATTTTTGGCCTATATATGGCGTATGATTTATTGTTGTTTTAAAAAGCAGTGTATTTAGACTCCCCCCGCACTTTCTTTTGCACTGTTTCTGATGCAGCAATCAGTGCTACTGAGTTATAAAAAGCTCCCTCTTCTGCTGCCCTCCCTGCATTCCATTTTTTTTTTCCTTTACACATTTTACTGCAGCAGTCATCTCAATTAACATTTCAATCAGCTTAGTCCCTCAACATAATGAACCATAATAACCAAACAGGAGAGAAAAGAATAAACATCTGCAGAAGGGGATGGATTTGACTGATGGTGGGAATATAACCATATAGTTGCACATCAGCTGAAAGCTATTCTCTTTTAGATGCATTCGGTACTCATTGTGCCTCTGCTCTTTATTCTCTCCATTTTAAAAGTAGTCTATATCTCAGATATGAACATTGGAACTACAGTCAAACTTGGCATTAGTCTTTAGCTGGGTAAATACTTCACTTTCATCATCTCTGTTTTATCAAAATAGGAGAAAAAAACCTCTGTATTTTCAAAATAATCTCAAATCTTTAAGAATCTGATTTATGAACTTCTGTGTTTTCCATGGTGATTACATATGAAGTAATGAAAGGTGATAATTAAGTTTGCTCTACTTACAAGTCACTGTTTGAACTGAAACGTCAAATACACAGAACTTCCAATTTAACATACTGGTGCTGTGATTTGACAATAATTCACATGCACAGTTTTTAAATGCTAGTTCTAGATAAGTATTTAAATACAGGTATCTGTAAAAACTGCTTTAGTTTTCTACATACATCGAATACAGTTTTCCTGTAACTTTTGGGCTGAATCCTGCTGTCATGACACAAAGACTGTGCCCCTTGACCTCAGCAATGGTGAGATATTTTGATACAAAAACTTCACTCTTTCACCACTCTTGTGGTGAAATTTATGGGGAAAAATAGGAGCATAATCTTGAATGGCTAAAGGGTATATCTGAGGGAACGCCTTCCCAGTTTTTCAGTTGTTCTGGTGCTCTGATCAATTTCTTCTAAATTATTGAAGGAAAACAGAGTGGTTGATAACATGGCAGAAATTTGGGCTGTTCTGGGTTTTGGTTTGTTTTGGTTTTTTTTCTGTTTTCTGATAACATGCAGCATCCTATTCGTTTTCCAAAGCATTTCATTTTCATCCAAAAATATTCAGTAGGTAATTCACATTGACAAGTAGAACTCACTCCATACCAGTTTTAATCAGCAGCATGTTCTGCTTACAAAACATGATTTTACTGTTCTGTACATGACTTTTGTTACTGTCAATAGTGAACAGTCCTGTGGCACACAAGTAGCTATTCTGTAGTAATCCATTGCTAGCCAAGCTGACTAGCCATGGTCACAGTCAGTTATTAATTGTGAAGAAGAACATGCAGGATGAAAATCTGTAACCATTTTGTAGATTTATCCTGCACAGTTATTTAGTGACAATATGTTTTACTATGTTTTGAAATAAGATTTTAGTTCACCTCTTCACAAAATGTATTTTCTTAATAGTGATTTAATCATGGTTTGAAACATGCTGGAGTGTATGTAAGAGATTTGTATTGTTCCCTTTAAGGTACCACCTGAATGCCTCCTAATTATCTTCTTACCTACCTTAATGTCCATGAAGTATAAAAGTACTGTCATCTGCATTTAGCGGGGAATGGCAAGTAGTGGGGTACTCAAGAGCCTAATTTTCATGGACTGAGTAGTCATTTCATTAACTGGGATAGGAATCTAAGCTTTTTGCAAAACAACTTTCTGAAAGTGAAGAAGTGCAAGATGTTTTTGGCAAGCAGAGGAGGTGTTTCTCAAACCCAGAGTGTGTATTCTAATTACTTGTGCTCTTCTTTGAAAATTGTTGAAACAAAAGCTACTATTTGTTGTAGAACAAATACACCTAATACAACACTACTACCTATTATTAACACACTATATTTCAATCATGTTCTGTAGGAGTGATTTCTAAGCATGAGGTTAGTTTATTTCCTATGGTTGATTAAATTCTTGGCCTCCCTTGTGAAATTGCCAGCTTGGGTGCCAGTTAATACTCTGCATGCATGTATGTTTAAATTGTATGATTAGACACCTGTCCTGCAAGATCTGGACTCATGCCATCAACATTTTTCATATGGCTGCTCACTAGCTACTCAGCTTTCTCAAGCCACACAGGCAGACTTCTTCAAAATACTACCTTTGCTTCAATGCACTTTGGGAGGGAATATTCAAGATGTGGAAGCCAAGTATGTACTGTCATGTATATACTATAAAATACATCAGCTTAATATATAATCCCCTGGACAGTATATATTGGCTGAGATCTAAAATCAGGCTTCCACTAGTCGACTTTATGAAGGGAAATGATAAGGGTCTAATACAAAGGCACAGGGTGAAATATTGCCCCACACCTCTCTAGTACAGATTAGGTAAACCCTAAGATGGTTAGTATGCATTATTGGAGAAAAGCTATGATATTTTAGTGTTCATACAGAGAAGAATTTGAGAAGTCAGAAGAAGAATTTTAGTTATGAAGGGACAGAGAAAGCCAGTATTTGTTCTGAGCCTGTACAGAGTGACAGTCAAAATCAGTTTTGAAGATCACTTCGGCTAAGAGTCTATCTTGGATAAAGTGAGAGCAAACATTAAAATGGCTTAGAAGAGTGCTTTGGCTCAAGTTGAGGGCAGTTTCTTTTTATTTTCTTTCCTTGGGCTACATGCTTAATAATGGTCCAGATAAGGCTTTGAAGTTGGAAGAGCTGAATATTGAAGATGTTTGGGTCTTTATTCATGTTCTCATGCAGATGAAGTCAGTTTTCTCCAAGGCAGCACACCAATTACGTAGTAAGAAAGAGTGATAACAACTCTCTTTCATAAAGTCTAGTTCTTCAGTAGACAGAGGCTTCTACAAAGGAAGTTAACATCATTATCCTTATTTACTGACACAAAACATGAATCATAGGGAAATGAGTAACCTGCTGAAGATTATACTAACCAAATAGTTGTTCTGGTAATGGAGCTCTGAAAAGGAGGCCTGGTTCCCTACAACATGCATATCTCGCATCTAGCTAGTTTTTTCTAAGAAAAGGTACCATGGAAGAAACAGAAAATGCCATTTAATTCCAAGTAAAAGTTATGGAAAAAAATTACACATGTAGGAGAAAAAAAACCACTTCTCAGTAACAATACTATGAAAATATGTTGTCAACATTTAATTTGTATCTTTTTATTACATTGTTTACTCAGTAATACATATGAACGTGTTCATTTATTACTCTAAAGGCTTGGTATATGGCTCTTCTCTCTTAATTAAATTAAGAAAGAATGCATTATTTTAAAATGGTTTGAGGCCTAAATTGTCTTTAAAACCAATTAGAATTAAATAAAAATAGAAAATTTTAATTTCCCCTTTTATAATAGAAAAAAAGAAGTGAACTGGGACTATGCTTCAGAAATGCAACACTGCCACGTATCTGATTCAAAGCACCTATGTTCAGGAAGTTCAGATGCAGATATCAGATACTTAAGTCCTTTCCTAGTTTTGGATTTCATTGGAGGGAGGGGCAGAGGTTCATTTTCCTTCAAAATCTGCAAAGTTAGAGTTGTGTGAGAGCTCATATTGCCACTGGCCTCTCTAGTAATAAAGATTTAAGCAAACAGGAATGAACTAGTGTCCTTTGCCATGAGCTTTTATATGTATACTGTATTTGAAACAGTGCAGTACTTATCATTTTGCAGCACTTCAAGTGCACTCTCTTTGTATCCACAGAGGACGTTTGAAATTCGTAATTCGGAGTAACCTTTAAAATCTCAGTTTAACTGTGTGCAAGGTCTAATATGATAGCTAAATGAAAAATATAAAGCATTTTCCTGTAATGTGGATTTGCAATTATGATAGGTTAGTTCTGAGGGATCATATATGTAACCAGATTTATGAGGGAGATGAGATGGAAGTGTTATATTGCTGAACATTTCTTTTTGTTATAAATCAAGAACATGATTCTTGGCGTATGAAGGAGTTCTGTGCTGAATGTCTTACTTCGTTAAGCATGATATATCCTTCCTTCTTGGAAAATAGCAAATAGCCCTGCCTGGTGTTTTTAATGTTTTTCAGTTAGAGAATTCTATACCATGACCTGCAGGAAACAGGTGGAGGAAGCATAGCCAGCATTCATAACAAAGTCAATGTAAATATACATGGGTGCCCAGGGATTTTAAATTCAGACTGCCAATCTTAATTTCTCTCCTGTCAAAATGCTAAAACCAAGGGCTTGGATCTGCGTCCTTTAAACTCTTAGGGAATACTGCAAGTGATTCAAGTACAAGGAATACCCAGCCCAGGCTTCTTTGAACATTGTGTTCCCATCCTAAACAAGCATTTACATTCTGGCTGTGTGTTCCAGCAGTGCATATTAAAATTCAGATTTATATGTATATAATTTTTCTTATTTTACAAATTCTTTCCTTCAACGGGGGTGGGGGGGGGAGGGAAGTTTGTCATGTAAGCTTGCGTTTTATGTCTCATACATTCATTACTTTGTTTATTCAGAATCCTGATTTATAGTGGCTGTAACATCTCCTTTATAATAAACTGTTATATAATGCTATTCAGTGCACTGCAGCAGACAAGCAGTATTCAAAAGGGAACTAGAAAAATAATATTTGGATAGAGGCATTTTGCAGTTTAGCAGCTGATGTGAAAACAAAATAGTAAAATGGAGGGTAATTTTCCAGAGGAAATAAAAATCCACTATGGGGAAAGAAAGGGTCTGTCTTTGACTATATATCTTAAACCCAATAATATTATAATATCTACCTCCTCACTGACTAAAGAATATAATTTAATATTTAACAATAAGTTTTCCTTTCTCCTGCTGTCTGTCGTGAAATGTTGAATGAATATGGTCACTGATACACTGTTAGCAAATGTGTGATAATTTTCCTATTAAAAGTAGGAAAACATATATATGTGTTTACATATAACTTTGCTGGGAAGTCTGAACATTGAAATAACCATTTTGTGTTAATTTTCAGTGAAATCTTCTGAATGAAAAACGGTCATCAGATTCATAAAATGTCTTGCATAAAATATATTTTTATGCAGACATTTCATCACAAAAGATACACAAACATACAGTTTTATAGATATTGTTATATATTAATTTCCTTCTGGGAAGCCCACATCTAAATCTTTCTTTTCAATCTTTGATAGCTACTACCACTACGGAATTTAGAACTCTACAATTTGTACGGCTTGCCTGATGATGTTCATCTGATTCCTTAATCATATCTGCAGTTCACATTTGTGTTCTTCAACAGTTCACTAATCAGTAATTTATTTTCAGACTTCTGCATGCCAATTATCAATGCAAGGTTCTAATCAAAACTGGACCTAGCATTGTGTATTACTTAATTTAAAATTAAAAACTCATTATAAAGTTAGATTAATCTGAGATGAAAAGCTTTTTTTCTTCCTTCATATTTTTTTCGAAATAACTGCCTTTAGTACTGAATCACTTGTTGATAGCTCAGAAGGATTCTTGCTTGCTGAAGAGATTGTTATTTGTAGTGTGAGATAACCACATAAATATTACTAATATAAGTCAAATTATGGTTCAAAACAGTGGTAGAATTCTTAATACTAATCCTCTCATTGGATATCAAGCTAATCCAGTTCTTTACAGTATTGGCTGGTGGATGAGCTACACTGCATGAATCTTATTACAGATGTTCAAAATTTTTGCCTTTTTCTCTTGCAAGTTGTGACATTTTTTTGTAATTCTAATGCAATGCTTGTAAATGCAATGTTTATAACAGATTTAGTTCAGTTTTGACATGCAGCTATTCTAAGACACTCAGTCCTCTTTATACCAGAAAAAAGATATTTCTTTACTGTTCTGCTTTTCGGTGCGATGTTGAACATCAACTTGGATACGCTGGTGTTTATTTTACTCTATGCTTATGATTTCATACACCATTCCTCTCAAAACAATTATAATCCGGCAACTTAGTGACTCACAATCAGGAAAGACTCTTTTGGAAAGCTGATCTGAAGGTAATCAATAGAAGCATAACTTGTCATTTGAAATCTTAATAGCCTTAAAAGATTTGTAAGCAAACAGTTCTCTGTTGGCAGGGACTAACAGTTACTTATATAGGGGAAGCATTAACTATTTTGTCAATAGTATCCACAGCCATGTCACATCGGACTACAGCTACTTTTGTACCATTAATTACAGTAATTTATTATAGGATTCTGTCCCCTTACTTGGATGACTTTACAATAGTAAGGGCTGCTGCAGTAGCAGTGAAACTATCTCTGAATGATGTAACAATTAAATAAGCCATCCTGATCACTTAAAAGCTGTATTCCTACTTTGTAAGATCTGCTTTTAGTATCAGTAGGCTCTGTCTGGAGACTAACATATGCACAGATAGTTCCTTTATAGAACTCATTAATATTTCATTCTCATAAATGAAATATGTGGTTCCTTAATCAGGACATTTAATTTCTTTGGTCAGAGATACATTTATGTAGAAACAATTCCTTCGTGTTCTTAAACAAGTATTTTCAACTGCTGAATCACAGACATCAACTTACAAGTGGAACTGAACCTTATTTTAATGGGTTCTGAACAGTGAGATCTGCAAGTTGAGATAGACTTTCCAACACCTTTCTTCTTGTGATATTTTTGTGTGTGCGTGTGACATTCTGGAATTCAGTTACACTTACTAAATGTTGTCTTTGAATCCTGAAGACTGGACAATCAGATGTTTTTTTTGTTGAGGAGATGAAAGTAGTGGAAGAAGTTCTTACTTCCTCTTTCCACTTTTCTCTTGTCTTGGCATAATCTTTCTTATCTGTCAGCAGCTGTTCATGATGCTGAAGCTTATATGTGTAGTTTCTTTTTCTCTCATGCTTGCAGGCATGGATCTCTTCTCCAATTGCACAGAGGAATGTAAAGCACTGGGCCACTCAGATCGGTGCTGGATGCCTTCCTTTGTTCCATCCGATGGACGCCAAGCTGCAGATTACCGCAGCAATCTGCATGTACCTGGCATGGACTCCGTTCCAGACACTGAAGTGTTTGAAACACCAGAAGCCCAGCCGGGTGCAGAAAGGTCCTTCTCCACTTTCGGCAAAGAGAAGGCCCTTCACAACACTCTGGAAAGGAAGGAGTTGGATGGACTGCTGTCTAATACACGAGCGCCTTACAAACCACCATATTTGAGTAAGTACTATTCAAAAAGCCGCATGAAAGCGTTCCCTTTGCGGGAATAAAAATTAGCTCTTTCTGCTATTCATAGTAGGGATAATACAGACATCATTTTAGGAGCAGTGGGGAAAAATGGCTTCTCTTGGATTCAGGCACCGCTGAAGAAGGCATTGTTCAGTGCTTTTGAAAAAAAGACAAAACCTTGGTTGTTTTTAGTATGACATGATAGTCAACAACAAAAGTGTTAGCTGATATCAGTGGGGGAGTTGCTCAATTTTATTTTCTGATGCTGGATTATTTCCAAAGTTTTTTTGGATAGATTGTTTAAACATTGACATCGCCCAGCTAACATTTTTTGAGACTAAAATTGAGAGAGCTGTCCTAGGAGCTTCTTTTTATGATTAAGCAGTATCTTGTGAATAAACAGTGTGTGTATTATTTTGAAGTAACTATAAACATAGTTAGCATTCAGGGTTGCAAGGAAGAAGTCAAAACTTTCTGCCTTCAGTCTGATCATCTTTCAGCCTACATAGTACTGACTTTTGTCAGTGCTCTTCTGTGCCTTCTGCTTGTTCCAAAATCTTGCCTTTTTCCTTAGTAATCCTTTTGACTATGGTTGGGTGGTATGAAAGAGTGTGATAGATCTCAAAAAGATCTTCATAATTCCTTTTGGAGTCTCAGCCAGTTGTAGAACCCTTGAGTAATACTTTGATCTAATATGTCTTTTCATTCTACTTAGCAGCCTTCTGTATTTTATTAGAGACTTTAATCTCCTTGACTTCAAGAGTTTACAATGTTTATCTCATCCAAATAAGCCAAAGACATTAACACTGCAACACATATCCTTTTTAAAGCAACAGAAGTCCTTTAGGACAGCAGATCAGAGTAAAAAAAAAAAAAAAAAAAAAGAATCTCACTGAATCATATTAATTTCTTTATTTTAATAAAGTGTGTAGTTGTTTTGAGGGGTGCTGCACTGGCAGTCCTGGCATGTGAAGATCTTTGCTACAGATCATACTCAGAACAGACAGGTCAGTTCTCCCATCTTAATTAGTTCTCTAGGTATTTCAGTCTTTGAGAAAGGTCTTTTTGCCACTTCACTCTATTTAGTTTTGCTATACTGAAAACTTCTAAATTTGGAAACTAATTCTCATATGTGAATGCCATTCCTAAAAAACGTGTCCCGATATGATCAGCTTATTTTGTGTAGGCTGTCAGGTGTCAATCACGTGGTTGTACTCTAAAGACCAGTGTGAAACTTCACTTAACTATGACCTAACAACTCATAACTGTTTTTCCCAAGATGGTCTTCCATCATTTACATCTAAGAATCTTAGTAGTAAGATGTAATCTAGCAGTACTAATTCAATCTCCATCACTTCATTTAAAAATCTGTTTTGTAGCACCAATGTTCTAATCAAAACAGAGTTCTGATGTAGTCTGTGCATTACAACGGTGATTTTATCTGGTGACACAACAAGGGTAGTTCTGTTCTGGTTTATTCTAGGCCTGGGAGTTTTATTTGAAACAACAGTGAAATACCTATTTTATTGACAGTTTAGGGATTTTATATTTTGTTCAGCTAACATAAGCAGTATTATTGAACAACGTGCTTACATATAGACACTGGTCTACATTTTACACTTTCCTGGACAAGGGCATAAAAATTGGAGGTAAAATGTGGGAAGTAAACAATATAAAGGAGTGATATTACATAATCCACACTTAATAATCCAGGTTTAATTTTGCTTTTTTTCTTTGAGCTCAAAGCTAAAACTGCTACAAAACAAGAGTAATATTTCACTGTTTTATTTTCTCTTGTTTAATATTTTCTTTAGTAAAATTTTATATTATAGTTGTATAGCAAATAACAAGAGCAAAGAGAAGAAAGTGAGCACAATAGTTGTAACAATGAGTAAATAATTATTAATAATTAATAAAGCAAGAAGAATTCTTAAGAGGAATTTGATTCAGAAGGAACTTTCGTTGAGCCACTGGGTAATTGCAGCTGTAATAAAATTAAATTCAACTTCTTACTAAAGAAGGTCATATCAAAATCAGTTTGTCAGTAAAATGATTTAAAAAAAAAGTATGAAACAGAACCTTCATATTCAGCAAAAATACTGTATAAAAAGTTGCAGCATGTATAAAAATGGACATATAAAAAATCAGTAGCAAAGAAGAAAAAGTATATTGCAGAATACAAAGCCTATATGAACTAAAGAGGTCTCTTAAAAAAAGAAATGTTCTTAAGCAAAACAACCACAAAAGAAGCATAAGTTCTAGCAGGTAAACTCTAGGATAGCAATTAGTGGAGATAAGAGGGACTAGGGGAAATAGCCAAAGGCATGTGAATATAGACAATTTTTAAGACGTCAAGTGTAGTAAGCTAGTAGAGAGTTGGTGGGTCTCTTGAGCTGCAGTTAGTGAGGACAGGGACATTGCAGAGACTCTAAACTGTTTCTTGCATTTATATTTACTAAGGGAGGGATGGAGGAAGAAAGCCATATTCAGAAAGCCACACTCCCAGGTAGCCATTTCAAATAAATGTGCATGACTAAGTCATGGAAGAGGATGTTGTTGAAAAATTGACTAAAACAAGTTAGAAGTCAGTGGCTTTTGTGTTTCTTTAATTTTCAGTTTCTAACAAAAGCTAGTAACCAAAGAATGACAGATAACAAATGACAGATAATGTGCTTATTGTTTAAAAAAGTGCTAGAAAATTTTGTACAGTAGAAACCAGTGAGAAATCTTAGCATAGGACACAAAATTATAACATTGGGGGTTCAGGAATAAAGTAGCTGGCATCTGTCCAGGATAATTGCACAGAAAGATTGTCAAGCTATTAGAATTTTGGTAGAGTATGTGGGAATTAATCAATATAGTGTATTTGAACTGTCAAAAAAAAGCCTTTAACATTGCTTTTGTTTAGTAGAAGAAGCTACAAAAGTAAGCAAGTGTTGACACAGAGCAGAGCATTACCAGACTCTCTGCCCAAGGTAAAAATTCATAAGGATAAATAAAACATTTTAGCAGAAGCAGAGTTCCCCAAGTGTTTATGCAGAGATCCATGGGGTTAAAAGAATTAATTAGCTGAAATGAGAGAAATGATGCGGTATTTGCAGATGACAGAAAATGGTTTAGATCAATCAAGTTTCCAACAACCAAGTATGCCCACATTGCACAGTGGTGCATGGTCCAGAAAAAAAGTCTGCTTCTGACCTAGCTTGCTCTGAATTGAAAGCTGCAGAGCAGTGTCAACACAATGGAACAACTGGGTGAGCTTACTTTTTAAGTTGTGCCATTAACACAATAGCTACAAATTTAAACCAGTATCTCTATGTGGAGCTTTTACTGTGCCATATGAGTGAATCTGCTTAGGTTTGTGTCAGGTTGGTGGTTCCTTCACTGTGTTCCAATGGACATGTTCAGTGCAGAACCTTGGAAATGATAGACGAGGAAGGCGATGTAGATTATGAGAAATTTGAACTCTTCTTGAGGAAAAAAGACCATGGAATAATTCAAATAATTCCTGGAAAAGTATCCCCCAATGTACAAAGCCAGCAAGAAGCAAATAAAATGCCAGGTTGTAAAAAGGAATTGGATTAAAAATACAAAAAAACTATTACAAAAACCTTACAGAAAATATATCCCTATATTGCTCTAGTTTATTAATGCCATAGAAATACATAGCATAAAAGCAAAAATGCTAAAAATATTTCTATGCAAACTCATATCAGAAGATTATTACCAATTAATTCAGACAATCTGTGATAGGGACATGAAGTGAAAAAAAAGGAGACTGCATGAAAGCTGGGCACTTTCATTTGCCATTCTCAGTGATAAGAGCGCAACAAGGCAGCAAAAGTTGAAGGGCAGGTAGGTCATAAACCAGTAAAATCATTCATGTTTGATAAGATGGTACACACTTGATGCAAATAATACAGTAATTGTAAAATTTATTATTTTGGGGCATGATTGAAACCAAAGGCTCACTACTGGGGATTTGGGTGTATTTTTCTGTGTTGCTTGAGGTCATTGGATGGATAAATGAAACCAGAAGCAGCTATGTTAAAAATTATAATGTAGAAAAGGATATAAATGCTCATACTGGAAAGGGTTTCTCTGTATCCCATTGTCAAATTTTCACTTTACTGGTCTAAGCCATTAGATTTATTCACACACCAATTTCTACGTAAACATACATGTTCTGTTCATTATTTTAGTAGAGTACACCAAAAGTATTTTGTACTCAAAAGTGTTTTGTACTTTTTGAAGTCAAATAATATATTATAAAGAATATATTTTCACTCATGTTTTAAGTATTTATTATGAATACAAGTTATAAAATTGTGATGGAATCAATAAATTGTGGTGGGATTGAAAACATACAGGGCGTCCAGGATTCTTCCAATGTATACGCACTTCTTAGTGCATAATTTACACTTACTTTTTTTACTCATCCATGTGATTTGAATACTGCCCTTCTTCAAACAGTTAAGAAATTTTCATAATGATTTGAATGTTCATAAAATACGAGATTCTGAACTTGACTGGAGAAAATCAGTGAAATAACACTGAGGAAAAAAAAACAAACATACCTTTTGAACAGTTCCTATATGTTTAAAATAGATTCTGAGCATTTCTATTTATTTTTTTTTTTATGCAGTGGTGGTTATATTAACCATTATTTTTACAAGTATTCCTATTGTAGTGACCAAAACCTAATGCAAAATTCAAACACTGTTGTGCTGGATTCTGTAAGTTATCTAACAGAGACTGTCTTCACAATGAATACCTGATCATTCTGATTCTGATTTATTTCTAGTACTTTGGTCCAGGTACTGAGAAGGTAACAGTGGGATCAGCATCATTACATCCAGTAGTGCTTTGGTCTATAATTTACAATATTTTTATGTAATTGTGGATCATTCTAGTTATGCATTCCTTTTATAGTACTTGAGAATTTTCCTAGTGTTACATGCTCACTTTAGTGATAGAACATTTTTTTCTTCCTATTAAGAGATTAAGAATCTTAATATATGAACGCAGTTAAAAATTGACACAATACCTTAAGTTTGTCTGTAGAAATACTTACTTTGCTCTAAAACAAATTGCTTTAGCACAGGTTAAGCTACTTCAAAAGCCAGTTAAAATAAACTACATAAAGGCAAATTTTACTACGCAGATTAACAGTGTTTCTACAAGCAGATATTCTGAAATATAGCAGGGTTTTAAAGTAGCCCCCTAATTAGCTCTGCAATATTTTCTACATACACACAAGCATTTTCATCTTCATTGATGAAACTATATCATTATCTTGGTAATTATTGCCAACACCATCAACCATTGAGTGAGGATTTTATCGTATTAGGTATGACATAGATATATAGAGAGAGAGAATAAAAAAGCTGGTCGCTTCGCCAAAAAGCTGGCCATTAAGCAAAGCAAATTGGAAGGGGAAAAATATCCCCTTTTTTGATTTTTTTGATTTGTGTGGCATAGTTATTAAACATCAACACTACCTTTGACAGATGCACAGAGATTCAGGGTAGCAGAGTCAAATGACTTGCATGGGACTTGTTTGTATTATCCAAACTCTTCAAAGGTGAACTTATCCTTGTACTATAGCCTCTGTTCTGTAGCCATCGACTCACCCTGCAGTAGAGGTACTGTGAAGTTCTGTGTGCAGTCAGCGAAACGTGGGTCTGAGCAAAAGTCTCTATGTTTGTGTGAAACTATAGATGTAGTCCGACATTCTTGTTCTACAAAATATTTTTCACATGTTCAACTTGACTTATACTAGTCAAGTTGGTGTGCAAATGAAATCAAAATGCTTTAAAAAGTCTTACGCACAATTCAGTGTTTAGGAATTGGACCATCAATTCATTTCCAATAATCTACTACAGAGCTAGCAGAAAGAACAGTTTAACTTACAGTCATTATCCATCACCCTGATTAGATTAGAACAAATGACCTAGAGGAGAAAAACATTCATGTGTTTATACCAGGACAAGAAGTGCCTCACGATCCTTTGATCATTTTTCAAAGGAATAAAAAAAGTGCATGTAAATATTTTTGGGGTATTTTGATCTAGTTAGGATCATAAAGGCCTATTTCTGCATGGCAGGATATGTAACACAACATTTTCTGCTGATGTTTAACATAAATATAGGAAAGATATTTTAAGCAAGTAGTCTTTGCTGTTTTGGAGAAGTTCTCAAAAAAAAAGAAGAAATTACAATTTTGTGTATCTACTAATGGAAGAATTTCTTTGGGTTTTCGGGGTGTTTTTTTTTTTTTTGTTTAGTTACATCTCCTCTCTGGAGATTGTGTAGTTTTGTCACAGTTGTGATAGACACTATAGTATTGCATTTGCATAAACATAATAGCTATTTTGAATGGGATACTTGCTAATTTCTTTTTTTTTTAAATTAGGCCTGTCTATAGTTTTACTTTTAAAATTAACCTATTTGGTTTCTAATACAAATCAGGTAAACTTGTGAGCTGTCTGATCCCTTCATTAATAATTTTTAACTTGAGTTATGATTTTCACACATACTTGAAGTAGAAATGCAATATACTTTGAAATAAAAGCAAACAAATTGGCACCAATAAGTTGCATGTACAAATTACAGTTCTTGGGGTAAGAAGAAAGGAAACATTGTGATGCTGGATTAAAAAAAAAACAAAACAAACTGAACTGGCATTCAAATGCAATTTTTATTGGTATGAATAAACAAATGATATGTGCATAGTAAAAGAGTTGTTCCTTTTTGAATAGTACGGTTTTGTACTCAAAAAGAATGTTAAAATTGTATCTTTCAACTTTAATTCTGATCTGCATAGCTGAATATCCTGCATTTCCTGCTACAGACAGTGAAACTCTTCACTTATATTCAGGAATTTATCTCTGGGACAGGGTACAGTTCTCATTTCTGGACAAATGAGAATGGCTTTGTACGTGCAAAATTGCTCAGCAAAAGTGGAGGCTGAGTTGAAAAGATGACATCTAACAATGCTAGGAAACCTAATTAAATACTTTTCTAAAAAATCCAATCGAACGTCCCTATTTTTTTGCTTTATCTGAAATGCTAAGAGATTTATTCACTTACACCTCAAGTTTGCCACTTCAGATGCAACATCTCAATTAGGTAAATAAAGATTTACAAAACCTAAAATAAACAGGTAATACCAATTAAAATAAGGGAAGAGCAAGGCTATGATGTAGTTTTACTTGTTATTGTTGGCACTCTGTGTTTTGAATAAACCACTTATGATTCATTGTTCAATGATTATTGCATAACTTCTGAAAGGTATTTTTATCTCACATTCATAACTGGTTTGCATTCTTCATCAGAACATACTCCTCTTGCAGCTATTGCTCAAAGGGAGGAACACTTACAGAGTATTACTGCAATAATGGAAAGGAAATGGATACTTCAGATAGTGAAATTAGAAAGGAATATATAAATATGCAATGAAAACAATATAAAAAAATAAGCATTCTTGTTTTACTTTCAAAGCACAGGGTTAGCTGTTATATATAAATACTGTTTGCTTGAATCTGTTTATGTAACTGTCATCTTGGACAGAATTAACAGTACCCTCTACTGCACAAAATACTGGTGAAAACATGTACCCATTTTTAGGTTTACATAGCATCTTTTACCTTAGACAACTCTAGAGCTCTTTGCAACTACAGTGCAGGAAAATAACTGAGCAAGTTAAAACAACCTGAGTAACTGTTACTTGAAAGAAAATTATATTTTTAGTTTGTCTTTAAAACCTGTCATTCCAACTGCTTCTTGTCCTCTGGTAGCTGTAGAAGGCTGTATTTGCCAGTTCTGACTGGAACACATAGAAGTCTTGTATATCTGACTATCTCAGACTGGTGTGATATTTATTCATTTATGTAATTTATGAAAAAGATCAGCCCAAAGATTGCTTGAAGTTGAGGAGTAATTTTTGAGATTACTGTGTTCCGCTGGTTTAAAATTCAAAAATGCTTCTTGTCCTACAAATTTAAATCCTGTGACAAAAGTAATTTAGCCACTTACTGACATGAGTCTCTTTGGAAACCAATAAGATGTTTGCAGTTAAAATTTTCAAAGGCACTAAAGTTATTTATTTTTGATAGGCAAATTCTATTCATTGCAAATAAATGCTGTTCTTAAATGTACAAACCTCTTTATTGTGACAGTCAGGAGTTGGAGAATTGAATGTGTGCCTAATCTTGGGTTTGTTCTCAGCAAAGTCTTTTTCTCTCTGCTTGCGTCCACCTGAGGAACTCCTTGGCCTGCACAGCAGAGGAAGTTACTCTTGCTTCTGTCCCTTTTGCTGCACACAGTCACTCTGATTTTCCAATGTCATCCACTGTTCCTTTTTCAATTTCTTAGCCAAAGAAGGAAAAATAGGGAAAGCCATTTAAAGAATGCAACAAATAGCCAGTAAAAGAAAGAACTGCATCTATTTATTGTGTTTGGACAAGCACGCTACAGGGATTGGTGTTGCTATTTATGTGGCAAGCATGTAAACAGCTCTATTTGTACACTAGCCACTGAGAATCCACCGCTAGCAGTAGCATGGCTGCTGCTGGGAAGTACCTGTCAATATATTTAATTTGTTTTAGAAACATAGTATGGTGATGTCAGAAGAGTGAAAAATGATGTATTTGGTACCTTATTCTAAGACAGGAAGTAGGAGATACAGACAATTAGAATATAATTTTAACTTCAGTACCTAATAAACTAAATGTGATGATAGCAATCAGTGTGGATTCACTGAAAATCCAAACTCTCAAACTCTTTCTTTGATAGGATAACGGTGCTTATTGGTTGGAGAAACTATTACGGACATGGGGAGGCAAATCTGCAGAACTTGCTTCCTAAATTCTGCCTGAAAATTCTGTGCATATATGAGTTGCAAGAGTAAATCTGCATTTCTTGCATATGCATGAATTTATTTCGTATGTGTAAATGATGTTATTTTACACGACGTTTTCACAGGTAATCAGGAATAATGTGAATTAGAAAGGAAAAAAAATGGATGCAGAGTAGATTCACCAAAGAAGTTAACAGGGATGACAGACTCCTGTTTTAGCAAGTGACCTGAGTCCTCTGACTTTATCTTTTCACCTCCAGCATCATGGCTGCATTCAGCACTGGAAAAGGATTCATTAAGGAAACTGCTTGAATGCAGCCTTTCTTTATTCATAAGGAATTTTGTAGGTGTTGATACTGTGGATTCATCTTATGTCAGAGTAAAATTCTGTCACTTTGTGACTTCTTTAGTTGCCTGTTTGTGCTTTAATTTGACATCCATCTATTCTGAACTGGAATTTAGACAACAGTTGAATGTCACTGCACACAGCTGTGGGTACTGGTAGGAACTGAGGTCTAAAGAAGTTCTTGCTTACAAATGAGATGCAGTAATAACTGCTTTTTCTGGTCTACCTGAGGTGAAGTGCTGTGTGCTTTGTACTTGCAATATTCTTCATGTCTGATATGGCTCCACTGCTTCCAATTATTAAACAGCATCCTTCCCAGCACTGGAATGCTATTTTCTGTTCTCCTGCGCTCTGTGGCTGCCTGTAGCCTGTGTCAGCTAGCTTTCTTCCCTAACAAGTCCTAGACATGGTGCAGGTGTCAGAGCACAGGCCAGGAACCATTCCTGAAAGGAGATTGAATATGATCAAACTTTATGGCTCCCATATATTGCTGGATATGGCTGAGAAATTTTAATAATGTGGATATAAATCATTTCATTCTTGTAGTTGTAAGTGACAAAGAAGCATGGGCAAACCTCATTCATGGATAGAAATGGAGCCAATATGTCTTTTTGAATAAGAGAAGTTTCAAAAGGATTGTCAGATGTTTATATGACACAATTAAGTATATTGTCTTGGTAAACTGGGAAGGACTCTCTGAAATCTGAGTGTATGCCACTGATGAAAAATAATGTTAAGTACTGTCCTTTATAAATTGCAAATTAAAACATTTACAAAAAGAGAGAGGGCATACCTGCCAGATCCTGATGCCACCTAATTCCTGTTAGGAGAGGGAGGTGGTGGAGAAAAGATCAAGGCAACGAGAAGTTTTATAGGATTACACAGTGTGATGCTGATGTAATACTGTAATGCATGTTATCTTGTGTAGGAACAAGTAAATTTAATTATTTCAGGCCAAATCCACCATGACTAATTTAGGCACCTCTGAAGGCCACCAAATGGTGACTTGTACATGTCTTCTGCCTTGAATCTTTTGGGAAGTTAGGCACTTAGGAGCAATTTAGGAGGAATGGCTTTTCTCTCCAGGGCACTGAGAATTTTAAGTCACATTGTAGCCAGCCTTTAGTGAATTCTGCATTGGTTAACTCTTGGACTGACATGTTCATTTTTAGGCTTGTCAGCTTAAAGAGATTTGTATAGTAGATTTCAGAAGAGTGCAATAAAATGGTGAATTTTGAAGCAAACAGACAAAACCCAACTGAAAACCACATGGAGGAAAAAAAGAATAATACTGAAGAGAAGAAGGCATTGCTGCATGCAAATACATAAGCAAATTTTGTGAAAAGAAAAAAAAGCCGGGGGAATCCAGTACTGATATTACTAAGGATAATACCAAAATTGTTAACTTGGAGTGAATCAGGAAGACTGGGAATATGCTACTAGAAAGCGCGTGCATTTATAGAGCAAGTAGTTGATGGAGAATATGGAGTATTCCCGGGGACTATGATTGCTAATTTTGACATATATCAGAAATAATTTGGGAGTTATTTAATTGGTCTTAATACAATACATAATTATAAGAACTCATGTAAAATTAAATATTCCATTATTCTCTGAATATAATGGTAATGCCATCTATTATCTTTAGTTTTTTCAGGTAGCTAGTATAGTTATAACAGTACAGAAAGACAAAAATGCTTTCTTCTGCTCACTGTATCTTGTGGAAAAACTGTCTTCGGTATTTTTTTATGGTACAGTATATAATATAGCTTAGCACTCTCTGTGCTGAATTGTAGTAGCTAGAGCATTGTTTCTGTAGTAAATAATAGCAACCAGAGATAAATCAAATCTGACGTGTATTATGCCACTGGGCTGTTGCTGCAGTGAAAAAAAAAAGTCAACATTTAGAACAGAAAATCAAATGCACATATCTTATGTGCCCCAGAACAGTAATTGCAAAACCCAGGACTTGGTTCAAAACAAAATCCTTCTTAATCGTATGTTTAATGTAAAGCACCTCTTTATTAAAGTCAGTGCTTAAAGTTAAGCCTATGCCTGAGGATAGGCCTAAACAAAGGGAAATTTTGTCGCATGACCTGGGACTTGGATACTTAAGTACTGAAATGTTTTGGTTTGGTTTGATTTTTTTTCCAGAGGATAAGCTAAGTCCACGTACAGTATAAATCTTAGAGCACTCAGTAGTACCAGAGAAACATTTCAGTGACTGTCGTGATGTGTCAACACTGTATCAGGCATCCCTCTTGCAATATGAAAATATTTACCAAGACATGTTGCAAACATCAAAAATATCTTTTTAAGTGTGTACTTTCTAATCTTGAACTGAAGCTAATAGAAATGGCAATGTGTGTCAGTCAGAAATTTGGTCAATAAACTGTTTTTAAAAAATCTTTTGTTCAGATTTCAGAAGTGGTGGTTTTGTATTTAAATACAAAGGACAAACCTCTTTCCCCCTTTTTGTAGGTAACACTATGGCAGGTAACACTATTAATCATGTCCAGTAAATTAGGGTCAGTGCAGTGTTCACCAGTCACAAATTTTGACTTGCCTGGGAATCACTGTTTCTTGAATCGCTTTAATTGAATTTAGACATGGAAATGTATGCATTTAATGCAAGACAAAAGGGCAATATATGTGGTTACATTTTTTACTTTATACAAAAGATAGCTTTTTGACATCATCACCTTTGTTCCAGAAGTAAAGATGTATTTGCAAAGGAAGAAAATATTTTAATGGTCTGTGGGATTTATTTGTTTAGCTAAAAGTAAGTCTATTTCCAGAAAAGATTCAGTGCAATATTTGCAAACTTTTGCATTTTACCCTACTTCATTTATTCACAGCCTGAAGATTTAATGCTCACTTCTTTTCTTTCTTTGTTTCAGTGAAATCTGGGCAGTTGTACCCATCAGTCCAGATGCTGTTTGTTTGGTTTAGAATCGAAATTTATATTTGGGGTTTTGCAGGTCCCAGAAAGAACTTTTCAGTCATACTGAATTCCGTATCTTTATTAGGGACAGTCTGCCTTGGTGCAGTGCACATGTTCGCCTGCAGGAGCTCTCCTGCCTTTCCTATCTTGTCACATGCCAGAAATGATTAGGCAGAATGTGGTTTCGTTCTTACCTAACTCCGTTGGTGGCTTTCAGGAGTCTTCAGACATATACATAAGCACATAAACAGTGGCCACCAGAGCTAGCTGACTCACTGACATAAGGGAAGAGTTGGCTTCTTTTTTTTAAAGTACAAAAGTAAGTATGTTCCATCTTCCTTTTTGTCAATTATTTGATGTAATACCAAGTAAACAGGATCACATTTATTGTGTAAAATGTAACATGGGCATCTGGAACACAAGCTATTGTACCCTTGTAGGCTTGCTCTACAGAGTACCTAGATTTGAAGCACAAAATCTCTTAAATAAAGCCATGGAAGAAAACAGGGAAAAAACTTCCCCTTAAAACTAGTTCATGAGGACGAAGTGTAGGAGTAAAATGCTATTTTCATACTTGTGTACCAAAGTTTATTGGACTTGGTTAGATAATCTGGTTTTGTAACAGCAGTAGTGGAATTTTCATAAAATACTAGCAGTGCTTTAAAAAGCCTGTTTAAGTAATAACTCATTAAAAAAAAAAATACTATGGATTGCAAAAGATACTGAATTGACACCTGCAATGACTGGCATTTTCATCCACAGAACATGGGTGGCTGCAGAGTAATCCCCATCCTTCATCCCCCAGCCCAAGCCGTGTGTCTCACCCTTTACCTGGATGCACCACTTCAAAGGGTGAGGGAACTATAATAGTTTACTCTGCATTCCCATTCACTTGCTGACCTCTTTCCAAAAATATAATTGCTGATAACTGAACTAGAGCTCCACGTTATTTCATATAGATTATCTTTTACCACTACTTAAGTCCCAGTCTCTATTCAATTGGTGTAAGATTGCTGAATTTGCAGCCTGTTGGTTGTCACTAGAATAGTCCATTTCTCTGTCAAAGCTAATGGGACTTAGTGAAGGGCAATATTTCATCTGCTACATTTAACATATAGACTGTAAACCAAACCATAAAAGTAGTGTTAAAATTAATAATGCTAATTAAAGAACAACGTTGCCCTAGTGTACTTGAGGTAATGAACTCCTTTTTAAATTATTGTTCACTACAAGAGAAAGGCATTCGTTGTAAAGCCTGAATACCTGGGATATTTCTGAATGCAGTGGAGGAGATGACAGCCTCCCGGTAATCTCTGTATCAGTTGCAGGGTTGCATGGGGACCACTTGATCTGCAGAAATGTGACATAAGGAGGCACACATTTTTCACAGGAGACTCATACAAAAAACATAATGCATTGAGTGCTTGCATAGAAGGCCATATCTGAAAGCCCACATGAAGACAAATATTCCTTAAATACTGTGCTAACTTACAGCACTTGGATCTGAAATAGCAAGATGGCAGTTTACGTACTGGCTTTTCCCCCTGTTCTCCTGTTGGTTGGCTTTCTTTGATTTAAAAGAGAGGGTTTTCAGTTCAAGTGTCTTCTTTCTCCAAAATGAATGGGGATCAGCAGTATTTCTGTAATAGCAGCAGCATTCCTGGCACTTGATATACTTTGGAGATTTTATTACCCAGGTGTTCATTTGGATCTTTAGACTGTTGGCTCCTGAGGGAGCTCAGCAGTCATTCTGTTACAGCACATATAATGCTGTGGGAGTTTATGGAACTCTTAAATATAGTCTAGAGCAAAAGTGACAATTGTTATAGAAGGTATAGGATGTGTTTCCTACTGCTGCTTTGGTTGTCAGATGTGGAAGAAAGCGGTAGGCCTTCTCTCTGCCCCAGTTAGATCAGCTAGCACTAGCTAAGCAGGAGAAGGTTTTGATTCAGAGAGTTTGAAAATCTTCCAAGTACAGGCAATCCCTTCTAGAGTTTGCCAAAAGAGGAAATGTATATGACTGTATTCATGGCTGTAAAGTAGCAGTCTGACATCAACTTTGGATGCAATAGGATGATTCACAACAGGGGGAAGATTTGTAAAGAGACTAGGGCTATACAGTGTTTTCTGTTCATTTCTGATTCATAAGCTAGGAATAATCATCCCATACTTCATTTTCTTTTTTCTGTTTCTTGCATTAGTGTTTTTCATTTATTTTTCTGTTCATCTGCCACTGATGTCTTACATGTCTTCTCTCATCAGTCTACACAGAACTATCTCGCTGAATGAGAGCCTTACTAATGTGTACTGAGGATCAAATGAATCTTAATATATTTTGCTGGGTTTTATTTCCAGTTTTTATTGCAATTCCGTAAAAATTTTATGCAGTAAGTGCTCTTACTGTAACACTCAAAATTTTTGTTAAAGTCTTTGGGGAAGAATCAGTAGTTAGTACAGCACAAATCACGTATCCTAAGAATTTTAACTGGAATACTTATGATTCTTTAATTGTCTTGTTCACATCAAATACTATTAGAATATATGTACAAACAATATAATGTCATTAACAGAATTATGAACCTGCTTATTATTAAACCCCTCTTTCTAACTGGTATCCATACTTGCACAGACTTGAAGCTTCCCTGTGCAGTAGTTTTGAGAGTTCGGAGCAGAAGATAAAATAGAGATGAGAGAGCTGTGATCTCAGAGGAGATATTAGGCACCAGAAATGATGGTGTTCTTGTTCCAGCTCTTACACTGACTCTGATACTTCCATTTCTATAGCACTTGCCATCTCTGGATCTCAAAGTGGATTATAAAGAATAGTGATTTAAACCTTCCTGCACTTCTAGGAGATAGGTAAGCAATATTATTCCCATTTTACAGATGGAGAAATTGTGATACAGAGAGGCTTAGTATTTCTTCTTAAAGCTTGTTTATGAACACGCATGCATGCACACGCACACGCGCGCACACACACACACACACACACACAGAACCAGAAGCAGATGTCAGAACTTTCATTCCCCTCTGTTTTAAGCTAAGTCCATCCTCCTTTCCATTTAACCTCTCTGGTTTATATTCCCCATCTGTAAAAAGACAGACACTGGTGTAAAGGTGGAAAGATTTGCTTGCACATGAATTTCTGTGCAAATACCAAAAAAAACACCAAAGACAAAAGTTGCCTTTGAAATCCAGTGCATTTTATGTGTTGGCAGAGGGTATTTTGGGATTTGGGACAAGGATTTTTGTTGGTGGGAAAAGTTGCAGGTGTTCTGCACTGTCTTGTGTAATATTTAGTTAGTGTTATAAAATGGCCAGGTATGTCATATAGGCATATTAACTGAAGTTTAGAAATGAAAAAATGCACTAATTTATATGGCAAAAGACTAGACACAGCCAGTAACTCAGTCTCTGTGTTATATGAAAGAATAGTGTAATCAGGTTTTGCTGCACGCTTCAAGTTCCACATCAACACCACCAATGCTCAGCTTCAGACAGGAGCAGAAGGACAAGTAGTGCTGCACAAAAGCAACAATTGCCCTGGCTGCCTATCTGGATAGTTTTCTACCGTGGAAAAGTACTGTGCCTGTACTGCAGTGTGAGTTCCTCAATATCAGGCATCAATCTAGACTACTGCACTTACATATTTATAGGAGAAGTGATTAGTGGACTTTTGTAAAAAAAGTTTTAAGGATCAAATATAAGCCTTGTTATTGCTATTACTATAACTGGAATGATTGTGTCTTGTAATGTTTAAAAAGATATTTTAAAAGATGTCTAGAAACTTGATTGGTCTGATCATATACTCCATCCAAACATCATAAAGATTCTGATCTCAGCCTTAACTGCAATGTTAAAAAATATCTTGCAAAAACTTTTAAAAAATCCTAATTATGCTACTAGTGTTCTACAGAATTGAAACATCCCAAACATAATATATTAGATGTTTTAATGTTAATAACACGTCTGGCAATTGTCTGTGTGTTAAACAGATAGATTATACAGAAATGTCTTCCCCATTTTTCTAGTACCTCCTGTGGCATAGGCAGGATAGATTAGACAAACAGAAAACACCCAGGTTAACATGTTCCTATAAGTAATCTTAACTTCCCTGTGATACTGTAGATACATATCATATGTTTACTGGTGAATATATATCATGAACGAGTATGGCTAATGTATATATTTATGTTAAATGGATTGGAGAATGGATGTGTTTGTGTGTCAGCATGCAAGCATCAATATGTATACAGGGCTGGTTTGATTCAAGGATTTGTTCTAAAGATTGCTTTCTGTTTTAGTTGTAACACTTTGTGCACAGAAATATACTGAATTTCAGGCAGGGATTTAGCTGATTTGGAGCTAAGGTAAAACCTGATTTTATTATTACAAGCTTTATTAAACAATAACAAAGGTGGTGATGATAGTAATACTTCAGTGTGAGCTAGTTCCTTGTCCCAACTTCGCATGTGACTGAGATCAGAATTTAACCCAGGGTCTTCCTGAATGCTAGTACAAATCATTTGTTACCTTTGCTCCCAATTACAGTTAAAATAGCTGGTGTCTTGAGGTAATAAAGCTACTGCAGCTGCTGGATTAGGATATGGGTTTGCTAATGCATTGACCTTCTTCATCTGTGTAACATGAGTTAATTTCCAGCCTGACAGTAAATGCTGAAATTTGAATTGTAGCACTAATGCACCATTTTTTTTGTCTGTCAAACCAGACTAAAGGGTCATTTGTTGATGAGGATAATGGTTCAGTTTGAAAGAGAAGGAACACCGACTTCAGAATCTTTGGGGGTTTCTAGACCTAGCTTAAAATAACAAGCTGAACTGGGAAAAAATGGGCTTGGAAATGCCAGTAATATAGAACCTGCAAGTCTGGCTACTTGCCTTGTTCTTATACTGAGTCTGTGTAGGCACATTGGAATACTTGCCATGACATGCCAGACAGAATAATAAAGCAGCATATGAAGTTTGGTTTTCAGACTGTCAAGCCTCCAAAAGACTTTTGTCTGAAAAGTGAATCAATATCAAACTGTTTGCTACCATGAGGATTTTAAGCAACAGTTTGTGACAAGTTTTGATTGTTTCTCTACTCTCTTAGGAAATATTAAACCTAAGAACTGTTGGAGACTGATTTTTATATATATATATATATACATTTTTTTTTTTTTCTCTCAGAAGTGTCTTTCTTTCTTTCCTGCAGCACGGAAAAGGATATGCTAGTCACTTCTACAGGACTTACCTGAAGCAGCATGATTTGCACAAAAGTCGACCAACAAAAAGCATCAATTTTCAACTTCATTATCTTGGCCATCCAGTTCTGTGTAACTGAAGGATTTGTGTGCTGTTGGAGACATCATGGCCAACAATAGGACCTAATTGCTCTCAGCAGGCCTGAGAAATGAGTTGAAATGTGTAGAACTGTAGGAACTTCAGAGGCAACTGATCTTGCCTCTCTGATCAGTGTGTGCCTGTTTACAGCACTATATATCTTTCTCTCTCCAAAATGTCACTGAGCCCTTTAGATGTTTATATTCACCACAAGAAGCCAATCGTACAGATAAAAAAAATGTGCATTATAAATGCAATATCACTGTTTTAAACTTGACTGTTTTATATTATTTTTGTGTGATAGAGTGTTCCCCAAACTATTCCAACTTTACAAGAGAGATTGTGATCATGTTCTTTTCACCCGTGGGTCATAAAAATGTTGTTAATCTGAAGACCCACAAAATTATCAAAGACATTCTGTAGTTTATACACCGTGTTGCAAAGTGTTTACTGTACTATTTCAAAGCTTCTAAATAAATATAAAATATATATATTATATTATATATAATTTTCCGAAAAATGTGGTACAACTTAGTTGATTTTTAAATGGATTCATACAGTCTACACCATACACTAAACTGAGAAGGTAATTCAGGGTTCCTAAGCTATCCTTGCTAAAACTGAAAATAAATTAAAACTTTAATAGCACTTCCCCAATATTCATATTTTGGTCAATCCTGTTTTTTCTTGTTGAAAAAAAAAAAAAAAAGCTGTAAGCAACAACATTTTGTCTAAAAGTTGTAATGAATTTTCAATGCCAAAGATACAGCTGTCAATGTTACCAGAATGAGCGCTATGTACTATCAGAGGTATAAATCACTCTCCATTATTTTGATTATATTTCTATGGTTTTTAATTTGGAATCACAAAATCTTTTATAAGGCTCTATAAATTCACCTGTATATGTTGTTAAAAAAGAACACTGGGTGTCTGTACATTTTGCAATGTAAGATATAATGTAAGTGAAGTTAAGTAATTTAAGAAAATCATCCCAAACTCATAAGTATGCATATGTCCATACACACACACAAATACCCACACATCTCTCTTTGACATAGTTTTGTGAAACTATACAAATATATTGCCTAAAAATATTTCTCTTGTGGCTAGGAATAGTTGTTGATAGAATTCAAATTGCAAAGGTAAAGTATATGCCAAGCTATTGACTCTTTTATCACAAAGGAGATTTGAAATTAGGAACATGGCACATTCTCAGCTGACCTTTCTCCCATTGGAGCTAAATGGGGTTGGCTCTCATCTTTGTTGGGAAAAGGATGAAGCCCTTGCATATATTCTTTATGTTCTGTAATAATTCTGTGGTCTGGAACGGTATCTTAGAGCGTTTCTTTTCTATGAAATATTGAAAAAGATAAAATTTCAAAGGTAAAGTTTAAAATTACTTTCATGTCCATGGAGTTTAAGTACCATTTACTAAATGTAAAAATCTAGTAAAATGTTTTTTCTTTTTTTTTCTTTTTGTATTGTGGTTATTTTCCCCCAATGTATCTTAATATGTCTGATATCAAAAACAAATGAGAGAACTGTGTTATCAGCAAATGCCTAGTCAAACTTGAACAAATTCCTAGCAATGATTCAGTATTCAGGAAGACAGGGAAACCTCTCACCAACTGCAGTGGAGTTCAGACCATGCCATTATATAGAAATTCTGATATCCCCAACAATGTTAGAATAGGATGAACATGGGGGAAGTTATTTAGCCACTGCTATATCATAAAAAAGTTTGGGTTTCTTCCTTTTGTTACCATTTTTTTTGTTTGATTGTTTATAATGACAGTTTCTTTTAGATAGAAGTATATAAATCACCTTTATGGAACCATCCTCCTACAGACCCAAACAAGACTTCTGATCAGTTTGTGAGAGCTCTTTGTGCAAACAAAAACTGGATCAAGACCTGAAGTTGTTAATTTAATGTTCCAAACAAAAATAATTTGCTTGTTAAACACTTTTAATGTGTATATCTAGCACATTTGTATAACTACAAAATATTTTGTGGGATCCTTTTTAAAATTTATATATTATACAAAACATGACCATTTAAAAGCACCAACAATAGCTATTGATTTGAGCAAACACAGCAGTGAAATATTTCTTTAGCTGTAGGTAGCAGGACCTTGAGTCTCCTACAGGTTTTGTTAATTTTATGAAGAAAAATGAAATTTGTGACAAATATTTCATTTAAAGGGGTTTGTTAAATTCTTGTTTCTGCTTTTACAGCAAGAAAGTCCTTGCCCTTCTTAAAATTGTTTTTAATTCCAAGTATCTCTTTAATATTAGACATATACTGTAAATTAAGGATGGTTTAAGTCTTTGAGAGGGAAAGGAAAGATTTTTCCTTTCTTTCATGGACAGTTGAAGTGTTTTTACTTAATGAAACTGCCTTCACATTTTGCCTACCATTTTTTTTTCTGACAAACTTGACTATGTCATACCTTGTTCATTTCCATAACTAAGCTCTTCCTGTGAACAGTGTAGTGATACACGTACCCATTTATTTTCTTTCTTAAAAATGTTAAATGTAAACATTGGTCCACTTATGCACAGAAATTCTTCTGAGTTCATTGACGAGTCGCAGAGTGAATCATGATAGATGTAGAACTCTTGAGGAAAAGGAAGTTTTGAAGTACTACAGCTTGGGATCCCAGGGTATTTAAAGATAGAGCTTTTACTGATTTCCCTAGCTCACTGTGAATTTCAGCATGATAGCGTTTGACAGCATGAACTTTAGGACACATTACAAAACAGTACGTAGCTGCTGTGTCCCAGGGGAAGTGCTGAGAAGAATACTGGACAGCACAGGCTCAATTTCTCCCATTTCTTTGTTTTAGTGGGAAGATACCTGTTGCACCCAGCCAGCTCCCACTGAATTTGTCTTGTTCATCTCCCATAGATTTCTCATGCTACTAGGTGCCTATCTGCAGTGATAAATGCCTTTAAACATTAGCTTTTGTATTTGCCTCTTCTTTCAGGCATATGCGATGCAAATGTCTAAGGACTCTGATTTGCATATTGGACAGAAAAGTAAACTGAAGTAGTCAGAAAATGTTTAGATTGGATATGAAAGGAAAATACTTATACCCATAAGATGGGATAAGGAGGGTTCTGAAATCTTCGTTAAAGGTTTTCAAAAACAGTTCAGAAAATACCTGTCAGGGTTGATATAAGTGTACTTAAACTTGCCTCAGAGGAAAAACATGGAATATCCTCTCAGCCCTGTTGTTCTATGATGTCCCTACTGGGGCACGCTAAGCTTTGGAGGATGTGATCTGTACACAGCTGTAGGGATAAGAATGTTATATCCTTCAATTAGCTATCAGAAGCAATATTTCATTTTTAAATTTACAGTTTATGAGCATAATAGAACAAGCTGTCTGGGTGAAGAGCTGTCTTTGAAGTGAATTCCACTTCCAATTGAAGTGAGTTCCAGCACAGAAGACAGGATCATATAAAGGATTTAAAAAAAAATGGAATCAGATCTGTAAACACTCTTTTTTATTATTCTTTTCAATTCCTGATTGAGATACATAACAATGGATTTCTAAGCAGCTTGCCTATTCAATTTCTTCAAAACTAGACTTTAGCTTCTTCCAAAGGGCTTCTTCCAAAACTTAGAAATAAATAAAACCATTTCACTACTTGAAATAAAAGTCCAATTACTTAATGCAAGTTTTTACTAAGCTGCCTATTGAAAGAAAGAGAAAAAGAGGTATTTCCATTACTATATTCTCAGCTGATTTGAACAAAGTGTAGTAATTTTTCATAAGTATTGTTGCAAAATAAAGTGGAACAACAATACACAGATAAATACAATTTGTAAAGATTATGCTTCCTGCATTATAGTCATTATATATGTGTGTGGGGAGAGATGTGTGCATGTGTAAAGAATTATAGTTCAAAATCCGGTAAGTTAGTTCCTACTGGAGTTTTTCTTCCAGGAGTATGCTCCTATCCGTAAATGCAAAGAGAGTGGTAGAAACATGTTTATGATATTACAAAGTTAGACTTGTTCCTTAGTGTAGAATGGAGTTTTACATTCAAGATTCTAATTCAGCCTGTTCTTCATGGGTTATATCCATAATCAAGCACACGTTTCAGTATTTGACTTCCAAAATTTTACCTGCTCATAGTAGGCTTTTTTTTTTTTTTTCATTATTTTATTTTAAAGTACTATCATTCCTCAGGGTAAAGGGTGGATAAATAGTCTTCCTAGGCTGAGAAGCTGTCATTGCAATTTTGCAAGGCTGTTAAATATTTGTATGTCTTATATGGTGAAAGCTGATCATATCCTGCCACTGTTCCATGTTCAAGTCTTGAGTTTTATGGCATTGGGACTTTTGAATTAAAATCTAGACAAAGGCATAGGGGCTAAAATAAGCATATTTGATATACATTTAGTTATTGCAATTTGGTTGCAAAACATTGGCATCAGTCATCCATGGAGAATAGAAAGTGGTTTATGCTATTTCCAGTAACATAAAAGGCAGCCAATAAGACTTTATTATTATATTAAGCTATGGGAAATTCTGAAAGTGTAAGTTAAATCCGTTGCACTGATCCCTACAGTCAGAGCTCAGATTCTTGTTAGAGTTCCTTCATTTTATTTTGTCTCTAATCTGTCTTGGTATGAAATGGATACATATATATAGACAAATACATCCATTAAAATCCACTGTTGAGCATCTATGCTTTTGTAGATATCCTTTTATATAAGAAATGAGCAAGAACTAACTTGGACAGCTTTCTTGAAATTTTGAATTTGAATTTGTTAATAAAGATCATGATATTGATAGGCATCAGGAAAAATTAAATCTATGTGGGTGTAGTTCTTCAAAAGGCAAACGCTTCTTTAGGAAGCATCCTGTGAAAAATGTATAAATGAGAATGCTGGAAATCTTGCTGAATCAAGATGAAACACACTGTGCTGAAGCTTTCTTGTTCACTAAGTCAGCACTGATTAAAGTGTCCTCTGGATGTTAACCAATTGAAAGGTATAAAAAATGGCAAACAGGATTCAGACGTTTAACATTCTGACTGAGGAGATCCAAAGACAATAGGTAAATAAATATTAACATATTAATGCATATTATACAACATGAGAAATCCAGTTAAGCCAAACAGTGAAACAGTATGCTTCCAAATGCATGCACTTCAAAGATTAAAGTTCATCTGATGCTCAACTTAAAAGTGTATTTTGGATAGTTCAACTTTGAGTTGCACTAACAGCCAAGTGTGTTCAATAACAAAGCCTTACGACAATATGATGAAGGGAATGTAACCAAGCCAACCTTAAGTTTTAGAAGTCTTGGATCCAAACAATCAGGTTGCAAAACTGAACTGTATTTTATATGCATCAGAGCCTAATTCCATTAAAGGCAGTGGCCCAAGCCACAGTGATTGGAAGGAGAGCAAAAAGCGGTCTTCATTTCTTTCTTTATGCACATTCATTTTTAAGCAAGAGCAGCCTACAATAAAATTATTTGACACCAGAAAACATAAACTTCACCAGCACTGCTTTCAACAAGCTGCACAATCAAGTTTGGAAATCTGGGCATGGCTATATGTCAGCTTAAAACAGACGTGTTTCTAATAGCTTTGTCTCAAAGCAAAAAAAGACAAGTAAAATAATACCACTGTTCAGATTTTCTAAAAAGACAAAGACAGAAATGTAGTCCTGAAAAGACAGACGCGTTTTTACTGTGCAGAAAGGCAGATAATTAAAAATTCATTGGAGCAGAGTATTCTTACATTGCCATAGCTGTTGGTTAAAAATGTCAGTAAAGCAAGCGAAGAAAATACCAGCCTCAACAATGAATGTTTCGTAAAGTTTTATTTTGGAAGATAACAAAGATCCTAAGCACAGCATCTCCTTTTGCAGCTATACTGAAAAATGTTTCCTGTTGTATTTTCTGGTCTAACTTTGACTTGGAGTATAAAAGCAGTCTGAAGGGTTTGCATGTTCACCTTAGTGTGGTGGGGAGGAGGGTATTCTCTTTTGATGAGAATAGCATGGAAAAAAAAGACCTAGATGAAGTCTGATGTCAAAATTACCTAGTAAATCCATTCCCATCACTACATCTTTTCCAGACAGGTATCAGAATAATTTACGGCTGAAACTTTATGGGATGCTGACATAAGAGCAGTGGTGTGGCACTGTTCCTCTGTGAAGAAAAAGAGAGGAAAGAGAACATTCTCTGCTTTTCCTCGTCTCACAAAGTACACTAATTGGTACTTAAATAGTGCTTGGTTCAGGAACATAAATATCATGAAAGAGAAAGATTTCACCACGAGAACAATATATTTGTTGTGGCTTATGCTATCTGCAAAACAATTTATGAATGCAAGCAAACATTCTCCTGCTCAACCCCCTGAAGATGAGGCTAAACGATGCCCTTGGAACTCATGGCCATTCAGTTTTTGTAAGAGGCTTAGTTTGGTTTATATTCTGACTGTCAACAAAGAAAAAGAAGAGAGACAGAGTGCTGGAAGTAAACGTAAGTTGATTAGTATAATCTAGGGAGAAAATGCAATATACCTTGTAATGATAGCATTAAACCTCACTGAGTTTCTGGAAATGGTCTGTTAAAAATTAAAGAAACAAATAAACCCACCCAAATAAAAATTACATCTCCTCCTTGACAGTCTAAGTACACATCACTATTAGATCAATCACAGCTGAGCTGAAAAATAGTGACATGGGAAATGTCATATTCTCCCTATTTCCAGTGGACATCCAGCAGCTCCCTGGGGACCCAGGTGGCCATGGCCACCCCTGACCCAGTAGGAAAGGGCAATCCTTGGCTGTGCTGGTGTTGAGCCCTGAGCCCCAGAAATACCACAGGAGAATATCTCACCCTATTATGAAACCTAGACAATTTACAAACTCCCTTCCCAGATATTAAACTTAACTAGAGGCATTAAAGATAACAGGAAGGGATTCTACAGGTACATAGCAAATAAAAAACAGACTAGGGAGAATGTAGGCCCCCTCAGGAATATCTCAGGAGAACTGGCTACACAGGATTTGGAGAAGGCTGAGGTTCTGAATAACTTCTTTGCCTCCGTCTTCACTGGCAAAGGCTCTGACCAAACCACCCAAGTCTTGGAAGGCAGATGCAGGGACTGTGAGAATGAAAACCTTGTGCCCACTGTAGGAGAGGATCTGGTTTGAGACCATCTTAAAAATCTGAACATGCACAAGTCCATGGGACCTGATGAGATCCATCCGCGGGTCCTGAAGGAGCTGGCAAATGAAGTTGCTAAGCTGCTGGCCATCATATTTGAGAAATCATGGCAGTCAGGTGAAGTTCCTGATGACTGGAAAAAGGGAAATATAACCCCCATTTTCAAGAAGGGGAAAACAGCTGACCTGGGGAATTACAGACCAGTCAGTCTCACGTCTGTGCCTGGCAAAATCTTGGAGAAGATTCTCCTGGATGGCATGCTAAGGCACATGGCTTCACTAAGGGGAAATCCTGCCAGACCAATTTTGTGGCCTTCTATGATGGGGCTACAGAACTGATGGAAGGGGTAGAGCAGTTGATGTCATCTACCTGGACTGTGTAACGCGTTCGACACTGTCCCACACGACATCCTTGTCTTTAAATTGGAGAGACATCAATTTGATGGATGGATCACTCGGTGGATAAAGAACTGGCTGGATGGCCGCACACAAAGAGTTGTGGTCAACGGCTCAATGTCCGGCTGGAGACCAGTAACAAGTGGTGTCCCTCAGGGATCGGTGTTGGGACCGGTCTTGTTCAACATCTTTGTTGCTGACATGGACAGTGGGATTGAGTGCGCCCTCAGCAAGTTTGCCGATGACACCAAGCTGTGTGGTTCGGTTGATACGCTGGAGGGAAGGAATGCCATCCAGAGGGACCTTGACACGCTTATGAGGTGGGCTGATGCCAACCTCATGAGGTTTAACCATGCCAAGTGCAAGGTCCTACACCTGGGTCGGAGCAATCCCAGCACAGCTACAGCTTGGGCAGAGAAGAGATTCAGAGCAGCCCTGTGGAGAAGGACTTGGGGGTGTTGGTTGATGAGAAAATGAACATGAGCTGGCAGTGTGCGCTTGCAGCCCATAAAGCCAACCGTATCCTGGGCTGCATAAAAAGGAGCGTGATCAGCAGGTCGAAGGAGGTGATCCTGCCCCTCTGCTCTGCTCTTGTGGACCTGGAGCATTGTGTGCAGTTCTGGTGTCCTCAACATAAAAAGGACATGGAACTGTTGGAACAAGTCCAGAGGAGGACCACGAGGATGATCAGGGGACTGGAGCACCTCCTGTATGAAGACAGACTGAGGAAGTTGGGGCTGTTCAGCCTGGAGAAGAGAAGGCTGCGTGGAGACCTCATAGCAGCCTTCCAGTATCTGAAGGGGGCCTATAGGGATGCTGGAGAGGGATTCATCATTAGAGACTGTAGTGATAGGACAAGGGGTAATGGGTTAAAACTTAAAGAGGGGAAGTTTAGATTGGATTTAAGGAGGAAATTCTTTACTGTAAGGGTGGTGAGGCACTGGAATAGGTTGCCCAGGGAGGTTGTGAATGCTCCATCCCTGGCAGCGTTCAAGACTAGGTTGGACGAGGCCTTGGGTGATACAATTTAGTGTAAGGTGTCCCTGCCCATGGCAGGGGTGTTGGAACTAGATGATCTTAAGGTCCTCTCCAACCCTAATTATTCTATGATTCTATGATTCTATATATGATTATATCTGCTTCAAATACTACTTGTAATGGATGTTACTTCATCGTGCTTTTCACAAAAATGGTCAGCTGTATTTTGGGGCTTCCTGCCACTATGTATAGTTAAGTAATAGACATACTAGTCTAACTTTTAAATTACACCATTATAATTATAGGTGGAGTTCAATTAGCCCTTATCATATAGGAGCCAATATTAAAGTTTCTGGGTTTAATTTTGCTACTTTAATTCCTGTATTGTCACTTTCTGGGTGACAACACAGCAATTAATTTCATGTCATTATTAATGAAATAAAATGAAGTAAAGTTTTGTTTAGTAAATAATTACCATTTATCCAGAAAAAAATCCGGGCAAAACCAGGTAGTTTACAGTTTTTTTTCTCATTTATATAAATGATTTCTGGACTTGCCAATTTTCAGGGGTAAGGACATGAAATGCAGTCACAGAAAATATTTGAAGCCTGCACAATGTGTTACTGGACTGAGGAAATGCCTTTCCTGTTTGCATTCTATCATCTGGAATAAACTGGAAACCACCATTTGCATGCAGGCTTGTCAGGTGCTTAATTCTTCATATGCAGAGTGAAATCTACAATTTCACTGCACGTGTTGCTAATATTCACAGGTCTAAAGCTTCAGGAAAAAAACAAATCCCAAAATCTTACTGTTCACATCCAAAAATAATCTTGAGCACTGGAAAATCTACGCAGAGCTGGAAATCAAAAAACCATTTATTTTAAAGTCAGATTTCTATTGATTGCTGTTCTGTGTGCTTTTATATCCTTTATTAGTAAGCAAAACATACTTAAGTGTTATGACAGATGCCTGCTTCACTATCCTTATTTTACTGAACCATAATTGAGGAATTTCATAATGCAGTATATTGCAGAGGTGGGAATAGAACCTAGTTACTAAATCAAAATAGTAAGAAAAACCCACCACAACAACGATTATGATATAAAAATACTGTAAAACCACATGAATGCTACAATGCTGAGCTCTCCCAATGTGCAGGTTAATGAGCTAACTAGTAGTCTAGAAAGCAATGTGTAATTTGGTGCCCTTGGTCTGTCTGTCTGAAGAATACATAATTATTCTTTGCAAAATGGGACAGCTTTGAGAAGAAAAATGAAGAGCTCTTCAGCTTTCCACTCAGAGCCTAAATCCTTTTGGATCTGATGACTAGGGAGGACTGGGAAAAAAAAAAGATCCACAATCATATAAAAGAAGCATTTGTCCTCAGCAGCCCACATTACAGGTAAATACGATGACCATTATGCTACAAAAAGGGCCTCTATTGGCATTTTTTTTCTGTGGTAGTTTTCTGTTCAATACATGTCTGCCCAGGGCACTTAAAGGGCACTTGAAAATAGGATCCTATTTTGTTAGGATGTTTGTTAAGTACGTAAGATTTGCAGAGCAGATGGTATGACTTCTGGAATATTTTTTCAGCATGTGAGCAATCTGTACTCACTTCTCTCCATCACAGATAACTTCTTCCTCCATATCCAGCTTAAAAGAATTTCTAAGCAGCAAGTTGGAGGATTATCTCCTGTTGCGCTTTCCAGCCTAGAAAAGCATTTAAACATCTCTTGGTGCAGGAACTCGGCATGTGTGCCACCTTCTACGGCAAATCACTGATTAAATATAGACTCGCTTGCCCTTCAGTGAGTATTTAGTGCTGTATAACAAATTTTGCTCAGTAGGTATTGTACGTGACACACAGAGTGACACTAGGCATAAAACAAAATTGTTGAGAGAGCTTGCCTTCCTGCCAAAGTGAGAGATCAAGACAGCAAACCACACCTGACATCTTAGTCATACAGATGAATGTATTATTCCATTAATACAGGTTGGATGAGGCTTGGAGCAACCTGGTCTAGAGGAAGGTGTCCCTGCCCGAGGCAGGGGGTTGGAACTAGGTGAGCTTTAGAGACCGTTCCAACCCAAAGAATTCTATGATTCTGTGATATGATTCTACAGTTATAAGAAAACACTTGGACATAATGGTAGTAAAAGCAGTCTGAAAATCTTACACTAACAAAACACATTATCAGGAAGGACTGCGTCTCACCCTGGTTCCCCTCACCAGGCCTGATACTGACCTCCACCCATAGGCCAGCATTACAGCCCTTCCCCAGGGAGATGCTCAATGCCCAGGGCCTTGGCTTTCCCTGGCTGCTCTCTGCCCTTCTCCTGGCTGGGAGGCCTCAGTCCCGAGGGAGCCCCCAGCCCCTCAGCACCCTTGCACTGGGAATTCATCATTCCCAATTCTCCTGCCTTGCTGCAGGATCATCATGTTGAATGCCATTGCCAATTTGTGTTTACCTAACCTGTTCTTACAGACTGTATTACTGTGGGTGCAACATGCCTGCGTTGTAGAAGACAGATTCCAAACAGGATGGAAAAAGGAATATTTCATTTTGAGATGGAGTTTTGTTTTGATAGTTTTATTTCATTGCTGTTATGTGACTGTGAAACACTAGAGTATTTAGATTGCAGTATAATAGCTGTTTCCAGTAAAACAGACAAGAATATTTCCTGAGCATATGTTGCTATTAATGTTACTCAAGGTCCTTGGTTTACCTTCTTGGTCTTGGTTTGCTTTTAAAGAAAATCCTTGCACTTATAACATTTCTGTCTCTCCCTCTTTCCCCAGTGTCCTCACCCTCCAAGACACTTAAATTGGCCTAGCAGTACCACAAGCAAGTAAGACAATGGGAGAAATTAGGAGACAATAGGGTAAAGAAATAATTTGAAGAATTTTGCACACTTTCTGGTGTACGTATAAAATCCTACTTCAAGTCCAGTTTAGTCAAAATAAAACAAACAGAATAAAGGCGGATTCTTAGCCTATGTATACTTGTGTAATTCCAGTCTGTTACAGGTGAACCTCTTGCCCTACAAGGTCCATTATAAAGAAGGTAAACTGACACATTAACCAAAATACAAACATTTATGTAAAACTATCATGTTTTTGTTGAGTGAATATACATAAATAATCAATGAATGCAAACTGAATTAAAAAGTGAGAAAAGGGGTTGTGCCTCTCAAAGCCATAGCACAGAACTCAAAGAGAAGAATAAATGAGGTGATCTAAAAGGTTATCTGAATTAATCACCCTGCACTCTTGAGATAAGCTGATTGTACCAGGAGCTTGTCTATTTTTCAGCAGACATCCAGACTATACTGCTTCCGGATTATATTGCTAGAAGTGAAGATCTCTCCCTTCTCCCATCCTATTCCCAGGATTTGTGTTGCCTTTGGGTCTTTGAAGAAGAAAGAAGAGAGAATCAGAGACTGCTCTGTCTTGCTGCTGGTGAGAATACCTCTCTGGATTGATCTTGTATTTTAATCCCCTGTTGTATTCTCCATCCACTTATTCAACATACAGAAGCTAAATGGGGAGAAAATGGTCTTCTTAAAAAGATCAAAATCTCAGAAGGCTTTGAACCCTTAAAGAATATGGAAGATCACAAGAAGCCCATTCAAGTTAGAAAAGTCTGCTCATCACCTTGAATTATATCAGTACCATCCTTCTCTTTATTGCCCTCAGAGTCAAAGACAAAATGGCATAACAAATGACAATCTGTGGCCTGCTGATTTCTGCCTGCCATTTGTACATTAAATCACCAGCAGCTGTCACGATCAGGAAGAGTGATAGTCAGTGTTGGAGGGGATAAACATACAGGTGAAAATGAGGGCTTGATTCCTTAGGGGAAGAAAGCAAAATGAAATAGAAGTGGAGTAGTACAGACAACACAGGTGCTAAATGAATAACTCGCAATGCTGTAAAAGGAGGATGGGGCAAGTACCTTATAAGAATCATTTACATATCTCAGTACTTCTGTCTGAATTTGCATTGTGTATTGCCTCTCAAAGTGAATGGAAAATGCTTTTAAATGTCAAGCATTTTTATTAGGATTGTTTATGTGTACTTATGTTGTACAACAGTTGCTACAATAAGCAAAACTTTAGAGTTTCAGAAGGTCACAGATAACTCCATCTGCTTCTTAGCACCATGAGCTCACTTCAATGGGTCTTCCCTGTGGAGCCACACATTGGTTACCTTTCTTTGACTACAGTGGGGAGCAGGTCATTCCTGTGGAACTGTCGCTTGGTCCATATGCAAACTGAAGAGAAGCTCCTTTACTACTCACAACCAAACAGAAATTAGCTGTTGAGTGTATTTTTCATCTAAAAATTCTCCATGTCTCCAAATAACGATTAAAAAGATTTCTGAGCAACCAGAGGTCAAAGGGTGCCAGGTATACTCACTGTTTTCCAGAAGTAAGGTAGTACACTAAAAAGGAGGCCAACTTCCTTTCTCCCACGATTACAGATGTAGTACTTTCATCATTTTTATTTCAACATTAAGCTTTCTTGGTTCAACAAACACAAGATACATTTACAAATGTGTGCTGGGAAGGTACTGTCCCTTTTTCTTCTTCCCTTACCTGCACATTTGTGCGATCCATGCTGAGCGCTGTTTTGCAGGTAGGATCTTCTGCATGAAACAATGCTGAATTCCTCTTGTTTGTAGATTGGGTACAACTGATTGAGCACCTGCTACATCTGTTAGCACTTCACTGGGAAGTGTCTTTCCTTGATGGCCTGTCACTCTTCAAGAAGGATCCTTCCCTTTTGTTCCTAAACCCTGCACAGCATTGCTTTCTCTTTGTTAGGTGGATCACTTCTCCAGAATTCACAATCTTTAATAAACACATCATTGACAAAATGCTTTCATCTATTCTGTAGATTTTGTAACATCTCTAGAAATTATTTTGCTCCTTCTATGTGTTTTGCATAAACTTGACAGCAAATCTGTTTACCTCACTCTCAGAGAACTAAAGTTTTCACTTTTTAATAAGTCTTTGTTCTTCTCCAAGCTCAGTAACTATTTGTCAGATGCTTGCATGCTTTAGTGGTGGATTTTTAACCACTCACCTTGACAAATGAATTGATCATACACAAGACCACGGCTCAGATATCCCCCTGGTATCAGTGTAAAAGAAAAATCTAATATCTGGATTTTTATTATCTGTAAAATGCCTTCATCAGAGTCTTAACTTTTCAAGTTTTAGGTTTAGTGTGTTCTACAAATCAACATCATCCAGTGTCCCCACACAAATATACTTGACATTCCATATTACATATAAAAAAGTTACTTGCATGTATCATAAAAATCAGCTTCATATTTTATGTAATTTGTTGATGAATTAAATGGATGCAGTGCATCAGTACAAAGACAAAGTACCTGGTTTTACTCATACTTGAGTGTGGACATCAGATTTTTATTCTTTGGTAAAAAACATTCACAGGCAGAGACAGTTGTACTAGTAATGCACAAACACACTTATAAGATATGCCCTCACCTCACTGATATTAACAGTTTAATTATTAAAGTCAACAGCAGGCTTTAGACAAACAAATGGAGCACCACCAGGGAAAATACCCAGCAATGAGAAGTGGGAACTTAATCTATACAGTACTGAAATTTGGTGGTACTGCATAAAAGATGTGCAGGAAAGATGGCCTGCTGGTAGAGAATGAGCAGGGATGAAAAAAAGTTAAAGATCTGAGCTTTTCTCCATAGAAATATTAAGCCCAGAATTTCAGGACTTGTGTAAGACCAGAGTTTTGCCCAGGGACTTGTAGCCTTCAGAAGTAATGAAGACAAAATGCTGAAGTTAAGGTGTGGCTGAGTTAAGGCTGTGACCTTCTGGCAATTCACAAGTTTGAATTGTAGTTGCATGTCATAGCCCAGATCAATCCCATCCAAGTTTAGCCACTGACATTAGGTGACCTCACTAGGATAAAGCAGTAAGGTGCTAAATAATACAGGGAAAGAGAGAAGAGTGAGAAATTGAAGCAGCACAGAAATGACTGCTGGTGCTGCTTGCTTGGTCAAAAGGCAGCTAAAGATAACTATGCTCCAAATTTTGATGCTTCTTTTAAGTGCCCATCTTCTTAGGTACCAAGACAGAGAGTCCTCTTCAGAAGCTGTACACTGACCAGAGGAAGCTGCATTTTTTAAATCTCAGCTAAACCAGTAATTGCATTCGTACACATCATTCACATGTTGATGCCAAAGTTAGAGCCTGCACCTGAGGAGTGGCATGCCCATTGTCACCCACTATCCATAGCCCTGGCTGGTTTCCTTCATCTCACTGACACATGCACAGGCACATGAGGTGAGGGTGGCTGCATGCTGGCCTGTTTGGAGTATCAGTGAAGTACATTTAATCACTCTTTCCTCTTGGGACACACCATCTAATACAGGTCTCAGATACTAACCAGGCAGACAGTAGTACTTGAAGGTATAATCTGTTGGGGGGCTGTTAACAATGAAGATGGAGGTTTTCCACTTGTATTAAATTTACAAGTTGTGGTTTAGCCCCTGGTGGCAACATAGCCACTTGCTCATTCCCGCCCTGTGAAACAGGGGAGAGAATCAGAAGGGTAAAAGTGAGGAAACTCTCAGGTTGAGATAAAGACAGTTTGTCAGGTAAAGCAAAAGCTGCACATGAAAGCAAAGCAAAACAAAGAATTAATTCAGTACCTCCCATGGTCAGGCAGGTGTTCAGCCATCTCCAGGAATGCAGGGCTCCACATGAGCGATGATGACTTGGGAAGACAAATGCCATCACTCAGAACATCCTCCCCTTCCCTCTTCTCATCCCTAGTTTTGTGTGCTGACCATGATGTTCTAGGGTGTGGGATATCCCTTGGGTCAGTTGGGCTCAGCTGTCCCAGCTGTGTCCCCTCCAACTTCCTGTGCACCCTCAGCCTACGTACTAGTGGAGTGGAGTGAGGAGCAGAAAAGGTCTTGACTCTTGTGTGAGCACTGCTCAGCTGTTAATGAAAACATCCTTGAGCTACCATCACTCTTTCCAGCACAAATCCAAAACACAGCCCCATTCCAGCTACTGTGAAGAAAATTAACTACACCCCAGCCAAAAAACAGCATTGCATTTTATTCTTTTTTTACATTTTAATTGCTTCTAACCATTATTTTAAAATAGAAGATAGCAGCTAAAGTTTTAAATCAACAACAGAACTCAAACAGTTACTGCAGTTCATTATTAGCTTGGAAGAAAACAGAGCAGTGATTATTTCCCTAATTGTCCTTAAAGTCATTATTACATATGCAAGTACAATTTGGCACTCTCCAGAGTCTTTCCCTCATTACACTGTGTGATTCACTAAATTACACGATTGTGATTAGTGCGGCAATCAGTGTCCAAGTGGTATCAGGCAACTACTGGGCTCCTTTTCGGAGGTCAATTTAATTACATTGTGCATGACAGAAACCAGGCCAACTGAGTATTGCCTTTGCCACCAGCAATTGACACCTGAGTGTTAATGAGCTGGTAATTAAGAGCTGGCAGAGACAGGCACACTTTGGTGTTTGGGACTGGGATTACCATATGCTTCAATGGCTCTATGCTAAAAGCCTTAAGTTATCCATTTTCTAAAATATATGTGATTTTAAAATAAAAGCAAATTATGGCATTTGCAAATAACAAGCAGGAAAACACTTTTAATCAGGACTGAATGCTGCTTCTCGTGGACTTCTGAGAAATCCTCTCTTTCTACTTGTAATCTTTTTTGCCAGCATTTAATTCTTTTTTGTACTATGTGTTTACCAGTACATGCTCACACTGGAATTGCCTATAATCAAAGAGATGTTTTTAAGTTTTTTTTTTTTTAAATAAGCAATCATTGTTATTAATTTCACTACCGTCTTTTGGCCTAGAAAATTTAATCAAAGCTGAACTCATATCAAAAGTTCTTTCTTACAATTTAGAAATCAATGCAATATCTTTCTCAAAGAGAGAGAAAACAAATTTGGTAAATGTTAAAAGACATGTATTTGATTACCAAGAGGCTATAAATACAGAAATGTTAGTAGTAAATTTCCTGGATTTTTTACTGATTTCCCTAAATTTTTCTAGTATCTTTGAGGGTCTGGACTATTGTCATCTGCTATTATTAAAATGGAATCATGTGTGCAAGCCTCTGCACAATACAGCTGTATAGAAAAGTCATACATCTCTGCATTTCTAAATATGCAAGATGCAAATTCTCTTTGGCATCATTGATAATATTGTTTTTAACTTGTTGCGTGGCTTTTTTTTTTTTTTACAATCAGTACCACGCTTTTCCTAGAAAAACAGAAAGACAGGGATTTGTTTGCAGTGTATCACTTAGGGAGGGTGAAATGGCTGGCTGCTTTTGCAGAAGGTAGTGGGAGAGGAAAAAGGCAGCTCTGCTGGAGTTGCTTTCCCAGTACCTTTATGCTCATTTGAAAACAACCTCTACATGCTGTCGAAATTTATGAAGAAGAAAGAAGCTGATGAAGGAGACTGAGCTTAAGGAGAACTGAAAAGTGACTAGCATGAAGTAGAGTGTGATGACAAGTCAGTGGGGGAGGTGGGGAGAGAGGCTGGAAAATTAGAGAGAAGGAAAAGCTATATGGTAGGGAAACCACCTCTGAAACATACTCCCAGAAATTTAAATCCCAGAAAACATAGTCCCAGGAAAATTAGAAAGAGGGGGAAGGAGAAGTTGCAGGGTATGGAAACCACCTCTGAAACGTAATACCCAGAGAATCAGTATTACCGACATTCACGATTATGTTGCAAATATTCAAGTTTTATTATCATGTTCCTCAAGTCCTCTGATTATGTGCAGCTCAACTTTAAATTTAAGAAATATATGTATTTCTAGCTGTCAAAGAGATTTTAAGTCAAGTGCATAAAGCGAGTAAGGTAAATTAAAAACACTCCAATGACTTTTAGCATTTTCATGACTTTCATGAGGTTAACTCTGAGTGTTCAGTGTAAGGAGTAGAGAGAGTGAACTGATTTCTGTGATGTAGCATGCATAGCGCTTGTGGATATAATTTCTGTATCTCAATTTTGTTATATAACAGGGTGATATTATACAGTCAAACCCAATATTATACATTTAATTATCACAGTGATTATTTTTTTTGTGTGAGGACTACTTGATGCATGTACCTATTTAAAAGTCCTTTTCTGTATCTCTTTCATGATGTCTTAAGCAAGTAATGTAGGTCTGTAGCAACAGACCCCTCCTTCCTCAACAGCCTGCAACAGCCCCCAGCAAGTAAGGTGATGAAGGTAGGAGGGTCCTTCAGAACTTATTTCAACAAACCCACCTTGCAGGGCACCTTGAGATTAACAAGACCCCACTGCACACCCCTTCTGGCAGCAAGCTTTAAAACCATGGGACCCTTGTAGCAGCTACATTTTCCTCCCTTTGTACACAGAGTGACTCAGTGCAGTGGCTTAGACAATTTTCTGGTGGCTTTATGAATCCAAAGATTGTTCACATCAGATGAAAAATGTACTCACTTTACTGAATCTTAGATGTGGGATTTACTCCTAATTTTCTTCTCTTGAGTTTGCCTTTTTTTCCCCCTTTTCTTTCCCTGAACCCTCCGTAGGACATATAGCCTTTTACATGCAGATTGCTATAATTACGCTTTGAAATAGGCTTTGAATTCCCAGTAGCTTAAATGAGAACATGAAAGGGCAAATGTTATGCTGAGCTGAAGGATATGAAAGTGGCACGTACATCCATCTAAAATGAGATATAGGGACGAACACCTCTTTACACAGAGACGTCAGCTCCTGACAAGTTACTGAAGGATCTTTGCAGCCACAGTCTGTCTTGGGCAGCACAGAAATGCTGCCTAGGGAGGGCTGATCAGCCTACAGTTCTCTTTTTTAATAGGGAAAGGTAAGTAGGTGCCAAGTGAGGTAGGAGAAGAGGAACGCCAGGAAAGCTGCAATCTGCAGGCTGGCCCCAGGCCCCAGGCTGGCTCTGGGCTCCTGGGCCAGGGGGGAACAGCCAGGCCACCGCTGCCCCAGGCAGTCCCCTGCCATCATGGCTGTTATGTTATTTTATATACTATAAAAAATACTGTGTTTCTAACAATAGTGCTTCTCACCCCAGACTTTGGGGCCACCCTCAATGTGGCTGGAGAAGCCTGTTTGTGGGGGGCTGAGGGCTGCCCCTGTGTGCTAGAGAGGTGGGAAGCCATGAAGCCACCCACCACCCTCTGGCTTGATTTATTTATCTTTTTGTGTAAATGGAAAGCCTGCTCCCAGCCCTGACAGACAGGATCACCATTCTGGGCATGCAAGAGTGGGGCTCTGCCTCTTCCCTCATGGAGGAGCCGACTTCTGCCTCCCAGACATGGTGGACACCCCGGGCAGCAGTACAGGAGAGATGGGAAAGGTACATGCCCTGTTCCACAGGATACTGTTATAACGGTGTGAAAACATAACATTGGCAAAATAGCTACCTGCACCATAATTGAAAGTAAAGCCACGCAAATTCTTCCCATGAATGCAAATACATCAGGTCCCTTTGTATATAAAGCATTTTCTCATGTGTCCATTTTAGAATGGTTTGGGTTGTAAGGCAGCTTGAAGAACATCTAGTTACAATTTTAACTTAATGCAACCTGCCATGTTATGTGCATATATATTCCATTTTTGTTCAAAATGTATTTTAAGCTAATGTATTTCAATCAAAATGTATTTTAAACTGCAGAATGTTTAAGGTGATGGTGATTTTTATTCATGTCTGCACAGAAAGGGTTTTCATTCAGGCCCCCTGAAACACATGCTTTTTTAAACCGTTGAGTCACACATTAGTGAGAAGTTTGGGGCTTTTAAAAACTTACTTTAAGTTACTTTATTTCGACCAGCACCTGAAGGTTTCAGACTAGGTCCTTGTTTTGCTGGGAGGGGGGTGCGGGATGGACCGCACAGGCTGGGAATGGGAAGGCGGGTCCGACCGCACTGAGGGGAAGGTATTGAGCAGCTGCGCCTTAGAGCTGGGCGCGGTGCGGCCCTGGGAAGAGGGTGGAGAGGAGCGTCGCAGAGCGGAGTTTAGCTGCGCCCAGCAGCCGTGACGTGAGGTGAGGTGAGCCGAGCCCAGCCCAGCCCAGCCCAGCCGAGCCGAGCAGCTGTATTCTCTGCTGCTGAGCTTGGGCTCCTCTGAGAGGTGGCGGTGCTCAGTGACGGTGCAAATAAGTTATACAGTAACATTATACAGTAACAGTAGGAAATCTGCGGTGGTAGGAATGGGCTAGAAGGGACGGATCTAGCCGGACGGGCTTCATCTGCTCGAGCAGGTGGGGTCGGTGATGTGGAGCAGCTCTCCCGCGGCTGAGAGCACCATGTGCTAATTAATGAACATGCTTCAGAGATCTCTGCTCACACCTGCCCTTAGGTGAGCTTAAAACAAGCAACTAACTCCCCCCCAAACCCCCAATGATTGCTGTAATCAAAGGGCTGATGCAGGCTTGGAACTATCTAAGATGTAGAACAGTGTTCTTGAGTGTTATTCCAGGTGCTTTTCCCTTCAAGGCTGCATCAGATGTTGAACTTAAGCAATGGGTTCTTTGTTTGATAGAAGTCAACCTCTGTGTTGTTCTTATTGGTATTATTCTAAAAATAGACATGTAGTAAATAACAAAATAGAGCTGAGTAGGAAACAACTACTCTAGAGGTAATAATTCCTGAATCTTGAACTTCTTTATGTGTATTGATGAAAGTTTTTTCTTGTTTTGTTTTGATGTTTGGTTTGTTTGTTGTTTTTGCTTTTGGGTGTTGTTTTGTTTTTTAAGTGTGAAACAATAGGAAGTTTGTTTTGACTAAGCAAAGGCTGAAATGTAACAAGAAACTTGCTCTGTCATGGTCAGGTGGTGCTGGTTGTGTACAACCAACAGCTGGGTATTTGGAAATATCCCCCCTTCTTTTTCATTCCCTCTCCATGGAAAGCCTCAGCCTTGACCTTGTCAGTTTGAAGACTTTAATGGACAGGCCAATTGAAAACCTTTGTTTTCCTCCAGTACTTGAAAATGGATCATCTGTGTTCAGAGGTTATAAAGGAGCAAAGGGAAAATTGAATGTGTGCTAGGATTTGGCTTTGTTAAAGTTACATTCATTTAGAATCATAGCTAGGTTACAGCTAGATGCACAGAATCAGAATTTAACTGGTACTATTACTAAATTGTGTGGTGTTCGGTGTGGCTTGAGGATGGAACAGAAAACTTTGGTAGTTCGTTAAGGTGTTTGGGAAGGGCTTAAGAATGCTGCTCTTGGATGAGTGTGCTGTTCAGAGCAGCTCCCCAAACCTTTTTGATTGCAAACTCCTAATAATGAAAAAAAAAAAACCAGAAACCCGCATCCAATATCTGAGTATGTATTTATAAATTATGTATGTGTACTACATAATTTATGTACTAATATATTATGGAAATTAGAAAAACACTCTACAAAAATAGAAATGAAAAAGGATAAAGATTAAATAAGTTCTATTGTAAAATATTATCTTATTTAAGGATACAAAAATATCTTTTCCTTCACCCCAGTGGATGGTCTTGCATACTCTCTAAGTGAGTGCACCCTGCTTTGGGGGCTGTTGACTTAGTGCATCTTTGTAGTTGACCAAGTAAAGAACCTAGATGTTGGAGTGATAGAAGTAAGTGTTGGTGTATTTGAAGTAAGCGCTTTTGCGACTGTAGAGTTCATTTCCTATTTCTAACACTCTTTTTTTCCTTCCCCTCTTTCTCTGTATTCAAATTCTTTGCTGGCTTATCAGCATCATGAGGTCAAATACCCTAATTCAAATTCACTGGCAGTGAGAACTGAATTTGGCTCAGCTGTGGAAATACATAATGAACTTAGTTATACCCTTTGCTAGTGCTTTCTGCTGTGATTGTTATCTTGCAACTACTTCCAGAGTTCAAGTTTTGCAAAGGCAAGAGAGGTTTTAATGAAGTTATTTAAAGGTTGGGTTTGGGTTTTGGTTGGTGTGGTGTTGTTTGTTTTTTTTTTTGGTTTTTTTTTTTTTATTCAAAGGGATTTTGAGATCAAGACCTATTAATTCCTGGGAAAATGGACACAAGTTTGTATATTGAAGTTCAGGGACATATTCTGCTTTTCATTTTTATGTGCTTTCATTTTTTTCTGCTGAAAGCTGTTTTGCAGTGAAAAAAGTTACAAGAGCACCAGTATGAGCAATACCTGTGCTTCTCTGTAACAGACAAATTTCTGGCAGTGGGAAGCAAGTGGGAACTTAATGAGAAGTGTCTGATTTATCTGGTAAGTCCTTGTGCCTTAGAATTATTTGGTGTAAGAGTCTGGGTTTTGCTTTTAGCGAAGAAAAATCTGAAAAAGTTGTCCTTAGCCTACCATTTCAGAAAATTGCACAAAAACTCTTATGGAAATGGGAGTATATATGTTTTCATCCTGAAAGTGAATCCTTGCTCCCAAAAGGTGTGTAGTAGCTTCGTTCACCCTCACAAATGAAAGGTGACACATTTATCAGTGTTGCCTAGGAGAAGTAATTAAGAAGTTTTATATTTAATTGGTAAGAGGGCATGTTCAGGAGCATATTTGTCCTGTAACCTCACAGAGAGTGTTCAGTGTGTACTTTATAGGTCTAAAGTCAAATGGGGAGATACCGCATGTCCATTCTTTAATGCAGTGCAATACAGAGATCCTTGAGCTAGCTCAGATGTCTCCAGCATCAAATCCTGCCCTCAGTAAGAAGTTTTCCTCCCCACACCCTGCCACTTCAGATAGATACAATCCTGTAGCCACTGTTCTACTTCTGGGATGTGACCTGGAGTTTTTGCAGGGCAGTTCATTATGCTGACTGTTTTATCAACCTATTTGCTGAGAACTTTGAACTGAGATGTACAAACTGGGGTCTACATACAGTATGTCTCCTAACCATTTCTGTTTAGTTGGATTATCATTGTAGAATCTTTTACATAGAATATAGAGCATGACAAACATTAAAAACTGGATTTGGAGAAACGAGTGCACTGAATGCAAGATCTCTACAGTTAACTGACAGGGAATGCTGACAGAAAACAGGGCGCCAGTGGCTGCATGAACCTCATCTTTGTGTTCATGATTTATCATTTATTTATTACATGGGAAATCTAGAAAGCAAGGTTTTGATGTAGGCAATTATTACACAAACTGGCATAAAGTTAAGATAGCGGAAATTGGAAGAGGTGAGATGAAATATTCAAAAAGGCTATGTGCTCAGTGTTTGGAGTAGCACATTCAAGGTGTATGACAAATGTTTTGCTGGTCAGGCCAGCCAAGCAGTGTGTTAAGTTGTGGCTGAACAGGGAAGAGAAACTATGTATGATGTTCTGGTTCCTGCTGTGCTCTTGGACATACTTTCCTTTCTTAATGTGTTCAGACTGGGGAAGGCTTTGGAGAACAGAACGATAATCTGAAAGTTGTTGGGCTGGTAATTACAACTGGGGGGACCCCTCCCCTTATTTCAGAGGTGAGTGCGAGAGAGGGATGTTTCCTGTCTTTAATCTGATCACACACTGGATTTAAGACTTTGTCTGTTTCCTGCTAATGTACTGTCTTGCAAAACGTTGTCTTGGTGCATTCTAATAAACACAGTTCGAGTCTGTAAGCCTGTTCCATTTGAAGAAGTTGTCTAAAAGGATTAGGCAGCCTCCAGGTCTTAGTGAGCTTGAGTTTTAGTGTGGTTCTCGATTTTGTTTCAACCTAGACTCTTTCCTTTAAAGTGGAGAAGAAATTTGAGTGGAGGAGAAAAGGAATGGAAGGCAATTTCTTTGAATAACAAAGATACAAACAAATACAAGTTACAGATGCTTGGCCATTTGTTTCTTCTTTGTGTCTTCTGTGTTTTTCTTTAGTGAAGGAAAAAGACTACTTTGGAAAAGAGAAATCTGTAGGCAGTGTAATTTATACAGGGTAAGGTTGCTGAACTAATCTGATCAAAATAATTTTACTTAATTTGAAAGACGTTACATTTCATACTGCTGGTTTTAAAGTACCTGGTTATTGCTGTTGCATACAGTAAAACTGCTGCTTAAGTCTTTTTCTGTGATAACTCCTTTAATCATGCTGGAGAGAAAGTAATTTTCCCTACCGCTCTCTTCTTGCTTAATATCTATCTATCCACTGTTATTTGAGTTCAGATGTATGTAAACAAACATGCCGTTGGAAGGTGCAAGAAGTAATTTGATAATTATGACTCTTCTCCACCCTTTTCATTGCTGAGGCTACTTTATATTAGACTTACTTCAAGGTTCCTACATTGATGGCTGTGTGGGCTAGTATGTTGTGTCTCTCTATCCACCGATTTATTTCTTTGAAAATCTATACTTAAGAACTGGTTGTGTAGAAAAGAAATTGATGCCAAGTCTAAAGCTCTTCATTGCTTGCCCTCTTATAAGAAAATACAGGTGGGCTGGTGAGCACCACTTGCAGAGTGATGTCTTTGGGTAGGACACTAGTGGTCTGAGTCCCATGGATTGCAGTTAATTTCATATGTCACCAAAAATTGTCAGGCTATGATTAGCCTCAAACATTCCCGAGGCGAAAGGTGCTGACCTGTAGCACATGCTATGCTGCTCATCACTGGAGACTTCTTCTGTTTCTTGGAAATGCTTTAGAATAAATGAGAAAAGGTTGGGTTTTGAGGACGGAAGTGGCATCCTGGTAACTTCGCTATTAGACTGATTTTTTTTTTTTTTTTTTTTTTTTTCTGTAGGCAGAATAGATATGCTGACTCGCAAACTGTTCTTCATCCATTCTGATCACTTCTTACTGCTCTTTAACAACAATAAATACATCTAAATCAGAAGTCTTGACCTCCTCCTCTTAAATCACTTTCATCTGTCTTATCCTTGTTTGGGTTTGGTGAAACATCCTTACTTTCAGTTGGACTCATGAAACTTGATTAATATAAGAGTTGTGTGTCTGTAGTGAAAGGCAGGAGTCAGAAAGCAGCTCCATGCATTCACCGATTCGCAAACTAACATTCCTCTTGAAATGCAGCTGTGTAGGTTAACAAGGTACCCTCTGCAGGCTTGCTCAGAAGCATACAGGTTGTGAAATGCCCAGAACTTGCTTAGTTTCACCCTTTTGTAGTTCGAAATCAAGAAAACTGATGTTTCTCAGTATCTCAGGTGGTAAACTATGGCACTGAGGGATTCAGATACTGTGAAAGAATGTGCATCCATTTGCATGCAAGTGAGAGTTATGCACTTCATGGCTTTGCTCGTAACTGTTCCTTGAAGAAACCAGAATAATGTGCTGCTTAATAAATCGGGATATATGCTAAGATTTGTACAGCTGTCAGAACAGGAGAGAGAACAGACATCCAGGTGCTGCTACAACCACTCCTCACTACACTGAACCTCGATTCTCTTGGGAATCATAGAACCATTACATGCTTCACGTGCAGGACAGATGGACTGACATGAGTCTGTTTTGTCAATCTCCAAGACAGGCAGCTCTGTCTACTCCTCTGTGCTTGCTGGGGATTAAATCATTCCCTGCTGTTTTCCTGAGTCTCTTGCATGTCTGCCTGTGGTGGTATTACCTTCAAGAGGTTCACTCCTTTGAAAGCCTGTTTTCTCTCAGCATTTCAGACTAGTGTGTGGTTGGATGATGATTGCTATTCAGCTCTTCCTGTGAAGAGCCAGGCTTGAATTGATGACCAAATTGACTTTTCATGCACAAATTTGGTCATGACAGTGAAGAATTACTTCCGAGCTTTGCAATAAATATGATAATTATAACAATTATCATACAGATATGAGAGACCTGGAAGAAAATTGTTAGTCTAGATAGGGCAGTACACTGCATTTCCTCCTGTATTGCTATAGGTGAACTGGACAAATAGTATCTATCTGTTGATTGTTCTATGTTCTCTGTTTCATCCCAGGAATAAGGAGGTCTGAAGAAGCCCATTCAGCACCAATACATTTTTTTTGTGATCTGATACGTAGTGTCTGTTCAGGTTAATGGTGGTATGGTGATAACTTGAAAGGATTGGCTTGGTTGTTTTTTAGTAGTTTTCTATTCTAGGTAATCCTTCAAAATTCTCAGTTCTCAAAGATAAAATTTATCAGATAACTTGAAAAGTGAAGCTCTTCACAGTGAATATTCCAGACTGACTTTTTGGGATACCTGCAGAAAACATGGAAGTCAACCTAGAGGAAGTCTTTTTTTTGTGGATTTTGTTACATACCTGATGAAAAGTTAGGAGATGACACTTGTCTGTTTGATCAGCTGGGTTTTGATTAATGAAGAACAGAAGGAATGAAACCCTCAGAATAGCATTGTCTGTGAAAGAAAAAAAAAAAAAGTGGCAAACTTCATTCCTGGGAATGTTGAATCTAAACTGTAACGAGCAGTGCTTGCAAAATAGTAAAAAGGAAAGAGGAGAGACATGAATAACATGTGTAATTCAATAAGATGATGTGAACTTTCACAATCTATTTGCACATATAGCAATACAATTTTCTTTTTTTCCTATTATTTTTCTGAAAAAAGGCAATCCTGATGTCTTTTATTCCTTTGCAGTTCTTTTTTAACTCTCTAGACATCTGAAGAACCTGCTCCTGCATACTATTACTTTGTATATTAAATCTGGAGTTCAGCGTTTCATTTCTGGTATAACTTCAGATTATGTAATTGTTTTGAAATAAGATTTAGGTGAATATGATTTGAGCTGCATCACTTCTGAGGAGTAAGAGGGATAACTGTATCCTAGAAGTATGAAAGACTCACAGTGGAGCGAAGAAGTCACTAATGTGCTGAGATCTAGTATGCAACAATATTTTTGCAATGTCATATATATGTGTTACAGTAGTTAGGAATGTATTTATGTAAGTTTAAAACATTTCCTATCCCAGAAATTGTGCTGGATTGAAAGAATATGCAAGATATTTAATGTGACAGAACATAAGTGTAGCTGCTGCTGAAAACAGAATGTGAAAATATGGAATGGATGAGTGATATTTAATGAACAGTAGCTGTGTATTATTGAACATCAGCAAAGGATCTATATAGCCAGATTAAAGACAGATGACCTTTTTAGAGTTTAGTTAACCTTTTGGTCACTTTTGAGAGTTATCACTTATGAAGATAAAGGTCAAGCTGGAGCTTGGTCTTCATATATTGTCTTCTTACTGTAATGAAAGTTATGCTTCTCTCAGTTCTGCTTTCTGAAGGGGCTATAGGAGTTCTTCAGTTGAACAGGAGGAGTGTGTGGCATGCTTTTAAGTATTTCAGTCCTTGCTGAAATGATTTTGAAGGGGGAATCCTTTTGTATGAAATGGATTGTCCTTGATCTTTAATCTTTTCAGTATCTTCCTGTTAGTGTAAAAAAAAAAAAAAAATCCAATTTGTGAAAGAAGTCAATGCTTCATGTAAATTGATGTGTTGATTTAGAAATGAATGCAGTTATGCAGACTTGCACTGAGAAGCCTCTGTTTTTAAAAATAGGTGTTGGTGGGAAGAAAGATAAACTATTGTACCCAAGAGCTCCTTAAAAATTGCAATTGCATCACAGTTATATAGGGACTAATAGATGTAGAGACTGATCAGCCAACTGTGTGTGAATGTAGCACACTGATTTATAGCCACTCTGAAGAAGGTCATTGCTAGTCTTAGGAATCTTGTCCAGTAGTTGCTAATCCTCTGATAGGTTATTACTTTTTTAGTTTGGTGTTGGTTTTCTTGAGGTTTTTGTTTGTTTATTTATTTATTTATTTTTAATTTTGTCCTTTAGTTCAACATTTAAGTAAAATTGAAAGCCTACTTCAGCCAGCTCTTATACTAGTTTCAGCATTTAGGTTCCTGTCACAGATGGGCAGAATACTTTCTAAACTTCATACGGTTCTTTCATCCAGCCTTCTTTAGATGATATAGTCAGAATCAAAATGACCTGAAATTTTGCATCACACAAGAAACACATGCATGTGTGACTAGATATCCCATTGTCTTGGTGGTGTTCAAGGCCAGGTTGGACAGAGCCTTGGTGTCATGGTTTAGTGTGAGGTGTCACTGCCTATAGCAGGGAGATTGGAACTTGATGATCTTAAGGTCCTTTCCAACCCTAACTATTCTATGATTCTGTCAAATACAAGTTTTCTGCCAGAGTGAATTTGGTGCCTGAGGAAGAGGGGCCTGTGGGTAAGAGATACAAAAGCTGACACTTGTGCTTTCCCTTCTACCTCTCTTGAGAACAGCAGTTAGGGAAATGGAACTGATTGTTAGAGGACTGTCAATGGTTTTGAGCATATAGACTTCAGAGAAAATTAGTAACTGTTCTATAAGTGCAAATAATAAAATGTTTGCCAATGACCAGGGTTTTTGGTTTTGTTTTGTTTTTTTTCCGGCATGTTTAACTTAATACTTGCAGTGATCAAATAAGTCTTATGCTAAAAATATTTTATTCATTTTAGTGAATGCCTTTTAGGAAAGATTTGAGTTGAACAGGAAAATAACTTCACTGCCGTCCTTCTTAGAGCATTAAGCAGACTGATGTTCTCTGAGTTACATAGGAACTAGCAAAGTTAAAAGTGTTTCCAGTGTTCTAGTGAAATCTGAAAAGACCCAAAACAAACCAGGTATAAAACCCCCAAACCGCATGTAACATGAATAAAAATGATAGTTTTACAGGCTGTGTACATGTTGACTCCTTCCAGAATTGGAGAGCCTATGCATATTTCATGAATGCTGAGTTGTAGGTGAACAATGCAGAATGGGCTGAGAGTGACTTGCTCTCTCCTTCAGTCAGTCATGAACAAGACTGACTAAGAGAGACTTGATTGTTTTTCCATTGTATCTAACCAGTTGCTTTATCAGGTCTAACCAAGTATCTTTCTACCCTGCTTCCTTCGAGCTTTCAGCGTTCACTAAGGAGAGTGTGAGGGGTACAGAGTATGCATTGCAGGGGCTTTACGCTGCTATGTGTGACCAGCATCTGACCATCTGGAAGTTAATGTCTGGGTAGTAATTTTGTAGTGGTCAAACTAACTCTCTGCAAATTGATCAAATCTCAGTTTTGCTGTTCTTTGGCATCGACGTCTAAAATTTTGATGAAAATTTGCATGAAAAGCAGTAGCTATAACTTTGTTTTAAACCTCCTCGGTTATCACTCTACTTGGGACTATGTAGTTCTTTTCTCTGCCCTGCTGTAGAAGAGAGTAATCTCCTTCAACTGCTTTATACAGTGCAAAATTTTGTAGAATACTGCTCTATCTCTCCCCTAGTTTTCTTTTCAGATGGCAAACTAATCTACTTAATCCCTTTCTAAAGATTTTCCTATACCTTCGATTATCCTCACAACAGTCTGCATCTTTTCTACTTTTTTGATCTCTTTTTCATAATGGGATTAATAGAACTGCTGCAATGTGAATTCATAAATGTGTATGTGGCCTTTTGGAGGAATATCACAAAGCTTTCTGGTTTACTGTTCCTTTCCTAATAGTTTCAAACCTTTTATTTGTCTGGTTCTGAATAGTGAATATTAATTCCAGTCTCTTTCCTGAGTGGTAACTCTCCCTCCTTCAGTGGTTGTGTGAGATGGAGACCATTTTTTTCCTCTGTGTTCATCTTCGAAATGATCTTTGTCTTCAGTCATCTGCTTAAGGTACTCTCCAGCCCGTCATGGTAATCTTCAGCTCTTAAACTGTAAAGCCTCTAACTCTCTACCCTACTCTTCTTTCTCTTCATGCCTAATAATGGAATCATAGAATAGTTAAGGTTGGAAAGGGCCTTAAGATCACCTAGTTCCCCCTCTCCTGTCATGGGCAGACACACCTCACCCTAGACCATGTCACCCAAGGCTCTGTCCTACCTTGAACATTGCCAGGGATGGAGCATTTACCACATCTCTGGGCAACCTGTTCCAGTGCCTCACCACCTGAACAGTAAAGAGTTTCCTTATATCTAACCTGAACTTCCCCTGTTTTATCATCTTCTCTGTCCTATCTTGATCACCGGAGTGCGTTGAACAGTGAAGAGCCAAATAGTTGTATTTCAAGGACTTGACTTAGCAACTGATTTGAAAGGACAGTTTACTTTTTTCATTAAAAGTGATCAAAGGATAGGAAACGAAGGGTAGGTTCATCTCTCATCTAATTATGGTTCAGTTTCTTTAGGAATCATTAATGAGGATTCTAGGAAACAGGAGCATACTTTATTGACAAGATTATTCATGTGTTCCCTGACCCCTTTGAAGGACTTTGACTTGAGCTGGGAAGTTCTTATCCTAATCAAATCACTTCTCTTTCCCTGGTTTGCTCATGTCTGCTAATTTTCCATTTTTTAATTTTTTTTTTTAAATGGGTTTTACTCTTTGCTTTGCACACCAGTGATGGATTAAAATTTACTGTTTTCTTGAAACCATTTTGAAAGATTGGGGCAAATAGACACAATTACTCTTCCATATGTACTCATGTGGGTGACAAGTTATGCAGTTTTTCAGCATCTTTGTATTCAGACTCCCTTACGACCATTTGGATGAACAGTTGAGTGACTGTCTTGGTCATTTGTGCTTTACATTTATTTAATGAATTTTTTTTTAAACATTTTCTACTGACAACTTGGTCAGCTGTTGAGATTCAGCTGTTAAGTAGCAGCATTGGCAGTGTAGTGAAAATGTGAGTGAAGGGCTCTAAGGACTGTGCTGCAGTAGCCTGGTTGTTGCAGGTTAACATAATCTCTTCCTGTGTGTAACTTAAAATACAGAGCAATTTAGTAAAGCTTTGGTTGGATTATATGAGGACTGGCCCTTCCAGCAAACAAATGAGGTTTCATGCACAAGACAGAGCTTTCTTCTCCTTTTGGCTGAAGTGTTTTGCTTGTCCAGATCATCACTGGCTTCATTTACCTTGTGCAGTGGTGTGAACCAACAGGGGTGGATGTATAGAGTGAGCTGGTAGGAGCCGAGAGCTTCATGTGCACACCGGAAATGCATCAATACATGTTTTTATCATCTTCTTCACTTTGAGTTAATTTAAATATGATTTTATGGGTTGAGTATGACTGGAGCACAAGGGTTGCTTCATCCAGAAGGAACCCAGTGTCCACTCCATTCTGCACAATGAAGCATAGTAAATGTGCATGTTTGAAAGTGTCTTAAAACATGCACTTCTAGTTTGCTAGTTCCTAAATGTTGAAGCACATGGAGTTCTCAAGGATATTGTTGTGATATCTGCTTCAGTTCTTGGGAAGGCAGGATAGATTGTGAAGGAGTTTTGAGGAAGGAATCAGTAGCTGTATTTCCTGTTGGATTTGTTCTTCTGGTGTGTGAAAAGATGGCTCCAGATTCTGCTTTCCCATGTCATGGACAGGTTTGCTTTGTACCTGTGCACCTGAAGTCGGGTGAGGATTTGTCTCAAAGCTGGAACTGGAGTCTTGTTACAGGCTGTATCTAAAGACCATTAAAAACCTGTGGCTCACCAAAACAGAACTTGTCCATTACATGACTGCTGCTAACATGGAGTGATCATAGACTTAATCTTCCAGCTGTCTAGACTGAAATTACAGGCAATTTTGCCCAAATAAAAGATGTCATACTGGAACTTTGTATGTTTTTATTTATAAACATTTGTGTTAAATGATGTATCTTTTGATTCTACATACTTGGAGCTATTAATTTGGAATATAGTATCTGTGAGGCCTTCGTTAAGAAGCTTTAGTAGCAAAGAGCTTGGAGACTCATTTAACAGATATAGAAAAATACAAAATTATTCAACAGATTATATCAGTTCTTTGTTATTAGACTTTTTTTCTTGGCTAGAAAAGCAATAAGGTTATGAGTTTCTCATCTAATAATGAGAAGGTCTGGAATGATTTACATCAATTGTTCTTCAAAACTGGGAAAAGAGAAATGCATTTAAATTGAGGACTAATGTCAGGCTTCACATTGATGGAAATCAACTTTGATAATTCTTTAATTGCTACAAAGCATGATTTATAATGGAAACAATACCATTTTAATATCTAGCAAGTTTTTGAGGTGCCATTCGTTCAAAATGTAGCACTTATTCACATATGACTTCTGTTACAGTTTTAGCTCAATTATTATTTTTAGAGGATTTATGTTTTCTTAATTCTCTGTTCTGTGTTATTGGTGGTACACGAAAATAAACCACTACTAAACAGCTATGGCTAGTCCATAAAATTGGCTTGATCTCTTTGTAACTATTAAGTCCAGCACAAAAAAGGCATTTAGTGTTTTAAAGTTGATGGTGACTTTTTCTGGAATGCCAAACAAAATGAACGGGGTGCATTCTAAAGTAGAAGATTATATGAAAGGACACCCCCTCCCCCCCCCCCGAACCCAACAAAACAGAAACCAAAACAACGGAGGCATTCATGCTGATCTTTACATATTAAAGCCCTACTTAATTCTATATGAGAAGTTTTTATAGAATAAAATATTCCATAAAATACTTTGTGGCTTGTAAAGATCTCTACAGCACTTTAAATAGCAGAACTGCAAGCACAGAAACCTTTTTAAGATTAAAAATAAATATTCTAATATCCAATGGTCATAAAAGCCTCCCTTGGCATAACCAGGATGTGGCTGGAATGAGTGGTTTAGCTTGTTACTGTTGTGTTCTGAAAGGACTTGAACCTCAGGACAGGGCATGCCATTGCTTGTGCAGGTTCAATGTACTTGTATATCCTTAACTAGATATGTGGATGTGAACACTTATTAACTAGCTGGTATGTTATGTTGGGTAAGGCAGTTCCTTTGGAAAACAGTTTTGGATTGATGTAGCACTTGTAATATTATGCAATGTTTTCCCCCCCCCAACGCCATCTATAGTACCTCAGTGTGGGATTTAAGCACCTCGTCAAAAAGGAGCTTTCTCTAATTATCTTTTTGTGCCACTAGCTTAAGTCACATGCAACAATTCCAAAAGAGCTAGCTTTAGTATAAAACTGACAGTGCTGGTCTTACAAATTTATATTTCTTAACATTGGTCTGAATTAGGAGTGTCTTTAAATAAAACATCTGTATCTTAATGAACATTGAGCAGATTTATGCCCTTTGTCTATCCTTTGACCTTAATCCTTATAACTCATCTGTGCGTCCAATTCAGGTATTCCCAGTAAATCATTTATTCTGTCTTTCTCTTGTCTTCAGAGTTTGAGTGAGATAGGGTAGGTAATATATGCTACGTTTTTTTTTCCCCCCATGTAGCCAGTTCCTCCCTTTTTCCCCAAGCATCATTATCAGTTTATTAATAAAAGCCACTCCAGGCTTTCTAAATAAATAAATAAGTATATAGGTATATCGTGGAGAATAATTGAAAAGTAGGATAACTTTTCCTATTACATCTAGTGGAAATTACATTAATCATGGTGGACTTTTCAGGAGCAAGTAATAGTTGTTTTCATGAAACTTAGTTTGAGTAAAACTACTTTTGAATAAAGGCTACCAAACCTATTAATAAATTTAACTCTTGAATTGTCACTGTTTGCAAAATAGGATGTGGAATTCACTTTAAAGTGCCTTCTAACAAAGAAGCATCATAGTTTTTTTTTCAACTGCTTGGAAAATAGGACTTCCTGTATGTTTTAATTGATAGTTTCAAGGATAAGTTTGCCTCGAATATTTTTCTGCACACTGAGAGGTACATGAAATACTGCAGAAGAGATCATCAGCTGCCTTGTGACAGCAGTTGCTTCATTAAGATCTTATCTGGCTCCTGAATCAAGTCCCTCCATGAAGTGAAGCACTTCACTCAATGCTATTATATCTTACAGTGTTTACTGATTTTCAGATTCTATCTATGAAAGATATAAGCAATTTACATGAGCAGAACTTAATTTAAAATTCTCCCTTGCAGAGGGGCTTGATAAGAGGGACTTCGTGCTTCAAATTCTGACTGCTGTTCCTACCTGAAGATACTGCAGGCCTAAAACCTGCCAAGTCCTGATGTGAACAGCTGTGATGACTGGAAAAAGCTTCATAAAAGAGCAAGTGCATAAATAACTTTGTCAGCCTCCATTGCTGGATGCGTATATCTGTGAGGATCTCTCTGCAAGAATCTGATTCTGACACTTGAAGCTTGGTTTGTGCTTCAAGTGGGGCTGTCAAAGGGGAAAGGCAGCCAATGTATTTAACAGTAGGATAGTACATCTCAGTTGGTGGGCATCTATTCTTCAGCTAGCAGAAGTGGTTTAGAAATGGCAAGAATGATTTGGTGGTGAATTCTAAAAGCATGAAGCAAAACTAGTTTTAGTGCTAACTTTGAAACCAGCCATTCAGACTCATCATAGCTTTTAAAATTTTACCAAATAAAAAGACTAAACCCAAAGGGAGGGACTTGGGGGACAGTAATCCCTACATCTTGAGTTTTGTCAGTGGCTGCATAGGTTTTATCCTTGAACAAGAGCAATTACCAGTAACTTACTATCACACTCCTCATGTCTTCAAATACTCCCTTAGCTCATAGAAAGAATGTAGATGTAGTGTAATCTGAACAAGATAGACATGTAGCATGCTTTTGCAGATGTTTTAAAGAAAGTCTGGGTCACAAAGAGCAAACCAGAGTTCTGCATTATGTATTGCTCACGCACAACCAGTGCCAATGTTCCTGAAAGGTTAACTCTTTGGTTTTGGAACATGCAATCCATGAACAAGCTGGGCATGTCTTTTGCTAAGATCTTGTTAACTTTTTCTGCATCACTAAGATCATCTTATAAAACAACAGGAATAGTCTGTATGGTATTTTTCTATGTGACATAGCTCAGGTTTGCCTATGATTTCACAAGCTGGCAGAAATAATTTGTAGGAGCATTTCAAAGGATATCCCTCCAGGTCTCTGATGATAAATCAGTGGTAGGACGATCAAATTTCCTGAGAAGAATTTAACTGAGAGAGCTAGGGTTTTCTCCCCTTTTCACTCCCCCTTGCTGATCTCACTTGTCTCTTACAAAAGCTATTTCCAGGTCAGTAAAGCAGCACTAGTAAATTCCTTTATTATTCTTTCCAAAGCCAATTGTTTCTTTGCTCAGTTGAGACCAGAATAGTCTTTAAAATCTTAAACCATTTAATCTCTATGGCAAGAGATTGCACAGATTTGGCTCTGTTGTAAGTAAAACTTAGCAGGGGTGGATGCTATGTTTCCTAGGCAGATTTCCTTGTGACAAGTGCAAGACAGAGGTATTTTGATTCTTTGGGGAGAAGAAGCTATATGAAGCTGAATTAGACTTTTGGCTGCTTAAAACACTTGGCTCAAACAAGGGAATAACTGTGCTTCAGGTTCTTCCAGGGATGAGCAGGATAGTGTATTGATACCATAAATTTCCATGAATTTGTTTTAGTCAGTCAAATGATGTTTTGGTTTGCCATGATCTAAGAAGGATAAAGAAAATATCCCTTGCTTCAGTTAAGAAGGACATCAGAAGGGAAATGACCAGGTAAGAAATGTCCTTACCGAATCCTTTACTGTGTCTCCTTTACAGTTGGCTTTAGGAGTCCAGTTGCACTCAGTTCTCTGGAGATGTGGCTTTTGTGCATGCAGAACAGTATTCTTGGTTTTGATTTGATTTTATTTTAAATTAAACCAAAATCAATCTTGACTATTAATCCCTCATTAATCACAATAATCTTTCTTCTTTTGGCTGCATGAAGTACTTCTGACGATGGTTGCTAACTGGTGAGCCCTAGGGAATCCTGCTGAGGTGGTTAATGCTCCCCTTCCCATTTGATTCCTTTTGTTGATCTACTCTCCAGGGCATAATGAAGAGGAGTAATGCATGTGCTTCATTACAAAGTATGGAGTATTATCTTAAATTATCAATTAAGCTGGCTTCATGCAAGGAAGCTGGAGTCTGGAGTGATGCATTTCAGTTGTTCTCTGGTAGAGAGACAACCGGGAAGTGTGTGGGAATTCAGGTTTGGCAGCTGTAAACTGCTGGAGATTTACCAGAGCTTGTTGGTAAGCACCCTGTTACGTTACGGGGGGAGGGGGGGGGGGGGGGGAAGGGTGGGGGTGGGGGGTGGGGGGGTGGCTGCTGAACACTTGAGCACACAAAGTGTTTATTTGCCTGAATAAATCAACTACTTGAGTGATAATCAGTGACCTCCTGAGCAGCTGTGTGAACTGTAAGGAGTATTTGAAAGAATGAGGTTCAGACCTGGGCACAAAGCAGTCATGTGTGGCAAGAACTCAAACCTGTTTTTTTTTCAAGTGATTGTGTGCTGCTGCATATAAAAGTAAGCTTATCTGATATAATTCTAACTTCTGTATGGGAGGATGACCATGCCATAAAATTGTTTATTTAAAACGTATTTTAGGATTTATTGAAGCATTCTGAGCTAATCATCCACATCAAACATTTCTGCAGAATCCCAAACAAAACTCATTAAGCAAGTGAAAAACCCAATTAACATGTGTGTATGTGGGTGTGGGGCGGTGTTCTTTTCCATGCTTACTGTAGCATGACCCCATTCAGTGGTCAGAACTGGACAAGCATGTTGGCAAAAGTTTTTATCTCTCTTATCTTCTCAGTGTATTACCTATGCAGACGACTCATTCCCCCCTTTTATATATTTAGTCAGAGAGGAAGAATTAGATGATTGTGGGTGGGGGTTTGTTCATGAATAAATACAAGAGTTATGTTTCTACCAAGGTGTCTATTTGTACATGTGTAAAAATGACTTAATTTTTGGTTATTTGGAGCAAACCCATTTGGGTTTCTGTAGACTTTCCATGGAGCTCTTCAGCTTCCACTAGATGCTGCAAAAAGTACTTTTATACAATGGCTTTAATAAAAAGAGGAAATCAAAAAAGAAATGTTTGCATTTGAAAAACCTTGCATTTTCAAGTATTTGAATTCATATATGTGACTAGAGGACTAATTTACTGAATAAAGTTTGGAGGAATTGCTCAGACAAGTAATTGCATAAAAGATCTTGTCCTGTGAACTTATGACTGTGAGTGGCCTGATACTGGAGTCATGTGCCAAGCCAGGCACACATAAGGAACTGCACACATAAAAGATATGAAACATAGCCTTAGAAATAAACTAACTTATTAGCTATTATTAAATAAGCTAAATAATTAATAAATATGAATACTTCATAAAATAAAGGTTTGAGATAACTACTCCTTCGTTTTCTTCATGCTTTCCCCCACAGTTTGTCACTGTCCTGGGTTCAGCAGTAGCAGTCATGTTTCTCCTTCGTGGTAGCTGGTGCAGTGCTGTGTTTTGACTTCCAGCCTGGGAACAGTGTTGGTGAAGCCGATGTTTTCAGTTATTGCTAAGTGATGTTTACCCTGACCAAGGACTTTGTGAGGCTCATGCTCTGCCAGGGAGGAGGGGAAGCTGTGAGGAAGCAGAGACGGGGTGCCTGACCCAGGCTAGCCAAGGAGGTATTCCATACCACAGCATGTCATGCCCGGGGTGGGGGGTAACTGGGAGTTACCCGGAAGGACACGGGCTTCCGGATGGGACTTGTTTCTTGGCCGGTGGTATTGTATTCTCTTCCCTTGTTATTTTCCCTTATCACTGTTGTCGTTGGTGGTAGCAGTGGTGATTTGTGTTGTACATTGGTTGCTGGACTGTTCTTGTCTCAACCTGTAGGAGTTGGACTCTTTCGATCCTCCTCCCCGTTCCTCCAGGAGCGGGGAAGGGGAGAGCCCCGGTGGGGGGGGGCCCTCGATTGTTGTCAGCCCGGCACCACTCACTGGGAGTGAGTGAACAAGTTACCTGACTGGGTATAAACCATGACATTTCTTTTTGGCGCCCGACATGGGGCTCGAGGGGTTGAGATAACGACAGATCTGACTGGATTGATAGTCACTTGTCACAATGCTGATTTATTAGCTCTCAAGGTTGTTCCTCTTGATCTCACAGTTTCAGTAAATCGTATCTTACTTCCATATGGTATTTGCTGTATTAATGTTTTTCAAGTGTGGGGCTTGGGCTAAGGTTTTTGTCCCATTGTGCTTTATGGTAATGACTTGTAATACAATAGAATCATTGATCATGAAACTGATCTGGCTTATGTTCCCAGTGTGGTCACCACCTTTATACTTTGGGAGGTATATGATGGAGGTGCTTAGCAATTACACATCTTTTTTCTCCTTCTCAGGTGCTCAACCTGTGAAGGAGACATCCTTTTACCCTCCCAGTCCTCCCCCCAGACCATTTACATTTGAGAGTTTTGAAGTTTTTGAATGGCCTTTTAATGCTGTTGAGACTTGTTTGCTGATCGTGATGGGAATCACCATGCTAGCAGGCATACAGAGTGTGTTTTGCCCACAACTGATTTCAAGAGTTAAGCAGAGTCAGGTTTGGGTCTTGTCTGGGGTCAGACGACAATGTAGGAGGACCAAGAGATTTTCCCTGAGGCTGGACAGTCATGAGTGGCAGGGTGTGTGGGATAGTATGGGCAAGTATCTAGGTCAGTGGGCCCCTCCAGTACTTTGGAATTTCACCACTGAAAAACTGCAAAATCCAGAAGAATTAATAAAACACTTAAATGAGGTGTGTGGTCATTCTGGCCATACCAGAGATGGACAAATCATGGCAACGTGCTGGGGCTTGGCCTATGCTTACAGGGCTTTGTTCAACACTATCCAGCACCTTCAAAAGGAAAAGAATGTCGGTGGATCTGAGGGCAAAGCGACAGTCGCTACTCAAACTTTGGCTGCAATGAACAGCGCAGCTACCCCAGCTCCAAGCACAGCAGCTGCACCACCCCTAGCAACAAGTACAGTTGCTACTCAAACCACAGTAATAATCACTGCAGCCAAACCCGAGGACCAATTCGTACCAATATCGGTTGCCCCTGTACGCAAGAGAAAAAGCAAAAAGGAGGCAAGAAGGGTGAAGCAAGATGAAGAACCAATGAATTCACCACCCGGTCCAGAATCTGATCAGGAGTCATCATCACATGACAAAGAAGAAGAGGTAACTTCTCAACTTCGGACCTCAACCGAGCTGCGGAATATGCGAAAAGATTTTACCCGTCAACCAGGGGAGCACATCATCACCTGGTTACTCCGATGCTGGGACAATGGGGCCGATGGTCACGAACTAGAAGGTACAGAAGCCAAGCAGCTGGGATCACTTGCTAGAGAAGGGGGAATTGACAAAGCAATTGCAAGAGAGAAAAAGTCCCTCAGTCTTTGGAGGCGACTCTTGGCAGCTGTGAAAGAAAGGTTTCTGTACAAGGATGACGTTATGAGTCGTTCGGCCAAGTGGGCTACTATAGACAAAGGCATCCAGTCTCTGAGGGAATCAGCCATCGTAGAGATGATCTATCACATCAAGCCACATAACGGGGATACACCCATAGATCCAGATGAAGTTAAATGTACACGACCCATGTGGCGAAAACTGACACGGAAGGCACCGTCATCATATGCCCATTCATTGGCAACAGTAACCTGGAATGACATAGTACCACTAACAGTGGATGAAATGGTTCATAAACTCCGAGAGTTTGAAGACAATCTCACCCCTTCCATCATCTCAGCTGTGGAAAAACTGTCCCAGGACCTCAAACAATTGAGGGACGATCTATCTGATTTATCCAGCTCCTTACGTGTACCAACACACGTCTCAGCTATTAACAAAAGGCGTCCTATTGTTCAAGAGAGGAGATACAGGAGGTATACGCCACGGGGTACCCTATGGTTTTACCTGCTGGATCACGGAGAAGACATGACAAAGTGGGATGGAAAACCTACTTCAGCTTTGGAGGAACGGGTGAGTGAACTGAAGAGGGGAGCAAGGGCCGAGACTGATCGTCCCATGAGAGCTACGGCTTCAGTCTCTGGTGAGCAGTTTCCCAGATGGAGTGGAAGAGCTGATTTTACTCCAGCTCCTGTGATAGCAAAGAATAATCCCTTTCAACACGACTTAAGTGTCCAACGCTGTGACGACCATTAGAGGGGCCCTGCCTCCAGCCATGTGGAGGTAGGGGACAATCAGATTTACTGGACTGTGTGGATCAGATGGCCTGGCACATCAGTCCCACAGAAGTATAAGGCTCTAGTAGATACCGGTGCACAGTGTACCCTGATGCCATCAAGCTGTCAAGGGGTGGAACCCATCTATATTTCTGGAGTGACAGGAGGATCCCAAGAGTTGACTGTGCTGGAGGCTGAAATCAGCCTGACTGGGAGGGAATGGCAAAAGCACCCTATTGTGACTGGTCCAGAGGCTCCATGCATCCTTGGCATAGACTACCTCAAGAGAGGGTACTTCAAAGACCCGAAAGGGTACCGGTGGGCTTTTGGTATTGCTGCTTTGGAGACTGAGGAAATTGAGCAGCTGTCCACCTTGCCTGGTCTGTCAGAAGATCCTTCTGTTGTGGGGTTGCTGAAAGTCGAAGAACAACAAGTGCCAATTGCGACTACAACAGTGCACCGGCGGCAATATCGCACCAACTGAGACTCCCTGATTCCTATCCATCAGCTGATCCCTAGACTGGAGAGTCAGAGAGTGATCAGCAGGACCCACTCGCCCTTCAATAGCCCCATATGGCCAGTGCGAAAGTCTAATGGAGAGTGGAGACTAACAGTAGACACAGAGTGCTGCTGTACTGGACATGCTAGAACTTCAGTATGAACTAGAGTCAAAGGCAGCCAAGTGGTACGCCACGATTGATATTGCCAATGCATTTTTCTCCATTCCTTTGGCAGCAGAGTGCAGGCCACAGTTTGCTTTTACTTGGGGGGGTGTCCAGTTCACTTGGAACCGACTGCCCCAAGGGTGGAAACACAGCCCTACCATTTGCCATGGACTGATCCAGACTGCACTGGAACAGGGGCAAGCTCCAGAACACCTGCAATACATTGATGACATTATTGTGTGGGGTGATACAGCAGAAGAAGTCTTTGAGAAAGGGAGGAAAATAATCCAAATCCTGCTGAAAGCCGGTTTTGCCATAAAACGGAGTAAGGTCAAGGGACCTGCACAGGAGATTCAATTTTTGGGAATAAAATGGCAAGATGGACGTAGACAGATCCCCACAGATGTGATCAACAAGATAACAGCAATGTCTCCACCAACTAATAAGAAAGAAACGCAAGCTTTCTTGGGTGCTGTGGGGTTCTGGAGAATGCACATCCCAAATTACAGTTCGATTGTAAGCCCTCTCTATCATGTGACCCGGAAGAAGAATGATTTTAAATGGGGCCCTGAGCAGCAACAAGCCTTTGAGCAAATTAAACGCGAGATAGTTCACGCAGTAGCCCTTGGACCAGTCCGGACCGGGCCAGATGTAAAAAATGTACTGTACACTGCAGCTGGGGAGAACGGTCCTACCTGGAGCCTCTGGCAGAAAGCTCCAGGGGAGACTCGAGGTCGACCCCTCGGCTTTTGGAGTCGGGGATACAAAGGATCTGAGGCCAGCTATACCCCAACTGAGAAAGAGATACTGGCAGCCTATGAAGGGGTTCAAGCTGCTTCGGAAGTGATTGGCACTGAAGCACAGCTCCTCCTGGCACCCCGGTTGCCCGTGCTGGGCTGGATGTTCAAAGGCAGGGTCTCCTCTACACATCATGCAACTGATGCTACATGGAGTAAATGGGCTGCACTAATTACACAACAAACTCGAATAGGAAATGTCAGTCATCTAGGCATTCTAGAAGTCATGGACTGGCCAGAGGGCAAAGATTTTGGAATGTCACCAGAGGAGGAGGTGGTGCGTGCTGAAGAGGCCCCACCATATAATAAACTGTCAGAAAGTGAAAAGCAGTATGCCTTGTTTACTGATGGGTCCTGCCGTATTGTGGGAAAGCATCGGAGATGGAAGGCAGCTGTATGGAGTCCTGGACGACAAGTTGCAGAAACTGCTGAAGGAGAGGGTGAATTGAGTCAGTTTGCCGAGGTGAAAGCCATCCAGCTGGCCCTGGACATTGCTGAACGAGAAAAGTGGCCAGTACTTTATCTCTATACTGACTCATGGATGGTGGCAAATGCCCTGTGGGGGTGGTTGAAGCAATGGAAGCAGAGCAACTGGCAACGCAGAGGTAAACCCATCTGGGCTGCTGCACTGTGGAAAGATATTGCTGCCCGGGTGCAGAAGCTGGTGGTGAAGGTACGTCATGTAGATGCTTGTGTACTCAAGAGTCGGGCCACTGAGGAACACCAGAACAACCAACAAGTGGATAAAGCAGCTAAGATTGAAGTGGCTCAGATGGACTTAGATTGGCAACATAAAGGTGAATTATTTTTGGCCCTGTGGGCCCATGACACTTCAGGCCATCAGGGCAGAGATGCAACACAGATGGGCTCGTGATCGAGGCGTGGACTTAGCAATGGACACTATTGCCCAGGTTATTCATGAGTGTGATACATGTGCTGCAATTAAACAAGCCAAGCGGTTAAAGCCTCTTTGGTATGGAGGACGATGGTTGAAGTATAAATATGGGGAGGCCTGGCAGATTGACTATATCACACTGCCACCAACCTGCCAAGGCAAGCGCCATGGGTGGCTGGAAACATACACTGTGCCCCACGCCACTGCCCGGAACACTATCCTGGGCCTTGAGAAACAGATTTTGTGGCGACACGGCACCCCAGAGAGAATTGAGTCAGACAATGGGACTCATTTCCGGAATAACCTTATAGATATTTGGGCCAAAGAGCATGGCATTGAGTGGGTATATCACATCCCCTACCATACACCAGCCTCTGGGAAAATCGAACAGTACAATGGGCTGTTAAAAACTACACTGAGAGCAATGGGTGGGGGAACTTTCAAGCATTGGGATACACACTTACCAAAGGCCACCTGGTTGGTCAACACCAGAGGATCTGCCAACAGGTCCAGCCCAGCCCAGTCAGAACTTTTACATATTGTAGAGGGGGACAAAGTTCCCGTGGTGCATATGAAGAATTTGCTGGGGAACACAGTCTGGGTTATTTCTGCTTCAGGTAAAGGCAAACCCACTCGTGGGATTGCTTTTGCTCAGGGACCTAGATATACTTGGTGGGTAATGCAGGAAGATGGGGAAGTCCGATGTATACCTCAAGGGGATTTGTTTTTAGGGGAAAACAGCCAGTGAACTCAATTGTATGCTGTTGCCTGCTGTGTAATACTTTTCTAGCCCATCAACTAGATGTCTCCAGGTCACCAGCGACTGGCCCTGACTTCCCTCCAGCCATCATCCCAACAGAGAATGAACTTTGATAGACCCAGATGAGTTCCGCAGTAAAGGAATGACCAGTATCAGCAGGCAGCGATCCAATACTGCACACAGCCTTTCCTGCCCTGAAAGATTGTTACAAGAGATGGAACCTGACATCATGGACCGAATGGACTCGGCAGCATTATAGGGATTGGTCCATGCACTAAGAAAATGATCTTTTTCTCTTGGTCTGTGTGTATATGGATGTATATATGTGGGAGAGCGATGGTGTATTGAAAATGTGGGATCTGAGCATGACGTGAATGGTACGGAATAAGGGGTGGATAATGTCCTGGGTTCAGCAGTAGCAGTCATGTTTCTCCTTTGTGGTAGCTGGTGCAGTGCTGTGTTTTGACTTCCAGCCTGGGAACAGTGTTGGTGAAGCCGATGTTTTCGGTTATTGCTAAGTGATGTTTACCCTGACCAAGGACTTTGTGAGGCTCATGCTCTGCCAGGGAGGAGGGGAAGCCGGGAGGAAGCAGAGACAGGACACCTGACCCAGGCTAGCCAATGAGGTATTCCATACCACAGCATGTCATGCCCGGGGTGGGGGGTAACTGGGAGTTACCCGGAAGGACACGGGCTTCCGGGTGGGACTCGTTTCTTGGCCGGTGTTATCGTATTCTCTTCCCTTGTTAGTTTCACTTATCACTGTTGTCGTTGGTGGTAGCGGTGGTGATTTGTGTTGAACATTGGTTGCTGGACTGTTCTTGTCTCAACCCGTGGGAGTTGCACCCTTTCGATCCTCCTCCCTGTTCCTCCGGGAGTGGGGAAGGGGAGAGCCCCGGTGGGGGGGGGCGGCCCTCGATTGTTGTCAGCCTGGCACCACTCACTGAGAGTGAGTGAACAAGTTGACTGACTGGGTTTAAAGCATGACAGTCACCCATGAGACTTGTCATTGTGGGAGTAATTTGTTGTGGTTCTCAAGAAGGCAGGCAGCTATCAGGGCAAATACAGGTGAAGGGCCTTGAGTTCTGAATTAAACTTTCATTTTTGGTACATCAGCTGCTCATACGCAATCTAATGTTGCTCTTGAGCAACTCAGTCATTGGGATACAGCAGTGCCCTCCAGACTGGATCAAGAATTGTAAGGCTGCGTGTTGGTTTTATATTGGTTATTACAATGTTGTGACATATTATCCATTACCAAAGGAATTTGTCTACAAAAATAAACAAATAGCTGAGTCAGAGTTGTTCTGGGTCATGAAAGGCTTAAGACCATCTGAACTTGTATCCCATCCTAACCTGTATCTAAGCATGAATGAGCACTAGATGCAGTCAGGTTTAAGGGACCTCATATTGTGGGGATCCCCCCATGTATGCAGGTGGAAAAGACAAACTCTGGTTGTATTAATAACAACTTACTTTGAAACTAGCTTTATTTTGTGGCTCTTTAAATATGGATGTGAGTAAAAAATAAATCTTCATAAACAGAATTTTCCAAGTATTGATTTTAAAGTACCTTTGTAGTTCTACAACAGCATTATTCAAGCCCTTTCAAGCTGGGGAATTTATTGTGCATTAGCAGCAGTCTGGGTATTTTCCATATTCTCTGAGGCTACAGATAGAAAGGAGCAGGCCATTGGGTCATTTATGAAATGGGCATTTTCAAATTTGGGTTACCATTTATGATGTTTTCTTTTCTAACTCTTAGACTGAAGTGATGTCTTCTGTGGATGGATGGTTAGGTAGAATAAATACTTGCTGAAAGGTAGACTGTTTCTGGCAATATCCTCTTCCGTCTTCCTAGGCATGCTGCAGTGCCCTAATCTTATTGGAGACTGCTTCAGCTTCTGAAAAGCAAAAAAAACCCAGTGTTGATTAAACCTAAACCTGCGTACAACAGGTGTTTGATTATGCTGGAAACACTTTTGTGTGTAGATCTGCATGGTAAATCTTATACCCTTTTAATTCTTCAGTTACTACTGTACCAAGGTACATGCCTAAACTGGTTACTTTGTCTTTGCAGTTGGGAATTTAATAATATTTCATGAAATCAAACCTGATTTTAAAGAGTGACAACTGTTCTGAGAGAATAACAAAAGAAAACACTGCTGTCAAGAGCAGGACTGCAGTGTCTCGTGAACAGTTTAGGGTAGTGAAAGCTGTGTCACACTCTGAATTATTTTGGGGCGTTCTAGTTTTCTACCAAGAGGCCTAAGCTAAAGCATGTTACAGCCAGGGGAGCTAGCCTGTGCTATGGCTTTCACCTCGCTGAGAGGCAAGCCATGTACCATGAATTGTTGCACCCTGAACTGCAAAATGCTGCCATCATGTCAGGGACAGTATATAGAACTATACTGTATGTAATTTGTGAGTGCTATTGTCTGGGAGAGGCTGGGAAAGAAGGGAGACAGGACCATGTTTTGGTCAGTTGTCCAGTGTATTTATGAGCTAGACTTCAGAGGGTTTTTGGTTATTCTTTGAGTTATTCACACCAAAGCAGCTGTGAACATTGGATCACACAAAGGGCTTTGAAAACATAAGAAATGATTAATCCTTGTGTGTACTTAATTCTTTCACAAAGAAGATAGGACTCAGTGTAAATGTCAAGAGTCAGATCTACAGAGGGGACATAGGTGTTGTGACAAGGTATATTGCAAAGCCTGTGTTTAATTAACTGAGATTCAGTTGGTGCCTCTCAGTGAGGCATCTGAATATCTTGTAGTGCTGATGGAGAAGCCTTCAAGAAGGATTTTTAACTGAGCCAGTGGGTTGCAATGCAACTCTAGATTGCAGAGCAGTAAGTTAAGCTGTAGGGAAATATTTGTTCAATGCAAATAAAACTTTTAAGGGGAAGAACTGTAATTTTAAGTAACTTCTTTTTGTTTTAAAATATACAGGCTGTAGCAGCCAGTAGTCATAGCTGCAGCAGTGTCTTCTTCTCAGTAACTGATTTGTTAAAGCACATACTGGATGGAGCTGTGGGGAATGCTGTGCTCAGTTCTCTGCACCTGAGAGGCTTGCCAAACCATGAGCTCTCAGGCGAATTTTGACTGTGACTACTCTAACGCTCATGCTCTGGAGCTGTTGTGCTGCAAATGAAATCTGGATTCATCTGGGAGAGGGGAAGTGACAATGGATTGAAAGTTCTCCTGGGGTGTTATTGGACACATCCCACAGCACTTCTCTATGTGAGGCTGTTGTCTGTCGATGTGGGGTTTGGCTGTTAAACTAGGAAGTCTTTCTTCATTCCACAGAACAGTATTTAGAAAAGGGAAGGAATTTCATTACTTAAATTTGGTATCTTCTCCGTTGTATATGGCTTGTCTCAAAAGTATGTGTGCATGCAGCAGTCTTTTAGTATCAGTTACAGGTACTGTTTAATTTACTGCTCCTGTAATTCACTATTTCAACAACTCTTTTTAATTAAAATTGCTCTCCACTTGGTGTAACAAAACAAAAAAATCCTCTTAATATGTTGCAAGGTTTCTGCTGACTTACTTGTGTGCTCCTCTGTGGACAGATCACAGGCAGCACACAAAATACCACTGGAAAGACATGGTTTTGAGCATAGGTACAGTTAATAGAATTCCCTCAAGGTGCCTGGCAAGCTTTGTGGCATGTCCCATTGTCCAAAAGGCTGCATGAATGTATGTTTACTACATTTTTATGTCTCTCTTAATGTAGCAGTTCCAGCTATAATAGGTAACAGAATGTCTCTGAGGCTATGCCTTAGTGATGTTTATTTGTTTTTTAGACACATGAGGGTTTTTTTCTGCCTCGTTTTGAGGTAACTTCAGAGCCTGTGATGTGTGGGTGTTACCTTATTTTTCTATTTCTTTTCAGAAGATGGATTTTTGAATTGGACAGCTGAAGTCAAAAGTACTTGAAATTGCTCCCTCAATTTAACAATAGCGAATTCTTCTAACCAGCACACTTGGTTTGTACCCTGGCAGAACTTGGCCATATCTGGGTTTTTTTTGAGGTATAGTGAAGTGTGAAAATAACCAAGCTAGTTTTTAAATGTACTGTACTTAAAATAGTTTAATAGTGCAAAGCAGCTCTGTGCAGGCTGTTGCTGTGTTTTAGAGATTTAAAAGAAAAAACAGTCCATTTCTACTGCCTTCTTGTAGAAATAGGATGATTGTTAATCTGGGAAGTCTAACAATATAAACATATGCTTGTATTATTGTCATAGAATCATAGAATCGTTAGGGTTCATCTTGGGTTCAAGGCAAAATTAGGTGGATACATGTTCTATATGTACACTTTTAGCACAAATCCAAATGAGTGTTTACATAGGTTAAAGCCTGACTCTGTAAAGAAGGATCTTGGCACCCAAGTACAGATTTGCCTTTAGTGTCAGATGAGGAGGAGGGAGGAATGAATATCACCAGAGAGAAGCTGAGAGAGGTTCAGCAGTTCCTGTCAAGTTCAGGCAGTGGCTGGTATTTTTGGTCGTGTTGGTTTTAAAAGGACAGTGCATAAGGAGGGAAGCAAGGAAGCTTTCTGTTACTCTAAAAGGTACATTATGTGAAAGAAATGACAAATGATAAGGTGGAATACACATTTGCAATGCAGATGTTGTCAGGGTCCAATTGGAGAAAACCCAAGTGCTGGACCCTCTTTCAGTTAGTGATCCCAAGAGTGAAATTAAGACGCAAAAGAGGTCAAGTACCGTAATCAGTTAGTAAGTTTATTACATATTACAAAAAGACAGTTATAAAAAAGGGATATTACTGTAATAAAGGGGATAGCGATAGAACAGATTGGGAAAAAGGTAGAAAATGAAGCAAGGATTCGGGGTGGAGAGAGAGAGAGTCACCACTGTGGAGCCAGTGGTGTCCCGTTGTCGGTGGTGGGAGTCCTTCAGGGTTCGTAGTCGGTATCGGAGTAGAGTGTCCCCCAAGAGTCCATCAGAGGTGGTTGTCCTCTTGGAGGTGTCCTTCTGGAGTCCCCTTGAAGGTACCCCGTGGAGTGTGTCTTGTGGAGTTGCCCTCATGGTGATGTCTCATGGAGAGTGTCCCTCAGGGTCCGTAGTAGTCATCAGTGGAGAGTGTCCTCACAGAGGTGTCCTCCTGGAGTCATCCTCATGGCAATGGCTCTCTGGAGATGTCTCTTGTTGATTACCTTTTCCCCTTTTTATGAGCTGGGGGAGTACCTCTGCTCTTCATCTGATGTATTACATGTTCCTGGTGGACCAGTTTCCCTGGTCTTGCAGCCAGCTCTTTGACTGCACACACACACACACACACTCACATGTGTCTGCAGCAGTTCTTGGGATAATGAACAGCAATTCCTCACACCAGTCCTCCAGGTAATGGACAGAAGAGTCTTATCTCAGCTCTTTCCCACCCATCCCTCAGGCGATGGACAATGGAGTCCCAGTTCAGCTCCTCACGTCCTTCTCCCAGGCAGTGGATATTGGAGTCTTAACTCCCCCCAGGTACCTCTGAGACCAAAGACAGGTGGAATTCCATCTCAGCTTCTCAGACCAATCTTTGAGGCACTGGACAGTGGAGTCTGATTTCAGATCAGTCTCTCACAGATGTTTAGAAATATTTTTCATGACCTAGTACAGAAAAATCATCGCTTTAACATTTTAATATAATTGTTTACCTGGCAAATGGTTTTAATGCTCTTAAAGGATAATTTACCCATCAATTTTGCTACACTTTGGTATGCTAATTAGTGGCTGTGAGGAAAATATTGAAGTGCAGAAGCAGCAGGGGCATTAGAAAGCAGTATGTTAGCTCCAGAAATGTAGGAATAGATTGTTTCTGAAAAATGGTAATACTTGAAGTAGAATATTGTACTTACTTGCTTCAGTTTTAGTGAAGTGAATGCAATCAATCCCAGGGATCTTTCAGTCTCTAGCCAATAGAATTGTGTCAACATGCAGTTCCTCAGTGTGAGTAGTTGATCAAGGTGGTTCTATATGAGAAAGCTGCCTTAGTTCAGCAGAACTTAGGACTTTTTACAGTGCTGTTTTTTAAAATACATCACTGCCATAAATGCCTGTGTTGCATGGTTCATGTAAGGCTGTCTTGAATGCTTTGAGAGCATTTTAGTGTTACAGAAGCTCAGGAGCTTTTTCTGACAGTCAAAAAGGTCCAGACATCTGATGTGCTGGTTTGTTATTCCAAGAGACTGAAGAGTAAGCTAGCTCAGATGAACTTGTATTACAGCAACATTCAGGTACTTGGAAGATTGTCTTCTTGAACTGGTGTCTCAGAGCTAAAAACCCAGATGTTTCTTAGTGTATGCAGATATAGATAAGGGTTAAGTACATGAGGATCTCTGGCTGTGTCTGTTGGACTGCAATGTCTGCCCAACACTTAATAATACTAGAAATGTTGCTGACTTACTTTCTGAGACGCAGTTTCATGTCTGTTAAAGATAGGTAATAATTTTATGTGGGATAAATGATACCATTTGAACCCACCCTAGTGCATCTTCTTTCTAGTACAGCTGCAGATTTTGCTTGTAACAATGAAATTTACCTTGTTTTAGAATCATAGAATAGTTAGGGTTGGAAAGGACTTTAAGATCATCCAGTTCCAACCCCCCTGCCATGGGCAGGGACACCTCACACTAAACCATGTCACCTGAGGCTCTGTCCAACCTGGCTTTGAACACCGCCGTGGATGAAGCATTTACAACTTCCCTGGGCAACTCATTCCAGTGCCTCACGACCCTTACGGTAAAGAACTTCTTCCTTATATCCGATCTAAACTTCCCCTGTTTAAGGTTTAATCCGTTACCCCTTATCCTATTACTACAGTCCATAATGATGAATCCCTCCCCAATATCCTTATAGGCCCCCTTCAGATACTGGAAGGCTGCTATGAGGTCTCCACGCAACCTTCTCTTCTCCAGGCTGAACAGCCCCAACTTCCTCAGTCTGTCTTCATACAGGAGGTGCTCCAGTCCCCTGATCGTCCTCATGGCCCTCCTCTGGACTTGTTCCAACAGTTCCATGTCCTTTTTATGTTGAGGACACCAGAACTGTACACCATACTCTAGGTGAGGTCTCACAAGAGCAGAGCAAAGGGGCAGGATCACCTCCTTAGACCTGCTGGTTACGCTCCTTTTGATGCAGCCCAGGATACGGTTGGCTTTCTGGGCTGCGAATGCACACTGAAGCCAGCTCATGTTTGTTTTCTCATCGACCAACACCCCCAAGTCCTTCTCCACAGGGCTGCTCTGAATCTCTTCTCTGCCCAACCTGTAGCTGTGCTGGGATTGCTCCAACCCAGGTGTAGGACCTTGCACTTCTCATAGTTAAACTTTATAAGGTTGGCATCAGCCCACCTCACAAGCATGTCAAGGTCCCTCTGGATGGCATTCCTTCCCTCCAGGGTATCAACTGAACCACACAGCTTGGTGTCATTGGCAAACTTGCTGAGGGCGCACTCAATCCCACTGTCCATGTCAGCGACAAAGATGTTAAACAAGACCGGTCCCAACACCGATCCTTGAGGGACGCCATTTGTTGCTGGTCTCCAGCCAGACATTGAGCCATTGACCACATCTCTTTTCATGTCTTACGTGATAGCTTCCTCAGAATCTTTTCATCATTTCTTCTACCTGGGACTTGGTGATCATTCCTGAAAATATTCTACTTGATTTAAAGTACTATATGTACTTTTAGTTTTTTAATCTCCTTTTTCTGGGTGATCAATAATCCAAAATCAAGCTCTGCTTTCTTTAAGGTTGGGCTTCACATAGCAGCTGTCCCACTCCTTCATTCCTTTTTGTCCCCTCAATCATTCTCCAACTGGCTGTTATCAAGGAGTTTAACACTGTTGTCATATGACTGACCTTACCATCAGTGCCAATTATGTTAAATATATAGTATTTCAAACTCTGACAAATAGGGCACCTCTTCATTGTCACTCAACATCTGGCTATAGTGAAGAATGCTTTTAGGAAAAACTGATTTTCTTACTGGATTAAAACTTAATTGAAAATTAATGAGTGAACTCATCCTTTACGTTTATACCCAGTGTTCAACTGCTTGCTTTTATCTTTTTCCTGATCTGTTTCTCATGGGGGAAGAATCTTCCCAAAGAAATCCTCTTCCCATTTTTAACAAAAGTGAAATTTAAGTAAGTATTTCCCAAGTTCTTTTATTATCTGAGAAAGTTTGTGTGATGTCAGCATACAGCAACACCCCGACACTTGCCAGCTCACTCCAGCAACCAAACTTTTGTTTTTCTTATTCCAGCAGACTGAGCCCCATTCTGTTGCCTTTGGTCTTATGCTGAACACCTTTTAGTTTTCTAATTGAAGTGCAGGTTGTTTATCTGAAGAAGCTCTAGGATAATATCTCAATATGTCCCATAAGAATGGCCCCAGGTATGCCTTCTGTAGCTTTTAATTTTCTTCTATAGATACACCATTTCCTAAATACTTAAAAAGCTGACACAATGATTAAAATATAATTCTGAATGCTTCATTTATGTATTGATATTTAATTTAATCATAAATAATTTGCTTCTTTCTCAGTTTCCTTTTCCTGCATCTCATCATAACATCTGCAGACAAGAAAAGGAACAATATTAAATTGACTGTTTTCCCAAAGCTTTTCATGTTCTTGGGTGCTACTCAATGTTGAAATGTTCCTTGGCAGTATTCATATTTTCTTTTTCAAGTCTGCATTTTGTGCACCAAAAACCCCTAGCCAATACCCCTCTATTTCTGCAGCAGAAATGTATGGCAAGTGAATCATCTCCAAGGATTCATGGTATGTACTCATCCTTACATATGTTCCGTGCGTTTGCCTGTTCAGCAACCTTGCTTTGCACATTGTTTTGAGGGACTAAAGATCAGCAGTTGAAAATCAAATTCCTGGGTCTGAACAGAGATCGAATTTCTCATGTTTAATTCTTTAGAGATGAGCACATGCAAGTCCCTCACCCTCAAGAGACTAGAATTCCTGCCATGTGTTTGAGATGGGTACTGACTGACTCTAAACACAGCACCCTCAGTTTTGTCTTCTGTCATCAGGAGATGATTCTGTTTTCTGTTTCAGTTTTGTAATCCTGGTGTTTGTTTTTTGTTTTTTCCCCCCTCATCAGTGAATGTTGTATGAATAGAAATTTAAGTCATCCTCTTTCCTGTACTCAAAGTTTGAAAGAATTTCTGCTTTTATTGATGAAATTCAGCTAACCTATGGTAGTGAAAATAATGTACATTGTGTATGGTCTCTGTGCCTGGTGTTGGTGGGTGTTTGATAATTTATTTTCCTCATGTTCCGATGCTTGGGACCTCTCTTTCCTCTCTAGACAGTTTAGCTGAAATGCATCTTGTTGTCAGCATTAAGACATCACTGGTAGTTGTCTGTGGAGCAATTATAGAGTACCGTGGAGAAGTGTGGCAACACAGATAATCAGACTAGCAAGGTTATAATCTGTTCCTTGTACTCATGGTTACAAGTCAGAGTGGCAGAGGCGAACATTAGGGCTAATGCATAGGGCACATACAGTTATAAACGCATGAAGATATGAAAGCACTTCAACATCATCTAGTAAATGGAAAGTGCTGCTATTTTTTTCAGGTTCATACCTAATTGTTTTAGCCTTCAGTGTGAATAGCCATGTTGCTGAATCAGCAGTGACAGGGCTGGATCCAGGCTGCCTGAGACTGTTTTAGGGGAATTATGACACAAAATGCATGTGTATTTTTTAATTAAAGACAAGCGAGCATATGCAGAAAGAATTTCTGCCAAAATATACTAAATTCTCAGTAGAGAAGCCCTGAGAAGCAGTACAGTTCTGCTTTACTACTGTTGTTAAGACATGGATAAGTATTTTTAAGGCGGGATATGCCTGTTAGAAGTATTTTGAGAAATACGTGTTTGTGTGAGGAAAGAACAGGAAGATTTTTCCTGTTCATAGATTGGCTTTATAATGGAATTTAGTGTTAGGTTGATTTTCAAAATCGTGAGTCTTTAGAGCTCCTCCTAAGACTTGTATGACTGATATTCAATTTTCATTAAAAAGTAATTTTTTTAATGTGTGTTCTAGCTCTTACAAACAAGTCAGTTTTGCTTTTAATGAAATTTCATTGTAGTTCTCATTGTTTGCTGTGAATAAAATACAAAGTTTAGCTTTTGTATACAGTAAGGAAATGTTTTCATTTGATAGGCATATCCTAAATGACAATGTATATTTGAAGTAAATTAAGAAAACATAGTTAAGTTCCCTAGGAATGGCATTCCTAAAGCCCTAATACATTACTTCTATTAAAAAGTGGGGAAAAAAAAACAACTCTTCCTCTCCTTCTGCAATTACTGTCAGCTTTGGGGTCTTCTGAGTTTATGCAGAACACTGTAAATGCTGTTGCACTGAAATTTGTCCTTATATTTCATAAGCAGTATGATCAGACACAGCATTTCTCAGTAGGGGAGAGCACATATCCTGTTGCTTTGTTGTAGAAATTGGAGGACAGACCAATGTACAGCCTATAGGGAAATAAGTACACCTTTCAGAAGTGAGTAAATTTTGACTTTTGAGGTCCAAATGTAAGCACATTCAAGCACAGACCTTGTGTTTTTTTTTTCTTCAAGCATATGCAGTCAAATTGTAGATATAATATTAGTGTAATAAAAAGCAATTTTTAATATTAAACTTACTTGGAAAAATTGAAATATTGTACTGCTTCCACACTCTTCTGTTTTTTAATACATTCAGCTATTTACATGCATGCATTTAATGATAAAAATGCAGGGTGAATTCTGTGCTCTCCATTTGTGGGTGCTGTTTTCAACTTTTTTGCTGTAAATCTAATAGTAGTAAGCCAAATACAGCCGTCCTTATTAGCAACACCACCAGCAGTTCTGCACAAACTGTGATTATTGTGTACCCGTGAAGAAAGCAGGGAGTGTCGAGCATTGCCATGCTGGGTGAGAGGCATTCCAGGATCTGAATGACTTGTTTGTTCTTGCATTAGGGTGACTGCACACCCACCTAAAGCAGTGATAGTATGACTCTCCATCTGTGCCATTAGATGAAGTGGCATTATTTAACACTTTGGCATTAGTTAACTTTATATGTTGCCCAATTGATGCATTGATGTCCAAGTATTTCCAAGATGCTTCGGCATGCTCGTTCTTGTGAAGACCATCTGCATGAATGTTTCAGTCTATATAGACAAAATGCCAAAGTGCTAGAGTGTTCTAGTTAGTCATACAAGACTCTTGCAGGGATTTAAAATTGCTGTATACAAACTCATGTCACTTTACTCTGTCAGCAGGCTTGGTAAGTCTGGCTGACTGGTAATGCTTTCTGGAATTTGAAACAGAGTAAGGATCTTTGTGTGCCAAACATTTGCAAAAGGATCATGAAGAGCCAGTTCAACTGCTTGAACCCCTAACAGAGTCTGAGGGGGAAGATACGAGCTTGTGCATATTGCTGATGTGTGTCACTATGTTCTATACGCTGCATTTGAATAGTGGTTTTCAGAGAATGAAAAAAAAAATAAATTGAACAATGTCAATCTTTTTCTGTGCTGTGAAAATGAGTAAGATTTGAATGATATTTTACTGGGCTGTCTTACTTTGCATGAGTGTCAGCTTCTCAAGACTTTTCATTTTAGTCATCTCCTATGTTCCTTCCTTAAGGAGAGGACTGTAATTGCAGGTAGCAGTATGATTGCCTTGCATGTGCCTGAAACGGGCTGGTTTAAATGTGGTAGGCATGTATCAGTGTTATTACACAGCAGCATGTATCGAAATACCCTTTGAAATAAGGGCTAGTATTGCTTAGTGTTTACAGCAACAGCATTGAATTGCTTCTCTGATGGATTATAGTTCTTGTCTTTTACTCGCCTCATCTAACTGTTGCTAATGTTGCCTTGAAATAGGGGAGGATAGACCAGCTAGTGTTTGATGTCCCTTCTAGTCTTTTCTACCCTTGTGGAATTGTAGGGGACATGGAGGGTGAAGGAGGAATCCAGCAACCTGCCATATAAGCTCTCTTATAAACTGGTCTGATTTTTCTGAAGCTTCAGTAATATTTACTTGCATTGAAGCACCCAGTTCTGCCCCCTCTCAGCTCTGGAGATTCTCCCACTCCTGTTTAAGTGCTTGATCTAGTTTGTTTGGAGATAAATCAATGTGAAAGAACAGGTCTTTACATGTGCACAAGGAATCTTCAGAAGCTATTGCAGCTTTTTTCTTGCTGTCCTTTTAGCCGTGGGTTGAATGTTCATTTCTAGTCTTTCCCCATGGGGAAGGTTGACAGTTGCTCTTTGTGTTTAATAGAATTCTTCTGAATTTATCCTGCTGTAGGAATCTGAGATTTGAGAACTAACTGTGGTCTTCTCTTCCTATAAATAATAAAAGAATTCATATGAGTATTTTATTAAGCTGAGGGACAGTAAGAGTAAACACATTATATAAAATCTGAATTTTTATACACTATAAGGGTGGGGGATAATTCCTAAATAATTTATGTTAAAGGTTATCATAGTAAGATAGGTAAAAGTAGAAAGAGAAATCAATCTGCTGGATTAGATAATAATGGAGTCTAGCTGTTGGACTTCTGTCAGTCTGTCATAGCAGGTGTTTTGATAACATAATATTGTTCAACAACTATTTGTTCAACATGGCACATAATGTGTGAACAAATGTGTGGCTGATAATTACCAGTCCCTGCTAGGGAGGGGGAGCAGTGGCACAAACCCACCAAATCTATGTTGAAAGGACTTGGGGCATTCCCTGCATGGTGATACTTTATTTAGGTCATCAGATAATAGATTTTTATTTTTTTTTTTAGTATTGACAAGTACAAAATAATACAATGCCAGATCCTTGGGGAAAATATTTGGTCTCGCAGTAAGTCTGTAGGAGAATTGCTGAATTGCCCAAAGCAAAGATTAGCAGGAGGTGCATGGCATTCCATTAGCCTTAAGGGCAGTGCTGTAGAGAGAGGCTGTTTTCACTGATCCTGTGGCTGTTCCTGATGCTTATCTCATGGCAGTTACTTCTGCTCCTTCTTAAAAGTAAAACCTAATTTAGCCTGACACAAGTCAGTAAGCAGTCCATTAAATAAAAATAATAATTAAAAAAAAAAAAATCCTGTTTTGCTAAGCATTTCTTTGTATAGAGTGCCAAGTAAAGGACCATCCTTAATAATGTGTTGTCTGCATGAGGTCTGGATAAATCTGTGACTTATATGGGGATTTTGGAGTACTCTGCACTATAGCTGAGCATATCCAATGACAGCGATCTTTCCAGTCCATATTTGGACTTACATATGTATGTCCAACATAAAAATAGGATTTTGGATGATTAGAATATTAGGAACATCATCGAAGTCTTGAAGGGATTCTTCCCAGTGAAGTCCTGCCTGCAAACCTGCTTTCCTAAGGTGTCACTAATGCCTGTATAATTGCCCAGTGATCCAGGTAGGGTACCAGTACAGTTGAAAACAATTCCATCCAGGAAAAAAAAAAAAGTGGATGGACAGCCTCTGTCACTCAGAAACTGAACTTAAACCAATTTGACCCTCTGATAAAACCACACTTGAAGTCTGAACCAATAAATGATAGTACCAATGCTGCTTAAAAAACAAACAAAACCAGCAAATCTAGAACAACTAACTACTTTTCTACACACTCTTGCATTACACTCATGCAATAGTTGTTGTCTAAGAGTGAAACCTGGATCTTGTTGAAATCTGTTGTACTTCTGCCATTAAGTTCCACAGTAATTTAACCTTACATAGTTGATGCAACTATGGTAAATGCTGTTGGGTCTGTAACCTGGTTCCATAGATGTTACAATATGCAATTTAGAATACAGAGTTTGCAATACCATTTCACAATTCTTGGTAACATGTCAAATGATGTAGAAAGAGTCTGAAGAGCTAACCCAAACCAACAGATTTTGTTGCTGCTCTTGGCCATCATTTCCCGTTTTTGTCCTATTCACAGTGCAAATCTAGGTTGCTAGAGAGAACGATAAAATGATTCTTGAAAGTAACTTGCAGCTTTTGGAAGAGCACTTGTTATGGGGGATTGTGTTGGGAGGTTGGAGAGCAGAACCTCACCACTTGATGGCTGTATAATGTGAGTATTTACTGAGTGGGACAGGTACTGTGGATGGATTCTTCTCCAGTTGAGTTCAGACTGATGCCACAAACCCAAGGAAACAGGATACTGAAGTTAGCAGCAGTTACTAACAAAGTTGTCTATTCCTCCTTTGTCTTTCGAGCTCACAATGAGTTAATCTAGTCACTTGAAGCAAGGCAGATAGAGTCAAGATCTCTTCTCTCTGAGCAGTGCTTTTGGCTGGCCTTTAGCCTGTGACAAACCTGTACCTCTACAAGGTGTATGTTTAGATAATAATAGCATTATATTATTAGTGGCATGCATAAAAACTATAAGTAAGCATTCATTTAGACAAAACCTTAACCTTAATCTTGGCCCCTTATTAATGGCACTATTCATTTGGTTGAGACAAGAATGCTTGCTGAACTTAATTAGCTAGTTTTAAATTCTAACTACTGTGTCCCTGTTTCTCAAATAAAACACCACAAAAGAGGAATCATGTTAGTGTACAGATAGCTGGTGAATAGGAATCTTGATATAAACAGAGTTTGTCTGGGGATATTTCCTTACTGTCATCAGGATCTCAGTCAGTCTTTGCTACAAGCACTTTTTTCCTTAAGAAATATATTCTGAAAAGCAAACAAAATGCTCTTCTGTATGAAAGTGTTAGTCAGCATATAGCTCTGAGAGGCTGCCATAAAGAGTCATATTGGTTGAGTTTAATAGTTCATGCATTGTAAACGCTGAAATTGGATATGTCACTGAGAGCTGCTCTTTGGCAGTTTTAGCTTGCATGACCGGCATTTACTCAGCAGATCACTATACGTCCTGCTGATCTTCCCCTGGCAGCACTCAAGCAACATCTTTATAAAGGATACATTTTTTCCCTTATTTTTGTGGCTGTTCCTCAGCCCCCCCCTTCCCCCCATGTATTAGGTATTAACATGCTTTCCTTGGAAACTGGAGCATGCATTTCATTTCTTGCTGCTTATTTCCTTCTTCAGCAAATTTATTTTAGTGCCAGTGCAAGGGAATGCTATCATGTGCTGTTCAATAGTGTAATATTCCAATGGGTAATGTGCTTGAAGCTGCCATATTGTGCATTGGCAAAAACAGTAAAGGGTATAAAAGATCTTATGTTTTTGAGAGAGAATTCTGCCTTCGAGGCACTCTGTATTCTGTAGCTGCCCTGCTCTATCAAGAGGAGCTTAGCAGCAAAAATGTAATCTTAACACTGAGTTGCCACCAGAGAAGGCAGCAGCTTTCTGATTTTTTGAACTGGCGTAATCTGAGGTGCAGCTCAGGCTGCGAGGAATTGCTTGCCGCTAACACACATCGTTCACAAATTCCAGCCTCTTCTGTGAAGTTACAAGGGGGTCTATAGTGATGATGGCATGAAAAGTGTGTGGGATGTTTTCTTTGGCATAATATGGGCTTTTCAAGTGTACATTTACTTTGTAAACCTGCTTTCAAATCATCCAGTACTTGTCATTACTAAAAAATACATTCATAAACAGTTTATCTTGAGAGAAATTTCTTTTTTTAATGTACCAAGAGGTAAGAAGTGCCTGGTGTTAGAGACGTGACACCACAACTAATTTTTTAGGGTCAAGAAAAGAAGAAAAGAGTTTGAGGAAGCTTTTTGCTATAGGATTACTCAACAGTGCTAGCACTTAACTGTTTTGAGCACAGTGAAAGCCATTAAAGGCTTTAGATATTATCAACTTGCTCTTGGCCTGTAATGCCAGTAGCCTTGCTATGAGATGCAGGATAGTAGTCAAAAAGCCAGAATAGAGCCTTAGTTTTCTTCCTGTATGATTAAATATGGACAGCCTAGATTTGCTTTACTGTGATTTATCCAATTTAGTTTCTAGTGTCAGTGAAGTATTATTTGAGTGAGCTTTCAGAGAGCAGCCAGCAATTTGAGGTCAAAACCCAACAAGGATGACCACTGATGAGCTGGTGTCCAATTTGGACCATGAGTTCTGAAGCTGAATCTCCCTGGAGGGGTCACAGGTTGGATTTTTGGGTCTCAGCTTTTTAGAAAACTGTCCACAGTAATACATGTTGGGGATGAAGGGAGGAGGCTGCTTCTGTGGTTAACAGATCTTTCGGTAGAGACAGGCTCATGTGGAAGAGGGAACAGTCTTAGATCATGGTAGATTTGTTTCCCATCCAGCATTGTAAACAAGTTGCCAATGCATGCCTATGCAAATCAAAGTTTAAGTATTTTTGCTGTGTCTGGAACAGATGGTGTTGAAGATGTGACAAAAGAACCATTCTTTCCCTTTCAACTCCTCAAAAGAACAATGCCAAAATGTTGCATATGCAAAAAGCCAGCTTGTTGGTTTTCTGCCATAAACTTGAAATGTTAATCAGGTTCTATCAGGTAATACAAGTAAAAGCCAGAATTTCTTATCCCTGCATTTGTACAAGGATTATTCTCATTTAATTGTGTTCAGAAAATCTTTAAGTATTAATGCATGCCAGACTTGATCTTTCTACTGTCAGATGTGCTTATGCTCGTATGCTTAACCAGTGTCCATTATACTGTGAAGTATTTACCACTAACAGACATATTCTCTGACTTTTCTAGGATAAATAATTGTACTGACTGAAACATTGCTCTTTCCAGTCAGATTAGTGTCCTGTCTCTGAAATAGGGGGTTGAATTTTGACACTGGCTACATAACTGCAGATCATACTACCTGTGTGGGCTCCTGATTTATGGATTGACATAGCTCTCAAGTGTCAGAATTTTATTTCATGTGGCTTTTGATATGCAAGCTGATACAGGATGCTGAGCTCTGAGCTAGCAACACAGCAAAGCTTTCAATAAGCTACTGGCATGGATCGTCAGTATTTTTGTAAGTCTCGTTTCTTCCAGCAGTAGAAGATTGATGTCTCAGCTTTAATAGTGAAATGTATATTACATATGGAATTTCTTACTCAGCAATATTACTTTTGAACATTGGGTCCACCTGTTTAGGTTTTTTCTATGCTGTGTTTGGACACATTGAATTTGGATGGATGATTTGATTAGCATATTAGTGCTAGTGTTGCATAGAGATGTAGCTCTGTTCTCAAAAGCCAAATCTTTGCTACTGGTTAAATACTCAAAGATGTTGCAATGTTCATAAAGCCATAAAATAAATTACATTAAAAAATATAATAGCATGCAGAAAAAGATCCAGTTACTTGGACTGTTTAAATAGATCATTAGCGGAAGGAAAATGCAATACTGGAAGCTTCTTTTACCAACTCACATTTTAAGTGGAAGTATGGTCCTACAGAGCTTCTTGATTTGGAAATAAATTTACAGGAGTAATTGGCATATATGTGCATATAAATAGTAATAAATACATTTAAGTGGCTGTCTTCCAGCCTATATTTAGCAGTGGAGCAAGCGCAGAATGCTCTTCTTCTGTCCTTTATTTCCTTTGAAAGAGTGCTTTGCACGACAAGTTCCTCTCTGTAGATTGTTCTGTTAACTTCCTCCCATCTGCATCTCCATTTAGCCCTAGGCTGTGGAAAATGAGACAGTTTTTGAATGAATAATGCTTATGTGATGACCTTTTTTATATGATTAAAGAAAGTGTGGGATGATATTTTGGTACCCTTCTTTTTTTATCGCCTCCACTAATGATGTTGTATAGACTGTAGGCATTTCTAGGGAAGAAAGAAAGATTAATACAGTTCCTATTTGACCATGTTCATTGGTAGGAATTGGTTTCTGTTTTGTCTTTGTGCACTTGGGCCCAAGATTTTTTTTCTTCTTAAGATAACTGATACTTGCCTTAATATTGATTCAGTCTGAGGAAAAACATTACCTGTCCTTCTGCTAGATTAAAAGAATCCTGTCATTTGAGCATGTGGGAAGAAATGGAGCAAATCTGGTTAACATAAAAATCTTAAAGTTTTAGGAGCTTAATAGCCCTTAATTTAGTATTAGCTTATGATGAATAGCAGTGGTATTTTGCTGCTGAACTCAAATCTGCTATTAATACTATACGCACCATGTACAGAAACTACCTTTCCGTAACCTAGGCTGTGAAGATCTCTGTTGATGGGCGTTGCGGGTGTCATTTAACACAAAGAAATGAACATTTTCTTCAAAACTACATATAGCTTATGTTTGCCCTTTCAGCTATTTAGACAACTAATAATATGAAAATTAGCTGTTTAATATAACAGGCTTTCCAAGGTTTTAATTATTCAAAAGATAATAAAGGAAAGCATCAGAAAATAGTGTTAAACAATAGATCAACTTCACACCACTGAAACCCTATGGAGCTACTTTGAAGTTGATGAACTTCATTGTTCCACCCTTATCTGCCTAAAACAAAAGTAAACAAGGAAAAACATGAACTTCCCTCAAAGAAAAACTTCCATTGACTCGAATGGAGCTATTGGCATGAGTCAAGCTAACTGTGTAACTTAAAGAATTAACAATTTGTCCTCTCAATTTGTGTGATATCCAGTTAAATGCTGAGAAGGGGATAGGCACATTGGCAGCCAAATCTTTAAAATAGTGAATTAAATATTTTGAAATAGTTGGAAGCATTACAGGTTTTTAAATTTTAAAAACAACAATGTAAGCCCAACACCATCACCTCCCAAAAAAATAACAAAACAAAAGAAAAGACAGAAGGTTGCTCTGTTCCAGGGGGAGAACAATTAGGCTGTTCTGTGACTGGGAGGTGAATGCTACCTTTTTTAGCAAAAGTCCTTATTTGCATTTGATAGATGCAAAGGAATACAGAATGTAATTTAAGATATTTATCAAGGCTTAATAAACTAAATCCTAAATTAGGATTAGTGGGAAGTAAGCAAAGGCTTCAAATCCTTTAGCTATTCTGATGAAATCCTAGATTTGTTCCCTTCCTGTTTGAACTATTGGGCTTGACTTACAGAGGTGAGAGGAGTCCTGCATTTTGATAGCACCCTGGTTGATGGTTGGGCAGGGTGGAATAGATAAAATTTAGTGTGATCTTCACCCTCACTTCAGCAAACCAAAGCAAAACAGGTAATTTTATTATTCCAACAGTGACATAGCTCAGTGATTGTTCTGAAATTGCTTGTGGTAACAGTCATAATGTGTGAGTCTGTAGCTGTTGACAAAGACAGATCCCAATGTGCCTGTGGACCACTATTATGGTAATGGGATCTGGTGGCAGCTGCTGATTCCTGGCCCAGTTTGGTGCACAGGTCAGGGTAGGATGGTGGGTGCTCTCTTTAACTGGCATTTTGTGCAGTGAGCTCTCACAGGACAGCTTTAACTGAAGGGGCAGCAGCACAAAGCATGTAACAGGAATTAAAATTTACCTGGTGCATTGAGAGGAGCTTGAACTTCAATTTAGGGGGTGAGAGGCAGTGACAAACTGTCATTACATTTTAATGAGCAGAAATGGCCGGGCACACCACTTTGTTCATCAGGTTTGTATCTAGCCTTTTTTTTAATATATATATATATCTATATATATACCTACTTCTTTCCCATTCTTTAAGATTTGTAGGCACACAGATACTTTCAGAATTATGGCTCTGCTGTGAGTGTACTTTCTGACAGCTGTGCCAGGTAATTGGTAAGGTCAGTGATATGGTGACTTCAGTCTTCTAAGGAAATTAATTTACAGTGATCTTTAAAAACAAACAAGCAGTCCTGTCTGTGTGAAATGAGTAGGTCTTGGTTCAGTTGCTGGTAAAGAAATGTCAAGAAATGAAAGCATTACATATCCAATAATGTAGTTTGTATTTTTCTGCATTAGCAGAGAGACTGTGAATTAACTTGGGCATTTAGCAGAATAATAAATGGGATTAGTTTTATTTATTTATTCATTCTCTAAAGACATTTCATTCAGAGTAGGTACAGGTATACTGACAGTACCATGAAAAAGCTTTGGTGATATGTCAGCAAGGTTCAGATGTGACTTGCTATGTGTATTGAATGTCTGACACTAGCAAAGTCTTGGAGCAAAGCCTCCTTGAGCTATGTATTTCTCTTGAGAGCAATGGAATACATTTGATTGCTGAAGGTAACTGAAGTCTTTTAACTCTTTCTCCAATATGCTGTGGTGAAATAATTCAGTGCGAATTGGGGGGTCAGGGGGAAGAGGGAGGAGGGAGAGAGACATTCTGGCCAAATAAAGTAACAAATAATATTAGTCACAGAGGGACTGAACAGAAAATAACTTTGATACATTGATAATAAAGTGAGTTTCTCATGCCATTCTTATCAACTTTAGATAAAACCTCATAGGTCTGTATTTTAAAACCAACTAAGGAATAAATCTAAATCTGGACAAGTGTGTATGTAGTCATATATTTGTCTTGTGTCATCTAACAATTGATGCAATTGAAATGTATACTCTTGGACCTTTTTACAGCATGTCAAGCAAGCTATTAAAATGCACTTCAGTTTATAAATATCTTCATAATTACGTTTCTCATCTCCCACTTTTACGAAATACAATAGGCTAAGACTTTATTTTTTAAAATATAACACCATGTAGTATGATTTGGAAAGTCCTGAAATGAGTATTCTCAATCTCTTTCAATGTTTACTACATAGTCTTCTTTTTATAATTCCCAGCTTTCATCTGGCAACAAGTAAAAGCCTGTTCTGGGCTTCTCAACACATTTCCCACTGGGCCTCCACTGCACCTGCCGTGCTGCCATCAGCCATTAATGTTCAGATGAAGCCATTAATGTTCAGATGAAGCCAGCAGCCTGTTAGGAGATGCCTGAGACATTCAAGAGTGCAGATGGTGTGTTCTGTCTGCTTCTACCTGTAACATCTGGCAGCAGTCAGATGTGAGAAAGCCCAAATGAGAAGGAGGGAGAGATTTTTTTAAGTTAAATTGAACAAATAATTTCTCGGAGAAGTTATTGCAGATTGCTCTAGATCATAAAGAAAAAAAACAAACATGAACTAGGGACACGATTAGTTTGCTTGGTTGAATTAATTGAATGAATGTATATATTGTGTGGACTTACAGAAGTTCTCAAAAATAGAATTGGAAAAATAAAGTTGGTTTACAGCTTAACAGATTCATGCAGTAGTGTCTAGGGAGTTTTCTCCTTAACCATCCCCAAGAATCTATGAAACTATGTATTGGCAGATGGCTTTGAACTTTCCTTTCTGCACTGCTATGAGTTTTGCCACTGGTCTCAATGCAATTTTAAATAGTTTCTAATTGTGTTTGGGATTGTGTAGGTAAGATTAGAATACCATTTCTTTTTTCCTGCTAAATGACCTTGGTTTTGTTATGAAGAGCCTGACAAAAGGGTAACTTTGCCATTTGATCACACACCCAAGAATAGTGAAACTTTTTTTTCTTTCTAAATCAAATGGTTTTTTTCATACCTTATCTTTTAAAAATCAGAAGTGTGGTAAAATGTGATGTACTGTCCTTCTCAAAGTTTGTACAGTCTAATAAACACAGCATGGTAAATACTAAGTGCTTATATACAAAGGTAGAATTTGTGCCTTAGAGAACCAATAACTTGCATTATTCTTATCTTCTGGGTTTTGCGTGGAAGCAATTTTGAAGTCTTGATTTTGTCAATGAGTTGTTATTACTAGCAATGCAAATGGCTAAACACTGAAGGAAAAAACTAAACAAAAAAACCCCAACCAAACAAAAAAAACCACAAAACAACAAAAAAACATCCCAAAACAACAAACCAAAACCCAAACCCAACCCTACGGCAGAGGAGGAAGAAGGTGAGGGATTTGGTTTCCAAGATCGACTGGATGTCAGTATGCTTGTGGGAGTTGGTGAGTGATGGCTTCTGTATCACTGGTTTGCCTTTCCCTTCTGTCCCTTTCCTTCAGTTATTAAACTGTCTTGTCTTAATCCATGAGTTCTGTTGCTTTTGTTCTTCCTGTTTTCACCTGGCTTCCCACTGGGACTAATAGGAGGGGGCAGTTTGCTCTGAGCACAGCATGGGTTAGAGAAGAATGTCCCTTTGGCCAGTTCAGGTCACCTCTGCTGGCTGTGTTCTCTCCCAGCTTCTTTCTCACCAGCTTCTTGATGGTGGGTGGGTGTGAAAGCCTTGGTGCTGTGTCAGCACTGTTCAGCAATATCCACAACACTGTTGTGTTATCAACACTTTCAGACACAAGCCCAAAACATAACACTGTATGGGCTACTGTGAAGAAAGTTAACTCCATTCCAGCCAGGTAGAAACTCTATTTAAATTAATTATAAAGAAACAAGTTTCCTATAGGCTAATATGGAGATTTTTTTTTCCTCTTATGTAGACTAAATACACCAGAAAGTGCTGAGTTGTAGAGGAGAGATGAATAAGATTACAGTACAATGGAGATGATAAAGCTTAAAAAAAATTTAAAAAAAATGGCATTTTATAAAACACAGGAGAATTAATAAATTTGAAAAATAGATCATGTCAGTCAATCTTGAGAGTCTCTGGCCTCTGAAAGGAGGAGAAGCAGAATAATATGGCTTCTTACCTACAACTATTTCTGACAGTGCTAATGAGTGTGGAACAAAAAGTGAGAAGGACTCCTTGATTTCTGCTATCAAAACCAGATCGTGGGCAAAGACCTCATCTTGTCACTCACAAAGGCCCCTTGCTTTCAGAATAAAGAATATGCACTTCATAACTCTCATTTTTGTCAGGATTTGTGCAGAAGGGTCTCGATAACACCAACATGAAATGTAGCAGCATCAATTACCTTTGAGCTTTGAAAGTATATTTTGTGTTAGCATCTATATTACCAAGTTAGGACAAAAACTGCTTGAAACTCAAATGTCCATTTTTTTTGTTTGTTTGTTTTTGTAGTTAAGCTGCTAAAACTCTTTCTGAGGATGAAAAGCCAACAGGTAATTCTTCAGCTCTGTGGTATGAGATGTGTGTTTTTAATTAAAGCTTTGGTAATAAAAATGCATCAGCATTCTGTGCCTTTTGCATCTGTCCTGGGTTCAACTGCCACAGCGTCTTTAGTGGTTGTCTTCATTCTCATTTGAGCTGTGATTTACTAGCTTTTACATGTACTGTTTAGAGTTAAGAACCAGACTACATTTAGAAACAATGGCAGGCTATCACCTACAGCAAAACATGCAGACAGCTTGAAGTTTGAACTGCTGACCTGTTTACAGACCTCATTTTTCCTCCGTTCTCTTATTGACAAGCTCTAAAAATGCCTGTTATAACCTTACAGCTGCTAAAAGGGGAAAATGAAAGTGTAAAGTAGGATGCTGGACCTCTTTCTGTCTGTATAGCTGAATAGACTCAACTATTGTCGGTTAGGTAGATGCTAGTGCTATTAAACTTACAGACCTGATGTTTCTCATCCAAGTCAAGTGTTTATCATTGCTCTGAGTAAAGAAGTTTGACAGGCACCAATTAAAACTGATAGAGTAAGACACCAAGTAGGTTTTTGGAAAGGAGAAACAAAGAAAAAACAATGAAACAGTCATGGTGGTGACTTTAGCTTTTTTTTTTTTTTTTTGTATTGCATCTATTTCATAAGCCATAGCCTCACTAAGCCATGAATGGTGCCGTTAACTGATAAGTGATCCCTTATGTGTAAGACGTTTCCTCCCTGTTTCCTCAGCATTCTCACAGTAACTAGGATGGGGGTTAGAAGGAAAGGGCAGTTGCCCAGATGTGCTGGTTGTGTTCAAGTGCCTGCTCACACTATTTACTGCTTACTGTCATAAAGGGAAGTCATAGCAAAAGGAATGAAGTCTTGTCATGTATGCTTAGCAGAGGACAACCTGTAAATGGTTTTTAGCAGCACAGGAGGAGTAGCTTACAGGCTGCCTGCTGACAGTTGGGGTACCTGTGTGCTGGAGGAGGTTGGGTGACCTCTCCATGCAGTCAGTCTCAGTGTAGTTTTGTCAGGACAGGTCAGTGAAACACATATTCTTGGAACTGGGTTAGAGATACTTGGTGGTGCTGGGGTGTGACTTTCCGGGCATAGTTTGAGTAGTCACAGCCAACTATAGATATCCATGCCGGGCTGCAGTCTGATCATGCCTTACCATTTTGAAAGTTTGAAATGTGTTGTTTCAGCATGGGAGCTATCGCCCCATCAAAGATGAGTCTTCTAGAAATGGCTATCATGTAAAATGTGCGCATCTGCCACATGCAGACAAAATGGTTAGAGTTCCCTTATATATTAGATTTTAAACCAAATATTTTCTTATTTAGTTGTTGGAGTTTTTTTTCTCCTCATGAATTGTGGTGATTTTCTTTTATTTCATTTTTTTTTAAATGAGAAACAGCAATATAATTTGGTTGTGTAGAAAAATACAATATCTGCCAAAAGGACTGATCACTTTTGGCCTGTGAATCCTCTGGCAAGTATTTTGCAGCATGTTTAGGAGTATTTTTGAAGATATAAATAGATCATCACAATCTGTGCCAATTAGCAGATAGGAAGGAATAACAATCAGTTCTATATACTGGTTATGTAGTAAAGGTGGATTTTAAAACCAAAGGGAACAGAAGATTTCCCTTTGCAGGATATGGTTCAGTCCCACTATGATGAGATGCAGGAAACAGTGAAGCTCATCTGGGGACTACAGTTTAATAATGTGTTGTAGTTTAACCCCAGCCAGCAACTGAGCCCTACACAGCCACTTGCTCCCTTCTCCCTGGTGTAATGGGGGAGAGAACTGGAAGAATAAAAATGTGAAAATTCATGGGATGAAATTTAAAGACAGTTTAACAGGCAAAACAAAAGCTGCTCCCATAAGCACAGCAATCAAGGTATTCCTTCACCACTCCCCATAGGCAGGCAGGTGCTCAGCCATCCCCAGCTTGGGAAGTACAAATTCCACCAGTGAGAATGTCCCCTCTTTTCTTCCTCTTTCCCCTAGTTCATAGGGGAAATGAACACAATGATGTTCTGTAGTGTGGATTATCCCTTGGATCAGTTGGGGTCAGCTGTTCCAGCTGTGTCCGCTCCCAGCTCCTTGTTGCATTGGTGTGGTAGGGTGAGGAGCAGAAAAGGCCTTGACTCTCTGTGAGTACCATGCAGCAGCAGTGAAAACGTCCCTGTGTTATCAATGCTGTTCCCAGAATACAAAATACGGCTCTATACCAGCTGCTGTGGAGAAAATTAACTCCACCCCAGCCAAAACAAGTGTAAGATGTCATCTTCCCCATGGTTATTTGTTATGTAAAATAATGCCTTGACTCTGAAGGGCAGACATAGCTTATTATTTCTGTTGTGAAACTGATTATCAATATGGTGCTTTTTAAAGAAGCATACTGTTTGTAGTAGAGTACTGTTTATTGTTTTATGTTTCATCATGTTAGGTTTACAATGCCACCTGTGAAGGGCTAGGGCTGTTTATTTACATGCTGTCACTTAAAGAGAGTGTTCTTCCAGAAAAGTGCTCTCAATGAGTGAAGTTTGAGGGTTATGTATGCCAGACCCATGCAAGCATTTCTTCAGGTGTGTAGCGGAAACGGTAACTCCAACCTCCTGTTTCTGGAGATGAACTTTCCTTAGTGGGCTCTTTTATTTGTAGACCCAAAGAAGGGCTTCTGTTCTTGAAGTCCTGTTTATTGAGCTGCATCAGCTGATTCTGTGCAGTTTTCTTTAAACCTTGCCTTCCTTAATCATGATTCAGGAGTAACAGCATATTTCTATGCAAGTCTATTTCTTGATTAAAAAAAACTTGATTGTACAATAACTTTTTCTTTACAGTTTTAATCTTAAAGAGATGTATTTTTATGTATATGAAATTTTGTGTGTAAAAGTCAGGTTTTTTGATATATATATACAGCTCATGCATACATAGGAAACGAGTATTTTTGGTAAGGAAGCTTTCATCTCAACGGCTCTCCTGCTGAAGGAAATTTTTGTATCATGCAGTAAGGTTGCCAGTTTCATCTGTTATAATAATGTGGCCTTCAACAAGTTTGTAAAAAGCAACATCATAGGCTGTGAACTTATGACTTAGTCATGTAGCACTCAGTTACAGCTATGGGCAAATGGGCAAATATCCAGAGGAAAAATATGCTGCATGTGAAGAGTTTCTGGTAGAACACAGTAAAATGCAAGACTATTCCAGGTAGAGGATTTATCCTCTGCAGTACAGTCATAGCAGATGGGAAATTCAAAAATTGGGTCTATGCTTCTGCTGAGAGGCTTTGTGAGTGAAAGGGCAGAATGTGCCTGTCTCTTGTGCCCTTCCTTACCACTCTTGTTTTCTTGAGGCATAACCAGTTTCAGTGCGTAGTTGATGAAGGATTCATGTCACCTCTGGCACTGGGGAACCGTCCTGCTGTTTGCAATGTGAATATTGCTAACTTTTTTCTTTTACTTTGAGTAGCTTTGTGCAATTTTTAGCAAGATTCTTAATTCCTAAATGTGGTGGTACTCTGAAGGGGCATAAACCAGTACCTTTCTTTATCTCATATTCATCAATATAATGTGATCATGCAGTGAGAAGAAGATGTAGCAGAATTCAAGCTTTGAGCTTACTGCTTCCCCCCCCCCCCCCCCAGTAATGAAATTTGTAATTAGCATGTTCTAGATGCTAAAGAGAATGTGAACATGTTAACAACTCTCCAGATGTCAAAATGATTTTGCAGTTGTCACCGGCTGCTCACATTAGGGAGGTAAAGATGCTTTTTTTACTACTCAGTAAGTTTCTTACTGTCACAAAATAGAGCATAGAAACATTGATGAAGGGCATCATTCAAACCTGCAAACCAGCAGGGGTTTATGCTAAAGGCCATAGCTGTCTACAGCTGTTAAAAGCATCAACTCATGACAATTGGTGCAAATACTGCTTGCTCCCAACAAGTTTGTCTCCAAAAAAAAGTCTTAAGTTATGTATTAGTAGATAACAAAGTAAGCTTTAAAAGAAACAGCTTAATAGTGCTACTAGTCTTCTGAAAGAGGACGTAGCATAAATAATAGCATAAATAATTTTATACTAGGAGTATAAATTCTAATTACCTTACTGGACTTCCCTTAAAGCAAGCAAATCAAGTATTCTGGATGAGCTCAAGATATTTCATATGCTTGAGCAATGTCTTATTAACTCCTAAAAGGTGTTTTGATCTAGAAAATGTAATTAGGAAAAACAAAGTCAAAAAAAGGTGGTTTGTTGTTTTTTTGTTTTTTTTTAGGGTAGAACTTTCTGATTCTTAGAGTATTCTTAGACGTTAGCCAGGAGTGAACTCATGTCTTTAATATAACTGCAGCAAACATAAATGCTGATAAAAGTCTGAGGTAACCTGTGTAGCCAGAAGAGTTACAGATTCATGCGTTAACATTCTGATTTTTTGCAAATCTGGAAAATGAATAGACAGTAGATAAAAAGAAAATATACATTTGGTTTTCATACTGGCAATCAAAATGAGTTCTGTTAGCAGTCATTAACCTTTTCTCAAAATCTGTGGTAACTCTATATCCTGCTGTAATTTTTATTGTGTATCTGGTTTTTTATTCATGGGAGCCTAACAAGTATATTAGTGTTAATTGAGCCTATTTAAGCTCTGCAAAAGGTAGGTAACAGGTTACTTACCTTTAAAAGCTATAACTTACATTAAAAAACAAACAAAAAAATTAATTAAGGAGTTACCACTGAAATAGTAGCAAAAATTTTACTAACTCAGAAGAAAATGCAAAAGAGAAACTTGGAGTAGTTAACAGTTCTCTGTCAGCAGGTATCTCATTCAGTCCCATTAAAGTTGATGCATGCTCATAGAATCATAGAATAGTTAGGGTCATCGTGCACTTTTTTTTCTGAAGAGCATTAACCTGGAGTAAAAAAAATAATAGAACCTCTACTGTTGATCTGCATGTATGTCTGAGGTTGACACATAGTACACAATCACTTCTCAACCATGGCTGGAACTTGGGAAAACATCCTCTAAGTGAAGAAAATTAAGGTTTCTGGTATCCTAAGGCAAAAGTTATTCTTCCCTTTCTTTTTGGCTAAAGTGTTTTCAGGTGAATACAAAGACATATTACTAGAAATGTAAACTGGATAGTTAAAATGCCTGCTATACCAATAGCTTCACTAACTCTAAAAACACCCGCTAATGGTGACAGGAACAGTCTGTAATTGAGAGATAAGTAAGTAGATCTATTTCTGCTGTTATAGCTACAACTGTTAAGAGAGTCTTGTCCCTCAGTGAGCTGGGAGGCAACCTTCTGCACTGCTGGGACAACTAACTGAACATAATTTGCTTTCTGTGTGTGCAATGAAGCCACTTAAATCATCTCTAGTAAAATATTACCTTAAATCCAGTAATGCATGAATTCATCAATTAAGTCCACAGTTAATAATCTCTAATATTCTGAATTTCTATACAGCTGCCAACTGTGTGTGGGTTGATCCAAGTAACATGTTTGACTAAATCGTAGTTATACACCTCTGTTATACAACCTGAATATGGATAACGCTTTAGTAGCTTTCGGTCTGTTCTATTAATTAATCATCTTGCTACTTGAAAACTGGTATCTTCTTAAAACCAAAGGCTTTAATTTCTTCATGTTACAGCCTGTTTACTGAAGCATTGTCATGACAAAATGCATCTGCTAAACTTTCAAATTCTCCTACTATTTTTAAGTGGTCCGTGTTCCTAAGGACAAGAGTAATTTTCTGTTATTGAACTTTTAATCAATTCCATGCAGTGTTCTTAAACATAAATAATTATGACAGTTAGATCAAGGAAGGATTTTATGTAAGATATTTTTATCCTCAATTTTTCTTCATTGATTTTTTTAACTTGCTTCTTGAGCCTTATTCAGGGGTCAATCAATGGGATGGCAGTGGCCTGACTTTTCTGCAGTGGGTAATGTTGCAAGCTCAGAGCTGCCACTTGATGCACCCTAATAATTGGGTAGCATGAGATTGGAGGACTAGCTCTGTATTATCCATTTGCTTGAAGCCAATTTTCATTTGCTTGTCAAAGGTTTGACTGGGCATGTTGCAGAGGGCAGTGTGAGGGCAGAAACTGCTTTAAGTAGAACTAGATGAACTCAATATTCTTTTCATTAAAGGAAGCTGATACAAAATCCTTTAGAAATAAACAAACCCCCCACCAAACCAACTAACCAAACCACCAAAACATTTCAAGGTCTTCTTCCCTGACAACAGAGAAATAGATCCTGGATATCATTGGTTGTTGGAAGGATGCTTCTCTCTCTTCAGAGTCCTTCTTATTCTAGTACTGTTGTTACATACCGCTTTTGTGGAATCACATCTTATTATTTGTTTATCTCCTGAAATGCTGCATGTGGGATGTGCACACTTGTTGTCTAATCCCTGATACCTGGATAATTTCCAAGTGAAAATCTAATTGCTCACTGAGGGATAAAGTATTTTTAATTCAAAGCAGGTTAGTTTAAAATAGAAATGAAATTATTTGCAACATCTGTAATAGATAACATGGGTACTAAAGTGTTCAGACTTTCCTGAAGAAGTAAGGGAGTCATTTCTACACAGAAGTAATATCAGAAAAATTGTTCTCCCTATAACTGCATTCATCTGACCTCTGGGCTTTCCTGATCCCTTCCCCCAGGGCCTGAAGTGCTGGGGTGTATCTCCCAGAGAAAACTCCAGTTTGTAAAATCTCAGCTGCTTCAGGAACTCACTTAAAGTCCTCCTTGGGTTCGGTTTAAACTTTGTCTTCTTCAGAGGCTTTTAGAAAAGTGAGAGATGCTTGAAACCCCTGATAAACAAAGGAGTAGGATACTTCTTTGGAGATGCAGACACTGCTGGATCGGCAGTCGGATCGCGAAGCAGACCTTTTGTCCTCCCTACTTAAGTGACTGTACCCATATTTATGCTGATGAACATACAGGAATGATGGAAGTAGTTAGATGACATCAACAAAATGGGATTGTTACTAGCTCTTGGCTGAGCCCAGATGTAGTTGTGGTCAGTAATCTTGAGGGTACCATGTTTGGAAGAAGGAGAATCAATCCCTAACTTTCCCTGCCTAACGTCAACCAGAAGGCAGTTTTGACTAAGACCTCAGTCAAAAGTAAGTGAAAGATGATTGGCACTGAGTAGCAGCACTGCAGTGTTAATTACTTTAAAAGGTTGTAGAAGAAAGTCTTGCAATGTACTCTTACCTCACTTGTAATTCAGTCAGTGAGTTTTGATAAGGCTCTTTTTTTTTTTTTATTTTCAGCAGGTTAAGAATGTTGCCTGACAAGACTAAATAGAAAAATTGCTAATATCAACAAAGCTGTTCTTTTCTATCATGTCAAAGCCAAATTTCCAGTACTTCCTGGCAAGGACATGAAAGCAAGCAATTATCTATATGAACCATGTGTTTTGGAGTACAGGTGCTATACTGGGAACACTTGAAAAAAATATATTTTTCCACTTATAACTGTTCCTATTCTAGAAATTGCTAGTAAGCTTGTGAAAAATGTCCTTGATCCTCCAGTTCTTAAATAATGCACTCTTCTATCTTAGGTAGAAGTCTATGTTGGAAAAGAATAGGGATGAGTAAGAATTTTGAGGAACAAGTAATTTAATGCTAGCATGGAGGCAAGCTAGAGATTAACAAAGTAGCTATGCTTTTGCTTTGCGTTCTATTTATACTATACATCTCCTTTAACGTAAAGATGTCTGCAAAAATGTAAACTGTTAAAAAATTATTTTAAGGTGGAGATGCACATCCTATGAACTACTTGCAAATAAACTTGAGTTTAATTTATTCTTCAGTATATTAACTTGGTTCTAATCACTAAATTCCACATGGATGAGTTCAAAAGAAGATCATGCATCCCTGCTCCTTCCCTAAATTGTAATTTTTCCTTTGTCTTCTTCAAAACCCGAACTGCTTAGAAACACCCTACTTGACCTTTAAAACTTAGTGTCAGGGGAATCATGATAATTAGATGAAACCATACAATTATTTGTATAAAATGTCTGTATAAACATTGGAAGCCACATATGAGCAGTTTGTGAGAATGATGTCTCTTCACAGGCATGGGATGCTGTTATAAGCTGCATCTTCACTCATAAATTAATAGGGCTATTACTGAAGATGTTTGCTGAATATTATGCCTGTTTTTTAGTGGAAGTTGATTCTAATTTTATTGATGAAGTCTGAAAATAATTAGTTCATGCTTGGGAATAAACCTCTACCCAATAACATATTCATTCCAAGTACTAATAGTCAGCTCTTCTTTCCTTCCTCCTAATATCCAGCCCTATAAGACCATAGTTTTCCTTAGTGATACAGCACTTCTCAAGTAAGGACCAACGTTCATCGTTTGATGAAGAATGATTTCTGTAAAGATAAATATATTGCGTGGCTTACACAGGAGAGCTACACCTACAGAACAGTTTCAAACAGCAACTGTGCTGCATTGTGTTTGGCACATAATAGCTCTGTTATAGCCATTTGAAATGCCAATAAAAAATAACTAACCAACAGACTGTTAATACTTTGGAGCTGGCAGAAGCTTATCAGTGTGTAGGTTGGCATACTAACTGCAACAACATAGAGTAACTAAAGAGCACAGAACAGTTTTCTTTCTGTTAGTATAGAAGTAAACCAATAGAGAAATATTAGTATGCCTAATCCACTAATGCCATGGAAGCCATTTGCTAAGGGGTTTAGAATTTGCTAAATCTCAAATGTGTAACTAGAGGGACCTAGGGGAATGACAGGAGTTAAAGAAGATACAGAAGATTATCAAAGTTAAAAACAGCTTTAAAAGTAAAAGAATAGTTAATGGTTTGGATTAAATACTCATTTTGGTGCTCAGCACAGTGGTTTGTTTAAATACATCAACAGTTTTTTTGGATTTCTTCAGATTAAATGTAAAATGTGTTCCAGGAAGGACTGTCTCCTCCTACAGTCTTAACCTAATCACTTCTGCAGCTTTGAAGGGCTTACCACAGAATATACAATATATTGCTGGGCTTCAGTGATAATACTGATTTTGCTTTGAAAAAATATAACTCTGATAAATTGTACCCTAAGGAATAATTTGAATGAGTAACAAAACAAATTATATTGTCTTAAATTGTCAAAGTTGACCACTGAATTTATGCTTTAGTGTTTGGAGATTTTCTTCAAATCACTTTCAAGGAAAGAATTCTTCCTTGGGTTGATTCATTTTAAATTGTCTCAAAATAGTAAAATAACCCCAACCAACACCCCCCCAAAAAAAAAAATAGCAGACCCACTCCAAATCACTAGTAAGGCAGCTGGGTATCTTCTCTTATTCTGAATTTTCCTTCAGATGGAAGAATCATCTCTTACCATAAATGAGTGTAGGGAAGGTTGTGGAACAGTGTAGTATACTTGTTCTAAGAGAGACCTTTGCAAGTGTGAGTGATAGAAATGAGCCAGGAAGAGTTTCTGCAGCCTCTTGGTACTTCACTAGCTACCCATCCTCATTAAAGCATTTAGGAAATATGTACAGATGGTCGGTTATAATTCTGAGTTGAAACAAGAATGCAAGACAGAAGAAAAACATCAAATGCAACTAAATGTAGTCTCCTGAATGTATAATTTAAAACAGGAGAGTACTGAGCTATGTTCATCCACATTACACTGCCCAGTGACAGACCTGCTAATTAACTAGTTTCATTACTGAAGGCAAAGATCCTCTGGAGTAGACTCAAAAAATCTCCTCTCTGGTAGTAGTGAAGGGTGGGTAAGGATATGGTAGAATGACTGTGTATGCTGCTGAGAGGTGCGGTCATTTCTGTGTTCTCTTAGTAACTGAAAAAAACCCAACAATTTAAGTCTAGGAATTTCATGCACTAGATTTAGGGCAGAATTAAGGAAATTAGTAATAGGGTGTTGTCATTTCCCATGAATTTCTGAGGTTCATGCTAGGCAAGCTCTTAGAAATACTTTATTTAACAGTCTTTCTGAGTTTGAATATTTTATAAAGGAGGGCAGGGAAAGACAAGCTGCAAGTTAAACCAGATGTGATGTAAAGATTGCTTCAAGAACAGAGAGGAAAATGAAAAAATGCATTGTTTTGTGTTGTTCAAGAATTTCTTCTGTCCTCAGTCTCCTCAGCTTTAGCTTCATTGCTATGGCATCTGTTGCAGAACACAAAATCTTGGTGTGTTACTCCAGTTAGAAAGGATTTTCCTATCAGTAGAAGCAGAGCACTGTGTTGCAGGGTAGTCAATGGACAGCTGTTGTCTTGCTGCTCCTCTGGAGATCTTTCCTCCCACCCCAGTGGGGATGGCAGCTGTTTGCAGAATAAGCCTCCACAGAAGGTAACAGAGTCCAATTGTAGTGGTAATTTTGAGATTATTGAGTCATTTTTGAGTCATTAATGTTTTTTTTTTTTTTCAAATTTAATTGTTTAGAAAGAAAATACTGGTTGCCTTTCTTAGGTAGGTTGCTTTTCATATTTATGGCCTCTTTCCTTGCAACAAGTAGCTGGTGGATCATCAAGCACATCCCCCCTGAAACGTGAACTGTTTGGAGTAGGGTTTTGATTGCTTGAGGAAGAAACCTGCCAGATGTTCCAGCTATGATCTTTGGGCTAATGTGGATTTTGCTTGAGCCTGCTTGTCCTTTTTGGTTGAATAGCAGCACACAACAACCTCCCCTGTGCTGGGGTTACAGTCTGTGACTTTTGTACAAATAATTATCAGTTATGTACAGAAAAAAAAATTAAGAAAAGCAAAACACAAAAGCCACCCACTCCCCTCCTCTCCCCCTCCCCGCCCCCCCCCCCCAAAAAAAATATATATAGTTTCAGAATGATGTAGACTAGAAACTAATTTGGTTTTGTAGAGTATGTGAGTAGGGTATTGAAAAATGTCAGAAGTTAAAGACTTGCGTGCAGTAATTAACAATCTTCTTATTTGAATTACATGAACTGAAGTTTCAGGGTTTTCTCCAAACAAAATTTTGACAGAATAGTTTTCCATAGCACTCTCACTGTGTTACTCAAAGGCTGTAAAGTCCCTTACTTGAGTAAATCACTTTCTGTTCACAGATCTGTGCACGGCAGAACATGAACCTGGCTCCTACAAAACCAAAGCCTCCCTCATGCTCATTTATTGAGACATATTAAGTCTGAATAAAAGATTCTGTATTTAGCAATTAGCTGAAAATATTCTGATTACAAAATACTTTTTTTTTTTATGGATGATGTGAGTGGTTTTCTTATGTATGAGTCAGGGGAAGAAACATGTTAGATGCTATAACTGTTGAGAAAATCTGGTTTTAAATTTTTAAAATTAGATATAAATAGATATAATTGAGCGTAAAATACGCTTATGATTGGGTTCATGTTAATGAATCATCAAATAGCAAAATGTTCTGGATCAGGTGTAGCTACATCTGTGTGTATATATATACACAGACTTTAGTGTGTATTTTTGGAACTCATGCTATATATATGAAACCCAGAAAGACTTCTGAAGTATTAAAATATTCTGTCGGTGACAGACTTCCCCTTTCTGGAAAAGCCAATTCTAAGTGTAACCTCACAATAACAGAGAGGTCACCATGGTCTGTAAACTCTGTATTGCAATTCGTGAAGACTATGAGTTGCAAAGCTGCACTCAGGAGTTACTGTCTGCTGTTCTTGGACAAGGCCACTAGCAGCAGAAATAGGGTTATGAAGACACAACACTACCTATGTGATGAATACTGCTGCTCCTCTGGCCTCAGCATGCAGCCTGAAGGACACAGATGGCTTTCAAGTAGCTATAATAAAAGTGTTTGCCACCCCTTCCACAGGATGCTGGCTGGGAGATGAGAAGCTAGGTCAGGATGTGCAGCACAGGATGGATGGAAGGAGTGTAGAATATGAAAACAGTTTGTAACTGCTTCGTTGGGAGCCTGATATGATCATAGAATCATAGAATAGTTAGGGTTGGAAATGACCTTAAGATCATCTAGTTCCAACACCCCTGCCATGGGCAGGGACACCTTGCGCTAAATCATATCACCCAAGGCCTCATCCAACCTAGTCTTGAACACTGCCAGGGATGGAGCATTCACCACCTCCCTGGGCAACCCATTCCAGTGCCTCACCACCCTAACAGGAAAGAATTTTCTTCTTATATCCAATCTAAACTTCCCCTGCTTAAGTTTTAACCCGTTACCCCTTGTCCTATCACTACAGTCCCTAATGAAGAGTCCCTCTCCAGCATCCCTATAGGCCCCCTTCAGATACTGGAAGGCTGCTATGAGGTCTCCACGCAACCTTCTCTTCTCCAGGCTGAACAGCCCCAACTTTCTCAGCCTATCTTCATACGGGAGGTGCTCCAGTCCCCTGATCATCCTTGTGGCCCTCCTCTGGACTTGTTCCAACAGTTCCATGTCCTTTTTATGTTGAGGACACCAGAACTGCACACAATACTCCAGATGAGGTCTCAAAAGAGCAGAGGAGAGGGGCAGGATCACCTCCTTTGACCTGCTGGTCACGCTCCTTTTGATGCAGCCCAGGATACAGTTGGCTTTATGGGCTGCAAGCGCACACAGAAGCCAGCTCATGTTCATTTTCTCATTGACCAGCACCCCCAAGTCCTTCTCCACAGGGCTGCTCTGAATCTCTTCTCTGCCCAACCTGTAGCTGTGCCTGGGATTGCTCCGACCCAGGTGTAGGACCTTGCACTTGGCATGGTTAAACTTCATGAGGTTGGCATCAGCCCACCTCACAAGCATGTCAAGGTCCCTCTGGATGGCATTCCTTCCCTCCAGGGTATCAACTGAACCACGCAGCTTGGTGTCATCGGCAAACTTGCTGAGGGCGCACTCAATCCCACTGTCCATGTCAGCAACAAAGATGTTGAACAAGACCGGTCCCAACACCGATCCCTGAGGGCTGCCACTCGTTACTGGTCTCCAGCCGGACATTGAGCCGTTGACCACAACTCTTTGTGTGCGGCCATCCAGCCAGTTCTTTATCCACTGAGTGGTCCACCTATCAAATTGATGTCGCTCCAATTTAGAGACAAGGATGTCGTGTGGGACTTACACAAGTCCAGGTAGATGACATCAACTGCTCTACCCCTGTCCATCAGTTCCGTAGCCCCATCATAGAAGGCCACCAAATTGGTCAGGCAGGATTTCCCCTTAGTGAAGCCATGCTGGCTGTCACCAAGCACGTTGTTGATTTTCATGTGCCTTAGCATGCCATCCAGGAGAATCTGCTCCAAGATTTTGCCAGGCACAGATGTGAGACTGACTGGTCTGTAGTTCCCCGGGTCATGCTATACTATGCTATACTGATAATAGTATGCAGTTCAGCTGATGTAGGCTGAAGCAGCTCCAGCAAAACCCTGTTCTTTGGTATATTGCCTTTTTTAAAGGAATGCTAAATTCTGGTTCCAGCTTCGTTTTTTTTTCTCAGAGTATGCTGGTTTACAGACCGTATTCTTCATTAGATTGTTACAGTGATGTTCAATTCATTTTGAGTAAAGACTCCAGGTTAAACATTTGAATTAGAGAATTCAGGTGACAAGTAGGAAATATTTGTGCCCAAGAGTTACATTGTGGTGTTAACTCTGAATACAGCAGGCTTAATACTTTCTTCTTCTAAGCAGAGTTCAGGGAAGAAATTACTTCTGAATCATAATTCCACTTCCCCCTCCTCCGTCTAGTCTTAAAGGGCAAGATAAAATTGTAGCTCTGCAAAATGTATCTTTACAGGAACATTTCTAGCCTTTTTTTTTTGTTTATTCCTCTCTCTTTTTAAACATCAGAAATATTCCACTAAAAATACTTTTCATATTCATACTTGGTTACATGAACATTTTTTCTATGTACTTAACTCACCAAAGTGTTTAGAGTGGTAGTGGATGCATCTTGTTTTCGTTTATACCTATTCAGGTGCTGACTATTGTCCTCTTGGTCCTCCTGTTGCTCTCCTGCACTGATCACCTGCCAGGAAATCCCAAAGCACTGCATACCTCTTACCCTGTTAGGAAATACTTTCTGCTCTTTCTGTTCGCCTGGGTGAGTCTTTATAAGCACTATATATCCTGCATGAGCACTCTCTCTTTGATTACCATACCTGTTTCTTACCATCTATGCATGTTTTTCTATTTTCTCTATGATTTGTATCTAGAATGACTTGCTGAATGTGCAAGGTGTGTTTCATCTTCTTTGCCTCAGTAGCACCAGCTAAATCAGTCATACTCTGCGTAATACTTGATGGCTGATGTTTCTCTTGTGTGTGTAAAAATAACACAAAGTTGTCTTAGAAATGTGACTGTTCTCTCTTCCCTGACAATTTATCAGTGCCTGTTAGAAAACACATTGTTTCAGGCTTGTTTTTTTTATTCTGCTTATAAAGAGGAGGAAGAAAGAAATGTTGGCCTTCAAGCTCTTTGAATGAAGTTTTTTATGCAGTAATGTGTTCTCACTCCTGGGGTGTATAGGCTTCCGTTTACCAAACTTCAGTGGATAATGTTCAAAATCATGAGCAATCTGACGTTAATCCTATAGTTCCTTTCAGAAGAGCTCTGTGCTGTTCAGGGAAATAGGCGTTATTACGCTCTCCTGTGTTGGGGCTTTACAGCCACTGCTTTTGAAAGGTCCTCTTCCTTCCAGGGGTGTTGAAAGACTTTCTGCTACAAGCTTATCTCTCTGTGCCTGTTCAAAGGGCAAGGCTGATGTGTTTTAGATATTCACGGGCTACTTGAAGAGTTCAGTCCCTGAGCATCTCCTGAATGGGCACACTACTGCATATGCTACCCTAAGCATGTATATTTATTTGACTTTTGTCATTTTAAGAACACCTAAAATGTCTCAAATAGGATTTCCTATGCTTTATAAATGAACTGTGTGATTCTACAAAGGGAAGCTGGGCCAGATGTGGTTTTGGGAGTGTAATGTGGTTTCTGCTTCTGCATTTCAAGTCTCTTATAAAAGCAAAGGGATGGAGCAGGGAGAAGGGAAACAACACTGGTATTAGCAGCCCTTCAAAAAAGGCTACATTTGCCTAATGTGTTTAGAACTGTCTGTGAAGCAAACATATATAAATTTCAAAGTGCTTCTTTATTTCCAGCTTTGATTACCCTCTGTAGAGACTTGGGTATGTATAAGGACTGGGACAACTGACACCTTATTAAAGCTAACATACAGTTTTTATCAGTAGAAATCTCAAATTAAAACCTGACCTCTGCTCTGCAGTTTTCATTTCATTTACTCTTGAGATTAAGCTGCTATTGAAATTTATTAATCAGAAAGGCATTTGCTTTTTACACATTTTTTAAGTGCATGGCTCCTGCTCTTTGTGCCCAGGGTTCATGTTTCAGAAGGTTACAGTACAGTAGAAAGGTTTTAAAGCAAGTGTTTAATATCTTTGTGATGCTTGAGTAGAACACCAAAGCGTGGTGGCTGAAAGCTGTACAGGAAGGATCAAATACATGTATGGGATTACAGAGCCTGTTGGACCAGACGGCTGCTGAGCAAGGCCCTGACACAGCCTGTCCCATGCCGTTGACTGGTACAGAACCACAGCTTTTCCTTCAGGCTTCATGTAAAGCAAGAGAACAGCAGTGCATCGAGTTTTAATATTAGACATCTGTATGACAATGCTTAAGTAATTTTATTTATTTCTCTGGCCATGCTGTTGCAACATGTATTTTTTTTTCAGGTTAGATGAAATAATGCCAAGTGTCTGGAGTGCAAAAGCAGCATGCTGCCTCTTCCTCAGGCAGATGGGGTGCTTGAGTGCACTTCCTGCAGGTTGTGGGTGCTCCTTTAAGGACAGCTGTGGGGTTGTGTTCTGGGAGATGCTTGTACCCAGATTTTAAGTGAAGATGGGGGTAAAGGGGAAAACCAATGTTTCTGTCTGCTTGTCTCCAAAAATGAGAAGAGCTACAACTGTCTTATTGAGGTGGGTATGTTGTTTCTTTTGTGTTTTGCGTAACTATCTCAAAAGCATTCCTGCTAAGTGTAAAAAGTTTGTTTTGATGCTTGAACAAGTACATTCTAAAGTGCACTGTCAACTGGCTCCTCTGGGACAAAAATCTTAGGCTAACTCTGCAGTTGTGACAACTGCTTCTGTAGATTTAGTCACAAGAACCCTTACCTCAGAAATGTGTATTCTGATGATTTATTTGTAACACAAGGCAAAAGATAGGAAACAGGAGTGATACTTTGCTTGTCATGCAAAGTGTTTAAAAAAAGCAAGGAGACAAAAGAGCTGTCTAGCATTTATTTCACTCCACAGGTTCACATTAGCAGAGACTTGGGAAAGTAATTCAAGAAAGTGTTTGAGCAATGAAGACTGTTACCATAGATGTTCTGGGTTGGGGGGGACACTGAGCTATTGCTGACTTGTTAAGCAGCTTTTACTCTTCAAAAGACAAAGCTGTGTGGAGCCTTTGAGAACAGAATCCTAATGAGGTTCTTACACTTGCACTTTTTTTCCTCCTGTCAATCCCAAACCTTTGTAACATGTTGTGCTCTATTAAGACATTAATTTAGAACATGAAAGATGAATGGGGCAAAGGCAGGGTTCTAGGTGCTCCCTCCAGCTCCCTTATGACCCTGCTGCAGCAGGAGGTCAAGCAGAGGCACTGCCTGCTCTTCAGCTCCTGTCTGTTTCCACTGCTTCCATCTCAGGGAAGGAGGTGTCCAGTGAGTGCTAGACTTGTGAGGGATACTGCTGCTGATCTGTGGATAGAGAAATTCTGGTATGGGTACAACACTGGCAATAAAAACGAATCTGCAAAATACATTCATTTAGTCTACAAAAAACTGACTATGCACATTTATTGCTTGGAGAAATGAGAAATCTGTCATATTTTTGGTAATGTCAATGTATTATTCTGATCATAGAGCTATGATTTTTTTCTGAGTTGCCAATTGTAGTTACAGATTTTTCTATACATCTCAAGTTAGTTGAGGTACCGTAAAGGCCTGAATTCCTTGCACATCTGTTAATATCATCAGGATCTATTGCAGCTGCACAACTGGGAAGCATTGGTAGTATGGGTAAAGATAGGAAGTAGGACATTTAAAGTTATTTTTTTGGGTTTTTTTTTTTTTTTTTTCCTAGGAAAGCAGAGAAAGAATTTCTTAATTTCCTGTGTGTAGTTTCTTTGCTCTGGATGCTCCTGTTATGTGAGGGAAATAAATTAAATCCTCCTGTAGCTTCAAACATTATAGTTTTTCACAATAGATTTAGAGATCCTGCCATCTTCAAATATAAACCAGTGAATTTTGGGATGGACTAAACTGTAAAATAGCTAATAACCGGAAAGAATCTCAAGCTTCCAATATAAATAAGAACAATTTGATCATGTTAGTGAAGCAACTTCAGCAATAGGTGTCTATCGCTCACAGGCAAAGAGAATGCCTGTTCTCACTGAAGTGTCATCAATTATTTCATTGCTCTGTGGTTACAATAACTAAAGAAGCTTTGGTTTTATTTTGGAACATCATCTAGTGAAGTATCACAGTTATATGCCAGCCAGTATACAGAAATTGTACAGAGGAAAACAGACTGACCTGCTACCTTAAGAGCATTACGTAGACAATATTCTTTAGGTTTCTAGGTAAAGCCTCACATAACCCTACCTTAAAAAAAATCAATTTAAGAGGATTCCGCTATATATCTGAAAAGTAACCTGCACTGCAGAATTTAATAGGATTATACTATTGATTCCATCTTTACAGTGCTAGCTAGTATTTGGTACTTGTGAACTGCAGACTACTGTGTGACTGAACAAAAGGGAAGAGGGATTAGTCTGTAAAAGAATAAGCAGCTTTCCGTTAAACTGCCCTGAACCAAACGTATATACCTGTTTTGGTCCCCCTTAGTAAATGCCAAATAGCAGAACACCAGTGGCAGCACCTTCTAAAACCACCTATCTTCTTACAATCATTCTCTCAAGTCTCTGAGAAGAAGTTAATCAAACTTCTTGTGAGCTGATATCTGTTGATGTAATGCAGCTGTTTACAGTTTCTCTGGAAAATTCCACCTGCATGTCTTTAACCAAAAAAAAGCTTCTAAAAACTTGTCTGGAAACCCATGTCATGTACTGATAATAATGGTTCTCCTGGCAATAGAAGGCACTTTCTGCTATTTTTGAACTTAATGGAGTAAATGACCAGCTGGAATAATTTCCATAAAAATGTATTTTTTGGGAAGATAACTCTTCCTAACTGGGAAAATAGTTTTATTTACAAAGTCACTTCCTTACATACCAACACTATGTGTCTTATTAGTACTGTATTAGTGACCATAGTCACTCCTTCATGTCTGCAAAATCAGTTTGTCATCTGGTGTTTGATACACTTCACAATTGCAAGTATTTCTATAGCATGTAATTTGTGAGATTTTGAGAAAATAAACTGTTTCTGACTTTTATATGGGAAAGTAATCTTCTTTTTCTCCTCCTTCCCCTTTTCTCTGCTGAAACCTCTTTTCCTCTGTCTTCACTAGTGAGAGTCTATCAAGCTGTTGCTTCCCCTTAGTTTTAGATGTCTCTCTTTCCAGAAAGCAACTGGCCAGCTATGAAAACACCAGTACAGCAGAGCTGCATAGAACTTAAGGATGAACACTAGCAAAATGCTGAGATCCCAGAAAACATAGATTATATGTCTCTGGGATAAACTTCAAATTTACACATTCTTCCTTGATCTGATAGGTTATGCTGGCCTGTATCAGAGAAATGGTTATAATGTCATTCCTATCTCCCTATTGGGGTAGGAGGCAGCACTTTTCAGTGGAACATTTCTCTATTTGACTGTTCTGGTTTTGTTAGTAAGTAGGTGAGGAGGTGGAGAGAGAGAAGAGACTTTCAGTACTTTTCAGTTTAATCTTCTGTGTTCCATTGGCTTTATATTTATGAAGGATGCAAATGATGGTGGGTTTCAAACCTCCAAGAAATGAAGAAGCAAACAAAGAGAAAATTGAGTAAGAACAGCAAGACTGCAATGAAATACATATAGAGCAAACACCTGTCCCACTAGCTTTGACTGAATGGTTTCCCCCTCCTAGCTGTGTATGCAGTTGTCAGTAACTACTGTATTACATGGAGTACAGTTTACTTGCTGATAAGCCATGTACATTCAACCTGGCTCCGTATGAATCTAAACCAGCTTAATACCACTGGAGATTTCTAGACCTGAGGCATAAGGGTTGTGATCTGTTGTTTAGTCTGGCTTTTTGGTTGATGTCAAACAATATCATTTTCCTTCTTTTTCTTTTCGGATCTATAATGTCCTCATTCAGAAGAAAATGTGGTAATATGAAGTGAAAGTAAAAACAAGCCAGTGACCTTTGTTGTAGTTGGTAGGGATTAAAGTTATGTAGGATGTGAAAGCTTGCAGAAATCTCACTGGAGGAATCCTTTCTTCTTTGAAGTGAACCAAATGTAGATGAGAAATTCCTGTCTTTTGTGCTACTTTATTCAATTAGTGTTTGAAATACTTTGAAAATTCAAGACTCTTCACTGAGTAACCTTAGCTGTGAATGGCTTGTTGGTCCTATTGACTGAATACATGCATTAGAAGAAAGCTAGAAAACTCCATTACTTTTGCACAGTAGCGGGGACAGCACTCGTTTGGTTGGTTGGTTGGTTGGTTTTTTTCATTTTGAAGAAAGAAATCTTATTTGCTCAATGATACACATACATGTTGATGATTAGTGCTAAAGCCAATGTGAATTGTAAGCATAAAGTTTCCCATCTCTTATGAGTGAGAGGGATGTAGTGCCAGGCAGTGGTATTCAGTCAATGTTCTCTGTCTCATCTGTCATGAGAGAAAGTATGGGGGACAGTGTATGACTGCTAACTATGAAATATTTCTGGAAACAATATGCCTGAGTGCATGGGCTCAGGGAGGACACTGAAAAAAACATCATGAACTGTATCCTGTCCTTTATATGTTTCTGGTAATGCAAGTTGAATTTATTAGCAGTTTGTTGCTACAGTAAAAAGCATTGACAAGATTTACAGCTGAAACAGTAGCTGCAGATGTTCAGTCCTGTTGTATTTATTTAAGGTTTTGTTGAGCTCATGGCATCCTTTGATTAACTGCCGTCTGAGGTATATTTTGTAACAAGGACTGTGTCAGAGTTTTGTGTCACTGTATTTCATAAGTTCTCCCCGGTCTTTAGGGAGAGGGAGTGCAAAAACATTAACTGGTGTGTGGGCAAGCGGTATAAGTAATAACTAGTTGACTGCCCGTCAGGATTTATACATTTAGAGAGCACCTCCTCAAGTAATGATGTCTTTTACATTTTACTTTAATACAGGATAGCCATTATCTTATTGTTGGGATGAGTTTCCAGAGCGTGCATTGAAACAACCCAGAACTTTTTCAACCATTTAAATAGAAGATAGAGGAGTATGTTGTAGTCTGTAGTATTTTCCTTTCCTTTATAGTGTAGTGAAAAGGTAATAATATGTGCAAATCATGGTAATAGAATAACATTGGGCTTAGATCACAAGAATTCATGCAGTATTTGGAGACATGCACATTCAGAACTGAGGATCTTAATATTTAGAGGAGCTGCACAGGAACATATTAGAGAATTAAGGGTAACTGTGTGTATCAGGTGTGATCTATTCATAAAACTCTTTTTCTCTTCTCTTTTCTCTTCTCTTTGCTGCTGCTGCCTCCTCTTTTACCCTTTCAGAAACATAATTTAACCTAGAATCTAAAGATTAAGCTAGGCCCTTGCTTTGTGCAAGTTGTCTCCATAAATACTTTTTGTGAGGCCGTAACAGTCTGACAGTAGATCAGTTTTATTGTTATTGCTTTTGCACAGGTGTCATTGATTTGGTATTTAGCAGAGAATAAAAAGTAAAGAATTTATGTAATTTTGCCACCAAATATTTGTATAACGCATATTACAGGAATATATTTGCCGTATGGCTAATACGGCTAACTTCACAACTCTTAACTATTTCATGGGCACTGGACTTCTATTTTTTTTTAATTTAAAAAAAAAAATCAAATTCAAGTTGATTTTTTTTTTTTTTTTGGAGTTCACCCGTTTTAAAGTGCTAACCTTCTGACTTCTATGATATTCCATGGAGTGAACATGACATGTATCTTATTAACTCATTTGAATTGTGTGCTTTGCTTCAAGCTCGTTTCCTTTGGTATCTCTAATGGTGTTTGCCTTTGTATTCTCTTGATCCGAAAATGTGAATACTAATCAGTTATATCTTCAGGGTAGTATTTCAAAGCTTAACATGTATTGTTGTCTAATACCTTGGTATTTGAGACAGTTAATTTCTTCTGGCATTGTGATAAAAGAAAGGAGATAGAAAAAATTAAGCCCAAAACTTCAGACAGGAGTCTGACATAACTGCTTTTAGTGCTCTTAGTACTGTATACTTCAGGCTTGTTGGATGAGTTAAAGCATATGCAGTACTGAGTGTTTCGAGCAGCAAAGCTGAACACATCTTTCCCGCACACTTGTAGCATTGAGGATTTTGTTGTGCATGAAATACTTGTACTTACCTGTACTTATTTGTACTAAATTGATACCAGGAGAATGAAACCTGGGGCAGTACTGATTTGACTATACATTTAAAGGTGGTATGCCTTTTGCAGAATTGGAAATTTAATATCAGAAATAAGGTGTTTTCTTCATCCTTGTCTGTTACTGGAGGATTAGGTAGGCTTTTTAGTAGTTATTTCTTTTAATAGCAACAGCTCACCCAACTGAACCCCAGGGAAAAAGCCCTGACACTTCTGGAGGGTGTTTGGTCCTTTGGTGCTCTGCTCCTCTCCCACTCCTCTCCCTAGTTTTTATCATTTTTCTTTAATGATGGTGGAAGAGAAATTGCACAAAACGAGAATTTGAGGTTGTCTTTTAGAGGGGCTGGAGAATAAAAAGGCTTCAAATGGGGAAGTTGCAAACGCTTGTGAGCCTGGTATTGGGCACAGGTGCCTGAGGGCTCGGGGGGGGGGGGGGGGGGGGCACTGTGGGGCAGAGCCTGGGGCTGCCCTGTGCCAGACACAGCCAGTTCCATCCAGATCCAAATAGCCCACCACGTGGCACAGCACAGTTCCTCAGGGCCACGAGGCAAAAGATGCAAGAGGGAAGTTGAGCCTGGGAAGGAGGAGAGAAGGTGGGTTTACTTTTGGTTTTATTTCTCACTACTAGATTAAACCTTCCCCAAGCCAAGACTGCTGTGCCAGTGGTGCTAACTGGTAACCTGTTACCCTGTCCTGATCTACACCCTCGAGATCTGTGCTGCTGAGGAAGGCAGTGAGAGAGCAGCTGGCGGAGAGCCAAGGCCAACCCACCACAAACCCATCTAAAACTACTTAAAAAGAAACCAGCAGCACCAAACAAGGAAATAGACCTCCAAACCAACCCACAACTCCAAACAAACAGAAAAAGCTGCTTCTGAAAATGTAAAGAAACGTAACAGCAGACATTGGAATTTCTCTTTCAGGGGGAAATGAAAATGGCGGTGTTCAGAAATGTCAAATAAAATGCCCCCAGCATTTTAAATCAGGCTTTAAAATACTTAAAAAAAACCAAAACAAAACAGGATTTTTCACTACTTTCTTAAAAAAAATCCAAACCAAACCAAACCAAAAATCCCACAGAAAACACAAACCAAAAAATCTACCACAATTATAAATGAAGTACTAGAGTGGTAATTTTTACTGCATTGCCTGCATTTAGCAATGAGATAATTTCTTTTGAAGAATGCCATTGCATCTGGTAAATATTTAGTCCCTGTTCCTATACACGTCCAAACTGAGTTTATCTGCAATCAGCTGGACGGCTGAAATCAGTAAATCGTTGATGCAACTGACACAAGGTATGTAATTATTTAGTCATCTTATTATAAATCCATTTCTCAATAAAGCAAAGGACACTCAGTTATGTAGATGCTACAAATTGTCCGTATTATTCTGGACCTTGGTGCCAGACTCACGGGAGTCACTGACTTACTTCCATCTTGGGCTCTGAAGAGAGAGTAGATAGCCAAATGCAAGAGTTTGGTGTCCTTCCAGTTGCTGTTAAAGCAGGGAGAGGACATGAGTAATGCTGTAACAGTAACTTTCTGGTCCTCTCTCTTTCCCCTGTCTGTACTTGTGTCATTTGCATAGCTTCTGTGTTCCACATCTGACCTCAAGTCTCAGGAAAGCCATAAGCATGTAGCTGTTTCCAGATAATGTGTGGTGGGATCTCTGCCATGGTATGATTGTTGATGGATGCCTGTCTCACACTGGTACCTGTATAGGCTTTGCCCTGTGTTTAACCTGTGTGAAGGCCTGTCTTTGAAAGTGTTTGTCTGTTATGCAGTTGAATTAAATGATGGAAGAACAATTTAGGAAAGCAGCCGGGTGACCACAGCCCTGCTGATGCTGGTGGACACTGCTCATTGCTTAAAACAAATGAAAATCCTTCCCCTGAGAGTAAAAGTCCTGGGAGCCATTTTCCTTGATAAAGATGTATTTAAGTATTCAACTTAAAGGTAAAAGGCAGAGCAGAAAAGAGATCTCTAGCACAGAGTAATGGAAAGGTAAGACTGGACTCCACCTATGGAAAGATGTAGACAGCATAAGCAGGAATGTGCATCTGTTGTAGGAGACATGAATGTTGTATTATGTCTACAGAACCAGTTGTTTTAATCTAGGGGTTCAGTTTTAACTCATGCATCTGTCTAGCCTCTCTGCTCTTCTGTGTTTAAAGGGTCGTCTGAGTAATTCTGTTGTTGTGTCGTTTTTGAAAATGGGGAGACAAAAATGGTCTATTACTGTAGCGACAGTCTAAAATTGCTTATCCTGAGAACTTCTTCCGGTCCTTTATCCATAATCAAAGCATTTACAAGACACAGTTACAAGTTATTGTAGACATGAGTTAGATCTGGTTATGCTTTGCTGGTTTGGAGAAGATTATATTCAGGGTAGCTTTTGTGTGCTTGTTCTTTCACTCTGCCATTCATGAGTGAATATTCATGGATCATTGCCTTTCAAATATATGCTGGGTTGTCTGTTTTCATATGTTAAGTCTTCATATGAAATAAGCAAGATAATTTTGAGAAAACATTTTAATTAGAGGCTTAGAAGCTATAAATATTTCACTATTTAATAAAATAGTGCTGCAAGATGTAAATGATTAAATGGAACATGTTTTAGATACTTTAAATTGTATAACTTAAGATTATGCGGCTTTCTCACTTTCCAGATGGGACAAAACCTGCATATGTTGCAACCCATATTTTTTTGTTTCTCAGTGACTGAAACTGTTCCTTTCCACCCCCTCCTTTTTTTTTTCCCCTCCAGTATAATACTGTGGAAAATAGTCCTCCTTTGCTGAAACCTAAAATAAAAAGACTAAGCTTTTGGGAACAGGGGTAGGTAACTTGTTTTACGTTTTTAACTTCAGCTTATGGACTGCAGTTTCTCTAATTATCTTAGAAGGTCATAAAGAAATCATAAGTAATAAAGAAGCTGATAATGTGAAGCATCAGGGTCAGGTAATATGATTTAGGAGTATTGTGAATACAAGTCAAGTCTCATTGTACTTCCCCTTACTGAAAAGGTCAAGAGTGATTTTTGTTTAAAATTCTGAATGCTTTCTCTATAAATAAAGAAAATGGAAAATGAAAGGTATGTATATGTATATAAAATCTTGTTAATGCAAACAGTGAAAAATGTATGTTTTGCTTCAGTGATGTAAAAAGGTTTGTGTTGCAAGAACAATACTATTTTCAGAGTTTATTTACATTGGCATTCAGTTTCTGGAGCTTTCCTTTCTGAACCACAAAGCTCAAGCTGCATTACTGCGCTGTGAGAATTTCATCAAAATTGAACACAGCTACATATTTGCATCTTGGCAGTCTGGGAGGGAGGGTCACACATTTACAATAAGTACAAAGGCCTTTGATATTCTTTTTTGTCCCTGAGAATAGGGCAGACTGCATGAATGGTTTTGATAGTTTTTTCATGAAAATCTGATGTGAAACCAAACTGCAGACCTTGCTTTGAAGCAAAGTCAGCAAGGAGGGATAGATTTTGAGTTAAAAATAAGAAGATGAAATAAGTGACAACTGAAATGAAGGTAAAAGACAAAAAAAAACTAAATGTTGATTAATCCAAGCAGATAAATGCAAAATTAAGAATAACTTGTGAGTCGGGATCCTGAGCATTGCTTGTGGCTTCCTTATATTCTTGGCAATTTGATTTCTTTCCATGCTACTGGAACAGGATATCATCAATATAAATTGATTATTGCTTTTCTGTGGCACTCTTTCTGGTTTGGGGTGGGTATATCTTTTTCTTTAAAAGTTTGATAGACCATTTGTTTGCAAAAAAACCAAACTGAACTCTGATACTAGGCTCTCTGCTGGAGGTTCTAAAGTAATTTCCTCTTGGAATATTATTGGTATTATTTCCTCTTGGAATAGGAATGTGTATTTGCAGTTATGTTTTGATAATACTGCTCTACAGCTAATGTTCAGATGTTATTTCCTGCTCTTGCATCTTGTATGCAAGTTGACAACGGGAAAAATGAAATTATATGGATTCTTTGACATCACGTGATTTCTCAAGTGCTATTTTGACATTAACTTCTATAGTTACTAGTGGATATTAATTAAGAAGCAGCTTTACCACCAGGAATTGTGAAATGGAAAAATCCATCCACTATTTATAACACTAGCTGAGAGCCAACAAAAAAAAAAAAAAAAGAGAGTTTTCTTTTAAAAGCAAAACAGCTTTTTTCTTAACTCATGTAGTTAATATCTACTAAGTACTGTAGCAGTATGAGCTTTAAAAACATGGTGAATATAGAAGAAAATGGCATATATATTCCTTGCTTCAATTATACGGTAATAGATGTTGGCAGTTGAATAGTTGAGCAGCAAAGAATAGACTTTTTCTGTTTTAATTCACTACAGCTGAGCCTAGGGAAAAAAATTGATAGATTGAGTATTATAAAGAACAGCTGCTAAATATCTGCACTTCATCTCTGGGCAACTCAGTATTCTGAGGGATGGGCAGAGTAAATTACATGCAGAAATAATAAGGTAATCGTAGGGATATTACGAATCATAAGACAGATGGCAGCACTTACCTGCACCTGCCTTGGACAGATGAGCTGCCTTCCTTTTGAATGTTTGTATTTCTTTAGAGAAAGATGTCTGTAAGTTCAATTAGGGTTGACTTTTTTAAAATGCTAGGTGTCATGAGACACAGGAATGTTAATGATTCCAGTGAGGTCATCAAAATATGTACTTGCTTCAGCTGAATATGATTTAAATATTTAAATTTCAAAACCCCTTGCTAATCTCTTTCATAGGTTTTTAATTGTCCGGCATGTTGTAGTACTTCCACAGATGATTACAGTGCTGTTGTCCCATTCTATTTGGATATGTACATTATATGCACAGGTTTATATTGACTTGGAAGAATTACCAAATTGTATTTCGTAACCTTAACAAAAATGAGTAGTCTACAGCAGGAGGAGGAACAGCACAGGACACATCAAAAAATATTTGCCACAACAGTAGGATAAGTAAAAATAAATAGGCTAAGAAGGCAAATACAGGGCTGAAGTTATAATGAGTCCTAATCATGCAAGTGAACAGATGCCCTGCAACCAAAATAAGAGGTAGATATTTAATTAAAAAAAAAAAGAAAGAAAAAAGAAAAAAAGCTTCAGCTAAAAATAATGTCTGTAGAGTCTATTTTGTGGTATCATAGCAGCAGGTATTATTATATGGTAGTAACTTAACTTGGTTTTGGTATTTTTCAAAAGCCAGATCATGACAGCAATACTTCAGCTAAGAAGTGCCTTGCTCCAAAAGTGGTTCCATTAGCTTCACTTGAATTCATGGTGTGTTTCCTGTGAATTCAAAGAGAATAGTTGTTGCAGTATAACTTAAGAAATCCAGTTGAGTATTAGATGTGTCAGCCAGAACTGATAAGACTGAGAGCTTGCAGGTCCTCAGGTATTTTTATTTTACACATGGTTATTACTATCCCACAGAGTGGGTAGAGTGAACTTGAGCCTCAAATTAAATGCCTCTAACCTGTTTTCAGTTTAGGAAAAAATAAAACCTGTCAAATTTTTCTTTTTAACAATAGTTCCTGTCACTTTATAGTATTAATGTGAAAATTTTAAAATGTAGCGTTTTTCCCCGATTGGAAACTTCAGTCCTATGCTTCTGGGAATAGAATGCATTCAAACAACAATGAAAGGCTTGATCGGGCATGGTAGTGACATTGAACATACTTCTCTGAAATTGGTATCCAGATCACTGGAGGCTGTAGAAAATCAGCTGTAGTCAACCTTATTAGTGTGGTTTGTTTTTATTGAGAAACCAGATGATGAAGAATTTTGTCTTCATTCTGAAAGAAGAATACAAGTTTAGTAATTTCCTTTTCCTAATCAACTACATGCGATTTCATTTTAAGCTCCATAGCATCATTAGAAGAGATCATGGTGGATTTGGATTTCAGCTGATGTGAGGTAGATTATAAGCCACTATTAAATGATGAGACGGTGAGGCATACTGGTAAACTAGTGGGACTGGCTGACAGATTGACTAGTAAAAAAGAGAGGTGATAAAAGGAGCTTTGAGAGAATGCATGGCTTTGGCAAACAGGCAAAGCTAGTGTTTTGCTGCACTGTTTGCTCCAGAGGAATTAAAGAATATGCTAAAGCAGGGTTTTACCTTTTCCACCAAGAAGCCCTTGGAACAATCTTAAACTGCAGTACCAACAGTAGGAGTTTGAGAATAAAACAAATAAATGAACTGTAACAAATCTAAGGTTAGCATAGTATTACCTAAGAGTCCTCAGGAAATTAAGAAATGAAGTGCCTGAGTGAATGGTTGTGTAGCATGACCTTGCACTACATCAGCCTTGATACCAAAGGAATAAAAGGTGGTAACTGCAAATACTGCTTTTTGTTTTGATCCTACGCAGGGTAGGGTTCCTGTTGACATCTCCAAAAAGCATATGCTGGAAACTGGGCTGGCAACCTTGGTAAATAATCAGGCAAAAAAGGGGTAAATAACAACATGACAGTTAAGTATGCAGCTGTTCAGTCAGCTTTATATTTGACTTTGTGAAGAATGCTCACACGATGTGACTGAAAGGCGTGCAGAACTACAGTATTCATAAATGCAGAGTAATGCACTTAAGGACAAGATAAAACAGCTGCATCAACATATATGCAGTGTTGGGCTCTAATTTAGTTCTCAGCACTTAGGAAAGACAGCTTGGAATTCTATTAAAGAACCAGAATAGGCCCAGAGTGGGAAAGAACAGAGGTGTGGAAGAGAAGAAAGTCTTAAAAGAAAGATGAAACTGACTCTTCAGATGAGAAAAAACTGTACAGGAGAGGTGAAATATGATGGAAATTTATGAAATCATGACAGTATAGAAAAGTTGAATAGGGAGTGATTGCTCACTGTTTCTGACAATGCTAGTTCTGAGAGATGTCCAATGCCATTATTCAAGCAGCAGCTACAAAATAGAAAATAATATCACTCTTACCCCTTTGGGAGCAGTTAGTCATTTAAACTTATGGCTTCTAGGGGTAGGCAGGCCAAAAGAATAAGAAAATAAAAAAGTGTCCATTAGTGGCTATAAAATACCTGCCCTAAAAAAAGTGATTGTCAGATGCTTGTTTGGTATTCAGGGAAGAATCTTTATTCTGACATGTTTTGTGTGTTGCACCTCTTCAAACACCTGTGAATAGTTTGTTGTTGGAGGTCAGCACCAAGGCAAGTTCTGATAATATGGAAGGGTTTCTCCATTCATTTATTTTAATTCTGTTTTAAAATTTTGGCATCCTGAAGAACAAATGCAAGAGAGCAGTTTCTTACTAATCAGAGGAGCTTTCAGAGTTAAGGTTGATGGAAAGCTATTGCTCAAGTCCCCTACTTGAAGGAAAGTCAGGCCTAGTCTTTTTCACTCCGCTGGTATCTTGCTCCATCAGTGTCTGAATTCCCTCGACAAATGCATATGCAGTAGAACCTCAGGGACAAAATGGAGTGGAAGTTGAAATTAAATCTCTACAAATTGCCTGGCAAAAGTAGGAACCTTGTTTACGAGCTTGAATGCTTAGACCTGGCAGTACTGAGCACCTTGGATCTGAATGAAATTGATTCACAGTGAGTCTGAGCCATGCTGGTTCTGACAAAGCAACTCACTTGGGATCAGCATGTAAGCACATTACCTTTTGGAAGGTGCTGCAGTGTTAGCTATAGGCTCCAGCTGAACAAGTTTCCAGGACCATGATAGTGCTCTGTTATCTGTGTCCAGTGTCATTTGTGGCTGTATCCCTGCATGTTACTCAAAATTTTTTCTCTCAAAGCTGTTACTTTTGTTTTAATTTTTCCTTGTCCTCAATGGTAATTCAGAATACATGAACAATAATCAATTTGATTTGCATCCTAGCTTTAAATTTATTTTCATTTATACTGATTTTTTTTTTCCTCATGTCTGTAGGTGGCTTTTTGGCTGGTTATAATAATATATACTTCATATATTAAGTTATAATACTTCCTCCCTACCTCCTGAAAGCTCTCTCCAGATATTCAGTAAATGCTTAACACTGAAGCAACCAAACAGGTCTTAGAATTGTAGTATGCAGATAGACAGGCATAAGGCATACATAGGGCTAGGCTACATAGATCTTTTTATTCTGTGTTGATGCATTTTCAGTGCCAGTGCTCAAGTCAGGTTTAACCTTTTTGTCCCAGGAATCAAATTCTCCATGCCTGTGAGCTGCTTTCCAAATAAAACTGGAGATTACTAAGTGTGAGCCTGCCTTCATGAGCAGGGGCTTCTCATGGTTTAAGCCCAGCTGTAAATCAGAACTACACAGCCACTCTCTCACTCCTCCCCCTTCCCCCCGCCCCTCGCTCCCAGGGGGGATGGGGAGGAGAACTGGAAGAATGTAACTCCCACGGATTGAGATAAGAACAGTCCAGTAACTAAGGTATAACACAAACCACTGCTGCTGCCACCAATGATAATAATGATAAGGGAAGTAACAAGGGAAGAGAATACAGCCGCTCACCACCCGCCAACCTATAATACCCGGCCCGACCCCGGCAGTGAACCAGCCCTTCTGGGTAACTCTCAGTTACATCCTGGGCATGATGTGCTGTGGTATGGAATACCTCTTTGGCTAGTTTGGGTCAGGTGTCCTGTCTCTGCTTCCTCTTGGCTTCCCCTCCTCCCTGGCAGAGCATGAGACTCAGAAAGTCCTTGGTCAGGCTAAACATTACTGAGCAACAATTAAAAACCTCGGTGCTATCAGCGCTCTACTCAGGCTGAAAGTCAAAAACACAGCACTGCACCAGCTACTAAGAAGGAGAAAAAAATGACTCCTCCTGCTGAGCCCAGGACAGGGCTTAAAAAGAGTCTTGAGTTGTTTGTTTTGTCTTGGATTTCAATAAAAGTTTAAGAGCTGGAAACGCTGAGAGCTGGAAAAGTTTCTACAAATGGCTCATCTGCCACTTCTGTCTGCAGCAGAATGGCTCGTCAGTGAACTTCAAAACAAGAAACTCTCTTAAACATCCAGTGTTCTCTGCTTGTCAGAAACCTGTTTGCATCTGTTCATACCCATCTGCTGTCAGCCTACCCAGCTATATTTATGAGAAATGGCTTTTTGTGCAGTCTTCCACACAGCTCTTCCTGAACATCTGTAACAATACCATGAATTCACCTTATGACTGGATTGTTAGGGGGGGGAAATGCTTGGAGTAAGTCAGAGAGAACTTGGAGAAAAAAATGCTGTTCTCAGTGTTAAACTGGAAGAAAACTGTAGCGACATCAGGGATACAAAAACTAGGAATATAACCTGGATTTTCACTGGAATAACTGAAAATTCTGCCTTTTGGTTCCAAAATCTGTTAACTCTGCCTGTAAACACAGGAGTTTTTTACCATTTTCTTACTTTTTTATAGACCATTCTCTGTAAACAATTCACCTGTTTAGATATTGCTTATTGATTTTTTCTTCTTTTTTAAACCCAAGTTTATATTAATAGCCTTGATTCAGGTAAGTTAATTTTTATTACACAATTTACATAGTATTCTTCTGAACCCTGTGGTTTACTGTTGTAACATTTCAAAAATCTATTTTTCTGACCTTATGTGCTAACTCAGGCTTTTGTCTAGAGGCCCATAGAATAAATGAGAATAAATGCAGAGGTTTATGCTAATACGCACATTAGTTTGCAAGCTAAATGTAAAGGTAATGTGTCAAAAGGAAAAAGTAGAATCAAAGGAAATACCATGATGGGAAAACTAGCCAAACACGTCCGGTATAATACATCAGCTTTGTTTTGCCTGATTATACTAAAGACATGTAATACATGTACTTAAGACCTTTAATATATATACTTTCCTGGTCTCTGGCTTGAATGAGAATGTTACTTTGTAGTGTTCTTTCATTTACCAGTCTTCTGATAACCATAAGATGACCACATTCCTTTATACTTCAGAACTCAATAACTAAAGAAATTTTTTTAATGGATGGAAGGTATACAGGAAAAAATCCTTTAAGCAGTTGATTATCTACTTATGAAAAGAAAGTAAAAACATTAAAATACATGGTTTTTCTAAGTAAGATTTGCTTTTGTGTAATCCTAGTTTTGAAATGTTTTAAATATGTTCTGTAAAGTGCAAACAAAATTTTGTCTTTGATACCCATTTTATATTTCAGATGTAAATGACTTTTTTTTTCTTTTTTTAATGGTTATTGAATAGAACTTTCAAACACAGATTATTCATGTTAGAAATGTTTACATGACAAGAATGTAAAGAGCATCCTCAAGATAATCAGGCTTGTTAATACTATAATAATATGCAATATTAGCTCATTCATCAGAAAAAAAGGGATTTCTATATTTTATTTCACTGTGTTTACTAACTATGCTGTTTAATAGTCCTTTTTCTTCAGTTGAGGTGAAGTAATATAGAGAGACCATTTGAAGCAAGCTATATACCAACTAGTGCTTGGTTTTCTTTTGAATATTTGATGCTTCCTTCTACCTATAGCATTGGCACTCAACAGATCAGCAAGTACAAAGCTGGTTGAAAACTGCTTTACTTTGTCCTCCAATAGCTCCTTCCTTAGGAAAGAACTACGGAGACCTACAGATCAAGCTACAGGCTAGAAGTCCTAGAGGTTTTGATTCCTTATTTAGAAGGTTTTGAGTTAGTACTGCAGTAGTTGACAAACCTTAACCTCTCTTTTGAAGAACATTTTTTTCTCTTTGAAGAATTTTTAGAAGCCAGGAGTCGATCAGAGAAGTAGCTGGTGGCCTTGCAGTTCAGTGTCGCTGTTTAGGTTCTTTTGGAGCTTCCTGCTGTGCTGTATGAAAGTTGTGTTCACCTGTTCCCTCTGAGATTAGCCACTTGTTAACACCTGTCCCTGCTTAATGCACCCTCATGTAGCAAAAGGACAACGTTTGTGCATTTCTTCACTGTGATGAGCAAAAAAGTCAGTATTCCACTTGTCAAACTATAGCTGTGATACGTAGATGAAACATCAACACTAACTGTAAAGGGATGTTTGTATTCCTTTATGTCATTCTGGTCATTAAGAGCAGATGCCAATGTGTTCATTTGTCCTCCTATCCATATCTTTAGCTTCAGTTTCCCCTTTACTATGGATGGTAAAAGCTCCTTGGGGGTCCTCAGGTTCCTGAGGTACACCAAGCATTCCTGACTCCCAGGGAGACATCTGTTGACAAGTATTTCATATGCACTATGTGACATATCTGCCAAAGGGCACATCGCAGTGTATACTGCTTCCAAATTTTGCCATTATGTGTTGACTGATCTTATAAGGTATGTGGTAGTTCTCAGGGAAGTGAAGAAATACAACTCACTGTGTCCGTGATAGAAGCAATGTCATATTCTTTTGTGGTATGTATCCTGATATACCTAATTAGTGGAGTGATAGTAGATATTACTATGAGAACCTGTTGCCTTTCCTCATGTTGCTTGTCATTTTCACAACAGGTGTATTATCTACACAAATCACAGAATCACAGAATCCTAAGGGTTGGAAGGGACCTCAAAAGATCATCTAGTTCAACCCTCCTGCAAGAATAGGGTAACCTAGAGTACATCACACAGGAACTTGTCCAGGTGGGCCTTGAATATCTCCAACGTAGGAGACACAGGAAAAGGCGGTCAACTTTGCACCTCAAGACTGCCTCTGATAAGAAAGAAAGAAGGGTCATTGTAGTAGGGGATTCCCTTCTGAGAGGAACAGATGGCCCAATATGCAGAGTTGACCCTCATCATAGGGAAGTGTGTAGTCTGCCTGGAGCCCGGATCAGGGATATCACTAGGGCGCTCCCCAGCCTGGTGCACCCGACAGACTACTACCCGCTGCTGATCTTCCAGACAGGTGGGGGGCAAGCTGCTTCCCCCAGTCTGAGGGGGATGAAGAAAGACTACAGGGCCTTGGGGCGGATGGTGAAAGAGTCTGGGGCTCAAGTGATCTTCTCCTCACTCCTTCCATCTTCCACTGATGATGTGGGAAGGAATGGGAAGATTCAGTTCATAAACGATTGGCTTCGAGACTGGTGCTACAGGCAGGGCTTTGGATTCTTTGATAACAGCTGGTTTTATAGGGCACCAGTCTGGACAATGACAAATGGGAAAGGTTTATCTCACAGAGGCAAAAGAATGCTGGGGCACGAATTTGGAGAGCT